>NC_091131.1:81784829-84184829 GCF_040183065.1 Periplaneta americana
GGAGCGTAAATTGTGAAAATATGGGGGAAAGTAGAGGAGAAAATACATTGAAAATAGGAAGATATTTGAGAGAAAACAGAGGAGAAAATAAAAGAAAAGGAAAATAGAGGAAATTTTGATGGGGATACAGAAGAGAAAATAAAACGAAAATAAGGGATAAAATAGAGGGAATTCAGAGGAATAATAGAGGGAAAATTGAGGTGAAAGTAGAGAAGAAAATGGAGGAGAGTTTAGAGGGAAAATAGCAGAACTAAATGGAGATAATTAGAGGAGAAACTAGAGAAATTAAAAGAGAAAATTGAAGGGAATATAGAGAAGGATGTAGGTGGAAAATACTGTAGGAGGAAGTAGAGGAAAATAATGAGGAACATAGTGAGAATATAGAGGAGAGAATATAGTGCAATTGGAGGCTAATTAGTGTGGAAATTGTAAGGTAAATTGAGGAGAAATTAGATTGAAAATTAGAGGAAAAATAGAGAAAATACAGGAAAAATAGAGGGGAAAGGAAAAGAAAATAAAGGGAAAAGTATGGGAAGAATAGGTGTGGAAATAGATGGAAATTTATAGGAAATTTAGTGTGCAAATAGAATGAAAATAGATAGAAAACGGAAAGAAAAGGAAAATATGCTGGAAAATATAAGTAAATTAGAGGAGAAAACAGAGTGAAAATATAGAGAATGTAGAGTGAATAAAGAGGGATAATAGAAGGTGAATAGAGAAAATGCAGGAAAATAGGGGAGAATATTGAGGGAAAAATAGTGCAGAAAATAGAGGCAAACAGAGTGGAAATATGTGACAAAATAGATACAATATAGAAGGAAAATAGAGAGAAGAATAGAATGAAAATGTAGTGATAATGGAGGAGCATATAATAGAGAATTTTGAGGGGTATAGGGAGAAAATAGAGAAGAAATTGAACGGAAAGTAGACGAAAAATTAGGGAATAAATTAGAGGAGAATTTAGAGGAGAGAATAGAGGGAAAATAGAGGATAAAATAGAGGAAAAGTTAGAAGAGAAATTATAAGCAATAGAGAGGAGAAAATATAGCAGAAACAAAGGTATTGAGGAGAACAGGAGAAGAAAATAGAGGGAAAATAAAAGAGTAAATAAAGGGAAAATTGAGAAGAAAGGAAAAAGAGGGAAATTAAAAAACAGATGGAGAATGTACGAAGAAATAGAGGAAAAATAGAGGCAAAATTGAGGAGCATATAGATGGAAAATTCGGAAGAAAGTAGAGGGAAAGTAGATGAGAATATTGAGGGAAAACAGAGTATAAATTAGAGGAAAAGTGGAGAAGGAGGGAAAATATAAGAAATAGATTAGAAATTACAGGGAAACTAGAGGGAAAATAAAGGAGAAGATAGAGGGATAATAGAGAAGAAAATAGAAAACAATAGAGGAGAATATAGATAGAATGTAGAAGAGAAAATGAAGGAGAAAAAGATATAAAAGTGGAGGACAATTAAGGAGAAAATAAATAAACATAGGGAGAAAATAGAATAAAGAGGAGAAGATGGATGGGAAATAAAGGAGAAAGTAGGGAGAAAATAAGTGAGAAAATAAAGGGAAATAGAAGACAATGTACAAGAAAAGTAAAGTGAAAACAGAGGGGAAATGGAGATAACATTGAGGAGAAATTGGAGGGAAAATAGAGGAGAAAGAGGCGAAAATTGAAGAGAAATAGAGGAGAAAATAGGGGGAAAATTAAGGAGAAGATAGGAGGAAAATAAAGGAGAAAGAGAGAGAAATTAGAATAGAAAATGGAAGAAAAATAGAGAGGAAAATAGAGGGGAAAGTAGGGGGAATATAAAGGACAAAATAGAGAGAAAATAGAAGAATATAGGGGAGTAAATAGAGGAGAACGTAGGGAGAATGTATAGGAGAAAATAAAGGGAAAATAGAGGAAAAACATTGAGGGAAAATGGAGGAGAAAACAAGGGAAAATAGATAAAAATAAAGGAGAAATTAGGAGAAAATTAGAAGAGAAAATACAGAGAAATAGAGAAGAAAATGAAAGAGAAGTTAGACGAGAAAATAGGGGAAAAACATAGGTGAGAAAATAGAGTAAAATATACTCATAATATTTATTATACAGATACACACTTTATGTGTACATATCTCATAACTTGGAATGAGCTCAATTAGTAAAAAATAAGAGGTTGTTAGGAGGGTTTGAACCTACGCCAGTCTCCAACTGTCACCGTCGATTCCATTCAGTAATGTACTTCTAATCGAGTAGCTATCACACTGCTCTCCGACTTCTTCTTTCTCTTTCTTACACGTTCGAATAAGGATGCGGTTAACATGTAAACTTACCTGAAATGCACAAAACGTGCTCGTGTGAATGAAGCGTCGTGACTCCGCCATATGCGCTATCAAGAGTGCGCTCAATCTTTTGTGGAGCGACTTCACGAGGTTAAATTAAATCTGTGATACCCAAAACAACGTTATTGAATTTCAATATGCATATTTAGTTTCAATAAACAAATAATGACCAAACCACGATTTGCTATTAACATTTTAATAATTGAATGTAGATCACATTAAATATTGTAACTTTTGAAGATTTCTATTTCAACTTATGTTATATGTCAATTTTAACTTAATGACTTTGTAAGATTTTTCATTACTTACATTCAATATACTGAATTTTAATTTGTAAATAATTGCACATCTAAATTTGTTTTTATTTTAATTTTATCTTTGAGATGTTTCTTGTATGCTATCGTTTTCATCAGTACTGCATGTATTTTGTAAGATTACATTATTTATACACACCTTATGTTTTTACGTTCATGCAACTGGATATATGTTATCTCTTAGACCTGACGATGCCACACACGGCGAAACCATTATATAACCATTAGGCCTAATAAATTGTGACAGTATTGAAGAATATTTTCATTTTATTTATTTTTTGAGATGAGTTAAACAATTAAAGTTAAAAAGCTTTAAAGAAAAGCATATGTTTTGAAAGCATAAGAAAGAAGTTAAAATCGGATTTACATTTAATTAGTATACACTTAACTTGCCGGATCAATAATGTCTCTTAAATTAACATTTTAGATATCTTATAAATACAACTGTGTATATTTAAAATATACAGTATATACATATTTTCACATCATATATCAGATATTGTTACCACAAACTTTTGTTAAATTAAATTTATAATATGTTAATGAAACAGTAAGTTTTGTCATACTTGATTCAGATAAGCAATTAAAATTATACATTCCTATAAAAATTATTGATTACTTCTCACTAGACGTATTGAACTCAAACAACTTCGATATGAATTTATTGTAAAATAACATTCATTAATTAAGATATCCATTTCTAGTTCACTTCATGTATTATTAACCACTGCTTATCAAATGATACATTTTACAGAATTATAATAATTTTTTTATGTTTATTGCAAATTATTTCGTTACTCAACATACATTTTTTTTAACTCTGAGACTTCGTTGCGACTGGAATTAATTAACAAACTGGTTATTGTGTAGTAGATATTCATTATCAGACAGCGGATTTTCGGCCCTTACACAGCAACAAAACGTCACGTAGGGAATAATTATAGCAAGGAGTTCCCGGCTGCTGACATACATTTAACGTTCAGTATCGGGACCGAAAATCCGCTATCTACTCATTACAGTTGTAACATTAGTGCTCTAGATTTTGTTTTAATCATTATCTTGTCTGAAACTTTAACACAACGCTTTACAGAACAGATGTGTTCTCAAAGATCTTGGCGCATTCTTTGACAGTATATTTAATGATTATGGATATATTATGCAGTTAGAATGTTAGGTTTCATACAGCCAATTAACACATTCCTTCTCTATTCCAGGTTCACTTTGAACACTTTATAGGTCTAGTGAGATGGACAGTATATTTAATGATCATGGATATATTATGCAGTTAGAATGTTAGGTTTCATACAGCCAATTAACACATTCCTTCTCTATTCCAGGTTCACTTTGAACACTTTATAGGTCTAGTAAGTTGGACAGTATATTTAATGATCATAAATATATTATTATGCAATTAGAATGTTTGGTTTAATACAGCCAATTAACACATTCCTTCCCTATTCCAGGTTCACTTTCAACACTTTATAGGTCTAGTGAGATGGACAGTATATTTAATGATCATAGATATGTTATTATGCAATTAGAATGTTAGGTTTCATACAGCCAATTAACACATTCCTTCTCTATTCCAGGTTCACTTTGAATACTTTATAGGTCTAGTAAGATGGACAGTATATTTAATGATCATAAATATATTATTATGCAATTAGAATGTTTGGTTTAATACAGCCAATTAACACATTCCTTCCCTATTCCAGGTTCACTTTCAACACTTTATAGGTCTAGTGAGATGGACAGTATATTTAATGATCATAGATATGTTATTATGCAATTAGAATGTTAGGTTTCATACAGCCAATTAACACATTCCTTCTCTATTCCAGGTTCACTTTGAACACTTTATAGGTCTAGTGAGATGGACAGTATATTTAATGATCATGGATATGTTATTATGCAATTAGAATGTTTTTTGGTTTAATACAGCCAATTAACACATTCCTTCTCTATTCCAGGTACACTTTTCAACACTTTATAGATCTAGTGATCGTAACCTTAGCTGCATTGAAAGGATCAATTGCTCTCCTGAAGAATCACCTATATTCGAAATCAAACTAAGTTCAGTAGCATTCTTTACTTTTTTGTAACACTTACCTTTCTAAAAATAGGTATATTTCCACTAATCTAAAAAAAAATACTTGCAGCTATGTACTTGTAAGAATTTCATTGTTAAAACAAAATTAATGGTTATTTCATAAACTTGTAAAAATTTCTATGGTTAAGTACTCTTTGTCCCTTGTGGCAGCTCACGAATGGTGAGAAGATATATAAATTTAAAAAAAAATGATGATCATAAATATATTATTATGCAATTAGAATGTTTGGTTTAATACAGCCAATTAACATATTCCTCCTCTATTTCGGGTTCAATTTCAGCACTTAACAGATCTAGTGAGATCGACAGTGCATTTAATGATCATAGATATATTATTATGCAATTAGAATTTTTGGTTTAATACAGCCAATTAATACATTTCTTCTCTATTCCAGGTTCACTTTCAACACTTTATAGGTCTAGTGAGATTGACAGTATATTTAATGATCATGGATATATTATGCAATTAGAATGTTTGGTTTAATACAACCAGTTAACATATTCCAGGTTCACTTTCAATATTTTTTAGGTCTAGTGAGATTGAAACTACATCATGTAGCTATATGAACAATCTTTCGTCTGTGTCCACATTTATTACATCTGCTAACTTGTTAATTACAATATTATACTGGACTCTCTTACATTGCAGGTCACCCTAAACTTGTGGTCGGAACGATGCAAGTCGGCCCAATGACGTCATAGAAAAAGTACAACAGAAGGGACAAATATCCAGTCACAAGACGGGAATTGAACCACGGACAGCTTAGTTAGAAAGCATAAACGCTATCTCCAGAACCATAACGGAGGAGTAATATCGTTTTTCTATCAATTGCTGCTTTTTATCGTTTTAATATTAAAATTATGACATATCGGCTAGATAACCATCTCTTTCCACCAAAATACATCAAATGGACCAACTAACCACTAGTCAGTGTGAGAAATAGTGTCACAAAGCAATGAGGAACGCGTGAACATCAATTTCTGTTACAAACTGGGGAAAATGGCAGCTGAGACGCATGAAATGATGGTGAAATGAGGGAAACCGCATAAACAAACAGTTGATGTAACCCGTTCAATTCTAAACCCTCTTTGTTTTCCTGGTCTTTCCTAATGGCTTATTCTAGAGCAAAGTTAAAATGTAAATGTAAGAGTGGATCTCCTTGCTTTAGCCCGCAGTGAATTGGAAAAGCGTCAGATAGAAACTGGCCTATACGGACTCTGCTGTAAGTTTCATTGAAACACATTTGAATTAATCGAACTAGTTTCTTGGGAATATCAAATTCAATAAGAATATGTCGTTTCTGGAATATATGAATGACTGATGTACTGTGCCCTTATACTCCCATTTTTCTCCAATATCTGTCGAATACAAAATATCTGATCAATAGTCGATCTATTACGCCTAAAACACATTGATCATCCCCGATAATTTCATCCACACAAGGAATTAATCTTCTGAAAAGAGTACTTATTTATCAGTATTCACTGCTAAGTGTTCAGTGTTCAGTGTTCAGCATCTACAGAGTGGAAGGGGATTAAATAGAGTACTTTTGAGATATAAATCAGGTTAGCGAGTTAATGATAGAAGTCTAATATCAGTGTGGACTTTTTTCCACAATGGGTTTTGAGAAAAGTAGTATTTTAGTTCCGTTTTTGAATGAGTATAGGGCCCTCTAGAAAAGCGGGAGACGTTGGAGAAGTAATGTCGGGAGGGGATTTTGCAGAAAATAACTTATTACCTATATATGTATTCTTTACAGTTTTGTAGCCTAACATTGGCGGTTTAGCCGTAATTTCATTGAAGATCCGGAACTCTGTGAGAGGAAGACGTGTGTAACCGTTGTCGGCAGAAGCAATTCGAAAGAAAGACTATGCGACTATGCTTTTATTTGTATCAGTGTTTCGAAAACTGTTCACAACCAACCACAATAATAACAGATCAGTATCTCTCCTTCCTGGTTCATCTCTCAAAAGGACTTTACTTTGTTACCTCCCATTTAGTGTATTCATTATCTATATTTCAGTGTCATATGAGCAGCGCTTAGTTTTCAATACTAAATTATTCGTGTTTCAATAATCAATGCCATGTTTTCCATATTTAATACTTTTAATTTATACTAAATCTCATATGGGATTCAGGTTATGGTTAAGGAATAAGATCTTTACAATAACTGAAAATTTTAACCGTCTTTATTATTACTCAGAAATTTAACTATTTACAAGAAATATTGTAGATATTCATGAGATAATTGCAATGTAACGCACTAATTACTCAAAAAAATGTATCAACTTTAGTTATCGGACACAAATTGTTAAAATTATTACTCTTGGATCGGAATCCCCTACTGAGCACGAGTCCTTTTCATTCAGGAGTGAGATAATTTATCTTTCATTGTATTTATTAACTTGTATTCATTTCAAACTTACTAGCAATAAAACATAAATAAATAAATAAATTCTAAAAACTACTAGCAAGTACTTATATTTCCTGTTTATCTTCCCAGTTACTTCCAAACATGAAGAAACTATCCACATTCCAGTAGGATGATTCTCTCTACCTGCCAGAATACCCATACTGAAAAATAAACGAAATTATACGTAACTAGTGGCTTGTGCAGCAAACGCTGCAAACTAAGTTCATTCATTACAGGTACAAATAAAAATTTTTCAGATTTATTTTCAATGAAGAATACCAGACATTTTGAAAGTTATTTGCTTTCATAACAATGAAACATACTCCCTCTGAATTGTTTTTTATGCCAAATACTTTTTTTTGAAGCTATCCACCTTCAGTTTGTGAGTTTCAACGCGAAAACGCAAGTAACAATGTCAGGACGATCAGTGAGTTTTTCATGTGGGAGTAAAGCAATAGCTATTTCAGGTCATTGTGGATTTTAGGTGAAAGTTAAAAAAAATGTCAGGTTTACTACATATGCTTTCGAACAATAGACACTACATCTTGGTATAGTTGCTGCATGTGAAGCTTGAAATGTAGAAAGGGTAAAATCATTTTATCCTGCTAAGGTATCTTGCTGAAATGATCGGGAGACTACATAATTTTGTAGGCTTCTTATTTTATCAGTAAGTAATACCGTTTGGTCTTTCCTTAGAGACTGTAATTTTTGCGCTCTCTCGAGCCAATACTGAAGAGAATGACGCATATCTACACCACACCGCCATTAAGTATATGAAAAAGACCCAACCCCACTTGATTAAGAACTATAAAAATATTTGAAATAACATTATTAGCTTACGTAAGTTTTGTAAATATATATATATATATATATATATATATATATATATATATATATATATAGACCTACACACATACGTACTGTATAGCCGCCACTCAGTAAATTATAGAAATGAAGATCTAATTTGAGATATTCTCTACATCTACTTACATAACCCCAAAACGTTTCACTTCCATATTGTCATCAATATTCATATTCATATTCATATTCATATTCTTTATTTGCATGAAGGTACACGAATACAAGAGGCCTCGTCAATGTGATAATATAAAAAACAATGTGTCAATATTTAAAATATTAAAAGAGTAAAAAATAATAAAATTTAACTAAAATACTAGATCATTTTCAAAAACTCATTCATATTATAGCATTAATATGTATATTTAATGAAAAATAGTCATATCATGGCATTAATTATAATAATATTTGATTTCTAATGGTAATAATGTCATCAAACCACCTTAAGATTTGTAGATTTTAATATCCAATATGTACTCAGAAAATTACACACCGCAGAATCAGACCTATAAATTATTTTTAGTAAGTCTTGAAGATTTTAATAACCAATTCAATATGAGCTCTAAATATGATAGCAATTCTGCAGGTAATGGCCTTCGTGTAATAGCCTATTGTTTATTGTAGTGTGTTTTGTTTTATTCTGAAATCACGGCCGAGCTGAAATGCAATTACAGTAGTGCTCAAAACTGACGAAAGATGGATTTTGGAAAATAGGAAAATTACATAGGAAAACTAACGCTTCACTGGAAGTTACTATTTTTATGAAAATCCTTGGATGCCAAGCTTCAAAATGACGGTTCGTTCATTAAAATCCGTTCAGCTGTTTTCCCGTAATTTCCATTACCAGTTTAAATTATATATATATATATATATATATATATATATATATATATATATATATATATAGATTATTCAGTATTAACTGTTCAGTTTTCCTATCTATGTATTTATTTCGTACTATATTTTATTTATTTTATTTTATTTTATTTCATATTTGAATTAATTTAATTTATATTTTATTTATTTTATATTATTTTACATTTAATTTTATTTTACTTTTCTATTTAATTATTCATTTATTTTTTATTTATATTATATTACGTTTTAATTATTTTATTTATTTATTTACTTATTTATTTGTTTTAATTTATTTTATATTATATTATAATTACACATTTATTTTATATTATATTATATATATTTTACTTCATTTTATTTATTTTATTTCATCTTATATTTAATTTAATTAATTAATTCTATTTCCTATTTAATTTAATTTTATTTATTTATTAATTTGTAGTATATATTTTATTTTAATTTCATTTATTTCTATAAATATTTTTTATTTTGTATTAGGCCTATATTTATTTTATTTTATTTTATATTTATTAACTTATTTATTTTATATTATATTTTATTGATTTTATTTTATATTTTATTTATTTATTTATTTACTTACTTATTTTTTTTCTTCTTTCTTTTATTTTTTATTTATTATTATATTTATTTATTTTTATACTATATTGTATTTATTTAATTTTCTTTATTTATTTTATTCTACATTTTATTTATTTCATTTTGTTTCATATTTAATATTATTTATTTATTTATTTATTTATTTATTTATTTATTTTAGTTTACTTTATATTTAATTTTATTTATTTATTTATTTACATATTTATTTACTTATTTATTTAATATTGTATTAAATTTATATTATTTTATTAATTTATTTTATTTTATTTATATTATATTTTATTTTACTTATTTTGTTTATTTATTTTATGTTACATTTTATTTATTTTAATTTATTTTATTTTATTTTATCTTATTTTATATTTCATTCAATTTTATTTCTTCATTTATTTATTTTATATTATTTATTTATATACTTATTTATTTAGTGTTTCAATTAATTTAATTCATTTATTTTATATTATATTTAATGTTATTTTACTTTTCATTTTTTACTTATTTATTTATTTATTTTATATTATATTTCATTTATTTCATATTATTTTATATTTAATTTTATTTCATTTATTTATTTTTATTTATTACATATTATATTTTATCTATTTAATATTATATATTATTTATTTTATTTTATATTATATTATGTTTAATTTTTATTTATTTATTTATTTATTTATTTATTTATTTACTTATATAAGTATTTACTTATTCATTTATTATTTATTTAATATTATATTTTATTAATTTTATTTTATATTTAATTTAATTTGATTGATTTAATTTCTTCCTGTAACCACTACAGGTTGCCATCGACAAAAAGTACCATGATACAATAGAGTAAATGCCTTGAGGCTTAGTGATAAATTGTTGTTAGAATGAAAAATAAACAATTTGAATTATATTGAAACACATGATATTAAACGAAGTAACGCCAAGGAGATGCGAATTAGTCATGGTCCATATGTATGATGCCTGAAAATAGCTATTGAGCCTTTGAGTGCTGCAATTGTTAGATCTCTTAAAATACTTTTATGCAGGCCAAAAGATTTACAGAAGTCGACTAGGAACCGGGGTATGGTCCCACGGGCTCCTATCATTAGTCCCGTAATGACGATGGATTCCAGATGGTATTTGTCCTTACAAAAACTGATGGAAGGTTCATATATATTCCTTTTTTCCTCGTGTACTTCTTCTGGCTGGTGTTCGTGCGATTCGAATCTCACAGTAGGATCTATGATGTAACCTTCAAGAGAGGGAGGTTTAAATGCAATTATGTCAATTCTTCGATTACTGCCCTCACTGGATATGTCATGTACTTCTTAATATACTGAATAACCTTTGTTCCTTAAGGCTGTTGCTATTATAGATCTTACTGTATGATGCCGCGTATTTCGTAGAAGTTCACCGTGTGGACAGGCCCCCAGGACATGGGCAAGGGTTTCAACCTCCCTGTCGCAACGTCGAAAGAGGTTACTGCCCGAAGACCTGCCAGGTACACTACGCACAGCTGACACGTTCGCAGTCATCTTGATTGCTTCCCTCCACTCACTACAGGAAAGACCCTTGTGATTCCGGATGCACTTACTGGCCAGGGTATATTGTTGGTATAAGAGCACGCCTTTGTCTTTATGTTTTTTCTGGCTCCAGTTCTGAAACGCTTTTTCTCTTAATACTTGCCTTACCTTTCGCGTATCTACAGTGCCGTACTTGTCCAAAATATTTGCTGATTCGGTGATATTGAGTGCTGTGAGACTGGATGTAATTTCTTGGGATAATTTCCTTGTAGCATGTAGGAAGGAATTATTGGATTTAAGCAATATCTTACATGCGTTTATATTTTGTAAGTATAATTCCCATGCTGAACAGAATGAACCTAATCCCTTGAATTTTGTGTCTGTATACTACAACATATCTGTAGGAAGGTCATTAGGCAGTTGCAGTATTTCTTTCAGCACACCCCTTATCATAATATCTGCACCCACTATGAATTTATTAGAAATTTTTTTTGGAGGCACTATCTGAAATGGATATATTAGACTAGGACAGATTGAGGTGTTAATGATGTATTTTTGATCCGCGTGTAAGTGTGGTGAAGAAATACGCAATTCTACATTTGTTCTTAGTTTAGACAATGTTGAAAGAGGACCAAAATTAATCTCGTCATAAAAATTGACTCCTAGATAGCGAATGAAGTCACCTCTTTGCAAACCAGCTATTTCATTTCCTGACGAGATGTGGAAATTTTCTTCAAACAGCTGACCCTTTTTAATACACATGCCTTTACACTTGTTAATGTTAATATCTAGTCCGATTTCATGGAATTGTTGAACTGCGTGATTGAAGAGTGTTAAAGCGGATTTTTTGTCTTTACCAATGAATACTTATTTTTTATTTATTTAATTATTTATTTGTCTTATTATTATATTTCATTAATATATTTTATTTTACACTGGATTTAAATTTCTTTATTTATTTGTTTATTTATTTTGTATTATATTTTATTTATTTTATTTTATTTTGTACATAATTTAATTTTGTTTATTTATTTATTTAATATTATATTTTACTTATTTATATTATTTTATGTTTAATTGAATTTTATTTATTTATTTTATATTATTTACTTATTTATTTATTTTATATTTTGTTTAGTTTATATTAAATTAAATTTAATTAATTAATTTATTTACCCATTTATTTATTAAATTCTTTATTTATTTATTTAATATTATATATTTATGTACATTTTATGCTATTTGTTTATTTATTTGATATTACACTTCAATTATTTTACTTTATTTATTTATTTAATTAAAATTTTAATTTATTTCGTATTTAATTAAGTAATTAATCAATTTATTTTTTCTTTCTTTTATTTTTCATGTATTTATTATTATATTTATATATATATTTTATATTACTGTTGTGGAGTAACGGTTAGCGCGTCTAGCCGCGCAACCAGGTGGCCCGGGTTCGATTCCCGATCGGGGCAAGTCACCTGGTTGAGGTTTTCCCTTAACCTAATATGAGCAAATGATGGTCAACTTTCGGTGTTGGACCCAGGACTCATTTCACCGGCATTACCACCTCCATCTCATTCCGACGCTAAATAACCTAAGCTGTTGATAAAGCGTCGTAAAATAACCAACTATATTACAGTTTATTTTTTTAATTTTATATATTTATTTTATACCACATTTTTGTTATTTAATTTGATTTTATATTCAATTATATTTATTTATTCATATATTTATATTAGTCTATATTTTATTTATTTATTTTATATTTCATTTATATTATATTTCATTCAATTATATTTATTTATCTTTTGCTTTATTGTGCTAAAACAGCATGTTCCATTTATTTAATTATTTATTTATTTTATAATACATATTCTATTTATCGTGCTAAAAAAAGATGTTTATTATTTATTTTATTTTATATTTCATTTTATTTATTTGTAAATTAATTAATTAATTTATATATATATATTTATTTGTTTATTTAATATTATATTTTATTTGTTTAATTTTATTTATTTATTTGTTTTACTATATTACATTCATTTTATTTTATATTTAATTTAATTTTATTTATACATGTATTTATTTATTTTATACTACATTTGTTATTTTATTTCATTTTATTCTACATTTAACTTTATTTATTTATTTATTTTATATTATTTTTATTTAATTAGTTATTTTCATTTATTAAATATTATATTTTATTTATTTTATATTAGTTATTTATTCAATATCATATTTCATTTATTTATTTAATATCATATTATATTTTTATCTTATTTAATTTAATTTTTTTATTTATTTAATATTTCATATTCAATTTAATTTTGTTTCTTTATTTAATTATTTATGTATTTATTTATTTTATATATTTTTATTTATTTTTATTTATTTCATATTTAATTTAATTTTATTATTTATTTATTTATTTATTTTTTATTTTGTATTATGTATTACTTATTTTACTTTATTTTATTTTATATTAAATATTACCTTTAATATTATTTATTTATTTATTGTACATTGTATTTCATTTACATTTAATTTAATGTAATTGTATTTATTTGTTTTATATTATTTTTTTTCGTTATTGCAATAAAACAGCATATTTTTTATTTATTTTACTATATTTTATATTTTATTTTATTTATTTATTTATTCATTTATTCATTTACTTATTTATTCATATATTTATTTGTTTATTTAATATTATATTTTATTTATTTATTTTTATTTATTTAATTATTTTGTATTACATTTTGTATATTTTATTTTATATTTAATTTAATTCTATTTATTTACTTATTGATTTAATATTATATTTTAATTACTTCATTTTATTGTATTTATTTGATATTTTATTTTATTTATTTATTTATTTTATTTTATCTTACTTTATTTTATTTGGTATATAAATTAATTTTATTGATTTATTTATTTATTTTATATTACATTTTATTTAGTTTATATTATTTTATATTGAATTTTATTTTATTTATTTGTTTATTTATTTAATATTTTATTTTATTTATTTTATTTTATTCTATTTTAATTTCATTATATATTTAATTAATTTTTAATTATTTATTTAATATTATACTTTATTTATTTTATTTTGTTTCATTTGATATTTAACTTTAATTATTTATTTATTTATTTATTTTATGATTTATTTTATCTTACTTTAATTTATTTTGTTTTATTTTATTTTATTTATTTATTTACTTTATATTATATTTTATTCATTTTAAATTATTTTATTTATTTCATATTCTTTTACATACAATTTTATTTATTTATTTATTTTATATTATATTATATTTATTTTATCTTATTTTATTTAATATTTTATTTAATTTTGGTTACTTATTTATTTTGTATTATATTTAATTTAATTTAATTTTTTCATTTAGTTAATTTACATTATATTTTATTTATTGTATATTATTTTATATTTTATTTTATTCATTTATTTATTTTTTATTTTTTATTTATTTTTATTTATTAAATATTACATTATATTTCTTTTACATTTTCATTTATTGATTTAAATTATATTTCATTTATTTATGTATTTATTTATTTATTCATTTATTATTTATTTATTTAATATTATATATTATATTATTTCATTTTATTTCATTACATTTTTTATTTTATTTTATTTTATTTACTTATTATTTATTTATTTATTTATTTATTTTACATTTTATGTATCTATTTTGTTTGATTTTGTTTTATTTTATATTTAATTTAATTTTGTTTATTTATTTATATATTTATTTATTTTGTGTTATGTTTTATTTATTTAATATTTAATTTATTTTTATTTATTTATTAATTTTATTAAATATTTCATTTTCTATATTTAATTGAGTTTAATTTATTTTTTAAATTTATTTTATTTTATATTTTATGTATTTTATTTTATTATATTTCATTTATTTATTTATATATTTTATATTATATTTTATTTATTTTATTTTATATTTAATTTTATTTATTTATTTATTTTATATTATATTTTATTTATTTTATTTTATATTTATTGATTTATTTTATATTATATTATATTTATTTTTTAATATTTATTTATTTAATTATTTATTTATTTACATATTTCTTTATTTTAGTTACTTATTTATTAACTTATTTATTTATTTCGTTATTTATTTATTTATTTATTTATTTATTTATTTATTTATTTATTTACTCTTGTGAAGTAAAGGCTATCCGGCTTCTTTTTCACACCACCAGAAATACAAATACATTACTATACATAAAAGAAATCACACTATCAACAAAGTAAAGCCATACAAAAGTATGCACAAGTTGCAGTCACACAAACTGTAAGAGAGGATCAAGTATCTTAATTAATTATATCCTAATTAATTAACGAACATAAAAAACAAACTTGCAATTTTAATCTAGATAAAAGCACAAATTGACACTTCTAGCAATGCCTAAAAACAATGAAGTAAGATAAAATTTTCCGGCAGTCCCTGACATCATTAGGTAACGAATTCCAGAGGCGAAGTATTTCTACAGTAGGCCTATAGGAGGATGAGTATAAAGACGTTCTGTGATGAGAAATAGAAACAAGTGCTTGATGCTGGTTTCGAAGAGTTTAAGATATTGAAAGCGCAATAGCAGATAATTCGGAATAGAAGTATGTATGATTCTAAATAGAAGAGACAGAGAATGTATTGTTCTTCGTTCCTTCAAACACACCCATGAAAGTAACCGGAGGGAAGACGTTATATGTTCAAATTTACGAGTATTGCAGATGAATCGTATGCACACAATTCATAAGGGCCTGAATAGGAGGCAAGCATGATTTTATATTGTAAGCAATTAGGATAAAATAAAACAATCAGAAAACGAGAGAAATAATTTGTCTGGGGTGGGGGAAGGTTATGTATCGATGACATAGCTTTAAACATAGTTTATTATTGTTAATGGAGAAATTAATAATGAACTTAACAGAGATTTCTGTTGGCTTACAAATTAATATCATTATTTAGTTTTAACGTTGTATTTAAAACCTGTTTTAGTCACCGTATATTGTTTTAAACAATTTTGAACACTTCGTTTAAAATGTTATGTTTTAAACATGCCAACCCTGCCCGTAGGACTAGTGGTGACATGCAAAAAAAAAAAAAAAAAAAAAAAAAAAAAAAGAGAGAGAGAGCTCCTCCTTTGCCATCTACAGATCTACTTTTAATTAAAATTGTTGAGCTGATCAGAAATGGTCCGGAATATTTCAGTCCTTAATCTGAATTTATGAAGCAAGATCGTTTAACAGGGCACAGTGCTGTATTCACCACTGACCCAAACTGGACGCAGTAGCAACAATATCGAAAGTCCGAAGACACTTTGACTTTCGAAAAAAATATATCAATGCTACCCTTCCTCGCACGTTATCACAGCCATAACTCGACCGATTGTGCAGGAGAAGAAAGCTGATGTCTGTAGGGCAGTGAGGCCCAGGAGTTCCACCCACAGAGCAAATAACAATCCTCTAGTCCCAGGTACATAAATGCCAGAGCTCGTCAAATTTTAAAATGTTATCGGGCTTGTTTTTAATTGTTATTTTACGACGCTTTATCAACTGCTGTAATTATCTAGTGTCTGAATGAGATGAAGGTGATTATGCCAGCAAAATGAGTCCGGTGTCTAGCACTAAAAGTTACCCAGCTTAATGGATTGAGGGAAAACCCCTGAAAAACATCTACCAGGTAACTTCTCCCAACCAGGATTTGAACCCGGGCCTGCTCGTTTCACAGTCAGGCATGCTAACCGTGGATTCGGACTTAATCCATTTCATCAGATCTATTCCAATTCATTTCATCAGTCCAGTTCCATTCTCTTTCAACAGACCTAATCAATTCCATCAGAAACATCCCGTTTCATTCCATCAGATATTTTCCATTCCATTCCATCATTCTTATTCCATTCAATTCCTTTCCATCATACTTAATCTATTCAATCCAATTACACTTATTCAAATATATTTCATCAGACCAGTTTCATTCATTTAAATTCCATTCAATCAGAAATATTACATTCCATTCCATGTCATCAAATCTATTAAATTCCATTCATTTACTTCAACATTTTCCGTTCCACCTAAACTCTTACATTTTATCAGACATATTCCATTCCATTCCATTCAATTCCAGCAAACTCATTCTTTTCAATAAGGTTCACTCAAATCCTCTGTTTACTTCCCTTATTTCTTCTCTTCAATTTTCTTCTCTTCCCGTTGCATTTTCAGTTTCGAACACTGCACTCCACTGCATTACACTTCACCTCATTTCACATTTCAAGTTTATTTAATTATTCCCTTAGAAATCGGAAAGTCCAAGATAGCCATGTATGGAGAAAATATTGTCGAGATACCGGTACTTAAAATTCGAGATATCCTTAAATTAATGGGAAGCCATAGCTTAACTTAGAATCCAATCCTAGAAATGGTCGACAGAAAAAATTACGAGCAACTAATTTTCTAATCTCAGAATGTATTCATTTCATATAATTTTGCTATATGTTTAAATTGTATGAATGTGCTTTTTTTTTAAGATTAGTAGGCCTATCTTTTTTTTTTTTTTTTTTTTTTTTTGTCAGTGAAGCTATACCTTATACTAGTCAGCGATATATACAATGTAGGTGAAAAGGAACTCGCCACCATACCCCATTAACTCCTGGCTTAGTTGTCTCGAGAGTGATGCCTTGTTGGTTTCGTTTATGAAGTTCCAACCAGTCTTCGGACGGTTGATTAAACATACATATATAAGGGATCCTAATGTGAAGTTAGGACTATTTAATGATAATACATTAAAATCAAGTCATGAATACCTTAATAGAGTTGCAATGCATTCTTTTTTCAGATATATTCTTTACCTTGAAATAGGTCAGCGTTGCAGTATACTTTATAAACTTGTTTCAAAGTTTATGACCAATAAGTGAAGAGTTACGATTCAGGAAACGTATAAAATTGAGTAAATCAAATGAATGTAGGCCTAATAAGTTAATTGAATAACTGAGCGAGGTGGTCTAAGGTAGAAAAGAAATAGTGCAAGTGAATCCCTTCGTCTTCAGTCTTGGAGGGATCATATTGCAATAGCAACAAACAACTGCAAACACAAGTTTCATTTTCTGCATGTCACGAAATCTTAAAAATTCTTTACGTGAACTGATATATTCATCCCTGCAATGTAGGGTTGTCAAACCTTCCTATTTCCCGGGATCTCTCGTATTTAGCCCTAATTTTTAATAGCCTTCCAGATTCTGTATTTTTCTTCCCATCGAGCATTTTTCTCGCATATTTACATAATGTAAAAAATAAAAGCTTTCATTTCAGAAATTATAAAAACATTTATTTCAAAGATTCAATTTTGCCGTGAATTGAGATTATTTATATGATAAACTTAATTGTTCCAGACTCCAAAGATGCATTAAAATGTGCAGTGTTTATAGAAGGTAATTATTTCTAGAACTGGGATTTAGTATTCAACACTTTAAAATTAATCTTAATGTTGCAAATTAAAAAGAAAAACTGCTGACAAGCAAAAATTCTTATGGGGGCAAATAAAGAAGTTAATTTTTTTCCACCATATTAATAATATCAAAACAAGTGCTTGTACAAATTTTGGACATTCGAGCGCAATTACGAGGATCGTCCAGAAAGTAAGTTTTGCCTGGAGCCGTTTACAGAAAGAAAACACAATTTCATACAAAGATTTCTTATCTGTCCCCATGAGAATGTTTGCTTGTGAGTTTTGTTCCAAGCATACCAGGTAATAATGTTCACACACAGAAAGTGTTTTCTCTCATGAATAGTAAGTAGACAAATGTTCGAAACAGGAGCACGACATATCTAATCAAATCAGAACTGCAAAATTGAGATCATCTTCAACTACTCATGCTGGAAATTTTTACAATTCGTCAAAATGTGAGGAAAAATGTGTCTGAAAATAAGTCTAACTGTCAAAGTATAGAATAAAGTTGTTATTTAGTAACTGAACTGAATAATTTATCAGTTTTCTATGCAAAATTTTGTCGATTCCTCAGTCTATCTGCCTAAAAAAAGGTTGGCAACCCTAAGTAATGTTATCCTACGATTAATACTCAAGTCTTAAGATGATATCGAACAAAATATTAGCTGATTCTTACCTCTAAAAGCTGTACATATCGCATTAACTAACACTCACCTTTATCCACTTCAGTGCGTCTCCATCTGCTACTCAAAGAGGTTTTCCTGCGTTGGTGACCCCATCTCGAGTAGCCTCCCATCTTCATATTCAGCCATATTTCTTATCCACTGTAATTTAGTGAAAGAGGAAAATGTTTTATAATAACTCATCCTACAGTAGGGCTATATGAATTTAAAAGCAGAGAATGCAACTTGAGAACATTCAACAAATTTTACTATATATTTGTCATTAATTTGGTAAAACTGTACTTGCAAGTCATTCCATAGATGACATCAATACAATATGAAATTGTATATGCTCACTATTATTCATAATCCTTTAAATGTACAGTACTGCATCAAGCATATTTCATACATGTTTATGTTACAACGTAAGAAATTATACACAGAGAGAGGCAGCTAAAAGTTTCCGCACTACGCACGGAACTTCGGGGAAAAAGAATTCCCGCAATCCATTGCTCGACTCATCGGTAAGCTGTAGCAGCGAGGGCGGGCGTTTAGTTTCATTATGGTAGACCTCAAGTTACCGAGTGGTGTTGCATTACTACACTTGTTATTGAACATTATCTCGTGTTATTTGTGTTCACTATCAGAATGGTTTTTTACTGGTTATTTAACGTCGCTGTATCAACTACTAGGTTATTTAGCGTCGATAAGATTAGTGATAGCGAGAATGTATTTAGCGGGCTGAGGCCGAAGTTTCGCCATAGATTACCTGTTACTCGTATTTACCTTACGATTTGGAAAAATCCGAACCAGGTAATCAGCCCAAGCCTGAGCGCAATTCCGGATCGGCAGACAAGCGCCTTAGCCGACTGAGCTACGCCGATGGCTATCAGTATGGTGACGTATAGTATTGCACAACGGATATTTCTAGTTGAGACATTTCCCATAAAAAAATCGTATGACAGTACCGTTCGCAAGTTTCTACGTCAGATCTGCAATGCCTTCTAGACAGTACATAACCAGGTTATTCAGAAAATTGCAAGAAACAGGATCTGTTTTAAGCAAAAAGAGAGAACCAGAGAAGAGGGTATTAACAGACGAGAAGCACTCCGATTGGCGCAGAAGTGTGGTATTTCACAGAGATCGGTATTACGGGAACTGAAAATTCTCCACTTTTATTCTTACAAAGTGTCAGTGATTCATCAGTTAACACAACGGGATCCAGCTGCCAGCGTGAATTTCTGTCGATGGAGAACTTTAAAACACAAAGTGTACAAGAATAATCTACATAATCTTAAAGCCTTGGAGAATGAAATCAGACGAATGATAACTGAAATTTCAGAGACGGAGATACAAAGAGTGTTTGTTAATATGATGATATATCGAGAACGCTGGACATCATTTTCAACAGCTGCTTTGATGAAAGGTAAGACCTACACAAGGTTTCAACTTCAGTCAGTCATTCATTCGGTAACTCTTAACTAATCATTTAGGTCCACCGTAATGGAACTGAACGCCCGCCGCACTGCTACAGCTTACCGGTGAGTCGAGCAATGGATTGCGGACAATCTGTTCTCCGATTTCCCCTGCACAGTGCGGTAACTTTTCCCTGCCTCTCTATAGTAATCTGTTTTATACTTAGGCATAGCACATGCAACGAAAAACCGCTTTCCCTTCAAAATGCTCAGCGTCCTGCAATGCGAGTTTCCTAGTATCGTTGAAAACACCATTCCTTGAAGCCAAGTACTTATTCAGACTTATGAAATACAATGAAATCAGATAAGGTTTATGATCAGCTGATTGTCTTGCTGAGTTTTTAGGTTCAAATGAGGCACTCGAGTAGTTAAGGATATTTAAAGAGAATGGAAAGAACAATGAACGTACTTTTCTGCTGCCTGAATAAATTGTAACAAAAAAACCTTGCATTTATAGAAACTGGATATTTATTTATTTACTTATTTATTTACTTATTTATATATATATATATTTATTTATTTACTTACTTACTTATTTATTTATTTATATTTATTTATTTATTTTGCTAAAAATTGTAACATAAAATATAATATAAACAAAAAAACTTTAGCTCGCCCTGAAAGAGTAGAACTCGTGCTCAGGGTCGGATTCCTGAATTAAAATTAAGAAGTATATAATACAATTTGTCTTATGTCTACTACGCAATAAGAATACATAAATTTAAATGTACAATTTTTCAATTTTTATCAAATCCATACATAACTTTTTAAATTTAATACTACAACTATTAGAATTTACAAGATTAGGATATTTAAATATAAATTAGTTATATATTCTTGGGCCCAAATAACTACTATGATTAAATACTGTAGTAGTGTTGCATTTTAGTTCAAACAATCTTAAAGAATTCATACCTTTTGTGTCATAACTATGAGAATACAATTCAAAATTATTTCGATTTTTATGTATGAATTTTATTAATACAATATAATAAATTTGTCTTATTTTAAGAACATTAAGATCTGAAAGCAATTTTTGAGATGGAAAATCAATAGGTTTATGAAGACATATTTTAATTGTTTTCTTCTGTAATAAATAAAGTTGATTAAAATTGGATTTAAATAAGCTACCTCATCCTATAATTCCATACATAATTACCGATTGAAATAAAGTTAAGTATATTGACAAGTAATTCCTCAATAAAACAAAATAATATATTATTATACGTAATTTATTACAAAGGTAATTAATGTGTTGGTTCCATTTTAAATGACAGTCGAAAATTATGCCTAAATACTAACTTCAGAAGACTCCTTAATAATCGAACATTTACAATAAACAAGGTCTTCTAGGAAATGTCCGTAAAATTGAAAATATTATTGTTCTGTAAGGAAATATCTACGAAATTGTACTTTTATAATTTTACCAGCTGTAGAAAATTTTGTCTTAAAGTATTTTCGTTGGCAAAGTAAGCTAGTATGTTTTATTTACCATTAAACTCTCAGTATAGAGATTATTCATTTCAACTATTTTAGTATTCCCCACAAATAGCCTTACACAAACCTGGGGAACATGGAGGCTATAACACACTAGAAATTATCCTATCATTAAACATCTAAATAATCCCAAAAAATATTTGCGACAGTTTCTTGATGAAAAGAATAATTTAGTTTCGCGTTATCTGACAACAAATGAAGAAACGGTCGAGTATTTTGTGTGCAGTAGCCTACTATTTTGAACTTACTCTGTCTTAAAAATATAGAGTGAACCGTAAGTAATGTCATTAATTTCAGGGAGTTATTCTTTGATATATTTCAAACAAAAAATTTTAATACAACTTTTCTCCTTCTTGATTCCTTTCCGAGGTAAAAATTGTTTCATATGAAACGTTTCATAGTGTGTTTTGGGAAAGCCATTGATTTAATTCCCAATATGCTCAGTCACTTTAAAAGGGCAGTGTATTATGATAATAAATGATCGAAATAATTTTAGGTTTATTTTTTAAATGTGCAGAAATTTTAAATTATGGTTTATTTAACGACGCTCGCAACTACCGAGGTTATATCAGCGTCGCCGGTATGCCGGAATTTCGTCCTGCAGGAGTTCTTTTACATGCCAGTAAATCTGACATGAGCCTGTCGCATTTAAGCACACTTAAATGCCATCGACCTGGGCCGGGATCGAACCCGCAACCTCGTGCACAGAAGGCCAGCGATATACCGATTACGCTACCCAGGCCGACTTATTTAAAGAACAAAACTAAAATTCTTTCAATAATGTTTAATCATAATAGACTGCTCTCTTAAATTGACTAAGTATATTGGGAATTAAATCAATGGCTTTCCTGAAACACGTTAAGAAATGTTTTACATAAAACAATTTTTATCTAGGAAAGGAAGCAAAAACGAACAAAATTGTATTAAACCGCTCTGTTTGAAATATCTCAAAGAATAGCCCCCTGAAATTAATGACTCAAGGTTTAACCTGAATACATTCCCTATGCTTGCAGTTATTCGGGATTCTGTGAAGCAAATTGATCACTTAAATGGAACCACGCCTAATGAGGGAAAATTAGAATAACCGGGGGGTAAAAATTCGCTTAGAGTAAAGATAATAATATCCTTAATATTTTGATTACCTGAATCCGCAGGTAGCTGCATTGTCGAGGTAATTCTGCCATCTTAGAAGCTGTGTTAGTGTTTGTTGGTTCTCAGTCGAATGTACTGTAAATAATGAGATATTTTAAAATATAACATTATTCTGCTACAATATTGTCCATTTATATTACTAGTAGTAGACGTTAAAATGTTAATACTTATTTACTTAAATTTAAATATACAGAATACAGAATATAATTACAACAAAAGAAATAGAAATAAAATAATACCCTCAATATAAAGAGAGGATACAGTAATATTAACATAATTTGAGGACCGAATGAGCAGCGCTCGTGTTCGGTCGCAGTTCAGATATATTATTAATAGGCCTATAAGAGAACATAAAAAATAAAATAGACTAAAATAGAAACTAAAATTAAAATTACAGCTACAGTGAAATTATGTAATATAATATATTAATATAAGAGGAATGTAGAAAATAAACTCAGATCAAATAGAAACTAAAATTAAAATTACAGCAGCAATTAAATTATAATATTGACATAGAGAAAAATAATGTCGTACGTGAATAAAGTAGGACAATTTATAAAAAAAATATATATTCCAAAATTGTAGAATACAAATATAATATAGGCCGATTAATTCATACACATAGGCTATAAATTTATTTAATCAAATTGAAGACATTAACACGTTTCTAATTTTCTTGTCATATGTTAGTGGGTTACGTGTTAGAAGTTCTGGATGTAATTTAACTAAAGAATTATACAACCGAGGGCCAAAATTAATGCTATCCTTTAGACCACCAGATGTGAAACATTTAGGTTCTACTAATGTTGAATTATTATTTCGTCTTGTGTCATGATTATGTGTGTAATATAGACTTATTACAATTTTTATTATAAAATTTTAACAGGGTATATTTATAAATTTGTTCAATATTAAATACATTAAATTCAGGATAAATTAATAATAGTAACCACCTTTCTTTGTTCGTTGTTTATTTCGACATCTATGACGAACATCATGCATAGTTCGAAGTTTCATAATTTATTTTCTAAATGATAGCACTAGCTTAAATTCTTTAGCCTGTCATGGAGGGTAAAGATCCGCATAATAAATGGGGGGTGAAACGAGCGTTGAGCGACTTCCGCCGATTTTGGAATAGACACCGACGTACTTGAATTGCCAACATATAAAACAAAAAATCACACTCAATCGCTTTCACCTTCATCTTGACGGGATAATAAAAGCCTAAACTAACCTAACCTAACCTAACCTAAGTGCGTAGGTGTCTATTCCAAAATCGGCGGAAGTCGCTCAACGCTCGTTTAACCAAATAATACCCCAATTTCGATAATAGATGTTTCTTAAGCAATTACAATAACGCTGTAATATTTTTCAGAAATTTCCAGAGAAAAATGGATTCTAAACCATTAACAGACGTGATGAATGTGATATGTTCTCCATAATAACCAAAATATTGAGTACTGGAAGTTATTTTTTTTAATATAAAAGTCAATTTGTGTTTATTATTGTAGCCTCTTTTTTATATTGATGTATTATTTTATTTCCATTTCTATTTCTATTATGGTAATTATATTCTGTAGCCTGATGTATTATTCTGTATTAGTCTATATGTTCTGTTCAGTTCTTCTAATGACTCTGTTCATTTTATTGCATTTTTTGTATTTTAACATCTAGATCAGTTTTGTATTCTGCAAATAAATGAGTGAGAGAGTGAGTCAGTGAGTGAATGAATGAATGAATGAATGAATGAATGAATGAATGAATGAATGTACAATTTTAATGTGGAGAAACACTAACGCCGAACTGAATCCTTGTTCTCCAGTGCACAGTCAAATATGTGTGGAGAATTTTTCTTCATTGACGGATTTATGAATAAGTTCGTTTATATGAACATTTTAAAAGAAATGTTGGAAAATATCGCTCTCTAAAAACTGAGTAACACAAAATTACTCCTTCCAGAAAGAAAAATATATTGCTGTGATTGTACGTCGTTGAATTGTGTGTAATGCACTGGATTCCTTGATTACTACGTCACAACTCGCAGACCTAAATTCCATTGGCCATTTATGGGAATATGTGAAGAGGAAAGTTAAGAAAATGCTAATAATATCCAACAAAAATCAGTTGTAAAAGTTGCTAGTACTGGTTCAATATTTTGTCACTAACTTTAGGATCATAAAATAAATAGCAAAATAAATGAGATACCTAGAGACTTGTCGTCAGGGTAATTATGCAGTAAGCATCGATCAGGCCGCCATCTTACTGCAAATGAGGTCCAGGGCACACACTTTGCAATTAGAGTGTAAAGAGCCTGACAATACGTCAATCATAAGAAAACGTTGAAAATTAAATTAAATTATATGTATAGCCTATATTTGGTAATGTACGTACGTACTCCGGAGCTTTATTGCGGGAAAATGAACCGGACGATGCTTACTACATAACTTAATTGCTCGGGGACAAAAGCCATGGTAGAATCTTCAGCAATAGACAATCGTGAAGTTTAATAGTTATCGTACTTTTAGCCTTGAAACAATTTAAAATCATAGGCCTACATTGGTCGAAATATTGTCAATTCTATAAAGAAGTGGAATGAAAAAGATATATGGTTGACCAGGGTAATTGTAAACATTTGTCAGTGATTTCAAATATATGTCAACATTACACAACCCTCAGTAACGGTAAGCATGACAGAGAAACATTGTGTTATTTTTAGATTTTTGTTTTCGCTGAAAATAGGTTTAAAATAAAAAGGTTGACTTTTTTTCATATATTAATTGCTAGTTTACATTTACCCCACCTGTTTGCATTTACCCCTTTGAGAGAGAGTAATTGTAAACACCAATTTTCGCACGGGCTATCAGACACTGAACATTTTTGTTCTGTTTCAGAAGAAAGAGCTATACTCCTTCCTACTCCAATTTTGGTCATTGGTACATTTCGTCCCTTTAACCTATGATATATGACGATATAGGAACTCAGTACCTCTCCCGAGCTTCACGATAACTGTAATTACTATATTTCACATCTGTGACAACCCTCTCTAAATCCTCTACAGTGTAGTTGGGTGGGGGTCTCTTTGATTACTGAAAAGTACGAAATGTAACTATAGTAAAACATGTTTATAATTACCCCCAAGCAATTAAAACTATGGGGCAAATGTAAACACGTCATAATAATTTAATGAACTGAGGTTACGGCAGATCTCAAAACCATTTTAATAAATGTTAATTCCTATACATTACTCATAAAAACAACATATTCTTAAAAATAGCAGTGTACGTTTACTTACATCGCCAAAAATGAAGGTGAAGCAAAATTCTTTCTCAACTTTTTTTGTAGACTCTTACAAAATATTCGTTCACAACTATGCAGTTACTCCTATTTGGCGCCAAACTGATTTGAAGGTTAGCCAACATGTTACTTTAAATATTCCCCCGAATTAAAATTTTTATATTGACAGTTTTGTATTTCTCACAGCTTTTGTTTCCAATTACCCCCTGTTTACAATAAAATTACCCTCATCTACCCTAATGCTTCAAGATTAATAAGAAAATAGTGTTACGTAACTGTTACAAACAAATAATGGAGTCCAGATTGCTTCTACAGTAATGGATTAATATTAGGGCAGACATCACAAGCTTATTAGTAAAATCAATGCCGAAAAAGATTACAGTCCTTTATTCACAAAAAGGAGACCACAGGCAAGTCATTTAAAAATGTAATATTTTAATTTTATTCTTAATAGTAAGTTATTTTAAGTTTCGTGAAATAAAATTAGATACTTATATTTTTTTAGCTACGAATTTTGTTTGCTCGTTTCTTACTATACAAATGTACACAAATTTCAAAATTATGGTTTTACTTGAAATTTAATATCTTATCTGGACAGAAAATGTGATTAAAGACTTATTTGCGTCCACCAGTACTGTAAACTGGGGTTACTTTGAACACAGAGGAAACTTTGAACATTTTTTCAGAAAATAATATTTAGGTTTCTACATCCTGCTCTTGTTACAGATGGAGGTAAATTTGGTATGAGAATGATTTTATAATAATTTGCCTTCATCTATAACAAGTGCAGCATGTACAAACCTAAATATGATTTTCTGAAAAAAAAAAAAAATGTTCAAAGTTTCCTCTGTGTTCAAAGTAACCCCAGTTTACGGTCGGTCAAAATGTGTGGTAAAATGTAGGCTTACCTTGCAGAAAAGAGATGAAGTAAAAAGCTTCAGATTCTCTTGGTTCGATGGAAACTTCTTACATCTTTTTCTGTTCCAATCCTCCCACTGAGCAGCGGTCCTCGGAAGAAAAATAAAATTGTTAACACAATTCTTCTGAATAAATGTTTAATCATGAAACGAATATAAATATGTGTATGTATTCTATATAACCTACAAACAACACTTTAAACAACCTTACATAGTAAATTTGACTCAATATAATTACTGTTTCTTTTATCAAGCTTATTGCATGATATATTCACAAGTACCATAATATTTTAAAGTTCTTTCTACCATAATATTTGAAAGTCCCAAACTAATCAAACCTAACCTGTTACAGATTCGTTTATAAGCAAGGTGTATAAGCAGAGTACGAAGGCAACAATCTCAGCGCTAGTTTAACCAGTGCTTCCTGAAGCGTAATGAAAACCCAGAAAAAGCAATATCATTAGCTAAATTAAATTGATCATATTGCGGTTCAAGTGAAGGATGGAGAAATTGTAATTTTCATACCGAATTTTGTAGGGCTACCACATCTAAATGTCTTGACTGACATTACTTTCCATACGAATTTGAAAAGATATCGTTTATAATCATTATAATTAACAGTGAAAAAATTTAATATGAAGGTATTACAGTAGGTACTTTCATATCCTGTAGTATTCAGTAGTTTTGCTTTAAGTTGTATAATTTCTTTTCTGTGGTAGAAATGCAGTTCACTGAGCATATTTTACCATCACAAACACCACCAACCTATTTAAACATTCACCTCCATTAACGCTCTAATTACAGTAACTTTACTGAATACATAAACATTTCTAATCCTACCACCAACGTGATTTTCCTTTACTTACTACACTTACCTATAAACATTTCTACGGGCACAGCATACTGCATTTTTACAATGATGAAAAGCTATCATTCATATTTTCAATATTTCTTGTGAAATTGAATATCTTTACAATACGTTACCAAAGGAAGGCATACAGATATTTTTAGATAATTGTGAGAATATATCTAACCTGTCACCGATTCGTATATGCAAAGCATACCAAAAGCCTAAATTAATCTCTAACATACATGCAAGGCATACCAAAAGACTAACCTAACCTGTCAGAAATCAGTTTATGCAAGGCATGCCAAAAGACTAACCTAACCTGTCTGAAATTCGTTTATGCAAATCATATCAAAAGCCTTACCTAACCTGTGACACATTCGTATATGCAAGGCATGCGAAAATCCTAAAATAACCTAACCCAACCTTTCACAGAGTCCCGCACCTCACCGCCGGCTTCCAATTTCACAGTAACTTTCGACACTTATTTTTGGTATCAAATTGGCGTCGACAATCATTTTTTTTTCTTTTTTACGATACGTATGACTAGACTAGAAGTCAGGAAGAATGTAGATACATATGCACTTTAACATGGTAACGCAATAGTACACAAATATACCATAAATTTATTACTGAAATTCCATGATTCTTAAGATGATCCAAATTTTTACAAGGTATTTTGGACAAAATAAGTTTATGTGGCGAAGATTGATGCATTTGCTAAAGACATTTAAACAATTAAATTATCTTAAATATATTGTACCTACCTTGTACAGTAATTATGAAACGTTATTCTTCATCTTCTTGTTCTTCATCTTCTTTATCGATTTATTGACGTCCTACCGGATCATCCAACTTCGATGTTAACGTCATCTATGGTTTATCTTCATTTATAATATAAATTATGCTCTCTACTTAAGTCAAAGATATTGTCATTATTAAAGTTTCATTTTACATCTGTAATTATGTCTTTTATATTGAATTTAGTGTCATGATTTGCTACACTGATGTTCAAAGATACCTGACATAATTACTCGATAGTGTTCGATAACTTGTTCGTGTAAGTATCGCTTTTGTAGTTATTATTTCTAGGAATAGATGGCGAAGCTAACAGTCAGTGTCGCAAATAGTACATAAATATACCGCATTATATTATAATTCAAAATTTCACCCCCCTCTAATACTTGTGAAGTGTAACACCTAAAGTGCAACGCCTTATTAATGGTTTTGTTGATTGGGATAAATTTCAGTTGACTCTAGACTCAATGTTAGTCACAGAATATCATCCACTAACAGCAACAGATATTGACAATGATGTTCAACATTTTACGGACACAATATGCTCATGTGTAAATTATTCTACAATGTGCTCCAAGCGGCCATTAACGCGCTACTACTTACCATCTTCCATACTCCAATTAATTAAGGAAAAACATCGTATTCGTAGACAATGGCAACGAGAGAGACAACCATGGCAGCGGAAGAAGCTGAATTATCTAATACGATTAGTCAAGACAAATCTCGAACAACATCGCCTGCAGTCATATCAGTCTTACTTATCATCTCCATCTGAAGCTGATAATACTCTTTGGTACGCTACAAAGCGTATTCTACGCGAGCCAACAGTCATCCCGACACTTCGGTTAGACTCTCAAATAGCCACAGACACAGAGTCGAAATGTAACTTGCTTGCATCTCATTATCAACATGTATTCACCCCAAACGAAAATAAAAATGAACAGACTACCTCTGAATTATAAAAAGAACTTATAGAAAATATTAATAAACCGACTGTGCCAGAGAAAATTTCTTATACTACTCCACAAGAATTGTCTCACTTCATTCAAAGGTTCCAAATAAAAAAATCTCCAGGCCATTATCTTATACCCAACATTGTACTAAAGAAGCTCACCAACAAAGCTCTTACTTACTTGACGATAATTTTCAATGCTGCCCTTTTAATTGGGTACTTTCCTCGAGCCTGGAAGCTTGCTGAAATCATTGTTTTTCATAAGCCTAACAAACCTAAGCACTTGCCATCAAGTTACCAACCTATTAGCTTACTACCCACGCTATTGAAATAGTTTGAGAAGGTTATTCATCATCGCATTTGTAAATTTACGTTCCAAAACAAGATAATACCAGATTTTCAGTTTGACTTTCGTCCAAAACATTCTACAAAACACCAACTGCAAATAGTCACTGAATCCATTATAAAAGGCTTTGAAGAAAAGCAGTATACTGCCACTGTGTTTCTGGATATTGCCCAAGCATTTGATACTGTTTGGCATGATGGTCTAATGCTAAAATTATATAGAATTGGTTTTCCTGACTATCTCATTTGCATCGTGAAAAGTTTTTTTATCTGAGCGTCAGTTCTCAGTACGTATAGATGGCATTAAATCAACGCTTCGTCCAGTTTTAGCCGGAGTACCACAAGGATCTATACTGTCACCACTTCTCTTCAATATCTTCACATATGACATTCCATGTTTACAACCGTCACACATAGCTATGTATGCTGACGATACAGTTCTCTTTTATTCTCATAGTGACCTAAATACTGCAATCAGCACACTTCAGACATCCTTACAGGAGCTGTCTAAATGGTTCTCCCACTGGAGATTACTACTCAACATTATCAAGACAGAAGCTAAAATCTTCTCTTTAAGGCCTATTCATAATCCACCTCCTTTGGTTCTTCTAAATGAACAAGTTACATGGCTCTCCAGTCAAGAAGCTGTCAAATATTTGGGAATATTATTAGACACGAAACTTACATGGAATGCCCATATAACTCGCATCGTCACACTAACCTCTTCTAGAATTCGAAAATTATACCCTTTGGTTAATAGACGTTCACAAATTGGATTGGACTGTTCAATGCTACTCTACACCTCGCTTGTACGACCTCTTTTAACTTATGCAGCGACAGTGTGGGGGACAGCAAATAAGACACATATGCATCGCCTACAAGTTCTTCAGAACAAGTTCCTGCGTACTGCAACAAATGCCCCCTGGTTTGTAAGAAATCAACAACTGTATCAAGAATTGGGAATTCTTCCACTAGAACAGTACATCCATTCAATGTCAAAATCTTTCTTCAACAAACTTCCTGGTGTTCCTGGAGCTGTGACATATAACATTGGAGCAAGATCTTGTCAGCCATCTCGACTTAAAAGGAAACTCCCTCAAGACATCCTTCTTAGTGATACTGACGACTTTTCATAAATTTGACACAGAAATCATCATATTTTTGTTCACATAATTGACAAAAATGTTTAATTAATTAATTTAAATTAATTAGAGGAGCCTTTAGAGCCAACCTCAACATGATATTCTGCATGTGATATTCCATAATTTAACAGTGGTCTGTATAGCAAGTTTGCTGGTCGACCAATATTAAACATAAAAAAAAAGAAAAATACTTGTGAAAAAACATTACGTCTAGCGGGAAATCGCTGTTTCAGTGTACACTGACGTTCAAAGATATCTACCTCCAATTTCCTGATCGTGTACGCTAACTTTCTAACCACGGAAAAAGTCAGAACCAAATATATAACAAATTGGTAAACTTTGAAATAGTTCCGCTAGTTCTCAATAGGTGGCTCTGTTATGGGAGCGGGTAAAAATGTGTTTAGGAAAATATTTATGTAGTTAAAGTATATTATTATCATAACTGACAATATCAGCGGTTTCCTGCTAAACCCAGTATTGTTTTACAATCAACAGAGGAGGTTGAAATATTAAATTCCTTAATGCGGGTATATTTAACTACTATTGACAACACTTGTTATCATTGCCATCTATTCATAGAAATAGTAACTAAAGAAGCCGCCCTGTGTTCGATAATTAGCTCATGTAAGTGTCGCTTCTTTAGTTATTGCTTCTGTGTATAGATGGCGAAGGTAACAGTTCAGTGTCGTTAATAGTACATAAATATACCCGCATTATAATATTCAAAATTTCATCCCCCCCTCTATTGAATGTGAAAAAACACTAGATTTAGCGGGAAACCCCTTATACCGTGAATTAATGGAATAATTTATACTTAATTAATTACTCACTTGACGGTATGTGTCAAAGGAAGAACAATTTGTTTGTATGCATCTGAAGTCTGATTAGTGGAATATGTAGCTAGTCGGCGATGTATGCATTGGAGGTGGAAAGGAACTAGCCACCCTACCTCATTATCTCCTGGCCTAGTTGCCTCATGAGTGATGCCTTATTGCTGTTACTTAAGAGTTTCAAACCTGTCTTCTGACAGTTGGCTAAACTACAACCAAGTTACATAAACATTTTCGCAAATACTCTTTACCCGTCCCAATAATAGAGTCACCTATTGACAACTATTTCAAAGTTTTTCTAGTTTTTATATCTTTGGTTCTGACTTATCCTGTGGTTGGAAAATTCGCTTACACGATCATAAAATCGTAGATCAGATATCTTTGAACGTCAGTGTACACTGACGTTCAAAGAGATCTGATCCGACTAATCGATAGTGATCGATAATTTGTAGGTGTAAATGTGGATTCTTTAGTTATTGCTTCTATGAATAAATGGCGAAGATAATAGTCACTGTTGCCAATTGTAGATAAACATTCCCGCATTATGAAATTGAATTTTTCATCCCACTCAACTGATTGTAAAACAACACTGGGTTTAGCTGGAAACCGCTGATATTGTCAATTGTGATAATAATAATACTGCTTAATCTACATAATCATTTTCTCTGACACTTTTTAACTGCCCCAATAATGGTGCCACCTATTGAGAACTAGCGGAACTGTTTCAAAGTTTGTCAGTTTTTTTATATCTTTGGTTCTGACTTATCCCGTGGTTGGAAAGTTCGCTTATACGATCATAAAATCGTAGGTCGGATATTTTTTAACGCCAGTGTACACTTGTTAATGCTATTATGTCCTACAGACCATGACCCATTGTTGTATCAATTTTCTATAGAATACTAGTTGCGTTATTGGCTTGTAAGGTGCAACACAGAAATATGTGATTTAAATCTTCATATCACTCACAATCACACATAAAGCTCCACCTATCATATGTAGATATGCCAGAGTTAAGGCTTGTTTACATTTAATATTATGCCATAGAGCTATTTTCTCTCGGGAATTTCCAGTTTCATAAAACCTTGGTTTTCTATTAGTGTGTGTCTGGTTGAAATCACTCTAATAACCTAGAAAATTAAAGTAAGAAGCTATTGTGAGCGACCAGTAATGGGCAAAATGTTTGGCCACAAATTTGATCCAAATAAAATACTGATTTGGAACAATTGAATATAGCTGAATGTAGAGCAGTGCCACTAAGCTGTTACCAGGCTGTACCGAGCCGTGTGAATTAAAAACAATCGCTGTTTTTCCTATAAATAAGTTGGATGACGTAATAGATCTATATGGCGTCAAGTGTGTCCGCAAATACGAAAAACTCTTTTAATAAAAATGTAAAAAATTAACGTACCTACCTAAATAAAATTAATGCAAAACTAAAGGGAGTAGTGCACGTATTGTAAGACAATTGGTAGTGCATAAGACAGCAACGCCATCATTCGAATATTTATCATATTAATTCCTTGTAAACTAGCGTTCAAAGATATCTGGCCTACAATTTTATGATCATGTAAGCGAACTTTCCAACCACGAGAATAATATCACTGTATTCATCTTTTAGATTAATGAATGATGTATATTCATAATCCTGAGTAATGAATTTAATAATGATGACGATAATAATAATATTTATTTATTTGTTTATTTATTTATTCATTTACTCATTTAATCATTTATTTATTTATTTATATTGTAATCAGTATTTATACCAGTTATGGTATATCACCACATTTCTGCATAAGGGTTTCACCATAACTTTCTATTACATATACCTACAGTTAGTATGGAATCCCGACAGCTTGTTTAACTAATAACTCCTCTACTCCCTCTATTAACTTAACTCTCAACAGTCAATTTCTCCTTATTGATTTTAAATATCTACCATCTGTTATTTAACTACCCATACCACACTTTACTTACGTTCCTTCTATTGTCTAAGGAACATTAAGTAAATAATATGTTGAAGGTTAAATAATTAGCAATAATTAATTTGCAAGTTGTGCTACAGGGAATATGATTATACTAACCTAAATCCGTGATCATCAGGGCCTAAACGTAATAATTGTAAACAAGAAGAAAAACCATAATTCTGATTACAAAATATATCCTGATTTCCTGGAATTATAACCATACATTTTCACAAATTTTGTAATTATCATTAAGTAACATGAATTAATGGAAGCAAAATTATTTGATTATATTAAACTAAAATGAGTTGTAAAAAATAAAAGAAAGGGCAAAACAAAAAATTCTCTACAGAGATTCGAAGCATGCTGTGGAGGTAGCCCAAATCAGCGCCTTGTATTACGGAGTTAACTAAAATGGTGCACGGAGGTTTATGGTAGTGAACTGCATGCTCACCCAAAGGGACTTAAAAAATTTTCACTGCTCAAGAGACCGGCCACATTAATTTTGACCAAGTGTACGCGCTTAACCTTCCTGCGTACTCGTGAATGTGCCTAACTTCCGTGCGTACCTGTGTACGCGCTTAACCTTGGTGCATACTCGTGTATGTGCCTACCCTTCGTGCGTACCCTTGTATGTGCCTAACTTTCGTGCGTACCCTTGAACGCGCTTAAACCTTGGTGCATCCTCGTGTATGTGCCTACCCTTCGTGCGTACCCTTGTACGTGCCTAACTTTCGTGCTTACCCATGTACGCTCTTAACCTTCGTGCGTACTCGTGTATATGCTTAAACTTCGTGGGTACCCGTGTAGGCGCCTAAACTTCGTGCGTACCAATATACGTGATTAACTTTCGTGCGTACTCGTGTATGTGCTTAAAATTGCTGCGTACTCGTGTATACTTCGTGCGTACTTGTGCATGTGCCGACCTTGGTGCGTAATCGTGTAAACACCTAAACTTCGTGCGTACCCGCGTACGCGATTTTCCTTCGTGTGCACATGTGTATGTGCCTATCACTCGTGCGTAAACGTGTGGGCGCCTAACCTTCGTGCGTACCCGTGTACGCGCTTAACACGAATGTAGCCAGCCAAAATGGGAAGCAATTTCATTTCTAATATATTAATGATAATATAAATTCGTAAATCTTTTTGGTGTCTAGAACATTTAAAACTTTATATAATTATAATTGTTCGATAATAATCTAAATGCTTATTTATATAAATTTTAAATATTCTCTTATTAAGTTGATTCAGGGAAACAGAACAGATTTTGTTATACCCCCCAATCTATTATTCCATATTGAATAACTGACAGAACTAAAGCTACAAGTAAATAAATAGACTGCATTAACATTCACGTCAGAAAAGACTGTTAGCTGGTAAATCTTAAACATTAATTTTCTTAATTTAAAGCAAAGGTGACCTATAATATGTGTTTGTCAAAGTAAGTTTTGGGGAATTTTATTATAAAGCCAAAATACTTCACCTGTTGGCACGTAAGAATTTAAAGACATAAGAAAGGATTAATATACAGAGTGGACGTGAAATAACCCTGCACATTTTAAGAACGAAAAGCTTATGTTGTAGGGTAACAAGAACGTGTAATATCATATTGGTGAAAAGTTCATAGTTCTCAGAAGAAAATGTTTTTCCCAAACGTTTAACACCCTCTTATCCGGTAACTATTGCGCGTAGGATCGTGAATTTTGTCTATATCAATAGAAAATATAATAAAGAATCATTTATCTCCCTGGCATATTTGAATAGCGTGAACGGTTGTCATGTAAATTTAATTAAAGACCACTAATTTCAAGCCACTGGACGATGCAATCAGATTGCAACGTTGTAACAAGAGACGGAACGCGAGTTAATTCACGTGCGGAAACAGACCTCTTACATCTGTATTACGAAAAAAAAGGGGGGACTGTGTTAGCAGCGTTGTTGTCAGATTGCTGGAACTTCCAACTTAATTTTGTAATTAGCTGTGCATTTAAGCTACGGCAATTATCGCCGGACGCATATCGCCGGAGATTATAAACGCTGGCGATGATCATCAGGAAGTGGTTTCTTTATCAGCGTACATCGCTGTCAATTCTCATTTGTTTTGCTGCCATAACTCGATTCAATATTTCTACATGGTCTTCTCTAAATATCAATTATTGAACATGTATGCGGCGGTGTGCGACCTGAAATTGCTTCAGAAGCAACCTCCAGCGATCTGCGTCTCGTCCAACGATCTACGTTGGCGATCATTGCTGTAAAGAAACCGTGCGCATTCATTTTAGCTTCTAGCAACTCCAGGCGTCAATCGCCAGCGATGTGCGTCTTAAACAAACCGCAGCTTTAATCACAAAACGTAATATAGGTTTTCTATTCACTTAAGTGTACCTTATCGCCCCTTTCAGTCTGCCAGAATTATTTCACTTTCACCCTGTATATTTGAACAATTTCCGGTATTTACTCGTCATACTCTTCATGAGCAACGAATGACGCATTCAGTTGTCATATTCATCTTCATGATTTCTTTTCGTTTCCATAAGTACCGTAATGAGTGATGTATTGGCATTAGTCTTCACGAGTATCAGGAATATCTAAAGCTACTGTCTCCAGTCTATATTAACTCTGGATCCACATATAAAATCATTATTTAATTATGTGGGCAATCATAAGGAGAAGGAAACTGAAGCAATACGAATAACAGCAATATAGAACTTGAGGCTCAACCCATGCTAATGGACATTAAGAGAAACGGCAGACGATTGTAAAGCAGTGCGCTTCGACTGCATCTGAAATCCACGCCACCTGATACACATTACAGGGATTGAAGAGAGCAGCGTTAGGACTTCTTCTGCTTTAATAGCTAACACGATTAGCAGTGTTTCGAGAGAAACTCCGCACCCCAGTGTCGTACTAGCCCTTTGCATGAGCTTATGCTTATGTGCATAAACGAACACTATGTGAAAAGGTATTCCAAAATTTAGAAATTTAGCCCTCTCCTTATTGAGTACATTCTTTCCCTGATGATGTTTTATATTTTAGAACCACGATACATTTAGTACAGATCAACACATTTTAATACAAGACACTAATTAGATCTATATATGCACTCTGTTAGTCTAAGTTGATATAGAAAAGCAGTTCACTATTAATGTATTATGGACTTCAGTGCAATGGCTAATTAATAATTATGTTAAAGCTTTGAAGGGTCATTAGAAAAGATTAAGAATACAATTAACCAAATTTCTGCATACTCATACTTTCTACACAACTGAGGATTTATGTCTATGCTTGTAAATTGAATTAATGTATTTGCTGTGTGTCGTACAATTGTGTACAGCTCAACTAAAATATGCTTTTAATTTTAATTAATCTGATTGCTATATATCGTACATATTTGTATAGCTCAACTGATTTATCGTATATCCTGTAAAATGAATTTATGTGATTGCTGTGTATTGTATATTTTTGTATAGCTCAATTTATCAATTGTATATCCTGTAAATTGAATTAATCTACTTGTTGTGTATTGTATATTTTTATAGCTTAACTAATATATTCTATATCCTGTAAAATCAATAAATCTGATTGCTGTGTATTGTATAATATTTTTGTATAGCTCACCTTATCAATTGTATACCGTATTCTGTAAATTAAATTAATCTGTTTGCTGTGTATTATATATATTTGTATAGCTCAACTGATCAATTGTATACCCTGTCAATTGAATTGATCTGCTTGCTATGCATCGTAAATATTTATATAGCTCAACTGATGTATTGTATATCCTGTAAATTGAATTAATACACTTGCTATGTATTGTATATTTTGTATACATCTACTGTTGTATTGTATATTCTGTAAATTGAATTAATCTACTTCCTATGTTTGTATATATTTGTATAGCTTAACTAGTGTATTAATACATCCTGTAAATTGAATTAATCTACTTGCTGTGTATGGTACTGTATTGTATAGTTCAACTGATCAATTGTATATCCTGTAAATTGATTTAATCTGCTTGCTATGTAAAGTGTATTTTTGTATAGCTCAACTGATCAATTGTATACCCTGTAAATTGAATTAATCTGCTTGCTATGTATTGTATACTTTGTATAGCTGAACTCACCAATTGTATATCCTATAAATTGAACTAATCTACTTGCTATGTATTGTATATTTTTGTATAGCTCAACTGATCAATAATTGCACATCCTGTAAATTGAATTAATCTGCTTGCTATGTATTGTATGTTTTTGTATAGCTCAACTGATCCATTGTATATCCTGTAAATTTAATTGATCTGCTTGCTATGTATTGTATATTTTCGTACAGCTCAACGGATGTATTTCATATCTTGTAAATTCAATCAATCTGCTTGGTATGTTTTGTGTATTTTTGTATAATTCAACTAATTTAATGCATATCTTGTAAATTCAATCAATCTGCTTGGTATGTTTTGTATATTTTTGTATAGCTGAACTGATGTACTGCATATCTTGTAAATTCAATCAATCCGCTTGGCATGTTTTGTATATTTTTGTACAGATCTACTAATGTATTGCATATCTTGTAAATTCAATCAATCCGCTTGGTATGTTTTGTGTATTTTTGTATAACTCAACTAATGTATTGCATATCTTGTAAATTTAATCAATCCGCTTGGTATGTTTTGTGTATTTTTGTATAACTCAACTAATGTATTGCATATCTTGTAAATTTAATCAATCCGCTTGGTATGTTTTGTGTATTTTTGTATAACTCAACTAATGTATTGCATATCTTGTAAATTTAATCAATCCGCTTGGTATGTTTTGTGTATTTTTGTATAACTCAACTAATGTATTGCATATCTTGTAAATTTAATCAATCCGCTTGGTATGTTTTGTGTATTTTTGTATAACTCAACTAATGTATTGCATATCTTGTAAATTTAATCAATCCGCTTGGTATGTTTTGCGTATTTTTGTATAACTCAACTAATGTATTGCATATCTTGTAAATTCAATCAATCCGCTTGGTATGTTTTGTGTATTTTTGTATAACTCAACTAATGTATTGCATATCTTGTAAATTTAATCAATCCGCTTGGTATGTTTTGCGTATTTTTGTATAACTCAACTAATGTATTGCATATCTTGTAAATTCAATCAATCCGCTTGGTATGTTTTGTGTATTTTTGTATAACTCAACTAATGTATTGCATATCTTGTAAATTTAATCAATCCGCTTGGTATGTTTTGTGTATTTTTGTATAACTCAACTAATGTATTGCATATCTTGTAAATTTAATCAATCCGCTTGGTATGTTTTGTGTATTTTTGTATAACTCAACTAATGTATTGCATATCTTGTAAATTTAATCAATCCGCTTGGTATGTTTTGTGTATTTTTGTATAACTCAACTAATGTATTGCATATCTTGTAAATTTAATCAATCCGCTTGGTATGTTTTGTGTATTTTTGTATAACTCAACTAATGTATTGCATATCTTGTAAATTTAATCAATCCGCTTGGTATGTTTTGCGTATTTTTGTATAACTCAACTAATGTATTGCATATCTTGTAAATTCAATCAATCCGCTTGGTATGTTTTGTTTATCTTTGTACAGCTCAACTTATCATCAATTGCATATCCTGTAAATTGAATTGAGGACTCGGGTCAGTTCTCATTTCGTAACGCGAGTCCAGGTATGTCGTAGACCACGACATTTAAGGACGCTTTCAACTACGGAGTTTATTCAGCGTCGAAATTCAACGTGAGTAAGACATGGGAGACAAATTTTTTCTGGTTAACTCATCGGAAACTGGCTTCTGGTCTCCCAGCTTTAGCTTCATTCCGGAGGAAGCCATGCTAAGGATTTTATCTCCCTTTAAAATTCATAGCACTCAGCGGAGTTACATCCGAGAACCTCGGGAAGGCGGAGTGAGCATATATCAAATTTGGAAAAGATCGAAAGGCAGTTTTGGAGGACGGTGTAGATCCGTTTTCCAGTTCTATTAAGACTCTCCCCGAGACAAGTCTATAAGACTTGTTTGACTGAAATAAACGGCCCTGACGACATGTTTTTGGGGCAGATGAGTAATGCGGTGTATCTATGTTAAAATATTTTTTTCGCCTTTAAGAATCTATTGTACTTGACAATGCTTGAACGCTCGAATATCGTAGCCACTTAAGAGTAAACTGATGAAAATAGTGTAATTTTTATTCATTTTTTTTTCACTTAGAAACACCATTGCTATGTGTACTTTCATACTGCCAAAGGAATTCGTTCAATTCCGTTTCTAAATTGGTTTTAAATGTTTTTGTAATGTCTATGTGGGCAATAGAATGAAAATAGTACTTTCCAAATGTCATTGAGAAATGTGAAAATTTTAGGGATTTTTTCCCTCAAAAACACCATTACTGTGTACTTTCCTACTGCCAAAGGAAATTATTCAATTCAACTTATAAGTTGATTTCAAAATGTTTCTACAATCACTCTGTGGAAAATAGAATGAAAATAGGACTTCCGAATTGACATTGAAAAATATGAAAACTTTAGAGATTTTTTTCCACTTGAAAGCATCATTACTATATGTATTTTCATCCTGCCAAAGGAACTTATTTAATTCCGCTTCTAAATTGCTTTAAAAATGTTTCTACAATGAATGTGTGGGCAATAGAATGAAAATAGTACTTATAAATTGCCATTTACCTTAACTTTTTTCCTATTTCTGTCCTATATTTTATACTAAATATTGTTCAAGCTTTATTAAATTTTGCAGGTACACAGGCACCATTTCTAAGTGACACTGTAGAGCAAGTAAACAGCTTCAAAAACTTGGGGTAGTATACTATAAGCAATAACATGAGCTGCTGCCAGGAAGTCACAAGAGTATAGTAATGGCAAAAGAAGGTTTGAATAGCAATAAGGAAGAGACTAGTGAAGTGCTTTGTGTGGAGTGTGGCACTGTATGGGATCAAAAACATGAATATTAAGACAAAGTGAAGAGAAGCGGCTAGAAGCATTTTAAATGTGAATATGGAGATGAATAGAGCTTGTGAAATGTACAGACAGAATAAGAAACTAAGCTGTGTTGGAAAGAGTGGATGAAGAAATAATGATGCTGAAATTGATCAGGAAGAGAAAAAGGAACTGGTTAGGTCACTGGCTGAGAAGAAACTGTCTACTGAAGGATGCACTGGAAGGAATAGTGAACGAGATAAAAGTTCGGGACAGAAGAAGATATCAAATAATTAACGATATTAAGATATATGGATCATATTCGGAAACAAAGAGGAAGGCAGAATATAAGAAATACTGTATAATGCTGGGTTTGCAGTGAAAGACCTGCCATTAGGCAGAACACTATGGATGAATGCACACCATACCCTTGATCAGTTCCAAGTATCAATTTTGTCAAAGTTTGTTTGTTTTCAGAATAATAATTGTTATTGATTTCGAAATAAGAAAAAAACTAAAATTATAAATTTTGAAGGCAACAATTACAAAACTAAGGACATATTATAGGAAAAATTGTAGCATGTTAGGACCTATTTCTCTAACTATTCTGCACCACACATTAAAATGTGATAAACTCAGAATTGAATTCGACTAAAAGTACAGAGTGTCCAAAGATATTACTCGTAAAAAATATAATTAAAATCTATTATTAAAAAAAAACTAGAAAGTCAATTACTTTCAAATATTCCATATTTGAATACAATTTCAATCAGAACATATTGTGAATATGGTTGAAATCTGTAAAGCTGAAGAAATGTGTTGAAAGCTACCAGAGTGTCACTTTAAGTTGCCAAAACGGGAGCTCGCTAACGCAACTGGCCATTCCAGCAGTGCAGTTTGTCCCTGTGTCAGTTTATCCGGCTCTAAAAGCTGGTCTGCAGGGGTGCCGGTAGCATTAGTGAGTCCAGCTCACACAATTGCCTTTATATTATTAATTATGTCATATTATGCTGCTGGTCGAGATGGTTATTTAAGCAGTGGGGAGACACAGCTTTCGCAAAGCTTGATCTTTCTCTGTAATCCGCTCCCTACTAAATATTTGTTTGTTCGTAAGCTTATTATAGCAGGAGCGTGCATATATAACCAAGCCCGGCCTACGTCCTAGAAGCTGCCTTCAAAATTTTCTATCCCATTCCATTATTCTGGCTTAAGTCTTTCAGACATGTGACTCAATTGCATGTCGCCCCCGACGGTATGCTTGCCATTATACAGTATTATCTCAAGTCTGTAAGTTCACACTCGATCAAGGACGATGGGTTTTTAAAAAGACAGCACAAAACATTGGTTTGGTTCCTTTCAGAAGTAAAGTAAATAAATAAGTAATAAATAAATCCGAGGCGCGACAGTCCATGAAGGGTCTTGGCCGACCAGCTGAGGTGAACGATCATCTAACAAGAACGGAGCTATCGTGTGATTAGCACGATGATCTTCCCAGCCGTTTAGAAGGGAACTAGCTATATAACATACTCGTAATATAACATAACATGACATAGTCGGTATCACTTGTGAGGTTCAGATCTGTCTTCGAACAGTTGACTACACAACATAACATAACATAACATAACATAACATAACATAACATAACATAACATAACATAACATAACATAACATAACATAACATAACATAACATAACATAACTTAACATATGGATATTTATATTGAATGCGGTTTGGGCTGGGATAGTAACATCAACATGATTTCGGGAAATAGGCCTATATCTAAAGGAATATTCATGTTAAGATGTTTGTATAAAACTGTTTGTACAAAACTGTTATTAACTGTATATTATGCATATATACGTAGTCATATCCAATACGGTATTTGATTATGGGAGAATCATAGCCTAGTTTCTCTTTTAATATTTTAAGTTACAAAAGAAGCAGTGAGAATTATTTGTGATGTTGGGCCAAAAGAACATTGTAAACCTTTATTTCAATCTTGTCAAATTGTCATTCTTCTATCGCTATTTGTATTGCAGTGTTTGTTATATACTAAACTGAATATCAATAATTTCCCACTGAATTTAAATTTTAATGAACATCATATGAAAAGTTGCAACGACATAAGACTTGATTTATGCAGGTACAAGATTACACACAATAATTTTTGTTATATGTCTCTGAAGATGAATAGGTTACCGAGTTCAAATAAAAATTTAAAATACGATTTATTCAAATCGTTAATCAAAAGAAAATTGTATGAACACAGTCTAAATGAGGAAGTAGAGCAAGTGGACAGTTTCAGATACTTGGGGTCAACTATAAGCAGTAACATGGGCTGCTGCCAGGAAGTCAAAAAGAGATTAGCAATGGCAAAGAAAGCTTTTAATAGAAGTATCTTCTGCGGACCTCTAGAGAAAGAATTAAGGAAGAGACTAGTGAAGTGCTTTGTGTGAAGTTTTGTATTTGATGGGGCAGAAACATGGACATTACGACGAAGTGAAGAGAAGCGACTAGAAGCGTTTGAAATGTGGCTATGGAGAAGGATGGAGTGTGTGAAATGGACAGACAGGATAAGAAATGAAGATGTGTTGGAAAGAGTGGATGAAGAAAGAATGATCTTGAAACTGATCAGAAAAAGGAAAAGGAATTGACTCGGTCACTGGTTGAGAAGAAACTGCCTTCTGAAGGATACACTGGGATGAATGGTGAACGGGAGAAGACTTCGGGGCAGAAGAAGATATCAGATGATAGACGTCATTAAGATATGTCGATAATATGAGGAAACAAAGAGGAAGGCAGAAAATAAGAAAGACTGGAGAATGCTGTGTTTGCAGTGAAAGACCTGCCCTTGGGCAGAACACTATGAATGAATGAAGTTTATATAGTATTAACGATTATTTTTACTTGGCAAATACTTTTATATGATCTTGTTTATATTGACGTTGCTTTGAATAATGTATTTATGTCTAAGCAATAAAAGTAACAATATGATATGATATGATATGATATGATATGATATGATATGATATGATATGATATGATATGATATGATATGGAGAAGGCCTATCACAATTGAAAGGTTCAGAACCATAGTGGGCCAAGCGCCATTTACTAAAACCGTAGAATACAGGGGTTAAAATGAAGTTATTACCATAATTCAATGGAAACATATAGCAAGTAATATAAAGTATACACGTTAAAACTAAGTTATATGTCAATCTTCATTAAACTATGGTATTCACTTAAATTTAACCCTTGCTTCCTCCGTTTTTAATAAGTGGCGCTTGGTCCACTATGGCTCTGAACCCTTCAATTCTTTCTTTCTGTAACACGTGTAAAAGGGAGATAATTATAATAGTTTGGAATGTCAGTAAAGTTTAGTTGAGATATGCCTACAATAATTGCAAGTGATTAATTGCTTTTCGTTCTTAATTAATGTTATTGTGATAACGATATATCGAGAACAATGCTCCTTTTAGAACAAAAGGAAATAATATTTGAGTCCTGGTTTAATAAATCAGTAATGCGGAAGCATCGTCATTAAAATCTTGACCGACAATGTGAGAACTATTTGTAACAATTTCTCCGGCCTGAAATGTCACAGAACTGCGTTCACAGTTCAGTTATTTGTAGTAAATGGCGTCGGTTGTTCTATTTGTTCGTATGTTGATTCTTGCTATCAATTTAGATTGGCGCCTAATTTTGTGATTGGCGCTGCTGTTCCAACCATTGTGACGTGCCCTAATGACTAAAGCGTTTGATCACAGACAACTGACAGTCTAGCAAGCCCAATTAGTACCTAGTGTTTATAACGAATTTTTTTCCGTCCCAAGCTTAATTCAATTTTGTATGTTCCAATGGTAGTACAACGATAAACGGCTAAATGGAATTACAGTTTTTTTTATAACATAAAAAATACAAAACATTTTAGGACTTTGAGAGCTCGTTGGAGAGGAGGGGGTAGAAGCTTCATATCACATTCAAAACTGCCCACATCGCATGGTAATAAATTGTCATTTCATACCCCAACAGTCATTTCATGTTTCTGAGTGATTTGTTGCATTATGTTGACGCTGTGCGGCGCTGGAGTCGTTCTCCAGACTCAGTCGTTACGGTTGCAAGCCCTCTGACGTCTGCAACTGGCACAGCCGATGCTGCTGCTGGTGCTGGATTTGCATACGTGCGTTAATAATTATCATTCAGCATACTGAACAATGTCCCGTCAAAACCAGTAGCAGTTAAATTGCTCCTCTCCTCTAGCTCATATAATTATTATAATATATACATGTTTGTGTTTGTATATATGTAGGCTATGTAACGGCATATTGTGTCATTGTCCGTTGTTACAAGTGTGCCGCATTGCGTGTTGTTTATTGGTTAATATATTTTTTTATTGTTAATGTGATATGTTGATCTTTAATTATTGTATTTCCTCTCTCTGGTTTCTCATTTGCGGTGTTAAGAACACTTCTGCTATTATCTCTTCTTATTATATTATATAATTCCATTGCCGCTGTAATGTAAATTTTAGTTCCTATTTTATTTTACTTATTTATTTTTATTATTATTATTTTTTTATTTTATATATTTCTCTTATACTAATATTGTATTATATAATATCTGTAACTGTAATTTTAATTCTATTTCTTATTTTATTTTATTTTATATTCTCTTATAGGCCTATTAATATTACATCTGAACTGCGACCGAACACGAGCGCTGCTCATTCGGTCTCAAATTTTTTAATATTACTGTATCTCCTGTTTTATATTGTTTGTATTATTTTATTTCTATTTCTCTTGTTTGTTTGTAATTATATTCTTTATTCTGTATATTTAAATTTAAATAAATAATGCAATGTATCTATGAAAATCTAAACTCGGTCAATTTTTCCTATGGCTATGAAAATTTAACCACATAGTAAGGACCAATAACACATGCTCACTATCACTCGCACTCGGTCATTCTAGGGGCAGTACAGGATAAAATCCTAAAACTGCTATAGGCTATATGAAAAAGCATTCATATTCCAACATATTCCAATCTTATTAATCCATGCTTGTTGAATTTAATGTACCATCTCTCAGTAATCGTACAGATAACACTTTTAATTTTGTAATTTAGTATTTTGTAACGTTTTGGGATTAAATACTTTTTATGGAAAGTTTGATGATAGAAATTTAATGTCAAAAATGTAACATAGGCGCATTTTCTACATTTTCCAGATAAAATTCTTGAAAACAAACAAGTAGTAGTAGTATTTATTTATTTAACCTGGTAGAGATAAGGCCGTCAGGCCTTCTCTGCCCCTCTACCAGGGGATTACAACTGTAATATGAACAATAAAATTACAATTAATATTAAATTTACAATTATAATAAAAATTAAAGTACGACAAGATTACCTGATTAATGAAAGCTAGACATTTTATCATAGACGTTAAGAACAAAGAATATTTTTGTATTTACTGAATTACAAATTAAACCTAGAATAACAAAATTCTATAGTGATGAAAATACCGGATATTGAAATATTTTGTGATAGATTAAGAGAACTATTTACAAGAATATGTTGGGAGAAAATCCACAAACGATTAGGGAAAACATGGAAATTTTACTTGAAGCAAGTAAAGCGATAGATTTGGCAGTAAACCCCGAAACGAAGAAGTATATGATTATGTCTCGTGACCAGAATATTCTACGAAATGGAAGTATAAAAATTGGAGATTTATCCTTCGAAGAGGTAGAAAAGTTCAAATATCTTGGAGCAACAGTAACAAATATAAATGACACTCGCGAGGAAATTAAACGCAGAATAGATATGGGAAATGTCTGTTATTATTCGGTTGAGAAGCTGTTGTCATCTAGTCTGCTGTCAAGCAGCCTGAGGCTCGATTTCTAAAACGAGGTCTAGACCACGGCCATGGCTTTAAACCGCGTTTGGGTTTATAAAACGAGGTCTTTTTCATTTTTCTGAGCCATGGCTCGAAACCATAGACTGAAGCAGAGATCACGGCTGGGGTAGGTTTAAAACCACGGCTCCATGTATACAAGATGAACATAGTAGATCAGCTGAATGGTTATCAAAGGAAAATTTGTCTCTACAGGTATTTAATCCCCGGATTAGAGTGATGAGAGGCAGGAATAATCCTTTATAACTATAAGGACAATATTTTCAGGCGAATATTTCGATTTTCGAAGGAATCAACGCAAATTTTAGGAAGAATGCTAAATAATAATCTGCAACGAAATGCAAGAGGCAGCGGGTTGACAAATTTTTTACACCTTCTTGTTGCTTTCAGGGAAGTAAGATATATTACTTTATATTAATTATATATTTATGCCTGTAAGCCGATATAACTTAATTCTTAGTCTTTACAGTGTAGTTTTGGACATTTTAGTTAATACTCGAAATTGATGTGGGCCTATGAGAATATGAAGCAAACGTGATTTTTGTCTTACTATTTTAAGTTTTATGCTACTGGGGCTTTCCACGTAGTACTAGCCTATTATATGTGAAAATACATTTTAGTTTCAATTGAAATTTTAATCCAGTTAATATTTAGGTAATTAATTCCTTAGAAGCGAGTTTTCAGGTAATTAATATTGGTAGTAGTTGAGTCATTTGCAGAATTTGTATAACAAATGATGTCCATCAATTCTTACCCTTCCCATTATTGCATTTATAACGATGGAGCTATAAATTCCTAACAGTGAGTAGTTTCAATACTAATGTAGTAAACGTCACAATAATTATTTCCTTCATGTGAAATATTTCACGAGAATAATATAAAATTCTCATAGTAACAGCTAAAATGCAGTGTCCATACTAGTTAAGTTTTTAAAATGGAGCATGATTATTTCCAGATAAAAGTTTGTTTAATAATGTAATTGAGAAAAAATTAAAGAAACATTTGGTATTATCAAAACTTCTTCATTTATGTCTGAGTTTATATTTCCTTAAATATGATTACATAATTACTCTAGTCCAGTAAGTCAGTCAGGTATGTTACACTATTTTGTTCCTATGGATACAGAGTTGAAAAAGAAATCCCACAGATGTCGGCACAAGCCAAGATGATGCACAAAGACCCATTTTGATTGTACTGCAATGTTGACTCATTTTGATTTGGCGAGTTTGTGTGTCAAACTTTTGCTTTGTGTTTTAGTCTAAGCGTGCATTTTTACTCTGTCAGATCTGTTTGTGTTGTGTTTTCCACAAATAACAACATATAAAGTCAAGATCAAGACGACATAATAGTACACGTGTCCCGTAGTTAAGTTGCTATTTTGAAGATTTTTTAGCAAAAACATTTTAGGTTCGCACATGCTTGTTTGCTTTGTCATGTCTGTTACCTGTCAGATCTGTTACTCCATGTCATATCTGTTACATCATTCAAAACAGTGCTGTAAAGCAAGGAGAGTGTACAGTGGCTGATTACTATGGCAGAGACATTGCACTATATTAATACATGCAGAATATGCACTAAATAGTACTTTAATTTTGACGTTCTCAATCGTCCATTTGTTTACAATTTTTGCAAATGATCCAGTTATGAACAAATGATAAACAACATAAACGCTCGATTTGTGCTAATTATTTGGGGAATATCATTCTAGTACCTAAAAATCCGTTCCCTGTTAAATACTATGTAAAGCTAGTATTTTAAACGCACATATATTCTATAGTGAATATAACAATACCACAGTCTGGTATATACAGTCACGAAGCTCAATACGTAGGGAATATGCATCCGTAGATAGTTGCTAACCATTAGGATCGCTACTATCGCCTCATTACAGACAATGCGAAATAGTACAGCCACAGTCTATTGTTCCTAGTAGCCTTAACAACTCAAGCTTCGTGGCTATATACTAGACTGTGACAATACCTTAGCTGAGAACAAAAAAATGTGACTTACTGCAATTCAATAAAAATATTAATCGCGATGTCCATTTCTTTCTAATATCGACTGTTTAAAGAATAAAAATCTATTCTAAGCTGCGTTGCCATTATATAAAACCCACGAACCTCGGTTTCTTCTCAAGCCGCGTCTCGACTTCGTTTTAGAAATCGCATAAGAATTCAGACCTCGATCGCGATTTAAAAGCCGAGGTTTGGAACCACGATTTCGTCCGTGTTTTAGAAATCGCCCTGAAAGTTTGAATTTATAAAACAGTTCTATTACCTGTTGTTCTGTATGACTGTGAAACTTGGACTCTCACTTTAGGAGAGGAACAGAGATTAAGAGTGTTTGAGAATAAGGTGCTTAGGAAAATATTTGGGGTTAAAAGGAATGAAGTTACAGGAGAATGGAGAAAGTTATACAATGTAGAATTGCACGCATTGTATTCTTCACCTGACATAATTAGGAACATTAAATCCAGACGTTTGATATGGGCCGGGCATGTAGCACGTATGGGCGAATCCAGAAATGCATATAGAGTGTTAGTTGGGAGGCCGGAGGGAAAAAGACTTTTGGGGAGGCCGAGACGTAGATGGGAGGTGGGTTTTGGTGATAGAGACTGGATTAATCTTGCACAGGATAGGGATCAATGGCGGGCTTATGTGAGATCGGCAATGAACCTGCGGGTTCCTTGAAAGCCATTTGTATGTAACAAGAACATATAAAATGTCAGTGAAATTGTGAACATTACGAAACATGCCAAAAGATATGGACCTGCTAACCCAGAATTACATTTAAATCAATATTCAAGACAATACATCCTTTTATTTTATTCAAAGACAATCATTGACAGTTGCATGGAACAAATTTCAACATGATTCTCATTCAATCTGCTTCGCTCGTCTGTGTCAATTATATGTTTCTCTAATATGTTTATTTTTTGTCCCAAGTCAACCTCCTATTACACAATTTGTACATCAAAATATTAGAATCAGTAACATAAAAATACTTACCTTCATAATCATCTGCTCGTTGCTTCATGGTGATTTCATTCCAATCCATCTTGATAATCAATTACAATCAACCGCTACCACATAAAATTTGTTTGTGAGTGAAATGGACCTAAAGAGGTTATGTTGTACAGGAATGTCAAAGCGATCCATAGATGGCATTTGCCATAGCCGTGGTTCGATTCTTCTACAGTGGCCGCATGATTGACAGCTCAGCGACATTGAGGGTTCGATTGCTCGAAGTTAAGTTGCTTGTCTCCTGTCATAGCAAGCATACTGAAAGCATTGGTTGTACTCTGTTTCAGAAGATTTAAAGTTTTTGAGTACTTGTCGTACTATTGAGTTTACTTTTTTTTAAGTGTATCATTATTCTAATAATATAACACAGTTTTCTAGTAGAAGCAAAAAGTACAACCTTGATAGTTTGTGAATACAGAAAGTATGTTTACTTTATTTTTCTTTTCTTGTTTTCTTTTAGTTCTCTAGTACAATTACATGCTGTAAAATACTTACGAATAAAGTAGATATCTTCTTGTGCAATATTTGAAGTGTGAGATAATGTAAGTTCAGTGGTTTGAAAAATGGAATGTTTGTAAACCTGTTTTCCATAATTCAAAATATTAAAAAAAATATCTGTAGTTTAAAATGCATTATTCAATACGTAAAGGATAAAAATAATGTATTATGTAGAACTAATAAGCTATTTTACAATAAGCATGTTTAATATTACAGTTTCGGAGTAAACCGCTTGTCTGAATCTATTTCATTACGAACATATTGTGCACAGAGTTCTGGATTTTACGTGTAGTATCATAAATTTAACATGAACGTAAGTAAGTTGTAATGTATGTAAGTATCCCAAGATTGTAGTTCGTAGTATATAATTTTTTATAAGAGACAGCTGCTACGATTGCTACGCGAGCCACAACCCTCTCGTAGTAGTGGCCAGTGACCTTTATAAGACTGACTAAGAGGTAACATGTAGGGGTCACCAAACTATTCGAGAGAATGTAAGAATCTCTGTGTGTCGGGGCCCGTAGATGGTTTTTTTTTTTTTACAAAAAGCTAAAAATGTCTCAAAATGTAATTTCGTTCTTATTTCTCAGAAACACATATATTTCACATTTTGAATTCAATTTTGCCTTCTTTAAGCGAATTTAATATTACAATAATATATTTAACATGTTTTTAAATATAAAATTACTTATTTTGATATAATTTGGGTACATTTCACACTTATCATCTTTATTCATTATCAACATCATTCATTACAAGTGCAATGTGGATCCACCGCCTGTGATGAACTCACGAACTAAGAGGTCTACAATTCTTGGCATTAGTAACATCTATGAATACGATCGTAGAGTCGTGACAAATAACAGTAAGTTAAAGGTCCTACCATTTGGATAAAAGAAAATCTCCTCTCGATATACTGTAAGTAAAGTAAAGTAAAGTAAAACAAATCTGTCTCTATTAGAGGTCATGAAAGCCCACAAAGTTGGGAGAGATTGACGCTCCCCCATTTACAAACATTCAGCATTACTACCAGTACGTAGGGGTGTCAATCCTATGCGTTTTTCACCTTTAATCCTAAGAAAATATCTCTGGTACTCATTTGTTACAAGATGTGTGAAATCCAGGATCGACAGAAAGTATTAAATCAGGGCTGGGCACCAAGAGCGAATTCTACTCTCTCGCGGGGAGCCATATGACTTACCTTCAACCGCTTTCTTCCCCGCCAAACACCGCGCAGCGTTGATGTCGTGAGGGATGAATATTAAGCGTCCCCGTTTAGAGTCTAGATTCGCTCCCGGTGCCCAGCCCTGTATTAAATCAATATAAAATATCCATTACCCCGTAAGGAATCGAACTAGCAACTTGTCCGTTTGCACCGCAACGTTACCGCGCGCCTTCACAGTACCTACAAATTGACAAATATTCAAAGAAGATGCCAACATGATTCAGATATTTGAATATTTGTGAATCATGTCAGAAAACATACTGCGAGATGTTTTTAAATCAACTATGGAATATTTGAAAATAATAGTGCCGTTGGGTGTGAGGCGGCCACGTTGAAGTGTCCTAAACATTTTATTAGAAAGCATTCCAATTAATACATTTAGAATGTATCAAATTAATTTAATTTCCTAAACAAAATGTACTTTTGGACCACTCAGTAGAATGCCACTATACCCAGGCCGTTGTAACCTTGCTCCTGACAGCTTAGCGTTATTTTGGTAGCGAGAGATGCGACATTGCCACAATGATCACTTATTACACAACAGCTGACTTAACTTCAGCGAAGTTTACTATTCTGCTCCGTTAATTCAAATAGCAATTACAATAAATTCTCGTTAAGACGAGCCTCAAGGAACCGAAAAATCGCCTGTTCGTCTTATCCGAATTCTGATCGATTTTTGTTATAATTAATCCACCATCACTCTTTCAGTTCAAAGTATCTTCTCATGGTTTGTCCTAATAATGAATTTCGAATTACTTACCTGCGAACCTTTCTGAATACTGTGTTATTTATTTATTTAACCTCGTAGAGAAAAGACCATCAGGCCTTCTCTTCCCCTGTACCAGGGGATTACAACTACAATATTAAGAATAGACTACAATTACAATTATAATTACAATTAATATTAAATTTTCAAATACAATAAAAATCAAAGTACTAAAAAATTAACTGACTAATAAAGGCTAGACAGTTTATTGTAAAAGTTAAGAAGAGGGAAAAGAGAAAAAAATTGTTCATTAATTAAATAAAAATTAAACCTACTCTACGCTGTAAGAAAATGCTTAATATGTTTGTTTTTGAACTAAATTCCGACAGTCTCTGATGTCACTGGGTAAGGTATTCCACAAGCGCGAGAGCGAGATTGTGTATGATGATGAATACGATGATGTCTTATGTGTTGGTATGGCTAGTATGCGGCTATTTTACGTGCGTGTGAAGAGATTATGATATGATGACAGGTAACTGTTAGGAGAACGTATCATCAATACTTACGTTTTAGAGAAGTATCCATTTCTGGCCTCTTTCCATTGGTTGGTCCAAGTTCCTCTTCCAGAGATGGGGGTTAACCAGTTTATAAAAATTATCACTTTTACTGCCGCAATGAATTTAATTTAAATCACTTCTAACTCACTTGTATTGCCCTCATGTTGTTAAAACATTCAAGAACTCAGATCCCTCTTGTTCATATTTCGCTGCACGAATCCGCTTAATTTTTCCTGATGAACCAGAAGTTACAGCAGCGTCTATTTTATCTTGCTTTTTTTTTTTTTTTAATTATTGTCGAAGGAGTAAATTTTGAAATTTGAAAATGTTTCGTAATTTGAGTTTTTATCATAGTACTGTGAGACAATTAATTCAAAATTTAACTTCAGTTTTGATATCTACAGATTTGTCCTTCTTTCACTCATGTTATATTGAGATGTTATCCCGAACACTGGCCGTGAAAAACTAACAGTTAAATCATTTTAGCACTCAATGACATACAGAATACTTAAGCTACTACTCTGGTTACCTTGGGAAATAAAGCAGTACATATTATGTGTGTTCTTTATTGTTATCCTATTGGAGAGGCTTAAAATTTTTTATATTCGCTACTTTATCTGCAGGAATGGATGGACGCCCATATATTCGACAAATTTCTTCTCCTGCTCGTGAAACTGACGAGTCATTTGAACCAATTCTGACACCTGACTACACAAAGCATTCTCACTACGAGAATTATCATTTTCTGAACGACGTCTTTTTTTAGAGTTTTCACAGCAGCGCTACAAATTATTTATTTCTTATAACACTAACACAAAAATTACGCAAATGATAGTAACACCACAGTCTAATACTTTCAGTCGCGCAACTTCAACACTTTTTTTTTTGCCAACATTCGCGACACTAGCGCCCAAGTGGCAGGCAAGGCACTGGTCATAGGGTTGATACAGCCAGCACGTGCTTTAAAGGGATGCGAGATGTTATAATAACGTTTTAATCATGCGTCGGAATAAAGGCAATGTGTGCAATGACGAAAATTGCAGTAACAACAAGTTTAAATCTCCGAATTTGTCGTTCTTCAGATTCCCTAAAGACCAAGAGAAAATCATAACTCAGTCATAACCAATAATCCATGTTGTAGGTAGCCTACGTATTGTGTTCTATAAAACATTTATTACTTATCAGTTACCTATTTGTATGTCAGGAAGGACAGTTTAAATAAAAACAAAGTAAATACCTGTTACAGTATATTATTTTTTTGCAGAGATCATATGTGTAAATGTGTAACCATTCCGATTTTGGATAATATATCTACAGTTTTTAATGCGAGTAATTTCATAATTTTTGTATTCGTGTTTTTTTTTTCTTTATATTTTTCAAGAATGTTATATAGCATTCAAGTAGGTATCATGGTGATAATTTTGCAAGAATTCATGGAGTATAGTAATCCTTTTGCAAAATATTCACTTCTTGAATAAATCCAGACTGTGTCGATAAATTTCTGATGTGTTGGTGTAGATTCATGTGCCAGACTTATTAAGTTCTCAAGAAATAAAAGAGGCTTTTTAAATTTAATATAAAAAGCAATCTTTTCTGTAATAATTTGCATGACTGTTATTGGTGTTGATTTTACATTCCCAGTGATTATTTGAGCCGTTCTGTGCAGAAGTGGTGTAAGTCAAAATCAGGTAATGAGGTTTAAAGTAAAAATTCTGTAAAATACAGCGCAAAGTAGCAATTAATATATCCTTCGTGCTATTCACTGACAACTAATAGTTTAAATACATTCAATATTAACTGCCACTTTGCGCTCTATTTTATAGAATGTTTACTTTAACCCCTCATTACCCATTTTTGACTTACACCACTTCTGCTCTGAAAATAAAATTAGGCCTACATTTTCTGAGTTAATTGAAGTTACAATTTTTTCAACAAAATTGTGTGTTCATTTATTTGTTCTCACCTACATCATATTAACAGTAAGTGCATGTAAATTACGTATTATATAGGTAGGATAAGTTAAAATTAGGCATTATGTGTGAAAACTGGAAATGTAATGTAAAAAGCGGTAAAATTACCATACAAATTTAAACCATAACATCAGCACTATTTGTGACTCAAAATAATAAAGAAAATACCGGTGCTTAAGAAATGGAAAAATAATGAACTTCATATTAATATTTAAATCCTCCCCTTTTCTTTATTTTCAAGTTTACCTCAGCGGCCGAGTTTACCCCAATTTGCGGTATGCAAAATCGATAATTTCTCAGGAAATAGGGAGAGCGTTCACCACGCGATGTACCCTACGAGATATGCCCTACAATTCTGAAGATACTAATTTTTACTCTTCTCACAGGAAATACAAAGTTCCAATGATTCATAAATATATTTATAAATGAATTGAATTAACCGACCACGCACGAACAATTATATTATTTCAAACCATGATACGCTATCAGGGCCATGATTCAGTTGTAAGGAGCAGAAAGAATTACGTTTATTCCCAGCTTCTGAAACTTGTAGATTAACTGCGTGTGAAATTCTTCCAGGATTCTAAACTAGAATTAATTAGAACCATATACACTTATTGTATAGCATAAACATATAAAATAAATTACGCAAAACCCGTTTTCTGATGTGTTATCATATGTCGTGTGCACACTTTTAACTTGCCTGCCACTAGAGGGCTACTGTCGCGCCAGCTATCAAATGTTGGCATATTTTATACGTATGAGTTGCGTGACTGTATCTATTAGACTGTGGTAACACTATGCAACATGAGGAAACCGACAACACAGTAGCGCTCCGCGTGGCAGCAAGAGCAGCTGATTGAACATGCTACGTTCTGATTGGTTCAGAAGGCTATCGCATAGCGTTCTTCAATTTTTTTCATAGGAAGGGTTGCCAACCCAAATAACAACTGTCAAGTGGAAGGTTAAAACGGCCTGGGTATAATTATGAAAGGTGTACAGATACCGAGACCAATATGTGCGCTTAGCGTACGTCACTCCTCCATACCCGCACTAGCAGGACTAACGAAATTGAAAACGTTGGTTGCGAGTTAGCTTATCTGTTGCATGTTGGCCCGTCCGGTGGAATGCAGTGTTTGTTTGCAGAACACTACCACCTCGCAATCCCCTTGCCTCACTCCGCCCCCTCACCGAAGTATTGTAACGATCGTACAACGGTCGCCAAGCGCAGAGATTAGTCCCGGTATCTATATATGTAAATGGCATTTTTGGATTGGATTAGGGTAAATAAATAAGAAGACAATTATTCCTTGAACAATGTCCATATTATAATTATATTTCCCACATACACACGGCACGTTGTGAAACTTATCTTATCATTATATAGTATTAATTTATGTACATGGTACAATCTGTATACAGCATCATACACTTACACCCTTTTATAATCATTAGTAGTAATAATATGCTTAAAGTTGAGGGGTACATCAGAGCAGTATCCCCCTTTTTGAATATACACAGAACAACTCTGTTCCATGGACACAATGTAATGCATCCATTAAATAATAACACAGTAATAGTTTTGTTACTTCTGTCACTCAAAAACTTAATCTGTACATCCATCTCAACACCACCAGCTTATCAGCAAATATCGTTTTAAGGTATGATTTAACACTAAATTACACAGTCACTACTTCCATTCCTTTTTGTGAAGAAGCATCACCCATAATAAGAATATGGTTTATTGCTTTTTTATTGCAAGAAGCCATCCATCTTGGCTGTAAAATGGGCAAAATAAGGAACGTCCAGGCCATACGTAAAATCTTTACTGATCAAATAATGATCAGGCTTTTACTATTTTTAAAAAAGCTTACAAATATAACATTTTGCAAGTAAATTCTTTTTTTTTTTTTTTTACTTATGACAATTACGCGACATTTACAAGGACTGCGTGGGGAAGTTTTATTATATCATGGGTTACTGTAGGATACTCTGCAGAATAGTTTAAAAAGTTTCCTTTTGCTGAGAATGTAAAAAACTAGCTTCCTCTTTGGAAAATAAGTTCACACACAAGCAATTGAAATTAAAGAAGCAACGACTGAAAAATTTATTTCGCAGTATTGAGGAATTACGTACCTGTTTTCTTCTTATAACTAAATTTATGTAATTAAAATTACATTTCATATATCAAATAAACTGTGCCGGAATACTAAAACAACAAGGAGACTACGTCAAAAAATATAATATTTATAAGATTTAAAAAATAAAAAACAGAATTGATTTCCGCTTATGTTACTCGTCTAAAACACCAATGGGAGACAAGATCCTAGCTACTTCTTTTAAGTGGTGGCTCCACACGTTGTCAAAAGGGAAATCGACAAAAAACTAGGTGGGGTGGGGGTTATATTTTCAAATATACACATCCCGCGTTAACAAATAATGATTTAAAATAAATTTGAACAGTTATATTTTCAGTTTCAACTTTTTTTTATAAGGCCCACGATCATGTTTGAATTAACTGAAAATAGTTATTATATTGTAAATGCAATATTGTCAAGACATTTAACACGTATAAGTCGAGGTACAGTTCAACGATACAAGACGGGGAGATTTACAGAATCTGGTCAAAACTCATTATCTTCGCTTCTACTTTTGTTTAGACTAAAACCATTTCGCACTACAGATTCCCTAGTATTTGGTGTTAATCTTCATCTTTTCCTTTATAAATTTGTTTGTTTAAACATGCCTATTAGTTTCAATACCTTTAGTAACAGACTGGACGGGATTTAGTTTCGCACGTTTTGAGTTATGAGACTTTTCTACCAAATATTTACAACAATATACTTGGTAGAAATTTAGTTTTTCTTTCTACTTTCTAAGATGAAAACGTGCTTCACTGGTTTTACTTTTGTTTGCTTCCATATTTGGAAATTAATGTCTAACTTGTATAATACAATCCTTCATATTTTCATCATCTCAATCTGAATCAAGGAAAACATTCTCGGCGCAAGTGTAACTACAATTTACAAATATTCTACATATGAGAACGTGACGCAAAAGATAAAAAAATTAATTTAATATAAATTATCGTTAATTTAAAATACTGGTAAAATTAAAAAGGGGCCTTTGACCGCCCCTCGAAACGTAATAGGGCCGAATTCTGTACAAGACATATGTTCCTCCGTCTAGTATATTACCAAAGAGCACAAAAATTTGTCGGCACTTAAAAATTCTAACTTTTACTCAGCAATCTTTATCCCCCATCTTTAAATATTTAAAATTTACACCTTGTGAGGGCGTACAGCCAGACATAACCTCTCTAACCTAACGTATGCCATTGCTTTTCATTCCACTCGTTTCTACTTTCTCTTTGCGGCCACATTTTTCCACTATTTTGATTTTAATTACGTAAGAACTACAAGGGAAACAATAATAACAAGAGTGAGATACACCATTTCAATCGGAATGATGAAGCTGTAAAATATTTGAGGCTTTCGATGATACATCTTGTATCACTTTGTGTCAATAAAATCGAGAAAACAAGACTTCTCGTCTCCCTCTCTCTGTCTCGCTAAAAGAAAGTGATACCATTCAATTTATTGCATTTACCCATATATTACGATTGTGTTCATACCTGATCCATGTTATATGGATATTTATTCATGAAAATTAATAAATTTGTTGTAACTTAAAATAAACAAAAAAAATGTAAAAACATAATTTAAAGATATTTCTTTAGAATAAAACCGTGAGTGGCTAAGAATAAAAACAGGGAATTGTAAAAAGAATAAGAATTGAAGGACAGCTGATCAAACCTATTTTTTTCACCTTCATCTGAAATTAAAGCTGTAACCTGTTTCAGTATCTACTAGATAATTAATTTCTTCAAACATAACAGGGGTTTCTAGTCCTAACCGCGAAATATAGAAAACAGTGAGATTAAAGTGCAACAATAATGCCACAAATATTTCACAGTCACCCAGGATTATCGCCATAAGTTTTTTGTACTATCTACCGTGGATATTCAAGAAAATTACTAAAATTATTATAAAAATGTTCAAAATTTACACTCAAACTACTAACATATTCATATCACACAATACTAAAAAATTATAAAATTTTCTACCGTATGTAATAAATTAAACATGGTGTTCATGTCGTATTTCACGGCTTATATCTTTCACACAATTCAAACATCCAAATGGCTCATTAAATTGCCATTTCTATCCAAAAAAATTCAAGAATCGTCATAAAAGTAATTTAATTCTAACCCAATTTCATCAATTTAATTGACTTTCAATATGACATGTATCGCCTTGCATTAGATATAAGAATTTTGAATGATTCGACTGAAATAAGCTTAAGTGGAACACTACAAGTCATCAGGTTTGAGTGCATCCGAAGTCAAAAGGCAGACGGGTCCTTGTTGGAAAAAATAAAAAAATGTCTTTCCCACACTTTTCTCCTAAAATAATCTTGGAATATATTCCATTTATTTAACTTTAAAATAAGTTTCCACGGACAGAAATGATCATATTTAATTTAAAGGAGGAAAGAGAAAAACAAACAATATTTAAGTACTGTGTGTCAACAGAGACTACATCAAAATAACTCTAGCTAACGAACTTACAAAATGCAGGGTGTTCCTTGGCTACTGGGAGAATAAATTCTCTTGGAGTGATCAAGTAAAATCTAAAGCTATATGTGAATAACGATACTTCCAATTAAATTTTAAATCAAATTATAAAATATGAAATTCTATCCTTTTTATTTTATTGACACAAGATGCATCTATCTTTTTACACCTTAAAATTTACAACTTCATAGTTCCAATTTAAAACATAAATGCTTCTGAATATAACAATGCTAACAGGGACGTTTCTTTTAATTAAAATATTGTTTCTTAAAAAATCAGTTTTACTGAAATGCATACGCTACTCAGTACAATAAATTGCTTCCATAATTAACGGCTGTCAATTTTTTCCCTTCATTTTACTGGGAATTTATTTTTCTAGCAAAAAGTACACAATATTGCGGCTCCGTGTCAGATATTTCGGACTGTGGAACTGAATCCAGCTAAAAACGACAATTCCACCAACAAGCCAAGAACAAACTTAAAACATATAACAGTATACCTGTGTTTCTGGATACAATGTGACAAAGAGGTGGATGGTTATGGATATGGATGGGTGTTTTCTGAGAGGTCTGGTGAAATCATCCCATTATTTGAGTGCTAAATATGCTATGATAGTGATAGGCCGAAAACATTCTGGGATGGGCGTGCTTTCAAAGAGTGACGGGGGTTGGGGGGGTGTGTTCTGATATGTTTTAAAGATCCATTTTGTTTTTTAAACTTCATCTTTTAATCTACGTACTTTTTAAAAAGAGCTACGCTGCATGAAGGGAGGTCTGTGTGGAAGAAGGGGTGGTGCTGGACCTGTTCTAGGTACAGGAAGAATACTTATTTGGTTTATTTTATATCTCATCGTTACCAACTTAACCAAATTGTGTGCAGCTACAATACAAACAACTTTTTTTACTACTTATGAACATATTTTGTGAGCAGTGAAACAGGACTTCTTGTTCAAGTCCTTTGTATATTTTTTATTATATTTTTGTTTCAAATATATAAGATATTGTGATTATTACTTTTCCATCTGTTAAACGATGCATATCAATAGTTTTTATTATATTATTGTTATATTTAAAACCATGCTGATATCACCATGTACGATGTATTTGAGGGAGCGTGGCACGAAAAAAGTACATGTAACATAAATACTATGGGAAAAATGATTTAAGTATATGTTTTAGAAAGTTTTTAGAAACAATAAACATGTCAGTGGTAAAAATTAAATATTAATATTTTAATAAGAGTAAAGAAAGACGGTAGTGTAAAGGCTGTATTCCAGGAGGCATTCATTTGTTCTTATTTATCAGGTTGCTAAGAAATTAAAACGTTCTTGAACACATGCGATGAAAAGTAAAGCTTTCTCTTGTTTCTTTGCTCAAATTGAAACAAAATCACGGAAAAATACACGAGAGGAAAGAGTTTGTGAAAGGGATGGGGAAAGAGAGAGGGAGGTGTTCTGATTACGTAACGCCTCCGCCTTTGTTTTTAAAAACTGGAACTAGAATGGAGTAAGAGTTTGATGAGGTGGCATGAAAAGGAGGTGTTGGTTGGTTGCTATAGTACAATGACAATAATAACATTTCTAATTCTATATCTACGTGTTTATCACAACGGCAGTCGTCGCTCTTATAAATTGAGAACGTTATCAACATCCAAGCCGTAACGAGGGTCAACAGAGACATCTAGCGTTAACACCTGTCATGATGGAGGACTATGCCGCTCTCTTCAGTCGAAACACAAAAAGAACCAGAAAGGAGATGAAAATCAGCGGAAATTGGAGTAGTTTTATTATACTATGTATTAGTAATTTAAGTATACGATTCAATCTAAAAGAGTTCTTATTATATTTCTGTCTAATTTCACAGATTAAAAAAAAAGGCGCTGGTTTGAAAAATCTAAATAAATACACTACTTCATAAACTTTGTGTCCAAAAAGATACATTTCTAAAATGTTTACTGAAACAGTTAATTAATTTTATTATTGCATTAATGTCGCAATTTTAACCATAACAATGTAAAATATGAAATATAATTGTGGTAGTAAGAGAAGTTTCGAAATACGTTTCAGTAAAAAACACAGAATTTTCAGTTCTATGTTTTCAGAGGTGCAAATTTCTGTTTAATTCCAACCACATTTTCAACCTCATATCCAGTTAAATAGAAAAGAACGGAAGACTGAAGAGAGATGCAAATCTAACTTTTGATCTCATCTCAAAATGCATCATAGTTGAGAAAAAACAAATATCTATATAAATTATTTTGGTTGTTATAGGTTTTCATGTATTTTCCAATCTCACAAATTTGCTATGTCATAACTTTAGGCATAGGCCTATGCCAACTATATGTGAAAGAAGCACAGAATGATTACCACACTACGTGCTGCAACTAAAAAAAAGTCTGAAATTATGTCACAAAAACTATAAATTAACACTAAACTTAATAAAATATTATTGGAATAGAAATAGTTTAAACACAGAAACTGAACTTCAGTTTTTTCTCTTTTGAGATGAGTCATATATTACGAAATTGACCAAAAATTCATCAAGACAGGCGATAAACTTACCCCATCGTCCCTGCGTAAATTATAATCTGATGTACATAACTGTTCGCAATTACTGTAGCACATGTTCACAGTAAAATTTACAGGCCGTATGAAGACAAAATCTGCTTACATCTCATTCCATATAGGTACAACATTATCATTATCATCATCACTTTGACCTCTACGTTCAAAGAGGCACCAGAGAAGAAAGGCTATCATCACCTTCCCCAGAAAGGATAAACCAAAGATAATACAAAGTTTCATGTGTATGGGACATATTACAATTAATACAAAGAATGTATATAGAATGACAATATAACTAAAGCCTCAAAAAAACAAAAAAAAAAAAAAGAAACAATAATTGTTCACTTCTCATGAGGCATACAAAATACATAAAATTATTATCAATAATAATGACGTCATCACCCTTTTACGTCATACGACACAAAAAATATTATAGTTATGAGGAACAAAATGACAAAAAAATAAATTACTAGAAGAGTAACCTAGCCAACTACGATCTTCAACTGTTCCTAGCCCCTGCTGCTTTGGTCACTTCTGTGTGGAGGTGCTTCAGAAAGTGCGATTACGTCACTACAGTCGGTTGGAGTTCATAATCAAACGGGAATAACTTCATATAATACACGGATATCAACTTTTTTTTTGTATTTCGTAATCACTATTCTTTGTTATATATATACTTTGCATTATATTTTCTTGTGTGATTACTTTAAACGTTTTTTTGTCTGGAATTTCTCTGTTCATACACTAAAATGTCATTTTTAACAGCCTCCTATCAGAAGAAGCTTTTTTCTTCAACATAAACACTTACAACTATTATCTTGTTTTGCTATAATGCTTTGACAATGCACACACAAAAAACACAAGCATACAATATTTCACGTACTGTTATGTTCAGTTTGGTTAATATTACATTATTATTATTATTTTTCCATAACAAAGAGGTAACGGCTTTCTATCCATGTTTTACAATTAATAACATACATTTTACATAATACCGTAATGTGAACAATACATTAATCACAATAACACGTGTTAGTTAAATTGGATATATAACACAATACTCTGATGACTGCATGCCTACCAAGGAAGACATGCCCAGCTCGGACAAATTGTGTGTTTCATGTGTATATGTGTGTATGAGTGTGTATGTGTGAAGATGTGTTTTAAAATATCGTTACCGAATGCTGATCGTTAGTTCTTTCTGTTTGAAGAAAAACGTTCTCTTTGTTTCATCTATTTATTTATTTTCTCTAAGCTAATATACGTAATCTCTGTCCTGAAAACAAATCAATATCAAAAATTGCATTAGAAGGCAATTGAACATGCCACAGACATAACCTAACAAGTTTATATAATCCATCTTGTTAAACAAAGCGTCCCTCCGTCGAGCTTTGTCCTCTATCTGTCCTGAGTTCATATCTCGAATGTCTTTACTTGCTACACATTAAATTGTCTCGGTATTATTGTACCCTTTCGGGTACTCTAGCTGCCTCGTTGTACTTCTTTGTACACCCCTTAAATTAAATCTCTTGGACATTGCTTTTTGTTAAAACAAAGCTATTTATTCTATATCTTCATCTCTAATTTGTAAAATATAGATATCTTCCCTTTCTAGTTAGGTGCTTCCTTGTGTTTATTTATGCTCCCAAAGTCAGTTCCTCTCAAAAGCTTAAGGTCGTCCATAAAATTAAAGTGTTAATTCTTAAGGCAGATTCATAATAAACCGGGAACGGAAACGACGAGGACGAGAACGAGAACGGAAATAATGTTAAAATAAATGTATTTAAATGTGTGCATTAATTGTTAATGTTCACATTTAAATACATTTATTTTAACAATATTTCCCTTCTCGTTCTCGTTTTCGTTTCCGTTCTCGGTTTATTGTGAACCAGCCTTTACTCAGAAAAAACTTTTCAAATACTTAACACATAAAATGCAATGTCTGTATGGAATAATTAAACAAATTCAGCAACTTTGTTGAAGACTGAATTAGTTTTGTTATTCTTACAAATTTCTAAAAATATTAATTTTTGAGTCCAACTTAAGCTTCTTACTGAAAACCACTTTATACAGAATTTGGTTATAAAATATAAACGTAACAAATTAGCGAGCACTAAACTTTTCAAGATTCCGATATTGTACGAAGTAAAACAATCACAACGAAAGCAATTACAGAATACTATAAAAATTATACCTACTGAACAATTGACATGTCGGGGCACTAAAAATTGGAAGGGCCACCGCATATGATACTCACAACTACACATATATCAAAACACAATTCTGTGAATCTCCAAGTTCCAGTATTTTCAGATGTGAGAAACGAAGAGGCTTATCTTTTATTTGTTATATTTGCTAGTATTGCAATTATTTTGGTAGAAACAATGTCACATGTTTTGAAAATAGTTTACAATTATTATTGTTAGCTTTTATAACTTATAGTCACAACTGTCTTAATTTTATAAAGTGATCTTCAGCATAAAGCTTACATTTATAGTCAAAAATGTAAATTTTTGGCACTTTGCAATATAAGGAAATGACTTAATATTGAAAAAATTATAGGATATTCGCGATTACTTATCAAAACAATTCATTTTACTTACGTTATTAGCGGAAAAGTATAATTTTTAAACATTTGAATACAACTCCCAGAAGTTGTTCTTTAATTTATAGACGACACTAATCTCTTGGTAGAAAGAAATTTTTTCAGGTATTTTTTAAGGACTGAATTTCTGCCATTCCAACTATTTTACTCTTGTATTATTATGTAGTCTGTTAATACTACTGTAATCTACTTGCAAGTATTTTAATTCCAAAATTTTATACTTCAATTTTTGTATTATTTATTTGGGCTTTGTAGTTATTTAAAAATGGCACAAAGGAAGTTTCAATTATTTCAAATCAGTATTTTCATGTGCAAAAATGGTGGAACAATTGGTCATTACACATTTGAATTCTAAATTTTATCTTCAAGAAATATAAAATAAAAAAAGAAACAAAAAGATGACGTTTTCATAAGTATTTATTAATATTGCGCAAGCATGTAATATTTTATACTAAAAGCTAATATCTTTCGCGAAAGTCTGTAAATTAAATGTTCTGAAATGTAATAAATATCAGAATGCGAATAGAAAGCTATACATTTTTGATGAAGCAATAATGAAATAATTATATTCCTTTTAATTTGATACAAAAAAAATCCAACCGCAGTTTTGCACGAATTGTTTGCAGTATGTATAATATAGGAAGGTAACGTTAATGAATATTTTTTATAACTCAAGACGGTTGGAAAAGATACTTTTATTTGATACTAAAAGCCACAGACAACTAAATTTTTGTGTAAATTAATATTGAACTTGCATTATATAATTCTTGTGTATTGAGTAATCGTTTAAGAATGGCTGTAAATCAAGTGACCTAATAAAGAACATAAAAATGAAAGAAACAATGCATATTTCGTTACATATTAATGATGATTTATAGTCTTCATCATTAGATTCAAAACGCAATTTGATTTTTGCACGAATTGGTTATACTAACGAAGAAAATCAAAATTAACATTAGGTATTCATTTTAGAATGTCGTAAAAAATAATAACCGCATGATAATAAAGACAAAATATCTCCAATATAAGCTAGCTATTCTTTTTGTTTGTAAATATATTTTCATATTGAATATGCATTATACAATTAATTAAACATAAGAATACATTTTTAAAAGCGCTATAAATCAATACAGACGACTCAGGGCAATATGAAAATGAACGTTAGAAATATTAAAAAAGTAAGTTTCAATAACGAAGAAAAACTCAATTTGTTTTAACAAATTCGGATTGTATTACAAATTTTTTAGTTTCTGATTGTTAAAATGGATATATTTTATTGATATTAAATGAAAATGAGTGCTAGAATTTGTTTGTAAATATGTTTTAATTTTTTTACGTGAATTATTAATTACACACGGATACAATAATACATTTCGATAAGAGCTTTCCGTTAGATTAAAAAAAAACACAATTAAATGCGCACGAGTAGCCTGCAATAAGGAAGGAATTGCGAATATTAAACTAAACTCTTGTTGGATTACATTTTTTTTAAATAGGGGTACGGTTGGAAAGGGTAGATCTCCCTGATAAATAGTATAAGAAAATGCCATAATTCAGTTTTAATCTGATTGAAAAATGGACGTCTTACATATGGCGAAACTAAGAACATACTGCAAAGCAGCGTTGTTGCAAACATCATCATTTTGTTAAGTTCATACCTCTCTGCAAATCCGAGGCAATACATATCACAACAAACATATTCATACAAGGTTTACTCCTTAAGTAAATTATATTAATTAAGAAACACATTTAACAGCCAGAACTTACCCCCCAACGACCTGCACAGTCAGTTATTGGGGTGGGGGGGAAGTCCTCAAGAGACTATATCAAAATATCGATGTCCCCTTGCAGAAAACCGAGGCAATTTTCAAAAATTCATGTTACAGCAACTACGACAACAATTAATTCATAATGACGACGAGATTTAAAAGGGGTACAAAGCAAAGCATTATTTACGAGGGTGAGGAATGGCCGCAGCCGTTTAGGGGAGGTTTAGGGCTTAGAAAGGACACTACTTTGAACAAGTTTTAACATTATTGCTTATTGCTTTTCAGTTTATCAGTCAGTACGAAGATCACACACAAACATTCTTACCTCGTGTTCAAGCATTCCTCTAAGATACTTTTTTTTTGCCAGTATAAGTGAGATTTATAATATAATTATATATAAAAATCTATTCAGAGCTATGAAGACGACGTTCATTTTTAATCCAACGATCAGCACTCGGACTATTCAATTGTTTTTTTATATTATTAACATATTAACATATCATCAATACCAACCGCAATAACCTCTTCAAAGAAATATCCCTTTTTTAATACAATGTTTCATTTTGATAATCATTTGTTTAACAATTTCACCGTATCAAAATACAGGATTTGAAGTAAAAGCTTAATGAAGATTATTTATACAGTATTAGTTGTATTGCTCTGAATTCTCCTAGAGATAAAAATATTTCTATCGCAATAAAAAGATGCATAGAAACAAATAAAACACTGTTGTTATTATTATTATTTAAATTGCATTGAGACAATAGAAAACTCATTGAAATAGACGACAGTCAACATCATTGTATTTATTATTTCCTTAATTCGAGACTCCAGAATCTTGTAAAAAAAAAAAAAAAAAAAAAAAAAAAAGACGGTTGCATTACCCGCCTTTTCATATAGGAAGTCATGCGATATTCTCATTTGGTTTCTTTTCTCACCTAACAATAAAATAGACATGTAACTAAATCCGCAGACCTAACAATAGAATTTTTTCAATTAACAGTTAATTATTCATTTTTTTCTTATCGAGGAAAACTTTATATGTATATCCATTCCCTGATTTGCCGTATTTTAATTTATGAACGCAACTTCATTATTATTATTATTATTATTATTTCTTTTGTTCTATTGCTCCTTTGAAAACCTATTATTTTATTAACAAATAATTTAATCACGTTTCATAGTACTCATCAAAATGCAAAGAGACTTCTAACCTCAATCGGGACCAAACAACACGCAATATAACGGAAAGTAACTACTTCACAAGGCTTCAAAAAAACGTAAGTGTGACAGAATAACGGAAACAACTTCGAGATATCGATTTATCTCGATTATTTAAAAATGGCTATAATAATTAATAATAATTATAATATATTAACTAATTCAGTCACTGATTATCATAGGACACTTCATTTTATCAATGTATATATAATTTTATTTTTTATATATAATATAGATATATTCCATTTTATATTATCTACCGACGCGATACTTTTCTACTTTTCTTTCGCGATTTATCTGCTTCAAATTTGTTTCTTCTCTAAAAACGTTGTGAACTACAAGAGTAAAACAAAAATACATGTAATCATAGGCCACACGCCTTTCCATAATATATTATACCGTTTTTTGTTTTGTACTGAGGATATTCTTTGCCGCTGCTGACGATGATACTGGATCATCAAATATTCTTATTTTAGAACCCATACAGACATCGTATCGGGTCCACAACTTAACGGGCGGTATATAAAAGGAAAGTGTTAAAATACCGGAGGAGCATTTTATATAAGGAGTACCAACAGGTCTGCCAACTTACGAATATTTGGACTTGGAGTTAAAGCCACCTTTACGAAGAGACGACTCATGCTGTTATTTTTTTGCCAGTGCAATAAATTCATAACAACTAATTTTCCGAAAAAAACCCGCATATTTCACTTACAGAGAGACCAAATGGGAGTATAGAATAAGGTACAGAAATACATTCAATACGAATTAAAGATATGTAATACACCAGGAAAAAATTAAATTCTCCTTATGATCAAAATAATTTTCGTCTAACAAAAAAACTACTTTTACGCATATCATTCATCACTATAGGCCATAAGTGGCGTCTCTGGTGGCCACTCCAGTCCCTAATTACAATAAGCATGGAAAGAAATGAATAACGCAGAGCTCAAATTTATTATCACTATAAAAAGTAGAAATAAAATCAGAACAAGTTCAAAAATTAAATAAAAACGAGATTCGTATCATAAGACGCTTACTGGAATCGCTTTTTTTCCTTTCTTAGCAGTTAGTTGTGATTAATATTATAATTATTGTTTTGTGGTATGCGGCCTACATGGAAATCCGATCCTTGCACCGTCCATTGGAGTTGCAAAAAATGTCGCAGATCGGGTGGCAGTGGGAGAAGAAGAAGAAGAAGAAGACATTTATATTAATATATTTACACAAGTGTTCCCCTCCCACAGTCAATTATTTTATTCCTCTTCTTCTCCAACTGCTGGAAACATGGCTACCCATGTATGCTCTCATATCTCTAACTAATTCTAAACAATTATCATAGCTATACTTCCTAAACCAATAGTACATCTAAAAGGTATTTTTCATGAAGCTATATTTGTTCTATACCTACTACTAGACAGTTTAATATTCTGTTCATTTTTTTGTTTCTTTTTAATAGTATTTTTTTCTTTTTTGCATTTATAGATTCTGTACAATACAGCATAGTTTTACCTTCCTTTTGTTTTTCTGGCGTGGTTTATATTTTTTCCGCCAGGTGCCCAATGCTCGAAAACTTACGATAGCCTATATTAAAACATTCAATAATCATATGTACAAATGCATAAAAGAATTAAAATATAGTTTGTGTGTATATATAAATGTAAAATATATAATATTGTTTTTTAGCGTGATTGCAGAAGGGTGACCCAAAAATTTTCCATCTCATCTTTGGACTTACAACTCACATTCCATGTAAATGGGCAATTCTTTTTTCTGGTGTGAATCAATGCGAAAATTAGATAACAGTATAGGAAAAAATCGTATAGGCCCATGTATTTATTGTAGTGCCAAAACCAATCCGCAATTATACACCATAATACTCTTGTGAGTGTGTAAAGCCATCAAGGGGTTGTTTACAAATTCGCACCCTCCAGTTACCACATTTGGTCCATAAAATATACGATAGGTTTCCATATATATAGAGGATTTAAGCTTTAGTTTGTCTCCATATCTTCTCTTTTTTTTAAATTAGATACCCTGTAACCTGGCCAGGAGGCGATTTAGTAATGTCTAACGTAATAAAACATAGGCTAATATATTTTTCTAGAGTATCCTGCGACAATTTTGGATAATACTTTATCCCTTATTGTGATTTCGTCGTTCGTGATGATGATGAAATGAAACTTTTTATCTAATAAAATAGTCATTTTTCGTTATAAAACAACAAAAATCCATAAAATGTAACGCAGAACCAAAATCTTTACATTTCTCTTACAATAAAAGAACATAAAAAGCTTGTAAAATATAACATTAATACAGGACACCAAAGCGTATAGTATTATTATTATTAATATTAATATTTTTAGTCGATACGACGATTGGATAAGACAAATGCGGTTGTGGAAGCAGTCGATCTACCAAGACATTGAAGGCGCGGTGCATTGTGGGTTCAAAGAAGCACAGCATTCATTCTTCCGGCAAACATCGAACAATTTGTACAAAAAAAAACAAAAAAAAAAATCAATATATATATATTTTTGTTCTCTTCTCACCATGAAATTTTTAAATATTTTATATTTTTCCATTGAAATGTACCTTTAGGAGCATTCTTAAAAGATTAATATGTGTTGTACATGTCTACAGTATAGATAATAGCCATTATTATATGGGTAGTGAGTGGTACAAGATGGTGGTAAACCATATCACATATACATACACACAGAGCTTTATTATAGTTCCGCCGGGAAAAGTTATTAATTATTATTACTTGTTTCTCATAGAGCAGCAGAAGTGTGCAAGTTAAGTCCTTTCATTTTTCTTTCTTCCAAAAAAATTAAAAAATGGGTACAACATAGCCTCTTTCGTTTTCAACTCTTCTCATATATTTAAAGCCTCCTTAGTTATGTCGTTCAGAATTAATCTTCTTAGGACATCAGCAACTCCCTCCATTTTCTACGCTGAAGCCATCTTGAATTTTTCGTCACCGTCAGGAGTTGAATATATGGCAGTGCCCAATAAAGCTTGTGTGAAGAGGGGCGTATCTGAGCGTTTACTACATAGCACTGTAATCAGGGGGCCTGGCAGGGTGTTTTTGAGGGGTGTTGAATGAGTGGAGGGTGGTTAAAAGCACAGAGTTCAGTATACATCATCCGCTGATTCTTCTTATGACGTCATCACACATATAATCATAGCGGATGGTGAGGTGAGGGGGTGAATAGAGGGAAAGTTTACTTCTTGTTCTTAAAAAATATAACACCAGATAATTTAAAAACCGAGACAAACACATTTAAAGTTCACAACAGACAACCGGCGGAAATGAGTTTCTTGCTTTTTCATTTTTTTCAGGCCTTCCTCTATTTACGAGGATAGGACGTGTCACATATATAATTATAATAATTAATATTTATATATATAGTTCAGTATAATAAAAGTCATTTTATACTCATCGAATTGTTTCGATTTCTTGCTTTTTGCACTGTTGACCGATAGGGGGCAGCAGTGACCAGGGGAGGAAATCAGATGAGTTGTGTTGCCGAGTAACCAGTGAACAACCTGAGTTTCCCACTAAGATCCAATCCTGTGTAAAACAAACAAAAAATACTGTCACTTAATTTTGCAAACTTATGCGAAACGAAGAGAAACCAACGCTATATTACAGGCTGTAGATCTGGAAAACAAAACAATGTTACATCACGCTTTTAATCTATACAAAAAGATGGTATAAGGGATTCGTGAAAAATTTAAGTGACTGGTGGTCCGGTGATTTGAAATAATCTTGGTCATCGCTTGATAAAAATCATCTTGGCATCCAGAACCGGTTTAAACCTTAAGACAGCATCGAAATATCACGTAATAGCACTTAGAACTTAAACTTTTGCTGCAAAAGAGCTATTATTTTTTTTCTGAACACTTAAGTACCTAGTATATTCTGTACCTCGCTAGATGTCATTATTTTAGGCCATGTATTATATAAGTAATACATTTTTAAATATTAGAAGATCACATCAGAAAACGACATTTTTTAAATAATACTCATAGTCCATGCTCAGTGCTCCCAGTCTTGAAAATATTACTAACAAAATTATTTGATACGTTTAGTCTTAGATGGGTGTCACTGTGTTACAAAAACAAAAATGCCAAAGAAAATATTGTCTTTTTTGCATAAGCCTATATATTTTAAAGCTTTGCTAAAACATATATTTTTCTGTTTTTTTTTCTCACATTAGCACCGAGATTTCTGAACGCGCCATCAAAGTCGGCCTTGGAGAGAGGATTTAACGACATGTCGAGAAACATCCACTCAAGGCCGACTTCGAATCAACAATCTCGGTGCTAACGTGAGAAAAGATCAGAAGAATGCCCATTTTTAGCAGATGTTTAATAAATATATACATGAAAAAAAAAAAGATTCTTATTTTCAGAAGTTTTGATTTTGTACCGCAGTGACACTCATAAAACATACCAAATAATTTTGAAGTAATATTTTCAACTACTGAGAACACTATCATATTATACAGGGTTGTTTCCGATCTCTGATATCGAATTTGAATGACATCATGTACGTCAGAAGTCACACGACAGCTGAACTGTGGTGCGAGGTGACAGATCAGTAGTTAGTGATCTCATAGAGTGCACGGCGACTCACAGCAGAAATTCCCAAGAAAATCAAGCCTTTTTTGGGAGGGGTACATAACAATCCTTTCCGATGCCAAGTACAGTTAAGTGAAAATGAAAGAAGCCTGCAATAAACGAGGTTTCGTTATTTCCAAGAAAAGCATCTTCTGTGTAGGCTACTTAATAAGACTGGTAAAACTAAAATGGAATTAATTTGTATCATCTCGTGGGGTGCGGCGACTTGTGACGGGAATGGATTTTCTTGCGTTTTCCACTCTGGAATTAATCCCATCCGAGCTTTGCCAGTCTTATTAGGTACACACAAGATGTCTTTCTTGGAAATAACGAAACCACGTTTTTTGCAGGCTCCTATGATTTTCACGTAACTGTATTTGGCATTGGAAGGAGTTGTTATGTACCCCTTCCAAAAAGACTCCATTTTCTTGGGTATTACTACTGTGGTACACCATGTACTCTGATTATGAAATCACTCACTACTGGTCTATCACCTCTCGCCGTAATTCAGCTGTCGGTGTGATTCCTGACGCACATGACGTCATTCAAATTCGTTATCAGAGATCGAAAACAACCCTGTAATGTCCCCTTAAAAACAGAATGTTGTACAATAATAATAATAATAATAATAATAATAATAATAATAATAATAATAATTAGCATTCCTCACCTGTATATTAGCTGATAGTCCAGCCTCAATGGTAGCCATTAGTAAAGGCCGCTGGAATCAGCGGACCCTGCGAAATAGAAGAGAAACCACATTGCACGTAATTAAAGCACCTGAAAATCGTGTCAATTTCCTCGCCATCTTAATATTAGTAAGAAAGTTCTGACGTTTCTTCCTCGTAGCATATTTGTACTTCCTCCCTAACCTAAAACTACATTTTACCGTGAATTTGGTCTGCAAGAACAAATGCCCACCAATGATCAATTAACACTTCTCTTGTTAGCTGAAGGTCAGGTTCAATAGGACAATAATTATTTATCTCCAACTATGTGGTGGTGTAGTTCAAATGGCGTTCAAACTGTATCACTAACAGAAATTTCTACAGTACTTTTAAAGCCATTTATACCCACATATTCTAAGAGATACAAGGAAGGAACCGAAATAAAAAGAAACACATTTTTTTCAATGTTCTTTACATTGATATCTTATCGTTTCTAAAACTTACGGGGATCAAGTAATTAAAAATGTAGTTTATAAACTTCTACAAAATATTTTTTATCTGAATAGATACACATGCAATGTCACCTAACTTTTAACACATAGACCTATTTAGAAAGTGCTAGAGAAGTTGTCATTATAATTATTAACATGTCTTGTATATCATAATAAATGTACCAAGACTGGCTAGAGTCTTTCTGGGCGGAAGAGAAGGCCTACTGGCTTAGCTCTGCCTGATTAAATACGAGTAAATAAATTATTATTATTAAGACTGAAACTCTAAATATATTAAATATGAAGCCTACAATAAACTCGAGTACAAGGTGGTTATAATTAAACTGACGGTGTTCAGCGTGGCACGGCACGGACTGTAATGATCGTAGGAGTGTGAAACCTCGTAGATATCTAATTAAGCAATGCGCTCGCGAATTAGGCATAAAAATAATTAGTTCCAAGTCTTGCCAGCAGGTGAAAATATCGAGCTGTAAGCAATCAGAACGTAGTATGGGTGTAGGAAAATGGTAGGAAATATCAAACACATGAACACTTCGCGGGCCTGTTAGGTGAACAGTAGCATCTGCACGTTATAGGGACCTGCTTGTGCAACCCGTGATTCCAGCTTTGGAAGAACGCAACTTACTGTGACCACACCATTATTTTTATGCAAGCAGGGGCAACACCACATATCGCTCGCCAGCTGAAAGATTTCCTGCGAGAAACTTTCAGTAACGACCACACATCATCTCTAGGCAATTTCAGATGTGTGGCCTTCAAGATCCCCTAACCTAAATCCATTTGACTTCTGGTTGTGGGAATATTTGAAAGATCGTGTCTATCAGAGACATATCCGGTCTCTGCCTCATCTAAAGGCTAGCAAACAACTACATGCTGCTCTGATTTCACCAGTTATGCTGCGAGCAACTGTCGTGTTACGGATGCAACATGTTGCCGAGTTGGGAGGCCATGTTCAACAATGTTTGTAACCACAGTTTTTAATAAACGTGCCAGAACCACCGTTATCATGTGTTTGATCTGTCCTGCCTTTTTACTGCGCCCATACCACGTTCTGATTGCTTAAAGCGCCATATCTTCACCTGGTGACAAGACTTGGAACTAATTTTTGGCATAATTAGCGAGCGCATTACTTAATTATCATATCTATGAGGTTTCACACTCCTACGATCATTACAGTTCGTGCTGTGCCACATTGAACACATATATAATTAAACATAATGAACCTACGGATTCAAAACATCAGCAAAGGGATAATGAAATAATGTCCAGAAATCCACTAAATCATGAGATTCTAGTCAGTGTGTACGGTGCATTAATTAATTAATTTGTTTATTTATTATTCAGTACAAGTGAACTAGAATTAGTAGGTTTTAGTTTATGACTTACGGTACTAATGTTAAAGTTTACAGGGGCTAATTTAAGAATGCGAACGTTATCTATTTCATTGCGGGGATACAGTATTTTTTTCTCTCTTGTACAGAGGAGGAACTCGAAGGCTTGTACTGCAACCTAAGGCTTATTGAATTAATGTGAATTAATTATGGCGAAATGAGTCTGAGGTTCAACGCCGAAAGTTATACAACAATTCTGCTTCAATTGGTTGTGGGAAAATCCCGGAAAAACCCCAAAGAGGTTAACTTGTCCCAACCAGGATTTGAACCCGGACCCGCTCGTTTCACGGTCAGACATGCTAACTGTTACTCCACAGCAGTGGACGAGATACAATATTAGTAAATTATATTAAAATTATATTATGCCAATTACGCACCTATTCAGAAATGGAGTGTAAAAATCAGTTAAATTTAAACTTAGCTATCATTGCAATATTATTGTTATAAAATATCGATTTTGTTTCTTCCCTAATCCTTGGCATTTCTTTTCCTACTAAGGGCTTAGTTGTTTGTACTTAAAATTAATTTCTTCGTGTTTATGTCTACATTTTATTGTGTGAAATCAATACTTTCATTGTTCATTCATTTTCTTGTCAATCATTTCTAGTTATATTACGAAAAGTTGATACTAGATGGCTGTGATCATATTTGTAAATACACCAAATCCTGACAGCGAATAATTTATATTTTGAGATCCAACGAGTGGTGGATTTCCCAGCCGCGGACACAAGGTCACGAACGTTGTGGAAAAGTGAGATGGGGATTCTCGCCAGAAGTCAGCAAACCAGTTCGATTGAATGCGGATATAATGGTAGCATGTTTTGTTCGTTGTGACATTATTTGTGAGTGTTATCGGTTTTTCTTTCACTGCAGCAGAGTGAATTTTAGTGTGGAAGATTTAATAAGAAACAAAGGTTATAAGTGACGTTTTAGACCAGAGAATCCGGAAACACTTTTTCCTTCACAATTACGCTCATAAATTTCTACGTTAGTGGAAATTTATGGGATCTGTGTGTAAGACAAAAATGACCATTGTAAAAAAAAAACTTACGGATAAAAGAGTCATTGATATTCGCGTGCGAGAAATTTTTGAAAGAGGAGGGTGGCCACTCTGAGCAATATATTTAAAATTAGTTAAGTACTCCTAATGGCATGCTGAAATTATTTATTAGTTATTCAATTGGTATATTCCTTTATTATATCTTTAATTTATTAACCATTATTTCATTAATTTAACAGAATATTCTATATATTATATGAGACGAATAGTGACAAAACTGGACGGCAGTCGGCAGAACTTACTTTTCCTTGGATCACCTTGTAATATTACGTTTTACCCAGTTAATTAAATATCTTACTTTTCAATATGTATTATTATATTCTTTTATAAATTATTTATAATTTTATTTTCGAAAAGTTCCAATAAATATCACTACAGTTTTGATTGTTTCCTACATTAATTTACTTATAACAATAGTTACTCGTTGGTTTGTGCTGGAATTTCATATTAAAATGTGATATCTTTCAATATAATAACAATTAATGCTTATATTGTGTAGAGATTGACTAGAGTTTCTAGAGTAACAAAGTTTTATGTGCACAGAAAAAGAATAAATATAGCAGTGAATAAATAGTAAGACTGAATTAATTTTAAAGAAACAATGAAAACTATATTAAGAACTTTTACTTATTCGAAATGATTTGTTCTAGTTTCGATGGCATGATAAACTAAGAACTGTAGAGTCTTATAGTTCTCCTGTTTTGAAATAGCTTGCAGATAGCTCGTCACGACGCATTGGTTTTCCTGAACAGACGCATGCGAGGTGCGAGGTCAGCCTCGCAAAATTCCGGACCACAAGAGAGACAGTGAGTGGTTTCTATAGCTGCTAGGTGTGAAGTCTGCGCATCTCGCAGCTATAGAAACCACTATTTCTGGTGTAGTCCGGATTTGTGCGAGGAGGGTCTCACACCTCGCATGTGTCGGTTCATAAAAACCAAATCTTTATAGGTCTACAAACATTTCGCTTCCACAGTCCTTCTAAAACTCAATATTCCCCAGTGACTATCCATTAGTGGGGCAAATTCAATCGGTAAGGCCTCTGATATCATAGATTAAAATCAGCATTATCTGATTTTCGATTTGCTTTTACTTCATTTTTCGACTGCCGTTCTGCACTTTAGATTTTATTTTAGAGTCAAACTGATAACACGAATTTCCATTGACTGTCACAATTTAATCCAAGAATATTATGTTACTAAGAGCAGTTTCAATCACGTCTTAGTTGCATTTAATACAGTTATGTCGCTTACTTATATATAAAGCTATTAGAAACAAATTACCCACTCACTTTTGTTTCACAAAATCTTCAACTAAATTTTACATAGAAATCATTTCTTAACATTTTAAAAGTCGCACAACGTGAGATTTTCACACTCTCATAGATACTTCGTTTCGGGCTGAAACTAGACGCTCTGTTTATTGAATTCTCTTTTTTATTTTCTTTGCTTTCCCGTAAACAAGCAAACCAAAGGGAAATTTGTGCATAGGATACACATTTTCCTCCATGAGCTCATTACATAAAGTCAAAGTCTGGAATGTACATTTGTTGTTTACTCAACAGTCCGAAGACAGGTCTGAACCTCACAAGTGTTACCAAGAAGGCATCACTTATTAAGCAATTAGGCCAGGAGATAATGGGGTAGGGTGGCCAGTTCCTTTCCCCCTCCATTGCATACATCGCCGACTAGCTACATATTGCACTAGTCAGACTTCAGATGCATATAAACAATTGTTCTTCCTCTGACACATATCGTCAATGTACATTTATCAAATTTTATTCATAATTTAATGTCAGGTCTTCGCCTTATCTTAATTTTGTAACAGTTATCATAGCGAACAACGCCCACTCACACAGGATAGCATAACGGTAATTTTTAACTAAATAGGATAAGAGGGTTTTGCATTTTGATACATCTAATGTTAGGCAACTGTGTATATCTTGATCTGTAAGATATGCCTCATTGTCAAGTATATTTTAATTTGATATTCACTTCATTCATTCATAGTCTTCTGCCCAAGGGCAGGTCTTTCAGGTTTTCCTATTTTTTGCCTTCCTCTTAGTCTCCGCGTATGAGCCATATATGTCAATGTCGTCTATCATCTGATATCTTCTTCTGCGCCGAACTCTTCTCCCGTTCATCATTCCTTCCAGTGCAATCCTTCAGAAAGCACTTTCTTCTTAACCAGTGACCCAGTAGTCTGATATATGTCGTCTAATTAATATTTTTAAACATGTCAATTTAAAAACTGTGGAGAAAGCAAGGGTAAATTGTTTAAAAGAAATGCAGATTGGCCTTCTTCCTTGCTGGTGATGAAAACGGAAATCACAGATTTTACAAGATTCATTTCGAGGTGAACAAAATATTGGGGTGAAGAGGAGTTCCTACTCGTTGGGGTCGTTATGAACAGCCAAATCTATTTAACTGTCCGATATAATAGTGTAGAGAAAAATTTGTCTCAATGTCTAAATATACCGAATATAGCCCTATATCTAATTTTAAAAATACTTTCTAGCAACATTACTATGTTTGATGCAAGTTTTTACTTACAAACGAAAGGGAATTTAAAAAACGGCTGAAAGTACACACAATATTAAACTCTAATGGCCAACATAAGTGCGTAAGAACCTAGAAATTTTAAATTAGGCCTATACTTCGTCTTGATCCCTTTGATTCGATGTTTCTAAATACTTAGCATATCTTTAACTCACCGTGCTTCAAAATGATGGTAACAACTTATTGTTATTATTATTATTATTATTATTATTATTATTATTATTACTATTACTAAGTATCAATGAGAAATTAACATGGTACACGTCATTTGATAGTCAAATTTCCATACCTTCAAGTTCTAAGTTTCGGAAAACGTATTATTTGTGAAATTTGTAGCTATTGATGACAAATGGGAAATTATTTATCAGGACAACGTGCAAGAATGTTATATCGTCAAATCAACAGCCAACAGCTTTCACAGCTTGTAAGGCTTTAATAATAATAATAATAATAATAATAATAATAATAATAATAATAATAATAATAATAATAATTTTCCTTTACTGGCTAGTTCTCACACCCTAAACATGTATCAGAACAATATTATATTCTTACAAGATTTTTTATGTATTGTATAATACTCTTATTCTGCGTGTTTCAAAATGTATTTATTTATTTTGCACTCCAGCATTATAAACAGTCTTAATCGTTAGTCAAAATCGTGCACAATACGCCAAATTATTGTTCCAGTAACGTAAAATATTACCATACTAACTGAAACGTAATGACTTGAGGCTATCAAATGCAAAACTCGCATTATCCAGATAAGTGATTTGTCAGAAAACAGGAAAAACTCCCATGTTCTTACAAGACACAGTATCTCACATTCATTGTGTGAAAAATCACACTCAAATAATATGGTGGTAAACCACAATTTAATTTTGTGGTAAGGCGAGTTTTGCGAGTGGATACAATTTTTGGTGGATACATCATACTCATTTACAATAAATTGCAACAATTTTCACATTTACTGTTTATTTTTGTTTTGTTTCATTAATGGATGATTTCTTAAAATTTTGTGTAATTATACGGACTATTTTTCTATTTTAACACTTCTTTAGAATAAAAAAGTTAAAGGTATTTTGTCTTGTCAGTTTTGTCTTGGATTAATCTTTAACACTGGTGAAGTTATACCTACATGTAAAACTGCCTGTTGTAGTATTCGTCTTAATCTTACACCATGTTCTTCTGTCAGTTCAAGAAACAGTTCCTACTGCATCATCCTTGTCTTTCAGGAGATCGAAAAAATAAGTCTTACCTCTAACCTTACAATTTCGTTTTGCTACCAACAATTCCGAATATTTACCTTTATAAGTTTCTATCTTCATTTTCTTATCATGTGGTAGATAGACTGAGCATACATAATAAACAGGACCTATAAACCCGATATTAAATATTGTGTTAACGAAAGAATCTTTCAGATGCTCTCAATGAATTTGGAGCCTGGTCGTTATACGTCTGTTGCAATTTATTTAGCCTATGCTTAATCCGCCAGGTAGGTACTGATATGTCGATATTATGCTTCGACAGATTCTCAAGAACTTTAAGGGGTTAGGTACAGCTTACAGCAGTAAAATTATGTAAATATTCAACATTTTTTCCTCCATTACTGTATCTTGTACAATAATGAAAATTAGTATGTGTAAAACAGTGTCCTTCTGCTATATGAAAAAAAAATATATATTTTTACAATTTAAAAATATTATTTACATTTTTTTTTTCAAAATTCAGAAGCGTTTCCCACATAATTAAAAAACTATCCAACATTCTGGGATGAATTTTTTTTTGTGTATTTATGCATGTCATATCTACAATATGATGCAAGATCACTTCTCTACCTTTGATAGATTGTCTGATAAAAAATAAATTCATTTTAAAAAATGGTCAAATATCAGTATTTTCTTCTAACACAAAATAAAAGCAATATTATTTACTAAGGAATGTCGTTGAAAGAGAATGATATTGTAAACGTGAGTTTCGGCAATAAAATAAAAGAGAGAGAACATGAAAAATTTAATAAGTTTATGAGTTATGAGGGAAAAGCTTCATCACTGCAAAGTGAACTGCCAACATTTTTAATTTTGAAAAAAATAAATAAATAAATAATTTTTAACCGTAAAAATATTTTTTTTCATATAGCAGAAGGACAGTATTTTACACAAACTAATTTTTATTATTCTACAAGATACAGTAATGGAGAAAAAATGATGAATATTTACATAATTTTACTGCTGTAAGCTATATCTAACCCCTTAATCGTTTAAATTTAACGACGGATTCTCTCTTACTGTTACTTTTTTGTGACACTACGCAAAATGTTTATAAATATTTTCTGACATACTCGAACAACTGAACCATGCACACTGCTTTGACTGAACGTTCACGTTCAGGTTTATTAGTAGAACAATATGTCAATATCGTGCACTTTTTCCTTTAATTTTAGAACTGCAACTAAGAGAAAGCTTGATGGAATATCTTTAATTACCCGTATGTTTTATGTTATTCCATTGCGATTGAAGACAGGTAAATTTTGTCTGAGGCTTGCTGAATGCCTTCAATAATAGTATAATTTATTTTAAAAGAACCAAAATTTCCATTGTTGGGCCGTATCATTTCGTCAGCAATAGAAATATTACTTATAGGTAGACAACGAAATGAATTAACGTACAAGTGGGACATCCATGCACAGTTGTGCTCAGATGTATCAATAAGGCGTACAGTCAACACAATAACTAGAACATTCACTACAGAGATAAAGATATGGAGACAGATTGCGACAGGCTGTTACACAGACTATACTGGGACCTATGACATAAAACGTATACCATAGTTGCACCCATGTACGAAAATGGATGTTGTTTTGATAAGGAAGTACGTAAGAAGAAATCACCTCCGACCCCTCATTCATTTTCTTAGTTGTCAATCTGTAATTTTATTAATTGTTATATTTATGACTACATTCTTCTCTCTCTTTTCTCCCATTTAATTTCATGTGACGACCTCCTTCTTCTTATGTCCCTTTCAGTGATATTCGGAAAATCAGAGGACTCCATCATCACAAGTCTCAATTTTAAAGCAAACTAGAACTGAAGATGATATTACCGAGCACAAAAACTCTTGTTTTACTTAACGTTGGATAAGGCGAGTTTTGCTCTTCACATTTCTTAATCGCAGTACAATAAATATTTTATAAGAAGAGTTTTGCTTTAAACTGTAAGACGGATCAGATTTGTCTTCGCATAAACTACCATAATGGATATGAAGAGTTTTGCATTTGATAGTAGATTTCTGAGCTCTCTGGAAGTAGGATTAGACAAGATTTACACAAAACAACTATATCAGGAGATAGAGAGCTACAAGAAATATTGTATCCCATATATAACAGTTTTTTTATTTTATTTATTTTAGTAGGTTATTTTACGACGCTTTATCAACAGCTTAGGTTATTTAGCGTCTGAATGAGATGAAGGTGATAACGCCGGTGAAATGAGTCCGGGGTCCAGCACCGAAAGTTACCCAGCATTTGCTCATCTTGGGTTGAGGGAAAACCCCGGAAAAAACCTCAACCAGGTAAGTTGCCCCGACCGGGAATCGAACCCGGGCCACCTGGTTTCGCGGCCAAACGCGCTGACCGTTACTCCACAGGTGTGGACGAACAGTTTTTTTTTTCTTTTTTAATTTTAGATAAGGCGAGTTTTGCACTTGACCACTCACTTGTATTATAACGGCATAATTTGTGCCATAAAATTAATATTCATTCATTCATAGTTTTCTGTCCAAGAACAGGTCATTCACTGCAAACCCAGCATTCTTCAATCTTTCCTATTCTCCGCACACGATCCATATTTCTCATCTCATATATTACTCTGCCCCGAAATTTTCTTCCGGTGCGTCCTTCTGCAGGCAGTTTCTTCTCAGTCAGTGACCCAGCCAACTTCTTTTTCTCTTCCTGATAATTTTCAGGATTAGTTTTTCTTCACCCATCCTTTCTTATTCTGTCTGTCCATTTCACACACTCCATTCTTCTCCACGTCGACATTTCAAATGCTTCTACTCATTTCTTTGTATTAGTGAACGATTTTCTGTAAAATAACCAGAGTTAGGAACTTCGTACCGATCTCGTTATTGGGGGTGCAGCCAGGAAATAGGCATATATATAACGGGCTACCTGCGCAACCAACGGCCGCCTTGGAGTGCATCATATTCATGTTAAGAATTCACCCTTACTGCATGCAACAGGGTCACATCGGCAGTATGGAAGACGATTGAGTAACAACACATTGCTCTACTGCAAATGTGAGCGAGATTCATTCCCTGTATAAACACAGTAAGTTTCCTAGTACTGTGTGTGTGTGTGTGTGTGTGTGTATTTTGCTTCATTTAATTTAGGGTGCTTCCTTTACTTAGGATGCTTATTTTAATTTAGATTTTCATATCCGATTACTATTATTATTATTATTATTATTATTATTAATTTTAATTATTGAGTGCAATTAGTTATTTATTTTTTTAAAGATTGGAGAACTCTGGATTTGCAGTGAAAGACCTGCCCTTAGGCAGAACATTAAATGAAATGAATTAGTTATTATTGTCACAGGGTCTTTACCCATTTGCGGTATGACTAAATGCATATAGGGTAAACTAGGGTCTGTTGGACAGTCGGGCATGTTGGACACTCTGTACTTTAACGTGTTACCACGCCACTTGTGGGCACCACATTCTGCTAGAAGTCAATGACGGAAGTAGCCACGAGTGGGGCTACTTCCGTCATTGACTTCTAGCAGAATGTGGTGCCCACAAGTGGCGTGGTAACACGTTAAAGTACAGAGTGTCCAACATGCCCGACTGTCCAACAGACCCTAGTTTACCCTATACATAGTAGACACTGATACAGTTAAACTGGACGGAATTATGGAATAACAGACCAACTAACAAAAAACCTGTTTTTGAGATATTGGCCACTGAAATAACAATTAACAATTTTATGCAAAAAGTATTGTAACATTCAAACTATTACAAAAATAGCATAAATAATAAAAAAGACTAACCGATTTTTAATAACAGATCAGGAATTGATTTAATAATGCAAATCAAAATAAATCATTGAATTTTATGCAGTAAACGAATTCTACTTATGACAGCATAGTATAGATATCGCATTCTTGATTTTTTTTCTGAGTTGAATAATCCAGCGAACAACCGATTTGTACAATATCTTAATTTTGTTTCAAATTGTCGGTTCGTCTAGTTGCAAAACTCCGTCCAATTATTGTAGGTTACAAGTTACATCAACCTGTCTTGATTGTAGTGTAAGGCAGGGTGCGAATTAAGGGAGGGAATGGGGTGATTTCGCCCTGTTTGAAAGTTATCCCTCTCTCATAAATTCATATTAACATTCCTGCTAGGGATAACTTCTATCCCTCCTCACAAAATATAATAATTGTTTTAATACGAGTATATGTACTTTATAAAGTATAAAATAAGCAAATAACATTGATGCATTCATCACCGGCAAGCTGACAACAATCAATAACTTAGGAATTACACATCTTATCTTAAGCCTGCTCATGGATATACTTATTATTATGATCAAGATGCAAGACAAGCAACTCTGTGCGACCAAGCGTTGAGCCGTATCGAATGAGGATAATAATAATTTTATATATGGTATTCTCTACCTAGGATTCTATCCCCCCCCCTCATCAGAAATCTTAATTCGCACCCTGGTGTAAGGCATAATTTAGATAGTGACAAGCAGAAAACTTATTAAAGCATAGTAGAGCGGAACATTTTCGTTATTTTAAACGAATTTTTGTGTCCTATAAGCCATATTGGCAGCTAGATTTCTGTACGTCAATTTTCCAGCACAGTACTTGTTCTATTCAAAATTTCAAGAACAATTTCATCTGAAGTTGTGAAAGAGTCCCTTATTAACAGTCCTTTCAAAGTTTATTCACAACTGCTCTCTTCATTGCTATTATACAGTGAGATTATTCGTTCGTGAGTCAGCTTCCCCGCTATCTGCTATTGGATGCGAACGTGTCGCCAGCCGGCAAGGTCGAACTACGCTCATTTGATTACCTTGCCTGTTCAGCAGCAGTACTCTGATCAGTTCTACACTGAGTGAATGAGCTTACAGTTGCATTATTTTAGTATTTGTTTTTGTGACGAGGACATCTAAATGCTGCGTATGAAACATTCTTTACAATAACGAGTGTTTCTGTACAATACATTTGTTAAAACTGAGTCAATTGGTAGAACAATAAGACTGTTACGAGGTGAATTCCTTGAACCCAATATTCCGAGCACAGAAACTCTTGAAATATTTGTGAAAAATTTAAGTCGGGAATAGTACTTGAAAAGAAGTGAAACGTCGGGTTTAAACAGAGCAGAAACTAAACGAGAATAGTGAACGAATACGGCACACACAAATTAATTAACTGCCTAAGAGATTGGAGTGTCTAAACCGTCAGCATTAAATGCCACAAAACAGCTTAAATTTAAATCTTATAAAACAACCTCAGTACACCAGCTTATTCCTAGAGTATAATATAATATAAGAATATTTATTTTATATGTTCAGTCGAAATGACTTATCAATATTTAAAAAACAACAACAAATAATTTTTTATAAATATAAATAATTCATTGAAGTTAAAAGATTTATTACTAACATTTTCGCCTATTTGACATCTTCAGGTATGTATTTGAAATATTTCATGTTGTACATTAATTTTATTGCGATTGGAATAACCATTAACTATATACATAAATACTATTAGAATAAACATATTAAAACCATATATACAAATTAAATAAAATAATAAATACCAATTGAGTTAATTATTGTTATTAATTAATTTATTTGTATGATGGTTAAAACCAAATCAATATTCATATCTACTACAATCCCCAACAAAATATATAGATACTAAATAAAATATTCAAACAAATTAAACAAAATAATATATATAAACTCTATAGGTCTTCTCGTCCCATAAATAAATTTAGGCTTTTTAACTTAAAGATTAAAATTAAAACAACTATTAACACACCAAAAAAAAAATTAAAATTATGGACACTAAAACAGGTTCAAAGTATCTAAATGTTACCCTGTTTTAAGATTAATTACGTCTGAATATATCTAATTACTGTATTATACATGATCATATATGTGTTTTACAAATTAATGATTTGTGTCATTATATGTGTATTATATCAATCATTTATTTTCTAAAATTATAACTGTAGTGAAGTGATAAAATCTTGTAGTTCTTGTTAATTCCAATATTAAACTTCATTTATTAGCAGGCGTCAAAGTGTTTCAAATGAATCCTTCAATTTAAGTTGCAAAGTGGATTGTGGGTATGAACTTTTGATAAGAGGAAGTTGAACGAGTCATGAAGCATTTTATACCTACAATCCACTTTGCAACTTAAATTGAAGGATCCATTTAAAACACTTTGACGTCTGCTAATAAATGAAGTTTAATATTGGAATTAACAAGAACTACAAGATTTTATCACTTCACTATAGTAATAATTTTAACAAATAAATGCTTGATATACTACACATATAATGACACAAACCATTAATTTGTAAAACACATATATGATCATGTATAATACAGTAATTAGATATATTCAGAAGTAATTAATCTTAAACACAGGGTAGCATTTAGATAATTTGAACTTGTTTTAATGTCCATAATTTTAATTTTTTTATGTTAATAGTTTTTTCATTATTGTTGCAAATTGAAGTAGATAAACTTATGAATATTGATTTGGTTTTAACCATCACACAAATAAATTAATTAATAACAACAATTAACTCAACTGTTATTTATTATTTTATTTTATTTGTATATATAGTTTTCATGTGTTTATTCTAAGAGTGTTTATGTATATAGTTAATGGTTATTTCAATCAGAATAAAATTAATGTACAACATGAGATATTTCAAATACACGCCTGAAGATGCCAAATAGGCGAAAACGTTTAAATCATTTAACTTCAATTAATTACTTGTATTTATAAATATTTGTTGTTATTTTTTAAATGTTGATAAGTCATTTCGCCTGAACATATAAAATAAATATTCTTATATTATATTATATTATATTGTACTTTGACTTATCTGAATACTATCACAATGTTTTCTAAGATTATTCCTAGATATAAAGGCAATAGGCCTAGATTACATTTTTGTCTTTGGATTTTGCGATCAGTTGAAGACAACGAGTGTGTGCGTGTCTAAGAGAATCATTTTCAACATCTGCTGTAAAAGGTAAGATCTCTTAAATACAAATATTTGATGTACATTATCACTCTTATAACCGGCTTCGCTTGGCAACGTTTGGCGGCAAACGGTAGTATATTTGCGGTCAGCGACTAGCGTGAAAACTGGCACACGAACACATAATCTCACCGTCATATTTCAAGTCTACCTGACCGTGTGATCAGCATGATGTAGGGCCACTCTGCAGACGTCATAGGACGAGTACAAGACGAGAGACATGATGGAAAGGAAATAAATCTCCTCCCACGCCAGGATTCGAACCACGGACCGTTTGGTTGTGAAGCGTGTCCACTAGCGGAGAACTTTGATCATCGTTATTATTATAAATTTATATCTACCGGTTGATCCGACTTTGTTTTATCGGTACGACAACATTTTTTTTCTTAGTTTTTACTTGCATGTTTGAAGTGGGATTGGATACAATGCTTTTCTCAACAATATTTTCATACCATTTTAATCTCTGTGTTGTGACGGTTTTCATTGTTTATTATACAATATTTAAATTTATATTAATAATTATTTTGGTTATTGTGCATATTTATTTCTTTTAGCAGTGCCATTGCAGTGAGGCCTATTGATCTTACGTGTCTGATTCGTTTGAAATATAGTCAACTTAACAAAGGAACGTTTTCCAAAGACAAAAAGAAAGTTCCAAGAGTTCGTGATCACGATATTTACTTAATGAAAGCAAACCAATTACAACACAAGTTATATTTTTGTTTTTGCTGATTTACTCATTTTTAATATATCAATATTCAAATGTTTGTTTATAAGAATTTCAGTCCCTTACTTTTTAATGAAAAATATTTATATTTGTTTGCTTGATAATCACCTTGAACTTGAGCTTGCTAATTCAATATAGGGACAATTTCAATGACAGGTAAAATTCTTTCGTTGAAATGTGTTGAGATATAGAACAGAATTTTATTAAATGATCAATACCTTTTAAGACTTCATTGTTTGTTTGGGGCAAATTATGACATATCTTTACTGTCAAGCTTCTCATTGTAGTCTCCGCAGATATAAGATACCAGATAATTCACGAAACTTATCAACTTCCAAATTTTGTTAAACTGGACCTCTATAAGAATAATAAGCTTTCAGATATCAGGTATTCAACAAAACTTTCAATTCCAAATTTTGTTGAACTGGATTGATGTATGAGTAGTAAGCTTTCATATATACGATACTATACAAAATTTTCAATTCCAAATTTTGTTAAACTCAATTGATATAAGAGTAGTAAGCTTTCATATATATGATGCTATACAAAATTTTCAATTCCAAATTTTGTTCAACTGGATTGATGTAAGAGTAGTAAGCTTTCAGACATCAGGTACTCCACAAAACTTTCAATTCCAAATTTTCTTGAACTGGATTGATGTAAGAGTAGTATGCTTTCAGATACCGGTATCCGGTACTCCATAAAACATTCAATTCCAAATTTTGTTGAACTGGATTGATGTAAGGGTAGTAACCTTTCAGATATCAGGTACTCCACAAAACTTTGAACTCCAAATTTTGTTAAACTAAATTGATATAAGAGTAAACAAGCTTTCATATATCAGATACTACTACATAAAACTTTCAATTCCAAATTTTGTTGAACTGAATTGATGTAAGAGTAGTATGCTTTCAGATACCGGTATCGGGTACTCCATAAAACGCTCAATTCCAAATTTTGTTGAACTGGACTGATGTAAGAGTAGAAAGCTTTCAGATATCAGGTACTCCACAAAACTTTCAATTCCAAATTTTGTTAAACTCAATTGATATAAGAGTAATAAGCTTTCATATATATCAGATACTATACAAAACTTTCAATTCCAAATTTTGTTAAACTGGATTGATGTAAGAGTAGTAAGCTTTCAGATACCGGTATCAGGTACTTCACAAAACTTTCAATTCCAAATTCTGTTAAACTCAATTCATATAAGAGTAGTAAGCTTTCATATATTAGATACTATTCAAAATTTTCAGTTCCAAATTTTGTTGAACTGGATTAATGTAAGAGTAGTAAGCTTTCAGATATCAGGTACTCCACAGAACATTTGTTTTTAAATATAGTTAAACTGGACTGATATGAGAGTAGTAATATTTAAAATATCAGGTACTCTACAAATTGAAATTTTTTTAAATCGGATTGATGTAATAAGCCTTCGAAAATCAGGTACTGTCCAAAACTTTCAATTTAAAATTTTTTTAAACTGAATTCATGTACGGGCAGTAAGCTTTAAGATATCAGATAACTTATTCTGCAAAACTTTTAATTTGAAATTCCGTTAAACCGGAAGTCACGTACTGTGCAAAACTTTCGGTTTCAAATTTATTTAAACTGGATTGATGTAAGAGTAGCAAGTTTTCAGATATTAGGTAACTTCCTTCAAAAACTTTCAACTGAAATTTCGTTAAACATTATTGATATAAGAATAGTATTTTATTAAATGATCGACACATTTTAGGGATTCATTATGCCTACGTGTTTGAAAAAACTTGTCAAATTTATCTTTTAAGCGTGTGCCGCATGCGATTCTGAATTCTACGTCACTGTTGCATCCCGTTTAAAAGATAGAATTGCCCGCGCTCAATATGTCTGTACTAGAATATTCACTATCAACAGTAATAGTTTATCAGTAAACTTCAAATTCAATTTCCATGAACTGATTTCATAAAAAAGCAGTATTTTATTAACTACTTGACAAATTTCAGAGCTTCGCTGTGTGACTGGTCAAGATTCATACTCTCGTCCTGCATCAGGTTTTTCATTATCGTCAAAATGATAATCAACTAACAATAATATTCCAAAGTTTTAATTTCAACCTTCGGTGAACTGAATTAACATCGAGGACATCATGCCAGAAGATCGTATTAACAAAACTGCAAGATTACATTAGAGTTATTTAAATATAGAATAATTTTTCCTATCCTAGTCTACTTGGGTAGGCTACTTTATTTGATTCTTCCTCATGCCCGTTGTAATTCTCAAACGATTGTTTTCAAACATGTTATATACGTTCCAATGAGATATTTCACTAACGCTGCATTTGTTGATACGCCCTTCTGATATGATGTCCTCGATATGAACAGCAATGTTTCGTTGAACTGTCGACTTACTTATTTCAGTGTTCAGCTATGTGTTTTGGAAAAGTCGTTACACTTTTCGTCACCATCACAACAACATTCGTGCTCAAATTATATCAGTTACGCCTACACCACAAAATTTTAATCCTTATAATTCTTTACATTGGATTTCTGTAAGAACAGTATTTTATTAACTTACAAATATATTTTAGGACTTCATTATGTCTATGGAGAAGCTTATCATAAAACTGTTTTATGCACAAAATTGTCAAATATCATGTTGTTGTTGTTTAGTCAAATGTCAACCTCACAAGTGATACCAAGAAGGCACCACTAATGAGGCAACTAAGCCAGGAGATAATGGGGTAAGTTCCTTTCCCTCTCCATTGCATACATCGCCGACTAGTCAGACTTCAGATGCAAACAAACAATTGTTCTTCCTCTGACACTTACTGTCAAGTGAGATGTACTGCCTGATAAGATGTACATATCAGCCAGAACCTCAATCATGTATACTCTTCAAAACTAGAAATAAATAAATAAACTTTCGCTGAACTAAACTGATTTAAGAACAGTATATTATTAATTGATCCACAGATTTTAATGACTTCGCTACATATTTGGGGATACTTGGCAAATAATTATTCTGTATCAGGACTTTCACTCTCATCGTCACAGATTTAAGATATAAGATAAACCACAATATTTTCAACTTTTAACTTCCGCAGAAATGTAGTGATATGAGTTGAAATGTTATTAGCTAGAATACAAAGTTTAGGATTTCATTAAGTCATCTGGAAAAATTATCACTTTTTTGTGTCAGAACTTTCACAATCACCACAAGTACTTATGATTTTTGTTGTGGTAAAATTTTATAGGTGAAATATACATTAAGTAATACATCAAAACTTCTCCAAATGTGTTTAATATTCAAGTTACAGAGGTGGTCAAATTACGGAAAAAAAACCACAATTAAATATGAATTCGCATGTTCAATGAAAATGCAGTCAACAAACATATCGGGCTGTAGAGGTGGTGTACTTCACAGTTGTGTAAATGCATAATTTGACTCGGATGTCTTCATTTCTAGTACAAAGTTTGAATTATAAAATAAGATAAAAATAAGATTGCAATAGATATTACTAAGCCAATTAATATTTGATATTTCGGTAATCATAAATTCTTGAAAGGAATCTTATTTCAGGAACTTCCATTACCTTATTTTTTGTTCCTTTTTAGAATCCAACATTCTGATCTACACAAGTGTTAGGACAGTGATCACTTATAAAATTTCAGAAGTTTATCAATTTCGTTCAGTATTTTAAATGACAAGAGTTTCAAAGGAATTTCTAGTTTTAATAACATTAAATGCAATATAAAGCCTGAAAATAGCTTAAAGAGTGGTAGAATTTGTAAATATCATGGAAGTTCTTTCCATGACGTAACAGCGAGTGTCGGAGTTCCGTGACGTTCTGTGTTTGCGGTTGAACTCATGGGGGTGGGGTGGAAACTGCCACCCAATGTAGTAATGCAATTGCTCTACTTGTTCTGTGTGATTTACGGTTATTGCCACAGAGTTCAGTTTCGCCCTTCCTGTCCAACTGATACACAACACGGACCCTTGTCTACTTCGCTATCGTCATACCTACACCGCGATGTACAGGGTGTTTAGTTTAGAACTCCTCTTAATTGATTTAATTCGTACACGGTGTTTAGTTTAAAGCTTCACAAATTCACTTCATTCGAGCAGGACTTACAGTTTAAAGCTTTGGAAACTGATTCAGTTTGTAAAATGTGTTTAAACTTACAAATTAACAAACTGAGAAGATTTATAACGTAGGCCTATATAGCATGAAATATGGAAATCTTAATTCCTACAAATATATATTTAATCTAAAGTTTAACGATTTGTAATTTAAAACTTGAAAGACCGACTTATTCCTACGTGCTTAGTTTGAAGTTTAACAAATTGACTCAATTTAATAAGGAGGTACGTCAATTTTTAACTGGTATAAATATTGCAAAATTAAAAATTCTGCAATACTAATATTTTTTAAAAATATAAAACACCTTTATCATTAACGGCATTTGTATTCTAAAATGGAGGGTGCAATCTGAACAGAGGAAAACCGATTTGTTTACAGCTCATACAATTCTCAATATTGTAAAATGATTTTTGCTATATTATATTCATGATAGGACCTAAACATACTAACAGAAGTGAACATTATAATTTGAATATGTTAATGAGATTTTTTTCAGATTTTGTTTTGTCAAGAACTGGTTATTTTTCATTTCTTGCTAAATAAATTTCAATAAAAATTAAACTGAAACGATAAATGACATTAATAAATTTCGTTAATGTAGCCTAATTATTATGAATTAAATAAAAACTTTTTTTAACAATATTGAAAATTGTGCAAGTTGTAAACGAAATTATTTTCCTCTGTACAGATTGCATCCACCAATTTTAAACTATACATCATTGGATCATATGAGAAGACAAAGAGAAAGACGGAAAATAGGAAAGACTGGAGAATGCTGGGTTTGTAGTGAAAGACCTGTCCTTGGGCAGAACATTGAATGAATGAATGAATGAATGAATGAATGAATGAATGAATGCACATTTGATGATAAAGGTTTTTATATATACATTTTTTTTTAAATTACTGAGAACTCAGAAGTATCACTAATCTCCATGCAAACTTTTTACACCAAAGGATTGCAGGGTATGAAGGAATTAAATTCTTATTTTATTTAGTCCACATAAAGGTGTACATACTCAATGAAGGATATTTCGAAACCTGACAACTGACTTAATTCGTTTAGAGTGTTTAATAATTTCAAAAAATGACTCGATTTCCAAAGGCTGCTCAGTTTAAATATAAAGAAAACGACCCAACTTGTAGATAGTACTTAACTGAAAGTTTCACAAACTACTAAATTCGTACAAAGTATGTGTATAATTTAAAGCATGAAAAAATACCATTCCTACATAAAATTCAATTTTTAAATTAAAAAAGTGACTTACTTAGTAGAGTGTATTTATTTTGTAAATTTATGACGAGTTTCAATTTGTATATAGTACTTGACTTAAAGATTGGTACATGGACTGGCTCCAGTCAAACAAGATTATTAATTTCAAGATTCACAAAATTACTCTCACTAAAACATGTATCATTTGAAACCTTGTAATCTGACTCATTTTGCACATGATATTCGGCTTAAATATACACAAATTGAATTTGTACAGAATATTTTCTTTAAAGCGAGACAAGTTGATTCTATCAGTAGAAGTTCATTCTGCGCATGGTATCCTGCTTAAACATACGCAAATTGAATTCCTGTAGAACATTTTCTTTAAAGCGAGACAAGTTGATTCTATCATTAGAAACTCATTGTGCACATGGCATGCTGCTTAAATATACGCAAATTGAATTCCTGTAGAATATTTTCTTTAAAGCGAGACAAGTTGATTCTATCAGTAGAAACTCATTCTGCACATGGCATGCTGCTTAAATATACGCAAATTGAATTCGTGTAGAACATTTTCTTTAAAGCGAGACAAGTTGATTCTATCAGTAGAAGTTCATTCTGCGCATGGTATCCTGCTTAAACATACGCAAATTGAATTCCTGTAGAACATTTTCTTTAAAGCGAGACAAGTTGATTCTATCATTAGAAACTCATTCTGCACATGGCATGCTGCTTAAATATACGCAAATTGAATTCCTGTAGAATATTTTCTTTAAAGCGAGACAAGTTGATTCTATCAGTAGAAACTCATTCTGCACATGGTATGCTGCTTAAATATACGCAAATTGAATTCGTGTAGAACATTTTCTTTAAAGCGAGACAAGTTGATTCTATCAATAGAAGTTCATCTGCACACGGCATGCTGCTTAAATATACGCAAATTGAATTCGTGTAGAACGTTTTATTTAAAGCGAGATAAGTTGAGTCTATCAGTAGAAGCTCATTCTGCACATGGTATGCTGCTTAAATATACACAAATTTAATTCCTGTAGAATATTTTATTTAAAGCGAGACAAGTTTATTCTATCAGTAGAAGCTCATTCTACACATGGTATGCTGCTTAAATATACACAAATTGAATTCCTGTAGAATATTTTCTTTAAAACGAGACAAATTGATTTAATAATGAGTAGAAGCTCCTTCTGCACATGGTATGCGGCTTAAATATACACAAATTGAATTCGTGTAGAATATTTTCTTTAAAGCGAGGAAAGTTGATTCAATGAGTAGAAGCTCATTCTGCATATAGTATTCGGCTTTAAATTGTACAAACTTTGAATTCGTACAGAATATTTTCTTCAAAGGAAGACAAGTTGATTCAATCAGTAGAAGCTTTTCCAAAGTTTACGTATTTACTCAATTAATGTCGATTTTAGTTTAAAAATTAACTATGTGATTAAATACGTGATAAGTTTCAGTTTAAATATTGATAAACGAACTCATTTCGCAAAGAATTTTCAGTTCAATATTAAAAAGCAAACTTAGTTCGTACAAGATGAGAAGTTTACAAATTTATAAGTTGATTCAAGTAGTATATGAAGTTTACAGAATTAGAAACTAAATATTTTATTGTAAGATTTGAAAACTGACTTAATTAGTAAGAGTCTTTGATGTTGCGTGATCTAAGCCATAAGCCTGTTGTGTAGGCGGTCCAGGTTCCAGTCCCCGTCGGACCTGATATTTACTTTTCACTGAAAAAGCCATAGTGACACTTGTGGCGAACAAGTTCGCAGTTGGATTCCTTTTCGGGGTTCACCCGTTTCCCCATGTTAGGTATTCAATCTCTACTCCATTATCATTTCACAGCATTCCCCTATCGCGAAATGGCGACGCGTGGAGGGTGTAGATCTAGTGACGAACAGGGTTGCCTGCTCGAAACCTGGATACTCAGCAAAACTTAGTCAGCTGGTTTGGGTTGGGAATGCCCCTAGCTTGGAGATTAGCACAATAGATCAGCAGTGGTCACAGTGGCCCCACAATAACATAACACAAGTGTGGTTGATTAAAATCCTAACACACTTACTCTATTCGTACAGCCTGTTTAGTTTAAGAGTCAATGAACTATTAGTGCAGAATGTTCACTTTTATTCCTTGACAAACTAAATTAATTCTGCATTCCGTGTGTTCAATTTTAATTTTTGTTTAACATGATACAGTGAAAATTATATTTCAGTTCGGTGAATGAAAATAGGAAGACAAGAAATACCGGCGTGAACTCATAAATCTGTTTCAAAAGTTTGTTGGCTTGTAATAATTATTATATTTACATTTATTTTTATGTGTGTTCTCCTAAAGTATCAGGTAACATAAGCTTCCATTGTCAGAGAGCATAGGTGTATTAATTTCTCAACAATGATTTATAAAATAATGTGACAGAATATATATTACTAGTGGCTTGTGCAGCAAATGCTGCTGCAAACTAAGTTCATTAGACGTTCAAATAAATATTTTTCAGATTTATTTTCAATGAAGAATACTTGTCTTTTTGATAGTTATTTGCTTCCATAATAATGAAACATACTCCCTCTCAATGGATTTTTTTTGGCCTAATACTTTTTCTTGAAACTATCCAACTTCAGTTTTTGAGTTTTAACGCGAAAACGCAAGTATCAATGTCAGGACGATAGCAATAGCTATTTCAGGTCATTGTGGATTGTAGGCAAAAGATAAAAAAATGTCAGATTTGCTAAGCTTTCGAACAATAGCATTTTCGTATAGCTGCTGCATGTAGAACTTGAAATGTAGAGCGTAAAATCATTTTATCCTACTAAGAGATCTTGCTGAAATGATCTGGAGACTACAAAATTTTGTAGGCCTCTTATTTTATCAGTAAGTAATACCTTTTGATCTTTCCTTAGGAACTGTAATTTTTGCGCTCTCTCGAGCCAATACTGAAGACAATAACACATATCAATATCTACACTACACCGCCATTAAGTATATGAAAAAGACCCAACCCCACTGGTTTAATAAGTATAAAAATATTTGATTTTTAATAACAATATTATTATCTTAAGTTTTGTAATTATATATAGCAGTCACTCAGTAAATTATAGAAATGAAGATCTAAATTATGATATTATCTACATTTACTTACATAATCTCAAAACGTTTCACTTTCATGTCATCAATATAGCATCAATATTATGTACAATTAATGAAGAATAGACACATCATGATATTAACTATAATAATATTTAATTTCTAATGGTAATAATGTCATCAAACCACCTCAAGTTTCGTAGATTTGAATATCCAAATATCCAATACACAGCTGTACTCAGAAAATTATACACTGCAGAATGAGTTTTTAATAACAAATTGAATTGAGCTCTAAATATGTCTGCAATCCTGCAGGTCATGGCCTTCGTGTAATAGCCTATTGTTTATTGTAGTGTGTGTTTTGTTCTGAAATTCAATCAAGTCGGCCGTGATACAATAAAATTAGTTCTCAAAACTGACAACAGGTGGATTTTGGAAAATAAGAAAATTATGTAGGAAAATTGACATTTCACTAAAAACTACTACTTTTCCGAAAAACTTTGGATGCCAGGCATGAAAATGAGGGGTCACTCATTAAAATCCGTTCAGCCGTTTTCCCGTAATTTTCATTACCAGTTCAAATTATATATATAGATTATAAAACCGTAGTTGTCCCATTCTTACATAATTATGTAATTATGATTTAGAAACTAGGCCGGAAACTGTAAAAACAAAACAAATAAATGAAACTACTGAAATAAAAATTGTAATAAATAATACACGAAGAGATCGTATTAGAAATGAGACAATAAGGGAATGGTGTAAAATTCAACCCATTAATGATTGGGTAAATATTAAGAGGAATGAATGGGACAAACATGTAAGTAGAGTGGACAATGGCTAGTAAAAACAGCAAGAGATAAATCTCCTAGACTACAGGACATAGAAGCGTAGGCCTGCCGAGAAATAGGTGGTCTGACGATAGTGGTTTCAGCAGACTTCTAGTATAGTTTTAAAAGTTTTATTAAGTTAAATTGTAAAATAAAGTAGGAAGAAGAAGACGTATATATTGGATATAACGAACATAAGAGACTGGAAGGAGATAAAAAATTATAACATTTCTAAATTACAATAAAAAGATGTGATGTCTCTCGAATTAAATTTAAAATAATTAAATGAATGCAATAATGAAGGAAGCACTACAAGAAGGGAAATTTAACTAGTTATGAAATACCTACAAAAAATGTGGGGAAAGCTTCGATTAAAATATACAGAAATGTTTTGAATAAATCTCGAACTAGGCCTACTAGGCAAAGGAGATTGGTGAAATTTCAGTAAAATTAAAAAAAAAAAAAATAATGTAATGCTATAAGGGACCCAAAATGAGAAAACTACACCACATAGATTATCGTCAAAGGATTAAGTCATACATACTAGCGTTTTTATGGTTTTTAAATTAATATATTCGTAATAATAATAATAACAATAATGATAAATTTTATATTACTATGATGTACCGAAGTACATATGATGTTTCCGTGCAGTAATTGAATCGGTCATTGCAGAAAGGGGATAAGTCATGAAAAACGCGAAAATGAGTTAAGAGTGCCATTGCTTTCTCCAGACCTAGACACACATTTCCATACAGAAATGGGACAAATTTGCTCATTCTTAACGCAAAGCAGAGTACCATAAGCAGCTCAGTCATTGCAGAAAGGGGACAAGTCAGCGACTTACCTTCTTTCTGCACTGACTGACGACGTGACGCAACTGAGTGCCGCGGATCTAATAAGTTACGCGCCCATCAGCTGATAAGGAAAATGACAGATAAGCTAGAAGTAGTAAGTGACCCAGGGGAAGAAAACTGTGTTATTAGTGGTAAACGTAAACGCAATGAAATTAACTACCGCAGAAATGTAAATAAGAAAAATAAACTGAAGGCATTGGAACGTCAATTCCATTGGGAAGTCTGTAGCAGCCCGTACGACAGGAGAACAATGTGGGTAAGAAACTACTCATTGTTTGTTTAGACGCAACTCTGGGTCATCAATAATTTTCAACATTCACAATTTCAAAGACCATACGGCGCACTTCTATTCCTATCATGAAGGTATAGGCCACAAATCTTCAAATGAAGTGTGTTCCTTCTGAACTACATTGAAAATAATGTCTCTTCTTCAGTTAAGGAATTGTATCTTTTCTCTGATAACTGTGGAGGGTAAAATAAAAATCATATCTTAATTCGATTGTTGCTTGCACTGACCCAAATGGGGAGATTTAACAAAATCATTCATTATTTTCCACAACGAGGCCATTCATTTCTTCCCTGTGACCGCAACTTTGGTGTAGTGAAGCGCAAACTAAGGAAGACAGACAGGGTATACAGTATGTGCCAGACCAATACAATACCTTGATCCACCAGGCAAACACAAACAACAGATTTTCTGTAGAATCAGTTACTACTGATGATATTTTGAATTTTAAATACTGGTGGCCAGAGTATTACAAGAAAACCACCTGCTCATTAGACACACTGAGGAAGAAAGGGAAAGATAAGAATATGTTTTCTTCAGCACAATTCAGTGAATTTGTTTACTCTAAAGATGATTGAGGATGTGTGACTGCCAGTTTGTTCATTGATAGTGAAATGAGGAAACACAGATTCTGTATGAAAAAACCAGGTTCTGGACGCATAGTAATGCCTACACAAAAGCATACAATAGGAAAAATTCCCATTAATACGAAAAAAACTTGGAGACGTTTCGACAGTGAGGCAATACATTCTATTGGAACACACTTCCTTTTACGAAGAGAACTGGCCACCTTGTGACAAGGAATCTACAGACGACGTGGCTTCCAACGTCTAACAATACACTCTGTAAAAATTGAAACAAATGATTTTGTGTAGTACTTTAGTGTATTTTTAATGTGCTCTCCTATATGCAGTTTTTAAGTTTTAGTTTAAAAGTAGAGTTCTGATTTAAAACTGTGATATAAAATTACATATTGGTACATTTCTGTAGTAGGAATAGTGATTGAAATGAAAATATATATATATATATATATATATATATATATATATTTGTAAATGGTGACAGTAATGTAGTAATTATACACAAAACATCGTTATCATTGTAATTATTAACATTTAGTTAGTTTTCAAATATTACATTAGCCCAAAATTGTAATTTATATATTTCTTTCTTTTATATTTAACAATTCCTTGCAGAAAGGGGATAAGTCATGGTTCGATTAAACAACTTTAAACAAAAGTGTTTGAGATGTCAGATGTCTAACATGATGTATTATACTTCACTATTCATAAACAAAGTAAGAAAAAATATTTATAATGATTACTCCAGTATTGGAAGAAGAAAACAGTTTTTATTGATTATCTCAAAAGTAAGATTTTATGACTTATCCCCTTTCTGCAATGACCGATTCAATTCTGCATTGCCATATGGACATAGTGTTGGACATTTATGCCACTGTCACATATTCTGTGACACAGTACATGAGAATAGGCCACCTAAGGAAAACAGAGAGGTAGAACTTAAACTGAGGGGATTCAATCCGGCATCGGAACTAGAATAAGAGTGTGGCTTAGTGGATAAAGCGCCAGCACGTAGAGCTGAAAACTCGTTCTACTCATTCTTTACATTAATAATAAAGTTAGTAAGTGTAGATAACCTTTAACTATAAATTTTATTGAACATATAAAAACTTAAAATCTACTGCAATTTTATTGTAAGTTAAATATGTTGACAACATATTTTAGGCTTACTTACTTATTATGCAAAAATATATAATTTCTCCCTCACGTAACCAACTGGATGGGATATCAGACCGTTGTTATGGTATTGAATTATAGGCTTACATACTTTTGTACGCTTGCTTAATATGAATTAAATTGATGCAGCATTTTTATAACATTTAAAGAAAAATCCTTCCTGAAAAAATATTGAATATAATTAACGTATGTTCTTTAGTAATGCTATATATGTGTCAAGTTTGTCGAAATAATTATATTAATTAAGTAGTTAACATATAGGACTGATAGAGTGATTAAATGTTTATTTTATCAGGAGTACAAGGTACCTTATTCATATAATCTGAAAGCTGCGGAAGTTACACAGGCAAACATAAAACAATCAGTCTCATATCGAAGCTTAAAAGTCAAGACAAACCCTTGCGTCATGCTCTTTAGTCCATTAATTGTATTAGCAGCCTCTTGCAAAATCCTTCATGCATACATGTATCACCACAGAAACACACATATGAAATATAAAATTAATGGCCAAAAATCTCAACATACAAGGGGAAATCAGTAAGTTTCCGGACTGCCCTGAATGTAGGCAACACAGGACATAGGAAACGGAGAAATTATCTAGAACCCGGGAAACAGGAAATCCCTGAAATCTATACTAAATGTATCACTTGAAAGGCAGAAAAGAAGACTAGCCTTAAAGCGTATATGGAGAGATTCCACGAAAAATCGAAATAGATCTTTGACATGTTTGTACAAATTCACGTGTGAAAACTCAGTCCTTAAAGACAATCTAACGCTGTGTAATAGACTGACTCAACAGGCATGGAAGCAATGCGCAAGTATGTTTAACGGTACTATAAATACAAATGCAGTTCGGAAATACATTCACTGCACCACGTTCATCCATTCTTTCTTCTTTGTTCTAGAAATAATATGCTATCCAGTCCTGGATACATTGCTGCCTGAGAGCTTTGTTGCGCCCGCCTTCTTATTTTGTTCTTTATTTCCTACATTAGAAACAAGAATTGTATTATTTTTTTAAATTTAAAATGTTAACACTTTTTAACCTCGCTGATACATTGTTAATATGACATTAAAATAAAAATAAAGATACCATTTCATTCAGAAAAAAAAATTATTTTTTTCCTTCGGTACAAAGGAGAGGCCCAAAAGCTAGTAGTGGGCTCATTGTGCTTTGTCGTTCCTATTTTGAGAATGGTTTTTGAAGTCCGAACAGTCGTTTCTTTATCGTGACTTAACAGTGTGGTGCCATCTGTCAATTCAGTCTTCACGTCTTAAGGTTCCGGTGAAGTACCACTAAAGAGCTCTTTGATACCCTCAAAAGCATACTACGCCTTCTCAGACTGGTCGAATCTATACATCAGTTACAATATTACATCACGTCACACCGTTTTGAGTATACACTATTGAAATGATAATAATGAATACTGAAGTGGAAAGTTACGGTGGAATGAAGGCGCGAAACGGGAGAATCCCGAGAAAATACCTCAGGAACCTTGACTTTGTTCACCACAAATACGAATTCACCATTTCCGGGATTCGAACTCAAATCCACACTTACTGTAAGCCAGTGCCCTGCCAAGTTGTCGAGGCGGAATAGTTTACTCGAAAAGCATTTTATTAAAATTTAAATATGACAACTAATTTGCTCTTACATCATTAATAGTATGATTAATATTTCTTCGACATCAATAATGCTGCGTAAGATTTTTTGTGCTGTGTCCTGGAAACAAAACACCCAACGTTACGGATCTACGTATTGATTATAACATTAGGGAAGAAGAGGAAGGATAACCTAATCTTTTCGATCAGTTACCAGAAGCTGTTCCCTAGAATTTAACCAGGACGGATTCAAGAGACGTTTCTCTGAACTGTCGTAACTCTCATGCTACAGCAGGTGTGTAGTTCCGAAGAATTTGATTCTGTACCTGTAACACGACGCAAAAAAAGGACAATACAAATCTTGCACCGCACTAATAGCCTCTCTTTCAGACTCTGCAACGCTTTTGAAAGAAAATTCTGTGATATGTTCTAATAAAAGCATTAAGAATAATGTTATTAACAAAAGCCGCCCTAAATAAGGTTTCGAATAGATCGGCCTACTAATCAATTCATAAAGAATAATCATTAAAAATAATATTATGTGACAATGTGAAAGGAGAAAAAAACAACCCTTAACCCTTAAATTGGCAAAACTTCATTTCTCACACTAGTTTATTAAACCATGTCGGACTATAAAGAAAACAACTATAGCAATGTCCATATTTTATATGTTGTACAATATTATAGTATTGTGAAATTTTGGTTAATTTAATTTTCCTAGCAATTTTTTTTTGTTTTATTAAAATTATAGCATATAGCCTATTAACTTCTTGTATCCTATAGGAGCAACTAGCATCTGCAGAGACGAAGACAAAGAATAAATTTTAGAAAAAATAAAAATAAAATAAAAAATAGTACGTACACTTCGAAGAGTACTGTACTTAAAATTATTAAGTTACGAAATAAACGTTGAAACTTAAACGTTATTTTCAACATAGTTTCGATGATTAAAAAGATGTTTTGGCTTTTTGATAATCCTGCATTGTAACATTTCTCGGCTTTCGGATTAATTTTGTCTTTGTCGGTTTGGGGTTCCAGTAATTTTGAAGTAGCAATATTCTTTATTTAATTTTATCGGGTTTCTGGAAAACATTCTCATGTCATGGCGGTCAAAGGTACCAAGCCGTACGGTTGTTTCGAATCCACAGGGGGTGGAGAGAAATTTTTTAACGGATTATCGGCCAGTGTATGGAACCTGTGCCCATCCAGAATCGCGATGAATTTGAGGAGCTATTACTGGGGAGCTCAACGCCAGCTATAACGACTCGGGGACTCATCGTACTGACCACACGTTACCCTGGTACTGATTGAATGATAGCTCACCTCTGCTGAGGTTGTGGACGTGAGGCTAGCAGTCTGTAGATCGGCCTTGGCCATCCATGGGCTGTTCCGCCACGGATAATTATTATAATAATCTTGGGGAACAATCTGTGGGAGCAAGATCAATAGGGCTCACAAAAACAAAGATGGAGAGATCAATAAAATAATTTCAAAAAAGATATTTAAAAAAAGTTACCGCTGAGTCCCTCATTTCTGCTGCATATGATGTTAATGAAGGTGGTGATAATTTTCGTATCATAAGTCTGTGTATTCCATGTATTTCAGATAACTCTAGTTAGATGTTGATTTGCATAGACATCTGCCACGAAGCTAAGAGCTGCCTGTGAATTCTGTCTGGATCACTAAAGGTAGGTATTTTTATGCCAAAAATCTACTACATGGGACACCAGGGTTTACTTCTCTTCTCTATAGTCCCTTAAGGGGACACTATGGTGAAATAATGGTGAAAAATTAAGAAAATCGACTTAAAAATTTATTGTGACTCTCTATTTAGACCGAGCTCAAAAAGCTAAATAATTTATATTCCCATAACTATATTGAAGCTTTTGACCTAATATGAACTAAAAATTGTGAAAATTGTGACGCAAGGAGTTTTGAAATATTTTTAAAATAAAATACATTTAAAAAATATAAAATATATTTTAAAAATATTTCAAAACTGTTAGTCCTAATGGCACCAAATTTTGTACAGATGATAGTATTGTAGACATGTTTATGTAGTTTAAAATTAATAAATTTTGGATGAAAATGGTAAAATATTTAAAACTCACATAAGTGTCCCCTTAAGAATCTATCACCCTCGACTGACTTTGAATCCGCGAGCGCTGGATGTAAACCACCTAGCATGTTACTTTAACCATTCAACGTGCAAAATCCATGATTTCGTGGTCTGTACTGAAGTACAACATGTTGTTTTTACCTTATTAGTATTATTATGACTGACACAATCTAACAGTAAGAGGTTCGATTCCCGCCAGGTATGGATGTTTATCTCCCTCCCTTAGGAAATGAGTGGTGTATGTTTTTCATTTAGAGTTGGCTCAATTGGTGGATTTGTGCCAACCTAACCACATTACCAAGTACTCCTGTTATACACGGCTTAGCTTAATTGTCTCTAAAATATTGTATACTTGATGCGTTTCATTACACAGAGCGCTTTATAAAAGGGATAATTTTTATTAATTATATCTTCGCCAAATTCCGGACACACTCTTTCAGAAGGGCAAAAATATCGTATTTCATCTGTGCAGACGAGCCATGGTGTGACCAAGTATTTACCAATATCCGCGAAATACTGACCTGAACGTCTTACGTCATTTCTGACAATAGCAGAGCGCATGTAACTTCATACCTGCCAACCTACGAGAGATGAAATGGAGGTGGGGATTTAGTGGGCGATGTCCTTTCTAATACTAATACTACTACTACTACTACTACTACTACTACTACTACTACTACTACTACTAATAATAATAATAATAATAATAATAATAATAATAATACCAATGGAACGAAAACATAAACATGAGATTATTGTGTCAATGCGGGAGAGAAGTCTTAAGTTAATTGTGGGTGACTCGCGCATTATGGAAGTTGGTAAGTCTGTCATTTAACCACAAACTGATAACAACAAACCTACAGCAGCGAGCTACAGACCGAGAGCATAGTCAAGGCCGGTGACCGGCGCGAGAGGCACGTGGAGGGGAAAACAGTGGGGATACACATTTGGAGGCAGTACGACAAAGACAGTGCATGCTATAGACCAAGTAAAGACATTGACTCTACTGTTTAACTTGTCAATGGACTCATTTCATTACAGGTTGATGTTTTCCGCACCGCCAGTACAACTCTCTCGAGAGGGAGCGCGACTAGCATCAAACTGGCCTATGCACCCCCTGGTTACGTTCCGCAACCTCATAGACTCTTCCAATGCTCGCGAGCATCGTGTTTACACCGGCCGTGACTATGCTCTCGGGCTGTACTTCCGATACGGCTTGTCCCTTGGCGCACTATACTTCACTGCTTGCGCTATTGCAGGAGGTAGGGGTAACTGAAGCGATACTTCCTATTCCCAATACGTTATACCATTCATAGGTACCACGTGTATACCACTGAATAAGACATATTTTAGGATGTCTGAATAGCTAAGATTCAATAATGCGCAGTCACGGAATATGTCTTTATCTTTTCTTATTCCATATCCCTTTTCACTTTAACCATCTTGAACGGCACAATTCTAATGCAAGCATATGTAATAGAGTTCGGTGCTAGTTCACACAAAGAATATTTATCCAAATGAAATTTGACCCATGGACGATTGACGCACCGGAGAATGCACCCAAATAAATTGACCCAAAATAAAATTGGAAACATATATAAATCACATTGTGCGAGAAGATTCGAAGAGAATGGCACTTACGTAGACTTTCGGCTCCCCCCTACTACCATTAATGCACAACACAATGTCAATACGGCGGTTGCTGTCGTCTGCGATACAACGAACTTTTCTGTTGATTTTCGAGTTCGTCATTTTTTTTTCCGGTTACTATATGCTTATTTAAGTTGTGTTAACTCTCGCTAGTGGTTTTATATTTTATTTTATCCGTCTTAGTATTTATTTTATTATTGTAAATATTTTTGTTTTATCACTATTATTAGTATTATTATTATTATTATTATTATTATTATTATTATTATTATTAATGAATTATTTTGTATTACAATCTTTATATCATTTCTGTCACGATTATTTTATTTTATTATTATTATTATTATTATTATTATTATTATTATTACTATTATTTCTATCATCAGCATTATTATTTGATCCCTGTAAAATTTATGTAGACTACTGGACTGTACCCGAGCACGAGCATATGCTCATTTCGGGTATCAATTCATATGTATTCATTTCAAATGTAAATTGTAAATAAATTTGAATTTGACATATATTATTTTTTTTTAGTTGATAATGCAGTAATTTAGGTGGAACGAAGTTTTAAATGGTTTACATATCTCTTGAAAAATTTTAGGATTATTTTATTGCAGAAACCGAGTCTTCAGATTTGAATGTTGTAACCAGAGACACGCAAATATTCAACGACACGTCCTTCGTCTTTGAATTCATCACACCTTTGTGAAATATTTTGCAGCCTTACATTAAGCTTTTATATTTTCGTTCTTGTGATTCTTTTACTCTTCGTCCTAAATCCAACTGCTGGATCATTGTGTCTCCATCTGATTGCTCTTTCTTTAAATAATGTATGAGTTTGTATATAGTGGGATGTTTGTTACAAACAATGTTCTGGAAGCAGTTGTGCGTGTTATTTGTACTTGCTTTATTCGAACTGGCTCCATAAGTGAAAATTTATACCGTCAAAATGTTAATATAAACTTAAGAATTTTGTAATAAGCTAAAAGTGTCACCATGGAAACGAATCTTGCATTGTTAAGAAAGAATTTCAAAATATTAATATACTGTACACTTAAACATTTCGGAACACAAATGTTACCACGAAAACGAATTGCTGAAAATGTATTTACTATGAAATGAATTAAACTTTATCGCAATGGGTGAATTTTCCGTGAGTGAGGCTGAAAATGAAAATCGTTGGGTGTAATCACTTTGGCGAATATTCCTGGATCAATATTCTTGGGCGAATTTTTTTGGGTGAATTTTATATTTGGCCAACTTCCATTGTGCGGACTAGCCGGTTCGGTGTAAGGTAATGGGTCTCTTAAATACAATCTCTTAATTCTCGTAGAAACAATTTCCTTTATTTAAAAATTGTTATTTATTTAATTACGTTACAATTTTATTTTAACCAATTCTATGTGGAAATTAATGGTTTATCTTTGCACAGTTGTGAATGAATTTGAATTTTTCATTATTTTATGCAATATAACGGTATCGCATTATCACGCAATCATACTGATATACAGTTTCCAGTAACTGCACCTTTACTTGTTACCCCCTTTCCAATCTCTTCTAAAAATAGTATGCTAGAATACTGAGACTTAATATGATGTCACACCAGATGGTAACTTTCACAAATGAAATGTCGTTGTTGGATGGTTGAATGTACATTATTGCATATTCAAATTCTCCAATTTTTGTATCTTTAGGCCATCATTAAGTTGAAAATGTGCTTCGCATAAACAAACCACTGTGGATTAATCGCATCATATATTTTTCGGCACCTCTTATCATATAATATCATAGGACAGATTTTTTCAATCTTTTTCAATATGTGGCACACTAAAGGCAGGCCTAACATAAAATCCAGAGGCACACTCATGTAATCTAAACCAGTGTTTTAGGAGGGAATGTGTTAACTGAATATTGACTTGTGCCTCATTCGCTAAATGTTGACTCGTGTGGGCTCACTTTTTTACTATTCTTTTCACTTTTGATTTTCCAATTTTTTCTACGAGAACTGTTACTATTTTCATTTTCTCGCAGCACACCAGCGGGTCGTTGGCTGCACACCGGTTAAAAATGGCTGTCATAGAACGTCTCTCAGATTTATTTACTTCCGTATGGTTCCTTCAAAATTTTGCTCCAAGCTGAAGAAACTGCATGGGCCAACTTTAAAACTGCTGAGGGTACGAAGCGGCCTTTCCGCTGTCCACAGTCATAATAATATTAAACAAGTCCAGTAAGAATTTGCATATAAAATTTATTTATTTTTACAAAAATATAAACATTTTAAATTACCTCTTAGTTTTGGAGAATTCCATAATTACCACTTACGTTTGCTATCATGTGTTTAAGATTTACAAATGTAAAATAAAATCTATACAGAGTTCTAAATTTTTTATGTAGCGATGTGGTTATTTGCTAAAACTTTTAGATATGGAAACGTGAATTTTTCTGAACTCTGCCCTCCTGGCAGTGTAAGAATTCAATTTATAAGATGTCAAATTTACGTATGTCACAATTCATTACTCTCTTTGATAAAGCCGAGTCAGAGGTGATTACCAGAACAATTCAATTTTAATATGATCAGTGCATTTTATCTCAAGTCGTATCATTCAGAGCTTGGCTTTCATTATGTGTCATAAATCTGTGACATGAAACTCTTGGTTTTATTCCTATCCAAAGAAAAGTCATGCAAATGACATAATACAGTGGATTTGCCATAAATAACCTGATATTTGCCTTAAAGTTTGGGAAAAACCTAGAAAAAACAACTAGATAATCAGCCGAAACGGGAATCGAACCCACGCCCAAGCCACAGATCAGGAGAACAACTTCTTAACGCTGAGATGACCCGGTAGTTCAGTTGGTTTTAAGTAAACAAAGGGTTCAATATGGTCCCGCAAATAAAAATAAATTTGGTTCAGGTCAGAGGAATGTCAAGTGCTGACATCCATTTATTTTTAAACGGTTATTTATCCGAAAACTTATCTCCAACTGGACTATAATGAGACATAACAGCGTCGTACATAAACTACATGCGACGAACTACACTAAGTGATATTGTATCCAGCAACTCGTTCATATTTTTCTTAAAAAATTGAATAAGGATTCTCCTGTCAGTCTTCCGAGCAGAACAACAGACCCGATTAAGTTATTCCCAATTATTCTTGTCCAAACAGTTAACTATATTTTGTTCGTAATTTGATTTAATAACAACGTAGGACTTCCTTCAGACCAATTATGAGTGCTGCGAAAAATGAGCACATAATTAATAATTAATGCTACTTAATCTGAAAATAATAGAGAATACAAAATTCTGACTTCTCACGGAGGAAATGAGGCGCTACAGGGCTGTAGCGAGGCTTAAGACGGTCATTTCGAGCGTTTTTTTTAAATTAATCATTAAATATATAACCTGGAATAAAAACTAGTTCGGAAATAATATTAAAGGTTTTTTAATAATTTTTATCACCAATCTGTTTCTGATTTGAGTCCACCTATTGAGAAAAAAAATCCTGTGCTATCCTACGTATGTTAGAATTTTTAATTCCTCTAACTAAATTGAATGTAAAATATAGTCTCCTACCACATATTTTGAAATACTGTTGATCTTTCTGCAATAGAAAAGAATGCTAATTCACACGGATAACTGTAAATATAGAAGTAACTTTGAATAAAAACCCATGAAAATTGTTAGACTACTATTTAGAAAAAATAGATCCTCTCCATGAAGTGCAACGATTAATACATTGTAAAAACAAAGAAAGTAATTTTTGAGCAATAATCTTAATTTTCTTTGGGAACTATACCTAATTGTAAGACATTTTTCTCAGTACATATATAGGAGGTTCAGAAAATGTTAAAAAATGTATTTTGAATTTCAAAATAATACTCCCAATTATTTTGCTTTACATTTTTTACTAAAATTCTAGAGGTGTAACATTAAAAATTCCTCTGAATTCAACAAGTCTTGAAATCTTTGACAAAACAGGTGCAGCTTTGGAAATGACTTTCTTCGATTTGTATTTGAAAAAGTTAGATGAACAACTACAGCATGGAGAATATTACATAATAATATAACCCTGTCACAGACCTGATCATTAAAATAATTTAAACAAATATATGAAGTATTAGAAAATGCAGTAAATAAGTTCAAACCAATACAAAGTAAAAAATTCTGATTGACTATTTGATCAAATAACTGTATAGGCTACGGCAAAAATTAATAAATTGAACTTGACACAAATAGTTAAAATGTTAAAAACTTTTAAGCATATTGCCTCAGCAATAAGTTGTTTAATATTTATTCCAACACGAAAAGAATAGTTTTCTTTACGGTCAAACACATTCACAAAAATGTATTAATATATACTCGTATTTTTTAAAACTACTGCAAAATAATTATAAGTCCAGATATTTAGAAAATTTCTTTATTTTACTTATCGTTTGCAATTTAAAATCTGATTACGTTAATCTCCTTAGGAGTTTTAGGAGGGGATAACAGGAAGTACCAAAATCAATTAACCTAACCAAACCTATTCCAGTTCATCTCAAAACCAGAAAATGTATCCGGAAAGGGCGTATTAATATGGCACGAGAAGCCAGTAAAATTTCTAGTAGATTAAATTTTCTAAACTTCTCCTTCGCCACCCTACCTACATTTATTTTTTTCTAGCTACACTTTATCAGTTTTGAGAATTCATATTTAATAGTAGAAATATGGAGAAGTAAACTAAATATTCCTTTTACATTGTAACAAATGCAAGTCTTTCAGATTTTTTTTTTTTTTGAAATGCGGAAGAGTTATTTAATACAATTTTGACGCGGAATACGTCTTTCTCCCTACCGAGTATGGGCACCTGTCCAACGATCTTCGGTGAAACAAAGAATGGCAATGACAGAACTTCAAATGCTTACACCATCAGTCGCAGCCGAATGTTAATGTTTTTAGTAGTTAGGCCATGAACAAATGTAACTTATGTGATTACGCCCAATGACGCCATTTCACCTCGCTGCGGGTATGAGGGCGCCGAATTGAAGGATTCAGAACCATAGTGGGCCAAGCGCCTTTTACTAAAACCGTACAAAACAAGGGTTAAAATTAAGTTATTACCATAATTCAATTGAAACATATAGCAAGTAATATAAAATATACAAATTAAAACTAAATGATATATCAGTCTTCATTAAACTATAATATTCACTTAACTTTAACCTTTCCTTTCTCAGTTTGGTCCACTATAGCTCTGAACCCTTTAATTAGCGTATAAAATTAGCCGTGCTCAGCGTCCTCTTTCAGTAATATTTCGGCAACAAGAATAGCTACAGATCTGTGACCACTTTCTTGATTGGTAATAGTTTTGCAGCATTAAAGTGATAATAATCACATACGATAAACTTTGAGTGAATCACAGTGAAAACATGTTTGTGAGCTGCGACTAATTTCGGAATGTAATTTCATATGAAGAGAATATATTGTGCCCATCATTAATTACTTCTCTTATCACAGATCAATACTGTCCATCTGTAAAATATTCCAACCAACAAAAAATTTAATGTGGTTAATATGTATTTTCATTTCTGTCTTCATACTCCGCGCATTAAAATTTAACAAGGTGGATACTTTGGTTAACTATTTCATGACCGCTTCCTCATTTCTCGAGACAGAAAGCAATTGTTGGTAGGCAAAACGATTCACCAATTAGTTGTTTGAAATTATAAGGAATAATAATACGTTACTAGAAAAAACCGGATTGTTTTGGAATTTAATACCACGGTTAAGTACTTTAGAATTAGACTATATTATATTAACTATTCCTGTCTTTATAATGTCCGCATTTATTAAGAACACCCATTTGTGTACGAACAATAAGTTTTGATTACTACATTAAAATTTAGTTTAATATTTTATAAGCTTCTACACGTTGTCAAACGTTTCACGTCAATTTTTTCAGAGCCCATCTGATACCGAAAACACAGATCTACAGCAATTGCTTTAACACGGCCCCCCCTTGCATAAATATATAAATCACTGAAATAAATAATCATCAAATTACATAATTAATTAATTGATATGTCATCGTTATTGTTCGAATTGCCTATGTAAAGTGAACCGTAAACAATACCATTAATTTCAGAGGATTATTCTTTGAGATATTTCAAAGAGAAAAGCTTATTTTGCTCCATTTTTGCTTCCTTTACGAAATAAAAATTGTTTTAATACGAAACATTTCATAGCGTGTTTTGGAAAAGCCACTGTTTTAATTCTCTTTAAGCTCAGTCAATTTAAGAGGGCAGAGTATTATGATAATAAATTATTAAAATAATTTTAGTTTTACACTGTAAATTTGCTGAAATTTGATCCGAACAAATATTAACATTTTAAAATTTCTCATCAAAACGAAACGTTACATTTGTTGGAATCAAATTTCTGCAATGTAAAGGACAAAACTAAAATTCTTTCAATATTCCATTATCATAATACATTGCTCTCTTAAATTGACTAAGCATATTTGGAATTAAATCAATGGCTTCCCAAAACAAGCAAAAGAAATGTTTCATATACAATTTTTATATCGAAAAGGAAGCAAAAGCGAGTAAAGTTGTATTAAACTCTTTTGTTTGAAATATCTCAAAGAATAATCCCCGAAATTAGTGGTATTATGTTCACTCTGTATAAAGGCCGACATCCTGTATGGCCAAGTGGTTTCTTTCAGGAAATTCTACGATGCATTCTTAAAATACGAAAACGAATGAGGATGTATCCTCTAACATAATAAGTATAGGTTGCGCATTCCATTTGATCAATGTTGTAGTAGAAGCATAACGTAGGCTATGATTGGACATATGACCTTCCTTAACTAACGAATGCTTTGCGGGTGGCATCGACGGAATTCCCATTAAGAGGAAATGTTAGATTTTTGTTACAATTTTTTTCGAGTGGTACACAGAAAAACGTTCCACGTGACCCACAGTGACCCTTAGTAAAAAAAAAACCTTCGCAACTTATATTATATATTAACCGAATATTATTGAAAACTATAGTACATTCAATACCGTATTGCAAACATCTAATACACCAAATCTTTGTACGTTAAAGTTACGTGTTAGGAGTTTTTAAACGATTTTTTTTAACGAACTACTGGATTTATAAGATGATTCTAAAAACTATGCTAAAACAAAACCTGCAGATCACTGACCTAGTGGAACTACATTCAATTACTTACTACATAATTGAAACCGACAGATGTACAGCACGTAAAATTATTATTATTATTATTATTATTATTATTATTATTATTATTATTATTATTATTATTATTATTAACATGTTTAAAAGTGAAATCGAAGCTACAAATGTTACCGAAGAAGGATAATTTTCTATAATAATTAACTGCTTAAGACAACATTTATAGACAGTTTCTTTCTGAATTGACAGTAAGTATTAAAAGTTTAAAAGTGGAAGTGTATTTAAAGGACGATTTCGAAACTTCCCTTAAAAAAATGTGCACGAAATAATATTAAATTGTAAAGGATTTGGATCTAGAATATGATCTTTGGTAAATTAATACTAATACACATAGCATCTGAAATAGTATATCCTGATTTTATCTCATACATGATTCAGTAAACTAATTAAAACAGTTTTACGTAACCGAATTCTTCGGGAGTAATAATGTGTGTTAAGTATAAAAAATGAAAGCGAAGCTATGGGACGATTTTCAAAATTTTCTGAAAAAAAAAAAAAATCCTACCGTTCTTCGACTCTACTGACTCATATTCATCGTATAGCTCATTATAAGAGGAAAGTCTACACAACACTGACCTTTGCACATTTAGAACTCCAGGCAAAGATCTTTAATCTTCTTTTACATTTTCTTCTAAAAGAATCAACTCAGTAAACGAATGAGATAATGATTCCTTCTGAATTAAAAATTTATATTGTGTTAAAAGTTCAGAAGTAAAGTAAAATCTACAGGGTGATCCTAAAAATTCCATTGAAATAAACAGCATCCTTAAAACAATAAACTATGCGAGACTTGTATTAAAATAAACTATCCTATTGAACACTGACCTTTCATGGACTAATTTATTTTATGCAGAACTACAGGATGTTCCTGAAATTTTCTTGGATAAGGATAATTCATCTTGGCAGAGGAGTCAATAAGTTAATAGAATTGTCTCCTAAAACACTGATAATTTTTGGATGAACAGTACGTGTCAAAAAATTAGAAGTGGTAGGAGACACAGGACGATCCTGAAATTTTATTTCAAATGATGATTCGCCGAGACAGATGGATCATCTCCGACACATCAAATACTTCTGGACTTAAGAGTAATTATTTTTAAGTGGAGTAAATACTGATCTACAGGGTGTTCTGGAATGGCCTACAAGGCAGGCGGGATTGGACTCACCGCAATAGTCGGGAAGCCCGATGGTTGGGGACTGGCAGCCTGCACGTACCCCGCCACACTGTCGGCCGCACTTGAGCTGTACATGTCGATGGGACCTGGCGAATTGGCCGGGGGAAATCCCCCCCTAGAGTTGGCCGCTGCTGCCGCCGCCGCCGCGTGGGGGGACGCTGGGGGACCGAACCCCTGCGCCGCTGCTGCCGCTGCCGCCTGGTAGTTGTTCATCACTGCAAAGGAAACGGAGAAGTGCCGTTGGTGGGGTGGAGGAGGTGCATCTGCAGCTCCGGGGGCGGCTCCCGCTGCTGCCGCCACTGGCTGATGCGACTGCCATCTCGCGGTCGCCGGAGTCCCTTCAGAGACAACGAGACAACAAGCACACAAAAGAACAGTCACACAATCAAACCACCGCACACGACACAAAGACCCCAGCGAGCAGAAACAGTGAAAATGCATAAATAAAAATACTGTTGCTATGGTTACGTCGGCAGCACTGCCCTGCTGGAGACTGCACTTCTTCCCGGAAGATTGGGTAATTCGTGAAAACAGAGATCGGGTCCATAGGGCAGAAATGTGTACCAAATTTATGTCAGTTTGTGAGTGAAATTTCTTACAGCTTCACCGGCTTGAGATGAAGGTTTCAGATATGTTACTACGAAATTAAAAAGCAGAGGAAATTTCTCGAATATGTTAATCGTGTACCTTGGTTAGCAGTACAATAATATTATATTTCCCTCAAACTGAAGGAAACTCTGTTCTCCCGCCAAAATGTCGGATTAAGCTCCCAACTAACAAGTTCTTAAAGTCTACTGTAAAGGGCTTTCTGCTAAGTATGTCAACAACAGGATGAGTTTGATTTGATTGGTAGAGAAACTCACTGTGTATTCAACGTTTTGGAACCTCTTTTCAATTCTATTTTTAGAGAAATGTGGTAGGAATACAAGTGAAAATATATTATTGTGGAAAATATCTCGAAGTTCTTTTACGGAAGTCCTATTTGATTTGCTTTTCATAAAGATGATAAAAAAGAAGTGAAATCAATAGTGTGTTCCGAACTGTGTCATGAAGAGAAATGTGTCAAACTTTAGAAATAATTTTGGTTTCATTTTTGGAGGCAAAATGAGGATGAGACTTGAATTGATCCTCGGTTTTCTACGCTGGTAACCTGAGTTCGGATTCCGGAGGGGTTACACTGGAATTTGTGATGAAAAAGGACGGTTCTTGCCGGTACGTTTTCGCCGGGTACTCCCGGTTCTCCTACAGGCATTTCTCCATTAGTTCTAATCAACATTATACGGTGCCAAATAGAGTACCTCCTATGACGCACAGAGAGCAACGCTTATGACGTCTAAAAGGACTACAATTTTGACGCGTCCTTCACAGATAGAGACGCTTGAGCGAATGGCGGTAAGTTAATTGCTTGTCACTGATAAAAAATAGGACAAAAATGAATATTAAAATGGAACCAATAATTATGTTCCAAGTTGTGTTATGGAGGCAGGCCTATCTTTAAGGAAATTCTTGTGTTATGCCTTCATGTGGAAGAATATCCTCTTTTTAGATACCATGAAGGCGCATGCTTTCATGATCTTGGCACAGAATTAGATGGTGTGATCGGAACCATGCTACAACTGTCTTTTACTCCCAAGTAAGACTCACTATTCAATTTGACAGAGGCTGAATAGAGTCCGGGACCGTTCTGAAAGTTTGGTAACGAGAAAAATCCGGCCACCATCCGGGATTGAACTCGAGGCCTTTCTGTTCGTAGCCAGTAGCCCTACCAATTAAGCTACTGTCGAAATCCTCCCTAAAAATTGTACACACGTCTCTACAGCAGATAAAAAATACAAAAAAGTAGCTCCTTATACAAACTGTAAGAGCGTGAATACTTGGGGGTCTGCTTCAAATGTTAAAGCCTACATTAAGAAACAATGACACGTAGTTAAGTTGTCACCTTTGTGGAAACCCATTCGATCACGTGACTTGCGAGATAGCTCGTGGACTCAATGTACTACGCCAGTTAAGCGCAATTGAGTATGATCTACCTCAAAGATGAGGGCTATCAATTTTTATCAACTTTTATTTATGTTTTAATTTCGCAACTTTACAGTTGGTATGGACAGTTTTTTTTATATGCTACGGAGAAATAACAACGTCCGCAATTTGAGGGGATGCTTCAACGTAATCTCATTAATAGATCAATAAGATGTTTAAAAAAATTGTGTGCAGAAAAGTCTGTAGTTATTCTTTCGCTGAGTTTATCTGAACAGAAAATAAAATTGTGGCTGCAAGAAGTAAGACTTTCTGAAATGTATTTTAGGGAGGTGTATGCAAGGGTTGAAAATTTCCCTTAGATTGTATCTCCGAAAAATTATGAAAACAAATGTGTAAAAATGTTTGAGCAAAAATAGAGTAAATATCCAATATTTTAAAAATTGCTCCCAAATTTTTCTTCTGGAGAGAATAAAAAAGGACCAGAATCAATAAGGTGTTTCGAAACGTGTTATGGAAGGAAATGCCTCCAAATTTCCAGAACTTCTTCCGTCTTCGGTTTCCATGGAAAAAGGAAAATAATAATGAATTTAAGAAGTTAAGAAATGTATCTCATGCAACTATCGTCCAAAAGCTTTACAGAAGAGGAATACTTTTTGTGCTGAAGACAATTATTTTCTGTATCAGAGCATGGAAGTATGCATATTGCATAGGAACAGTAAAGTCTTGGTTTTCTGAACCGACGCATGCGACGTGCGAGCTGCGAGGCCCGCCTCGCACAAATCCGGACTACACGAGAGATAGTGGTTTCTATGGCTGTGAGGTGCGCAGACCTTGCATCTCGCAGCCATAGAAACCACTCACTATCTCTTGTGTAGTCCGGATTTGTGCGAGGCGGGCCTCGCACCTCGCATATCGCATGCGTCGGTTCAGAAAAACCAAGGCTTAAAGATAGGCAGTCAAAATATTTGAAAGTTTACCTAAATAGTAACATGAAGAACCGAATTTCTATGAATAAATATAGGCGTATACAGTTTTACGGTACAGGTGACCAGTAGGTCACTGCGTTTGGGGGCCTGTGATTATTACTACATTTCGAATGATTTATCTTGAAGAAGTTAAACATTGACATATTTCAAATCTTCAATTTCAATATATTTTTTGAAATATATATTAGTCCTACTTTTCACGTGCGATATTATTCTTCTCTAGTGTTAATATTATATTATATAATTCCATTGCCGCTGTAATTATATTTTAGTTCCTATTTTATTTTACTTATTTATTTTTATTATTATTATTATTATTATTATTATTTTAATATTATATCTGAACTGCGACCGAGCACGAGCGCTGCTCATTCGGTCTCAAATTTTGTTAATACTACTGTATCTTCTTTTTATATTGCTTGTATTATTTTATTTGTATTTCTCTTTGTTTGTTTTGTAATTATATTTCTTTATTCTGTATATTTGAATTTAAATAAATAAATAAATAAATAAATAAATAAATAAATAAATAAATAAATTGTATAGAATTTAAGATTTTCTAACAAGTAACCAAGTATAAAAGCAATAACTTTTGTCCTTTTAAAATTTGGAAGTAACATTGATGCCAAAACGATTTTATTAAATTTTGAAGGCAAATTAAATGTTATAGTCTGAGAAGAATTTTGTGTAATATTTATTTCAGTTGTGAATATGTGATTGGTGCGTAGGTCTAAAATAATAACAATAAAAAAATGTTTTTACGGTTAGATAATGTGACCAGTAACAAACACTGTTACTCTGCCACAACATTTGAAGGGATCTGAGCTATAGCGGGCCAAGCGCCATACATTAAAAACGGAGAAAACAAGGGTTAAAATTAAGTGCTTAGCATAATTCAATGAAACATATAGCAAATAATATAAAGTGTGCACATTAAAACTAAATTATATGTCAATCTTCATTAAGTTATGGTATCCACTTAACTTTAACCCTTGCGCTTTCTCCATTTTTAATAAATGGCGCTTGGCCCACTATGGCTCTGAACCCTTCATTTCTATTGCCATTCGATATGGAAGTAAGTACGTTATTTAATTTTATAGAGAATACAACCGAAAGCTTGATTCTTATATTAAAACTAAATAGTAAATTTGAGATGATAACTTGATTCTTATATTAAAACTAAATAGTAAATTTGAGATGATAACTGTTTATGAATTTCCATATATTTTTATTTATTTGGTTTAATTTTAAAGGCAGCTGATCAGCCTATATGAAATACCTACTGTACAATTTAATAACCTTTGAAACCTGTCTTCATGTACGCAGGTTTTAAATCATAAACATGACTTGCAAAGCAATGAATGGGAGTAGGAAATGGAATGTGAAGAATCGATTAAGTGTTGCATTATCTACTGCAAAACCACCTCATACTCATTGTACTAAATCAATACCTAAGTATGGAATTGCTGATAAAAGATTTGTAATTACAGTTGCTCCTCAGAATGATATTTGGCCTCATGGGAGAACATAACCTATAAAAGCTGTTGCTGAACGCATTAACTGATTGGCCCACATATCTTCAAAAGTAATGAATGAATGAATTAATTAATTAACGAAGGAACGAACATACAAATAAAGGGGGGAAATGGGAGGGGAAACATTTAAAAGTTACGCGAAAACATTTCCTTTCAAGGAGTTTGAGTCTGTGAAAAACTAAATATGTGAGCTCCAAGCCTATTGACCACTTGTCTCACTTCGAGTTTCGCCGTTCCACTGAAAGAACTTTAGATAATTTTGAAGAGGAAAGCCGAAAATGGACTACCTAATAGCTGCCACATATGCCTAAGGTGGAAGAGAAGCAGTGAAAATAATTAAAAATCGTGATTCTTGGGGTGCACGTAGAAAATATAAAGCTGAATTAAATTATTTTAAACTCTATCGTGAATATCGTTCTACGTATAAAGTTAAAATTTACGCGAAAACATTTCCTTTTAAGGAGTTTGTTTGAGTCTGAGAAAAACTGAATATGTGAGGTCCAAGCTTATTGGCCACTTGTCTCACTTCGAGTTTCGCCGTTCCACTGAAAGAACTTTAGATAATTTTGAAGAGCAAAGCCGAAAATGGACGTACCTAATAGCTGCCACATATGCCTAAGGGGGAAGAGAAGCAGTGAAAATAATTAAAAATCGTGATTCTTGGGGTGCACGTAGAAAATATGAAACTGAATTAAATTATTTTAAACTCTATTGTGAATATCGTTCTACGTATAAAGTTAAAATTTACGCGAAAACATTTCCTTTCAAGGAGTTTGTTTGAGTCTGAGAAAAACTGAGTATGTGAGCTCCAAGCTTATTGGCCACTTGTCTCACTTCGAGTTTCGCCGTTCCATTGTAAGAACTTTAGATAATTTTGAAGAGGAATGTCGAAAATGGACGTACCTAATAGCTGCCACATATGCCTAAGGGGGAAGAGAAGCAGTGAAAATAATTCAAAATCGTGATTCTTGGGGTGCACGTAGAAAAAATGGAACTGAATTAAATTATTTTAAACTTTATTGTGAATATCATTCTATGTATAAAGAACAAGCTCTGGCTGATAAAATACATTGAAATATTTTTTTTTTCTGAAGGGAATAAATTATTTTGTATTATAAGCATGCACCTGTGGTGATTTATAGGATTTTCTGCTTTTCATATATACGTCTCATTTCTTAGCTTACACAATTATTACTCCTTTTCTTAAGATTCGAATCTTTAAGGTATTATAATTATTCACAAATAAAACCCATGATCACAAAAAAAAACCTTTCCCTCAAAACTATTGCAAAAAATATACTGTGCCAGCATAACATTATGAATGACTCTACAGTATATGTATGTGTTGAGCTTTTCAAAATTTACAACCAGAACATACTATTCTTTAAATATGTAACTTTTCACAACTTAGTGCTTTTTCGCGAAAAAAAAAACTTACGCCTTCATTCTTTGTGCAAGTTGCGGTCCCTAGTTCGATTCCTGCATGTCAGAGGTTATGTATATTTTTTATCAACGTTATGATCTGCGCTGTCTGCGTTAGAGATATGGCATCACATTGTTTTCGCGTAACATCAGTCGTACCATATGTACGCCTCGTTTATGATCGCAAGTACTAGTTCAGAGTTTTTTTAATTTGTCATTTTACGACGCTTTTTCAACTGCTATGGTTGTACAGCGTCTGAATTAGATGAAGGTGATAATGCCAGTAAAATGAGTCCAGGGTCCAGGGTCGAAAGTCACCCAGAATTTGCTCTTAATGGGTTGAGGGCAAACCCCGGAAAAACCTCAACCAGGTAACCTGGACCCGCTCGTTTCACGGTCAGGAATGCTAACCGTTACTCTACGGCGGTGGACTAATATTTAGAGTTCTATTAGAGATATGTAAACCATCGATGCGGATCATTGAATTTAGGACAAAATAATTATTATTTAATCCAGTTTATAATTAATATTCGAGGTATTCTTCACACCCTGGAAGTGGTTTATGTACAATAATTGACTTATATTCGGCCTGCAATTATACACACGTACCAAAGACAAGATCATTACCATTTTAAAATTAACACACTTCGGTGCCCTAAATGGGATTACAACCTTCGGCCGTGGCTTCCATGGAGAGTCAATGTTGTATTCTAAACGTTGTGTACAATATAATATTACGGGAGGTCTTAGATATGTTATAGTTGTATCTTATTATGTGTTTATATTATAAACATAGGCTAAATAAAATATTAATGCGTATAATGTACAGTTCAACATTATTTAGACAAAGTAACATGGGATATCAAATCGAAGAAGATCTGAATACAGGAAGGGAACTAACCGTTCTTGAAACTGCAAGATATACCTCTGTTGAATGATGCTAAGCCACAATACATATTTTGTACCTGTTACAAAATGTTAAAATCAACGTACACAAAAACTGCTCTATGGAAGTGATCTCAAATTTTCACCCCTATCCGTTTCATGAATGCGGTTAGAAACAGTGGACATCGAGAGGGTAGTTGGGGAGGCTTGATCTCAAATGCTGTTAATCATTTTACCAAAAAAAAAAACTAAAAAAAAAAATAAAATAATAAAAAACATTGTTCGCATGCTGAGAATTCGTGCAAAATGCACAAACGTTATCATATACAGCCAAGGCCATAAAAAACTTCATAAAGCACATAGAAAACATATACATTAATGATAAAAATAGGGGAAGGGGTGAGACGTGTTAGTTGTTTTGGAAGGGAGAGAGGGAGACATGTGTGGGTGGGTTGCAAGAGCATTATCAAAGCCATTTATCACAGAGATACCAACCAACACACAGAACATTCGCCCCCCGATGACAGCAATGCTTTGTGTACACCCACTGTTTACATATAACAGCTTCAATAGCATACTATATATTCACATGAAATTAACTCCTTCAACGTAAATCGAGTGGAATGTTGTAACTTCACTTTTCAAAACCAGTTTTGTTGCTTTTTAATCCTTTAGATAAGCTGGTGTAACTTAAACTTCGAACTTCAAAACAAAATATTATATTAATAGTTATATATTTTATCACCATAATCATGGCAGGTTGAGGATCCGACCTTAATACTTGTTACGCCAAGACTCAAGATATTACTGATGACGCCAGTCAGGGTTCAGATCAATTTTCCTGCGAAGGAAATTGAAGTAGCATTGCGAGGGATTGGTGGAGTTTAAAAACCACAGATAAATATTTTGTACTATTGTACTTTCACAGAAATATTATTATTGTTATTATTATTGTTATTATTATTATTATTATTATTATTATTATTATTATTATTATTCCAGTAAAATATGTTGAATTCCTACAACGTTGAGAAATGAACAGAGGTGTATTACAGAATCATGAAAAGTGTGGAAGATGGCAACGACTATCGTAATCGGAAAAGAATCTGCCTATTATTATTATTATGGCAGTAAAATATGTTTAATTCCTACAACGTTGAGAAATGAACAGAGGTGTATGACAGAATCATGAAAAGTGTGGAAGATTGCAACGACCATCGTAATCGGAAAAGAATCTGCCTATTATTATTATTATTATTATTATTATTATTACTATTATTATTATTATTATTATTATTATTATTATGGCAGTAAAATATGTTGAATTCCTACAACGTTGAGAAATGAACAGAGGTGTATGACAGAATCATGAAAAGTGTGGAAGATGGCAAGGACCATCGTAATCGGAAAAGAATCTGCCTATTATTATTATTATTATTATTATTATTATTATTATTATTATTATTATTATTATTATTATTATTATTGTTATTATTATTGTTATTGTTGTTATTATTATTATTATTATTATTATTATTATTGCAGTAAAATATGTTGAATTCCTACAACGTTGAGAAATGAACAGAGGTGTATGACAGAATCATGAAAAGTGTGGAAGATTGCAACGACCATCGTAATCGGAAAAGAATCTGCCTATTATTATTATTATTATTATTATTATTATTATTATTATTATTATTATTATTTGCCGGCGTTTCCGCAGACAGTGTTTTAGCGTCGCGTCATACCTCTCGGCACATCTCTGCCGAGTCCGTTATCCCGTCGGACAGGTGGTAAGTATATAGCGGGAAGATGATAGAATGGTAAATCAGAAGTGATGATAAAGGAGTAATAAGGACTGGGAAGGAGTCGGGTCGTAGCCCTTGAACTTCGTACTATTCCAGCATTCGCATGGAGGGAATTGGGAAACCACGAAAAGGCTAAGTTAGGACCTTTCGAATGCAAGGTGGGAATGATATCAGTTACACCACCGTGCTCAATTATTATTATTATTAGCCTATTATTATCATTATTATTATTATTATTATTATTATTATTATTATAAGACTCAGGAAAATACTTGTGAAATGCTTTGTGTGGAGTGTGGCATTGTATGGCGCAGAAGCATACATATTACGACGAAGTGAAGAGAAATGACTAGAAACTTTTGAAATGTGGATATGGAGAAGAATGGAGCGTGTGAAATGGACAGAGAGAATAAGAAATGAAGTTGTGCTAGAAAGAGTAGGTGAAGGAAGAATGATGCTGAAACTGATCAGGAAGAGGAAAAGAAATTTACTAGACCACTGGCTAAGAAGAAACTGCCTACTGAAGGATGCGCTGGAAGGAATGCTGAACGAAAGAAAAGTTCGGGGCAGATGTAGTTATAAGATGATAGACAACATTAAGATACATGGATCATATGCGGAGACTAAGAGAAGGTGGAAAATAAGAGAGTTTGGAGAATTGTGGGTTTGCAGTGAAAGATCTGACCTTGGACAGAACACTAAGAATGAATGAAAGTGTATTATTATTATTATTATTATTATTATTATTATTATTATTATTATTATTATTATTATTATTATTATTATTATTGTTTTGTATCACAAATGTAAGCGCCTCTATTCTGTTATGGAAAAAAAATCTCAGTATTTCGTAACAGTAAAAACCTGTAGACCAATATTTTTAATCTACAGAAAATGTTGAATTTTTAAAGCAAGAAATCTAAAATATTAATTTTTTTAATTATACTGCCGAATGATTTTAGTGATATGAAAGTAAAACATTAATTGTACAATAGGATTACTATCAAACTTGAAATACAGAATACAAGAGACTTTGCTGTAGCCGTAATTATGTTACAATAAACTGCAGTGAAAACCAGGTATAACAAGACAAATGCAGTAAACTGCAATATTTAAACAAACAATGTATTTAATTATCACTTATTCTGTCGAATGAAAAGATGTGAAACATTCAGCAGCAAATAATAAAATACATGTACGTGAATCCATACAATGATGTGATTCTAGTCAAAATGTAGAACGTACTTACAAGAAAATAATTTTAATTTTTAAATTTTAAATATCCTTTATATTTTTACAATTCTATTTTTTCTACTGAATTGATTTATTAGGCTGAAATATTTCGTAACAGTTAATATATGTTTATATTAAGAAAATTGTAACTAAATTCGGGAAACAAGAAAAAGCAGTTATTTTAAGAAACGAGTTACGTTACAATGTGTTACTAAAACATTTATTAACATTTAAAAAGATAATTAAAAAATAACCGATTATTAGTAATCTAGACACAAATTGTTGCTTAATAGTGTGTAATTAACTAAATAAACTAAATAATTTTAATTACTTTCAACGATCTGGAAATCTCAATAAAAAGAATAGTTAGACACTGTACTCGTGCGATGACGACAATGGGACGATGGTGAGATGAAAGAGGTGAAGAAAATCTAAATAACAGCAACAGTAAGACTTCATTAACGCCCATTCTCAACTAAATCGGCTCTTTAGAGGGAATGAGACGACAACCTACACGGAAATGGAAATTACTTACTTCTCGTTTCTTTCCATTTACATCGTGAGCAATGGTGATACAAAAAAAAAAAAACAAGTAACACAAAGAAATAACTATATTTCTTTAATTTGATTCCCTTTATTACTGCAGAGGCTCTTCAAGTGATGAAATGATAAAATGGGGTAATGATAGAAATTTTAGAAACGACCCCAGAATTCTTTCCCGCATTCACTTCCTATAAATGTTTCAATATCGAACCAGAACTATTTTACTTGAATATCTCACAGAGTCGGCAAAGTATTATTTGAGTCACCTGGAGCACAGACAATACGTGAAGCAGTACATTTCTTGTGTTACCTAAGCCTGCCGATAGAAAAAAACTGTCATTTAGTGGTATAGCGAAGTTCTGTTCATTCTGTACATTTCTATCGTAGGGATGTATTCGAATTAAACCATGTTCCGCCTTTGCTGAAAATACAACTGACCTTACACAGAACTATTAAAAGAAAACCTGCCTTGAGGAAACGCTTCTCTAGAAATCAAACAAAATCTGTCAAAGAAATAAGCTCTTCGTGGTTTAGTTTACTAATCAATAGCAGAAAGATAGTATTAGAGACAATGTTATAGGAAAGAGGGTAAGTTTACGATCTTGCACAGACTGACAAATTTAATAAGTGAACAAGACGATATTGGAAGGCAAGAACAAGGAGACAGAAAGGAAAGGACGAACTGGATACGAAAAAGAAGGAAAGAAGTAGGCTATATAGTTGGAAGTAATGTTTGACCCCTGAGATGGCGGCGCCACTGTCGTCATTTTTTATACGTGTTGTATTAAGTTGTAAGTTAAAAAGAAACTAAGAGCACAGAACAGAACACAGGAAGAAGAAACTATCTGAAGACTTTCTAGGTTGGCTTAACGTCTTCGACATTCTTCAAACGCTTCTTTGTGGGACCAAAAAGATAAAAAGTCGCAGCTAAAGGCAGAAGCTGTATACTTGAACAAGCAGGTAAGGACAGAACTCCACTCACTTTATCAAATTCTACCTCAATCTTTCACACCTCATAAATTTCGAATAAACGGCGTCACCATTAGTTTATAGAAGTCAAAGAAGTAACTACTTGCTGCTTGGGGCTACGGAAAGAATTTCGTGTGATTGGAAACCCGACGGCACTATTCTACATATACGTATGAACGTATGTATGTATGTATGTATGTATGTATGTATGTATGTATGTATGTAGCCTATGTATGTATGTATGTACGTACGTATGTATGTATGAATGTATATATGTATGTATGCATGTATGTATGACCGTATGTATGTATATATGTATGTATGTATGTATGAATATATGTATGTATGTATGTATGTATGTATGTATGTATGAACGTATGTATGTATGAACGTATATATGTATGTATGCATGTATGTATGTACGTATGAACGTATGTATGTATGAACGTATGTAAGTATGTACGTATGTATGTATGTGCGTATGTATGTGCGTATGCATGCATGTATGTATAAAATTCATGTAATGTTAAAATGTTATGTTTTATTTAACGACGGTCGCAACTGCAGAGGTTATATCAGCGTCGCCGGATATGCCGGAATTTTGTCCCGCAGGAGTTTTTTTACATGCCAGTAAATCTACTGACATAAGCCTGTCGCATTTAAGCACACTTAAATGCCATCGACCTGGCCCGGGATCGAACCCGCAACCTTGGGCATAGAAGGCCAGCGCTATACCAGGTCGACTGTATGTATGTATGTATGTATGTATGTTTTCATGTATTTGAAAATTCATATGTTTTAGCTTAAAATAGGCCTTATTACCGTATGCATTTTGCGAACAGCATAAACTTATCAGGGGTTGATGATCTATCATTGGAGTACGGCAATAAGCAAGCAACTATAACAAGTATTGTTTGCGTGAGTAGATTATCTTCAAAAGGGTGGTAATGAAGGGATAGTTATGACTGTTACTAAAAGGGTAGTCGTCCCTGAGGGGAAATGTAAATTCGTCCGAAACTGACAAACATATCGCATTTCGAAGGTGTGACATTTTAATCAAACATGTAAACTCGTCCGCCTAGCATTTATTTTACATTGGTAACATGTAAACTCGTCTGTCAAGCGTTTATTTATTAACACTGGCAATATACGAGCCATTTCAGAATTTACAGTCAATTAGATGAAAATGAAACAATAGTTCTTATTTAATTTTCTAACGCATGTGAATATTTTCATGCAAGAATTTTAATACTGCTCATCCAGACATTTACGATTTGCGTATATGTAACGTCCTAGGAAATTATAAATCAGGGAATGTGTCCATGGTAGATTTTATTAAAATTACTTCTTATCATTTTAATCCAAGATAAGTTTGTCCAGTCGGCCTGGGTGATGAAGATGGTTAAAACACCTGACCTCTGTGCCCGAGGTTTTTTTTTTAATATTTGTCCGTGGTAGATTTTATTAAAATTACTTCTTTTTATGAGAAACATTTTTAACCATGCCACTTGGCAGTCCTAAGCCTGGATAAAATGGGAAGGAGAATGTTCTCTTTAGCATTCGGACGAGTTTACATTTCCACGATGCTGACATACGAGTTTACTCTTCCATGATACCGATATTTAATAGGAATGCGGACGAGTCTACATGTCATATTATAGGTAATTATTTTCAGGGACGAATTTACAATTTCCCGTCCTTGAACATGGCGATAGACAGACTGAAACACAAAGGCCGTACCCCCTTTTTTGTGGGTAGACTAATTTTACAGGCGTTTTGATGTTGTATTCGTTCGAAAAACATAGTAGTTCTATACATTGGACAAACCACTAGGACAATAAAAAAGTGTGAGAGGAAGTTTCAATCGGTACTGAATGTATCTGTATTTACTGTCAAAATATTTTCACTTTTTTCCCTAACTATATTTGTGTACGTGAATATTTCCATGGCAAAAGTGTATAGATATCTTTAAATTTCTAGGAATGTGTGAGTGTCCAATGACAGTAAAGTTTTAATTATATGTTCAATAATATTTTCACATTTTTATCACATACTTTTCATCTCTTTATATTTTTCCCGACAAACTAAAAGACAATAGCTGTAATTCGACAAGTTGCATTTAAAGATGAAATGCGGGAAATGAAATCGTAGATAAGGTACTGGTTCCCTGCGTTTGCATAAATTATATGGCTGTGTAGATTAATCAGTAAAAGTATGAACAATGTGTCGAAAAGGAAACATTGTTAGCTGTTGAAAAGTGTAAATTGGTTGGGAGTAGCTTTGCTCAAATATCTTAAAATTTAACGTATATGCTATATATATATATATATATATATATATATATATATATATATATATATATATGAGTTTGAAATCACCTTTCATGGTTTCTAGTTAGAATAACAGGTACAATTTACCGAAACACTATTCAATTATTACTAAGTAATTTTACTGGCGAGCAGAAAGTTTCTAGTTCAAATAATTCGCAAATTTATGATTTTGAACACTATTCTGCATTGCATTTCGTTGTTCTGTTAAGTCTGTAGTATAGAGTCCGTTTAATATTTCGAAGATAGGAAGAAGATGGAATATGTAAGGATGAGGTGATTTGTATATAGCTAAATAAAGGAGGATTACAGAACTGTGGTAGAATAACTAACTTAAGATGAAACAAAAGTGTATGGAATAGTTGAGAATGAGACAGAAATTATAGTAAAACTTGGAACATTGCTTGTGATTTACGTGCTACATAAGTGGGCAAGCACTCTTTAATTAATAAAAAAATATTTTCAGAAGTAATTTTTACAAAAAAGTAAGCACAGAAAAATGATGCCGCATTACAGATGGAAGGAAGTGAAATACGAGGGTGATGAAATAAGTAATTTAAATTTTCCTTATTCCCAAAAAGAATCAATGTAGCCCGGTGAAACTAGCGTATTATATAACTTAAACAAATCTGTAGGAAAGTTATTTGCATCGTCCAACAAAGAGTAATATAAATGCACTTCAGGAAATTAGGAATGGCGTTAAAATCATGGCCGGATCTCTCAGATTGTAACGTAGCGAACGTTTGAGTTAAAGAGTGAATAATACAGAAAAAATATATTATATATATATATATATATATAATATATATATTGCAGCAATATAGAGAGAACATTGAGACAGAAAAGGAAACATACGAGTGATGAGACAGATTTGGACGTTCATCACTACCTATAATTAACAGTACGATCTTCTTCTGCCATCTGTGGCACAATATATGAAGGGTTCAGAGCCATGGTGGGCCAAGCGCCATTTATTAAAAACGGAGAAAGCAGGGTTAAGGTTAAATGAATACCATAGTTTAACGAAGATTGACATATCATTTAGTTTGAATGTGTATACTTTATAGTCTATTACTTGCTATATGTTTCCATTGAATTATGGTAATAACTTTATTTTAACCCTTGTTTTCTACGGTTTTAGTAAATGGCGCTTGGCCCACTATGATTCTGAACCCTTCATATATGCCATCGCCATAGATCTGACGTATTAGTTTCACCAGGCTGAGCCATTCGTTCTGGCAATAGAGGATAAAAAAATGTTTTCCTTACTTTTTAGACCACCTTCGTAAATATGACACATTATATAAGGGCATTCTCTAAGCTTCTGATAGAAACCCAGGCTAAACTTAAAACAACAACAATTTGACAATCCAACACCGGCAGCCTCACCACTAAGATCACAATTACTACCATGAGGAGCACGTCCAGTACCCCATCGACCTCTCCCTATGCAGTTTCTGCCTTTAGCATTCCTGTGAGTGACAACACAGGTCGAAATATGAAGTTTTAAATGTCAATGATTTTACATACACAGTTTTATGATTGAAAGTGTGCTTTCAATAACACAGAACATTTTTTTCTAACACTGAATTAATTAAACAGCACATTTACAAACAAATGTCTTCTCATAATTAAAAGTAATGAAGTGAAAAACACAGGAAATAAGTGAAATGTAAATGACACATCGTGTCGGTGAGTTTAGATATATGATATAAATTTATGGCACGAAAATTTACGACACTCCCTACTTGGCTGAAGTGCTGTAGCAAAATTCCGGATTTGTTAAAAATAATAATTTAGTTTGCATTAGATATAGGTCTAACACATTTTAACGATTACGAAACTGATAGAAGTTCATTTACAACTCCGTTGTTTCATTGGTTTTTTTAGAGCCTGGGTGCTACTTTCCTTAATAGCACATGAAAAAGTGATTAAATTTACTTGTTGCGCATGCGCTATCCTTATTCTCTTATTTGTCGGCAAGTTAAACATGGTGGCGTTGAGTTAGTGTGTTATGAAATGACAACATAAAATAAGAACAACTACCAGAACCTCCACCGTCGAAAAGGCATTTTTTTGGCAACGACTGCTAGATGGAAGTACAGTTACTGCATATAATTCCATCAGGATTATAATGCGACTTCTTTTGCAGTCGATAGATGGCAGCATAGTGAAATTGATAACAGTGAGCTCTATACTAAACTGGAGGCACAACTCAGTGCTTTAAAAGCGTGACGCGAATGCTAAGCGCCTGAGCGTATTGCTATCTCTTTCTAACACAGTGCTGTCCTTGTTTCTCTTTCAATGAATGTTATCTTACACTAACGGTATTTTTATTGCTTACTGCGCATGTGCAACATCAACCTCAAGAAAGACCCATTTAAACACATTAGTTAGGAAGAGAGAGTAATACCCTCACCAACAGTCACGTTTTCAGACAGGAAATAGCATTACAGTGGTGCTTCCAGTTTAATATAGAGCTCATTGATTGATAAAAGTGGTTGTCTTGAAAGTCCATTAAGCTGATCATTCTGTTATATATGATCATAGCTGAAATGGAACAATGGAAGGTAAGACGAACTGGTAGGTCAGCGCAAGTGCTGCAGTGCCCGAAAAAGCGCAGTTTTGCCACATTGTTGCCTACGTAGTACGAGTGCACTGCGTTCCATAATGTCTGACAGGCGACGTAAACATTGCCGGCAGAGGAAGGGAGAGATAATTACTATTCACTCAATAGCAGGAGACACATTCCAGGCTTATCTTGAAGTTGGGAGGAGGTAGAACTCTTCTGGCCGCCCAACTTCGAGATAAACCTGGAATATGATTTCTGCTATTGGTTGTATAGCAATTACCTTTCTCCCTTCCTCTGCCGGCAATGTTTACGTCGCCTGTCAAACATTATGGAACGCAGAATAGTAGCAGTAGCCACGCTCTGTGCATTGTTTCGAAATTACCTTCACAGTTACGGAGACATTATAAGGAACTATATGGCAACAGAGACTGCAGGAAGTGGTGTGAGTGGGGATCTCCACTCATTATTGATATGTATGAAAACAAGGCGTCATCTCACAGCGTGGAGCATTTGCATTGGGAATATCAAGTTTAACTTATCTAGCAGCCATGGCTTCATCGAACCTATCAATGTCCTACGAGACTTGTAGCCACTTTTCAATGAATTGATATTCTTATTTCACGACGCTATATTAAAATCATGTAGTTATTTATGTTCTCACAGAGATTATTGTATATGGAACAAAATAAAAGAAATAGGGGAAATTCGGCTAATTCCGCAGTACGGGTAATTCCGCAGTAGTTCATATATGATTTTATTGCGGCTTTACAATAGCGTGAACATAAGTTTTGAGAGACTGTCAACAGGAGCATATCCTCTGCAGTGCTATAGAAAAAAATCAAGGATATTGGTCGATACCTCTGTCGGCAATACAGTGAAACATCGAAAGTTGGCTGTTTTTCGTGTTTTGCTACACAGCTGTGAAGAAAGTTAGCATTCTTACATATAAATTGTTCCTTTTATGTTACTTTCATAATGTATTTCATAATTATTTACTACTGCGGAATTAGCCAAGTCCTATTGCGAATTTATCAACACTGTTGCGGAATTACCCGAGTTCTTTTTCAACTGTAATATATGCACAACTAAATATATTTGCATTTTAATAGGTATCTTTATCTCATTTGGTAATGAAAGGTTTCGTCCATGTCTACATGCCTTGATAATATTTTTGAATGAACATTTTGATAAAAATATGATAGATTTTCTTCTTAATATTGCGGAATTAGCCGAGTCTCCCCTAATGCTTGATGTATTGATATCACTTTTGAAAGACGTAAGACTCTAATTTTAAATATTTATAGAAGTAATATTGTAATATTATTATGTTTTAAAGAATATTATAAATTGTAGCATAAGTACCATTCTCCTGCGGCTGATTGAAGCAACATCGATAAATTTTCATAGCAATATGCCAGATATTGTTAAAATGTGCCGATTTCAATGTAATGAATAGGCTGTTTCGAAACAACAGTTAAAAAAATGACAAGGACTACAATTTATTTTCTGCAGAAACGAAATACGAAAATATCAAATACATTTCTCTTTCCTGTGTTCTACACGTTGGTTTACAATTCACGGAACGGAATAATATAAAGTTGTTCCTTATCCAAAACCGAGGCTTACCTTTTAAAAACTTAGAGACATTTGATTTTAAATGATATAGCAACGTTGTGTAATGAAATCTGTAGTAGACCTATATGTGACTTGAGCTTTATAACACTATCCAATGAATAAGGTTGGTCTAGGGAGGGAATCATGTGCACTTGAAGACTTGAAAGCTTAAGTTCGGGGTTTCGAAACAAGGAAATGACTTTTATTAATACGTTTATTAATTACTGTGTTCACGTATTATTCCTTACTGAAATTTATACTACTTCTCGAGTTACTTTATTATTGTGCCTATTTGGTATTTAATCTCAAACGGGACTTCGGAAATTTTCCTCTTTCTTTCAAGCGAACATTTACAAGCTAATTTAATGTTTGAACTAAAGGGAAGAGCAAATTTTCGTATTTGAGATTAGATAACACATACATACAATAGTTATCAACTAAAAACTACAGCATAGTAGAAAAGCGTATTTTAAAATTAATTAAAGGTAATACGCGAACAAGGTGAGTAATATTAAAAAGATTTTCCTCGTTTAGAAATTCTCCAAACGCATACGATTCCCCCAAATCAAGCTTAACTACGTTCTGTTTTAGTGCTATGAGCGTCAAATTATATTTTATAAAGAATTCATTACACAGCATTGCTGTATCGTTCAAAATTAAATACAAATTTATCGGAAAACAAAGCATGTCGAGAAGAGTATTTTCGATTTAGTTTTGAACAAGGAATTTTCTATCTTGCGAATTAAGAACCACTCTGCATGTAATTATAATTTTTGTAAATAAAATTATTTTCCATTTCATACAAATTCTGTAGCATGTTATCGTTGGAAATCTGATTTTAAAAGCGACAGATTGTTACATTACAAAATTTTAACTAACTGAACATAGTTGCTCAAGGGTAAGAAAACATAATGACTTCATTTATAATTCACACTGAACATTTCAACTCGCTGTGTACTGTGACGTGTGAAAGCATAGAAAATGGCAGGCGGCTTCATTGGGACTGTTTACCTTTTCTAGCCATTGTAGGTGGCGAGCTTATAGATGCAGAGGTCAAGGGGAACGAACGGGTGACAATAAGCTAAGCAGAACACTTACTATTACACACACTATAATGTAAAACGTAATACCGTGATATTTCTGATTATCCAAACTTTTCAACTCAGTCCACATTATATTTTCGTAATGGCTAGTATTTCAACTCTATCGTTTACCATATCATGGGAAGTGGATCTGCTGTATGTACAACCAAAGCAATAGTTATGATTGTTGAGACAATTAGTGGAAAAACGGGAGTATCTTGAGAAATATGCCTAAAACATCGTCTTTGTTTACCACAAATTTCACTCGGATTCATCCGGAAGAAGAAAGACATAGTCCGGGGATACAGAACTGGCGAGAGGGGGGTAGAAAGCATGGGGAAAGCGTTGGTTCCCCGTCCACAATCCACCGGCACTGGATGACGTGTCTGTTGCCCGTATGCAATCACATAAGACTGAATTCAAATCCTCTCCCTTACCAAGTCAATGACGCGGGGGGTGGAAGGAAGGGGTGAGTGACGTATTCCGATGAGTGACATAACGCCACAATTGTCGCCCAGTTCTGCAAGCCCGTTCTAGTCCTTTGCTTTCCGAACATATGTCCAAAAAGCCAGATAAAGATACTATGATATTTGCATCAAAAAGGTTCAAGCATACAATGATTTAATACAAAGGAATGATATGCATTACCATCAAAGACAAGGAACAGAATGGTTCAAAGTAGTCGAAACAAAATAATGTGGTCCAAAGTAAAATTACTATCTGTGGTTTACCAAGTAGGCTACACCAAGCTCTTCACACACCTTAAATTCGTGAAGCCTCGTAGATAGGGTATTCCATGTGCGAGTTACTCACAGGGATGCATTAGTTTGTTAATAAACGGTAATTAATGATGAGGGAGCAAATGTCTTCAAGCGTTAATTTAGCACAGGAATTGTTAAATTCCAGGCTACAATTGACTACTAATATGAGATACTGTAAGACACAGAGTAAATAAGCATATAGGGTAAAGGCTGGTAATACTGTGATACGAGTAATATTGTGATAGTTCTTTTTGAGAATTTATTGCAATTTTACTGAGCGAGAGAAGGATCGGTTTTGTGCAGCAACTTGCCCATGAACATTCCCTTAATACGTTGACGCAAAAAACTGATCTTCCTCTCGCTCAGTAAAATTGTAATAAATTCTTAAAGAGAGCTATCACAATATTACCTACCTTTACCCTATATGCTACCTTTCTAAAATAGATCCGTAGGCTACTACAAAGCAATCTAACAAGGTACGCAATGCAGATTTACTGGACACAGAGATGTATGATGGCCATGATGATGACTGACTATATTACCGCTGCTGCTGATAATGATGATGACGATGATGCTGATAGTAGTGGTGATAATGATTTTGCTGTCACTGAGGATAGTATTACTGACGGTAGCAGGGATTTTGATTATAGTCAATTATAGTGAAGAATCTTAGGATGATGTCGGTGATAGCAATAGCTGCAACAATGATTTTGCTGCTGATGATGAAAAATTATATTGTTGCTGGTGATGGTAGTGATTTTTACTATGCTGCTGATAGTAGGGCCTAGTTAGATATACGATTTTGCTGCTAATTATGATGATAGTAATGTTTCTAATGGTATTTTTGTGATAATGATGAGGATTACAAGGATGATTATAATGGTGGAACGGAAATTACAAGGAAGTTTGATAACGATGTGGATCACAAAGACGATTATAATAATGGTGGGAACTACAAGGATTATGATAATGGTGGAATGGAAATTACAAGGAAGTTTAATAACGATGTGGATTACAAGACGATTATAATAATGGTGGGAACTACAAGTATAATGACAATGGTAGGGATTACAAGGATTATGATAATGGTGGAATGGAAATTACAAGGAAGTTTGATAACGATGTGGATTACAAAGACGATTATAATAATGGTCGGAACTACAAGTATGATGACAATGGTAGGGATTACAGGATGATTATGATAATGGTGGAATGGAAATTACAAGGAAGTTTGATAACGATGTGGATTACAAAGACGATTATAATAATGGTGGGAACTACAAGTATGATGACAATGGTAGGGATTACAAGGATGATTATGATAATGGTTGAATGGAAATTACAAGGAAGTTTGATAACGATGTGGATTACAAAGACGATTATAATAATGGTGGGAACTACAAGTATGATGACAATGGTAGGGATTACAAGGATGAGTATGATAATGGTGGAATGGAAATTACAAGGAAGTTTGATAACGATGTGGATTACAAAGACGATTATAATAATGGTCGGAACTACAAGTATGATGACAATGGTAGGGATTACAAGGATGATATGATAATGGTGGAATGGAAATTACAAGGACGTTTGATAACGATGTGGATTACAAAGACGATTATAATAATGGTGGGAACTACAAGTATGATGACAATGGTAGGGATTACAAGGATGAGTATGATAATGGTGGAATGGAAATTACAAGGAAGTTTGATAACGATGTGGATTACAAAGACGATTATAATAATGGAGGGAACTACAAGTATGATGGCAATGGTAGGGATTACAAGGATGATTATGATAATGGTGGAATGGAAATTACAAGGAAGTTGATAACGATGTGGATTACAAAGACGATTAAAATAATGGTGGAAACTACAAGGATTATGATAATGGTAGGGATTACAAGGATGATTATGATAATGGTGGAACGGAAATTACAAGGAAGTTGATAACGATGTTGATTACAAAGACGATTATAATAATGGAGGGAACTACAAGTATGATGACAATGGTAGGGATTACAAGGATGATTATGATAATGGTGGAATGGAAATTACAAGGAAGTTGATAACGATGTGGATTACAAAGACGATTAAAATAATGGTTGAAACTACAAGGATTATGATAATGGTAGGGATTACAAGGATGATTATGATAATGGTGGAACGGAAATTACAAGGAAGTTGATAACGATGCTGATTACAAAGACGATTATAATAGTGATGGAAATTACAAGGATGATAATAGTAGGAATTACAAGGATGATTATGATAATGGTGGAATGGAAATTACAAGAATGTTGATAACGATGTTGATTACAAAGACCATTATAATAATGGTGGAAACTACAAGGATGATGATAATGGTAGGGATTACAAGGATATTATGATAATGGTGGAATGGAAATTACAAGGAAGTTGATAACGATATGGATTACAAATACGATTATAATAATGGTGGAAACTACAAGGATGACGATAATAGTAGGGATTATAAGGATGATTATGATGATAGTGGTCTAATAATTACAAGCATACTTAAGATGATAAGGGTAAGGATTACAAGGACAGTTATGATGATAATGGTAAGGATTACAAGGATACATATGATAATAAAACAGGAAGAAGACTTTGACGATGACATTGTATTGAGGTATGATATCAAATCAGATAAACGGCAGAATGTGCCATTTCTGATACAAAGCAGAACACGTAACTGGAATGTTATTTTCTGGGAACTGTGAATTCAAAACTTTACAATAGCCGTTGCAGTCAATCGCGGTATTACGTTTTGCATTGACATACGAGTATATGACAGACAACACACATGAGGAAAGACTAAGAGATCAGCCCTACCTGAGAGTGCCTGGGTGAGGAGCGGTGTGTTATTGTTGGGTGTGAGCTGTCCATTCGTTAGGTCCACTGGAAGCACACAGAAACAAGCCAGAACAAATTTTATTAACACTAAGGAAACAATTAGTTATCAAGTAAACACACATGTCTGTTAAACACAAAGCAGCGTCACCAGGGAACAGATGTATTGCGACAATGGTTCTCAGGGGATTTGGTTACAAATTGCATACCTACGTATTAACATTTCATACATGTTTTCTCTTACCAAAATCAGACACGGTTGCAATAAGTCGTAAGTTATGTTAAGTTATAAAAATTAATAGAAAATGTGACGCAAAAGAGTTCGATTATTTAAGGCCTTGTATGGTATATTAAATACGAAATACCTCCTGAATTAACACTAAAAATGTTATGTTTTAGGATGATCTGCTGTTAATTTTGAATATGATTTATAAAGAGTAATTGTTTTACTGAATACAGCAATGAATTTAATTGCTTTTTCGCTTATGTATTACAAAGAAAATAATTATAACTTAGTCCTAATATTATTTGGCAATACTAGTTGTCCACGATAGTATGTTGGAGTACTTTCTCTGTTAATAATTACATAACAGATTCTTGGAAGATGATAAATTTTAATTCATCTTCCGTATGGGAAATAAAGCGGATATTGAATGTCAATGTCTTTTGTAAACTGGAATTCTTTACTAAGAGTGAAATATCGGAGCGTTTTCGTGATACGACCTGTTTTTGAAACTGCTACAATTCTTCACATTCATTATATACTAATAAAAACATAAAAGAAAAATGTATATTGTAATGTGAGAGATCATTCCGTGAGAACCATTGTTCACATTTCGATGTGGGTGTAAAAGCGGATTAATAGGACAGAGATCACATAATTAAATAGGTTAATGAAAAGAAATGATGGTAAATAGTAAAGGAGTGAAATTAATATTAGTAGACAATTGTTAAAATTATGTTTATTAAAAATAAGTTTTTATTTATATCTGCTCGAAGCAGACGTCGAAAATGTTTTAATGAAAATTAAACATGCTGCAATAGCCATCTATATATCATCAAGTTCGTATATGTAAAAAGAATCAGGTTGGTTCACTCATGCAAAAGAAACATTAAGGACCCAAATGGTTGATAAGGGTACAACGAAACGTCAAGGATGGAAAGGATATAAGAGAATTGAGTAAAATAAAATAAATATTCACTTAGGTTTAACTGCAGGAAATTCAATTCCAGTGACGAATCAAAACGCTCTCTCAGTTGTAACAGAGCTACTATTTTAGCTAAATATCTGAGAATAAAATAATTAGTCATTTACAACCATTTAACATTAATTGTTATTGAAAATGCAACGATAATGGAGCAATGACAGAAAGGAAATGGAGAAGAGAACTAATGAAGAATATTCAACTCGAAGTTACGACAAAAATATGGGATTTATCAGACAGCCATGAGTATGGAACTCAAGAAAATCATTCATTCGGTATAGTTTGTGATAGGCTTTTGGATGTTTATATTATTTTTTTTATTTATACTTCTTAACATTCTTTGTTTCGTTAAGATATGTAAATTCCAGAGAATGGTTTTTAGAAGGTGCTTCTATTCCATACATACAGTGTGTTAATTACGTAAGGAATATGCTAATAACTCTTTATATATTCCTTTTAGGAAAAAAATACTTAAAACAAAAGTTATTGGAGATATCTAGCTAGATCACCTGACTTCAACCCATTGGATTTCTTCCTGTGGGGTTACTTAGAGTCCAGGGTGTATCGTGATAGACCGAACAGTATTGAAGACCTGAAATTAAGGATTAGTAGTCTAATGAGATGTAACTAATCACTCTTGAAATTATGAGAAAGTCAATGGACTGTTTTCTGATAGACTGGGGCATTGTTTGGCCGCGAATGTTTCTCATTTTGAACATATGTTATAATTTTAAACATTCTCTGAAACTGTTATGTTATCGTTTTGTTTGTTTCATGGCCTACTCCATATGAATATATACATTTATTTTGTGTTACATTATCAAAGCATTTGAAAGAACCATAACATTTACAAGAGAGTATTCATCATTTATGCTGAGCCAAACTTCTATTTGTATGTAAAATTGAATGGAGATTTTGAATATGCAAAATTTAATATAGAATGCCATTCAAAAAAGTGTGTTTTTTTGCCACACCCTGTACATGAATCAATACTTTTGTGAGACCACAACCATAAGTTTTAGTTAGAGATCTCCAACAACTTTTGTTTTTGGTATTTTTTCATAAAATTAATATATAAAGAGTTATTAGCAATATTCCATACTTAATTAACACGCTGTATATTGAATGGCATACCGCAGTACATACTCAGCCATTTACTGAACGGACGCCATTTCGTGATTAGAGCTCACGTGACCACCACGCCGCTAAGTGTAATTCGTATCGGTATCAACATTCGCTATGAACGCAACACTAGCGATGCAAGGAAACAGTAAGGATTATGATTGGCGCTGTAATACAAAAAGAACTAAGCTACTGTATGTTTTGACGTCATTGTTACAGGCCTATTAGTATTGCAATCCCGGAATTTTTAAATTGCTTTATATTATGCACTTACACTCAATATAAAATCATATTAATTTGCAATGCCTTCCACTTACAACAAAATCTCAGTTAAAATCAACCATAGTTTATGAAATGAAAGAGAAATTCCACAACAAAGATGGACAATAAGAAATTAAAATTTTATTATTTATATGATATTTTCCGATTTTAAAGGACTTAGGTAGGCCTAATTATTTTAGTTATTATTTTATAAATGTTCTTAACATTCACTACTACTTCACAGAAACGAGTGAAAAGTATAATTTTCCAAGTTTCAAAGTGTCACAGAAATGCAACATCGGTTTCGTCGGCTATAGTCTATGCTGTTTGGAAAGTTCCAGATTAGAAGTTAACAATTCTGTGGTAGGTTATCGCAGGTTTGAAAAAAAAAACTGGATACATTTATAAACCACTCACTGGTGTTCTGGAACAGAAGCTTTTCTTGGTGATGTTAAAACAGCAAGCCGCGATAATGTCTGAGGTGACTGCCAGCAGAGATGGCTATGGCATGCATACCATTCGATATCGATTCGTGCGGTCATGGTGGGGCAATTGCTTGACCTTTAAATTCACGAGGACCTCTAAATTCACCGGACATGATCCCATCAGATATTTCTGTTTAGGATTCCGTAAGGAATTGTGCGCATGACCCAGGGACATGATTTCAGAATTGTATTTGTTGCATAGATTGCACCTGTGATGTATTCCAATCGGCTACTTAACTGTATCAACTGCAAAGTTATTTAGCGCCCGAGGAATTGGTGATAGCGAGAATATGAGTTCGAGGATTCGCCAAGGGATTACCAGACAATTTCCATACAGTTCTGAAAATTCTCAGAAGTTGCATCCAAGCGGAATTCGAATACATACACAGCTTTGGAGAAGAGGTACATCTCGTCATCCCTAGACTAAACTGGTAGCCCCTAAGATTTGAAGTCATATAATAGGAATTGGCCTAACTGTTATTTATGTCGTGATTTCAATTATGATAATGTCGAGGTCTGATATGGGTAAAAAGAACAAAATTATTATTGGCTACCTATAACGTATTTACAAATTATCGAACAATAAATAGCAAGATTTATATTTTTATTTTGCAGGGTTCTTATTTGATCAATAGTCTATAAAACGGTTCGTCTCGTGTACAGGTTCTAATTTAAATTTTGTTTTTGGAGTTGGAAATACAGTAAGAACTTAGATCAAAACGTTCACCCTGAGAATGGCCCAATCGTAGATATTATTATCTAGGCCTATAGTTAGCTGACAACTTAATATGCAAGATAGTTGCCTTCGTTCTCCGGTAAATTATACGATGTCTAAGAATATTTTTTTTTTTTCCAGAGAGTCTCATAATTTCTTTAACTCCTAATAATTTTATTAACCTTTGTAATTGAAGATAGTCGTTAGGCTAATATCATATACTAGTTAGCCCAGTTACCTGACCTCTTATTCATAAAAGACACCGTAAATCGATTTCGAAATAATATATTACGGATAAAAATCATGTGCGACATTTCTTACTGATGGACTTGTTTCTCCTAGCATTCCCATTTTATAACTGATCCATTATCTTAGATTTACTTCCTAGGTAAAGACGAATTTTAAATAATGAACTCATTATTGTATAAATTTAGAAATAGAATTCACAAAAGAAAAAAGAAAGGAAAAAAGTTAAATCATGATACAGTAAAAGACGTTAGAATGTTTCTTTGCAAGTTATTTATACTACGGGCTTACGAGAGAGAAATGTAGTTCTGCAAAAAGTAAGAAAGGATTATCTTGGTAGAGCAAACAATATTCTTCGAGTATGAAGTTTTTAAGTTAATGTTTAGACATGACTGCAATGTAGAAAGCTCTAGAAAAAAAACTTGAGCTTAGTTTTAGACTGCATAATTTCTTTTTATTTTTTTTAACTTTTATAATACCGACAAGAGTTCCGGTAGAATGCCCACAACACAAACACACATATACACACAAACAAGATATTCTTGGGGGAATATATATATATATTTTTTTTTACGTGGTGGTGGAAAAGAGGGGATGGCTGTAAGAAATGGTGAGGGCGGAGGGAAAGGCAATTTCTTGAACGTTCTCCAGAACGTCCCCCGGAGCCTGTTTCACACCTCATCATCTCATCTTGTTTCATCTCGAAAACGACCCAAGTTGCTGCATAGTGTCCAGGGGAAAGTAACTGGAACTATAATATACGCATTCTTTACGGACAAAAAATGGAGTAAAATATATCATGATTCTCGGTTGTATTTTATTGTATTGTAAAACAGAAGTTTAATAAATTTCAAATGCTGTATAAAGTTTAATTAATTGGGTCGGACTGTTAAGAAACGGTGCTTTAATTATTTTCGAATTTTTTCCTTTTTATAATAACTTATAACTTTGAAAGTTGTCCTGGTTCTTAACTTTCTGCCTAAATATTGAGTATACAATTCTCTTTTATAGGTTAACAACTGCCAAAACTCCGCTGTAGGAGGTTACTAAACCTTACCGCTGCGCTCGAGGCGGAGTCTTCCTCCATTAATTTGAAACTTCTAACGAAATTATTCTGTCAGTTTGACTGTCTAATACATTAGCACTACAAAAATATTGTTCTTAGTTATTTTTAACGTGATCAACACATTTCTTCCATTTGTCTATTCCATATTCTGGGAAAAGGCGACGACAGAATCGTTCCTTTACGTTAAATGGGATTTTTGTTGGATTTTGAAGACAAATAATGTTTATGTACTCGCTACTTGATGGACCGCTAGCAGTCAGACATAAATCTTTCACACGTGATAATATCTTATAGACTCATTCTATTAACATGGTTTTTTTCAACATAAAGTATAATGTATTTAGACGATTTGATACACTGCAACTACCCACTTATCTTTTCTAGAAAAAAATTATCGTTGATTGATTTTCTATTTCAAATACATATTTTTTCCACACTACAATAGTATAAAACAAACCTCAATTAAGAAGCCTTACATTTGTTATATTGCGGCGACTCAAACATCTTAGAAATCTGCAAACAATACTCTTCAACGTGCTTTTTTCCTTATTAGAATCTGACTGCTACTTTTTGAGTTATTATTAAGTATAAATATGCGAAAATATTCTACTTCATTGGAAGTCTACGTGAGTATCGCCTTCTCTCGTTATTGATTGACAATTAGGAAGGAAGAGATGAATAGTATATTGTGTCACTCTTTAAGATTGACGCATGCGCAGACCAACGGAGTTTTGTAAGTTGTTCCCCTATAGTGATAACAGACTACAGTCACGTGTTATGGTAATACAAATTCAAAAGTTATAAAAACAAGGGAGTTCTATTCCCCTCCCCACCGGCTATAATAGCCTATACGCAGAGTGGCTTCACTATAAGCTATTTAATATGGCCAACAAAGGTACATATAACGTAAATTTATTTACGGTGGATGAAACTGACTGAACGACGAAACAAGCAAGAGAGTTATGTCGAGGAAGAACAGCTTAATGTATTCCTATGATATAATATGAGGAATGCTACTTAAAGAGGTCCATTAATTACTGTAAACAGACAACTTAGCCTATTGCGTGTGTAGATATTAACATCAGTAAAGTTAAAACAAGAATTCCAAGTTCCGAAATATTGAATGCATTTCAAGTTATTTTAAGTACGGGTATCTACTTCCTGTCTAATGAATAAGACAAGTAACTTTGAGCAACTAGTGCAAGAGTTTCATATCTATATCACTACTACTACTAAGCTAGAAACAAACATCTTTGTCTAAAGCGATGAAACTATTCATGTAGGTTTGCTACTATGTAATTCCTGGCGTTATGTGAAGAAACAATGCTGCGTTCGGAAACTCTCACAAACATTGCGGAGATGCAGTGGTGCACAAAAAAGGGATATTAAAAAGTGCAAGAGCTAAAATATTACATAATTTATAATGTGAATCAATTAATATCTGGAAATGAAAAAATAATTCCAAGTACATCTGTTGTTTATGAATTAAAATTTAAATTTCGGGTTAGAATTACGTATTAAAATATACATACTGTTCCCAACAGAATTTTTAATACCAAAGGTATCGTTATAAAATTACACAGATCGTTGCACAAAACATGAAATGTGATAATTCAGATATAAGTTTGTACTATTTATTTACTATACTTCAGTAATTTATTTTACATTTAATTTGTTCATACATGTTATAGGCTTCACTTTCATCTTGTTCAATTATGAAAATAGCATTTGTTACAATATTTAAATAATTAAATATAAGAAAAACGTCTAAAGCATTAAAATTTATTCTAAAAAACTAAATATGTTCCTTACATTTCAGTCACTGATTTGGAGATTTTTCTGGAGATATTAAATTACATTACTTTTATTATCGTCATGATGATGATGATGATGATTATTATTATTATTATTATTATTATTATTATTATTATTATTATTATTATTATTATTATTATTACTAAATTCCATCAGCTTTCTATGACAACGTTTCGAATTTTTGCAACTGGTGCGATGTTTGACCAGTTGCTTCAATTGAATATGGATAAATAAGTTAAAAATTTATATTTTATATTTTTAAGAGACAAAGATGCAGGCTAAAATAAGGTATGTCCAATTTGGGAATTCAATATTTGTAAGCCGTGAAGTTTATACTGTGTGAAATGCTGTAAGCCTCTATTAAATCAAGGGAAAGATAACGCTCTTAACCGCACAGTCGTGCATTTACACTTAATTTATGTTATAAATGTATTAAATAGAACTTTCCGGAGAGAGGAGACGCTCACAAAATACAAAATAAAACAAGATTCCCCGTCGTGTTCGAAGACGTACCTGTAACGTAAGCTTTGACCCCACCATCTTCTCCTCCCGTGGTGTACAATTCCGAACGCAACATCATTTGATGATGCTGATTGGTTCTACTTTGCTTACGTTGAGTTGCGGCCGGATTTTGAGGTCTAGCATGCTGATAGACATTGGCGTGGGGGTCAGCATGGTGTCGGTGCAAGGGAGAGTTGTTAACGGCGGGCTCAGGACGACACGGCGCCTGCTGTTGCTGCTGCTGTTGTTGTTGCTGTTGCTGCTGTTGGGCTGCCGCGGTGTAATCGTAGTACGCATTTGGCCGGTCGGCGGTGGCTACGTTGGCGGCGGGACCGCCCGGGGGTGGCGGAGGCGGTGCAGCAGTGCTCGCTGAAGTGGCGGTAGGATTAGGGTAGTAACTGTAGCCCGGAAACCCTGCGAATGGACGTACCCAGAAGCCAAGAAAACGGTCAGAGAGAGAGAGAGAGAGAGAGAGATCTATCATTAATCATGAATAAGGGGGAGAAATGTTAAAGAATATGACGCGATTTTATAATTCTAAATGTGCTCTGTCTGAAAATAATTCTAACTCAAATCAGTTCTAATCTGCAACGATCCCGTGATTATGGACCACTGTTTGATCGACTGCAGAATGAGACTAATTTAAACGTAGGAAATCACAATGTAATTTCGTAAACATGACGTTTGCAACCAAAATGGTGTATTAAGATTAATAAAATTTAGAAAGTTGTTATTTTCACTACAAAAATGAAAACAAATAAAAGATACACCATCTTGGTTAGTCATAAAATACTAAAATAACTCGGAGGGAAAGTTTTCTTTTGTTTTTAAATATATGATACAATAAACTATTTTTCAATGTTACTGTTAGTAATTCCCATAATTTATTTATCAAAATTTCCAGTGGGGTGGAGAGGGTTTAAAAATTTCTCATTCACAAGGTTAGAGTTTGTTGTGGGGAGGAGAGATATAGAGATTCCCAGGCCACATGTTACAACCCTTAACCGTAACCGACACCACTTCACGCCACGCCACGCCACGTTACGCCACGGCACGCCCATTTTATGTCCGTCCGTCTGTCTGTCTCTGTGTGTCCGCCCAGCAGCAGCAACAGTAAAACAGCATGCAGCAGCCACCATATCCGAAACGTCCTGCCGAGTATACGTTTTTGTATTCATATGCATTGTTGTGTGTGTGTGAGATGACCGTGCCTTTTGCTCTGGCAGAAAGGAAAAAAAACAACAACAGCACACCACATAAACTACTGTACATACCATGTTTGCAGCAGAAATTTAAGAAGCAGAACAAAATATTTCAAAATGAATAAAATACTGTATGATGCCAACTACAATGTCTAGAAAATTTAAATAGTAAATAGGCTACTTATTGAGATGAAAACAGATCATTTACTGTACGTTTCATCCAAGATAACATTCTACAATATAAATATATAAAAATAAAGAGACGCTATAATGCTAACTACAAATAATTTCAAAATAATTTTCTTTGGACTATACTTTTATTTGCTTTCAAAATTTAAAACTACAGAGCTATTCAGAGACGAAATCAAGTTAGAACAATCACGCAAGCAATAGAAAACCTGCCCCTTCGATAGTTTTTCTGCTGTAAGAGCAGAAATCGATCTCCGGTCTCCTCATTTCGGCCTATTAAAACTGGCGAGTATATATGGTAAACACTTTATGGAATATGCTTTCTATCCATAGCTTCTTACCAAATGTTTATCGCACTTCCGGAAATTCTGGATATTCAACTGGAATGATCAGTTATAAAAAATCTAACGAACTATTAGTAAATCTTTACTGATCAGTCAATTGGAATAGATAGCCTAGATGTAAGGCCACGGAAGAAGGCTCCTTTGTTTCTCCTTTTTCTGCTCTTCTTTCCAATTAAAGGGGGCAATTCTAACTTGCATGATATGTAAATAGTTAATTGTAGTCTAATAGTGTTCATAAACCAGATAAATGCGTTAATTTACGAGTAGTAGCCTATAGTCTGAAATATCTTACCAATAAATTTAAACTGTTACTTTCAAGACAAAACTGGCCAATTATCGGAATGATCAGTTGTAAAGGACTGAAATAATGGATTCTTAATTTTATTTCGAAATTTCTAAGAAGCTAATTTATTGGAATATGAATGATAATATGGACCAGGTTACTTGCATCTCGACCGAAATACCTATCTGGTCAATTAATTTATGTAGGCGGTTGTTATGACACGAAGGAAAGGTCCTCTTTCGCTTCATGACTAAGTGTAGATTGAACTCTGAAAAAATTTACGATTATAATACATATTTGTAAGAATAAAAGTAGTCCAAAGAAAAGCCATTTAAAAAACACCACTGTTTTCTAACTTTAAAACTACAAACTGATATACAATTTACTACTTGTTGTAACATTACCTAATATATATGTATATAAATCTACAGAAAACATCTAATAAAAGCCATATTATGATAGGCCTATGAAAAGGAATTCTATTCTAATAACAAAGTGTAATAATTTAAATAATATTACAAAAACATCTAATAATATCTACGCATGTCGATTACATAATAAATTAAAAATAAATGTTACATGCAAACAAGGCAGTGATCAGTGACTAAATAAATTAATCTTAATGAAAATATATTTAAGCTCAGACTGTCACAATAGATTATTTTTATTTTGGGTTTAAATTTGTACAAAACATTCTCACTTATCTAAAGCGAAAAGTATATTCCACATATCTGCCTATGCCTGTGTGTTCAATTCGTGTAAGAGACGATATATTTCCGAGCTATTCAAAAGATACAGAGCTATTCACCACTATGCATTATTAATTTTTTGACGAAGTATACTAGTTTTGTACTTCTATCAAAACAGACACTGCATTCTTAAAAATGATTAAATACGAGAATGTGCGATATATTGGAAGGTACTACATTTCCGTGCATATTAAGAAATATGCTTCTTTAAAACGTGTTACTATTTAAATTAAGAGCAACGGGATCAATCTTCCACAAGTATCTCCATTGGAAGTAATTTTTATACTACAAGTAGGCCTGATTATAATTTAGATACACGTAATTCAAACTACGAACAAATCTGCAACTTATATCACAAATTCCTTCAGCGACTTTCAGTCTTGTATAATATCCTTCAGTTCACATATGGTATGCTTGCAGGCCTGTTTGCTTATGTATGTACGTATGTATGTATGTATGTATGTATGTATGTATGTATGTATGTATGTGCGTATGTATGTGTGTAGGCCATGTATGTAGGTATGTGTATGTATGTATGTATGTATGTATGTATGTACGTATGCATGCATGTATGCTTCTTCTGATCATTTTCTTTACACTTATGTAGGGCCTATACTGAATTGCAATGAATTAAAAATATTGAACCAAACGTTTTACTTAACGGAAGATATGAACATTTTATATTTAAATTGATGGAAATTTGAAACACTGATGAAATATAAGAAAGTCAGATCTGAATTGAAATTCGAATTAAAACACATATTTTTCTTTTATTGAATAGTTATAATTTCAAATTTAGAGCTTCCTGTCTCTACGTAGGCTATATTTGTTTCTTCGTATAACGTGAACTAACAATATATATCAATCTATTCAAGTAATTTTATTGTTTTAGCTTTCAAATGAAGAATTTTATAAAGGGATTGTCTTTAACGACGCCATTGTCAAGAATTAAAATAAATTGTATTTCTACCCGTGGGAGTTGAACCCCTGACCTAGAGTGGAAAACTAAATGAGTTATAATCCACTGAAGATTTTTAAATGTGTTCAATGTTCATATTTTATAATAAAATAACAAGAAAGTGAATGTTATTTTGTTGTGTAAAATGTCAATTCAACTTAAACCAGTTGATAAATCTGTATTTCTAAGCAAACACCACTTACTACATAGATGGCATATCATGCAAAAGAAAACAAAAACATGCATAACAAATCAAAATATTCGTAACAGATAAGGCAAATCTAGAAAGCAAGTTTACGGACATCTAATAAAATGTTATGTTACTACAAGAAGCTATAGCTCTACAGAGCTCTATTACGTTCAATATCGGCCGATAGGGATTTCTAAAATTAGTTGCCAAAAGGAACATAGATATCAATGTAAATTACAAATGTACTTATGCACTCCTTCTTTATATAGTTAATGTAATTTTGTTCGATAGGTAACTAATTCGGAATTTCTCTATCTTTCGGACAAGTAAAATTCTTGCATTGCGTAACATATTTATTGTCTTTAATTTGCCTGTAATTCTTGATTATAAACAGAATTAAATGTGATATAAGGTAATAAATTTACGGTAAGTCAAAATTCTTTTAATGTTGTAGGCTACTTAAAATTAAATAATAGTCGGAGGATAACATATCGGCCGACATTTTGATTTCTGTTGTGAATGCTCTAAACAAATGAAGATGATGGGCATGCTTTCAGCACAGAAGCAAAGACACGGTACTTACATGTTGTGTACTCTGGGGGACAATCTGCAGTCGCTATAATGTGGAACATATGGCAAAATATTTCAAAATCGCACTGAAATTAAATTGATCTGGAGCCAATTGGTCACGTAATAAAGTTGGGTGGAACACATCTAACTCTTATGGAATGAAGTACACCTTACAACTTCGTCAGATGCTGGAAAATTTCACAAAACGACTTCAAATGTAGATTGCTAATATATGATTAATACATTTTTATAGTTCCTACATTCAGTTGCTGAAACGTGTTTTGAGATAAAATTTTTCAACTATTTCTGACATCTAAATTTGAAATAATGTACTTTTTATAATTATGACTGTGATTTGTACCTGAAATACCCACAGAATATTCCAACGATCTTACTGAATTTCTATTCCTATAACAGATTTTTTTTTTCATTATCACTCACTTTCAAAGGAAAGTTCCAGTATTACCTACTACTTATCTATTGATCAAGTAACTGCCAAGATTTGACTCTAATATACAGTGCATACATTTTATCTTTCCACGCTCGCGGAGGTAGAATGGAAGCTTATAGCACACTTGTCCACATACGATCATGGAAAGATAAAATGTATAGGCCTATAACAGTAACTGCTAGCAGAAATGTCTAAATAATCGGATTTTTATTAGTGGCAATAAAATAATGAATTATCCCACAAATTCTATCTTTCATCCAATGGGAAGTTGGTCCTTCGGTTTTCTATGTTTTTACGAAACTAATTATTCTTTCATCACCCAGTTTTCACTGTATGTCTCTCAAATTTTTTCCAACTCACGTAACTGGTCAAATGCAAATTCAGTATTTATTTCTGTCTACCTTACAGATTTTACATCTTATTCAATGGGGTGTTGGTTTGTGGCTTGTAATTATATTTGTAAGGAAAGAATTAATTCTTTGTTACTACTTCGCACCCTATATTTTTAATTCGTTTTTATCCCATGTACAGTAACTGATCAAAGGTTTTCATATTTTTTTGCAAAACGTCAATCAGAATTAAATCATACAAATCGTACCAAACCCAACTAACATTTTTTTCTCCAAAAGTAAGTGACAATACCCACACTCTCCCTTTCTATCTTACCTCTCTGGATGTAGGTCTATTCAGCTCAAGTAGTTAGGCGGGAATGCATATGTTATGCTAGATAATCTGTTATAATTTTCTTTAAATAGGCTACATGGCCATTATTGATGAGAATTATAATATATTAAAATGTAGAGCTCTCAATTCTGACCCATTTCGATATGTGTGCTCAAATAAATCTACCTTCTACTTACTAAATTAGGTCTATACTGATTTTTGTTCTATAAAAATTCAATCAATTTCCATGTCCTTCAAATGGTCTGACGTGAATCCTATATTTTTTAAATATTACCTACTCAGGTTATAATGTGGAAACAGTATTAATTATTTATAATATTCTTTGTTTTCAAAGTGAACTTCCAAAAGAACAATCCTAAAGAAAAAGGCAACTTAGCCTATTTTTTTTCAATGCCCTGTTGTACTTTTTCATATATTCTTCAATAAATATATATAGATCGAGTAAATGGCCAAATGCGAGTCGTAGGCCTATTGTTATGATAACAGCCCCTTATCATTCCTATTAAGTTGGTTAATATCATTATTAAGATAATACACGACAGAGGAGAAAACCAGGAGTGACTCAATAATACTGATCCCAACCTAGTAGCTATAACTTAATATTCGTATCACAGGCATCAACCACTGTTCATTTGAGTGTTGGTCTATTTCTTAGCAACTAAAATTCCTCCACCATCTTTTTGTACTCTAGCCTTGCAATCTGATTTCATTTCAGTTAGCTGGTCAAATGAAAATCCTATTTGTTTTTCCTGAAACTATATTAGATATTTTAGAAAGGCTGATTACTTATTTATGAGGTCATAATACTAAAAGTAATAATAACTGATAAATGGAAAATAGAAGTGATTCCGTGAAATATTTATTGATTTCAGTCTCTGTACTTCCCAAATTTCATCTCTTTTCTGACTGGACTGTTGCGTAACCGGTATGCAATTTTTTAATAATCGTCGAGCCTTATCTTTGCAAATTACTGAGGCTTCGGTAAGAAGGTACTGGGGTAATTAAATTAAATTAAAACGATACTTATAGGATAAATTTAAACAATTGGATATCACTTAACGATAAAAAGGCTTCTGAAGGAGAGTCAAAACTTATATCACAGAAAGTAAAAATGACGCAAAATATCATGTCTCTTTTATTGGTTTTCTATATTTTATTGTTCTTGGATAAACTTCTACAGACTTTTCAGGTATCGAATCGCGGTAACCAGGTCATTGAAGTACGCCTAAGTACATGGAATGTAGTTAGATATACCTAGAATGTTTATTACTAAATTGATGGCAACTTCGCACACCTTATTCTCCTGTACGTGATAAGCTTAACAGACTCGGGACGGGGTTCACATGATGTCTACAAGACCATATAAGTTAGTTTTATAAACTTGTGGGAAATCTAATCAATTACGTCAATTCTATAGGCTACAATGAATTATAATCTCTCTTTCTGGGGAAATTGTAGCAAAATTGGGAGTGTCTTGATTTTGCAAAAGAAAGCCATTAGAATTCTATGTTAATCAAACTATCTTGAGCATTGTCGACCTCTTTTCAAACAATCACAGATATTAACCGTCATAAATTTATATATATACGACCTAGTCCTTTACACTCGACAAAATATAGACAATTACTCATTAATAGCCAATATACATGATCATGAAATTAGAAATAGTGAACAAATTAATATTACATACTGTAGATTACATAAAACTAGTACAAATTTTTCTGTCATGGGGATGAAATTATATAAGCTTCCCAGTCAATATTATAAGTTACCAACCAATAGTTTCAAAACTAGATTTTATAATTGGCTTTTAATTAATCCTTTCTACTCTGTAGATGAATTTCTTAACATAAATTCATACGAAATTGTTTTTTAATATATAAAGTTATTTACATTTAGTTACAATTATTACATTAAGGGTGAAATGTTTTCATTAATTTTAGAGTTTCAAAATATTTTGTTTTCATTCTAATTAAACTTTACTGTTTTCAATTATATGTGTATTTTCAAATGTATGTTTTTTTTTCCTACCTTCTGTATTGTGACAAAGCCTATCACTGTATGTTTAATGGCCTAATAAATTGAATTGAATTGAATTATAAGACTTTACCCTAGACTTTCATTTGAACATTTATTGGGCCTCAAACATGAAAACATGATCGCTTTCTCGCAATATGAAGTTAAAACGATTGTAACTCGGGGTATTACACAGAGAACACACAAGATAGTTCTCTAGGCGTGCTTTAAACTAAGAACAGTAGCTTTTACGCTGTATCTTAACCGTTTCGTACATGGCGTCTAGATTTTTTATTTAGTTTTTTTGAAATAAATAAGAAAGGTCGCGTTGCCTATGCGGCTAAGAAATTGATCGTCTCTGCAACTGAGAAAGCTGTCTTCTTGTGGAGTTTTTATTTACTTTATTGGGTTATTTTACGACGATGTATCAACATCTCAGGTTATTTAGCGTCTGAATGAAATGAAGGTGATAATGTCGGTGAAATGAGTCCGGCGTGCAGCACCCAAAGTTACCCAGCATTTCTCGTATTGGGTTGAGGGAAAACCCCGGAAAAAACCTCAACCAGATAACTTACCCCGACCGGGATTCGAACCCGGACCACCTGGTTTCGCAGCCGTTACTCCACAGGTGTGGACTTTTGTGGAGTATATTGGCTATTTCTCTTTATACTTTTTCTATAGAATTAAGTCCTCCGTTCAAATTTTTTGTTTCAAGTTACGCGGTTTTCATAGTGGGACGGCGTACTTGGATTGATTCAAGCTAACATAATCTATCAGTTATGAGGATTCCTTGGAAAAAGTAGATCGCGGGTAAACTTTTAGATTCCTTTCTTCCAAATTCTCCATCGTTAGCTACATAGCAATAACTTTCTCCCATTGCTGGCAAAACATTTCACAATTTATCTCTAAAAGTGAGAGAAAACTTGGCTTACTTATACTAACAATTTATTTTCGTGTCAAATAACAAAGAAATATCTTAAATCGCAAGCACGCTGCAGCCTACGTGTTGGTGAATAGTTACAATTAACCACATGTTTTCCGCGAGGTACGGTTCCTCTATCAGTATTCAGGACGCACTTGGCTATCGGATCTGTGGGCCGGTGTTTGTCGGTGATGGATGGGCGGAAGATACCCCACCCCCTCTCAAACTCCAATGCGGGCGAGGTACGCCCGGCCTTCAGGGCACCGCCCCGCCCAGCGACACATCCATCAAAATTGAGCACTATGCCACAATGCAACACGGAATTTGATTTTCATTTGCTGTGATGCTACACTCCACCACTGCTATAATATCATCAATAATAATTAATCATATATTACGATGGAATGATTATTCGAAGCTCTTATGCTTTGTGAAGGTAAGGCGTGTGGCCTGTTTTACAGGGTTTCTTGTGTATCAAAGGTTGCGGATATGGATAGGAGATTTGAATAAGGAAGAGAGATAAAAACATGAAATTCACGAACTGAAATCTGTGAACATTGTGACTTGGATATAGGATTTGGAAAACGCTCGTTTTACTGAATGTGTTAATATATATACAGTATATATATTTTATTAATTTTATTCCTATTGTTTTAGTTGTTTTTATTCGCGTGTAATTTTCGGCAGAGTTATTGATATGTGACAGGTTAAGTTAAGGATGATAGATAAGTGAATAATCGTTCCAAATTTCTTATACAAACTCTTTTCAGAAATGGACAACTATAGCCTAAATAAACAAAATATGTTTAATATAAAATGGGTTTATGTTACAGGCCTAATCGAATTTTTCTAGGCAAATTCTTGAACAATTATCATATTAAAATTGTCAAAATAAAAATTGCAACAGAAATACTCAGAACTAATACAAACGCGAAAACTTTAAATTTGCCATTTATTTATTGTTTTGAAAAGGAACTTATTAACATATTTCATTGCCCTACAAACATTCAACGCAACTCTGCAATAAAATCGTATTATTTTGTGTACAAATTTAACTTACAGTATCAAGAATGCTAAATTTGACGTATGCAGGAAGAATACAAATTAATTTTAACTCGTTAACTTTTATTACTGCATTTTTTTCTCCGACATTTTGTGGTGGTTAATTGATAAATGGTAGTTAGCCTACTTAGTTTACGTCCTTTTCAACTATGGAAATAGATTACCCGACTTGCCCGAAATCTAGGTAAGGGAAGACCGATTTGATCTGAATATTACCTTTTGGTATCGGAATCTACAAAACAGCGAATCTCTACCTTTCTGACACCTTCATGTCTCAATTATGTCAAGACAAATCAATTAGCTCTAACACCATTTTTTTGGAAAGAAAAGTATTTTTAAAATTTCAATACTCAGTTTCTGGAGGCAAGTTGCAAGTTGGGGCTGTCAGTAGATCGACAGACTACATACTAGGAGAGCCGAAGTCCAATCTTGGAAGAAGAAAGGTTTTTCATCTGGTCATAAATTTCATAACGGTTTCAAGTTACAATAATCCTGCTATAAAATTACGTACCGGGAATAAAAATTAGTCACAGCACTTCTCCTTTTGTCTAGACCGAGAAAATGCCATATTTCTACCTTCCTGCTTCTTGTACCTTCTATAACATGTGTAGTCTACAGACATTTTAGACTTTTCTTCATTTTATTTAAAAGTAGTTGAAATTTCATTTCATGGTACAAAAAAAAAATACTTTCAAATCGAAAAGAGGTTTTGATTTAAAAAGTAGGGCATTTCATCTCCGGGCAGCAAAGCTGGTGTTATTCTGTTTGTAAATTTAAATGGTATTCCATCACTCTCCAGTAATTTCCGTCAGGTTCTGTTTCAATTCGCATATCCAACGTCGACGCCCACTAGGAAAACGGGCGGAGGAAATTTAAAACGCGAAATCAAAGCAATGCGATGCTGGGATTCAAGCTTTCTTTCACACAAAACAAATCCCCGTATGCAAAATACATACGAAAACTGACATTGACTTTATTTATATGCTAATACAGTGATAGTACATAAATCGTCTGTTATGAAATCATAATTTTAGGGGGGAAAACGTGTGTACTTTGAAAACAGTTTAGTCTTATTTTAATTACTGAAATAAATTACTTTCACATGAAAGTAAGCAAATAATTTTCAAAGACTAAAACATTAGACAGAATAATATTAGGACTTTAATAGTCTTCAATATATTAACGTGTTAGTTTGATTTTTATATTCTGCGTAGATTTGTTCATACAAGCAACATTTTGAGCTTAGCTAAACGACTGTTTTAAAAATGGAATATAGTGGCGGCGCTGTCACATTCGTCAATTTAGCCGTACAGATGGCTCCATTTTATAATCATGTTCTAACGAAACAATTTACTTTCTAAGTTTCTACTCTGAACAGAATTGTGAAATCTTCCTTTTTCAGAAATTATAAATTGTTTGAATTTAGATAATATTCCACATGTTTTATATGCTGCAGATTCGATTAATCATTCATGTAGACAACAATTCCTTTTTCACAAATAAACTATAAATTTGGTGGGTAAAATTTCTGAAAAAAAGAGAGGTATTATAATACAGGTTTTATATTTCAGGGCTTAACCAAATTTTCTCAGTTTTCACAAAAATGTCAATTCAAATAAATTATTTACATGATTTAAACACAAAGCTTTTCTTTTTGTAATTTTCGCACGTAGAAATTTTCCTTCTAATCTACATGCAAAATTTCACTGTAGAAATCAGATAGGCCTATGACTGATATAAATTTCATTAATTTAGAATAGCAGTCTCATTATTTCACTGTTATAATATAATAATTAATGTATAAATTCTTTTATTCCTTCATTAAATAATTTTAATTTCTGATTTATTTTCCGAAAATATAGACTAGACCTTTACTTGTTATGTTATATAATTTACAGGTATTATGTATAAATATATATGTAAATAACTGTTACGTACACATATGTAATTATACTTTTGTTACCATTAAACATATAAATAATTCTTTAATAAAAATAATGTTTACAAGTAACATAACGAAATAACTGTTAACAAGAATACCTATTACTACATATTTGAAAGCATTAAAATATTTTCATCAGTACGGTCCTATTTTTGGCAGTTTTAATTTTCAATTCGTTTTCGGGAATTCAGTCGATGATTGGTAAATTCAAGATGAAAAATAGGTCTAATAGTTATTTTCAAGGAAAAGAAAACCAAGTATTTCTCACACATTAAATCCCCTTCATTTCCCATACGAATATGAGATGTATAAATTTTATAATTATCAAGGAACATCCTTATGGCCAAATTTTAATAATTTATTTAATGAATATAGCTTTGCACTTTACTTCCAGTTAACCTAAGAATTCCACGACAATTTATACCATTATCAGCTTTATCCACTGTCACTAAAAAGTAAAATTGTCAGATATCTTGCTTCAGAAATTAATATATAAACCCTATGTGAGATAGAATTAGATTGGTATAGTCCGTGCCACTGTTTTTGGCGTGTGGAATAAGTAATGGGAACGTTAAGTGCGAGTGTTTTACCTTTTCCACAATCAGTCTGACAACTCTGTTTGACAAATGGCTGATGTGTCGTGTATAGGAACTGGTACCATTCTCAGCTGCACTATCAACATGCTCAAAAACTGGGCACTATACTCTAGGACACACGCCAAAAACGCTGTAGTGCGTTGTCTAACCATAAAAATATATGTTTCGTTTTATTAGTCATAGCCCAAGAGCTAAACTTACAAATGGATATTAAATCTGATCATGTCATGTTGCAATCCGCCTTTAAAACATTCATCTCTATTTCACCTTTAGAGGTATAGCAGCTAAAACAGAGGCTTAATGAAGGTAATCACGCCTTTTTTATACTCCCAACTTAAGTATGAAGTAGAGATACTATGAATTTGCCTCATAATTACGTATAATTACATATTTGAGTGCAATAAATTGAAATTTATATACGATTATACACAAAAAGTATAAAATTAAGTTAGGCACTATAAGTTACTAATTTTTATAAAGTAACGGTGGAACGTTTATCCCTAAATGTGAAACTAGAATTGTATAGAACGTTTATAAGCGATTAAAGGAGAAAGATAATGAGGGATTAAGGTATGGGATGTAACTCATAAAGTAAAATAGCCTATTTATGGAATTTTGAAGGGAATTACTAATAATATTACAATTTTATGATAAAATCCTAAAAAATATATATTACAATTTAACTCAAGGTTTCCAATCGCAAACTGAATTAAAACTATTATAAAGTAAATATAATCATGAGAAACTTTCCCTCCGTAGCTGTACACAAATAAAGCATCATGAATATTCCTTTTTAGAGTGCTATAAGAGAAAATACAGGGTGTTAGTTTAAAAATCACTGGAACACAGAATGCTGGTAACTTTGCTGGAGAAGAAATATCAGTTAGTAAAAAACGAACTTGATTGTATTAGAATGCTATTGCAAAAAACTTATTTTCAATCAAATATGAATTAAGGAAATACAACATGTAAATTAGTAGGTAACAAGAGTGAAAATCACAAATAAAAACTTTTACCACGAAAAAACTTCCAATATTAATCAACTCTAATAACATGTATGCCTACTCTAAACTTACTAAGCACTAAATGCACTAACTAGGTACTAATACAATGCGTTCTACAGAGAAGGTCCCAGAGTAACTTCATTTGTGGGAGATTATTTGTTCTTAATTATAATATGAAAACACATGCGTTTCAATTTGATAAATGTAATACTGAACCTAACACTATTTTTGTACTTGGAAAACGTGGATTAAATAAAAATTGTGTGCAATATCGGAAAGTATGCTTTAGAAATTACGAATGAGAATAAGTTATTGCTTAAAAATACAAACTACAGAAAAACATATTTTATACTCCTGCTATTTGTGGCTCACAAATTCTGTTTTCTTCACAGCTCAGTGTTTCAATTGAAACTTCAGAAAACTCCTTCATAAGAAGTAAGGAAAAAGTGACAATAATGTGACATCGACTGTACTGAAACACTAACTGCAGACCTGGATAACTTATAATCCCGCATATTAAAAATGTAATACATAATTTCTTCATAAATTAAGCACTAGTGCTAATCCTGTGTATGAAGATTTTTTAAACGAGATTAACTATATTTATATAAATTTATACAGACGTTTCAAGTTCAAACACATCAATACGACATGACATAATTTATGAACTTGAAACTTGATTGCAAATAAAGACACAAAACTAACAGATACTATGATTAATAATAGGCTTGTATGTATTCAACAGTGCCACTCGGAGATGCGTCAAATTAAGAAAAAATGACTGTGTTCATCTACGAATAAAATTCCACGTAATATTTTCAACTTAATTGAGTTCTTTAAAATGTTACGGCGATAGATATATTTAAAAAGATGAAAATGAAAATTTATCCTATAAATTTGTTTTTAGGCATCTCTTTCATATAACGAAAACAAGAAAATATAATTATAAATTTGTAATTTGATATAGACTTATATGGATGTTACTATTACAATATCAGAGCGAAATTCAGTTTTATTTGTAAGATTGGCCTATATTTAATGAATTTAAAACATCGAAATATTATTCTATTTTGTGTCAATATAATGCTAACCTACTTATGTGAGATTTATTTAAAGTGAATGTCTGGTTTTCATTTATATTTAACATCATTCTTAGAAAATTGAGTAATAAAATTGTAAGATCGATTTAAATGGGATATGAAATAATAGTAGCTTATTGAGCAGAAGATTACAATATACCTAATTAAATTTTCCATACTTAATGAAATATATTTTCTGTTATATTACTATGATGTACCCAAGTACATTTGGAGTTTCAGTGCAGTAATTCTGTGTTTCCATATGGTGAACGATCGGTAGAACGGAGAAAAATTCTCTCCGACACCGGGACTCAAACCCGGGTTTCCAGCTTTACCTTCTGGTGCTTTATCCACTAAGCCATACCGGATTCAAGTCCCGATGCCGGGTTGAATCCCTTTCATTTGTAAGTTCTACCTACTGTGTTCCCCTTTTTGGCCTACCTCGTGTACCGTGTCACAGTATGTGTGACAGTAGACACATTGTCCAACCACAAGTACAGAGGTGCACTCATTATGAGTGACTAGGTGGCCGGGGTCCGACGAACAAGGCGCCGTCTTGGATCACAAAATTACTTACGCTTTATCACAGAATTTAAAATGAGAGGGATTCAATACGGTATCGGAACTTGAATCCGGTGTGGCTAGTGGATAAAGCGCCAGCACAAAGTTGGTTGGAAATCAGGGTTCGAGCCCCGATGCCGGAGAGAATTTTTCTCCTTTCTACAGATCTTTCACCAAAGTTTTCTGTGCAATCACCATGGAAAGGAATAGTGGAGAAAGAAAATTAATTTTACTCGTTGAGATATTTACAAGTAGTGAAACTTAATTTACTAATTCAACATTTTAAAGCATTCCAAATTTCTTTTTTATTACTACGGTTTTCACATGGAAATGATGACGAACTCAACCTTTGCATTCTGGCTTCTTTTTATATTTCAGCAGAGGTATAATAAAATCCAAGGTTAATTCTCTCTCCTGAATACACTTTACTTTGAGAGAACTGTTTAATATTGGCAAAATGTGCAAAACACGTCCCTTCGAAAGTACAATAGACTACAAAAGAGGTGGAGAATTTTTCGTTGGATGTTTTAGATCTATAAATCCAATCTATCGACTTAAAACTGAAAAGCTTCATCTGAAGATAAAAATATATTCAAAATTCAAAATTGTCATTGTTCATAACTATGATGACGAAACATTTCATACTAATTTCATGCAACAAGGACTACAGTATCACTTTGTGACCTCCTCTTAGTCTGCATCACTATTGTCAGGATCTAATAAAACACTTTTTAATTAATCTAACAACAGAGAAAATATATCTAGCGTTACTATTACAGTGTTAAAGATTCAATTTGATTAGAAGTAACCCTGCACTCACACAATTCACATTCACACCAACTACGTGACTAAAATCTACGCACAACACCATCATTAGAGTATTAAAACACACGCAATGTTATATTAAAAGTGCGAACTCCTCATTTTCTAATAGATGCTTGTCTATAAAGGTATTCAAAAAATCTAGGCAATTCGCTAAGAAAACACTTTTCTAAGACTCTCTGCAGCATTTTCTTCTAATATTCGCACACTTTTTAAAGCAAAAACATAAAAAGAGTCCTCCACTCAGATTAGGAGGAGCGAGTAACACAGATTACAAGTCTGTTAGTGTAACAACCACGTAAGGATATCAGCGGCATTTACTAATAAGATCTTTTCTACAATTAGTTAAATAACACACTTTGAGACATTGAATGCCTAAGCTGTTACGAGTCAAAACTCTTCTAAGAAACAAAAAATTATTATATAATAAAACTCTAATTGGGACAAATCTATAGCTGCACAAAACTAATTTTCTACTTTTACTGGCCACACTAAATATCAAACAACAGAAAAAATATTAATGTAGAGAAAAAAATATACTCTATGAATCTCCACAAAAAGGACTAATAATATTGCATTAAGGAGTTGGCTAACATTTTTTGGTTTACTCGCCCCAACGCTAGATGGCAGCAGCGACGATATCTTCTCAGGGTTGCAGAAGGAGGTTGAAGGGGCAGCAGTTTTGTGACTTCTTCTCTCGTTTCCTATAGTATTTTGCTTCATTTTTCCGAAATCACACCGTTCCGCTTTTGTTTGATTCCAACTGGTGATTATTTTCATGTCACTAGGTACATTATTTGTCATGATTCATATCACAGCATAGAGGCTGTGTTCTTTTCATCATTATGAAAGCTATGTGCGTTATTGAAATGTTGTTTTATTCTTTGTGTGATAGATGTGTCAATGTGTGGTTTGTTAAAACTGAATGCTATTCAAGCTGTATTAATGTTTTTCAGTGAATGTTATATTTGCATTTGTGTGCTAAATGTTAAACTAAAATCATACTCGATTTGTAAACCCGAACCGTCCATATATTTATCTCATTTATTATGAATAAATACATTTCACCGAAGGATGAAGGATGTATCTACCGATTGGCACCGTTTTTCCAAAAGCACAAGTAATGTTTCTATACAACAATACTAGAACATATGACTAATCACCGTTAATGCTATTACAAAAATATATATTCTTACGGTAGGTTTCACCAACCTTGATCATAAAAACTTGGCAATGTCAAATATACAGAATATCTCATTTTTCTTGCTCATCCAAAATAAATTGTTTCTTAGGTGCCAAATGAAAATTTGGTTCAAATAAAAGTTGTTTAAGTACAATGGGGAATTAATACTATGAGTATTTCTTTCTTATAACCTCGTTCATTAAGGAGATACGAGTAATGACTTCATTTCTTTAAATGGCACCATGTACATTTTATTCTATGAATCATTTAACCTCTTCAAGATCTGTTCAAAAATACATCACAATGTATCATTCTAATAACCAAAACATTGAGGAGTGCAAAAGAATATGGAACTCATAGTGTACGTGTTTACTGGAAGTCGGAAGTAAAATGACACTTTGTAGCATTCCAATATCATTACTGGGCTTATTTGTATTAATGGTACCCAAGTGGCAGACGATATGCAAGATTTGTAAGAATAATTTTTTCTGATCTTTCGGAGACCATACATTTGAGGAACAGAATGGCTGTGCTATACTGGCATGATGGATGCCCAGCTCATAAGACCTTAAAAACCCATCGTGTTCTGTACCGGAAAATATCCTGGTAGGTTGATTGGACGTGGTAGACCAGTTAATTGGCCTGCTCATTCTTCTGACCTTACGCCACTAGACTCTTGTCTTTGGAGTGCTGTCAAGAACGCTGTCTATCGAAATGTTTCAGCAACACAAGAGGATATGCGGCAACATATTACTCGTGCTTGTACATTCGTTCAGTAGGCAACACTAGAATGATCTATGGAGTCATTCACACAAAGATAGTAATTATGCATTAATTCCAATGATCATAACTTGGAGCAGGACATGTAAACGTTCTGTTTTACTAGTAAGAGTACCAAAGTGCTACAAAGTGCTATTTTACTTGGAACTTGCAATAAGTATGTAAACCATGAATTTCATATTCTTTTGCGTTCCTCAATGTTTTATACAGTAGAATGGTACACTATGATACATTTTTGAAGAGGCCTTCAAGAGGTTAAATGATTCCTTGAGTAAAAAGTGCATGTTGCCATTTAAAGTAATGAAGTCATTACTCGTTTCTCCTTTATGAACAGGGTTATAAGAAAGATGTGCCCATAGTATTAATTCCCATTGTACTTAAACAACTTTTGTTTGAAACAATTTTTCATTTGGCACCTAAGAAAAAAAATATTTTGGTGAGCAAGAAAAATGAGACACTCTGTATAATGTTAGTCAAAGAAGACATTTCTTGTTTCTTTATTTGATATAAACGAGGAAGAAAGCAAGATTGACTTGTTTAAAAGATATTCCTAAATTGAACTTTTTTTCATTGCTGGTGATAAAAAAATAAAACCACAACGTTTCCAAGGTTGAGTATATCTTCGTCTTCAGATGATGAAACAAATAGAGTGAGTATGAATTCCTGCTCGTTGAGGCCGTTACAAACAGTCAGAAAAGTAGATTAGATGTCTGTAAAGGCCCTCAAACAATGGGAATCGCTTTTCATTCCATTTCTTTATCCCTTGAACACGAAGACAAGAGCCAATCGTCGGGACGTTATGATTTTTCTTCTTCGATTACCAGCAATGGAAGAAGTCCAATTTACACTTCTTCTGAACTTTTCATCAATGTTCGTCAAACCAATATTCAAATTTAAAGATGGAATTTATGTGTATTAACTAAGTAGACAAATAGTAAACTAAGTATGAAGAATATACTGAATGAGTGTTTTCTGTGACATTATACAAAATTGTGTTATCATGTTCATTAAAATAGTAAATAGTCTTGATTATGGGGTGTTTCACGTACAATATATAGGAAGGAATTCTCTGTGTTATTTTTTTCATAATGTTAAACCTGCAGCAATAAATATTCTCTCAAACTAACCCATCTAAAAATACTAAGCTAAATATAATTCAACAACACTCTAATTTCGAGCTAGAGGACTAAATATGGATCACGAACTAATTAACAAGGAATAATTGCTATTGATTTTTTAAGATTATACATAACAGGCTAATTTCGCTTTGTTTTCTTGTCGTGCAATTTACTTATATTTGATTATTTTTCCATTAGTCACTCGAGTTTTAATTACCTATATTCTACAATCAAATGTATCAAATTTACACTCATTTTGCATTATGTGTTCCTTCGAAATATTTTCTGACATTCATATTCAAGAATTATTTAAAACAGATGACTTTGATATGCAGATGATTTTTAAGGTTATTGGATATAAGGACACTTTTATGCCAGTCTTCGCTTTTTGACAAGTATAAACTAAGACGTCCTTAAGTTGTCGGACAATCAAGTATTTGTTGACAGGTATTAATTTGAGTTTCGTCACGCAAAGTCTGACCAATGTTGGTGAAACCGGTCGGCAGTCTGCTTTCAGATAAAGTGACCAGTGAAGACTCTATTTTAACTCGGAAGAAATTAACGGTTAGCAAAGACGGACATTCCTCACACTAGGCAAGGACAATAAGAGATCAGGAGGAAGGAGTAGCATGGTGGCAGGGGATAGACGTAACTGACTCTATAAAACCTTCCACAACTGACATTTTCCACCAAAACTCGCTCTTTGATGAGCCGGGATTTGAACCCAGGTGTCCGTCGCTCAGAGCAGACCAATGATATAATTAAGAAATGAGAATCGGCGTTGACAATGGTAGGGGGAACGGGATTACTTGGAGAATATTTCCCTGAAGACTTTCTTTGTTCATTTGAACACACAGCGATTCGAACTCGAACCTTCAGCATAGAAGGCTGATAGTCTAGCTGTTTTGCTATTACGAAAGTATAATATGTACTGTAATAACAGTCTAATTCTTACTGCTTTAAATATAATTTTTAACATGAGAGAGAAAAATTATAATCCAATTACATAAAATTATTCAAAGTTTTTAATGTATACAAAGTGTAAACGATATAAACAGCCAAATTTATATAGATGGTCCACTTCAGTGCACTCAACAAGAAAGTATAATGACATTTTATTCTCTCTTGAAATTTGAAACTAAAATTCTATCATGCTAATAAGACGAAAAACAGCCACTGATAAGATCATTTGGGCAACAGCAACAAACGTTGAATTTTCAGGAAGCGCTGCGCTCACGACCAGAACTACATCTACTTCAATTAGTCGCATCCATATTTGTCATCTAATTGCAAGTAACTTATTCTCACCCTTTGATGTCTCTTTAGCGCTGCCAGTTATTTTGGCTACTGGTTCATACCCCGTGACTTAGCGCAGGGAATTTCTCAACCCTATACTTATTAACTTTTACAAAAATATGAGACTTGAAAAAAAAATATATTTTTCTTAGTGAAGTATTACAGTTTGAAAAAAAGTTATTACAATTTTTTGTCCCATATATATTTGAATGCTGATATCTTTTACACTCTGTTTAAAGCATATGAAAATTTTACTGTTGTAAACTAATTATTCTAATAATTACATTACAAATATGTAAAATATCCTTAATTATATGAAAACCATGTCGAATTATAATTATAAAAGCAGAAGTTACAATTACAAAACCATCCAATTCTTCGAACGTCAGGAACAAGAATATAAATTTCGAAAGATGTGCATACAATACGAAATGCACAACGTTAGCCACAGCTTTATTCTAATGGAGATATCCATCTGACCCATCCACAAATAACATAATAAAGGGTAACTATATCTACCTCAACAAGATAGTTTATACTCTACAATCAACATTACAGGCCTATGGCCTACAATGCGTGTAATATACCATACATACAACAGAATAGATGTTACCATTATGAGATCATAGACCAATTAGAAAGTCAGGAAAGGCCAAACAAAAGTCACAAAGCTGCATTCGATTGATAAATCACATATTTCTCTGTGTTTGTCAACATATTTCAATGAACAATTTCATTAGATATTGATAGGGGATACGTTAACATAAGTTGATTTCAAAGTAGTTTCATTGTGTTGAAGTTAGAAATCTGTGTATAAATCACAGATAGAAACATTTTCTTAATCGTTATCAGCAAAATAGATAAATATGTTTTAACAACGCAGACTTAGCAGAGAGACCTTACAATATAATCGGGCATAATGAAATAGAAAGAAACAAATCATCAATTTTCCAATCAAGACCCAGTACCTTCTTGTAGGCATACAGGACACCACACAGTAATTTTGGTGTGACATTTTAAAATAAACTATGGTAAGAGTAGTAGTAAGAGTAGTATTATATTACATTACTTTTGTTGTATTCTTCCTTACGTTTTCCCTATTAACTATTTGCACTAATTGAGTTGCTTTTATTATATCCCAATCTTCAGATCTGTATTTTACTTTCTTTTTTCTATTATGGTATTATTTTCATGTTGTTTAGTGTCGATTTTGTTATGCTATTATTTTTTGTAGCATGTTAGTATTCTGTTCTGTAACTTTTTATTAAATTTTCACTGCTTGTATACTTTGTGACCTGGTAGAGTGTAAAAGAAGGCCCTATGGCCTTAACTCTGCCAGTATAAGTAAATAAATAAATAAATAAATTTATTATTATTATCATTATTATTATTATTATTATTATTATAAGGTGCCATTATGTTCAAAGCAAAAAGATGGACGATATTTATTTGGAAAAAGTAAAAATTATATCATGTGCAGTTAAGAAATTAACACTTAATTTAACTATAGATTTAATGACGTCCTTTCGTTTCAAGGACTGACTTTCAAGAATCTGAAAACAATTAAATCGAAATAATTAATTAACATTATGAAAGTAATGACCTTCAAATTTTAAATAAAAAATATCTTAAATTTTCCTCTCTTCTAGCAGATATGTTATATTTTCTATCCCCTACCTTAATTTAAAACGACTCAATACGCGGTTTCCAATTTCAAACAAAGAATTTCTAATTTATATTGGTTTATTTAATAGTTTTTATGTCGTAAAGCTCTTTCCCAAGCGTCGTTCATAAATATTTACATTTCTCTTGCTTTTATACGATACGATTTAATACTGGACGTATTTTCTTTAAATAAACTTTGATTAAAGATTCAGTACTTTTTGTGAGACTTTAAATATAAAACATAAATTTGAAAACAAAATTATAGTTATATAATTATTTAATTGTCCCTAATGACTTTATAATTCAAATCGGTTGGTAACTAAAACTCACAATTACAATAAAGAGTCGAAGAATGTATAATACTATCACGTTACAATGAATAGCAACATTTACTGATTATGATGAAGTAAATTGTATTAAAAATTTTTACATTCAACAGCAAACCTAAAAATGAAGATGTAAAGAATACTGAAAAATATTCGTATTCATAAAAAGTCTGAACAAAATTACAACATAATATTTAAACTATATTGATTTCTTTGTCTTCTTTAACTCCTCTATTTGTATCGACTTAATCCAGTACAGTGTATGGGAGGATATACAGTGCGTACGTTTTATCTTCCCACGCTAGCATATGTGCAGCTGTGCTTTGCACTGCCGTGTCCTCTCTACAACCGCGTTTATGGACAGGTAGGCCTAAGACTCTCTCACATTGCGGACTTTCTGACTATGTGGTCAGCACGATGCAGGGCTAGCGCGGAGTCATCTCAGGACAAGTATAACACAGTAATAAATATCTAGTCCCGCGGAATAGAAATAAGCATTCATCCACGGCAGGAATCGAACCACGGACCGTTTGGCTGGGAAGCACAAGTGCTGTCCATAAAACCATTACGATGGACTTAAGTGACACAATTGTATTATTATTATTATTATTATTATTATTATTATTATTATAGTCTTCTAAGTCACGACAGCTTTCCACAATTAAACATTTGGAAAATTATTCTAGTATCATACGCATTTTGTCAATCCTCTATGTCTAGTTTCCTTTTCCTATCTTGATGCACTTTCAGCACATGTTGATTTGTTTCTAAATATAATAAATTGTTGTTTCCTGTCATTTACAAACTGAAACAATTTTAAATCGTCTTTTATTCTGAAAGAGTATAATATGCCTTCAAAGCTGTTTCTTGATTACTTTCTTCAAAACAAGACTAGAGCCACAGTCAATTCATCGATTTATTTTAAGGAAAGTGATTATTATTATTATTATTATTATTATTATTATTATTATTATTATTATTATTATTATTATTATATCGCTCTAAAACTTGTAAATATATGGTAATGCTTTAGTTACTTATAACATTGAAAGCTTTCAAGGCCAGTAGAAGGGCCATAGAAGTAATTTCAAAACGCCTCCGTTTTGAGTTATAGTCAGGAATATTTATTACACAAATAACAGGAAGTCAAGCAAACTATCTTCTATGCACGAATTTCGGAACGTTTATCTAAGTTTAATAACCAGTCCTGCCAACCTGTATTAACTCTCCTAAAATCAGAAACACTCGTATTGCACTGGCGACATCGCGGCGTTGGATGTCGGGTTTTGGAACAGTTACACTATATATAGGTAAAGCATGGGCATACGAGAGATTTGTTTGACTTCCTGGTACTTCAGTGAAAACGAATTATAAGTTTTAACTCGAAATCGAGGCGTTTCTAAGCTATGTTCCTATTTTCAAAACGCTCCTTAAAATCACCCTCTATTATCTCTGGACGCTTATAAAATGTTTATTGAAATAATATCCTAACATAACATGATTCACTATGAATGAAATATTCGACAATGAAATTAAAACAAGTTATGTTCTTATAGTTAACTTATAACTTACATATCATAAAAAGAGAAAAAAAAACTAAATTTGTAACTAAAGTAACAACACTACTCTTGTATTTCAAAGCGATACACATGTCTTTCTTTACGACAGTTTCTTATAAGAATGCAGCTTGACATGTTTGGCCATGCCTAAATTATACAAAACCATCTACAGGTTATACCGATACAAACTGTCTAAATTCAAGCACTATAGTAATATATGTACTACAATGTATTGGGTTATACATTCTTATAAATATTGTACATGAGGAATACCCAGGGTTTCCATCCGTTGCTAAGGACGAACATAAGTTGTGATACGAGGGAATCTAGGAAGAAATGCTACCATCTTGTGACCTAATTCAATTAATTCACATATATTATGTCCTTGCTACTATCAAACAAATGCTTCATGTCTAAATTAGTAAAATAATATGTGCTCGCATTCTCGAAATATAAATATCTTTTCTCTAAAGTTGTTTCCACTTTATTCAGTATTCACCTCTACCAGTGATCAAATGCAATCTACGTATAGTTAATACTATGTGCCTCACAAGGGACTTTTTTGTAATATCAGGTAGAAGCCACACTTGAAAGATTAGGACAAGGAAAAAAACGAAGATGTTAATACAGACTCTATGACACGAAAAATAGATTTTAAATGTAGCGTAAAATGATTCGCTATCGATTAATCTATCTACGTTTCATTAACTGAGCCAAACCAGATGTTTAAGTCTTATTCCATAATGTAGACAGGGTAGTTATGAATTCAACTACTATGATTTTTGTTTTGTATTAGCTATTTGCAAATAGTAATCAAGTGTATTATGACAAAGAAGCTGGAAGGCAAAAGTATTTCTATCTGGTGTACAGTTCTAGCTGATTAAAAGAGAAAAATCACGGAAAATCATGTCAAACATGAGTTTCAACAGTAGTGCCAAACAGGCTACTCTAATGCCAATTTTTCAATAATTTTGCAAGCTGTTACTTTGCATATTTCAATTCATATTGGTAGATAATTTTTTATATTTTATATTTCCTTTAGAACAATTTCTTGTGTGCAACTTTTCAATAAGGGTTTCCATCTAGTGAATTTGGAAGATTTTCTTACCTGTATACATAAAACACTGCTAACTGTCTAGGTTGATGATTGAAATTCATGAATGATTGAATGAGACTGATTTACGGTAGGAGAAACGGGAGTAACCGGAGAAAGTCTGTTCCAATCCAGTCTTCGTTGACCACACATTTTATTTCGACTAATCAGGTTTTGAACCAGATGTCCGGCGTGGAAAGTCCATGCATTATTCATTCATCTAAAGTTGAAATTATATTTTATCATATATTTTCTTCTTTAAAGAAGTTTTAGAAACTTTTCGGAAATTTGTAACTAAATATGCATTTAATAAATTTCAAAGTCTGTAACGTTTCATAAACGACATATTTTATGTTTTTATGGAAAAGTATTGATATTTTTGGCAGTTAGAGCGTAAGAAATATCTTATAATTCTTTCATGTTTCATAAAAATAAATTTAATGGAATATGTATATCTGATTATGAGGTATAAATAAGGAATTTTGGGGGCAAATGTTTACTCAGAATTAGTTAGATGTCGGGCCCTGACTAAGTAACAGCTATGTTGGAGAAGACTAGTGAATGAGTTTCTTCCATTGCCTCAGCTTTACAATTTCATCGTACAACATTCTGTATTTACCTTACTCTTCCTCTTATTCCATACCACAAACGCCAAAATATGGCACAGTTTAGCTTCACATCTTATGTGAAACCAAGTGAAAATAGTTATCCTGATTACAACTCTATCCTCGTGTACTTCTCACGACGAACTACAGGTCAAAGGTGCCCATGGCGGTACCTTCTTTAGGTCTTGTGACCGTAGGGGGAGACCTCAAGCTATCTCAGTGGTATCTCATCCGTCTTTCTCACTCGCTCCTCTCAGGAAGTTTAGTAAGCGTAATAAATCAATTAGCGATCATAGTGCAGAATGCGTTTCAGGCTGTTTCGGTCCATCTTTTTGAGCCACTTTTCAGTTTTGGTACTAGGTCATTTGGGTAAATAAGACATTTCGGTCCCACGACATTTTTGGTACAGCATTTTCGGTAATAGGCCATTTCCGTACCAGAATTGTTTGATACAGCGCTTCGGTCACTTTATTGTTTTTGTCATTGCTTTGTATCAGTCATGTTGCTTGGTCATTGCTTATGAAATAAATTTAATTTAAATTACATTTTCTAGCAACGGGAGAAACAATTTGCAAAATGCAATGCAATTTCTAAGTAGAAGTAAAATCATTTCCTAGCAACGAAAGAAACTATTTACAAAGAAACATAACCCTCTTCTGTACAAAAAAAACATCAAGAACCAGGAGCAAATCGTGGAAGATGCCAGAACTACAAGATCAGAGGACAGTTGGATGTTTATTTAAGGAAACTGGCCTACAAACTGAAGACCAACCCTAGTGAGCGTGCGGCTGATAGTGGTAGTGAAGAGGAAGAAATGGAATAGTACCTACTTAGGCAGTAAATTCCTGTGCAATTTCTTACAATGAAAATAATTATTCCTTCTATTTCATTATATTTTGAGGGTATAATGACTGAAGAAGGTACCAATATGCCATAATTACCCAAAAAGTCATTACCAATATGCAGTGACCCAAAGATACCAATGACCGAAAAAGAGTGGCCAAGTGTCAGATACCCATATATCTGTTACCTATCTGTCTGTTTACCGAAAATGTGGGACCGAAACAGCCGCTAATCGCAGAATGGACGTCCATCCACTCTGTCCGTTCAAACAGTTTTACACCAACCTCTAACATAGAGGACCAAAGACTTCATTTTGGAGAGGTTATAATGGGTTAGGTACCTGACTTTTAAACGAAAATTAAAAAGTGGATGAAGAACTGAATTAATTGTCCTATTACGTATTTAAACGATGTAACAATTCAAAACAGTTATTAGAAAACTTACTGACATTTTATACATAATTATGAACACGATAATCACTATAACTAAAAAATTAGTCAATCATACGTTTATTAGTAACGGAATTAACTTCATAAGAGTAACTGTTTATCATATCTATATTTGATTAGTATGTAATACGCAAATAAAATTTAATGGTGCGGAAAGTTTTAAACGTTGGTATACGCGAATATCAAAGTTAGCAGCATTATTTCTGAGACACCCTCGCATCAACTTGTAAAGTAGCTTGTTTTGTTGCTAAAGTAGAATGTATATATACACTTTCAGCAGGTAGGGAGAATATGAAACACACTACTCTAGACACGATTGTCCGAACGGACTGAAACTCATGGTATTGAGAGCTAATGCTATGGAATTCATACAAGTAGTAGAGTTAAAGTAGCAAACGCTGATACAGTTTCAAACACCACAGGATGAGCAGAGGTGTGATGTCACGTGATAGAACCGCAAGTGAGATCGACATTTTGTCTCTATATAAATCTGACGGATGCGGGGGCTAATATTAAAATAATATATCGACATTTCAAAATAAGTGAAGTTATACAAAAACCGCTTTGAGGTAAAACAGTCACAAGAATAGATCAAGGCAAAATACAATAACTAGAATACAAAGAAGGAGACTAAAGATGCGCGAAATACTATAGACTAGAACAAAACTAAACAGAAGAGAATGAAAGAGAGCACAGTAAAAGACAAGAAGTGGATAGGAGAGAGAGAGAGAGAAGTAGAGAGAAGTGGAGAGGAAAGAAAATATGGGAGAGGAGAAAGGAAAGAAAATAATAGAGAAGTGAGAAGGAGAGAGGAGAGGATTTCAAGCGTTGGATAAAATAATATATGTTGGATAAAATAATATATGAAGTTGTAGCTGAAATAAGTAAATTAAATACAGGGTGTTTCCGGGCTGGTTTTTACTAACTTTCAGGGATGATGTAGAAGGGCACATGTATCAATTTGAGATAAGGAACCCTGGTTCGGAAATGACTGAGTCGAAAGTTATAAGCAAAAATAGTTATGTGGAAATGGAATTGTAATTTGGCACCAAGTGCCCTCCTTCCCTAACCTTTGGAACAGTCATGGAAAGATAGTATGAGCCGGATGTCTCCTACATGGGTACTTGACCCAATATAATTTGTGAGCTTGTCTACTGTTCCCATTGGCTGATCCGTATTCGAAAATCAGGTCTGCATATTCCGCTCTCGTGTACTCCTCAATTTCACTAGGACTGATCGACTGGACACTGCAACTTGTACACATACATTGCTGTCTACAGACGTGCATATCAGGACCGACCATGTCTGTTACACATTACGCTATCTGCATTGCTTTACTGTAGTTTCCTGTCCCCACCCCTTAGACAGTGCACTGAACGGAATACTGTAGGTAGACAACGTAAACAACGTCAGATGAATACAGTATGTTTAAGATAAATACACATAAATAAGGTGTACAGAGGAATAAAATTATTTCATTTCCACACAACTATTTTTGCTTATAACTTTCGACTCAGTCATTTCCGGACCAGGGTTAATTATCTCAAATTGATACATGTGCCCTTCCCTATCATCTCTGAAAGTTAGCAACACTAGCCCGGAAACACTCTGTATAGTATCTTTTCTTTATGGTAAGGATATTTATAGAAAAAGGACTTCCACCTAAGAAGAGCATTCGCTACTGTAGGCCTGTGTATGTTCCATATGATGAAATAGTCAGAATCACACCTCTGTCATCTATATTCAAACAACACGAACTCAAGTCGGTTATTTTCGTGCCCACATTCGGTTTGATCATTCCCGTTTAATTAAAACGTGATTTGTAAAGTCAACACATGCTTTCTGCAGAAAATCTACTCTATTCTAGTGGTTAAATATAGGATTATTATATTTTAATTCGAAAGGCCTTGGTAATGCCGATGCTATAGTTCACAAATAAAATAAAAATTTACAACATAATAAATTTAAAACACACATATAAAATGACTGTTAAGGGAATGTCGGGAACAGTTAACATACAACGTAAAGAGGTAGTAAATAAAAACAAGAAGATAACAACTCGACTATGGAAAAAAAATAAAATTGTGGAGATTATAATACATAGAGTATAATGAAAGCCACAAATATACTAAAAAAAGAACTGTCTAGAACTGAGACAAAAATAATTACACAATAGAAAAATAAATCAAGAGCATTTCTATGCATCTGGAAATATGCAAGACGAAGTCATAAATTACATCTTGCAAACTATTGCATGGCTTACCAGCCGTTATGTTCGGGGGGAGACATCTGGCGGGAGATGCGCGAACACTGCTCCTCGCCCTACCAATGCCGCAGATGGCGAATCCTGGGACACAGATATCATTAGATATTTCAAGAAATCAGACTGAAATCTGCCTCCCAAAGTTTCTGTCAAATATTTTAAGCTTATCAGAGAAAACAGAAGATACAATTAAAAATGTCGGTGTTACGAAGAAGACACAGCGTCTCATTAAACGTTTACGTATTTAGTTACAATGCAACTACTTTATCATGTTGAAATTTTTATTCCCTTATTTTATTTTCTTGAACTATTATTCAAAACGCATACATAAAATAAATCATTTACAATGCACCAAATAAAAATGTAAACTTCTTTCTCTGTATTGCACACAAAAGGAATTTATAAACATAACACAAAAAATATAAGCCTTTTATAATACTTTCGAAAATTCACGTAGCAATCTATTCCTATTGCAATAATTTTTACTGTTATTTTGTATTTGCGAATGTCGATATTTAAAAGTGATATAGAATTAAAAAGACGCTCGTGGTTTAAAACACGCTTCTAAGAACATTCCTTTCCAGCAGTACTGGGAAATAACATCACCAAAGAGGACACTCGCCCACGTGTAATAAGGGAAATTTATCTAGTGACCGGCAATCCTTTAAGAGGAATCAGTCATCCCTGTGTTGCCTATCTTGAGATACATCAAATATATAACGCTTTTGAATTTTTATAGACTAGTTGATTGTTTACACATACCAATGTATATATTTTTATTTCGTTATTTAACGACGCTGTATCAACTACTAGATTATTTAGAGTCGATGGGATTGATGATAGCGAGATTGTGTTTGGCGAGATGAGGCCGAAGATTCGCCATAGATTACCTGACATTCGCCTTACGGTTGGGGAAAACCTCGGAAAAAACCCAACCAGATAATCAGCCCAAGCGGGAATCGAACCCGCGGCCTAGTACAACTCCGCAAGCGCCTTAGCCGATTGAGCTACGTCAGTGACTATCAATATTAATTAAAGGAAAAATAATAATCTAAACTTTACTTTATAAGAAAAATATGAAGTTTTACATATATTTTCAAATGACCTTTCGCATTAGGACACTAGGCGTAATATGATAGAGACATGGTGAAAATTTAAACTTTCTACATTAACTAGAAAAAATATGCCAAAAACTGTTATGTTTATTCATAAAACGTCTTTAAAGGTATAACACTATATTTACTGTTATAATAATGCAGGCAACTCAATTTATGAAATTCATTTATTTATTTTGCTTCAAAATATTAATTCAACTGCTGGTCTCTTATTAAAAATCGATTAGCCTTTTTGGTATTAGTTGTGCTATTTTTTTGCAATAGTATGAATGTTACAATACTTCTTGCATAATGTTTTATAAAAAAAAAAACAGATTTATTTCAATGGCCAATATCTCGAAACAGGTTTTTGGCGCTTGGTCTATTATTGCTTAACTCCGTCCAATTATAGCTTGAATATGAAATAGAAATAGCTGCAGTAAAAGCCCAACATAATGCGGACATATATACCGCAGGTGATTTTTTTTCACTATATTTTATTCTAATATATTCCGGCACATCGGCCATGTTTAATTACTCCAACCAAGTGCATTGAGAAAATGGAAGTTCAGATAATACAGTGTAGCAGATCTACATCTTCTGAGTAATTTAGTCTCCTGTATTTTTAATCAACCCCCAAAGAACAGAAATCATTATTTACCTTCATAAACAGTGTTTCGCGTACGAGGAGTAAATATGGTTGCCACATATAAAAACGGGAAATTTCGCTACTTGTTCTGTCCCATAAACTGTGTGATAATGAATCAATTAATTATTTAAAAGTTTTTGGCTATTCATAAAAATAGAATGTTAATGTTCGGAGTATGTTCAGAGACCCTTCCGATGTAATAACACCAACTTTTAAATGTTTGCCATGAACGGTTAAAATCACAAATTTTTAGTCATTTTCGCCATGGATTTAATTCTTTCAGTCACTGTAGCCCTGGGGTTCTTTCAGCCTCAACAGAAATGAGTACCAGGGGTATTTCCTTGGGGGTAAAAGCGGCCAGCACATAGGACTGATATTGCTACTGCCGTTGAGTGCCATTGTCTCGTGCGTTGGGAAGCTGAACATCTCTCCACTATAAAAATATTTTCGGGGGCCTCTAATGGGACAGATTTCTTGCTTCAAGTTCGATACATAATTCTTAATTTAATATTAACTGAAATATATGTGCTTTTGCGGAAAAACTATTTAAAAAATTATATTTCAGATAACAAGAAGCATTCTAACTTTAAATTTCAGTATCTTTAAATATACTAAAATTTTACAAAAATTAATTATCTTAATAATTGTTCTATTTTCACTTTCTGAAAATCGATACATGTGTAATGAATTACATACATAAGCCAAGCAATCTGTAAACGTGGGAAGAAGCGTGAAAAATATTAGTAAAAAGTCAGAAGTCTAACTTATAAAAAAAAACACATCTTCTTTCCGAACAAAAATGTACTAGCCTATGGGTAGTTATGTGGTAGAGCAAACATATTCGGTATAAATCTCCTTAAAATTTCAAATCAGGTTTGTTCTCCTGTCCTCCTAGACTATAAATTATTTGTGACGAGAAATAAATACAAATACTGACAGGATATTTTGTCCTAACAAAAGTAAAGTTTTACAACATAATTAATTCATTCATTTTTCTCTATTTCTACAACCAGTAGGATTACGTTGGCATCATAATTCAGTGAACGAAGCATATCTTCTCAATGGAATTTTATGCGCAATTAAATGAAATATACAGTCATCGGGATTAGAACCGTGATACTGTAGCTAAATCCATGGACATTAACGCAAGTTTAAGATGCCACACGCAGCTTAAATTTGTAAATGGGCTCAATTTTGAACAGTGGAGAGTAAAAGGATCCATGTCCATTCCTTAAGAATACATCGCGACAAAAGATAGCATGAATGATCTTAATTTAGGAAATATAGACAACAGAGAACATAAATATACACTCTCTTACATTTTTTTTTAATAATGTCGACCTCAAAAATCAGGAGAAGTATATTCAGTAATCAAAATACTGGCATGCTAAAGCAAAAGGTCGTATCTGCAAAAATTAAGAAGCGTATGTTTTTGTCTAGTATACAGGCAGTTTTTGTAGATAGCCACGTTAAAATTAAGTTAAATTTCAGTTACAACTTTTTGGCTTAGTTTCTTTTAAGCACATACACTTCTTAACTCAAGAATAAAATTTTCGCAGATACGACCTTTTGCTTTAGCAGGGCAGAATACGTCTGTATTGCATACAAATATATTTCATTTCTCCTCGGAAATGGATAGCATTACAGCGAGTCACCGCCGTGTAGACACAGTCTCGGTTCTAACTGGCCGTGAAAGAAGCTGTATCTCGCAGTGCCATTATATTCTCGGTCGAATTCGACTGTTTCGTATTCTTGTATCAAAAACAAATGAGACTGTTGTTGATTCAAAAACCGCAACCTGATAATCCATCATGGAAGATTAATTTATGGTATCATCCTTTGTAAATGAAAATAAATGCTTTGGGTTAAACAAATTTCACGTCACAAAGGCCAAAATGTAAGCACCGGCATGGGCTCTTCGTGTACATCTAAGTCCGTGTAGGTTATTATTATAACGTGAGATAATTATAAAAACCTATTTTGCTCTAATTTTTCAAACAGACTGACCGAGAAATTATACAAATAATAAATGCCGTAGGTTAAGTAGTAGGCCTATAAGTCAGTGGGGAAAGTATTAAATTGATCTTGAAATACGAAATATCTTCTGAACACAGGTGAAGAGAGACAAACGATATAATGCATATAAATTCTAAATGAGGCAGTAGAGCAAGTGGACAGCTTCAAATACTTGGGGTATACTATAAGCAGTAACATTAGCTGCTGCCAAAAAGTCAAAAGGAGGATGATAGCAATGGCAAAGGAAGCTTTTAATAGAAAAAAGAAATATATTCTGCGGACCTTTGGAAAAAAGAACAAAGAAAGAGACTAGTGAAGTGCTTTGTGTGGAGTGTTGCATCGTATGGGACAGAAACATGGACATTACGACGAATTGAAGAAAAGCGAATAGAAGTATTTGAAATGTGGATATGGGGAAGAATGGAGCGTGTGAAATGGACAGACAGAATAAGAAACGAAGCTGTGCTAGAAAGAGTGGATGAAGAAAGAATAATGCTGAAACTGATCAGGAAGAGAAAAAAGAAATTGGTTGGGTGATTGACTAAGAAGAAACTGCCTACTGAAGGATGCACTGGAAGGAATGGTGAACGAGAGAAAAATCGGGGCAAAAGAAGATATCAGATGGTAGACAGCATTAAGATATTTGGATTGTATGCGGAGACTAAGAGGAAGCCGGAAAATATAAAAAATTGAGGAATGCTGGGTTTGCAGTTAAAGACCTGCCCTTGGGCAGAAAACTACGAATGAATGAATTCTCAACGGAAGAGATGGTATAGTAAAATTCTTCAATGGATGGAAAACAAGGAATGTAAGTAATACGAAGCGGATAAAATCTTCACTCTGTGATGCGGATAAATGTTGCTGAAGTAAGCAACATCCCAATAAACTAGAGTTTTCAAGTTATACTGGTGACGACTATAGTCAGTAATCGGGGTTGTAGTGTGTCACCCTCCCGGTTGCGATCAGGATCTTAATCCTGTTTCCAGAACTAGATAATCGCGCTGAGGCACGGCCCATTTGACGAAAGTAACATTTTAGTGATCTTTGGTTTCGAATCACCTTGATTTACACAATTTTGGAAGTCGTGATAGCTTCTGCTGTGAAATTTTGTTATCCATTCCATTGTATTATATGAAACGTAACGAAAATAATGGATAGAAAATGACATTTGGCTACTATTAGACGTATTGTAGAAATTTAATGCATATGTGAGAAAATAAAAATAAATATATTAACAAATGGCAGACGAATTATTCATATATGGAGTCAATAGAAGACTGCTGAAAAATGTTTCATTTCAATAAATAATGGATTACAAACTGGAACTGATTTCTTTTTCTGATTTTTAATTTCAGTCTCCATTACGACGATATCGTTGAGATTAGGGTTCATTTTAAAAATATGTTTTATTACAAAATAATATAAATCTTAGGCTTAATGACATAAATTATACAGGTTATAAAATTTCTTTCCAAAATAATATAAATTGTACCAGTTTAGATTAAAAAACATGTAACAATTTTAACAAATAAATTCCCATATCAAGCTGCAAGAAACAACAACAAATAAAACGGAAAAGCAATGAACAAACATCAAACGAAGGTATGAACTTTAGATGTTAGGGAAACAAAGACGTAAGTATGTATATAGAGAAAATTGTTTCCTCTATGGTGATTCAGCTGTTGACCAGACGGGACCAAGAGTGACCTAGTGTGTGCACACATTTTCAGTAATCGCGATCGGAGATAATCGCGATTAGCGACTGTAGTATGTCACTAGTATTACGTGACATTCTTTTCATTTTCACCTAATTTTATTTGCATTTAAATTAAGAAAGAAAAAGTTTCCTAAGTCTTCGGATAGCCTACATATTGGGAGATCAGATCTTATTTCAAAAACCACTTTCGACGAAAAACAAATTCCATGCAAGTTGCCCAATGGCAAGTTACGCTAACTACAAAAATTTTAGAATGAAAAGTAAAAGTCGACATGTTTAGAAGAAACCTTTCCCAATGTGGATTTTTTTTACCACTAAAGTAGCCTACATCCGTTCGAAGCCTGGCCCCGTGGATAAGAATCGCCGGCTTTCCGAGCAAAGATCCAGCTTCAAATCCTGGAAACAAGTCATGTCTAACACACAACGCACATTCCATTTTGGTCGTTACACAGGCTGAGTAGGTAAATCATTCACACGTTATGAGAGAAATGGGCTGACACAATTCCAAATGATGTTGATGTATATTCATTAAGAGAACCGCACGGTGATCAGACAGCGCGTTTAACACGGGACTCGTTACATAGCTGAGAGTGGGAAGACATCTGAGTAATTGGCGTCATTCGACAAAGAGCATGCTTGCACCAAAACGACAAAACCCCAAATTGCCGTGCGGCGGGATGATCTAAGGTACGACCCCCTTAATCTTCTTACTAAAGCAACTATGAAACAAGGGCTCCGCGCGTGCGTCGAAACGCTGACGCCCACAAGAAGAGAACGGCGATATTGCTGAACATTTGTTATCACTATGCAAAGTGCCGGGCATCCCGACGAAGCTCGCATCCAATTAGTGGGATAATTTTCGCGAAAATTTGTGACATGATTTAATATCCCAGGAAAGCACATTAATAGGCGTATTGTTAATTATCATCGCCATCATAATGGCTGTCTGAGTTATCATAATCAATATTGTTACTATCTTTTTTTAGTAGGTTATTTTACGACGCTTTATCAACATCTTGGATTATTTAGCGTCTGAATGGAATGAAGGTGATAATGCCAGTGAAATGAGTCCGGGGTCCAGCACCGAAAGTTACCCAGCATTTGAGGCGTTCAGAGCTATAGTGAATCAAGTCCATGAGGCGTAGTTTTAAGATAATAGGATTTAAAGTGAATTATCTAATTTCACTATCAATCATTTTATTGCTCCATTATCAAAGTATATATTTATAAAATACTGTATAAATAATTTTGATGTCAATTGATGCAACGCTTTGGTGACTTGATCCACTATGGCTCAGAACATCGTGAATAAATAATCTGAGCCAAAAGTGACTGGTGTCACCTACCGGCGAATGCTTGGAATTAGGACTTGATCTATTACTGTTAGGAAAAGATTCAACTTCGGATAAACAGAAAATGCATTAAACTCAATTTACGAAAATTTCTGAACGCCTCATTTCCTCATATTTGGTTGAGGGAAAACGCCGGAAAAAACCTCAACCAGATAATTTTCCCCGACCGGGAATCGAATCCGGGCCACCTGATTTCGCGGCCAGACGCACTAACCGTCTTGTGGACTTGTTACTATCATCGTAGTTATAGTTACCATTATCATTATCATCATTATTATCACCATCAATAGCCTATTTCATTGCAATATTATGGCCCGTCTTAAAGTTTACGTTGTCATCGTTATGACAATATAATCTTCATCACTATAATTTCAATGTTACTATCGTCCGACGTGATTATTATCAACAATATATAATTACATTTCAATAGTCATCATTTTCATGGTAGTAAATATTATCATCGTAGTCTTTATATATTTATTCTTATAATGATCACTGTCGTAACGTCAGAATAGTGTCCATTGACATTTTTCTCACGGGTTTGTCACCATAATCGTTACTAATAACAATGTAACGTAATGTACATTATTGTTAAATTATGGAGCCTATTAGGAGATAATTAATAATACAGCATGTACAAAATCTGGAGTAGAATAAGAAAAAAATGTAGGAGAATCGTAATATTAGAAAACCTACCACACAGCTATTTTGTCCTTTATAATTTTCGCAGGATCTCCAGCGTCTTGAACAAAAAAAATCTATTGAGAAAACATTACTTCAATTATATTAACGATAAGGAATTTAACACTTTTTAATTTTGGTACCTCAAAATGATGACTTAATCTTGCTCCAATGTTTCTATCCTATGAGCTTATGTAGGCTAATTTATTTGAGGAAGTGTCTTGTTAGTTTCTTACTGTAACAAATTGTTGTTTCTTGGAATAGGCACCTACCTCAGTTTCAAGTAATTAAACTGATTGAAATAATACTTTTATTATTTCCACTTAGAAATAAAGTCTTTTAAATTTTTGTCCGCTTTTTGAAGTTTTTTTTTTTTTTATTTTTGTTTATCTGTTGAACGAGACGGCAAACTCATGCAAGATTATAGTCTTAAGGCAATGCGCTACTGAATTTTCTAACATTCACATTTTTTTTTTTTTGTTAGAGAGTTGAAATTTTTACTGAATATTATGCATATTAATATCACAATCACACATTGTAAATTTCAATATTTTCTCATAAATACTTAATTTTTTTTTGTAATTTTCTAAGTGAAAATCCTAGATATAAAATAATAATTATTTTTTTATCTAATTTTTTCTTAAAGGTAACATTGCATATTGTGCAATAGAGCATTAGTAATTCCCTACTCTAATTTGTTCTTTTGTAAAAGAAAAAGAAAGTATTTCTTCAATGTTTAAACATTAATAAAATAATAATACTGCTTTTCATATAATTCTCTAGCAATAAAACTATCCTGAACAAAGTCAATCAAATGCATAATGAATACTTATGCCAAGTTTCATAACTACAGCTTTAACCACTGGTTGAAAACGTTTCTTTTAAATTTAAAATTTTGGTTACACCCCAGATCACATATAGATTGCTCATTCCTATGTTAAAATCGGTTTGCACTTTGATGAGAACAACCGCCAGGATCGCCACCCGTCCGAGGTAAACGAACACGAGATGACAGTACAGTCGCTAATGCAATTTAAATGGGAGTTATGACGTGCTCCTTATGTCACAACTAGATGGCAGCATAGTAAACCTGACAAAAGTTGTTACCATCAAAACATATAACGCCGAGCAATCTGGGTATATGTGGGTTACACATAACTAGTACATTAACAGCCCTTCTACCAATTATATAAAAGTATACTTATAATTAAGCTATTGAGATAAAATTCTCATGAAACCGTACATTTTTAGCACGAAAATGAAAGAAAAAGAGATTAAATTTGTCAAAATTGCACTATTTTCAGTAGCGCATCGCCTTAAAACTTCTATTATTTTGGATACTTAATGAATAAATTAATAATGGTCTACACTACTACTCTCTTGGTCTATCTATATTACGAAATATATGGTGTACGCGCATAAAGAGGAAAAAGAAGTGAAAACATAAAGCTAAATTATGAATACAACTTATTTAATTTTCATGGTTTATTTGAAACTCTGTATTTATTTTTACGTATAATTAGTTACTAATTGATTCAAACTAAATAATTCTAAAAATATTATAAGTGCTTACGTTTATAAACACGGGAGAATCCATATTAACAAACATTTATTATAATTTGGACCTTGACAATGTTAATATCATGCTTTGCACCAGCATCAAGGGTTACATTTAAACAACATATCTTTATTTCTTCTACGTGTATTATCCCCATGCGTTGTTGACCACTTCGAAGGCATGTATTACAAGATGCGAGTCTATTTGCATCAGTATCACAAAAGGTGATTTTCTTTTTTGTATCAGCAGTTTCATAGTTCAGGTAAAATATATTTTCTGAAGACTAAAGTTTGCTCCTACAACATTGCAGTAATATTTGAAGTTAGAAAGTTACATCCAGAATTAAAAGCATTCTTCACTCTAAAAGACGGCAGGGCCGTATATAAAATATTAAATCTAAAATAATGATCATTCTGCCAACGATTTAGGGACACATGGTTTATTCCAGTGACATATCATCTCTTTTTGGCTCCAAAAATTTATTCTTAGAATTGAAATGAATAAAGTATTCGAAAGTTACAACTTTAAATTAGCTAATACAGTATATGTGAACATAAGAAAAATATACAAATAAAACATAATTAAACCACGTGCTTGCCGCCTTTATTCCTAAAGATATTCACTTGGTATTCATTTCTGCTGGAGGTTGAGCGAACAAGAAGGTAAAAGAGCGGCCAAAAGAATCAGATCAATGAAGAAAATCCATGACCCTATCTGGAATCGAACCCGCAACTTTCTGGCTTTCACCGCGTCGCTATCGCGTGTCATTCGCAGGGCGTTTGCAAGTTCATAATAACATTGATTAAGACCAGTTCACCTCTCAGATAAAAACCCGTTGTTCTGTAAAAAAATTACGAAAAAGAGAACATAGTAATCTACTTAAGAGTGGCTGGAACATAGTACATGTTACAATTTGAAACAAACGTAATCGGAGGGAAACAACAGATATGAAGCTATTTAAAATATATACAGGGTGTTTCAGAATTCAACCGAAAAATTTTAAGGAGTTGTATAGGAGTCCTAGTTAAATTTTTGGGCCAGTTCGCCACTGATTGAACCTGCACGTGGCGGAGCCATACATTTGGAAATGTGCCGAATACAATATTGTTATATATCTGTGGCACAATCAGTAAACATAATAAATGGTTTCTGTCAGAAGATGAGATCGAAACTTCAAACTTCAGCATCAGAAGGTACCTTTTTTAACTCAAGATATGTAACTTGAAACTAGTGTTATAATATTAAAAAGCCAGCTCTAGTTATTTTGTAATGTACATAACACTGACAATAATTGTTTAGAAGGGTGAAGAAGTAATGTATTTTGAGAAATGCATATCCATTTCTTATTTTAAAATTTTGTGGAGTATGAGTATGTACTCTTTCTGGGGATGCTAGAGTGATTTTTATACAGAGTCCGCTAAAAGAATGTATAGAACGAAAACTATTTATTATGTGTTTGTTTTACATTTAAATACTGACCACACAAGTAGTACTGTCTTCAGCTAAGCACATGGTTACATTAGCTGTTCAAAATGTTCGCCGTTGGCATAACGCAACAATATCCCAATACAGTCTGACCAGGACGAATAGAAGGAATAGTGTACGCACTCCTATGTTCTCTCATTGTCGGTGGCGGACCTGAGAACTAGTGGCGCTTCGATCGCTAAAGTCCATTGTTTGTTGAGGTCAGACACCTCGAAAATACAACTTCGCGCGCTTTTAATGGTGAAAGTTGTTAGGGGTTGTTAGTATGCTTTGTTGTCTGGGTTTGTGTAAAAGTCTTCAATTTGTTGTGCTTTGAATTAACCAGTGACAAAAGAATATTGTGTGGTGGTTTACAAAATAATTGCAAAAATGCCGTACTGTTTTGCTCCGGGTTGTAGATCGGGATATGGTAGAAATAGTGACAAAAGTCATTAATATGTAACAAGGCAGTTAAGAAGTCTGTAGAAACTTGTATAGAATAAAAAAAATTGTTCTTTGTGAAGAAATGCATGGTCAAGGCTGGGAAAGTGCTGTGCCCGAATTGGTAAATACCATTCCTGGCGTGTTGATTGACAGATTTTTAGTGTATCATGTGGCAGGTCATGTCGTAAATCATTCCTCTAAGTTTATTGCGTGTACCCTCTGTGTCCATTCCCTTCGACAGAAAAGTAATGTGTCTAAACATTGTGCAGCTCTCACCCAAATCAAGGACTACGGATCCGGTAGGCACGTCAACTTTTTAACCCATCCCTCCCAAGCTGTGTACGACGCACTTCTTCAAACAGAAATGAAAATTAAAGAAAAGATTAGCTCAGCGAGTGTAATGTGGGGTGATATCTTCTATGACTGACTTGGCACTATTGACGCTCTTACGATCCAGTCTTCAGGAGCAGGTTGTTGCAGAGAACACATCATGGATATTATTCCTAAATTGGTTTACCACTACTTAAAGTGCCGATTCTTCTTCAGGACAAAGGAAATCCGAAGAGAATTACAAGCTCGTAAATCCGCCAAGTCATCTCGCAAACTCTCGAAAGTAGCAGGCAACTAACCATTCATATGGTGAGTAATTTAATTAATTTATAAGCACGTAAAATATCTTTCAACTCTGGTTTTATTTAACATTTTGTAGAGTTTTCTGTCCCTGAATTCGCAACTTGTTAAATACTGAACTTATCGCTTTCATAGCGTTTCAGATTCCATTGTATTTTCTGTTACGAACGTTCATAATAGTATTAACTGAGAGAAAGCTATTAATTATGAATAAGGAACTATGCAAGTATTCCTAAAGTTACGAAGAGACGGGTTAAATGATAGAAATTTGCTTTTAAAAAGGACTATGTTTAGCGTAACAAGAACTGTGAACTTCTTCCAAGTCAGGAGCCTAGCGATAGAAGCGCCGCGTTGCGGCGGACCCGTGTAAACTCGCTGAGTGCGTACACTATTCCTTCTATTCGTCCTGGTCTGACAAAGAGTGTATACATTTTTTGGCGGACTTTGTATATAAAACAATATGTATCTTTATTCTAGCAATAAAAAATTATATTATATATTATTACACTGGACAAGTCACAGTATGTTTATCAATTAACTTGTACATAAAGTGTGCATACCAGTGTTTTGTTTAAAAGAAAATATCTTAACAAAATTGCTAAATGAGAAAAGAAAGAAACGTTCCTTTTCGTCTTCCTTAGAGGAGGAAGTAAGCAATATTCAGTACACTACGTACGTATACTGTAACAAAGGAAAACAAATTATTCTTTCACTACTCACTGTCAGTTGCAAAATAAGTTACAGGAATTGCTCAAAGTAACGACCTCCGCCTTAAGTACAGTAGCCTATTTTTCTGCAACAAATCAAGTACAGTCATTTCCCATAACTATGGTTCTGGAACACAACTATGGTCCACGATACAACTATTCAAAGAACATTGTAGAAGTAACATAGACCGTTCGTAGAAAGCTGCAGTGACTTGACTTCAAACTACAGTACAGCATACGATAAACGAGGTACTACGTTATGGAGTACAAAATTTGAATGGACCATAGTTGTGTTCCGGGACCATAGTTTTGGGAAATGACGGTACTTTTTCTGAAGTTTATTAATTATTCTGGCGTAACCATTAGGAACTACGTACAACGAATTTCATTCAACTTAAACTTCAAAATGGGACAAAAATGTATGAAAATAGTAATACAGAACACAAAAAAGAGGTAATGCGCTGGTCACATTTGCAACCAAACGCCACCACGTTTCTAACAAATATTTAACTGTGCTCCATAGGAGTCCAATACGATTGACTTGATCTCAAGTGAACTGTAATGAAACAATGGCTAGTATTATAAAGCATACTCTTGCTGAAAGCATAATAAATAAATTGTACAATACGTAACAGGAAAGAAATAATTAAGATATCTCATCAATAAAATAGGAGGTAGATATAGGAAAAAACTACGACGGTCAGACCCGAATATACCACCTTTTTGCTTGAGGTATGACGCGTTGTCCATTACACCAGAGCCCCATTTAGGTAATTACACTCTAAAATAGACCTGTACAATAACGAAAACGAATGAGGATGAAACAAGCAGTGCAGTGGCGAGCTATGTCATTATTTTCCGGCAATTTTACAGATTCTGTGAAGACTAAATTTTGAAAACGTGGTTAATTAGTTCTTAATAGTTGCAATCCCTAATAAGCCCGAAACCACTGCATACCATTCCACACCTCTATTTCATTTTAATACTAGATTATGAGTATTAAATATAAATAACTTTAACAACTGATAACTTAGATATTTTTCTTTAGAGACCCTGGGTTCCATATATAAAATTGCTTGTCTACAACTCCTCTATAACCAGATAAATTACTTCGGTTGATTTCTGAAACACTCTGTATAGCGACGTTGATTCCAGTTTGGTTTGAATTATTGTGTTTTTATTTTTATATCAATTCTATTTTAACAAACGGAAAATTGCTTTAACTCTTTAATAATAAAATTATATCAAAATGTGGATAATATCGTTAGCATAAAAATTGATAAAAGACCGTAAATTTATCTTCAAAGGTTTAGATAAAAACCACTTAAAAATTTTATACCGTACGATTTTCGCATAGTATAGTTGAAATAACCTATTCATGGAATTAAAAGTATATACCAATTCAGAAAATAAATTTTATGAAATCACCAAATTGATTATCTGTTTTACGTAATTATTTACCTCTTATGCCTTTTACACTTTTCAATGTAAATTCTCATTTCACACTCTTTCGCTAGTAGATCAGTAATTTAAAAAAATTATATTAACAGCATTGGCACATTAAACGGAATCTAATTCATAGAGCTAGTCTTCGAAACATTGTCTCCCAAATTTCTACTAAGAGGCTACAATTTTCTCTCGTATAAAATGAAAATTATATTATATAATGAGAAGTTATCATGATCTAAAAGGAAAGTAATGAGATTTTTCTTGTAGTTTTATAAGACAAACAACTAGGCTAGGTATAATACACTAAGATCAATTTGAAGAGATATTGTAACCGAAACATGAAATCACTAAATGTAGTGCACAACCATTAGGCCTAATTCACGTAAAAAATGTCAAACAACACAACACTATGAGAAAAAATACACATCATCTATGTAGTTTCGCACACACAGTCAGACATTAGCAAAATATACATGTACGCACCACGCACGCACAGGTAAATGGAAGAGATGAAAAGGTGTGAAATCTAATCCTAAAATGAGCATCGAACAGAGTAACAAGATCGAGCATCTATTCGGGAAGTGGAGCAGAAAAAGTCAAGAGTTATAAAGATAGAGAAGGCGTCTGACTGACTTAGCATTAATTCCTCGTAACATGCTTACTGGAACTTGCCGTAAAATCTGTAAAATGTTTATATCTTTCGGATAAATGAAACTGTAAAAAAGTGTACGAAATATAATCAATTTTCGGTGTTAAGAAAATACTGAAAATATATTAAATAAAATATCTCCTTCAGACATTAGATTCTACTATATCTGTTTGAAGTTAGATGTAGTATAACGTGATATATTAAGCAATTAATTTGAATAAATTTTACAGAAAATGTAAAAATTATCATAAATTTTAATATACATAATACCCTTTTCAAGAATTCAACAGGAAAGAAAAATTAAATTTCGAAAAATATTTACAATGTTAAATTGATAATTCATAACGAATTCAACATAAATCCATGTTGAATTTCAGACGTAAAATATTATACGCATCACATATTTTAAAGTAAGTTAGCTATAAATGTTACTTTTAGTGTGCCAGGACATAAACTCGGTACAAGAAGCGATAGAACATAAAAATATGGTTGATGTTCAATGGTTCGTATAGGCTATTCCATTTTCTGAAATTATTCACATGGAATGCATATGAAGTAAGCCCTACAGACATTCATAAACGAATATTGTTTCTACGACTTTAAAGATCTTATATGGAAGTTTGAATTTCATTTTATATATTCATTAATCAATAAAATAACATTCATGATATACACTAAAATAAAATTTATCTCACTGTAGAAATTATCTCGTTCACTTTGAAGTTATCAAGTCACAAAATGAAGATGAAACTACAAAACTTTCTGTAACGCGATAGACTGCACGTTTACGATAATCGAGGCACGTGTTGTGTGCTTTAGAATGCAATTTTATTGCTACAGACGGAATTAGTATTATCTAAAATTATGAATAGATAGATTATCTGACACTTGGTATCAATTATTTCATTTATTGTTTCAATGAATCCTAAATTTATACAAACACATAAAATATTAAACCTTATGTGCTTAATCAGACTGATCTTTAAATAAATTTCAGAACAATTTCCAGATTAAATATATTCCGATTAGCTCTATCTTCAATAAACATTAAGTAAAGCTGAAAAGTTAAGTCAAGTTCTCGGATAGGAGGGGAAAATGTCCAGTTTTCATCATGAAAAGATTTTAAGAATAATTTAAGACTGAAAGTCACATTCCCAAAGAAATTATATGAATGATGATGTAAGAGTTTTATATAAGCTTTCTAGATAAAGAAGTTAAGCTATTAGTGTTTAAGTCAGTTTTATTACGAATTAGTAAATGGTGTCGTTGACGAACCAGTTCTATCTCCGACTACAGGTGACACAGTGCCGTCTAGTCATGCTGCGACGGCCGCTAACTGTATCCGACGTATAGCGGACCAGGGTGTAAAGAAACGTCTCGTTTTTTACAGTTTATAATCAAGAGAAGTTTAATTAAAGTCTTCATTGTTCTATATACACTTGTAATACTTATATAATCACTGATTAACTTTACTACTTCTTTACTGTGTTAACTTTTTAGGAAATTACCTGGTTGACAAGTTTCGAAGTGTTATCCTTCATTGTCGAAAGCCTAGTGAAGGTCCTGCGCTATCTTCTGGTTTCCAGTTGTGGTGGGTGTGTTCAATATTGTGTCGAAAAGGGTTTTGTGTTTTGAAATTGAGTTCAGGATGTGCTGGAGGTGTGTTTTTGTATGTTTGTAAATTTCATATTGTTCTAGAGTGTCTAGTATCTGCATTTTTTGGCTGGATGTGTAGTACTCTCATGTCGGTATCTATTTTGTTCAAATCACAACTACAGCAACACAGACATCGACATGAAAATACTACACATCGAGGCAAAAGAAGAAAAACAGACACTTGATACTCTAGAACATTATGAAATTTACAAACATACAAAAACACACCTCCAGCACATCCTGAACAACTCAATTTGAAAACACACACCCTTTTCGACACAATCATGAACATATCCACAACAACAAGAAACCAGAATACAATGAATGAATTTAATGTTGTTTCGTCAATGACTTAACATGTTATACATAAGGTATAAAACCTTTATACTACATATTTAATTGTTGGTATTAACATTTTCGTCGCTTTTACTTGCGACATCGTCAGATACCATACTTTTTACATTCATAATATAATAAACTCTGTTTTTGTGTACCACTGATATCAATAAAGTTAAAAATTTAAAATAAATATACACAGTTTAATATAAAATTACAAATCTTAATTACTTAAAATATTTTTTGAGAATATCATGTTAATATATTAATTGTGTATTAAACTGTGTAGATTTATTTTAAGCTTTTAACTTTATTGATATCAATGGTATACGAGAACAGAGGTTATTATATCATGAATGTAAAAAATATGGGAGCTGATGATGTCGCAAGTAAAAGCGACGAAAATGTTAATACCAACAATTAAATATGTATATAAATATTTTACTTTCAAAGAATTATCTGAAAAATCTTCTTCAAAATGAACTGCAAAAAAAAAAAAAAAAAAAAAAAAAAGACAAGATAGCGCGGACCTTCACTAGGCTTTCGACAATGAAGGATACCACTTCGAAACTAGTCATCCAGGTAATTTCTTAAAAATTTAACACAGTAAAGAAGTTGTAAAGTTAATCAGTGTTAATTATTCTACTAGGTTCTTATTGAAATATTAAGAATATTACCGACATATTTCTTGGAAAAGTTTCGGCAAGTTCAAGTTAGTATGATAACGTAACTTACACTATGTACATAGGATACAGCTACGAGAAATATATGTATTCTTTAACTTATACAGCTTAATTTTAAGAACTAGAATAAGATTACCTAATACAAACTAAATATGTACTAAACTAATGCCTATAATAACTCTACTAACTGTAAACAAACAGAGCTGTGCATCGTATGAATTTGTTCATAGATTCGAAATCAGAAATAAAAATACTTCATATTATTCAGATTGTAATAATTCCATGTATATTTGAAATACCAAACAACATTCCACAAAATATAAATCCATTAGCAATTTGCATGCGAAATACCGTACCTACTCGTCGAAATCAAAAACACCAGACAGAGGATTTTATCATTTGAGTTTAATAATTGGTAGAGAAAATCCCATCGTATAACGTTTAGATGCACGGCTCTATTCAATTGTACTGGATGAGTCAGATTGTAAAAAAGCTATGGCTTATACCATGCATACAACAATAGTCTGTAATTGCTTATTCAACTATTCTTCAGTTCGTCACAACTGCTAACATTTAAGGAACGTTCGACATGAACTGTACAGTAAATAGCTTTTGGGATAACATAAAATTTATTTTCAAAACACGTTTCAAAAACTTAAGAAAGAAATTTGATGCAATATGTAACTTCTAGTTTTACTTAATAAATTAAGATAATTTTTTCCTCTTTTAACACTTTTTTTTGTTGAGAATATAAAAATACAAGTTAAATGTATTAACTTTAAATATGGAGATAAATTTGGAACAACTATTTTTTGAGACTAAAGGCTGGTTCACAATAAATCGGGAACGGAAATGACAACGAGAACGAGAACGGAAATAATGTTAAAATAAATGTATTTATTGTGAGCATTCACAGTAGTTAATTGTGAATGCTCACATTTAAATACATTTATTTTAACAATATTTCCGTCTCGTCCTCGTTGTCGTTTCCGTTCCCGGTTTATTGTGAACAGGCCTTAAGATGGAAAAGCTTATTTATTATACAAAAAATACGAACACTGATATTTCTTCTAACATCTATTTAATTCAAGTAATATTTTTAAGCTGAAAAGTCTGACAGGCATTTCTCTCAAGAATTTAGGATTGGATAAAAGCGGACTCCTTCCAGTATACTCTACAGTTCATTAGAGACGGATCGACAACGATTAAAACCGATTGCAGTAAATCCATGCAGTAACGACAACTTATCTCCAACTTTCACAACTTCTTACTAATACCAATTTCATTGACAGACCATTAAAATGAGTGCCAAATTATACCTTATATTCCAAGTCACCCAGTTGTCAAAACTAGCGGCAGTAGATAGTTTTCTGATGTATATTTTACAACACGAAAGCTAATATTCGGATAAAATTGGGTGATGTTAGGCGATAAGTAAGAAATTGTAAAATAAGAAATGGAAAAACTAGTATTATTACCGACATCGTAACCACCGGAAACGTCAAAGGATCGCTCAAGAATTTGACATAAATACGTACTCGTAAGGCAGCTATGTAAATATTTTCAAAAATGAAAATGTAGGTCTTTAAAAGCATAAGAGTTTTTCGCAATATAATATACATTAAATACCCAAATAATTACGCATTTTGATATTACGGAAATTTTAAACAAACCTAAATAAAGTTAAAGATGCAGCGTGTAAGACTTGTATTTTGACGAGTGCCAGACGGTAGAAGTGGTGGCATGAGTTATCAAGAAAGGACAGGAGAACTGAAGACATGTACGTAAGCGGAAACTGCATTATATGACATAATCTTTATTGTTATACAGAAGAAGACCACTGGCCCCTCAGTTTGACATTTTTGAGGGAGCTCAGAGATCGTCATCAATTCGTCATTAATTTTAAACAATAACTTGTAACAATGGCGGGAGGTACAGATGTAATATTCACACACGCGCACACATTTTATGTAATTTTCTTTGGTGATAATAATAATTGTTCATATAATTTGTTTACATGCAAAGACAAGTCAGGCTATGTCAGAGAATCCTCGTCTTCACATCTTGACAACTCATTGTATAGTTATTTCTTTAAATAGGATATGTTTTACGTATGATATATAACGTGTATACAATATAATATTAACAATACATTTACTCACAAGTTCATGCATTCTGATTTTTTAAATAGGATAATAAAAGTTTTGCAACATTTTGTGTCAATTTCATCATCATCGCTGTTTCTTGGCATTTTAAAATAATGTCTTACAAAAAATATTGTAAAATAAAAATTGCACAAGAAGAACTTTGTATTTTTTTATTTTTTATTATTTTTTTAAGTTTTGTAATCAGTCCTGTGTCTCACACTTGATCAGAGAGCGCTGTTTCCTCGTCATTTGTTTTCGAGAATCTCACACACACATTCAAACATCGCCCCTCTGCTAACTTACCGACTCCAGGCTGCGTTCTCGGAAACACACTTTCTCTCGACACACATAAATACAACAGATATATATATAAAATATTTCACTGAGAAATACAGAGAAGATCAGAAAGGAGTTTAACAATACCCTTATTTGGGGGTATTTATCACATTCTGAAGAGCCAGGCAATTATAAATATTAATTAGGAATTAAAAATAAAATAGTAAATGTACCCCAAAGGAACCAATACTGAAATATCTCAGATTGACTCGTTATTCCTACTAGTTTCTATATCGATACGAACTTCTGTGGGGTTCACCTAGCTCGGACAGCGGTTACCCGGCTTCATCATTTCAAGTAAATGGAGACCTACATGAGATTTTACTCCCCAATGAAACCGCCCAGGCTTCACCATGCGTCTGTGATAAGTGCATGCCTGGCTCCCTTACAGTTCCAGACAAAAAATATCCGAATTTACTTTTCGAAATTACATTAACCCTTTGCCACGTCTCCCATTCACTGAAAAATTAAACGAAACTTTCACACTCACTAATTTAGAAAGAGAACTAAAATTTCCATCTGAATTATTTACATAGCCGATGGTGTTCATGTCCGATATAAATTTAGGTACAAGTCAAAAATAACTCTACTATCTCACGTGTAGAAACGTCAAAATGTTTACAACACGAGACTAGGCAAAAGACTAACGTATTATTGAAAATATACTGACTTATTAGCAGATCAATATGAAATGCACAACTGGGTATACAATTTAAATTTTCTTGCTTCATCTCATGTGTTGGAATTCGTACTCCTCATCGAATGGATCTAGATTGGATTGCTAGCTCTGACTTGTTAAAATAAAGATCTAGAATGTGAATTGTCATAGTTCGGTAAACTGCATGCATCTGAAGAGTAAGAAAGCTGTCACTTTGTCTAGCCTATACTATGCTCTATACCACACGATTATTAAGTCATACGGCTTTCATGACGTTTTGCGAATGTTGTCACAGAGTCCGATTCAGTAACCACTTTATAAAAGATAGTGCTAATAAAATAAAGATCATCACCAAATATTTTTAAATTTTAAAAAATTTTAAACAACGGAAATAAAGAACAATTACTCATTTTCTTGCAATAACTGTCCTCCCATATACATTAACATTTCCGTACACACGTTTTGGTTTTCAAAAGCATTGTGTCTAAGAAAAATGGCCGGTAAATATATTTTTAATCTAAGCAACTGTTTCAATTTCGAATGGAGGCATAGTGGGTGCTTACAATAATTTTTATTCATAAGTAAACCAAAATTTAGAATGTTATAATACATTAATACGAGTACATTTAGGAAAGATAACTAATCACAAACTACGTAAATATATCGTAGGTCTCAGACCTCGAGAAGTTTTAAAAGTTGGTAGGCGGGATAGGAGGATACAGTGACGTATGCACGATACGTATACAATGATCAAGAGAATTTTTGTTTCACAAGTATCTACCTACTGATGAGTAACAATGATACTTCGTTCTTAAATTACGTATTTCATGATATGGATATAGAAAATGTGCTCCTCTCCAGAGGAAAGAGAAAAAATATAGTCTCATTCTACAAGTCTTAGCAGTGCATTCCTACACTCTTGCAACATTGGAAATGAGTAGCCCACTGTGCAGCAATTAAGGGTAACTAATATTATGTCCGTATATAAAAAATCTGACACCTTCTGCAGATACTTTCCACAGCAAAATTTAGGAATTTCTGGTGTCATAAAAGTTCGTTAATCTATATACGAAGTTCAGAATGCAATAATCATCATTCTACCAAGACTGTAGATAAATAAATTAGCAGGCGATTAAATTTGACCGATCGAGCAATGGCACGTAACCGTAGGCGCGTAAATCTACTTTATAAAGTAACAGACTCTGTAATATTGACAAGCCTACACTGATGATTTTAGGACAGTGGGTACCAAACTTTCCTCCGCTCCGTATACCCAACTACCCGTACACCCGTAAACCCAACAACCTAGCCTCTCTGTTTACTCTGCTTGCTTCACATCATAATCGTAATACACGTTCACAGCACAATCTGTTGCCATCAACACCACGTCATCAGACATCTCTGTACTCTACCGTAGTTCTTTCTCAATAGCCATGGCCCGCTCATGGAATTCGCTGCCGCTGGAAATCAGGGGTAGTCTTAGTCCTAAGTTGTTTAAAATTAGGCTGTTTAGAAATATTTTAAATGCACAGAATTAGGTATAATTTTTATTTATTATTATTATTATTATTATTATTATTATTATTATTATTTTATACAGTCATCATTTTCCATTAACACTAATATCTAGGTAATTAGGTAATTGTCATTGCCTCAATATAACCCGTGCTGTGCTGATCATATTAATTGTACTATTTTCTTTTAGTTATGTGATTATATTCATATGTATTAATTCTTTTTATAAGTTAATATTTGTATACTAGAATGTATTTTCCCGTTTGTGATTATGTATTCAATCTCTCTTTTTTATTAATTTATTTTGTATTATTATTATTTTTAAGTTAATACTGATTGTGTATATGTATTCAATCTCTTTTTATTTTATTTTTATTATTATTATTATTATTATTATTATTATTTTAAGTTAATATTTGTACACCGGTATGTATTTTTCTGTATGTGATTTGATCCTGGTTGAGTGGAAGAGAAGGCCTGATGGCCTTAACTCTGCCAGGGAAAATAAAACTATTATTATTATTATTATTGTTATTATTATTGTTATTATTATTATTATTATTATTATAAATACCTCTGTGGTTAGGGTGACCGGATTCACATCGATAAAAAAGAGGACACAAAGCTTTAAAAGGAGGACATCGTTCGGAAAAAAAAGAGAACAGAAAATATGTAGGTCTACTTAGATTTGGAATTAGGCCTACAGTATATTATACTTTAAATTACGTCAATATCTATTTTATTACAAAATATTTACAGTACAGATTTAGGCTTATACCATACTTAAAAGTATGTTAATATCTACTTCATTACAAAATAGTTAGGATAAAAATATTAATAATAATTTTACAGTTAGCTAGACATGACAGTCAAGGGAACTACAATATTATTAAAGAGGACAGAAAATGGGCAGAATGGACAGACTGCAAGGCAAGAAAACGGAATCGGATTTACATTCGCACCTCGATCTCTCGATTTACAGCTGCCTCTAAGCAACGACCATAACAAGGAGGAGCAAAGAGAGTTATGATGTTGGCAAAGAGTATATTCCTCGATGCTGCCATCTACAGGCAAATAACTTTAAAAAGGCGTCAAATCAGATAATTTCAAAATATAAGGCATACAAGTTACGAAAAGGAGGACATTTCTTGATTTTTTTAAAATCCGTCCGGACCCCGGACAAAAGCCTAAAAAGGAGGTCATGTCCGGACAAAAGTGGACGTCTGGTCACCCTATCTGTGGGTATTTCGTAATACGAAATGTAGGCCTATATAAAAGTCCTATAATGTAGTTTTTTGTCTATACAGAACATGGAACTTAGGCATTTATATATTCTGGACGAGAATATAAGTATTTGAGTTGTGAGAGTACCAATTTGCTAGTATGACTATTAAAATAACGGTAAAAGCATATTAGTACAAGTAACGGTAGAAACAAAACACATCTCAACAAAGATTTATTGAAATAACTCAACTTTTCCTAATAGGATTAGTTTCTTATTACAAATATGAGTAAATGTAAACAGTGATAACGGAATTTTTCCTTATAGCTAGTGTACGTTAATGTCTATTTTTAATCTGAAAGTGTTTTTGCAGTATTGCAAGACAACTGTTTTTGATCTTAAACAGAAAACATGGTTGACTACCGAGTAATAATAATATGCCTGTTCAAAGAAGATACTGCATTCCGAAATATGGTAGCTCGTAAACATTTTAAAGCGGTACTACCCGTCCGATGTAAATTGGTCAGTGTCGATTCTATGAACTAGCAGTGTGTGGCATCCCCCTTCAAGAATGCTTTGATCCCTTCAGTGCCCCGCGCTCCGTAATAGCCTACAACGTCTTTTATATAACGACAGTGGCGACATCAACGCTCAGCGGTCATGTAGCATGAGACGGATAGTAAATAAATATGCCTCACACATTCCAGAGTTAACTGTACTTGCAAACTAAATTGTTAACTTATATACATTAACTAGGAAAATTTGGAACTAGATTTTAAATTAAATAGTTTAGTGACAATGTGTGTAAATCATCTTGGTGTGACTACAGATATGAGCATGACACACTTGTGGCGTTGTAGAAATGTTACACCGATTAACAGTGGCTCTCATAATGTTAATAATTATATTCTTTAAAATCCTCTTAATTGCATTAAAAATATACCATCTTTGTGTACAAAAATGTTTAGACATTTCTGCGAATAAAAAAAAACTCCGTGTAGAACTTCAAACTCTTATATACCAAAATGTTTTAATAAAAATTGTGGACTCAAATGTTGAGTTTTTACATATAATATGAACTCACAAAGAAAATACATTTATACTTGCTGTAAGTATATGTGATAAGTAGATTTCTGTGCTTCAAAATGTTTACATAAAACACTAATATAAGAAGCACAAAGCAAAATGTAATGACCTGTATTTTTGAGCACTGAAAGTGGTAACAGAATCTCGGACACAGACAGAAATTAAATCGTTAGTCGTATGACGTAGAAGATTAGTATATAATTATACGCAAAATGACTTAAGAAAAAAAAAGTCTTACTAGTAACATCCTAATAAACTACCTTACAAACAACATTTAATAACAGGAAGAAAAAAATCTCATCTACTACATTGTTATGATGAAAATCAGGTTCTAAACATACACCTAATATTTCTACCACTGTATAAGCTAACCAACAGTAATCAGTTCCATTACTTTCCCATTAAACTTGTGCTAGAAGCAGATCTGAAATACAGAGGAACTGTCATTCCGAAAATATCTACAAAAAGCATAAAATTTCCTGTATTTTTACAAAATTAATATTGAATATACAGATTTATTTTTGCATCATGTAGGCATTCATTTACATTTTTCCCCTCTTATTTCCATTTACAACTGCATCTGATATAACGATTAATTCTTTAACGTTTAAATAAATAAATAAATATAAAAATTACGTGAAAAAATCAGTATCCGGTGTACCTGTTGTGTTCTGCATGTTCGTATTGAAGTGCGAAGAAAATACATTACTTCCCCTTCATTTTGAAACGACATTTTTAAGTTCTTTACAAGTTGAATCACTTGTAATATTTGCTTCATTTAAAAATACACAATCTAAATAATACCCGATATTGGATAATTCAGAAATTCACAAATTATAGCTTTCCTTATTGACGCGGCAACTTCAGCAACTTTCCGACAGTGCAAAATCTGCAACAGCAATTTCCCTTAAGAAAGCTCCAAATTCTTCTATTCGCCTGCTGTGAACGTTGTAGTCTTGTAAAGACATTGTGAATTTATTGTTTATTTCTTATACTAAAATATGCGTCCAAATTTCAGTAATTTGTCTTCGAAAATAAATCACTTTTAAGATTGTATCATTCTAAAATTAGTGCAGTCATTTACAGATTAAGAAGCTCTCTTTTCTGAATTCCTTTAGAAATTTGGAAAATAATTTGTCTTGAATGAAAACTTTAAAATATTGAAACCGATTGAGACTGAATTGGCAATTAAGGAAAAGTAGAATTTGTTAAGTTGCCTATTTAAATATTATACTATATTTCTGAGGTCTGATGTCAAGATTAAGATGTTTTCTACAGCAAAATTGACGGCACACTTACACGTGATGTTGTTAAGTAAAAAACAAGAATATATCACGGATATCTCAAAAATTAACGGAGACAAAGTAATACTATGGTGGTACAGTTATGTCCCTAAAGAAACTAAGAACCATTTACGATTCTTACACATTGACTAGTCTTTCATGCAAGGCTTTCATATGAAACGTTCAGTAACTTACAAATTTTTGGAAACAAAACTATTCCATTACATTCAATAACAAACGTCTATCACTTACACAGGGACTATTAGGATCGAAAATTCATGCGTTTTCCGGAGAAAATTGTGTATATAAAATATTGTACTGTACTCAGAACACCAATGATAAATAATTTATGTTCCACTTAAAAAGATTATAGAGCTCTTCACATAGCCTTCGGAATGTACAATTCATACTTTTGTACTAAAGTAGTGCAAAATTTCGCTTCTTTCGTGATTTTAAATATATTCTTACATACACCATACTTCATTCCTAAATATCATTTAAGATATTTTACATATTTTCATTCTGAAAGTTGTTTGCGGCATACATTAATTGATAACAAAACAAAATTATTGTGTAATAATTTTGCATCTTTGTATGAATTAATGATACGACAAAAATAAAGTAACCTAGCGCTTAAATTTACTGTCTATCACCGTCATTTTTATAAAATTTATTTATTTATTCCCATTTCATTTCAATCATTCACCTTCTACCTCTTTCCTTTCTAAAGCGCTTCTGCTGTCACAGAGTCTTTTCCTAAGTTTATACGTACAATGACATAAAAAAGGGCACTCGGCGGAAATACCAAGACTAAAGATAGCCACGACACGCAACGCCAGAAAATAAAAATTAGCACTTATTGTTCATTGTAAAATATTTTAATAGTATACGTTATTAAAATGTTTTATAATAAATAAGAACTTTGTCATACTTCCAATTGTGTAATAAAACACAAATATAGTGATATTATTTAGAGTGACAATGAAGTTTCGGCATTTCGTCTTGAGTCAAACCTCTTCTCGCTTGCCTGCATAGGCTGCGGTGAAATAGTTATAATGCTGAAATCAAAATTAATATTGGGACTAATAAAAAGATGGAACCTAAATGCTCTTAATGTTAATTTTAATCTTCATCACATCAACTGTCCGAAATACTGCAAGTTCACACATAATTCTCAATTTATTATTAACATTCCAAAGTTTTCGTACAACATAAAAACTTTTCCAATTTCTGCCCTAAATATCTGCGTTGAGCGAGAATGGGAGATAATTATGCAGAAACTGTTCTTATTTAACACCATCTCAACATATTTTTCCTGTGCGTAAAATTTTCCCTGTTAATTTCTTGCAGTATATTATCATTATTTTGTAGTTTCTGTAAATGGAGTTTGAAAACCTGACTATTTCACAGGAAAACTCTTCTTGGCTCTTGATAGATTTTATTAAAACATATGCATCAAATAGAAAGTTTTATTAAATAATGTACCGGTATATTAATTATCAACTTAACACTTTTTTATCTTGTACGGAGGAGGGAACCAAAGGCTTGCACTGCAGCCTGAGGCTTATTGTGCTTACCATTCCTATTCTGTGAATCATTGGGTAGCCGAACGGCCGCGCTCTTGTACAAAAACAGCAAGCCGCATCGTGAACTTAACCAGGGCTGCGGTATGGATGATGATGATGATGATGATGATGATATGTGAATTAATGATGGCGAGATGAGTCCGAGGGCCAACGCCGAAAGTTACCCAGTAGTTCTGCTTCAATTGGTTGAGGAGAAAACCCCCAACTAGGTAACTTGTCCCAACCAGGATTTGAACCCAGGCCCTCTCGTTTCATGATCAGACGTGCTAACCATTACTCCGCAGGGGTGGACACCTTGAATATAAACAAAATGATGCAGTACTGTTTCTGAAAGTAAACTGTAATTCTGCTTTTGTTCCGTGAACTGAAATCATGTGTCTGATAGAAGGGATGACGACAGCAACTATAACAAATTTTTAATCTTTGCTATCAGTTTATATAACCTTAATGTCCTCTAAGTCCCTTACAAATTTTATTTTGCAATAAGAATAATATAAAATATATTTCAGTCGTATATTTTATTATTCACCTTCAATCTCTACCCAAAATGAAATTATACAAGACGGTAAATATAATTTTAAACAGCAAGATGGCGTAGTACGAATTATAAAAGTAAATTGCAGTATAGTGCTGTTTTTTGTTTCGTGAGACGATATCGTAATGTGTGGGGTAAAAGGATGAAGGTAGCCGCTAGAACAAATGCCGAAAAATCCCTATCACTTTATTAAATAATATCGCTCAAGAATAGAATGAAGTAGTGGTGTAAATTAAAAAAAAAAAGTATTACTTAATAAAGACGAAGATGAAAATATACAGCGCATTATTCAATGCAACAACGCGAGATTCTTGTTCGCCTCAGGAAGAATTGAAACAAATACTGATTGCAGAAGAGATATGCAGTGTACAATGCAAACATGCCGCCAGATTTTACAGTAAAATGATAAAATTAAAAAAAAAAATGTGGTTTCAAAATAGAAGGATACTGAACCCATAGAAACACATGCAACAAATATGTTCGTTTGTCATGACGGTGCTTAAATTATTTAAAAAAGAATTCACGTTTGTCCAACCATATTCATGTTAACATATTCACCAAGAAGAATTCTGTTATCGGGAACTACCCCAACCATACCTGAGGAAAAAACAGAACAAATAGTGTCGTATCAACAAAAAAAGACTGGAGTGGTTAAATAACCGGATTCATAAAAAATAACAGTTAGGAAGTTTAAATTATTTTTTTCGATCTCACAACTAATGTCAATATTTTTTGTCTTATAACACAACACAAAAAATAAATATATTTCAAGAAATAAGATTTAACATGGAGGGAAAAATTTTCTTAATTGAACTAGTTATAACACGTCAGAAGACATAATAAATTAAAGAAAGAACGTTATGAAATTACTTCGCTGTGATTATACAGTATTTCAACCCCACGATTTCTAAACTTACACAATCTACACCCTTAATAATGGGTCGCATCTATGCAGTGTGTGGTTTGTCGTGTGGAGGGGACGTTCTTTCACGCTCTCCTTTCTTTATGTACAGTATTTAAAATTCTGTAACATTTTGTTGATAAATATAACAACGCAAGAAGTACAGTGGCTACATTGTTAAATTCTGAGCATTATACACATATAGAAAAAGTCTTTAATATAATATTAATTACAATGTCACTCATAACAGAGATCAATGTTTTAAAGAGGTAATACTAATATCCATATACCGCAAAATCTCAAAAAGTAGCTAAGTAACGAAAAATTTGCCTTCAAAATAAATTATTAAAATGATGTAATTATAATATAGCTATGGCTAAAACGTATAAATATAACGAATTAGTTTGTAAATTATTAAGCCGTGCTGTAGCAAGTGGTATATATGAAGTGGAAAAATAATTCCTCTGCCCCCATCCCTAACAAATCGCACCCAGCATAAGGATCAGTATCTCTGAAGTTTCCATTTTTAATTTGCCTTTAGTTGAGATGACTGGTAGACAAGAAGTGACTGCTACGTACCGGCTAACATATTACAGCCGAAGAATTCCTTACAAAGCAGTGAAGGGAAGACGAGAGTTTCCCGACAAAACCGTCTTTGACTAACAAGATTTCGTTTGAATAACTAACAAGATTTCGTTTGAACCCGAAAGTACTTGAACCTGGATATCTAAAATGCTATCTCCTAAACTAGTGCTGAGAGAATATAATATAAATATTTCGGCACAAATTTAGGTACTGTCCACATTTCACGGGAAGATCCGCGCAAGGAATGCGAGTTTCCCCCCCACTTTTATAACCTACCCCCAACACGGAACCGGCCGGCCATTGACTGAGTCTTGTTTGTCCCAGCCGGCCAATGACATCACTCCCATCCATCTGCCCCTTCAATAACGCTGAGTTATTGGCTTACTCTCTCCTCTTACTCCGCAAGGACCATACTCCCCTCGTAGGGATCCTCTCATGAAATTTGGACAGTAAAGGTAAAAGCAACCCCATGACAAGCCAAGACGGCCCAGAGGATGGGTGACGAGTGGTTAAGGCTCCCACCTTTACAGACAATCGGCAAGTTAATGGCAGTAGGGATGTCAATCCTACGTGCTTACCGCCTTTACCCCCAAGGAAATTCCCTTGAGTAAACCTCAGGGCCATAGTGCGGTCAGAAGGATTAAATCAACGGAAAAATCCACTACCCCATCGGGAATCGAACCCGCGACCTTAGACTTTGCAGCGTTACGCCTTAACCGCGACGCCACAGCGCGCCCAGACAAATTTAGAGGATATATAATTCGATTATAAATTTTGAAACTATATTTATAAAATGAGTTTGCCTTTCAAACAGTTACATCGAGAGAATACCTTAAAACTACCTTTTGGATTTTCTAACTTGCTGCTAGATGGAAATAATATAGAGCTCCTCTACCGTGGGGTCGGTATGACACGAAAATTCCAACTGAAACAACACGATATCACACTGGCAAAAAAAATATCCAATGAAGGAATCGAACCTCCAACTGCAACATTATCCATGTTGGGTTTTTAACTACCATAGCCGATTATTTTGAATTTATTTAGGGACGCATAATAATTGTGGAATACTAAATCAACTGTCATTTGTTGTGAGACCGAAAAGCTTTAGCAAATGTTATCGTGAAATAAAAATAACTTACTAGAAATGGAAAGATATCCATATGTCTCAGCATAAAATGTATCAGAATATGTAACAATTTATTTACCGGAAAACTAAAGAAATAAAATTGTATATAGTTTCTAAAAAAATAAAACGGTAAAGTGGGAAATGGAATGGGAAGGAGAAGCAGCCTGGTGGAAGTAGTTATATGGACACGCTTCTCTTGGCTACACACATACACACACAAACGAACACACAGAAACACAAATGGGCAGTTAGTCGTCTTTTTTCTTTCACTAAATATCTTTAAAGTTAGGGACACTTGGAAGATTACATATATGCACATCTAGCACACACAAGAAATGTTGACAGTTATTGCTTTCCAATACACTGAGCTTCCGATAGTTTGAGGGTTCTAACATTACGGTAACGGTCACTTAGTTAGCATTGCTAATACGGATGGGAGTGCACGAACATCTAAAAGATTTAAGACCGAGCTATTTTCAAGATTTAGAACGTCACCTGGGAAGACATTTTTCCCGAACACAAGTTTCTACGTATTACTATCTTGATATATTCTAGACATAACCAATGTTTACCACCTACAATCACTTAATAAATGTATAAATTAAAATATCCACAATAAAGTAAAAGTCTTTCGGTAAGATTCGCTTGCTTCCCTCTTTTGTGGAATATGCATTTTATTATTTCCTTAAAAACTCGAGAACTCCCTTTTACATTAACTCAATTTCTATTTTTAAAATGTCAAGCACTGTTTATTATAAATAATTTCTATAATGATGACACGTGTTTTTAAGAAAACGCAAAAGCAAAAATTCTGTTCAAATATTGATAAATACGAGGGAGTCAACATATATTCGTACAAAGCGGAATATATTACAATCTTCATAATACTGCACGGAATATTAAATTGTGTTAATCTGTAACATTAAATGGACCTGAGTTACGAAAATAATTGTTGAAACAGCATTGAGAAAATCAAGTTAGTGAGAAATAAAACATCCAATGTAGTATTCAGATATATGTAGCTAAATAAATAATAGTCACGAAATATTATGTGAAAAATACAGGGTGATTCTGAAATAGTGCGACAAACTTCAAGACATTATAGACTGGCAAAACGGAATTGCAAAAAAATAAATTAGCATGTCCAGGCTACATCGTTTGAGATATAAAACACTAAATATTATACAATGTGGGCGTGTACTATATACTATTGATTTTGTTGACAACTTAATCTTTATACAATAACAGTCTTACTAATAAACCGTGTATAATTTTTATACGAGACTTATGTAGAGTTGGGACAGAAAACGTTACTAGTACACCATACATATGCGATGTATGTACAAGCAGCGTGTAATTATGAATAGGAATTGATTTGGAGTAGTTATCCACACGAAACCCACTGTTTAAGAGTTGTACATAAAGAAAAAATGACCGCCTTTGTTCCTATCGATTGTCGTTTTATGATGATGGTTGTCTTGTTAACACCAAATAACAAAACAAATAGCATAGAATAATTAGAATAATATTGCTATAGCTGTACTCTTTGATCAAAATATAGCGTGGTAATCGATCAGGCCCAGTTGTACTACTGATAACTTAGCGCGGCACGCTAGCGCATACTATCGAATGCAATAGAGAATTTCAATTATTTTGTTACCTTTCGTAACGAAGTAATGACGAAACTATGACGTAGTTGTGTAACAGTTGTATTTTTATCAACGACATAATATATTAGGGGAGAGTCGGGTAGTATCGGACATCGGGTAATATCGGACAGTGCGTTTCTTTCATCTACCACCATATGGTAGTACCTGAATGACATGGTTACGTTTCTCTATGCGACATCACAGAAACGTAACCATGCCAATCAGGTACTATCATCGTGTGGTAGATGAAAGAAACTCACTGTCCGATATTACCCGATGTCCGATACTACCCGACTCTCCCCTATGTAGTGATTATTAGTCAGGAATTTACACACTACTTATGAACGAGCTATTCGCTGTGTAAGTATAAGACAGTTAAACGTCTGTATAACAGTTTTTATTAGTAAGACCGTAAATAAATATCGAATTACATATAAATGAATGTATATATCATTATTTAAATTGTATCGGTAAAATAAATAGGCATTTGTATGCACAATTTGATAGGTTACAAAATCAATACATAACCAATGAAATAAGGCCGTATTCGTTACCCGTTTGGTTCAGCTGTTACTTCATCTAAACAGCTATCCGAAGTCCTAGCTTTCTACTTCTAACAGAATTCACAAAGTAGTCGCTTGGGCGATCTCATTCTTTCAAGGGAGCAAGATTGAATATGTATGCTGAGGCTGACCAATGCAGAAGGTTTATTCTTCTGAGTAATTTGACATGCCTTGTACTAGATTAATAACAGAAGATCAGCTCTATCAGCTCACCATTTGCTTACTTCCTCTTCATTTTCGTGCCCATCAGCATGGTATTTCTGAACTGTTTAATGACAAAATCTTAGGAGTTTTATGTCTCGAAAAACCCCATGCAGTTTTCATACGATAATTTTGTTCAAAGCATTCCTGTTTATTACATCTGCAATGCCTAGAAAGTTTTCGCATTATTTCAGAATATCTCTGTATACAGGATAGATATCAGCATATGAAATACGTAAGCAAATATATTATCATTATATAAAAAGGCGTTCGTTTATATTAAAAAAACTTTTCCAATACTACTGACTTCATCCAGTTTTTCAATTTTATACATCATATGATAGAGAAGATTAATTGGAATTTTTTCCCACTCTCATTTGCTAAAAAGCTACGTAAGATGTACATGAATTTAAATATATCTCATAAGAAAAACTTGAAATGTTATGAATTTTTGTACGATAAAATAGTGATAAATGTGTTCATTTTCACTAAAATAATTTAATACACTTTTTGTGGCATTATTCAAAATAAATTAATAACAAAACCTAATGCTTAATTCTGGTAAAATTATGATGATTTTTAGAATAAAAAACCTTTTCTTACTGTTTGCTATTGAGACTATTTCAACGACCCTTTCCATTCTAGGATAAAGCAAATAATTCTGTGTACCTCATTACTATTTTTAAATTCAGAAAAGAATCTGTGAGCCAGATGTTAAACATTTACATGGAAAGGGTTTAACATAACTTTGTACTAAAGCAAGACAAAGAATTTTGTAGAAGTGATATATTATTTCGAAATAATGTATACAGCATGTAATTATATAGTAGACATGCAAGTTAAAATTTTTTCAAAATATTCTTCAAGAGAAGTTTTGATTTTGTGTCACGTATTTATTAAATCGGAAAAGCTTATTTTATGAATGATAACGAAAGGAAATATCCTTTAATAAAAACATCACAGCACACGAATAATACAAAGAAGGCAACATATTGCATAAAAATTAACGCGCATTTCCAACATGGAAGGACTGTGCTTTTTCATTTTGAGGACGGGTTGAAATAGTATTGATTGTAATGCAATAGAAATATAAAGTAAGTAAACAATTTTACAAACGCAGCATATCCTTCACATTGAAACTAGTTTTGGATATGCTGAGATGCGGCAACCATGTTGGTGTTTAATTATAATTATTTTTACAATCATTCTCGACATTTTATGTGTAATTATGCTCTGTGTCTATAGAATTAAAGCACGCTCACTTTTTCCACCTTCGACAAAAAGACATCCATTAAAAATATATTAAATATTCTTTTATTTTTTGATTTCCAATTCGCGCAAAATATTCGAAAAAACCCAACCGACTCATATGAACAAACCAACAAGCAGCAAATGTTAACAGTTAAAAACACACAACAAACAATGGACGATGTGAGTAATGGGTTTCAAAGTTAGTCTTAACTGTTACCAGGCAATGATACACGACCAAGTAAGCGCATGTTATGTTTCAACAATTAAAAGGACAGACGAGGGAAGACAAGGTAAGCTCCCAGAACCAAAACGCGAGATCCACTTCCAAACGAGTAGCTTATCATCGTTACATAATAGTAAAGTACCACTTCTAATACAGAAAGTATGAAATCATAAAATCAATTTATATTATATTAAAATCAAATTCATGCGCGACTACCCATAATGGGCCAAGATCTACCATCCGACTGCTTATCTCACAGCAGAGGTGAACGATCAAAATTATTGTATTACATTTAATGGAATAGAAACTTAACAAAAACACATCTCCAATATCATATAATGAAAAAATATATATAAAAGTTTAAGTTGAATTCTGTGTAACAACTATATAATAATTTGGTACCTACAAGAACTCTAAAATACAAAATGTATAGAAGTGGTATAATATTATTTCTTCTGTTTACTATCACTTTCTCTGTACTGTGACTCGATATTTCAGCTCTGGTAGCTTTTCGGAACCTCCCAATGAATTGATATATCTTCCATACATAATCTTAAAAAGACACACAAGTCTCACGATTTATAAATTCTTAAAAACATAATCGACAAATATGAGAAGCTTTGGTTTAACTCCAGAAAATCCAAACAAACATTACTAATGGAATTAATAACTTCAATAGTTTACAAAATTCATCACGCCATAATCTCATCATTCAGAGTTAGTATATTTTGAGAAAACGAAAATGTTACATGTTCAACGAATGTGATCATTAGAATAATTTGAAGGAAAAAATTGTTCCGAGGCCAGCATCCAGTCCGGGACCTTTAGCTTAGCGCGCCAACGCTCTACCGACTGAACTACCCAAGAACTCTACTACCGGCTCAATTGACGACTTGTCAACCCACTTGAGGTATGTAGATAAAAAGGGAATAATTGAGCCAGGGTCCGGTAGAGTTCCTGAGTAGCTCAGTGGGTAGAGCAGTCAAAGATCCCGGGTTCGATGCCCGGAACACTTTTTCCTTGAAATTATTCTACTCAGCTTTACAGGGAGCTATACCAGGAAGCCAGATTTGCATGACCAATAGAATGCAATATATTATATTCAGAAACTTATTTCAATATCATACAGAAAGAAGTATTATATGCATATATATAATCACTAATTATATGAGAGAAGACAAAAAGGAAGTAATAAATATTTTAGCAGCAAGAAAAACATTTTCTCTTTTCTATATTCCGTGTACTGTACCTTTCATGAGACAGGACAATGAATTTTATCGTCCTTATTTTCCGTTTCAGATTTCATTCCTGCACTTTGCATTACTTACCGTTTGCACAAAATTCCAAAAATAAAGAATGAAACTATATCTTACGAAGTGCGAAATGTTACATTTGGCAAGTAGCTACATTAATCTACAATTTTATAAATTCAATTTAAATTAAATAACAAATGAAACTAGGATTTCCAACCGGGGCTTTAAGATTTCATTAGAAAACAGTCTGTCGAAATCCGATTCCTCAGATAGATTTCGAAGTTTTCAGAGAACAGTGAATACAGAGTGAAGGAAATTAAGTGGACCCAAAATATATTGTACTTAAACGTGAAGAGTGGTTAATTAATTTATTAATAGTGGGTGAAGACTGGTCAACGAAACACGGTCTTTATTATAACCCAGAGGTGGGAAAACTGAGAAAAAGCTGGCAGATTAGTAAAATTTTGATAGAGGACGGAACGCATACACTTAGATCCAAATGTTTAATTTTCAGTTAACATTCATACTAAATAAAGGGAAGTTCCATAACGCTAAATTTGAGTAGAAATAAAATTCTGAAATATTTTTATCAAACTAAAGAATTAATGTATTCTTATGGAAAATAAATTGGAGATATGTGTATTTTTACAGAATACAAATTGAAAATTAGCGCTGTTTTGCAAACATTTACTGGTAACCATTGCCCTCATCATCAATATCATAATCATTTAGCCTGAAGGTTTTAAATCCAATGAATCCTCCTGTTCCCTCTTCTATAACTTAAGAGTTTCAAAAACTGCATTAAATATCATTGGCCACGTGGTCATAAGAATGGTGTGAAGTCTTAGCTTAACGCCGAAAAACAACAAGGTTCTTTATGAAAGCAGGTAAATCTTCATATCTCGACCGAAAGTCAAAATCGCGTACAACAGATTCGTGTCAGAAAAATACTTAATAAAATCCATTAGCAATGTTGTGGATAAAAATCAAGCACTTCTGGAGAAATACACAAAGCCCACCATATTTCCGAAAATTTTTAAGGAAAATTCCTTTTCTCTTTGGCATGTGTATACTGGTACATACCTTACAGTTTCAAGGCTCGATCAATTGCACTCCTATATAATTATTTCTCGTTGTATGTAAGGACAATGGCAAAGAGTCCTCGGAAACACTTAGTACGACTAATAGAAATCCAGTACAATTATCTTCAAAGCTAAGAGAATAAAATTTCTACCAGCAATAATCTACTTGATTTCATCGGCTAAGATGATATGCTATGAAATCCACAAATGGAATATACAAACATCAGACTGTATGTGGGGAAAATTAGTTTCATATCTTACGTCCAAATCTACATCTATTTATGTACGCTTATTACTAGCACTATATTGTCAAAAAGGATCACTTTCCGAATACTATACCTAAATGTTTACACCTACAAGTGGTGTCATTTGTGTTATTTCTAACCATCATTTCCTAGCAATAAGAGAAATAATCAACGTTCCCAATTAGTTGGCACTCTTTTAAGAACAAATCTCCATATTGTTTCAAATTCAGTTATAGTATGGCACAGAGATTTTATTAATATTGTTCTTCAATAAACAAGACTGCCGCAATACATGCATTATTGTACTGTTATAACCATTTCAAAACCTTCATACGAATGAAAGCGATAAAAGTGACATTTCAAACGTTACATTTAGTCTGAATTGATAGCTGTATGCATATACACCCTTTTCTTTATAATTAGCTGTTACGTCACTAATAAATAAATTATAATTATAAAACTACAACATGAAATTACGAAGTTTATGTAGATAAGTAATTTTACAGCTATTAACGAATCTCTTTAAAAGATGGGAAACATAAAACATCACATACGATCACACGATAGGCAAAGTGTTTCAAACGAGTTACAGATTGGTAATTGTAATATGTACCGGAAGTATGAAATTGGAAAACCATGCCGGAAAACATAATCTTTGGAATAGTATTACTGCTTAAATTGATAGATATGTTTCCTTTACATAAGTGAAATGCTTTTTATTACATTCCCGATAGAGAATAAATTTGTCTTTCTTCTTCACTTCAAATGCTGCTAGTTGTTTGCGGTTTTGTATGCAGAGCATTCCTTCTGCGCCATGAAGTTCAAATCGTTCGCAGCAATACTGCACGTAAAGAAGCAAGAGAACCTGCGGACGCAATTTAAAATAATAATAACAGCTCAAGTATTCGTTTACTATAATTAGTCCTCTACTTCAGTCCTTCCTTTGGCATCTGTATCAATCTGTGTAACTATGTAAAAACTATTATTGATAATCCTGTATATTTCCAATATATGATTTAATTTGAAATACTGGTAACATCACAAAAATTATCTCACCCAACTATTGATATTTCATTTAGCTATTTTTAGTCAAAGAAGAAAAAAGGTTAATACAACCTTCGAAACGTGCCTTTTTATAAAACAGTATTATTAAAAGGAACAAATAAAACTTTATTATTCACTAACTTAGTTGCACAGTGTAATTCAAGTAATTGGTCAAAATGTTGATCGCATTTACAGTGCTCCAAGTAGAACAGATTTTGAGTAGGAACCTCAATAATGGACAAAATTAACTTGCGGAATTATAGGTCCCGCGATACATACAAACATAACCTTTTGTAGGCTCAGAAATGAATGTACAAGGCCGAAAAAATTAAGCATTGTTTTCCTCATTTGTTTATAATTAGTCATCGATAATATCACATCTAATTTTCAATAATATTGAAGTAAGTATAGCTGCATTAATGGTAGAAGTAGTTGCTTTTAACACCTACTTCAATACTAGTGTATGTCAAATTGGATATGACCTGTATATCGCGTTTATAAAAAATGATATTACACAGTCCGGGAGCAGGTTCGGCGTTCCAAAGCAATGATATTTACTTAACCCTTAAATTGGCAATGTATCCTATAGGATACAACAGGTTAATAGGCTATATGCTATAATTTTAATAGAACAATAGAAAAAAATTGGTAGAAAAATTAAAATTTCACAATACTGTAATCAATACTGTACTGATAACAAATGGATACCGTACTAGCAAATTTTATGTTTATTCTGGAATTAATTATCTTTTGTTTTAGTCGTCTTCAATTATTTATAATTGTGTTATTTATTTTCCTTTTCCTTCTCCATTGTTTTTTTTTCATTATAATTGTGTACCTACCATTTACTAAAAAAAAAAACAACAATTTTTTGGTAAGCTTTGTCTTCTAGGCAGCCTTCACTTGGAGGAATCTGAATAAAATTCATAAAAATTCACAACATCTATACTAATAATAAATCTGTAGCAGAAATTTTTCTGGTAATTTTCGATTTTCCAAAAATAATTTGTCCTAACATATATAATTAACCACCCTGAAACCGAAAATCGCTTTTTTGAAATTTTTGTTTGTATGTCTGTCTGTCTGTCTTCTGTCTGTATGTTTGTTACCTTTTCACGCGATAATGGCTGAACCGATTTCGATGAAAATTGGAATATAAATTAAGTTCGTTGTAACTTAGATTATAGGCTATATGGCATTCAAAATACGTTATTTAAAACGGGGGTTATAAGGGGGCCTGAATTAAATAAATCGAAATATCTCGCTTATTATTGATTTTTGTGAAATATGTTACATAACAAAAGTTTCTTTAAAAATGATTTCTGATAAGTTTTATTCTCTGAAAAAGTTTGATAGGACTGATATTTAATGAGATAAATGAGTTTTAATATTAAAATAACTGTCATCTAAGGCGGTGTATTGAAATAAAAAACAAATGACTTCGTCTATAAGGGGCCTTGGACACAACAATCAAAAGCTATGAAACATAGCCTACAGACAATGTTTCTGTGTTTGTATGAAGTAATATCGGAAGCTAAATTAACCGATTTGTATAATTAATTATTATTTCATCATTGGAAAGTGTAGTTTCTCTGGATGGACATAATGCTATAATGTTATTACAGTAACTTGTGAGTGAATTGAGGACAGGTAAGATTAAAATAGCTTGTTATGCACAGAAAACTTGATAGGTTATTCTGTATATTCATTTCCTGTATTTCTTATAATAATGTTTATGAACATATTCATTTTTATCTCAGAGAATTAACGAACAACGAGAGTGTATTGATTTAGTATGCAGTAATAGTACGTTAGCTTAGCAATCCATTATTTTATAATCCAAATTTTAACTATGCTCAATTGAATCGTGTTAAAATACATAAATTACATATGCAATAAATGCAATGCAAAAAAATTGGGTAATGAGCCAAGCAGATTATGTTGCGCTGTTGTAAAAGTTGTTCCTCCTGAGATTCAAGAGCTCCCACAACAAATTAAAAACTTTCTAATTCGAGTACGTCCGTTATCAACACACTTTTTCATAATATAATATAAACATAATAATAAAAATGTAGCCAAATTTTTTCTGTTAATTTTCGCTTTTCCAAAAATAATTGGTAACAACAATTAAGAAACATGTTAAAGGAATTGTCATTGCACCAAATGAGTGGTCTCTGGATCAAAATGATCGCATTTTAATATTTTAAATACAATTTAAATTAAGTAACATATTAAACGATTTATCCTTCTATCAAACACAAATGTTCCCTGGATCAAATGTCCTATTTTAATTATGTAATTACTTTATATTTATTTCTAACGGGTGCAGCGGAGCGCACGGGTACGGCTAGTATAAAATATGGACATTGAGATACTGTAGTTGTTTTCTTTACAGTCAGTCACGGTTTAATAAACTAGTGTGAGAAATGAAGTTTTGCCAATTTAAGGGTTAATATACTCGTACCTACGACCAGAAACGCGTCATGTGAGTGACAGCACAGTGTAGTATATACAATTACGAAGCTTAAGTTGTTGATGGTACTAGAAACAATAGACTGTGCCGGTACTATTTCACATTGTCTGTAATGGGGCGATAATAGCGATCCTAGTGTCTAGCAACTATCTATGGATGCATATTTCCTACATATTGAGCTTCGTGACTGTATATACTAGACTGTGGTGATAAGAGGCTAGCAATGTTTTGTTTAGTGTTTTGTTCCTATGACACTATGATATTCACAAATGCACTTCTGTTACGGTGAATGATCTTGTTTTTAACTGCATATTTAATGTGAACGGTAAATGTGGTGACGTCCAATCCAATTCGATTTCATAACTATCTATGCCAATAAAACCTGTTACATTATATAAAAAAAAAAACAAATACGTACTGTGAACAGCACTGTGCAGCAAACCGAAGACAAGTGCATACATCTGGCAACTCTGCCTGCCTACGAAAAGTTGGTCATGCTTTGCCAAGACGAATTTTGTTTTTTAACTTGTCCTTGAACCAAGCCCAAGTATTCGGTGTACATTAATATTCAAGTGAACTGCTAGCTGTATCCAGAGGCAAGTTCTTCTAGTGCTCACAAGACGAGTTCCCGATCTTAAGTAGGCCTATATTAAGCAAATGTTATCCTTTTGGACAATGAACCGCATCCCGATCTGTGCAATATCATTTCTAGTACATCCTGTATAATAGTAAATAAACATCAGGACGGTGAAGAAAATTCTCGAACTGAGTTACATGTGCCAAATCTATAAGGTAACTCGATTTAAAAGTGTCTAACGGTCCTAGTGCGTCTGGCGAACGTGGGTTCTTATTACAAACGTCTTACTTGAAGTGCTATACACACTACATAAGTTTTAGCCAATACATTTGATTCACGTGTATGAATGTTTGGAAATTTAGGGGGATAATTATATTTTCTTTACGTGTTCAGAAAGGTTAATTGTAGCTAATTTCAACATTTTAAAACAAACTAAATATTAATTCTTAAATTCTTGATTCAATTGAAATTCTTCATTTTATAGCATCAAAGTGGAAGTCTCTAGTGAAAATATGTAGGACTACACTTTTACTATAATGGCAGTTATTCATATAAATTAGAATGATAATATTATTTGATGTTTTCTTTAAGAATTATCAAATGCAAATAAGAATAAGCAAATAATTTCTATTGTACAACATTCGAAAGAATTATAGTTAATTTCTTCGAACTAAAACTAGATCTCATTTCCTAGATAAATAAATCCGATCCATTGATTAGTACGCGATATTTAGCCTACCATTTTTTATTATTTTTCTTTTTATTTTACTGTAAGAAACAGACAATACAAAGAGTTTAGTGCTTAAAACGCATGTTACATCTTTCGCACCCTCACGTGCATATTTATTAAACCTATTAATTCCAGTACTTGCATTTTTTTTTTATCACAGAGCATGAATTTTTAAATAATGCAGGTACATGTATATAAAAACTGAACTACAAGAAATATGCTGTGTTTGAATTCTGAAATAATATATAGGACAAAGAGGAGTTTAATTTTAAACATGCACAAAAAGTACGGATTTGATTTTAAATATAATTTAAATCTTAAAATGGTATAGAAGATTTTAATTTCAAATCAGTATAGAAGGAGTATTCTATTTTTTTTTTGTTCAAATATGTGACAACAAACCATTTAATGAAAATTTTACAAAGTACTGAGAATCTGAATTTGCATTACAGAAAATGCAAAACATAAATACGGAGAATTTGAATTTCAAATCAGCATCAAGCATTCAGTAATAACGTCATTATACTGTATAATGCATGGAATGTGTAGAATTAGGATTTTAAAATATCTAAGACATAAAGGATTTCATTTATAAAATATAAACGGCATAGAGAATTTTAATTCTAAGCTGTTTATATAACACTGAGTATGAAAATTTAAACAATATAAAGTATACAAATATAAAGCTATATACATAAGAAGAATTTGAATTCCACAACATTTCCCAAAATTCTAATTTTTTAATAGTTAAAATTAAGAGCATTTAATTAATTCTCTTTAATATAGAGAACTTTATTATACTCAAAATGTAAGAAACTTGAATTACAAAATATGATTGATACAGGGAATTTGAAATTGAAAATATATTTGATAAGAAGAATTTGAATTTAAAATAATATATACGTTATGCAGGAATTTAATTACAAAAATAAGAATATAATGAATTTAAATTTTAAAATATTTAGATACGAATAATATTATTCTATAGAAAAATGAGAGACTTGAACCATAACATAGATTTAAGAAAACAGACATATTTTGTATTAAATTATATAAATTTCACAGAATATAGACAATCTCAATACAAAGGAACATGGAGGATGTAACTTCTACAATAATAAAAATTATATGCATTTTGAACTTAAAAACAATATATCATTTAAATTTTAAAATAGCATAAATAACACAGGAGATTTTCTTTAAAATATCTAACACAAAATACGCATTCAAAGCATAGGCTTATAATATGATATGGGAAGTTTACACTCAATCATATGTCAAGAAAATTTAAATGTAAATTATATTCGATATAAGTTATCTTAATTTTATTACAGGTAATTAATTATAGATGCTATAAACAATTAAGTCTAAAAATTATGTAGTGATGCAGAGGAACTGAATTTCGAATAACACAGAGGATATGAATTTCAAACAATATCGGCTACTCGTTATTTAACGAAAACTAAAATTAAAGGAAAACAAGATATTGGATTCCTTTTTTACTTCCCGAATACATCAAACATGTGATCATTTGAAACGAAAATGCATAGAGTTAAAAGAGAGAAATGGTAGGTAGAGATTATGCACATATTGCCCTTAGGGAGTATATTTTTTGACAAATTTCCATCTACGCCACGAACACAGTATATACCTCCAAAGACAGTGTCAACCTCGCCACGAGATCTCAATTCTTATAATGTTAGCTCCGCCACACGCAAATAATCAATATTTAGTTCTGGTTATTTAATTTAATTTACTAAATAATAACGGGTTATTTATGAATGGTCCTCATGGACCAGCGAACGCGCATGCGCATCCGTTGTCACCTAGTCATCAGCAATCAAAATAACATATGATTGCTGTAGACTGGCAATGCACAAGCCGATTTTGTAAAGAAATCTGCAGATGAAAGCATCATTTCGAAGAAAAAGTAAAATGTTATAATGCATGTTCCAGATAGGAATTTCAGAACAATTTCTCCATTATATTCTACAGATAACCAATAATTTTAAAAACATCTACTAATTTTTATATATGCAAATTTTACTACATTTAAGATAAAACACTTTCCTTATTACAATTTAATATAATACAATTGAAGACCTGAATTTACAAATACCCTAAGTCCAATATTTACCGAATTTGACTTTTTATCTCACAAACGTTGTGATTTCAATAGGCTACAATGTTGTAAAAAAGAATAGCCCAAGTTCGACTCTAAGGCTGTGTTTTTTAACCATTCTGACAAATTGCATTTGCAATGTGGTCACTATTCAACAGTGTTCATAAATTAATTCTTAAAATATAATTAAAGTACAATAAATAATTAAAACATTATTTTTATGAACACATTTCATGAAGGAATTGTTTTTCTTTTATTAGGTACGTATGTTTTGGGGTTACTGCTTCCCTATTATCGGTAACCCCGAAACATATCTAATAAAATAAGAACGATTCCTTCATGAAAGTGTTCATACAACTGTTTTAATTGTCGGTATTTATTGTATTTTAATTATATTTTAAGGATATAAATATTTACTTCAATACTGTTATATGGTTTTATGCTCTCCTGAAAACTATGCTTCAATGGACTTGAGTTTTTTGTCAATTCAAGTCTTCAATTGCAAATTAAAATTTCGCAGTCAGTTCCAAGTCTACAACATGAGAAGATAAATCTTGGTTATTTGTTTGTGGGGAAGGCAAGACTAGGCTAACAGAATTGAGGTCCCATGGCGGAGTAACACTGTCTTTAATTAATAAGATATTAGCACAGTCTAGTATATACAGTCACGAAGCTCAATACGTAGTAATTATGCATCCATGGATAGTTGCTGACCATTAGGATCGCTAATATCGTCTCATTACAAACAATGCGAAATAGTACCGGCACAATCAATTGTTCCTAGTACCCTCACAACTCAAGCTTCGTGACTGTATATACTAGACTGTGATATTAGAGTAACCGTGGCGGAGATAAGGTACGGCCTATTTCGTGAATAGTGATTTTTATGCAAAGTATTATATTAAAATACGTTCCACGACCGCCTATGTGTGATAGCAGCAAATAATTTATAACAGTATATAATATTTTAACTTAGGCCTACATCTAGCATAAAATCTTGTCGACTGCGTTAATTGCGGGAGACATACTGATTTCTACTGAAAATATCTTCAAAATTGCAGACAAATCAACATTTTGAGAGGAATTTCATGGATGTCATATGCATACAGAAGGTTTTCAGACCGGGAACCTGTACGGCAGTCTTGTCTGTGTTAGTCAATATACGGAGAGAGCCGGCGCAGTTCACAGAGGCATGGCATGCACGCTGCCCGCGGCGGCGGCGGCCGCTGCTGCAGCGCTATACACACCGAGATGCTCGAGCGGATAGGGCAACAAGGTTAGAGGATGGTGGTTATGGTGGTGGTGATGATGCAAGCTCGCCAAGTGATTACCTGTAGGGTATGGAAGTCCGAAGCTAGGGTAGCCCGAGTAACCGCGCCCGGCCGCGTAAGCGGCGTACGCGGCGGCGGGGAAACCTGTAAAAACAGAATAAGAACTTACGTCAGTAACCACGTGACAAACAACCAATTGAAAATGGCGGGACAAGATTTAAATTGTTTAACATTTCAATGCAACTCTGGTAGTTCTAGTAGGAAACATAAAAAAAAAAAAAAATCAAATACGAGTCTTATCAAACGTTTTCATACAAAATCTTTGTACGATTTCCAACCTTACACTGTGAAGTATTGTTTTTATGCTTCCAAACTTAGTCTGTACTTTTATCTTCCAAAGACAACTGCGGCCTCTGTCAGTCTTAATACGCAATATATAGAATTTCGATGGTAGCATAATAAATTACTTTACATCTAGTCCAGCTTGCAGTCTAGAACCTGCTGTATTACAGCATTTTTGTGCTTGCTCTCATATTATCTTCTTATATAGGCTATTCTTTGTTTCTGCAGAAGAATGTAAGTAATCACGTGACGGGACAATATTTAATAATTTATTATCTATGAAAACTATTGTGCAAAATATTACAGTAGCCTCTGGTAGTTGCAGCAACAGTAATAAACTAACGTTTAACAATTAGACTATTGGCGAACTATGTTATATCGAAATCCCGAACGCTTTCTAGTCCTATATATAATGTAGCCCAATGGTTTTGACTTTCAGTAATTGTTGTCATACACTGTACTTTTTGTCTCTTGATTCTTCTGTTGAAGATCTCTACGGCTTTACAAAACGTTTTGCAGAACATCTGTTTCGTCTTTGATAACATAAAACTGCTGACCAAAATCGTTTGAAATTTAGAGTCTTTAATAGTCATAATAGACGACATAAAAAATTGTATATCTAGGTATCGCCTGCCTAATTACACTGTAGAATTTAAGAATACTATACCTTCCTTTGGATTTTCTGTTTTTTTCTCTTGCTTTGTCAGAGTCCCCACAGTTTTGTAAGCCTCTGTTCTGTAGTAGGCTTAACATTTATATAATCTCAATCGAGACGTTGGCCTGTATAGATATCAGAATCTGGGAACTAAGAGGAGTGAAAAATATCTGGCCGGTAATTTTGTCTGGAGCCCTCTATTATATGGAGAACGATCTCATACGCGCATTGAATCTACGACTTTGACTTTCCAGTCCCGCTGAAGTATTAGTGAGAAATAAAAAATCAAACCCGAAGATCGAGGTAATTTATCACCGAAGAAGGTTTCAATTTCCAGAAAATTTTACAGATCTACGAATAACAAATTGAGTGTGGATATTATTTACTCCAAGTAAATCTATTTTACCTTATTATTATAATTAAATTTTTATAATCCATGGGATTATTTTTGGCAATAATACAGAAATTCTGGAATGGCAATGACGTATTCAGGTAAAACTGCACCTAAACTGTTGCCTGGAACAAATCTACAACAATTTTCTTTTTGCAAAGTATAAGGAAGCATAATTGTAATGTAAGGCAAAAATCTACAATAGATGTAGCGAACGTCCAATACAGTTCCCAAATTAAAACAAATTGTCATAGATAAACATAATTATAGCCCTTTTAATCTTCCAATTTTCATGTTCTATTGTTCTTATTGCTGGAAACACTTATTTACAATTTATGAGATCGCGAGATACAGTGAATAAAATCGCAACATAATAATCTAAAACTACCAGAACGAAGGGATTATTCTGAAAATAAATATGAAGTAGGCTACATAATTTATTATGCCGTTTACTGTCTCATGAAACAATTTTCACTGCAATTGAGTTTCTAATGTCTTTTATAACGTTATGAGTAGTAATTCTATATGAATTACTGAAATAACTTGAGTAAATAATCGTTTGATTAAGATACAACATTTTCATTTAATTCGAACGTAAGACAGGTTAAATCAAGTCCCACCATAACATAGTAATTCACTGAAGTGGACGGTGTAAGCCTGAAAATAAATATGAAATACAAGAGTAAATAATCTAGCAGAATGAAGAACATATAGGGGAGAGTTGGGTAGTATCGGACATCGGGTAATATCGGACAGTGAGTTTCTTTCATCTACAACCAGATGACAGAACCTGAATGACATAGTTATGTTTCTGTAATGTCGCATACAGTTATGTAACCACGTAATTCAGGTACTGCGTTCTGTGGTAGATGAAAGAAATGCACTGTCCGATATTACCCGATGTCCGATACTATCCAACTCTCACCTACCCTACCAATATACGAATGTCACTCTTCTTCATAAGCTACTTTTCAATTTCCAATTTTAATCCGTTTTATTTCTCGTATCACATGTATAATTTTTACTGAATTTATTGAAAGGCATTCATTCGTACATTGGTATATTCATGAGCATAACCACAAAGTATAGATATTTCGACTTCCAAGATTCGCATCACAACACTTTCACTCGAAAAATCGTTACAATTAGAAATATTTATTATAGAAGTGAATAAAGATAGATTTATCCTCAAGTAGATTTAATCCAATTATTACGCAGACCTGTAATACAAAATGTTATCCGACACATCTTAATAAGCAGTTATAAAAATACATACATCTTGATTACACAACTTTTAACACTATATCACTTCGGAAAACGTATTATGTCTTTCTCGTGTTTAATTTTTACATTACCTCGTTAACATGTTTCTACCTGTTATCGGCCATCTTCAGAACTGGTTGTTGCTGGTCTTGGCGCCTTTTGTTTGTGTTTCCTGTGGGGGTGTGTATGTGTAGTGTAATGTGGAGTCAAAGAGTATGTATGTTCTGAAATTGAGTTGTGTGTTGACAATTTCATTTGGATGTGTTTTTGTGTGTCTATATATTTCGTATTGTTCTAGTTCACAAATGCTAACCACACCTACAGAGACATCGACACAGACATGGAAATTCTACATGTTCAACCAAAAAGCCAGAAACTAAACATACTAGAACAATACGAAATATATAGACACACAAAAACACATCCAAATGAAATTCTCAACACACAACTCAATTTCAGAACGCACACATTCTTTTACTACGCAAACACACCCCCCACAGGAAACACAAACAAAAGGCGCGAAGACCAGCAACAATCAGGTCTGAAGATGGCCGATAACAGACAGAAACATGTTAACGAGGTAATTTAAAAATTTACATAGAGTTTGGGGTATACGTGGAAATATATTTTAGAGATAATCGAATAGAGTTTACTGAATCATATTATGTAAAGGATTTCTCAATCTTCGAAAAAAATATAAACTTTTTAGTTTCGTTAATGCTTCCAGACGATTTGTTTTCCCTATGAACGCCTGGCTAGCTACGCTGAGGTCGTCCATCTTGCGAGGGCTGTCTATCATCCAGGTTCACCATGAAGGTATTTGTGGTATAACAAGTAACCAAATAATTTAACTTGTATCCAAACACAAACTCATTTGAGATATTATACTTTTACATTAACAAATGGGATTAAATTAATTATTTATGATGTATTCTAATACGTTCGAATTTTGAACACAGCCTACACTTTTATTTTCTTATGGATGGTATATTGCAATAAAACAAAAGCATTTAATGTAATGTTATCTAAATTATCAAAATAAGAAAGACTTCATAAATAATGTGGCATTCGCTTCATGAAGGAATTAAAAGAAATTCACGTTTAAAAATAAAAATAATTCACATTTTAAATTTTTATTATTGAAATAAAAGAAATACACGAAATAAAATAATCTTTCAATTGTGAACAAAAGCTAATATTTTCGTAAGTAACGTAAGTTATAGTCTTTTTTTTTTTTTTTTTTTTTAGAAAAGTTGTCACGTAATGAAAGAAAACAACGTTATCTTAAGGTTCGTCCACAATAAACCGGGAACGGAAACGACAACGAGAATGAGAACGAGAATGAGAACGGAAATATTGTTAAAATAAATATATTTAAATGTGAGCATTCACAATTAACTTTCACGTTCCCGTTTCCGGGTTGCGGCAAGCTTCTCATTAATTATGAATGGTTACATTTAAATACATATTTATTTTAACAATATTTCCGTTCTCGTTCTCGTTGTCATTTCCGTTCCCGGTTCATTATGGACCAGCCTTTGTTCACGATCTTCGATCCGAGAACGAAGAGATCCTGTATCCTGGAGTGTATGGTGCATAGCAATGAACAATATAGGCCTAGTCTATTTGAAATCGGAGGATCTGTAAATCTGTAATATGGAGCTCCCTTGCCACCTTTGCAGATTCTCTTGTTGTCCCGTACTTTAAATGAATATCAGCAAATTCAGCTTCAATGAATCCTTCCATTACTTCAAATGTTGGTTAATGAGCTTCCTACAAGGTTAATGACCCCTAACTGACTGAGGAAGAGTGTTTCACAGTACGATCATTCATAAAACTATCAGAACGTAAAATATGCGACACATTCATGGAAAAACTATTAGAGTAAAGGAAAAAGTAAATAGGGACCTGCTTTACATGCAGCTTTCTTAAACAAATATCAAAACATTTACACGTATACCCCTAAAATCCTGTAATCAATACACTTTTTAATATTATTTGATTCTCATAATGTATCTATTCAATATTTTGGTTGTCCTTGTATTCTATGATACTTAATTTCACTGATATTATTAAACTGTCTTCTATTTCAACTTATTTGTGATTCTGTTTATTTATATTATATGCCATATTTAACATTGCCGGAATAAGTCAATCTCTCTTTATAATGTGCATGACGAAAACTACAGTAGTCTTCGTATGGAAGTTCGTTAATTTTATAACAACAGTATTTTGTATTCTGTCGGCACTACGAAGAAGTATCAGATATTAAGTTAAAATTAATTTAAACCCGCGTATGTTAATTAAAGCAATAACATGATAATTTCTACAACCACTCACTGAGGACTAATTCTCCCAGAATCGTAATTTAAAAAGCCAATCTAATTTAGTCCTGTCACTCAGACAATATTGAAAACTGCATTATTTATATTAAACACACACAGAAATAAAAGTAAATTTAGTTTTCATTTATTTCATATTTTTTGCATGGTGTCAGCACGACATCTGGCTCCCATTTAAAAAAAGCAAAAGTTTATAAAAACGACAACAATATACTGTACGCATGCATCTTACAGATAAAAATGTGACCCAAAACTACGGATTACACGGAAAGTTAAATATGTACCTCAGTCGGTGCGCACACGTGAACCGACTAAGTTCATTTGTAACAATGGTTATGCCAAAAGTGATGAGCATTTTATTGTGACAATAAGAGAAAAAAGTAAAAAGAACCATAATTATTATAAAGGAAAGGACTTACCTATCTGTGTTTTTACACTATATCATCAAGCCGATCGAACACGTTTGTCATATTTTCAGGAGTTCAGAAATGTATTTGCAACGGAAATTAATTCTAGCATCCAGCACGCGATAACGCAAAGTAAGTTAGATATATTTCTTGTTCTGTAATTGCTAGTCTCGCATCTGATTCGTTATGCAACAAGTAGTGGTAGTTTGAGGATACCAGATCTGGACTGTATGGCACATGGGACACAGCTCTTTTCTTTTAGATATTCTGTGCGCAGAGATGCGGAGTGTGAAGCCATGCCTTGTCATATTGGAGAATAAGTTTTTCGTTCCTTGTAACTTCACCGTACAGTGTGGTGATTTTTTGAAAAGCAAAAAAGAAGCTAAAAAAATTATGTATTGTATTGCGCTATCCAAGTTCTGGGAAAGAAAAATATTTCACAACACGACAAAGCATGGCGTCACACTACATGGAGGGAATAATCTATAGAAAATGGACGGCAAGTTGTATTCCACTCAACACACAACTCGGATCTGTATCTCTGTACCACATGTGTGACTGCATAAAAATATCAGGCGCAATGATCGCAGTTTAGAAATCTAAGTAAATGTCCAAGGAGGAGATGATAATTTTCCGTCAGTTGCCTAAAGGAAATTCTATCTCAACTGAAAGGCAGAAAAACGCCAGTCAATCGAAATTGTGATTCTGTGAAAGAAACAGTGAAAAGTAAAGCTTTTCGTTCATAATTTATGCTCTAAAACTGCTTTCTTTTACTATCACGACATGCTCAAAACTTTTGTTGCATACCTAGTTAAGTTCTGAAGCAAAAGCTGTTCGTATAACACACAATAACACAGTCAAATTAAAATAACATATATAATATAAAAATGAGTGATACGTACCGTCAGGTAAGGCCCCAAGCGACCACATAAAATCTAGAAATGCAGAGAAAAAAGAACAAAATATTAGAACATTTTTTCAAATTATTTTACCTCCAAACAACTGGAGAGAAAAGCTTTTATTCAACATATCTGTTGTCAGACGTGCTAAACATGTATATTTTTACTGGTTTTTATTATTATCATTAGGTGTAAGGTGTTGAAACCTTAAAACATAAAAAGGAATAATAATTACGAACCGAAAAATTAGAAGTTAATAAACATGTCTAAACCTCATTTTGATTGAAAGAACTAAAACATGTGTGAACAAAAACATGATAAAACTGTTAGCATCCATGAAATTTCATAACAGCTATTGAGATGAATAAACTACAACTATTGCAAACTATTCTAGAGGCTGGATAGGATTGTACATTGAATAATATCCGTATGATAACATATATTGATGAATGCAGGTTAAATGTGACTAAGAGAGAACATGACATCTGCTTCCCTATTTGCATTGGAGAGAGAAAAAGAGAAAAATTACATGAGGAAGAAATGAGACAAGAGTTGTGCTAAATCTGAGATATTTCCAGTAGTGGAGGTTTATAAGGAACGTTGTCAAGATCGATTAAAAATTATCCGGGAGAAGACACCGTGCGGTAGATCAGGAGGCATTTTTATCGGCAGATTTCTGCATGGGAAAAAGAAAGAGAAGTACTTCACCATAACGCTTCATCGTTAGATGTAATGAATTTGAGACTGAGATTGAACACTTTTTCACTTACAGCCTCGATGGATATGTCCAGAGGTTGCACCCCCTCTCTCAAAGATGGATCTCCTTCCGGTGATCAGCCATATGCTACACCTAGAGAGGGTTGAAGGACTTGACAATCAATATTTCCCATACTACTGATTTTACATGTGTGTAATTATTCATCAAAATAAAATTAAAATAATACAATTTCGTACAAACTCTAATTTCACAGCATCTTGATCTGCTTATTTCAATGCCCTGGAAGCAGATTAAAGTTCAAACATATTTAGATTTTCTACTCTACTCCACTTTAATCTGTATTCAGCTTAAATAGCTGGTCAGATATGAAGTCTTTATTATATTCAGGAGGATTTAATGTGCTGGCTGAAAGATCGATTTCTCCCTCGAAATGCGGTGATGATAAAATAATAACTTTAAACATTGAATAATTGATAATTTCTTATTCAATGTTCATTTTAATAATCTATTCAGGAACGATTATATCACATTTAGTGATACTGTAGAAATTCAGAAATATCAATGGTAGAAGATGCCGAAGAATTCCAGGAAAACTAATCCCGCATCTGTTTCAGTACAATAAATCTCATACTTTCTTTCAGGAAATGAATTCCGGTTATCTTTAGTGAAACTGAGGTATGAATAAAACGCTTTTGAAAACCCTGTTCACGTATGAAACTTTAACCACATTATTCCTGTGAAGATTTTAGGGAAGCCAGTCGGCCGTGAGGTGAAAATAGGTGAAAATATCGCTTTTTTATTTTATTTTTAAAATTATCTGAAGGTTTCTCAAGAAAATTAGGCCTATGTATATTTTTATAACCATTGCGAAATTTTGAGAAACGAAAAATATATGTAATGCATTTCTGTTATTTAATTCACAAATCTTCACTTTCACAAAGATACTTAAAAAACTACTTGGCGTACAGATGCTATTTATTTATTTCATTTTGTAGCTGTAACCTCACTTATATTGGCTATTTTTCATAATAGTAAGATAGTAAGAAGATAATTCTGAATATGCAACCGGTGTCTCTTAGAATTATCACAATACAAAATGTATATATTTCACTGGCAATGGAGACATTAGAAGCTACATCTTTTTCGACTATGTAGCTGCAGAGCCTAAATCTTTTTCACAACTCCATCACCGTACAAAAAACAAGTATTACATAAGAGTACTAATTCTGATTGTCAAGAACGGAAATCTAACTCAATCCATTTTCATTTGGAAAACTTTCTTAAATCTAATTTAACTCTGTAATGGTGAAATGTGCTTCGTATCACAGAAATGTTATTCCGACTGGGTAAGCCAAGCATCCTCTAGGAGGTGTGATAGTGAGGTAATGTAAAATTTCTGGTATTAACAACGGAAGTATCGCGAGATCTTCAAGCAGCACAAAAACTTTCCACGACATATATTTTGGGATTCGAACCCAAGTGAGGCATTTGAAAGAAATTGACTACATATTAGACAATTCGAAGAATACTTTAAGTTTTTATATAATTATTTGTGCATAAACTTTTATAGTGCAAAAAGTTGACAAAATTTTTAATTCTGTAAAAAGCACTGTATGTGTCATAAAATACAGTAGTTTAAGAGAGAAAATTTTATAACTATTATTTTCAGATGTGAGGCTAAAGTTATCTCCTTTAATTGACATAAAGGCGTAAGGGGATATGGAAGTAAAGCTCCATGCTTTCATGACCTTAGCACCAGAATGAGGTGCTCCAAAAGCCTTACTACATCCGGGAACGACCCGGCACTGAAATTGACAGGAGCTGAATGGACTCCTTGATTGTCCTGGAAGTTTAGCAACGAGAAAAATTATGCCATCACCCGAGATTGAACTCGAGACCTTCCAGTTTGTAGCCAGCTTCTCTACCAACTGAGCTACCAAGCCGTCTGTATTATAGGATGTTTAATTAAAAAAATCCAGGAATACATATGCATTTAATTCATACACGAAACTCTTCTTCATTTTAACAAGAAGTTATACCAAAATATGTGAATACTAACAGAATAATTGTGAAAGCAAGATGCATGGTAAGGCTATCCTCCAGTAGGCTAAGCAGCAGGAGCAGCAGGAAGTAAGAGTCAGTCCCCGAAGATTACAAGAGACACGGAAGAGAAACTGACCATGGCTACCAACACATGTTAAAAAGAAATCTGTCTTCTCAGCAGCATTTCATTTGGTTGTCGGGATGCCACGGCTGCAGAAGGGGAGGTGCCCCGTCGGTCCTTCCGTCTGACGTCACTCATGGAATTGGCTGTCTATCTACAGAACTAAGGTATAAGAGTACACCACTGTCAGCTAGAGGGGAAGTGAATGAGTGATGAGGGAGTGAACTACAAGGGTCACTACGTGGTCTAACCTCTATTCGGGCGGAAAGACTATGGATTTCTACTCTACGATGGCTACATTCTACTATGTGTTTTAAAATACAACAAATTATATGTAAGATTTTTCACAAACGATATTTTATTCTATTTGTAATATTTATACAACTGGAATCCTACTCATTCTAAAATAACACAGAACAGTGATTTCTTTCTGTTATTTGAATATGTCCTAAACGAGGCCCATTCAATATAGTTTTAATATATCAGGGCATCTTTTCTTACTTTTGTAAATTATAAATTCAAATTGTTCTGAATATAAAATGCCATGAAGTATGGTATTGGCTTTATTGTTGCCAATTAACAGTAAATTTACAATAATTTACAACAAGTAAAATCATACAGAAAGAAAGAAATGAACAACACATATTAGCAAGTCATCTAACTATACACTCGGCATTAATATAATATATATAACATGTAAGTGTTAAAATAGCTATTAAAACTAACATCACTAATTAAGTACAATCAAAATACTTCAAGTACATCCTTCACCCATGAAGAAGACAGCAAGCTGGAGGGAACGCACGCTTGTCAAAAATATAAAGTCATCAAAATGCATTAATTATATCATTAGGAAAAAATGTATAAAATAAATACTTCATCTCTCTTTTTCATTTTTAAACATGTAAAAAATCTACTGACTAAAAATTATTATTACCATCTAAGTATGACTATAAACTTTAATTCTTAAAAGTTAATAAGATATTGCATAGCTTTGTCTGGTGATGGAAACTACTGTACATCCCTTTTAAAAACAGGAACCTTACGTCTACAAAATAAAACTATCTAATCTAATATAATCTAAATATTAAACCATCTACTTTGATAAACTTTTATTTTTCTCTGATATGGTTCTTGTCTTAACATCATCTTAAACGGTGTTATTTTCTTTGTAATAAAAGAGAGACACTATAATATAGCAAGCTATAAGCTGTAAATATATCCATATTAGTTCTAACAATATTCTACTCTCGTTCAGACTACAGGACTCAACATCTAAATATACCTTGATCGCGCTACATAACCTCACTTACTGCGAAATAAAAATGGCGCGCCATCGTCCTCTGGGCGGCGGCGCCTCTCTGCGGATAAACCTGGAACCGACAAGGGGCCTCCCCCACCTTCCCTTTTGAAGAATTTTTAGTTTCAATTCTAGTTTTGAAACACTGTCACCACACATTAAGACAACACTGTCTCTAGAATATTTTTAATTATTGTATATAGACAATTATGAAATTTCATGAAGTGTATTTTTTTCTTTCCTGAAATTTATGTATTTAGAGAAAGACATAAATAGTGAAGTTATTTAAATATTCTGTTATTATGTGGAATTGAGTGAAGGTTAAAACAAATTTTTTTGAGCGTTTGGAAAAATACACAAAAGTTTATGTAGGTCTAAAGTGAGTTTAAAAACGCTGGTTTTTATATCTGAATGTGACTGTATTACATCTCAATAACATATAACATCCAACTTCACAATTTTAAGAACAACATTACATTGGAAAGGTATCATATACATCCAAACATTTATTAAAATTTCAGGGTTCTACCCTTCACCCAATTTCGCTCTCAATTGCGGAATATTGATATTATTTTTAAATAGTTTGGATTGGTATATGTAAAAAAAAAATAAAAATAATACGTAATACTGTTCCGACATTAAATATCTTACATAGTTATGAGTATTGCTCCGTTTATTAGAATGAAAATACCAAATAAACTTCGATGTTTTCTGATATTTTCATGGCATTATGACAAACCACTTACGATACTGTAATTACAGAGAACAATCTGAAAACTAAGTATTTATTATATTCATTAAATATTTTTTCTTGAGATCTTACAAATTTTATATTTAGGAGTATCACTGAAATGGGAAGGTTTAACACACACGAAAAACATAAATAAAAAGAGAGGAGGAACTGTAATCATTGTTTAAAAAAGACACATATTTTGTTGTGGCACATTACATATTTTCTATTTTAACACGTAACACTTAACTTCCACATTTTTGGTAAAGTTCGAAGATCTCGAGAACAATCCATTAATCTAAAGTACTTTTCTTTTTTTTATATTTTAAGAATAATATGCAATATATGTTTTTTTGCATTAAATTTGCCGGTAATGGATTGTTTCTCGGATTTTGAACTTCATTAAAACACAAGAAGTTAAAAGGATCTCCACGATTAATACAACATGAAATAAGGGCGGAGCAAGCTGAGGATTATGCAATTGGCGTCAATTTCATTTCATATTCTATGTCCTCTACTGAGTTAAGGCGTCTGTTCACTCCCTTAAAATATTCCATTATTCTACCCCTATTCTGACTAGACTAATAATTTATATTACACTACTGCAAAATTTGCTTTACAATTTCTCATAAGTCTTGCGTATTTTGATTTTGACGTGAACTCACTCCCTTCCCAAAACTATTATTGAGGCCTGGTTCAACCACAGTTTAAAAAATCTAGAGTAGTTGTTACAAATCACATTATAAAAATAATGATTTGTACAAAATAATTCGGAAAAGCACAGACAAATTTTAAGGAATAACTTGTGAGAATTATGATATTCTACGGCAGAAGAAAATGTTTATTAATCGACATCTTGAACTGCTGTTGTGAAGCAATAATGAAGGAACAGAAAACATATGATTCACTGCAATTCACGAATATTTAGTTTATTTATTTACATAATCTGTAATAATATTTAATACCTGGAAACAAAAAGACTCACAGAAGGTACTAAAAATATCAACCGTCGCCTTCTGTGCAGAGATGGTAGCGCCGTTGTAGAATGCTTTCAATATCCTACATGTCATGTCATAAATAACATTAAAAACCGATTTAATTCTTGCTAGGAAGTCCTCTTCTGATGAAGGATGGATAGAACAGAAAAATTATCTCCGGCACCGGGACTCGAACCCGGATTTTCAGCTCTACGTGCTAACTCCTTATCCACTAAGCCACACCGAATTCCAATTCCGATGCCGAATCAATCCCCTCACTTTAAGTTCTACCTCTCAGTTTTCCTTTCGGTAGCTTACCCTCATGCACTGTGTCACAGAATATGTGACAGTGGCACAATGACGAACGCACTACGTACAGAGGTGCACTCATTACGAGTGACTAAGTGGCCGGGATCCGACGGGATGAGCGCCGTCTTTAATCGTGGGCCGTATTCATAGGCATTCTTAGCACGGGCTCCCGGTGGATGATCAGCGAACTAACGTTTTTCGTATTCATAAACCAGTGTTAGCGATATGATATATGATATGATATGATATGATATGATATGATATGATATGATATGATATGATATATGATATGATATGATAAATGATATATGATACGATACGATATATGATATGATACGATATATGATATGATATGATATATGATATGATATATATATATATATATATATATATATATATATATATATATATATATATATGATATTACTAGTTTAGCACGCTAGCTAGCGAAATGTCTATCAATAGCATGATTACTTACGCATATCATATTATTATGATGTGCCGAAGTACCTATGATATTTCCGTGCAGGAATTCTGAGGTATCATATGATGAAGGATGGAGAGAACAGAGCTGAAAACCCGGGTTCGAGTCCCGGTACCGAAGAGAATTTTTCTCTATTCTATCCATCCTTCACCATATGGTAACGGAGAATTTCTGCACGGAAATATCATAGGTACTTCGGTACATCATAATAATAAGTCCTTTTCTGTTTCCATGAGAATCTCGCATAGGTAATTTAATATGTCCTCACGATAACAGAATAAAATTGAGAAGCGATAAGTCTGGCAAACATGCTAACTAGGCGAAAGACCACATCCAGCAATTAGGGTAAGTCGTTTTCAAGTAATATCACACTTGAAAGTAAAAATTTGCTACAATCTCATCGAATTGGAACTATATTTCCTTCAGCACTTCCAACAGAATATTCTTCAGCAATGTTGATAGGAAGTGTTCTAAGAACTGCCGACACACGTATGAATAGAGGCAACAGACACGACCCGGTCGCATAACAACTCCTGCTTACAGGTTTACTCTCAATTCTCGTTAATAATTGATAAGAATAGATCCTCGGTCATTATCTGCCAAAATTTGACTGTTTCAAACTTTAAACGTGTCATTTCATGAAAACCGTGCTTCGTTCGTCCATAGTACGACGCTTCCTCAATACAGCTTCAGAGAAGTCATTGGAAAATCTTCAACAGAAACGATATTGATGTAACAGTCTGTGGCATATGGATACATTTAATGCTTCACAACATCAAATCAAGCATCGCTGGTTTGTAAGTTCTTTAACTGAAAATATCCATGTAAGTCTCCTATGTTATTCCTGAAAAATTGTTAATGTTTCTATCAAATACTCTTTATAGCCTATGTGTATACATCTGTTTTTCTCTCTACGTATATATTTGTATTACTTTTGTCAAATTTATCTAAATCCTGAATAACAAATCGGTAGCCGTTTACTCTTAACGCCATAAAAATTCAGTTATTGAATTAATTTTTTTCGCACTAGAAAAGACGGGTAAAGTTCGTTAACCCTGACAAAAGTGTAAAATTGAAGGGATAAAATCCGAATACTATCCGCTTTCTGATCTCTTGCAAGGTGTGTCAGGACTATGTGAGCTCCAAGTCTAATACCCATTAAGGCTGGTTCACAATAAACCGGGAACAAAAACGACAACGAGAACGGAAATAATGTTAAAATAAATGTATTTAAATGTGAGCATTCACAATAGTTAAATACATTTATTTTAACAATATTTCCGTTCTCGTTTTCGTTCCCGGTTTATTGTAAACCAGCCTTTAGTTTACACCAGGATTTCCCGTTTCACTGGAAATTATGTAGATTTTTCAAGGAAATAATGTTTAAGGAGCACGCAACTTCTTACAGTATATAACTAGGGGAAAACTTATTTCTTAGCACTGCTATAAGAAAAACAGCATGGTTAGTTCCAGTGCAGGTTCACTCCTTTATCGACTGTTGACAGCGCTATCTAATCACAGTTATCAGAAGTCGAACCCGAGATCTCAAATAGGAGGATGCCAATGGAAAATGTTAGGTCTCAACCCATAAAACTAAAACGCAACTAAGTTATAAGTTAAGTACAAGAACTCAGCCATTTTTCAAGAAATCATCTTTTAAAATGGTATTGTCAAGTCTCTTCACTATCCATCAATTCCAACTCATTTTCTTTTTGTTAAGATAGACCACGGATAACATTGTAGATTAGTATACTCGAAGATTTTGATTCGAATCTCTGTTCTTCCATTGTTTCTTTGCTGTAATGCTCCCCAATGTTCAATCTATAATATTGATGCCTTTTCATCGAATTTCGCATATGTTTAAATACATTTCTGCTTATAGGTACCACTCTACTAGACTAATATCTTCGTGCACTTCAGAAATGTGTCTAAATATATAGAAATTCAATTTTGAAAGTGCATTTCGCAGTATAAAATAATTAAGTACAAAAAGTATGAGTACAGAGATTCAAACCGAGGCCCTCAGGATACTAATTTATATAGTTATCCACATGGCTATTCCAATTTTTTTCTCGGAAGTTGGGTAGACAAGAAACCTGACGATAACACAGTTTAAAAATATTTTTGACAAAATTGGCGAGGCGTACTCTATGTTTATAATCTAGACTGTTGGAGTTCAGTCTTCAAACCGTAAAATCAAGTCTGGTTGTCACTAAGATATAGCATTTTCTGTTGGTCATCTTCGTTTGTTACTCAGTTATTAGACATGAGTCCGAATTTTAATAAAAGGGAGGTGTGAACTCCTTGGTCTTCCGAACAAAATCGAGAAAAAGTGAATAAAAGCGACAGATTAAATTTGGAAAACGCTGTACTTTAAGTTGAGGTTAATAGGTTCATATCATGAACCTGGTTCATTTCCAGCATTTGTCTATTTATTTTAACTTATATTTGGCGATTTGTAGCAAGATAATAAGTACATACTTAATATTCGAAATGTGTGATACTTTTTGGAGCATTCTTCGTACTCATTGTATGCGTGTTAGAGATCAATGCGTTCTCTTTCTGTTAGGGTTACTATTTTGAATATTTTATTCTCTCTCTCTCACAGGAGGTGACCCAAAGTTTTTACGCATTGCAATATTAAGTATTTTGTATTTAATTATGCTTCTCAGAAGGAGAAATTAATCAATTTCTGAAGTTGAATTTTCAGTTTCAGAAACACCACAACCAAAGCTGCAGAAAGTCAAGAAGAACGGGGAATTTGAGCTTACTGCCACCAAAACTACAAGAAAATAAATCATTTATATTTCAAATCTGCCTTTCGAAAATTCTAAATTATAAATATAATTCCATAGATACACCAGGCAGTTTCCTAATGGTCACTAGATTTAAAAGCCAATCCTGTGTCAGAATATGGTCGTAAAAATTAAAAGTCAACCGCGGGTAAGAATTCGATTCTCGCTTTAGGTGTTTTCTACGTTAATCTCCGAGCTTTAGTCTTATCTGGAAGGCCATCTGAATTCAGTTGTATCACCAAGGCCCTTAGGCCACTTTGCGGCATTCTTTGTGATGACATGAAATGATTTTAAGTAGCGGAAACGGTAAGAGAAACTGTAGATATTGGTGCAGTGAAATTTCTGAAGTCCAATGAAACAGAAGAACCTCGGGAAAACCTACAACCTCCGATCTTGTTCACCTCGGGTATCACTCCAGTGAACGCCGGAGATCGAATCGAGTTCGAGGAATGGTAAGTTATCGGAGGGGCTTTGGAGTAAGTAAATTAGTTTTTAATATCTTTACAATTTATTATATGTTAAGAGAAAGGGAAAAGAGTTTTGCCTAGATAAGCACAATAATAAATAATCATTAAGACTGTGCGAAGAAAATAAGATACCTACTGAAGACGTTACCTGAATAATATGTATGTAAACTTACATGTTTACTGTATAATTTTTTCTTGTCTTCGGGATACTGTCGAATGTATTAATATTTATATTTTTGTAAAGTTTCCCGTTTATTTAGATGGATTTGCTTTTGGGTAAAAAGGAAATTTGAGGGAGTTACCACTATTTAATGAATAATAGTTTTTCAAATTTATTAAAAATAAATATTGAAAGTGACTTTTTCCAAAAACTGTTTGGTTTCAAATATATCCCTTTATTAACAAGTAAAACTCTGTCTCTCTTCTCTTCCATTCCATTCTACGTTGTATATTCGCATATGTACACACACAAACACGTAGGCTATTATTTATTCGTTGTCTCATAATATTGTCAAAACCCCATTACATGTCCAAGTCGGAGTGTTTTTGGACGCCCTTTTTTTTTTGTCATATTCACATAAAATTTCATGCTATTGCAGAAAACTTAATTATTTTCAAATAAAATGTATATGCCTATAACTTTGCGTTTATTCCACTGCTACAGAAAATAAATTTTAGCCCTTCAATTTCAATGATATTGAAGAAATTATTGTATACAAAACTCAAAGTTACACGATTGAAAAATTTCTTATACGCACTTTTCATCTCATATTACGTTATGCTGCATATGACGTATAAAATATGTAATACGATCAAGATAACATTTCAACAGGAACGAAATTTTAGTGCAATGCGTTTTTAAATAACATAAACCAAATCACTTAAATTTTGTCTTACAAGTCAATGCTTTTCCAATTCCTGGTGTGACCCATATATTTATCACACGGAATAATGTAAAGCTTTACACTGAAAACTAAAAAGATATAAGCCTAATTTTAATTTAGAACTGTTTATGCTACGATTTCATTTATTTACCCACTCATAAAACTATGTGTATGTTAAACTGAATTTTCTTCAAGATCCAACGTACAGTATATAGCTAATGAAAAGATCTTATTGAAGTATTAAATTTTAAGCTAAAAATATACAGTAAAAGATATAAAACAAACTCTGTATGTGAAGAATTCTCGCCAATTTTAACTTAGGCAGCAACGGGTCATTAGGCCAAAATGTCTTCTGAAATCCGAGGCAGAAATTTTCCTTTAATCCAATCCTTCTCTTATAAGATTCGCTCTGATCTATATTATTTACAAAACCTACGAGTTTCTAAATCGAGATACACTTTTCCATTGGCAGTGATGTTATGATATAAAGTGTAACTTGTTACCACTATTAAAAAAAGCCCTGCACTGTACATAAGTATGCACTATGATATGCCTACTAGCATATCGAAAATTTCATCATTCAGAAACACATAAACTGACCGACACCAGAAATCACATCTCATCGTCTGATAAACCTGATTTCGGTTGTTACAACGCAATATGTGATTAGGGCTTGATTTCCATGCATTACACGAAATCCCTAACAAAATTCACAACATCCGTTAATTGGAGGTTCTGAACCCCCAGCACATCAAAGCGTAGAGAATGCACGTCATCGCGAACGCCAGGATGTAATATCGGCACTGTGATTCAGGAACGTAACACTTTCTTTTATACCTGCAGGCACATACAAAACACTTAAAGCAACGTACCATTTTGAAGGCATTTGTTTTATTTCTGTAGACTAATCTTTCATCAAATTTGACAGGACAAAATGCGTGCTCCATGTCTCAGAATATATTGTAAAGAACATCTCATAAGATTCACCATTGTTGGGTGAGATGAGATGAACATTTGAACAAAATAATTTTGACATCTTAACCTTGTGTTCAAACTTCATGTACTCACTGTTTGTAAGTCCATATCTCGTAATATATTTGACTTGACGTTACAATTTTTGGCACTGAGAGAGGGTTATGGTATGTGTTCGAAATGACCACCAGCAACTTGTATACAAAGTCCATGACGCCGAACTGCACACCGAACTACGGTTGTTAGTGTATCTGACGTAATGGCAGCACATGACTCTCGATTTTTGCACGTAGCTCGTCGATTGTTGCTGGTCTTTGTCGATATACGTCATTCTTGACGCTCCCCCAAAGGTAGAAGTCCATAGGTGGCAAATCAGAAGATCGATATGGGTACTCAACAGCACCTCTTCGACCCATCCACCGTCCGGGTAGAGTTCTATCGAGGTACGACCTGACATCTCGATGGTAGTGAGGCGCTCCGTCTTGTTGCAGGTTAACGAGTTCATCACAGGTTTTGGATGGCAGGAAAAATCCTTGTCTCAAGCATGAACTCGTTTACATGTAATAAGACAGAGCACCGCCTCACTACCATCGAGATGTCAGGTCATTCCTTTGCCCGGAGGGTGGGTGGGTCGAACAGGTGCTGTTGAGTACCCACTTCGGTCTCCTGATTTGACACCTCTGGAGTTCTACCTCTGGGGGACCATCAAGAATGACGTGTATCGACAAAGACCAGCAACAATCGACGAACTACGTGCAAAAATCGAAGAGTCATGTGCTGCCATTACGCCAGACACACTAACAGCCGTAGTTCGGTGTACAGTTCGGCGTCATGGGCATTGTATACAAGTTGGTGGTGGTCATTTCGAAAACATACCATAACCCTCTCTCAGTGCCAAAAATTGTAACGTCAAGTCAAATATGTTACGAGACATGGACTTGTAAACAGTGAATACATTTTTTTGGACCCCTCTGTATATATCCAATGTTTCGGAATATCTTACAGGTTCCATCATCAGAATCATGTCATCTAAGACGTGGAAGATTATCTATTCTGTATAACTCTTTGATGACTCGACGCTGAGAATAGAATCTTAGTTCCGAAACGTCGGTGATATCAAGTCTTAATATACGACTGAAAACTCAGAATACTTCTTCTGGACACATTCACAGTGAATGTATGAACTTGCCTATTATTAGCCTTTATGGGGAGGAAATACATCTAACATTTGCAAATTTGATTTGCTTCGATTGAGAAAGAAAGAAATTCTTATGTCTGTTGCCATTCCATTCCTAGATTTCACGACACCAACACAACCCCTGGTTTCTTGCAGCTAGATCATAAACAAATGTATCGTTCCATAAGGTTTGCTTTAATGAGAAAAATAATTTCGTACGCAGAAATTTTAGATACAATTTCATGTCACATTTGCGAAACTAATCTTTATCTCGATAAGATTCCGCCAGTGAACAATTGATCAATAACTGATAGGATAATCCACAAATTCAGTATGTAAAAAATCTTATCAATTTCAGATATCAACAAACCTTTAAATTGTTACGTAAACCAATATTCTAAATCACGCAAAAAATTACTTTAAAAGCCCTTTTTAATGATAATGATTTTCTATTAATCAAAGAAAGTATAACATTTAATTTCATTAGACTACAAGGAGAAAACAGTCGCAATATTGGAAAATTTGAACAGATTCGATTAAAATGATTCAATTCTCTAAGCTACCATTTCTTTTCGAGGTGACGTGACATCTACTATTAAAAAAAAATCTACCGTTGTAGGAGGACTGATTTACTGAGACACAGAATTTATTTCAAACAAACAAATTTAGATGTAATTCTACGTCAACTTATGAAATTCATCTTTATATAGCTATTTTTTTCTCAGTGCAGGATTGGTCAATAACCGACATGAAAACCCACGAAAGCTGTACAAAATGTTGTCAAACCTAGACACTAAGAAATCTCTTAGTAACTTTAAACAATATCCCCCCCCCCCAAAAAAATAAAATTAAAAATCTTTTTAATCTGAATAACATTTCAATAATCTCTTAAATCACATTCATTTTTTAATAAAAATATTTTAATTTTTCTGTAGATTCTACCATGTTAACCATAAAATATATGCTTAAGGGGACAAGGTATTGAATTTTTTTGTTTTTAATGGAAATAAATTCTCTGAATCTCCCTGATCAAGAATATATATATATATATATATATATATATATATATATACATATATATAGTTTTATAATGTTGCGATATGTCTAACCTACAAAAAACAGATTTTAATTGAAGCGGGTGTCTCTTTAAATCAGTAGTGCCTCACCCCTTCACTGAAATGTGAAAGTGAAAACGTTGTGCAGGATGTAAATACCAGTAGTGATAGTGTTGTAAATTAACAGCAATGATGTAGGGCTAAATAGTAGTGGAAATATTACAAATAGTGTAGATTTGTAAATCAGAAATTGATGTTAATTTTTAAACGCGGTTTTCTTAAAACAATATTTTTATGTATATATGCACCTAATCTAAGAAAGTATTAGCGTGAATGAATTGAAATTTTGCACACTCATTGTACATCATATAATGACTTAATGGTAGCACTTTTACATTACTACAATATATATTACAAGATTTAGATATATTTTTGCGTTGAAAATTTCAGGTTTTTCTCGGTAGAATTGTTATAAACGTGTATTATTATTTTTTAAATTGATAAAATCGAGCCAGACTTATAATCTTGCTAGTGAACGTAGATAAGTATATTGTAAATATGTATGAAAAATTTTAGCCATGTACATTAACCAGTTTTCAAGAGAAATGTGCATGAATTTAATTTTTTTTGTTTTTTTTTTTTTTCCTCTTTCATTTCAATTTTTTTAATTCAATTATAACAGTTAATATAATAAAATAACCACCAATATAATCCTAAAAGCATGTAGAGTAACATGTTAAAATTTGAAAATAACACCTTTTATACTTTCGGAGAAATAACCACTCAAAATCAGCAATGATTGCTATGAAAACACCTAGACCACCTTGTCCCCTTAATGGCCTTGAAAATAAAAACTTCTGAAACGATCTTTAAAAACTTGAATAATTTAACCCTAATGACGGAATTTGTAAAGTTACAAAATACCAAACACATCAAATCTAAATACATTGCTGGAAATAAAAAAAAAATTCTTCTCTGAACACAGCCACTGTAAAAGTATAAATTTGTATGTTTTTACTTACAAAATAAAAACCGAAGGAAAAAAATATTTACCGATAGGCTAGTTCCCAGGAAACAGATCACGCAACTAATTTTTCACAACTAACCGATACACTATACCTACGGTGTTATTGTTATCTGGACACGGGAGTGGCACAATGTAAACTAATCTGTCATTGTTGAACTGTTATCATTAAGAAATGAGCCTTTTTCAACTACAGTTAGTGATAAACCACGTATATGTTTTTTTACTGTGCTACGTGACATTCTATACTTATGTGAGAGAGAATAATGAAAAAGATTCCAAAGTACAAAATATCCTAATTCTGCAGTATTAAACAAACGCATACTTTTAAAATCTATAGCAAAAGGTTTTCACAATGATGCTAAAATCTTACATGATGCGCGAAAAATATTCGTTCCGATATTTCACGGATAATTAATGAACTCCAAAGATAAGTTAATGACATACTGACTATTGACTATATTATTCAGTATGTTAGTATATCTCATACATCCAGAGATTAAACTATTTTCAAATAGACTTCGTAACTAAATGTTAATCACTAAACTATCTACAAATTAAATATCATTACTTTTTCAAGTATATGACTGTCAAAAACCTTTTTTACAGGTTTTTAAAGATCGATAAATTTTTTGTTTTAGATAGGCTACATTTATTTTTCTAAAGGTTATATTCTCAGTGTGAAATTTTACTCGTATGTATGTCGTAGTTATAGAAAGTTATGTGAATTTTCTTCTTTCTAGTCGACTGCCCTCGCTCACTTTTTGTTTATTATAAGTCTAGCAACTTCCCTTGTTATGTATCCAACTTCACTGATTATAGTGCTTTAAGACCAATCATCTAACATTCTATCTTTTTTACGTGCTGTAAGCCGTATAATTTTTAAATATTCAGAGTCTACATCATGCTACTCAGATGGATCAGTTAGCCTATATCTTATTTATATAATCATTTGCCACCAAATCTAAATCTACATAACCTATTCTGTTCCAATTATATTTCATTACAGCAATTTGTAGTTGTCAAATACTTCCAAATGTACAGGTTCTACCAAACGTTTGAGGACACTTCCTTCGAAAGGAATATTTCACTGTTGTCCTCACACTTATGTGAAATACCCTGATGTTTAAAAATGGACCTAATCCCTGTGAAAAAATTAAGTTTTTACTGCAAATCCAAGCTCTATACTGTATGTATAACAATTTTTCTGCTATGAAAACCTATTGAAAAATTCAATTTTTTTAGGAGAAAAATTACTTAGATCAATGAACTTTGAGTAGAATTAGAAATATCTGAAAAGCTTCTTGTGCAAATTTAACTTTTTGTTTAAACAAATCGTAACACTTCGTACACGCATTAAAATCCACATTTTTTCTTTATTTTCTAAAATTCTTTTGAGTTTTAAATTCGCAGCAAATTGAACCGGGACCGCTACTGTCACTGAGAGCATAACATTAGGAGTAATAGGCCTACTAGACAATCATCTTATTCCTTTCATTTTAGTAAACAGTAATGAAGTTTGCTACAAGTGTGCAAAAGGTTAGATTTCTTCCTTGAAAAAAAAAGTGAAAATGGGTTTAAATTCAGGAATGTGGACGTGAAGTGGCAGATTATTATGGTGTGGGAGAATGACTCGAGATAATATTTAACTCTATCCGAAAATTCATTGATCTAAATACAGCCATTCTGGAGTAGCTAATTGATTCTTTCCCTACAAAAAAATGTATTTTTTTTAAATAAGTTTTCATAACAGAAAAATTGTTATATACCCCACAGTTTGAAAGATAGAGAGATTGGGTTTTCAATTAAATAAAAACTTGATTTTTCGCAGGAATTTGGTCCCTTTATAAACATCAGAGAATTTCACAAAACATAAGGAAAGGAGTGAAACATCTCTTTCGAAGGAGTGTCCTTAAACTTCTGGTAGAACCTGTACAGAAGCACAAGAGTGGTAAGTTCTTTCCAAGAAAAAAATACTTCAGTAACTTTTCTACTTCTTATTTTTGTCAGATGTTGCCTATATTATTGTCCTATCTACAAATTATATCACATCCGAAGTATCTAGCTGAAACTAGTTAATTTGTTAACTCCCATTCAAACATTCAAAAGAGAAAAACCAAATGAATCCATTTACAAAAAAGGCAAGTATGGTGCAGTTATAAACAAAAGTTTTGCGTCGTAACTACAACATGAATTTTTGTATTTTTAGGTAACATATTTTATTTTGAACTTTGAACGTTTCCCTACAATGCCGGCTTCTCCTTATTACATTTATCCCGTGCTACCGTAACTAACAAAAAGTTATGAATATTTTTCAAACTTTCCACATCAAGCAAGCCTTATCCGTTTACTCGTACTTGCTTTTCTGCTCCTATCCACTCCAAAGAAGAGATACTATTGATCAATTCTTATTGCTAGTTTCTCAGCCGGTTTCTGGAGTTGTTTTAAGCTACAATTCTAATAATAAAAGTAAATGAAATAGCACACAACAAATTGATTTGGATTTCAAAAGTGTTGTATTGACAGTAAATTAATGCAAATCTTAATTTAACCACGAAGATTATAAGCAACAATAACCGTGACAATTAGACCAGATGACTTACTTTAGAGCTTTAAATGTTTCATCCAGGGTTGTGATAGATATCCAGTATCAATATATGGCAAAATGACAAATCTCAGATAGAAGGCTATGTGATTACATCGAATTGCATAACGATTATGGTTATGAACAGTGGTGATCAATTTCTACGGCAACGATGCAGAACTGCGCTCCAATTGTAGCATACATCACGAGCCGGACTACGTCATTCATCCTTCCCCCAAGGTCACGCGTCATCCACATGACAAGGTACAGCAGATTTGTATTCACTGTCTAGAGGTAGAATTCGAAGCAATATCGGTCGGAAAGTACTAGTTTAAAGAGCAATGGGGAAAATGAATACTTCTGTATTCAAAATAATCACAAAGCATGTTGTCTCATTTGTGAACAATTTATTGTTATAATTATTTTGGTCGGAAATACTTTCGTCATTTTCTCCGTGAGCACTAGTTTATCGTAATCCGCCACATGGTTGTAGACAAGTTACGGAGAAGTCATTCAATGCCGGTGAACTGTGGAAGGGGAACCAATGATTTCCCCATGCTTCCACCCCTATCTCTGTGAGTTCTGCATCCCTGTTCTATGGTATTGAGTATTGAAAACTTGGCATCCGTAAATAAGGTAAGACCTCCAAAATTATTATTGCTATTCTGAGTGTAACATGGAGTCACATTTTTCTTAGTCAAACTTGAAATATTCTCTGACTAAAAGTGATGAAACCAGGCCTTTCTGATCTACGTAAAAAACTTTTCTACCCAGTCTTGTAACCCAATTCTATGCAAACTACTTTCAAATAGTGAGGCCGCTTTGGTTGGACTAAAACTGTTCTCTATTACCCTACATAAAAAATCTCTTCTACTGCTAAATTCTACTCTATAAGGAATCACAGATTCATCCCTGAACATAAGTAAATTACGTCACGATTGAGAGGGAGAGGGTGTGGGAGGGAGTGAGAGGGCAGTGCCACCACCACCACCAACTGTGCAGGAATGATGACGTCAATTGAGGAAGTCATGCGATGTTCAGATAGCGAAGAGCCAACAGGCTTTTTAAATGCGAGTGTTTGAAATGCTTTTGGCTGTGTATGCCGATGATAAAAACATTCAAAACAAGCGTCTTACATAGTTATTGGGAGACATACAAGCTGTTGAATGATTTCTGAATACAAGGGTTGGGGATGATTTGTATATGGCGATTATATCGACACGTAGAGGGCTGAGAGATATGTTTTTAAACCATGCAAGTGAATCATCATGCAATTTCCGAACGCATGAAATGGAATACAGGAATGTCGATAGCACGAAATAGCTTATAAGTTATTACTGCAAGTCAGGCTTTTAAAGAGTAAAGCAGAGCTCTCTGCCGGTTGGAGGTGTAAACTAGTGAGTCAGCTGTTGATATAAATGCATAGTTTTTTATATGGCGCTGTTTTTATAGAGAATACTTTTATTTTACAGTATATAAAACAATACAATTGTTTCCATTCAATGTGAACTCTAGTCCAATTATCTGTGTCATACATTATCGGTGGCACTACTATGAAGTTATAGAATTCTTTTAGCAGAACACGGTAAATAAATTGAAATAACAAAGCAAAGGCGAAATAAAAGAAATAAACGAGAAGAAAGAAGAAACGGAACAAGAAAAACGAATAAAGGAAAGAAACAATGAAATCTGAAGAAGAAGAAGAAGAAGAAGAAGAAGAAAGAAGAAGAAAAGCAAAATAAGGAAATAAATAAGTGAAATGATACAATAAAAGAAACAAGAAAAGCAAAATAAGAAAAGACACAAGGGAAATGATACAAGAAAAGAAATAGGAAAAGCATAATAAGAAAATTATGAAGGAAAAGAAAACAAAATAAGAAACGAAGGAAGTAGAAGAAGAAAATAAATATGGAAAACGAAACGAGGAAAGTTCAATGTGAAGAAAAGAAGAAAATATATTTAGAAAAGATAAAAGAAATTAAATATGTAAAAGAAAGGAAGAAAAGCGAGAAAGGAAAGAGAAATAAACAAAGAGAAAGAAATGAGAAAACAAGAAAAGGCAACGGAGAAGAAATCTGGAAAGAAATCATAAAATGGAATAGTTCAGGATTCAAACGAATAATCATGGCAATATAGATGTTAGCTGATAAGTTTCGATCAAAGAGGCATAATAAAATAACATACTTTCAGAAATTATTGATAAAAGAAATAACATTTATGTAGAAATTTTATTAATGTATTCTTAAGTTGTTGAAATCTGAATTCAAAATACACCAAATAATACGAAATCGATTAAAATAAATTTTTAAAGGGTTATTTTTATAACGAGACTCATGATATAGGTAAGCATCATAAGCTATTAACGGAAAGATTACTAAACCTTTTTTTTTCATTAATCTACCGAGTTATAATTTATTTTTGGTTCTCTGTGAATTATGGGTCTAAGTACCGTAAGGTAACTTTATTTTTGTGTCATATCTGATACAAAATTCCTTCGTATCTAGTACGCACCTCCAATCGCCAGATGATTCTGACGCTGTTAAGTTGCCACTATTAACTCGATAAGCCATCTGCCAGCACTATGACATAGAGGGGGGCAGTTTGGCACTTCTAATGGAAGGTGTACCCTCTCCCCCTCACTGGGGGCCCGGCAGCGGAGTGAACATGGGTCAGAGCCCAACGGCGGCGGGTATGGGGTGGTACATAGCGGACACGTCGAGGCCCTGCACCCCCAGCAGGTCACTCATGCTGTAGGTGAGAGCCGCGGCAGTGGCGGGGGCAGGGTGGGGACGCAGGGCCGCCGCGGCGGCGGTGGCGGCAAACGCCCTCTTACACGAGGCTGCAGCTTGCACCGCCCCCGCCATGTTGTACAGGGTCGTGGGTGTGTATTGTAGACAATTTGGGTTGGAGGCTGCGCCGGAGGGGGCCATGGCGATGGGTACCATGGCGGCATGGAGTCCCACCCCCAAGCTCACCCCCGCGGGCACGGCGGCGGGGCCGTGGTGCGCCCCCGCGGCGGTGGGAAGGGGATACGGGGTGTAGCGGTAAGCGGCGGCGGGATTCGCCGCGATACTGGAGGCTCCTGTGCCGCCGACCGCGGCCGCGGCTGCTGCGGCTGCCGCTGCGGCGGCGGGGTTCAGCATGAGCAACTCACCGTATGCGCCTCGGCCCGCGGCCCGCGTCTTCGCCAGGTTCGCCGGCAGCATCACCTCCTTGGGCTGCGCCTTCTTGCACTCCACCTGCAACACGACAGCACACTCGATATCAGCCTACATCGTACTGTGATAGCACCAATCTAGAACTAAGATTACAACGTGTTCATAATGCATGTGTCCATTATACAGGATGGAAAATAACTTCTTAAATTTTAGTTTTACAGAAGAAAGTTTTATACAAAAGCCGTTGGAGATAAACCATGCAATACGACACCTGTGTTCGAAAAAAGTTAGTTATTCAAGTATACAGTGTGTGACAGTGAACTTATTTTTTTAAACGACACCCTATATTAAAATTTAGCCTAAATATTTCGAATCTCCATTAAATTATACGTATGAATATGTAGAAATTAAACTCATTCACTCGTTTCATGTCTTTTAATTATTTATTAAACTCGTTTCGTGGACTTCAAACTTGAGACAAATAAACAGCCTATGTAAAATTAAACAAAACACTATGACTAATCAAACTTGACAACATAGCCTCAAAATGATATACTGTAATTCATACTATTTTATCATGTTGCTAATCATATTCCCGTTTATTCCTTATTTCCTCGAACTAGACTTCTTAACTTGCTCCGTACGGTTATTTTTCGTTATTGTTTATCATATAGGCCTACTTTTATGTACGATAAGTTACTTTATTTTTGTTATGTTAGAGATATTCATTTTGACACGGATCTTAACTTCGCCTTTAATAAGTAGGCCTAGTGCATAGTGGTCTGAATTAAAGTTATATCTTCTCACAATCTAAAATTATATCTGCTGTTTTACTGTTAGCCAGAAAATAATCTATTTTTGTTCTAGTATTTCGTAATGATCAAGTAAACTTGTGAATCTCTCTGTGTGAATATTATACTAATTCTTAACTTATAAATCAAAGAAAACCAACAGATAGGACTGAAATCCTCATTGTTACTTAGTACCGACTGTTTCGTGAGGTGGGACCTTTAACATCCCACCAGTCAAGTGTTTTTCGGAGCCTCTAATGGAATAGTTTTTGTCTTTACGTAAACCGTATAATGTTTAAATAAGTCAAATTTATTACTTTTGGAATTATATCTAAGGTTAAAGGAGTTCAATAACAGTAACGTCACAGAGTAAATCCTTAAAATAAAAGTACCACAATTTTTCTGCGTTATTTTGTGTTATTTCTTTTTATTTAATGGGAAATCGACTTTTTTTCTAGAAATAATTTGTAATATCGCAGTAAATTCAGTAGCACTCGCAAGCGCACGGAAACACCCTTTCTCCGCAGCAGTGAGAGGGAAAGATGTGTCACTGCCTGCTCGCTCCATGCTCCGCGGTATTCAGACCTTGGGGTAAAGCACGCGTCTACATTTACGTAACAGAATGGTCAAACATCCAATACCTAAGTGATTTATTAATAACCAAAGTATTAAAATATTCTTAAACGGTAAAAGTGGCAAAAATATTATGCAAAATATTTGTTGAAGCTGAGAACTCTAATGTAAAGACGTTTAGGTTAGTCCTATATTTCAAAATATGTTTAAAAGACAACAGCATCAAAATGTGTCGTGGAAAATAATTATTTCTAGGAAATCTACGCGCAAAAGGACTAAATGGTCGAGGACTTTTCCATTAATGGTAGGTAAGCTAAAAATTCTTCCATTAAAGAACCGTCACTGAACACCTTCCGCCCTGTGTAATCCCTTCCTTGTCAGCAATCCATAAACCTGACGTTCACTTTCTTATTTGGGTGTATACAGTAAAGGATTTTATTTGTATAAATCTTCGAATAATAGTTCAAGAAAATAAACCATTCATTCACAGTTTTCTGTCCAAGGGCAGATCTTTCACTACAACCCCAGCATTAACAACCTTTCCTATTTCTGTCTTCCATTTAGTCTTCGCATATTATCTTAATGTCGTCTATCACAGTGGCGACTCGTGATATTTTTTGTTTGTAGGATATGAGATTGACGACTGATGACCAAGACAGAAACTAATAACAGTAATAACAGTAATAATAATAATAAGAAGAAGAAGAAGAAGAATAGAGCACGCGCAACTAATTTCTTGCTACAGTTCAATTCTTCTAAGTGATCAAATACAACTTCAGATATTCTTTCGGCAGTCCTGTCATTTGAAAGTCCTGTTAATTCTTGTGTTTTATTATAGCTCATTTTATTTATTTTTATGTAATTTTGGTTTTTATTCATTCTATTTTTTATATTATATCATTTTAAATTATTTATTACTTCGTTTATTCTATTCTTTTAAAATGATCAATGAACTTCATTTAAGAGGCTACAAGGGTACTTGAAAATTCGTATTGTAGTCTCTGACAGGGTTTCCACACCACCACCTAGAAAGAAGGGTCGTGGTATTGGGATATGCGGTCATAACCTTAAACGCAGTTAAAGTCAAGACATACCCCGACCTCCGCACTCATCCCTGTCCGTAACTTCACTGTAGGAAAAACAGTTTGCTGTAAGATATTTGGATGGTTCCTCGGAAAGCATTCCTAAGGTCTGAGATGTGCAGTGGCGACAAATCACGACAGAAAGTGGAAGTTTGAAGAAAATTATTAAAACGGGACGCATTAAAAACATAATCTGTAATTAAAATATTTTCTATCTTCAGGGGGCACGAAATTAAACTGTAGGATCATCCTCATATCCTTCATGGAAGAACCGCCACTGGTACATCATCTGATATCTTCTTCTGCCCCGAACTCTTCTCCCGTTCACCATTCCTTCCAGTGCATCCTTCAGTAGGTAGTTTCTTCTCAGCCAGTGACCTAACCAATTCCTTTTTATCTTCCTGATCAGTTTTAGCAGCATTCTTTCTTCATCCACTCTTTCCAACACAGCTTCATTTCTTATTCTGTTTGTCCATTTCACACGCTCCATTCTTCCCCATTTCCAAACATAAGGCCTACTAATATAGTTCCCAAGATGTCAAAGGAACTGAATTATTTTTTTATTTTTATTTTATTGGGTTATTTTACGACGCTGTATCAACATCTAGGTTATTTAGCGTCTGGATGAAATGGAGGTGATAATGCCGGTGAAATGAGTCCAGCATCGAAAGTTATCCAGCATTTGCTCGTATTGGGTTGAGGGAAAACCCCGGAAAAAACCTCAACCAGGTAACTTGCCCCGACCGAAATTCGAACCCGGGCCACCTGGTTTCGCGGCCAGACTCGCTGACCGTTACTCCACAGGTGTGGACACTGAATTATTGTAAATTGCGTAAATGTATAGAACCTAATTCTGTCGTCGATTTGCACGTCCAAAATTACAACATAACAGACTTAAAAATTAAAATGTTCATTGATACTGAATGTATATACCCATAGTGATCTAATTAGAAAAGAATATGAACATTTTAATTTGTTAACTTGTTATAGTTTTTGCGATTTTCCAAGACTTTGTTATTTTGGACATGTCCTCTTTTGCAAATCGACGACAGAATTAGAAAATAAGTGTCAACTTCGTGACGATCATTTTTATTGGCTACTTACGACTTAAGCAAGTTCCGAGTCAGGGACATAAATTCCCCTTATTGAAATATCAATCATGAGCGTCGGCGAATCAAATAACATGACAAACATGCGGTATTGGCAAATCGTGTACAAACGTGAGGACTAAGTGTTTCTGCAAAGGAATAACCGCACTCGCAGAGAGGCCGGGGATATCAAGAGTGACCATACATTTGTTGTGTGGACTATCAGTCGTCTGCATATGTGTTGCAGGGATTACGGCAGACAGGCTGGCTTGAGCACACGTTTATGTATTAATCCTATCATCTCTGGATATGATATTACCACATATCATCGGGACGGACGTTGAAGAACGATGCTGGGCTAGACTACATGACACCGGCTTGTTCGGCTTAAACTGTTCTTCCGTGCCTATATCTTGTTGAATACAGCGCTGGCTTTATTACAGCCTGGATGGACATTATTGAAATATACACAAAATTTACTAAAGTATGTACTGTATACAAGTATAATTAATATATTCAAAATAACGTGGACAGGCACATCACCTTGCTCTCTTCTGTTTTATGCAACGAAAGTAATTCTGTAGTTTTCCTTGTTGAAAATTCTACATATGCTCTGAACAATGGCGGACCGTAGATATGAGTCACAAAGGTTTTAAGTTAAAATAGATAAACGGACAGACAGAGACAAGCCAGTAAATTTATATTAGTTTCTTCTGATGTAGTAAAAACGAAAGTAATTCTGTGCTTTTCCTTGATCAAATATCTACTCATACATCTGTTCGGCTAGTAGAATTTAGCCACAATGACCAGTTGTTACTCACTCCCCTACTTGAAGCCACACCCCTATTCGCCAGCTTCCAAATTGATAACCTCCTGAATCCTGAGAGTAATAGTATTTTTTTAATTGGATTGAAAGAAGAGAATTGAGAGGAAAAATTTAAAAGGTACGCAAAACGCGTCCTTGCAAGGGTTTCGGGGCTGTAAGAAACTAAATATGCGAGCTCCAAGACTGTTGGCCACTTGTCTCACTGCGGGTTACGTTGCTCCACTGAAGAAGCTCTAGAAAATTTTGAAGGGGAAAACCGAAAATGGACGTAACCTCTTAGGTACTACATAGCCTACGCGAGGGGACGGAAATGTGATCAAAGTGATCACGGGACGGGACGAGGAAGAAATGGCTGGTGTAAATCTGCACATTGAAATGAACTGTGTCATATCGCAGTGCAGGAAGAGTCGAGAAGACTCGTTTGTTTGCCGTTAGGATGGCAAGTGTTATCTTGCACATTGAAAGGGGCTTTGGCATTTCGCAGTGCAAGTGGAGTCGAGAAGACTCTGTCGTCTGTTGTTCGATGACAAGGCAGGTGAAGGCCGTCAGAAGAAACGCCGTGAATTCTGAATATGCAAATTGAAAGGTTCCCTGTCCTTTCGCATTGCTACTAAATGAGTGACCTCGCACATTTAATAGGCAATTTATAGGTTCTGAACTAGGGTATTACGTCGTTGTTAGAAAAGGGGGAATATATGGGGAAGGGCATATAGGTCCGTGGCCCATTTCTTTTAGGGCTCATCCCGATATTTGCCTTAACGCCTTAGGAAAACCACGGATATACCTTAGGCAGGATGAGTTGTCTCATATAAGAGACTAGCCAATTCATGCATGATTTTGATACAAGATGTACTTGCAGCGACCTGAAGTACAGTATAATGTACCTACATTTGTGCCCTAACTGTAACCTGGGAATTTTTCAGCATTTTTCCTCATATCAGTGACTTTTTTTTAAGTGTAGAATTATACTGAACTTTAAAAATAAAACAACAAATGTCTCAGGACTCAGAAGGCTAAACCATTGCACGGATATTTCTCAGATGTACGAGGAAATTTGTCCGGGAATGGTGTACATGAAGTATAATAATGTTTAATAAAACATGAATGAATCTTGATCTTAAATAAAACATGCAAATTAATGGTGATCTTCTCCAAAAGAAGCCAATTATTTCTTTTTTTGCAATAATTTTTATATTATAACATACTAAAGTGGACATATATATTTTTTTAAACTTTCACAATTTTCATCCATAATTTGTGAAATTTAAACTACATAGATAGGCCTACAATACTATTATCTGTACAAAATTTGGTGCCATTATGGATAATAGTTTTCTAATTTAATTTTTTTTATATTTTATATTAACGTCACTGAGAAAAGGCTCCTTGCGTCAAAGTTTTCATAATTTTTAGTTCGTATTTATTCAAAAGCTCATGGAAATAAAAATTGTTTAGTTTTTTGAGCTCAGTCTAAATAGAGAGTCAATTTTTTTAACTTAATTAATTAACAGCATATTTTAATCTATCAGCATAAATATGAATATGCTCCGAAGGAACTTAATATTAATATTTCATACAAATGCTAATTAAATTTTCTTTATCAACATTTAATTAACCTCTGTGAGAAGTTTCAAACAAATCTGTCAATAACTGTTGTGAAAAGAGCTTTTTTATGCAAGCAACTGTCAGAAATTTTAAAGTCGAGAAAACAGCATTAAAAAAACATTTCTCTGAATTCACTCTCACACCATATGTTTGGCAACATTTTATTACTGCATATGGCTGCATCATTTAAAACAGTTTCAAATATAATTATGATCATAAAAGAAAAAAAGTGGATTTATTTTTAATTTTTCAGTATTATTTCACCATAGTATCCCCTTGAAATTGTGAAGAGAAAAATATGTTAAATAATTTTTTCGTACAAGTATTTCAACACAATTATGATTGTAAAATATCTGTTTTATTAGTCACTATGTTAAATGTATAATAATGTTCTTTTGCGCTTGGACGTGAAGCTGATACGATATTTCGGATTCTAACAAACTGAATAACATTATTACAATTTTTAATTAATTCACATTCTTATTCAGGCGGGAAACTGCCGTCACAAAAGTCAGAATGCTGCAGTTTGCATTGTAGTAGTTCTTGCACAGCGAAATCGTTCTGATTTTCCAGACACAGAATCTGACATGACACACCACCATGCATAATGCACAGACATTTTAGCTCAAAATGACGCAGAGCCTGTACACTATTCTATATTAATTTCTTTAAAAATGCAGAATAACAAAAGAGCTACGAGACCGAATAGAAGTTTCTGGTATTCCGGGCACCGCTCTTGTTGATGTCTGCTCATTTCCCGTGAAATTCCACGCCTTGCCTCGTTTATCCGCCAGCTTTAGTTTATCCGTCGACTGGATGACGCGAACTACTCTCTTGCTTAGAACTAAGTCGAGTTATTTAAATGAATGTTCGGAGGGAAGAGGAGGAAGAGAAGGGTAAGCACGGTGTTTTAAATACTGCTGGGATTACGGAGGATAAATGAGAGACTGAAATGTGCACCCGACGCTGGATACAAAAAACTACTCCAATGAGAATTTAAATCGTGGGAATTCAATAACTTAACTTACTTTATACCAACGTACTGTTCCTTGACTCCTAGTTATAAAGATCCATACCGCAGTTAACCCTTAAATTGGCAAAACTTCATTTCTCACTCTAGTTTATTAAACCGTGTCGGACCGTAAAGAAAACAACTATCGCAATGTCTATATTTTATATGTTGTACAATATTATATTATTGTGTAATTTTGGTTATTTAATTTTACTACCAATTTCTTCTATTGTTCTATTAAAACAGTTCATTAGACGTTCAAATAAACATTTTTCAGATTTATTTTCAATGAAGAATACCAGACATTCTGAAAGTTATTTGCTTCCATAATAATGAAAGATACTCTCTCTCGAGCCAATACTAAAGATAACCACGCATATAAATATCTACACCACACCGCCATTAAATATATGAAAAACACCCAACCCCACTTGATTAATAACTATAAAAATATTTGATTTTTAGTAATATTATTATCTTACGTAAGTAATACATAGCTGTAACCAGAAAATTACACATCACAGAATCGAACCTGTAAATTATTTTTTTTTAAGTTAACTTTTTAATAACCAATTTAATTTGAGCTCTAAATATGTCAGCATTCTTGCAAATCATGGCCTTCGTGTAATATTGTTTACTGTAGTATGTGTTTTGTTTTGTTCTGAAATGCAACACGGCCGACTTGATGCTCGCTTCGCTTCTCCTTTACAAAAAAGCGAAGGGTATATCACGTCGGCCGTGAATGCTATTAGCTAGTTCTCAAAACTGACGACAGATGGATTTTGGAAAATAGGAAAATTATGTTTAAAAATTGACATTTCACTGAAAACTACTATTTTTCCGAAAAACTTTGAGTTCCAAGCATCAAAATGAGGGGTCATTTATTAAAATCCGTCCAGCCGTTTTCCCGTAATTTCCATTACCAATTCAAATTATATATATAGATATTAATCTGTTGTATCCTATAGGATACTTTGTGAATTTAAGGGTTAATAAATAGGATATTATTCATCAGTGTTCTTTATTAACAATAATGACGTCAATATTATTGTTATAAATGTTTATCATTATTACTTACTAGTTTAAATTTCTATTCATACAAAGAAAAAGTAGTAGTCTTATTACGTTAGTAGTAGTCATCATCATCGTCGTCGTCGTCGCCATCATCATCATCATCATCATTATCATCATCATCATCATCATCATCACCATCAGCTATTCGGGTTATACGTTAGACTTAATGACCTTTCCTATCCTATCAAGAAAATGCACCTTCACGGTACACAGACATTTGGTAATTTTCATAAAATATATTTCCAATATTTGTATCTACTACTTACATGTCCACGAAATAAGAATCACGACAAAGGAGTTCAAATAATAGAAATGTCCCATAATTATTGACAAAAGGAATTAGTGATTTTGATATGTCCAATTAGTATACCACAATGTCCATTTTTGATTAAGGCCACTGATAAGAAAATGTTTTGTAATGTTAATGTAGGTCTGCATATAAAATACATTTTCCATTAAGTAAAAAATAGCTTTTCTTTAAGAATATTGTATAATACATGTTTTGTGTGTACGTTTTTGAGTAATTAAATGTTACTAATTAGTTTCTTTGCCGTTGTACAAAAATGGTGTATGTGTAGCTACATACATGGTTATTTCCGCCCTCTGATAACGAATTTGAATGACGTCATATGCGTCAGGGATCACACCGACAGCTGAATTGCGGCGAGAAATGACAGATCAGTAGTGAGTGATTTCGTAATCAGAGTGCACGGTGTATCACAGTAGCAATGCCCAAGAAAATCCAGCCTTTTTGGGAGGGGTACATAACAATCCTTTCCGATGCCAAGTACAGTTACGTGAAAATCATAGGAGCCTGCAAAAAAACGTGGTTTCGCTATTTCCAAGAAAGGCATCTTGTGTGTACCTAGTAAGATTGGCAAAGCTTGGATGGGATTAATTCCAGAGTGGAAAAAGCAAGCAAATCCACCCCCGTCACAAGTCCTCGCACCTCAGGAGATGATACAAATTAAATCCATTCGAGCTTTACCAATCTTATTAAGTACACAGAAGATGCCTTTCTTGCAAATAACGAAACCTCGTTTATTGCAGGCTTCTTTTATTTTCACTTAACTGTACTTGGCATCGGAAAAAGTTATGCACCCCTCCCAAAAAGGCTCGAGTTTCTTGGGAATTTCTGCTGTGATTCGCCGTGCACTCTGACTATGAGATCACTCCTACTAGTCTGCCACCTCGCGCCACAATTCAACTGTCGTGTGACTTCTACTCATATGATGTCTTTCAAATTCGTACCAGAGATCGGAAACAACCCTATATTCCTGGTGGTGCGGAAGAGAAGGCCTGACGGCCTTAACTCCACCAGAATAAATATCATCTTTCAAGATTTGGACTTTTAAAGTCCGATCCATCCCCATCATTCAAAGTCATCCACCCAACGTCTTCAGGGTCTTCCAACATCTCTTCTCGCAATTGGATGGCAGTCGAATATAACTTTCGGTAGCCTGGTGTTATTCATTCTTCCTACATGTTCTTTCCAATATGTCGTATTTTATTGAATGTTTTCCGTCAGATTAGTTTATAGGCTATATTTCTAATTCATTCCTTATGTATTCACTCCTTTTATGATCTAGTAGGGAGTATCCTGCAACTGAGCGTAGGAATCTCATTTCTGATGATTCAATCTTTCGTTTCTGATTTTTTCACATTATTATTATTATTATTATTATTATTATTATTATTATTATTATTATTATTATTATTGCTTCACTAATTCCATTCGCATCTTCATAGAGCTTGACGTGATAGCTAATGCCCTTCAGGTAATTTGCTTTGTTATCTTCATTCTTGTATATATAATAATTCTGAACTATTTGCTCTAGTTGTAAATTCAGGACTATGACGTTTTAACAGATGTCTTAACATTTTGTTGGCCGCTAACCAGCTGCATAATGGTAATTTCGTTATTCCTTTGGTCTTTCCTAATGAACTCCATAAATTTTCGAATTAATGAGTGGTGTGAGAAAATGTAACGCTGAAATATATTATGTCAACTTTCAGCGTCTTTTATAATGCCTTGTTGATCTGCTAAAGGTTTTTGTAGGACAGTAGTCCACAAAAATGCTGGTAATAATAAATGTCCGTCTTTCTTTGAATGAACTAGCACTGATTCTTCCCCTTAATGAATAATTTAAGAATTTAGCACTTTACTAGATTTTCTCCTTAGCGTTTCCATAGATCCTTACACCACATTACATTGAGTGGGCTTGGGAACAATGGAAATTGTAAGATGTGAACATTGTATAAGCGGAAATTGTAGAATTTGGACATTACATTAGTGAACATGAGAGCTATGGACGAAAACAGAAATTGACTTGAAGTGAGTGGACTTTTAAAAAGTGGACATTACGTACAGCAGTGGCAAAAAAAAAAAAAAAACCGGACCGACCCTTGTAGCTCATTTCAGAGCCTTGTTTACTCCAGAGTACGATAGGCTGGTAACTAAGACTTTCGTAATTCGAATCCTGCCTGGGAAGGAAATTTTTTTTTGATCCTTATTCAAATTTATTCCCAATACTTTTAGATTGCAGCGATATTTTACTACTTAATTTATTATTCCCAGAAGATGAATGTTGCCAGCTTATTTTCTAATGGCTTTCGAAATGGGCTACGTCAGCAGTCGAAACTACAACAATTTCAATAGATTACTCGCTATCTTGTGAATGCGGGCGTGGCATGGGCAGTGACTCATTTCGGGGACTTTGATTATTCCGTCGGTCCGGTTTTTTTGCCACTACTGTACAATGATCAAAGAAATATGTACCCGTAGACTTAAAAAAATGTGATTGGACGTTGTGTCTACGGACGACGTATCTTGAAACCATTTTGACACTTAGTCCTGGGTCTACCCATATAGTGTCTATAGTGTCAGTGAAATGTGTTATAGTGTGTCAGTGAAATGTGTGGTAAAGTGTCAGTGAAATGTGTCATAGTGCCACTACAGTGAGTGAGATGAGAATAAAGTGAAAGACTATTGAAACTTATGTAGGGCCTATACATAATTATGTAGGTTGTAATGTAAAATTAGGTATTTTATTTATGTTTTATTATTATTGTGTTAAATTATATTGTGTATTGTATAATTGTACTGTGTATTGTATAATTTTATTGTGCATTGTAAATTTATTGTGTAATGCTTAACATTTTTTGTGTATTGTTTATATTGTGTATACCACTGCCACCGGGTACTTGCCCACTTACAGTGTAAATAAATACATACATACATACATACATATTCCTGTGTCCTCTTGATCTGTAACTGTCACTGCTTCATGCAATTTTTATCTCTTTTAATTAAGCAATCTCAGCAGCTATCATATAGCTATATTGTTTTTTATTCAAAGTTCATGCTTCACTATCACTTAACAAGGTTGAAACTACAGTCACCTTATGAAATTTAATTTCAATTTCCTTTAATACTCCGTACCTTAGTAGGCCTACTTTCTTGATTATGCCACATTTATCTCTAAATTTATTTTACATTCTACTTACAGTATTTGTTTATGTGGTACAATCAAGGTAAATGAAGTGCAATCATTGTCCTTCTTCTATAACGATTTTCGATCGGATGTGATGGCTTTCAATGTCATTAATTTGGTTACCTTGGTGGAAGTTCGAAAATTGTGCTCGTATTCATGGAAATGAATTGTAAAAATGAAGTTAAGAGAAACTATACACCATCCATAAGACAATAAAATTATGTTCGTTAGATATATGGATCGTAGGCGGAGAATAAGAGGAAGGCGAAACATATGAAAGATTAGAGAATGCTGAGTTTGCAGTGAAAGACATGCCATTGGGCAGAGAACTATGAATGAATGATCTGTATTTCACATGTAGAAATCAATCAAGGAGATAAATGAGGTTAAAATATCCAACCAGTTTTATTTAATTCATATGACTGTTTCCGATTCCATGTTTATGAATAATAGAGGAAGTTCATCTGTCAATTTTACGTTGATTTAACTCAGGAGAGCTATATCCCAAGTTTTGTGGCCAGGGAATGGTTTACGCAAGCAATCTGAAATATGATCATGTTTCATACGCACAAATGCACTCCATATTTTGAAAGGATATGACTGTATTACGTAAGCGTACTTCAGTTACATTTTATGAAAATTGCTACGGATACGAAAAAAAGAATTAAAGTAACGACAAATTCAATCGCGCCTTCTTGAGGACTCAAAAGGCTGCCTTCTCCATAATAATGTTACACAATATACAACAGAAATTTGTGCGTTCTTGAACAAAGTTAAGAAATCTATTAATTGATTGATGTCCCAAAATATTCTCCTTGAACAGTAATGCATTTCTCTGGCGTGATGGCAGTGCAAGAATGATATCTTAAAAATTACATGAAAAATACAACAAATAGCCTATTTCAATTCTTAAATCACAAGAAAACATTTCCAATTTAGTGCGACGACATCCAGCTGGTTATGTGTACGCCCCTTATTTTTATATTTTCCTGGTATGTTCCACTTCACAGACCCTGGAAGTTATAAATATGGAACAGAAAATGGTCCGTAAATTTTAATACAAACCTCCAATCTATACTAATAATAAAACAGTAACCTAAAATTTTTTGGTAATTTTCGCTTTTGCAAAAAATAATTAGTTTTAACGTGTATAATTAACTATATTGAAGCCGAAAATCGTTTTATTTTTTAATTTTTTTGTACTCTATATCTATCTGTATGTTTGTTACCTTCTCACTCGATAATGGCTGAACAGATTTCTATGAAAATTGGTATGTTGAACAAGTTAGGTCCTTTAGAGTTTAGCTTACATGACATTCAAAATTCTTTCTTTAAAAGGAAGGTTATAAGAGGGCCAGAAGTAAATCAATCAAAATATCTCCCTTATTAGACCCTATTGATTTTTAGGAAAATGTTGCATTCATAACAGAAGTCGAATAATTTCAAGGGAAAAATTGTTCCGGGTCCCAATTTTTCCCTTTATATCCACACACCTCAAATGGGCTGACAAGACGCCAGAAACCCGAATTTGAGTGTACACAAAACTCTCTGTGACTCGAATTGCGGTTATCTGTTAACCTACCTACAGTAACATATTATATATTATGCAAATCTAGATTTCAGGTATATAGCTCCCTGTGAAGCAGACTTGAATAATTTCAAGGGAAAAAGTTGGGTTTCTGGCGTCTTGTCAGCCCACTTGAGGTGTGTGGATATAAAGGGAAAAATTTGGACGGTGTCGGGTAGCTCAGTCGGTAGAGCGTTGGTGCGCTAAGCCAAAGGTTTGGGCCCCACTAAATACTACTACTCTGAAAATAAGTCAAGAGCAAATGACTTACAACTTATAATAAGCTAATTATTCAGTAAGTAGTAACAGAGCTGTATTTGAAAACATAACAGACGTAAGTCACTTATATTTATAACAAGTGCAGCGAAGCACACGGGTATATCTAGTTCAAAAAGAAACGTTTTTATTAATTGAGGCGGTTAGAAGTGACATTTCTAAAAACTGATTTAAGTGCATCCAGGGTAAACTAAAACATTTAAAATTTCAGTGGTAAAAGGATATATCACATTAACATTTAAAAGGCCACCGGCGTGGCTTAGTTGGTTAAGGCTCTTGCCTGCCGGTCTGAAGTTGCGCTCGGGCGCAGGTTCGATCCCCGCTTGGGCTGATTACCTGGTTGGGTTTTTTCCGAGGTTTTCCCAACCGTAAGGTGAATGCCAGTAATCTATGGCGAATCCTCGGCCTCATCTCGCTAAATACCATCTCGCTATCACCAATCTCATCGAGACTAAATAACCTAGTAGTTGATACAGCGTCGTTAAATAACCAACTAAAAAAAAGCATTTACAATTAAAACTTCACGGAATTTACGAATGCTTAGTAATTTTAATCACATTATATAGAAAATAATGTAAATGCACTTAAACCCCTTTGCTTCTGACCGCCTCAAGTAAAATTATATGATCCTCCCTGATTTAATTTAAATCCTAAGTCCTCTGGCCGAGTTTGAAGGATGGAAGCTAATAGACGTTAGATTACGACCCCAGAATATAGGGCACTCGTGTATAATGTTATGAACTTTGTTTTCTTCGAAAATTTTGTCCCAGCAAGTCTGTTAATAACAAGGTGATTACGAAGCACACTAAAAGTAGGATCTCCTCGCTGATTTGGAAGGGAACATAACGCCAAGTGTGGAGTGGGCAGATAGGAAGGGAGCTGAGTTTTACAACGAGCTTTACGTGTGTAGTCGATATGACGGAGACGTTTAAACGACTTGTTTGGCGGCCGCAGTGACACAGAAGAGAGGTTATGAAAGGCACCCTGACTGCCTGTAGGGCAGATTTGTGCACGCACGACACGGGGGGGTGGAGTGGGAGGAGAGGGGTTGAACCACACGTAATGAAACGGGGTGAAGCAGGGGTTAAATCTTCTACTAAGCCGGATGCGGGAACCTCATCTAAAAGCGACCCTTGTACAGGAGACCACTGATCTCCATAAAATGGAACGACGTCGACGGCGACAAGGAGTGAAGCCAAATCGATATGAAAAATCTTATCTCAAGAAACCCAGGACACAGTCGAGCTGGGTCAACTGATGACAGTCTGGAGTTCGAACCCAGAGACATCCTGCGTAATATGTTTTGGATAAAGCGCCCCTGTTGTACATTTGCTGCTCTTACTTTGGTTCCGCATGCTAGGCCTACTAATAACTTAATTTTTACCCAAGTGTCGTCGTCGGTAGTCCAATGGTTAACGTGCTTCTGGAGTAAATCATACTGGAACCAAACATGACCGAGGCCAACAGACTCTTATGTGAATAAACATCTTAGAGGGTTAGGTACAGCTTATAGCAGTAAAATTCTTGGAAATATTCAACATTTTTTTTCCTCCATTACCACATCTTTTAGAATAATGAAAACTGTCCTTCTGCTATACAAAAAAAAGTATTTTTATGATTTTTTTTTCAATATTCAAATTGGTGGTAATTCACTGTGCAGTGATGAAGCTTTTCCTTCATAATTCATAAACTTTTAAACTTTTTTCACGTTGTCCCTCTTTTATTTTATTTCTGAAACTCATGTTTACAATATCATGCTCTTTCAACTACATACCTTAATAAATATATATATTTTATTTTGTGTTAGAAGAACATACTGATATTTCACCACTTTTTAAATGAATTTATTTTCTATCAGACAATCTATCGAAGGCAGAGAAGCGATTTTGCATTATATTGTAGATATTACATTTATAAATAGACAAAAAAAAATCCATCATAGAATGTTGGATAGTTTATGAGTTATGACGAAAACGCTTCATCACTGCACAGTGAATATATATGGGTATATAAATAATTTTTTAAATCGTAAATACATTTTTTTTTCATATAGCAGAAGGACACTTTTTTACACATACTAATTTTCATTATTGTACAACATATTGTAATGGAGGAAAAAATGTTGAATATTTCCAAAATTTTACTGCCGTAAGCTGTACCTAACCCCTTAAGGGAAGAGGGTATTTCTTATTATTTTAATTCATGCACATTTTTTGTACATAGAAATATCATTGCTGCAACAACTTAAATTCGAGATTAGTAGATAAATGCCAATATTGAGAGGAAGATATTTTTTCTACGAAAAATATTCATTTGAGACTAATAAGGCTTTAGAAATTTTTGTTTTATTCTATCCAAGAAATAAGCTGTTAAAATCTGCACAGTTATATTACTTCAATCCTTATATCCTCTTCTATCCACTTCGCAGATTCATCTGCCCGTAGTACAACCTGCACTACTAGATAAAATTCTGGGGAGAGAGTCACAACGGATAGCTGTTCTATTAAATACAGAGAAAATACTGTATTATAACCGGTTGAGAGGCTTAAGGTGCAGCTCCACCTCTGGGCCAACTCCTTTTGGGCCAGTAATCAATTGGCAGAACATTCTCTTAAGTTAACCGTTCACTACATGGTATCGCACTCCTCGGACGAATCGCACGCAACGGATATTTTAAGTGAAGTGCGTTCACTGTAACGGCTCTACCTCATCGTCTCATCGGATTCCCTATCAGCTGTTTAAAACATATGACGTACGATATTGACATTGCTGAAAACAGACGAGTTTTGAGGTTAGGTCTATTAATCATTGAGTGGTAGCGAATAAGAATTTGTAATTGTTTCATGCTTCTTAATTGAAGAGGAAGAAACGAAAGAGATATTGGTTACATAATATATATGTAAGAATCGACTTGATTACTGTAATGGGAATGCCTCAAACTATATAATTCTTCGCAGTTTTCTGCAAGCGAAATAAGTTTTCCGTCTGCCATTTTGGAGCGACACTGAACATGGCACAACATAATAGCAACAAATGAGCAATTAAAATTGATTTATTAAAGAAGGCCATGATCGCACGCATCGGAAAAGTTGCTCACCCGAGAAACGTGAACGGATTTACCGAGAGCCGATGCGTGCGATACGATGTAGTGAACGCGGTTACATAACAATTACAGGAAACATTGTTTTTTTCCGACCCTGCGATGCGATGTAGTGAACGCTTACCTTTACTTTCATGCCTGTGAACAACTCAAGCTAGAGGCCTGAATTGTAGCATGTGTAAATTTAGTTTTCTTGACTCAGCCAGTATCACAGGATAGGAAACCCTTCTTTCCGAGCGTACATTACATTCTTGTTATAGACATGCTTCCTTACTGCTGCTGTCGCTGTACATGTTTATATATTTAAAAAGGGAGATGGGAATGAAAATTATTTCTGGGTTTGAGGAGCAGATTTGCGTCTCGAAGGCTGTCAAGAGAGGAGGCAGGCAGGCAGGAACCTTTCGTACCAGCTCATCTCGTCTCATTTATCTTTGAATTCACTTCAGACTTAAGAAAATGGAGCTGGTCGTACAATGGAGCTCGTGTTAGGCACTGTGCAGTGCTTCCCGGGGTTTAAAGCGGTTGAAGCTCCCCGCCAGATTAACGACTGAGCGAAACAGCTCCTCATATGTCACTTCCGCCCAACAATACTGATTACCGCCGCCAGGGTCGCTGCAAGTCAAGACCTTTATTCGCAGAAATACATCAACCGTCTTAATGCTGCGATGTACGGGTTCGATATCCCACCCTAGCAAGTATATGGAGGTCGAGAGTAATAATATGGAATTACGGAATGAATTCAAATTTGTTGTCATGTTATAATATACTGCGATACAAGTTTAGTAAGTGCATTATAACACAATCGAGAAATCAGTTTGAAAAAACGAGGCGAAACCGAGTTTTTTCAGTATCTGAGATTCTGTTAAGCACTTAACACATGTGTGTCGCACATTATTTTTTTAACGATCGTCATTTAAATAAATGTTTTTAAATTTGAATATTGCATAAATTGATATTATTGAATAACTGTAATTATAATCCTTTACTGACTGTTAATTTCTAACTATAGAGGTAGTTTGAAATTCGCTGTAATAATAATTATTGTAATTAAACTACTTTACTGAGCCACAGAGGCTATTGGAGGTTAGAGATTCGATGGAGTAACTGTAATTGAAATTCCTTATTTCTTCTCCAATACACAGCATTTTTTAACATTCCGTGGAATAACAATTACATACTTACTTACAAATGGCTTTTAAGGAACCCGCAGGTTCATTGCCGCCCTCACATAAGCCCGCCATCGGTCCCTATCCTGTGCAGGATTAATCCAGTCTCTGTCATAATATCCCACCTCTCTCAAATTCATTTTAATATTATCCTCCCACCTTCATATCGGCCTCCCCAAAGCTCTTTTCCCCTCCGGTCTCCAACTAACACTCTATATGCAATACTACTTCACTGAATATAATATCATAAATTCAGACGCCATTTAGAGATCCGATGATGTAATGACAATTTTATTTTGTTTATTTAATTTAATAGATTTATTTCTACTGGCAGAGTTAAGGCCATAAAGCCTTCTGTTCCACTCAACCAGTATAAGAACAATAGCAAATATAAAAATTACAGAAATACAGAAACAATATAAATTAATAATAATATTAATAATAATAATAATAATAATAATAATAATAACAGTAAGAGCAAAATGAAGACAAGTTTTGTTATATGTAATTCTAAGAGTCAAACAATAACAAGAATGTGAATTGAAGGAATTATTAAAATAATAGAGAAAATTTATATATTAAAAATAAAGATCATATAGCTATTATAAAAAATATATTTTAAGAAATATCACTGTCTAAGCAATCTATTTGATAACCGGCCTTTGAGAGTAGTCAGTGTCTGACAGCTCCTTGAGGTAGGCCTATGAGGTAGGGAGTTCCAACGACGAGCAATTGAAACGGTGAATGATGAGTATCGGGAAGTGTTATGATGAGGTATACTTATTGTGCCAGTGATCTGAGATCGAGTTTTTAGGTTAAGATTGGAGCATAAATACACAAGAAGAGACGACAGATAACTTCGGATTGAGGTGCGCAGAATTTGAAATAGAAGAGAAAGACAGTGTAAAGTTCTGCGGTCGTTGAATCGGAGCCAAGATAAAGATTCGAAAAATGGTGAAATATGATCGTATCGTCGGTCATAGCACATATCTCTCATACACATATTATGAACATGTAATTTGTACGAGAGTTCGGTGCTCAAGTCAGTGAACGACACGTCACAACAGTCAAAGTGCGACATTAGGAATGTTTGAACTAATATTTGTTTCAGTGGCGCAGGGAAGAAGAGCTCGGACCAGCTTAACGGGTGAATAGTTATTCATAATTCTTTATCTAATGTTTCTTTTCAACTATAGAAGCTACTTAGAGAATCAACCTGCTTCATGTAATTTTTACGGAAGATTTTTTTAACTATAGAGTCTATTGAGAGATTCATTGATTAATGTTAACTGTAATTTTTGTTTAAATCTTCCTTTCAACGGCAGAGGGATTGCATGGAATAACCGTTATTTTAATTTTTTACATAAAGTCATATTCCAATTAGCGATGCTCTTTAGAGATCGATTCAATCATAATTCTTAATTGTTTAATCAATGTCACTTGTCAAATATGTATATTATAAAGAAAACATGATATTATTGTGAATTTGAATGAGTAATTAATATTATCACTCGTCAGAATTTAAATGATTTCGACAATGAAAAGTTTAAGATAATGCAAATAAATTTAATCTTATGATCTAGCGTTATCAAGTAACTGAAATTCATACCAGAGAAAGTAAAAAAGTAAGGTTACAAAATGCAGATAGCTACGCCTTGCTACAGCGGCAACTTCTTTGGCTAGCTCCTCTGACTAGTTACCGCGTCTATATCACTAAAATTTTCTTTGTCTTGCCAAAAAATTGTGAGTTGAAATCCATTAAGAGTAGACAGGCTAATTGAACATCGAAAATAAGAAAAAAATATATATTTATTTTTATAATACTATGTTTTATATTCATAGCAAATGGCGAAATAAAATTGAAACCGATATTCATAAGACGATGTTGTAAATATAATTGATTATTTTTGTATTACGGATATATTTACGAGAACCTTACTTTTTGTCCCTTCCTTATTATTTATTTTATGATTACTCACCATTTTATTGTTGATTTCGTGGAAGTGAATTTCACAAACTTTGTCTACTACGTCCTCACTTTGAAATGTGACGAAACCAAAACCTGAAATGAGATAAAATTCAACATTAGAAATTAACACTGAAATTCGAATTAATGTGGTAAAAATGTAAACATATCTTTACAAGCAGGCTACTTCGAAGTACTAGTAGTTCCAGTAGGCCATTGATAGTAGTAATTAGTAATAATACTAGCAGTAGTAGTATTAACAGGATTCCCGGGCATTTTCCCGAATCCGCATTCTCGAACATCCATTTTCCCGAATACAAAATTCCCGAATCCATATTCTCGACAGTTATATTTTCCCGATTTCTTTGATTTCATTTTTCCGAAATTCCATTTTCTCGAATACAAAATCCCCGAATCCACACTTCCGGTTTCTTTGATTTCCATTTTCACGATAATACAGTAGTGTATATTACCACACAGATGTGTTTAATATAATCAATATAATTATGGTATCATTAATTACACTTTCTCTTTACAAAGTGAAATAATGTCCAAGTCGAGGTGTCTATTATCGGCTGCATAGGTGTGATAATCCTGCACGATAATTCGTTTTCGTGTTTGGAGTTGTAGTCACTCTCTCTTCGGTTGTGCCCTCACACGTCTACCCAATGTGAATTCTACAATCATGGTCTCGTGTCGCTCTGTTCCTTTTGAAGCTCAGTCAAAGCAGTATACAAGCTTGGATGGTGTCTCCCAAACCCACTTGCAGACGATTGTGGAAGCCTTCCTACAGATTATTTGTTCGGTGTTCATTATTTAATGTGGAACTGCACTGGCTCCACAATGTAGTATCACAGTAGTTTTTTGTAATTTTTTTTTGTTTCTTGGCAACATGCAGTGATTGTCAGTTCATGTCTTTACTGTTCGGAAATTTCTCGCATAATATATTCGGGAAACTGTATAATAAATTTAATTCGAGACCGTGTCTTCGAGAAAGTAGCATTCGGGAAAAGATAGCTTCGGGAAAACGTCCATTCGGGAATATGGATTCGAGAAAATGGATGGGAACGTATTAGCAGTATTGGTAATAGCCTACTAGCAGTAGTAGCAATAATAGTATTAATGTTAGTAGTGACATATAGTAGTATCTATTATTAGTACTAGTACCAGTAGTTTTATTAGTATAGTAGCGATAGCTATAATATTGGTACGATTAGTAAAGTAAGAGCAGTATTTGCGTTAATAGTACCGATAGTAAGAGTAGCAATAGTATTAGCACTGGTAGTATCAGATGCAATATTACTATTATCAATAGTATTAGCAGTAGCAACAATAGTAATATTGGTACTATTAACAGCAGCATTGTAAGTGACGATAACAGCAATAATATTGTCAGCATTAATAGTAATAAATAATAGTATTCAGAGAAAGATTATTTACACTGGATATTGAACATTATTGATGAAATTTAAACACATAACGTTTCGAAAGTAGGATTTACTGTAGGCCCTACTTTCATTTTCAGATGGAATGGCTTCCTAAACCGTGAAATCGCTTCAATTTAAAACTCAAGTGAATTTAACTCTTCATAACGTCTCCCGCGAATTAGGTACTTTTTCTCCTATTACTCTAAACCTGAAAACTGATATGCACCAGCCTTTGCAACTTGTGTATTCATGTGTAAAGGAAGAATTTCAATTTAGATCTCTTTACAATAAGTCGACATTTATTTCTTTATCCGTCAAATAGTGGTAGCAGTAGTGATAGTAGTAGTATCAATATTAATTCTAATAACAACATAAAACTGGTATTAAGGTAGCACTTACTTTACATTATCATGCTTCAGTAACACAAAAAAGCCAACTAACTCAAAACTTAAAAGAATACTTGTCTGTTCGAGTAATTTTTAAGTTCAAAAATGAAAACTATACAGGATATAACAGTATTGGAGGACACTAAAAGGCTTTATAAGCTTTTAAACTCTTCCCTGATAGTGAATTCTTAATCACTTTATGCTAAAAGCGGGAACAGAAAAGAACTGTGCATTAACACACCATATAACAAAGCAAATTTGCTTATTCTAAGTTAGTAAATACAGTGCTACTCCATAATCACTGGAAGCAACCCGCTTAGCATGACTTTGAGTCCAGTTGCCTGACCATTAAGGCGCTGAGCAGCTGCCCAAACAATCGGCTCCACATTAGAGAGACTTAAAGTTTGAATTCTGATGGACAGAGACTGCAAGTTCCCTGCTCAAGAGGAGAGCTCCGTCCGGGAGACACTAATAGGCAGTAAGTCTTCATAATCCCTTGTTAAATCGGAGCCAAGACCTAATAAAGGGAAACGCTCTATTGGTTTGCCACCACGGAAATGAACTCTCAGCTCTTACTTTTATAGGGAAGTATATAATGAGTCCAGTCTCTTCCAATATTTTGATTTGAGGGGAAAAATGATAGCAAAGGAAATGAATAAGTGTTCAAAATTTACATCTCAGACAAAATAAGATTTTCTACATAATTACTAAACATCTAAACAATTGTATTGCGTTTGCGTTTCCATATTGTTTTCATTGCATTACTAGCAGTGTGATTTTTTGGTATTAACGATATACGTAAAAGGTGTTAAAAACTTAATTTTGTGCATGGAAAATGTAAAAGCAAATGAAAATCCAAAATTAAGTGAAATATATCAGTTAATTTTCGCGAAATTGATATAAAATCTAAAAAATTACTTCATAATCACAATATTTTCAACAAAAGCAGCTTTCATGAAGAGTTTGCACAAAGAATGACTCTTCCAAATAAAAAGTAAACATTTTCTTCGTAATAAAATACACATGAACACTTCTACATATTTGATCATTGACCATTACATACGTATGCCATCTGGCAACGATGTATGCATAGTTTCAAGGAATATTTCCAGGGACCAGCGCAAGCAGACAACGGTCATTTCTCTTTCCCGCAACAACTGCCTTCGTGTCATTAAGACACCCCCTCATAGTCAAATAAAATTGAATTATTAATTTAATTAATGATGAAAACAAATTTATGTTTGTTTCAAAAGGACCGATTCAATAATAATTTTAAAAATGTTATTTTATTATTCTTTAAGTTTCTTTAGGCTGTGATATAGGCCTATGCACGAAATTGCTTATTTTTTATGAAATATTTCCCGAAATAAAACCATTTTAATTAACGAAATCAGGATAAAATAATCACCATAAAATCACACCAATATCTATTATTTTACTCCATATTTGTCCGTATTTACGAAACAAGTGAAATGCAATCTCGGTTTGACGTAGTTTCAAGCCTACTTATATGAACACGGAATAAGTCCTGTTAAAATTAATGTCTTGGTTCCGCGGCAAATGTATTGTACGAACTCGGAATAGTGCATTATCCGGAAGATAACTTCTGAATAAGAAATTCCACTCTTTCAGTTGCTGTTAAATTGTTATCTAGAAAATAAAAACATGTTTATTGATTCTAATTAAACAAATAAATGAAGCTATTTTTGTTTAACAAGTTCCCTTAAGACACAGCTGATATGATCAATTACATAAGACAATAAATACCAATAAGTATTACTCGACCAAGGCCAGTGGAGTCCTGCAGCCCGGAGCGCCACTTGTACTTCTCCTGCGTTCGTATAGAGCAATCGCGATAGTTCACATTTCGCCCGCAGTTCCACTCGCCTTGGTCGAATTATACATATTCCTTTAGTGTTTACATTACACAACATGCTGCTGTATTAATTTAAATATTATGATTATTTAAAATCCCAATAAAATAAACAATAATGCTCTCGGCAAATGAAATGAGGTTTAGTTTGTTGAGACGAATATTATTAAATACATTTACGATATTGTCATAGATATCCCGTCTTGCATTAAAAGGTAAATCTTGTACAATAAATTTGAAGTTAGAAATCTTATCTCTGTACTTCCCCTGAAAGAACGAAATGCAAGGTTCATAAATATTTTCATTTTATTAGTCCACATCTTGTGCCTGGTCTTGTTCATTTTTCTCATATCTGATAGTTGGATCAATTAGCCTCCTAGAAGCTGTTTTTTTATTATCAAATTCCACAATGTCCACAAAATGATACATGCCATTGTTATCAACTGCCTGAAATTCTTCATTCGTGGAAATGATTTTAAATTGTATTGTAGAGCATAACAGTGTTTAATTAACATAGGTACTTTTACAACCTTATTTAGAGTCAGATTTTTATATGGATGTTATTTTAAGTATGAAAGAAATATAAAAATGAGATCTTTAAGAAAAGATAGGACGTAATTTCATGAGAGCACGTTTTTAAAAGAAAACGTTGTGATGTAACACGCAGATAAGAATAATGGCAGCGAGCAAGGAACGACCTACCCCCGGATCGTAATTCACAGCTGCGGTGGCGTTGTCGAGGAAGAAACACGTTCACAACTACTTCATCAACGCCAAATCAAACAAAGCATCTTTGTAAATTATTTTCTTATCACATGTCGTTTCTAAGGAGACAGAAATGTTACAAAAATAAAAATGAGACACAGCAAGGCAAAAAGACGAGATGGTTCTGCATTTACTTTTTAATTCTAAACAACTCGCTTTAATAGAAATCGAAGTCACGCTTTTGCAGTTGACAAAAAAGGTGATTTCACAGGTTTCTTCGCTTAAAATATTAGATGAGAAGACATAAATAGTAGAACATAATCAATAAACAAATCAGAATAGTATATTGAAATACAATAGTGCATCACAAAGACGAATAATATTTTTATACGGTCATTTATTTTTCTGCCATTGTGTACGAAACGAATAAGACGAGTGGTTTTAATGTTGGATGGAAACCATGGTTATGGGTTCGAATCCCACAAAGAACATGGAAATTTTCCTTTCTTAATGCGATGTCCTGTTTTAGATGACAGAGAAGTTATCGTGGATTAGTAGTATATCGAAATGATAGCCGTTCAAATCTTGGATTTAAAATATCGGCATCCTAACCAATTCAAATGAACAAAAAAGAAAATGTAAATTAATTTTAGAAAAATACATAATAAAATTTAAAAGAATAATATTCTGCAACAAGATGGTAACTATCAAACCTATAAAAATTCATTGAAAATAAATAATATACACTGAATATTATAAAGATGAATAGAGATAGTGATTGATGATGTTCAATGAAGATTTTAAAATGGTTGATGCAATTGTCTGAAGAGTCTTTTCAGGAACCTTTAATTTTCTGAGGATCTCCAATGTAGGCTAAATTTCGGAATAGTTCCTTGCGCACCAAACATAAGTCCAATGACATTCCAATCTTGAATATAATATTTAAGAGTGAGATCATTTAATTTAACTTCGTTTTTTTTCTATTTCTACTGAAGTCCATGAAAATCTCGAAACGTTTCCACGGTTGCATTTTACATCCTTCTTGAGAAGAATAAAATAAATCTTCTCACGAAACGGGAAGTAGGTCAAACAATCGCAATATATATTTTTTTTCCATTTGATATTGTACAATTTTAACATCCCCTGGCAAATACCAGCAATAAGTCTTGAATCACGAAATGAAATTAATGGTAAAGTAATTGGAAGATTAAACATCTCAAAGTATTATGACGTTAAAATTATTATATGTGGGTCAATTAACAACCAGAGAAACTAATAACAATTATACTTTTTTTGACCAATGGCAGGCTCCTTCTCTTGTAGTTTTTCGCTCCGATTCTATGAGCGGTATCATAGATGTCGCTAGTGTCGAGAAGCGTAGACTACTTAGTTCGTCAAAGACTACCCAGAGTGCACTATAGGCGGTGGGTCCATATTACACTCGCACATGATGATGATGGCCCCTCTCACTTATAAGCCCAGCGTTCTAACACTGACCCACTGTGGTGGTAGTGATAGTAGCATAAAATACTGGATGTATCAGTTTTGCACCACATTTTGTGGACATTCGCAACGTTGGTAATTGTTGCACAATATCTACCAAGACACATTAATTAAAATATCCTAAATTAATTTGAGACTATCATGTCTCGCATTTGAAGTATGCACCCTTATTGAATAATGATCAGTGATACGGTTTCTTGTAGCAGATGGTATAAAACCTGCAGAAATCTATAATATGGAATCAATCGTACGAAACATGTAAAATTCTATTACTTAAGTAGATTGAATGTTTAAACATGGTAGAACGAATGTTGGGGATGAAAACGTCCAGATAATCCAGTAGAATTTTCAACTCCAAATCTTGTTAGAAAGGTACATAATTCGGAAAGATAGGAGATTAAAATAAAATGTAGGCCTACGTGTGAAAATTGCATAGGCCTATTGAAATTACTCATATTTGTTACGATACCTGTTCCAGTTAGGTACCGAGCGGCTTACAGATCAGAAGAAAGAAACTATGCTTAAAATACGTTGTAGTAGTCTAAAGTACCGCCAATTCTCATAACTATGGTTCACGATACAACCATTCAAAAAAGTTTTAGAAGTAACATAGACCGTTCGTAGATAGCTGCAGTGACTTAAACTTCGAACTACAGTACAGCAAAAATATAGGTAAACGAGGTACTACTTTGTGGAGAACAAAATTCAAATGGTTGTATCGTGGACCATAGTTGTGTTCCAGGACCATAGTTATGGGAAATGACGGTACCTTTACTAGGCTCAAGGAAATTAGTTTCTGGGAAAGAAACATAGAGGTATTACATCTCACAGTCTCTAGGCATGTTATAATAACCCAGTTTTTGGTGTAGATTACTGTGGCACTTTGGAGGTTTACTGTATTATGAATACCGACTACTACATATAATTTCTGAGAAACAAGGTGAAGCCAGCATTGCTGCAAAAATATCGTGGAAGGTAAGGAAAGATCGTGGAAGGTAAGGAAAGATGGTACTTCTTCTTCAAGATAAAGTTCATCCTCACTATTTCAATACTACTGTCGAATGTATTAGACAATTAGGCTGCAATACCTGCCACATGTTTGTTTATATGAAAGATGCCTTCTAAAGAATCAAATCAGTTGATAAAATGAAAACAAAAAGTTCAAGACTGGTTATGAAATCAGGATATTCTTCTGCAGAAATTAGGAATCTTGTAGAGCTACGGGAAAGATGTATGCTAGTAGGGCAGGAAAGTGTTGAAATGTGACAACACTTACATGTTTTTTAATAAATATACATACTATTCTGATTTATTTCATTATTTTATTAATGGCCTAGCAAGAGCAAAGACATTAAGGTATGGAGACATATAGAAATAACACGGGTTGAAGGATTAAACATTGAAGTTTAACGTTCGACAGGCACATTTCAAGAATTCAGAATAAAACTACTAATTCTAATTATTTCGGGCGATTTAGGGCCGATTTCACCAACATGCTACTCATCCACAATTAAGTAATTGTAATTTAACTTGAATAAGGAAGTTAAATCGTATTTATTTCGTTTGCATTTCACCCAATTAATATGGATTTAAAATAAAGCCAATTAATTTAATTCCCAATTAAGTCATCACGGCCGACGGAATCATAGTAAAATCACAGTCTAGTATATACAGTCACGAAGCTCAATACGTAGGGAATATGCATCCATTAACAGTTGAACTTGCTAGTAGCTAGCCATTAGGATCACTACAATCGCCTCATCACAGATCCCTTCCCTAGCAGACGACAAAACGTATTATACGTTCGTTATAGTGTTCTTTTGGGAAAATTAACACCTTCCTTACATTATTGAAATATTAAATACATAATGTTTATTTATTACTTTCATGAAGTATATTAAATTCCACCATAAACTCGAAGATACAAGAAATAGCAATAATATTGTTTTTGGATATTTACGCAAAACGACCTAAATTTAATATAACCTTCAATGAGTGAGACGATAATGAACTACGAAACTAATAAAATATTAATTTGCAGTTACCATTATAACAAAATAATAATAATAATAATAATAATAATAATAATAATAATAATGGAAATATAACTTAATGAGTGTAATTTACGTGTTCTGCTACTTTTAGTGTAGGCCTAGTTATCAAATTAGGATGAGGTTAAGCAATAATTAACACACTAGAATTGAAAGTAATTGAAGATGATAGACTGGGTTCGAATCCCGCTTGGATTGACTGCCTAATTTTTTTCAATCTTTTTCAAATGTCAGGCAATTTCATGGTGTATACTCAGAGTCAACTGGCTATTATCAGTGTCACCATCGATACTTTATACAGCGACTGATTAAAAATTAAAGAAGATACGGACTAAGAACAAATCGTCAGCTCTCAATTAGAAATTTGGCCTGCCCCCTAGAGGAGACCAAGACATGAACAGATCATCTGCACTCTTGATCTTTAGTCGGAAAGAATACAAAATGACACAAAACTGGAAGCTGGTGACTATGAGATACATAGAGAATTTTCTGTAGAGCATATTTGCATTAAGTATTAATCATCATCATCATCATCATCATCATCATCATCCTGTCAAGCATTAGGTCCTTCGACCTGTTACGGTCTCATTGTCATCTTTTTCTAGGTCTTCTCATAATCCTTCTAAATAAAGGCTGATAATTTAAGGCCATTTTCTGGATACGGGTTCCTTACATTCTATGCAAATCTTCTCTTCAATTTTGCCTGCATTGTAAAAGTTTATCTTTCGCTGCATATATATTCAGTTCACCTCTTATTTGTGTATTTGGTATTTTATCTCTTCTTACGCAGTCTCTGACGGTCCGTAGGAATTTCAATTCTGCTATTTTGATTCGGTTTTCATCTCTTTTTGTGTGAATCCATAATTCACTTAGATATAAGAGTGACGGTACAGCCATTACCTTATAACATTTTAATTATGTGTCCCTTCTTGTAGTTTTCAAAGTTCTTATTGTTCCACACATCATTTGGTACCTCTGTAATTTTATATCTAGATCTTTATCATACAACTAAAATCGCATTCTAAATAGTTTAAGTGTTGTACCTCTTCTATTGTCTTGTTATTTAGGGAAATTTTAGTTCTTAGAGGATTATGCTTTTTGTTTTCTCTATGGAGATGCTTAATTTACATTGTTTATAAATTTGATTCACTTTATGTAGCCTACCAATCTTTGAAGTTCATCTTCTCTGTCTGCTAAAATTAGATCATCTGCATATAATAAAGAATATAAGTAACTATCTTTATTGATTTTAATTCCTTCTAAACTTTAACTTTTGCATTCTCTTATGACACCGTCAAGATAAATATTAAAAAGAGACGATGATAGGCAAAACCTTTGCATTAAAACAGCTCTTAATTCTTGCATTCACATCACAAAAACAATTCCAATGAACAAGACGACTATATACCAAACAGACCGGAATCTTCAACTTGTAAGAAATGAAAAGTTAATTGACACTCCGAAGCAATTTAATAGTCAATTTGAAGTTGCTAAAAGTATCCCATCAGCATGCGCGGGTGCACGGAAGGGTCCCGGGTACAAAACTTTTCAAGTTAAGAGGAGAGGAAGGTGGGAGTTATCTAAAACGAAATCAGGAGTCTTGTAGCCAGTCAGCCACCTCGCTCCGCCATTCAGGAACTCCAGCGCTGTGCGGAAATGGAACGGAAGCCGCCACAAAACTTGTGCGGTTCTCCCCCTAATTCGACAGAACCCAGCCACTCTCCATAAGAGACTACATATCATTACTGCGAGATCCGGCAACAACGTTCTTTATATTCCCACTAGTACACTTGTCTATTTTATTCTTTCTCATTACTCGACGTCCATAAAAAGTACCAGCAAATTGATGAAGAATCAATAGCGAAATATCATTTCAACATGCCTTTACTCTTAAACTATACGAAAAATTTTATTACTATTATCATCATCATCATCATCACCTTACATGAGACTTACACTTTTATATACTTTTTATTCTACCACATCGTGATGTGACAATTGCCTACCTGATTTTAAAATTAAAATACATATATTTGCAAAACTGAAATAAAACACTTGAAAATAAATGCGGCAAAGTGCTTTTTGTACGACTGCGTTTTTTTTATTTATTTTCGTAGGTTATTTTACGACGCTTTATCAACATTTTAGGTTATTTAGCGTCTGAATGAGATGAAGGTGATAATGCCGTGAAATGAGTCCGGGGTCCAGCACCGAAAGTTACCCAGCATTTGCTCATATTGGGTTGTGTCCAGTTATCAAGCTCAGGCCTTTTACAAACCGAAATTTTAAACCAAATCACTAAAGCAAATAGAGTATCGGGATATTTGAACGACACCATATGGAGAAATAAATATCTCCACATTGAACCTAAGGTTCGAATCTACAAGACCGTGGTGAGCCCTATTCTCACTTATGCAGTTGAAATAAGACCTGAAACAGCAAAAACGAAACAGATGTTGGATACAACAGAAATGAAAACCTTAAGGAAAATTGTAGGAATCACAAGAAGGGACCATATACGGAATGATCAGATTAGAGAACAATGCAAAATACAACCAATCAGAGAATGGACGCAAATAAGGAGACAACAATGGAATGAGCATGTATCTCGAATGGAAAAGGATAGAATTGCGAGAATCGCCAGGGATAACTACCCATCCGGAAGAAGATCCCCAGGAAGACCATTAAGCAGATGGAGAGATACTCTGGATTAACAGGCTGGAAGCCTAGAGAGAAGAGAAGAAGAAGGGTTGTGTTGTATTTACAGCTACTGTTGTTAGGCCTTGAAAGTTAGAATTGCTCCCAAATAGAAACTTGTTGCTAGGGAAACCATTCTTTATAGCATAAAACTAAACTGAAATAGATTCATTACAGTGCACTTATTGTTACTTAGTTGCCATTACAGTGCATTTTTGTGAAGGCTTTGTTTACTATGTATTGTATATGTTTGTATAGTTTGGCTGATGAATTGTATATGCTATTAAAATGAATAGTAGTCTGTATAGCTCTACTGATGAATTGTGTATGCTGTAAATTGAATAGTAGTCTGTATAGCTCAATTGATGAATTGTATATGCTGTAAATTGTATAGTAGTCTGTATAGTTCAACTGATGATTTATTTATGATTATAAATTGAATTAATCTACTGGATATGAATTTTACAAATTTGTATAGCTTAATGGAAGTATGCTTGTAAATTGAATTAATCTGTTTACTTTGTATTGTATATGTTTGTATAGTTTGGCTGATGAATTGTAGCTTATATGCTTTAAATTAAATAGTAATCTGCATAGCTCTATTCATGAATTGTTTATGTTTATAATTTGAAGTAATTTGCATGATATGTATTATCAATTTGTGTATATTTCAACTGATTGAATTGTTTATGCCCTAAATTGAATTTACTTGTTTTGTATTATATGTTACAGCTCAACCGATGAATAATCGTTTGCGTTTGTAAATTTAATAATCTGATTGGCTATGTACTGTATATTTTTAGTAAAGCCATCAACGTAGCTCAGTCGGCAGACTCGCTGGCCTGCTGATCCGGAGCTGCGCTCGGGCTTGGGTTGGATCCTCCGTTTGCTCTCATTGAATGGTTTACCCCAGCGGTGGGACTGAAGCCGGATGATCTATGGCGAGTCCTCGGCCTCTCTACATTTCACCCTCTTTGGTTTGATTACCTGGTTGGGCTTTTTCCGAGGTTTTCCTCAACCGTAAGGCAAATGATAGGTAATCTTTTGGCGAGTCCTCGGGCCTCATCTCATCTCACTACATCTCGCCAAAATATTGTAAAAATTGTAGAAAATCAGAAAATTGTAAAACTGTAAAAATTAAAAATATTGTGAAAATTGTAAAAATTTGTAAAAAGTTTAATTGTAACACTGTAAAATTTTGACTTGTTAGACATCTTAATGCTTCATTGCTAATGTAAGATCTATGGAATATAATAAATGAAATGAAATGAAGTAATACTGCTCTAAATTTACAATGCAAAATAATATTGTATTTGAAATTTTAAAAATATGATCGTGCAAAAAATGTTATACAATACACATTTGTGAAGTGCCTTACAAAATCTCGGATATTGAAAAACTCGCTCTGCTCGTTTTTAAAACTTTTCCTGGATTTTGTGAAAAGCACTTTCCAACTTTGTATCGTAAATAGTATTATCTACACCCGTAACGTAATAGCGTCTTATCCCATTCAATTAAATAGGATAAGAAATTCATTACCGCACCGGTTTTTCTCATCCCACTCGTTTTCAGGAATGAATGATAGCATCAAGTATATTTCAAAATGTATTGAAACTAAATATAACATATTACAAATTTGCAGTAAAAACAAACAAACACTGTGGTTTTCATGCATTTATAGCCTCACAATACGTTATTTTCAACTGCTACTAGATAGCTTCAATTTTTGCTTCTCATAAAAAGATAAATTTTTAAACGTCAAATTATTTCTCTTAATTTTTTATTTTCTTTTTGAACAGGTGTAGATAAAGTATTGTACAATACACGTGTGATGACGCTCTATTAATATACTCGTGCTACTCACACGTCGTCCAGGAGGTCCAGGAGCGATTTTTATTCAGGCTTGCTCCATATGTTAGTATTGTATCTCTTTTCACAAATTTGCCTTTTTCTCGAAACCACATTTTTTATATTCAAAATGCTCTATGCGCATTCAGTTTTCACCAAACTCAATTAAAACATTCGTACATGTCCATACATGCATTGTCTAAGATACGACATTGAGACATTTTAATTGTCTTGAAAATTGGGAGCTAAAATTTATTGTGTAAATAAAAAATATGAAGACATAAAAGTCTGATTTTCAAAAATTTATTGTGCCTAAACTAAACTAGATATCTTGAATTTCTCAATGTTAAAATACTGTGCTTGAGCCTGGGTCCATATGAAAAAAATATATATATAAGTTTGCTATATTTTAATGTAATGCGCATGGAACATTTTGAGTACATCACTAATTTGCATAATTAAAATAAAATTAACTTCGAAACTACCAGTCTGATTGAGCTCAAAATTTGCACATCTTGCGCTTAATGCATCTAACGAAAAGTTAAAAAATTTAATTCTAAAGATTAGTTTAATTAGGACTTTAAAAACTATTACTATTTCATAATAATAATAATAATAATAATAATAATAATAATAATATACTTTTAATAATAATAATAATAATAGTAATAATGATATAGTATTTTTACTATTATATTATTATTATTATTATTATTATTATTATTATTATTATTATTATTATTATTATTATTGTATGTACAGGCAATATAATACATCCATACAAGCACTGGTTTGTATTCTTCACCTGACATAATTAGGAACATTAAATCCAGACGTTTGAGATAGGCAAGGCATGTAGCATGTATGGGCGAATCCAGAATTGCATATAGAGTGTTAGTTGGGAGACCGGAGGGAAAAAGACCTTTGGAGAGGCCGAGGCGTAGTTGGGAAGATAATATTAAAATGGATTTGAAGGAGGTGGGATATGATGATAGAGACTGGATTAATCTTGCACAGGATAGGGACCAATGGCGAGCTTATGTGAGGGCGGCAATGAACCTCCTTAAAAACCAGTAAGTAAGTAAGTATAGGCCTACAAGCACTGGTAACATCTCATGTGATTTTGGAATGCAATGTTAAAATATCTTAACGGAAGTAACAAAAAATATTAATGTTACAAGTGCTTAGTCCAACAGTCCTCTTTACCTTTATGTACTGAAATTCTGTAGTTTTGTATTCTTTAGTTTCATTGCTATCGCTATGCATTTATTATTATTATTATTTCCTTCTTTGTTTGCCATATTTATATTTTTGACAATTCCGATAACAATCAGGCAGACATTTCATTTTTTTGTTCTCCAGGACAATGTCTGATTTATTGTATGGGAATGTAAGCCTATTATTTGTCAAAACGAGTTCAAGTATGAATTTGTAACGACAAGACCTGTTATTAGTCCACTTGTTTTAGTTATTTCTTAACTTCATTTATTAAAATGGCAAGAAAATTAGAAACAGTGTTAAATGTCACTTAACTCTAAAACGCTATTTCATTTGTTACTCCAAGAGCATTCATGGATTAAATTTTACTGCGCTTCTTCATATTTATATTACTAACAGTTTTTTTATTCGTCGACTATTATAGAAAGTATATGTCTGGTATGTTGTGCCAACGTGCAAACCGTACCTCAAGAAATATTTCGCAATTCACAAACACTTTCGACTTCGGCGATTGATTTTTACATAACCAAAATATTGTCTTCTTCAATTTCCTCAACTTGTACTGTTTCCAAAATTAGAGGAAACAGTTTCACAATATAAAAACAGGTAGGACTAGTAGTTCAAGAATAGCCCATGTCGGTTCTTACTTCTTGACCTCTGTGCTGTGAATTTCAGCCGCCACGAAAGTTTACGCCTTTCTGAATAATTCAACAATCAGAGCTTTGGTTTTGGATATAAGAATAACAAAAATAGAACAGTTAATAATATGAACCTAAGTTAAGATAAACTAGGACCCAATTGAACATTTTCTGTTTCTGCACGGCACCATAATACCAAATCCCCTAATATTTTAATTTTTTCTATTGTTAACGTATCGTCGTTCCTGCAATAACTCCTATGTGCAAAATATGAAATCTTTCAGCAGGAAGAAAAACACATTTATTCATCCTATGGTAGCCGTACTGTGAATTCTTACATTTTCGAAACAAAGATATATAATTACATATATGAGATTTTATTATTTGCTGCATCACTATTTAAGTTATTTAATAGAGCAAAAATCTGAAAATCGACCAATATGTCACATAGGAGTTATTGCAGGAACAACTACGATATGACGTCAATAAAGAATTACTTCTTAAAAACTGACTAGATTAATTAAGCGAACGTGTATATTCTTTCAGACAGGGTAACATGCACCAGAGTGTGTATGATGACTGTTGAAAATGGGTAGAGATAAGTATCTGCGTCATAGATATACGAGAGAGAAGAGCGAGAAATAGAAGCTTTATTTAATAAAAAAATGGAACCATATTTTTCATAACATGCCAAGAAATGACGATGATATAGCGCCCCTAGTTTTATTCCTCTTGCATCGGCGGTAGAAACGAGACAGTTTCTGTTGAAAATTAAGGAAAATGATGACGGGTCCTATGGGATAAACAAGAGGGAAGAAAAGAGGGAGGTCGAAGGCAATTAAAGGCCCTTGGAAGTGAATCAAAGAAAGATGGTGGAAGACAAGGACAGCATAACGCAAAACGGAGGTCAAGAAAAATGACGTCATGCCCACATGACAGAGAGAAAACAGAAATGAGTGTAAGAGGGAGGGAGATAGATATGGACATTAGTAGAAAGGGACAGAAAGAGAGATAAAGTTAGGAAAGGCTTTTTCCTTCCCATTTCCTCCTTTCAACCCAACAGATAGGCAATAATTCATTCTTATATATATCACCGCTTGAGCTTGAGTACGAAAAAGACGAAGAATAAGAAGAAGAGGAGCATGACAGAATCGGACCATACAGACGAAAATGGGGGAAAAATAAAATTTCGTCGATTCAGCAGCTAAAAGGAGATAACCAAAACCTATCTTCAGTCCTTTGTCACAGCTGGCGGGATTCTGGACTCCCTCCACCCCACCCCATTTTATAACTCCGATGAGGTTCCATAATATTTCTGATGCTGCAAAAATGGAGGCTATAGGAAGGAGAGATAATGCGACGTATAAGAAGCAGCCTACAATCACAATATTCCTTCTCCCACTCATCTACATGGCAGGTGAATCATACCGACATCTTTTGAAAGCTTGTCTTAACGAGAAGAGCAAATGCTGCCATCTCTAGTCCATTCCCGGCGTTAAAACGTTTACTTCTAGTCTATAAAATTTTGTCTTCTGGAATCATTCATGGTTATGAGATTCTACTCTCTAAAGAAGAGCAATTCAAGGCAAGGAAACTTCGCGAGATAGATTACGAGCCGAACCTACCATTTTATTATGCAGTCTACAAATAAGATCCAAGATAATGTTGGTAGCTTTACGTAGTTTATTTCTACGACAAGTTTCTTATGAAGACATGAAATCTGTTAGGCAGTTCCAACTCAAATGAAGCATAAAAAATACTTCTCACGCCAAGAGGACATGTGCGAGATGAAGACTGCTCTACGGTGCAGAAAAGATGACACTCTTCACTTAAGGTGGGGTAGAAGAAGAATGCATTTTCGCCGTGTTGTTAGACCTTCTTCTTGTTTAACTTCTTTTCATAGTTTAGGTTCTGAAACCTGTTACGACATAATAAATCCTGCAGTAATACGTTCTTTTATTCGGCACGGTAGTTCGCCAACAGTTCGATAACGATGTCCAAAAATAATCTTACATTAGAATTGCTTAGTTATAGCTTTTGAGCAAATAAACATAGCGAAACGAAAAGTATATCACCGTGTAGAGCAGTGATGTCAAAGCAAGCGCATTTTTCTGACCTTGACGTCATGCGCGGACAGCAAGCGCTAAGTGTGGAAAGAGGAAGGGTTGTGTATATGAATAAGCAACCTGTTGGATTAAGAAAACAGTGGTGCACAAACTTCAAACGGAACGTGAAATTTTATGTCGTTATTTTTATATGCCTTCTTTCTGTTTAATAATATCTATATTGTCTGTAAAACAAAAGTACTAACACTGATTTCTTAATATTGCACTTGTGTTTTAAACCTTAATAACATAATAGAGAGTTAAGAAGGAATATTCACTTAAATTCCATAGTAGTGTAATTATACTGTATTAAGTGGATGAAACACATCATTCATAAAGAAAGTGATATTCCAAAGAAAGAGATTGAGTATGACATGATAAGTTGGAATTTATATTGATGGTATCTTTAGCCTTACAAAAGTAATAAATAAACTAATCAAAACAATATTATAGCACAAAGCAAAGTTACCTAGGTACTGTATCTGTTTTAAGTGTAATTAATATTACATAACAAAGCTCTTATCGCATTATGCTTTTAAGGTGATATTTGTGAGCATCTTCCTATCATCAGAATATTAAATCGTTTTCTCTAAATCTGCTGACGCTACAGAGCTGACATTTTTACAAGACATGGGCACGTATCCTTTGCTTATTATGTAACAGTAGTTGCTTTGTTAATTCATTTCCTTACAAACAATTTCCATGCGAGTATTTTCAAAATGTTCGATACACTATCTTCAGTAATATGTATATACGGTATATTAGATTTACGAAAACATTCTGTAAGGCTACTAAATAAATAGGCCTATACCTGAAAATTTCACTTTTCTATACGAAAAGTTGAGAAAATATTTCTTTTGAATAAAAAAATCAAACTTGTGAAAAATGAGCATTAAAATTAAAACTTACATTCTTATAATGCACTTATACTTCTCAGGCAAATCTAAAAATTAACATGGATACAGTTTTAATAAGTTCTCTTCCCTTTATCTATTGAATCAGTGCTGGCCATCCCTGAATATAGCTCGACCAAGCGGCATATAGTACCTCTTTCGTCTGTCTCTTTCCTTTCCGCTGTAAAGTGCTCAGGCTCTCCTGGGCTCTAAAGCGCGCGCTTGCTCCTGTGGGCATCAATTGACATGCCTGGTGTAGAGTGTAGAAAAAGGAGTTCCTAACCGTAAACACACTCAAAAAAAACGGTTGCAACTTCAAGGAGGACGAGACGGGCTAGGGCAAAATTTACTTAGAAAATCTCTTTCAGTAGTCATTTCATGCGTATAACTCCGTGAGATCTGAACCGATCCTGACGCTCCAGATGTCGATCCATCGAGTGCGACGAAATCGATTAAAAACGCGAAAAAATGTTCCGGGGTAAATTCGACCCTCAACTTTCAAGAGGTAAAAGAAGTAGTGAAAATGCCTCGATATTCAATCGTTTAGAGAGTTCAAAAGAGGAGATGAACACAACGGTGATAAAGGACATCCGAATAGGAATCAAGCAAGTCCACCGTCGCGGAGTACAAGAAACAACAGAGAGAGTGCAAGAGAGCTGCTTTCAATCTGTCGCTGTAGAACGGCAAGACGTGCAACCACATCGGCTCAAACAGTGAATCCGGGTACTGTTAGTCTGTAAGCATACTCTGTAATTATTCATATATTCAATAAACGAAACAAATTTAAAACAATTATTTCTCCAATTTCGGCCAGAAACGTCCTTCTCACAAACGTAGTTCCACGTCTATAAATTCTACGGCTCACTTCGCTATTTAGCCACTATTGCTTTTTTATTTGCTACTATTCTTTCCCTCCTTTTTCCTATAAATCCTCACTTTCTTTTACTCCTTCCTTTCATCACCAGTTCTATCTTCCTATTCTTCTTATATACCTGAGTAATAGGCCTATACTTCTGTTCCTTTTAAATTTTCTTCTCTCTTTTTCTCCCTCTCTCTTTACTTCCCAATTTTGTTATTGTTCTTTCTTCTTCATTTTTCTTTTCTTTTATAATTCTTCATCTCATTCGGTTTCTATGCCTTCTTCTTCCCTTTCTTCTTATATAATTCAAATTCAAATTTATTTACAATTTACATTTGAAATGAATACATATGAATAGATACCCGAAATGAGCATATGCTCGTGCTCGGGTACAGTCCAGTCCAATCTTCTTTTTCATATTTATCTACTGAAGAGTTATAAATGACAGGAAATGCGTCGTATAATCTGTTTCGAGGTAAATACCAGGGACAAGACAATATTTTGTGTTTTTGGTTTAGTAATAATTGTTTTCTTTCATAATTTAAAGTAGCTTCTAAATTTTTATACAATTAAAAACAAATTTTTATAGGCTATAATGTGTGGATATAATAAATACACTATTCAGTATAGTTACATAATAATCATTAGAATTTCATGCATTTGTGTTGTGACTATTCTTCAACAAAAATTTTATATATCATTTGCTTTCCAAGCGTGGTGCTCTCTTACGAGTTATGAAGCTAGTACAGTTTGTATGAATATACACTATTACAGTAATTTCCAGAATAAGGTACAAATTACACATCAATTATTGGCATTTACACTTAGAAAATCTGTAACTTAGTGAAGTAAAGAATACCAACTTGAACGTTCAGTCTTCGTTTATCCCAGTGCTATATAATAGCCCAATAAAATATACCCAGGTTGCTCGGCCTTATATACTTTGACGGTAACAACGTTTGTCATGTTTACTATGCTGTAATCTAGTTCTTACATAAGGAGTCACGTCATAACTCCCATTTGATTTGTATTAGCGACTGTACTGCCATCTCGTGCTCGTTTACGGCGGAAGGGTGGCGATCCTGGCGGTTGTTCTCTTCAAAGTGCTACCGATTTGAACATAGGGATGATCAATCTGTTATATATAATCTAGGATAATAGTTATATATTTCAAAGTTATTTTCCAAATATATGAAAATATGAGCTGTAATAAACTGTATCGTCTGATTCAAGTGATCACTTAGATATGTAACTTGAAGATTCGGATTCATGTCTCAACGGAAAATAAATATTATTTCTCTCTTACATAGCTCATGACAATAAAGAGCAAAGACAGGTTCTAACAGAAGAGAGAGAAATCACCATTCTCTTTCCGGGTCCCGAACAAAGATTTGTAGGAAACGCTGTTATTTCAATAACAGAGACTAGCAAAAATAATCCGAAGGAAACAATCTTCCGGTAAGGCACTTAGGAAAGATTACAGAAGGAAAAGGTAACAATAAGCACGAAGAAGCAGGGAATACTAAATGATTGAAAAAGGAGTTATTCATAAAGGCGTATCCAATACATCGTCGTTGAAATTCATATTTTCGACTGGGATCTATGTAACGTTTGCCAAGTGCTTTTGCGAACCTGCACTGCTTTGGCGAATTTCGTATTCATACGTTGGACTGGCCGGGGTAAGTTCAATACCTGGCTACTAGAGGCGCCACTGAGACTGGAGTAGTAGACTTGAATTCACTTCAATAATTCAGACTTGAATGCTGTAGGAATGGAAGCAGATTCCATCACTTTAGTCCTTTATACAGTATTATACAACTGCTAGGAGAGTTTCTCACGCAGTTTTCACAAGGGAGATGGAAAAATATGATGGTACTGAATATTTTGTATTACGAAATCCGTTCCAGCTATGCCGTTGCTTTTTATGGCCCCCCGCCAGCTCACGTGTTATTATAATGCGAGCGAAGAATGCTTGCAATTTCTCGCAGTTCCTGATTTATTTTTCAGAAATACAAGACTTCTGCTACATTCACATATTAATTATCAGGAGTTCTGCAATGGGGTTCTAAGTTGAAGGTAAGATACTCCATTCCTTACTCTTTTCTGGCTATCGGATTGTATTTACCTATGTACATAGGATATTTTATATTGTCAGGGAACGTCTGCACTTTTATCTAATTATTTATGGTCATGTCTTCTTCAGGTTCTACAGGATGTTTCAGAATAACTATTCCTAATTTTGAGATGTGATAGAGAACACGCATTAAAACATTTTTTTCCTAATACTGTTCGGAAATTACATTGACGGGATCAGAAACAAAGGGGTACAAGTGACATTTCTAAGAATAAGAGTTAAGTGCATCCAGGGCAAGCTAAAACGTTTAAAATTTCAGTGGCAAAGGAATATATCTTTTAACCACACCACACAATAAAATTGAAATAAAAAATTTCACAGGAATTTACGAAATCCTAAGTACTTTAAACCACATTTTCTCACAAATAACTTAAGTGCACTTATACCCTTTTGCTCCCGACTCCCTCATATCTTCTTATCACTATGAAAACTAGGATAGTTATTCTGAAACACACTGTATATTATTTTCGTGCAGTAATTATTTATTTTAGTTGATCAGTTTCTTTTGAACTGAATTCATTTTATTACATGATCTTAACATAAAACTGAAATAAGACACAACATATGCCTATTTAGACGAGCAGATGATATTTCCGATATTTCTACTGACTGCCTCAATGTCAACCAGTCGCAAAGATTACAACGTGTTCGTAATTCTTGTGTACACTTCGTCTGCGATGTCCGTCGCGCTGACCACATTACCCCATCCTTCCAAACTCTAAACTGGCTACGGCTTAACGAACGTAGAAATTTTCATTCCGTTGTTCTCCTTTTCCAAGTCCTTCACATCTTTACACCTACCTACCTTGCCTCCAGTTTCAGTTACCTGTCATCGTATCACAATCTTTTCACACGCACGCAAAATAGCAGTTTCTTAAGTTCATCACAGTAAAACTGTCAGTTACCTCAACATTTCTAGATATAAATACATTTATTCAAAATACATATGTTACAGACCTAAGAACTCGACGATCGATTACTACAGAAGATCCAAATGTATTGCATAAACATTCACCATTTGACTACATCGTAATAATTGCATATCACTACGTGATTTGTTCTTATTTAGATACGAAGTATAATATTTTATAAATTTTATCAATTTTAACTATTTTATCTTTACAATAAGTGGTATTTTAACAAACAATATAATATGAGTTATATGTATTAATTATTCACATCCACAATCTTAAATTTCATACTTTATTTTTCGGCAAAACAAATTACACAAATTCAAAATTGAACATTTCTACCAATACGTTTTCCGCTACATAAAACTCATGATAAAATCAATCAACTTTGTTATGCATATTACTTCGTACAATTTAATGGATTAAGTTTAGATTTTCGTCAATTTTAAAATATCTGATGATGCCGTACAGGCCAACGTTCATATCTATTTAAGATGCAATAGCAAATAATAAAATTTGCAAATAGATAAATAGATAAATGAGGATATAAGAGAAGAATTAAAAGTACAGCCTTTATTGGATAAAATCACGAATTATAGACAAAAGTGGATTGAACACATGAATGGAATGAGTAAGGAGAGATATCCATTGTTAGCAAGAAATTATCAAGCAAGAGGAAGACGTGACGTCGGGAGACCTAAAAACGTTGGGCTGATGAATTATGAAGTCGGAACGGGCAATTGCCTAATCCTTGGAGTGATGATGATGATGATGATGATGATGATGATGATGATGATTTTAGTACTTTGATTTTTATTGCATTTGTAAATTTAATATTAATTGTAATTATAATTGTAATTGTTGTATTCTTAATATCATAGTTGTAATCCCCTGGTAGAGGGGAAAAGAAGGCCTGATGGCCTTATCTCTACCAGGTTAAATAAATAAATAATTAAATAAATTTAAAAACGAATACTTTGCTCACTGAAGGCAATTGTTTTGCATTCATATTTCCGCCTTTCATTTCCGGCATTATTTCTGTAAATGGGAAGCGTGATTTTTCAGATACTGAGTAGGTTTTTGTAGCCTATTTGGCTTCCGAATATTAATCTCTGTCATGCAGAACACATCTTAGATTCAGCACTTATTCTGTACGACTTGAGTTGTGTGAAGCAGATACGAAACGTCCAACGTCTCGGAGCTACGCGTACTTATCGACTATACATCATTAGAAAGGGCAAGGAAAGGAGAACTTATGAGTAGCCTATATTTTGTCAGATTAGTTATCGAGAGCTACTCTCCGGGACTGGCGTCGAGAACGAAATGAACAAATGCCTTCCTTTTCCTTGGCTTCTGTGTGATGTTGGAGCCGATTGGTAACTCCGAGTCTCGGATTGTACGACACGGTGCGAGGACACAAAAATCCTATATCAAGTTTATGAATTAAATGAGGAGAACTATTTTATGTAAATTAATGCAGAAGAGTACTGGCAACAAAATTAAAATTAGCCTACTAAAAAAGTAAAACTTTTAGATCACATGTAACAGACATGAATGTTTATTTAAATTGTAGACATATGTCAGAGAATAAAATTCCTATTAATGAAATGTCTTCTCTAAACATTATAAATTATCATACTGTGCAACCATAAATATAATGCAGATTTATGTCAATCAGTTATGTAAAAATATACCGGTTATGTAAGTGAAATTCTGTCGATAACCTCATCTCTCTGATTTCTACAAAAAGGAACAATTGGCAAACATTAATGTTACAGTTCACATAAATTTTATTTAATTTGTTTAATAATTTTTAGGGACCAATGTAAAACATTATAATAAGATCTTCATTTCAGGATGACAGATAGAAAATCTACAGTAATAAATTTCTCCTAAGAATATATAAAAAACCTATCGTTCTTGACAATATGTAGGTTACAACCGCAAACTGAGATCACTTGGTCACATGCTCAGAAATGAAGTCTAATTATATTGGCCCTCCATTGATATTCACGTGAAGCTAGACCTTTTGAAAGAGCATTAATTCATAGAATAGACCTGGTGTAATTGTAATTTTGCTTCCATATAGGCCTACAGGATGATTCGTTTAGGCAGGAATAGGAAAATGCTCTATTAGTGGCGCTAAAACTTCGTGAATCATCCTGTATAATATAAATTATTTAATTATGTTTATCGGTAATAATTTAACGGTAATCATAGTAACAAGAATTGACTAATTATTGAGTTATTACCAGGCAGAGCATTTTCGTTCCCAAACAAGTTAGGAAAGTTATCGGTTAGTATATCCTGGAGTTTTACAGTTCAAACTCTGACCCTAAATGCTTACCGTCAGGACGCTACGAAAGGTATTACCTAGTTTCGGTACATAATAATAATGGAGCATGACAGCTGTAAGTGGGATTGCTACTAAATTGAAATGGCTGTCCAGCTACTTTTTGACAATATGAACGCTCTAACACTGCGAAACTAGCTCTGTACAAAATATTAGTGCTACTTATTACAGAAAATATAATTAGTCCGATAATAATACTGAACTAGTATGTACAATATATATTATAGAACATAATAGTAAACATGATACACATTAACTGTAAATACTATAACATAGGCTATAATATAATAATAATAATAACAATAATAATAATAATAATAATAATAATAATAATAATAATATTTATTTAATACTATACACTTGAGCTACATTAGGCATTGCAGCCCGAAAGAGCATAAGCTCGTGCTCGGGCGCAGTTCAATCAGTTATACAAAATATATCACACAATTAAGAGAGTTCATTGAGCACAGTAACATTAATAAGTGGCAAAACACATACAGCATGTAATAATAGGGTCTATAAACAAATAGAAAATACAAAAGTACATGAATATTAGAGTATCAATTTTTAACTCAATTAGCTTAAACAATTAAATATTAATCTGATTTGTTTCTTAAATCTATGTGTGTTAAGTGTACTTAGCTCAGGGTAAGCTCTAATGAATGTATTATATATTTTGGGTCCAAAATTTCTGCTGTGTTTTAATCCAGCAGTTGTGTGGCATTTGGGAGTATTTAGAAAGAAACTGTAGTTTTGTCTCGTACAATAATTAATTCATTTAACGAAATGAACTCGTTACGGTAAACAAAAACATATATTCTGAGATTATGAAATTAATATATTTTACCATAACTGCTAGTAAAAATTTGTTTAAGCTAATAAAATGCTCTTCCTACATCACATGACGTTACAGAGAGACAATAATAATAACAAAAATCAATATACACATTATCAATATTTACATTTTACACAATATATACAAATAATTCGTTTATCAAAACCTATCTCATTGCAATGAACGAAAACATAATTATATTGTGAGTTATAAAATGCAAATCTTTTACGAACATCACATAAACTAAGAAAGTGTTCTTTCTACGTCATATGATGTGTAGGCCTACCTGCTTACAATTCGACCTTGCTTATGCATTCACGTGACGTAACAGATGTAGCTACCAGAAGAAACTACTCGATCCGCTGTATGTTTGGGAACGAAAATGCGCTGCCTGGTTATTGCATATACATTTTTTGTACTTGGTTATTTAACGACGCTGTATCAACTACGAGCTTATTTAGCGTCGATGGGATTGGTGATAGCAAGATGATATTTGGCGAATGAGGTCAAGGATTCGCCATAAATTACCTGGAATTTGCATTATGGTTGGGGAAAACCTCGGAAAAAAACCTAACCAGGTAATCAGCACAAGACGAAATCGAACCCGCGCCCGAGCCTTAGCCGACTGAGCTACGTCGGTGGCGTTATTAAATAATAAATCTTAACTATATCTAGTAAATGTTTATATTAAAATAATCTAATAGAATTCGATGTACGAAAAACTGTAAAATGAAACAAGAAATTCAAGTGAATTACTCATACAACACGCGTTACTTTTCTCCGGACATGGACTACAACAAGACCTTATGTCAGATCTTCAATAATAAAGGAAGGAAAGCCAAGCTCGCTCACGTATGCCCCTGATGCACACATGGCAGAGTTGGAATTGAAAGCTAGTGACTGTTACTGGGGGGCTATGCCCTGTCGTGACGCAAGCAGTAGCAGAAGCAGTTTCCCCACCAAGATTAAATGAAAATGGAGATTAAAATTTCATAGACCAGTGGTTGTTGGTTGTAGCAGCCTGGCACAGTGAAGAGATAGCAGCAATGGAGAAGATGTGTTCCGGCTCCATTACTGCCTAATCCGAGCAGCTTTCTCAATACTCAGCACGCTGGAGATTCCCAGCAAACCAACACCATCGCTGTACTATCTTAAACTCAAATTCTCCTCTTATGCATTCCTACATTCGCCTTTATTTTCTTCTCTTATATTTATTCTTCTCATGTCTGCTGAATTATCCTCATTTTTTCCTTCTGTCTTCTATTACTCAATTTTCTTCAAAATAATAATCATCACATTCCTTCTTGTCATCGAAGTCATCATATTCATTCTGGTTATATAAGATAAATTTTTGATCTCAACTTTCCCTTCTTCTTCCTTCTCTTCTTATTCTTCTCCATCACTGCCTAATCGGAGTAACGATTCTCAAAATTAAACCAACAACACCAATATTACAGCTACTATTACAAAAATCCCATCAACACAATGACTCTATCATCGTAACGTCAACATGTTTTTTCCACTTCTCTTTTCATAGGGGAGACTCGGCTAATTCCGCAATATTAAGAAGTAAATCTGTCATATTTTTATCAAAATGTTTATTGAAAAATATTATCAAGGTATGTACACATGGACGAAACGAATGAGATAAAGAGACGTATTCAAATTCAAATATATTTAGTTGTACATACATTACAGTTGAAAAAGAACTCGGGTAATTCCGCAACAGTGAGGATAAATCCGCAATTAGGGCTTGGCTAATTCCGCAGTAGTAAATAATTATGAAATACATTATAAAAGTAACATAAAAGGAACAATTTATATGTAACAATGCTCACTTTCTTCACAGCTGTGTAGCAAAACACGAAAAACAGCCAACTTTAGATGTTTCACAGTATTTCCGACAGAGGTGCCGACCATTACATTTGATTTTTTTCTATAGCACTGCAGAGGACATGCCTCCTGTTGACAGCCTCTCAAAACTTACGTTCATGCTATTGTCAAGCCGCAGTAAAATCATATATGCACTACTGCGGAATTACCCATGTTGCGGAATTAGAAGAGTTTTCCCTACTACTTTACTCTTCCATTTTCTGTTGTCCATTCTCTTCACAAAGCTTATTTCCTGCCCTTTCCTTCTCCTATCTTCATCCTTTTCTTCCTGTTTCGAGGAGTCGTTTCTTCTTCTCTTCTCCTTTCGCCTCGCTCCTTCTTCTATTTCCTCCCCTCTTCAATGCTATTCCTCCCCTTCTCTTCCACTTTTTTCTCTTCTTTTCTATTTCACCTGTATTCGCATCCTCTCGTATCTTACTTGTTCTTTCCTTCCTTTATTCGTTTTGCCTCTCTCCTCAATTCACATCTCTTCTTCTCCCGTAATGTTTCTTATTCGCTATTCGTATCGACTCTCTTGTTTATTCACCTCTTCTCCTCTCCTATTCGTCCCGTCTTCTGTACTTGTCTCTTGTTCTTTCCTCTTCTCATCCCACCTATCTTCTTCTACTCATCTTGTCGGCGCTTCTCTATTCGTCTCGTTTTTCTCTCCTTTCCTTTATTAATCTCTTCTCTCCTTCTCTATTCCTCTTTCGTCTTTCACATAATCAACTCTTCGCTACCTATAGGCCTAAGCTTATCTTCTGCTTCCCAATGTTCGTATCTTCTGCTATCCTCTACTCTTTCTTCTGATCCCCTATGCTCGCCTCGTCTGCTTTCCTATTATCGTCTCTTCTAATTTCCTATGCTCGTCTCGTCTACTTTCCTGTACTCGTTACTTCTGCTTTCCTATGCTCATCTCTTCTGCTTTCCTCTACTCGTCTCTTCTGCCTTCCTATGATCGTCTCTTCTAATTTCCTATGCTCGTCTCGTCTACTTTCCTCTACTCGTTACTTCTGCATTCTTATTCTCATCTCTTATGGTTTCCTCGACACGTTTCTTCTGCTTCCCTATGCTCGTATCTTCTGCTTCCCTCTATTCGTCTCTTGTGCCTTCCTATGATCGTCTCTTCTAATTTCCTATGCTCGTCTCGTCTACTTTCCTCTACTCGTTACTTCTACATTCTTATTCTCATCTCTTATGGTTTCCTCGACACGTTTCTTCTGCTTCCCTATGCTCGTATCTTCTGCTTCCCTCTATTCGTCTCTTGTGCTTTCCTATGATCGTCTCTTTTAATTTCCTGTGCTCGTCTCGTCTACTTTCCTCTGCTCGTTACTTCTGCTTTCCTGTGCTCATCTTTTCTGCGTTCCTCTATTCGTCAACTCATGTTGTAACCTCTCCCCTCCTCAAGTCATCTCGTCTTATCTTTTTGTCGCCTTTTCTTCTTTTCTATTTTCTTGCGTCTTCTATTCCATCCTTTTTCTTCAATGTAGTCCTCTCCTCTATAATATTATTATTTTACATTATTATAATAATAAATTTTTCTTCTCCCTTTCCTCATTGTTTAATCAACATTCTCATCACCTTAACCTCCAACTTTATCAGTACCGTCACTACCATCACCATCATCCCCAAAGTCGTCTTCAATAGTGTCAGTCTCTTAGCTGACAGTCCCTGACTTAGCTGTTTACAACTTGTGATATGTGTGATTGGACAGATTGTCTCGGGGCCAACGTACCTTTGAGCATCTCCGAATTTCCCCCTCCTGGTCTCATTCCGTCTGTTATCGTTGTATCATCATTTCATTGTCTCCGAATACTTCCAGATATAAATACACGCAAAGGTATGAATTTTTACTACTCTTTTAAAGTGTGTGATAAAATTATACGTGAAGGTGGTTGTTGATATAATATTTTTGCGCAATGGAAGGTCCATAACTTACAGTTATACTCATAGACTCTACGAACGTGGCACACAGATGTCGCTAGCAGAGAAGCATACACCACTTAGTTCGTCAAAGACTATCCAGAGTGCACCACAGGTGGAGGATCTATAGTTGATATGGGTCTAGCTAAATTTACGAGCAGTAATTGGTAAATTTTGGTTTCATCTTCATTATTTAGAAAAATAAAAAAAGTATATTATTATCTGCAGTTGACTTATGATACCAGCATCGCTTTCCTCCTAAAAGAAATGAAGAAAGAGAGGCAAATATTCATTGGATAATTTAGGAAATTAAATATTTAAAAATATAAAAGCATTGGTGTCCTAAACGGGATTCCATCCCATAGAGTTAAACTTGTGCCATGCACTTTGCGGTCACCACTCAAATCCCTTATGAGCTTATATATGACGCAGATCCCCGATTTTATTTCCTTTCCGAAAGAAGTCTTACTAAATCCATAATCTCCGGCCAGGTTTGAGCCTGTGATCCTCCAATCCATCTTTTTCGCTAGGGAGGTTCTCTTTAATGACGCGTTGTGGAGACCCGATCTCGGTGTTATACACACCCCCTGCTGCCAGTCTATAAAAGTTTTGAAAACTCATTTTCATCCCTGGCTATGAGCGAAGTCGATAATTGAAACCCAGTTTTTATATTAGCCTTTTTACATGTGAATGCTTCTGTTGAAAGCTGATACAAGCAGCAGTAATAGCTCTGTTTCAAATTACCTGCATCAATTTCCTGTCATTTATTTATTTTGCCATCTCCTGGATTATTAATACTTGGACCAGTCCATTTCTTTCGCGAGTCTCATCGCGGACTGCAGTGAGAGATGGAAACGTGAGCCAGACACACAACAAAACAGTGGGCTAATAGGTTATTCATTGATTGATTGTGTCAACATATGATTGATAGAATATACGAGCGACTGTGTCAATGACTCAGTGAACGAATGGGTGGTGAATATCAAAATAATTGCGTGATTTGGGAACTATGAATCAGAGTGTTAGTAGGTAGTTTAGAAGTGTATGAGAGAGTGAATGATATTGGAGAGTGTGTGTATGGGTAGTTTGGAGCATACGAATAAGTGAAAGAGTTCGGACAGTGTATGAATGAGTGAGAGATTTTGGAGATGGAGTGGATAGTTTGGAGCATACGAATGAGTGGAAGAGTTCGGACAGTGCATATATGAGTAAGAGATTTTGGAGATAGAATGGATGGATAGTTTGGAGCATACGAATGAGTGGAAGAGTTCGGACAGTGTATGAATGAGTGAGATATTTTGGAGATTGAATGGATAGTTTGGAGCATACGAATGAGTGGAAGAGTTCGGACAGTGTATGGATGAGTGAGAAATTTTGGAGATAAAATGGATGGATAGTTTAGAGCATAGGAATGAGTGGAAGAATTCGGACAGAGTATGAATGAGTGAGAAATTTGGAGATAGAATGGATGGATAGTTTAGAGCATACGAATGAGTGGAAGAGTTCGGACACTGTATGAATGAGTGAGATATTTTGGAGATAAAATGGATAGTTTGGAGCAAACGAATGAGTGGAAGAGTTCGGACAGTGTATGAATGAGTGAGAAATTTTGGAGACAGAATGGATAGTTTGGAGCATACGAATGAGTGGAAGAGTTCGGACAGTGTATGGATGAGTGAGAAATTTTGGAGATAGAATGGATGGATAGTTTAGAGCATACGAATGAGTGGAAGAGTTCGGACACTATATGAATGAGTGAGATATTTTGGAGATAGAATGGATAGTTTGGAGCAAACGAATGAGTGGAAGAGTTCGGACAGTGTATGAATGAGTGAGAAATTTTGGAGATAGAATGGATGGGTAGTTTGGAGCATACGAATGAGTGGAAGAGTTAGGACAGTGTATAATGAGTGAGAGAGTTTGGAGATAGAATGGATAGTTTGGAGCATACGAATGAGTGGAAGAGTTCGGACAGTATATGAAGGAGTGAGAGATTTTGGAGATAGAATGGATGGATAGTTTGGAGCATACGAATGAGTGGAAGAGTTCGGACAGTGTATGAATGAGTGAGATATTTTGGAGATTGAATGGATAGTTTGGAGCAAACGAATGAGTGGAAGAGTTCGGACAGTGTATGGATGAGTGAGAAATTTTGGAGATAGAATGGATGGATAGTTTAGAGCATAGGAATGAGTGGAAGAATTCGGACAGAGTATGAATGAGTGAGAAATTTTGGAGATAGAATGGATGGATAGTTTAGAGCATACGAATGAGTGGAAGAGTTCGGACACTGTATGAATGAGTGAGATATTTTGGAGATAAAATGGATAGTTTGGAGCAAACGAATGAGTGGAAGAGTTCGGATAGTGTATGAATGAGTGAGAAATTTTGGAGACAGAATGGATAGTTTGGAGCATACGAATGAGTGGAAGAGTTCGGACAGTGTATAGATGAGTGAGATATTTTGGAGATAAAATGGATAGTTTGGAGCAAACGAATGAGTGGAAGAGTTCGGACAGTGTATGAATTAGTGAGAAATTTTGGAGACAGAATGGATAGTTTGGAGCATACGAATGAGTGGAAGAGTTCGGACAGTGTATGGATGAGTGAGAAATTTTGGAGATAGAATGGATGGATAGTTTAGAGCATACGAATGAGTGGAAGAGTTCGGACACTATATGAAAGAGTGAGATATTTTGGAGATAGAATGGATAGTTTGGAGCAAACGAATGAGTGGAAGAGTTCGGACAGTGTATGAATGAGTGAGATATTTTGGAGATAGAATGGATGGATAGTTTGGAGCATACGAATGAGTGGAAGAGTTCGGACAGTGTATAATGAGTGAGAGAGTTTGGAGATAGAATGGATAGTTTGGAGCATACGAGTGAGTGAGGGTTTTTGGATATAGCTAGAGTAAATAGTTTGGAGTATACGAAAGAGTTAGGAGAGTGTGTGAGTGACCGTTGCATCCAAGATCAGCGAAGTCGAGGGTGATGGATTTAAAGGACGATAAAATTATCACCATGGGATGGAAATAAAACTGTAGGTCCCGTGTCCTAAGTTTACGGCACGTAAGAACAGTGTCCATGTTAAGGGACTTCATGCAAAATCTGTTGATCATTTCTCGCCCACGTTGAATTTCGACGCTGAATAACTCCCGCATTTGAGAGCATCCTTAAAAATACTACTACGACAAACTAGATATACCACACATATTGTGGGACACTCGTAACACAGTACATTCACTATATATAATACGTAGCATCACATTGACTAAAATATCAGACAAATTTCTAATAATAAGTGTAACAAATATAAGAGCAAATATCAGAAGAATGCGGCAGTTCAGACGAATAACATGAGGGTACTTTGTGAGTACAATAGTGGAGAAAACAAGAAACAACAGATTACGAAATGAAGACTTTTAGAACGACTTCGAATAAACAGTACAGAATAACGGGTCCGGAGAAGAAAAAAAGATAATATTGTGACAATGTGAAAAGGAACAACATGTGACCAATGGGGCATAGTTCGTGGAATAAGAAAAAGGGAGATGGGAATAAAAGTCCCTTTCGAACATGAGACGGGCCACTGTGTGTCATTTGAGTATTTTATTTAAAATATCTAGTTTTCTCTAAGTGTCACATCGTACCTAATATAACTCTTTTCACATCGAACCTAATATTTATAATCTTAGAGTGATAGTCTACACGGTTGTGCAATGAAAAATGACATATCAAGAGAAGAAAGTCAGTGTCACGACATGAATAAGACATTGTATTCTCGTATGTTTAAGCGTTACTCAATAATTAATTTATTTTATCAGGTTGGGAATTATTGTTCATAATTTACTTTCCTGAAATATTGTTCAAAAGACATAAATCTCATAAGAAAGGTATTTTATAATCCAACAGAAAAAAGATATTTTATTTTATTTATAAATCGTAAGGATTAGGTAGATGTAATTTTTTCACAAAATTAATAAAACCACTATTTATATTGCAGTAATTTCTAATATTATTACCTAATTCGATCCTTAAAAGTGACACAAAACTAATAAGACATTAGTGTTTTATAGGTAAATTCAAAATATAATATCCTCTTGTTAAATAATCAGCAGTATTGTGACAGCAGTCCTCTGAAAGGAATATATGAAACTAGTTTCTTCTGAGAACTTTTGCCAAACCATAATAACAAAAAGGATTTAGAATTTTATTATCGACCGCTAATGCTAAAAAAAAACTGTGACATGGGATACACATAATCCCAAATATTGCGTGAATATGTCTATTTTGTATTTTATTGGTATTTTTTTATCGTTAGTAGTATACTCGTAGATTTTTTATTGTTTAATAATGTTATTGTTATTGATTTTTGGTTATTAATGATATGATTTACTTATATAATTTTACCTTAAAAACCAAAAATATTGCCAATACATGAACATCTGTAAGCCTACACGAAATAGGCCCAATGAATATCAATAAGATTATATAGTTGCTTATTAGATAACACGCATCGTTATTCACTTGCAAGTAGATTATTCGACATGTCTACGCCTTGGCAAATAGAGCATCTAGCGGAGACTTCCTGAACTTCGTCTTACGCTAAAAATGTGACTTCTCTCATCAAGTATACCTCAAGCAAACATGTATTGAAGTAAAAAATGAATTTTTGGTTATATAAACATTTTGTAAATGTTATTGTGAAGAAGACAGTAAAACTTAAGTGGAAATTAGAGCCAAAAGAAAGAAATTATCCTGTAGATAATAATTAAATTCAAGGAAAGGATTTTTTTCCCTTTGATACGAACTATAAAATTCAATTTGCAGTTTATTGTACATAATGCAGAGAATCTCGAAGAATTTTGTTGCTATGCGTAAATTTAAAGTAAAGGACTATTATTTATTACTATTGTTACTAATATTATTATTAAATTTACTGTACGTTACTCCCGAATATTTTGATTCCTACAGGGTGAATATAACAACAAAATCCGTCGAACAGTTTGGGGGAAGCCGTTGTATGTCCTGGGCAGTTTTTCGGTTTAAGGATTCTAAAAACGTATAGCTACTTCCCTGGAAATCTGAAAATCATTTTGCAACATTAGGCTTACAGTACTCTGTCTCTACACTTTGTAAAGTGAAAAATTAAAAATGGCCTCGCACAGCAAAGAGAATAGGAAACTACATGATGTTAGAGGAAACAGGTAATGCACCAAAGAAGACAGAAGAAAAAGAAGGAGGAAGAAGACACAAAGAAGCCATTTTTAACGGAAAGACATCATTTCTCGAGGACAGATATACTTAAACTGACGTGAAAACATCAAATTAACCAACCGTTTCTCTTACAAATGAGATTTAGTAATTAGTGACACAAACACGTGTTCATGAATTACATAAATAACAATCCCCAAACCACCCCCATAACTCATGCCTTCTCAATGGAATTAATAATGTTTTACTCGTTAGTTAAAAAAGGGCTCAGATCTGTTACGTTAACATGAATAGACATAGAACCTCTTGTACAATGCTCATGTTTTGTAAGGCGATGTGGGCTTAGGCAGTTCAAGATCTCCCGTTCCCGTCTCCTGTGTCATGAGTTACAGTATGTGCTCACCCAAGCCAGAATCATGTGGTATCTCCATCCTTCCTCTAAAACACACTCAGGTGAAACTCGCGTTTCTATGCAATGATGCATCGCTCCCCCCTTTTTTTCCTAGACAAAAGCGAAGACGTGTACTCACCCCCGAAGTTGTTCAGCGCAACGCTAGGATAATTACGAAGTGCACAAGGCGACTGTAGTATGTGGAACCCCGTATCTGCTCAGTCACAGTAACTTGAAAGTCTCTGCTTTTCTATGTAACACAAACCTTCAATCCAAACACAGCTATAGTTAATCGTGTACTCTTCATATGAAAATAAGCATTTCTTGGCCAAAATTCGTCAAAATGTTATTCATCCACCTGTGGTCAAATATTAAGACACTATTTTTAAACAAGATTAACGTCCACAATTAATAACTGAATTGAAATATTGATTCCTGAAGATTTCTAGCATTTACTAAATGACTCTAAGCGAGTGTTCTTTCTTCGAACACGTTCCTAAACACAGTCAAAAAAAAAGTGAACACGACTTCCGCCTACATCATCTTTGCTGACTGTCAAGACATTCACTATACCCTCAGTTTTTTATTATAAGTATTATTATTTTATTCTATTTGTTTTTTATATTTATCTACGCTTATATACATTAATTTATTTAATGATTTATCTGTATTAATTGTATTAATCTAGTCTGTCTCTTAAGGGGTTAGGTACAGCTTGTAGCAGTAAACTTCTGGAAATATTCAACATTTCTTTCCTCCATTACTGTATCTTCTACAACAATTAAAATTGGTATGTGTGAAACACTGTCCTTCTGCTATATGAAAAAAAAATTACGATTAAAAAAAATTATTTACATTTCCCTCCCCACCCCCCAAATTTCAGTTCACTGTGCAGTGATGAAGCGTTTCCCACATAACTCAAAAACTATCCAACATTCTGTGATTAAGTTTTTTGTATGTATTTATGCATGTCATATCTACAATATGATGCAAGATCACTTCTCTACCTTTGGTAGATTGTCTGATAAAAAATAAATTAACTTAAAAAATGGTCAAATATCAGTATCTTATTCTAACACAAAATATAAAAGAAATATTATTTATTAACGAATGTAGTTGAATGAGCATGATATAATAAACATGAGTTTCAGCAATAAAATAAAAGAGAGAGAACATACAAAAGTTAACAAGTTTATGAGTTATGAGGGAAACGCTTCATCACTGCACAGTGAATTACCATCATTATGAATTTTGGAAAAAAATGTATACATATATATATTTTTTTTAATCGAAAAATATTTTGTTCATATAGCAGAAGGACAGTGTTTTCCACATACCAATTTTCATTATTGTACATGATACAGTAATGGAGGAAAAAATTTTGAATATTTCACAAAATGTTACTGCTGTAAGCTGTACCTAATCCCTTAAGTAAATAGAATCTTTAAGTATTATTTATAAATGTTTTCTTTATAATACAGTTTTCCACTTAACACAAATTCCAAATATTGAGTAATTTTATTAGAAATATGAGTTCAATTTCAGAAGGTAGCAACAATGCTAGCTAACACTCGTTACTGATGCTTCTTCTTGAGTACAAAAATTTATCACTGGACTTTGAGCGAATGGTTACATTATCAACATATGACAAAATCTCGTGTTCAAAGCCTTAACTTATTAATTAAAACTGTAAGACAGGTGAACACATAACGTTACAGGAATTAATTTAAATTTGTTCAGAATTACTTAAAATACCTTTAATTCCATTATTATATAGATTGTTCCATTATTATACAGGATGTTTCCGGGCTTGTGTTACAAACTTTCAGGGATGATGGGGAAGGGCACATGTGCCAATTTGAGATAAGGAACCTTGGTCCGGAAATGACTGAGTCGAAAGTTACAAGCAAAAATAGTTGTGTGAAAATGAAATAATTTTATTCCTCTGTACACTTTATTTAAGTGTATTTATTTATCTGTACATCTTACACATACTGTATTCATCTGACGTTGTTTACGTTGTCTACTTACAGTATTCCATTCAGTGCGCTGTCTGAGGGATGGGGACAGGAAACTACACTAAAGCAATGCAGATAGCATAATGTGTAACGGACATGGTCGGTCCTGATATGCACGTCTGCTGACAGCAGTGTATGTGTCCAGTCGATCAGTCCTAGTGAAATTGAGGAGTACACGATAGCGAAATATGCAGACGTTATTTTCGAATACGGATGAGCCAATGGGAACAGTAGACAAGCTCACAGATTGTATCGGGACAAGTACCCACGTAGGAGACATCTGACCCATATCATCTTTCCACAACAGTTCCAAAGGTTAAAGCAAGGAGGGCACGCAGTGTCAAATTACAATTCCATTTCCACACAACTATTTTTGCTTATAACTTTCGACTCAGTCATTTCCGGACTAGGGTTCCTTATCTCAAATTGATACATGTGCCCTTCCCCATCATCCCTGAAAGTTTGTAACACCCTGTATATGCGGCCTCCTCGGTTCACTGTCAGACATGCCAACCGTTAGTCCACAGCAATGAACTACTACTACGACTACAATAATAATAATAATAATAATAATAATAATAATAATAATAATAATAATAATAATAATAATAATAATAATAATAATAATAATAAAAGCTAATATTTACTACAGATCTACTTATAAAAGTAGTGAAAATATAATCATTTTGTGCAAAAATCGTCACTAAACGACTGTTGATAATCAATTTCAGAATTAAAGTTAATTGAAATCAACATGTTTATGTGTGTTATGTCAGTAATGCTCAAGATGCAGTCAGCCGTTCCTAACTCACGCAGGCCTCACAATTTATGTGCAGTCGGCACGGCTACTGGCCGGCTGAGATGAGTGTGGAAGTGGCCAGTTGATTTATCACGGCCTCGTGCCGGTATCTACCTGCGCCCGGGTCACCTGCAACCCGTCTGCCTCTTCCACAATGAAATATTTACAATAACAAGTATCTGCTATCCTTTTCAGGTTATTAGAAGGTTTAAAGAGAAATGGAACTGTTAATTATTTAATATCCCTTTTCAAAGACACAAGTTAAAGCTGGTTCACAATAAACCGGGAACGGAAACGACAACGAGAACGGAAATATTGTTAAAATAAATGTATTTAAATGTGAGCATTCACAATTAACTATTGTGACTGCTCACATTTAAATACATTTATTTTAACAATATTTCCGTCTTCGTTCTCGTTTCCGTTCCCAGTTTACTGTGAACCAGCCTTTATAGACTTAAGATTACGGCAGTTACAGAGGAGTGGAGGAAAAAGAACAGCAATTGAATATTCTCGAACAAACCTCTTTCACGGACGTTGTCAACTTTAAAATTTTGGGCTGTATCAGGGATCACCGTATGTACAATATGTCACCTAGTTTTGATAATGAAACTACAGCTGTGTTAATTAAATGTTTTATTTTTTTTTTCGTTTATAAGTGGAGAGTATGGGTCTATAATAAGAGAAGTAATTAATAAAAAGCATACAATATATTTTCTCGTCATATGAATCGATATTCCGAAATTAGTCTCAGTTCACAACAAACTTTTCGCTATGATCCACCCAAAGTGTATTCTACGTATCTACTATGACTTTAATATCACATAACCCGCCGTTACAAAACAAACGAGTGGTAGAACATGTCTGCAGCTGTAATCGATGCCGAGATATTCCTGAAGGAGGCTGCGCGGTAGTTAATTTTATACGAAATTTCGACACTCTCATGTCCGTAGTGAGGAGAGGTGACGTCATTGAAAGCGGTCATAAAAGCTATATTGGTTAATGCCCTAACTACTGATAACATTCGGCTTTGGAGCGTAGTTTTGTTACTGTAAAGATTTCAAATTCTGCCAGTTTTTGTTTAACTACGGATCTCGGAACGGGTGCCCATATTCGTTACGGGGAACGACGTATTCTACGTCAAAATGTTTGACGTGTAATTAAAGATTTAAGATGAATCTTGGCACTCAATGTCCGTTATCTTGTCAAAAGTTGGCATATGAAATACATTTATTTTGCGTATACTCATATGCATAAGAAATATCTATCTATCCTCGTCAACAGATGTTCATGTGCGATTATAAAATTTAGTTACTGTTGAATTGGCGGCCTGAAATTACTTAAAATAATTAGCATAATTAAGCAAAACATTATTTATAAAGTAGTTTATGTTACGGTATGTTATAACTAGTAAATTTAAAGTTTCTGAACGTCTTCTGAATTTTTCTATGAGTAACAACAGTGTTATATATGCTTTTCTCACTTACGTCACGGAATGCTGAGAAAAAGAAGAAGACGTGTACATATTATGCACAGTATGGGACAAGCCCACGCGCACTTGGCTGTAAATTTGGGCCTACTGTGCCAAATTAATGTTAATTGTTTCTTTTTCTTGCTGTATGAAGCCGTGCATTAGTGTCAGAGTACTCTCCAGAAGAAAGCCTTGTGAAAATTTTTACTACTGTACCTTAAAAAAACCAAAGCTGTGCTTGAACCAGCGATCTTCGAAACAAGTGGCAAGTATGGTAAATACTAGACCACAGAGAATGATATGACAGACCTTTCGGAGAGGAAAAAGTTCCCCTGTTACATAGGCATCCCAATATGCATATATGTAATAGGGAATGCGACTGTTGATATCTCTGTAGGATAACCATTCATGTAGAGGAGAAAATGTATGAAAAGTGGGACGCAATAAACGATTTAAGAAACGGAGAAGAACCTCACTATAATTAATGAACTTAAGTTTTCAGGCAGGTCCCATATCTGCCTACAGAGGCGATGAAGGAGAATAATACGAAACAATTAATATACAAAGCTATGGTTTTTATCAAATATAAAGAAGCCAAAGTCTTTGTCAAATTTATAACAAAATATGGTTTATGACTCAATTATAGTGCTATTATAATAAAGAAGCCAAAGTCTTTGTCAAATTTATAACAAAATATGGTTTATGTCTCAATTATAGTGCTATTATAATAAAGAAGCCAAAGTCTTTATCAAATTTATAACAAAATATGGTTTATGTCTCAATTATAGTACTATTATAATAAAGAAGCCAAAGTCTTTATCAAATTTATAACAAAATATGGTTTATGTCTCAATTATAGGGCTATTATAATAAAGAAGCCAAAGTCTTTATCAAATTTATAACAAAATATGGTTTATGTCCCCAATTATAGTACTATTATAATAAAGAAGCCAAAGTCTTTATCAAATTCATAACAAAATATGGTTTATGTCTCAATTTATAGGGCTATTATAATAAAGAAGCCAAAGTCTTTATCAAATTTATAATAAAATATTATGGTTTATGTCTCAATTATAGTGCTATTATAATAAAGAAGCCAAAGTCTTTATCAAATTTATAACAAAATATGGTTTATGCCCCAATTATAGTGCTATTATAATAAAGAAGCCAAAATCTTTATCAAATTTATAACAAAATATGGTTTATGTCTCAATTATAATGCTATTATAATAAAGAAGCCAAAGTACTTATCAAATTTATAACAAAATATGGTTTATGCCCCAATTATAGTGCTATTATAATAAAGAAGCCAAAATCTTTATCAAATGTATAACAAAATATGGTTTATGTCTCAATTATAGTGCTATTATAATAAAGAAGCCAAAGCCTTTATCAAATTTATAACAAAATATGGTTTATGCCCCAATTATAGTGCTATTATAATAAAGAAGCCAAAGTCTTTATCAAATTTATAACAAAATATGGTTTATGTCTCAATTATAGTGCTATTATACTTACGCACATTATCAATTGTTATATATGGAATTAGTATAACATTTCTACAGTTAATATCAGTGTTTTTGTTTAGTCATCTATCCGAAGACAGGTCTGAACTCACAAGTGAAACCAACATGATACTTATGAAGCAACTAGGCCAGGAGATATGGGGTAGGGTGACCAGTTCCTTTCCTCTTCCATTGCATATTATATCGCTGATTAGGTCTATATTACACTAAAGTCGACGGCAATTCGGAAGGCGGTAGTCTGCTAGCGCTTGCGTCGAGAGAGACAGATAGAGACAGCAAGTGAGCGTACAACATTGCCACATCGTACTTCACGCGTACGTGCAATACAGATAGCGCAGGAGACAATTTAAATGATCAAAAGACCATAGTGACCTTAGCCGTTGATTACTGTAAGTATGACACCAAACAAACCCTCTTTCCTTCACTAACAATATTCTTTGCACGGTTCTCAATCCCACAACACATGCTTCTGCAGTCATTTCTTGCGCGTTGGCAACGTTGCAGCCAGCATCAAGATGGCCGGCAGCGTTCTGCTCGTCAACGTTTTTAAAATAATTATTATACACTTTAAACACTATTTTCCGCGCCTGCCTGTGCAATACTTGTCCTTTTACAGTCTCTTCTTCCATTTATTTATCTTACACACACAGTAAACGTTAGTTTTACTTATTCAATGTATTGAAACACTCACAAGTGAACAAACGAACTCGGGAAGTACTTGTTACAGACTGATTCTGATTGGTTCTACTGTACAAGCTTGTGACGTCACATACCAGAAATGCTACGGCGCATATAGCAGCTGACCGCCTTCCGAAATGCCGTCTAGTCTAATCAGACTTCAAAGATTACTGTATGGAAATTAATTTTGCTAGGTTAAATTGGATGAGATTTAGATTAGGTGAAGTTTAGTTTCATCATCTTAGGTTAGAATTTTAAGCTCAGGTTACATTACGTTAGATTAGGCAAGGTTTGGTAAGTTTAAATTAGGTTAGGTTTGGGAAGCTTAAGTTTGATTGGAATGGGCTAGTATGGGTTAGAATTTTAGTCAATACTGAGCAATTTTAAATTGTATTTCTAAATATTGTTTATGGGCGCAGACATTCGCATACTTGAACTTCAGCATTCCGCGACACTCATTCTGAGCATCGTAAGTACTTTCCGTGAACGAGTGACAGTGACGTGGAAATCTGTTCCAAAAATAGGGCAGAAGTGAAAGGATGAAGACAATCCAGTCTCTTCTGCGGCCTGGTAAACAGTCAATATGCATTCCATATACGGAATTGTTCTGCAGGGTAAAAACACACCACATGGCGGAGTCTGGGACGCGAGTGGATGATTCGTGAACACTGCAAATGACATGGGGAGGGGAGGACAGGAGAGGGGGGTGGATATCAAGAACGAACGACAAGGGATTGAGGCAAAACCTCTCGACAGCCCGTGGGCCCGATGCACTTCAACGACTGTTCCCATCTCTTTCCTCACCACTCTACACACTTCATCCCCTCGCATTCCAATTTCAAATGCCAGCACCCTCCATCCCGACCAAACCCAAGCAAAAATGCAATGGAAGATACACACTACCGGAGTGTGAAAAACCTGCGAGAAATGTATCGAAGCGCTTTTTTCTCTGTCATTCAGTGTTCCCTGCCACGCATCATTAACTATTCCAAGACTTGGAAATGTTCATATCCTCTACGATTGTAGTGAAAAGGTTGCAACATTTTGTATAACGCCGTTCACTACCTGCCCCGCTTTTGTTTGCATTTACACCACCCAACCATCTACCCAAATTAGACGAAAGGGACTTTTGAAAAACGTAAGTTTAAAAAACTTAGAGTTGGAATTATAACAAAAGCATATAGGCCTATCATTTCTAGGGAAATGTTAAATTGAAGAGGGTTCAGACGTGATCATACGTATAGACTACTCTTAAGAAGCTGATTATACAATTAAAAATAACATCTTACTGGGGTGATTATCTGCCTCTCATAAAGGTGCACAATAAAACTGAAAAAAAAAAGAATTGTCAAGATAAGACACATACAGGTACTTTCCCACTATTCATTCTGTGAGTTTTACGACAATTCAGTTCCTTTTTTATGTTACGTATGATATTTCTGTGGCTGTGAAACTTGGACTCTCACTCTGAGAGAGGAACATAGGTTAAGGGTGGTTGAGAATAAGGTGCTTAGGAAAATATTTGGGGCTAAGCGGGATGAAGTTACAGGAGAATGGAGAAAGTTACACAACACAGAACTGCACACATTGTATTCTTCACCTGACATAATTAGGAACTTGAAATCCAGACGTTTGAGATGGGCAGGGCATGTAGCACGTATGGGCGAATCCAGAAATGCATATACAGTGTTAGTTGGGAGACCGGAGGGAAAAAGACCTTTAGGGAGGCCGAGACGTAGATGGGAGGATAATATTAAAATGGATTTGAGGGAGGTGGGATATGATGATAGAGACTGGCTTAATCTTGCACAGGATAGGGACCGATGGCGGGCTTATGTGAGGGCGGCAATGAACCTTCGGGTTCCTTAAAAGCCATTTGTAAGTATGATATTTCTGTCCATAATTCTTTACTTTTTTGACAATTATTATTCGAAAGACGCATGTCTGCATTAAAGCAACCATATTATATGCACCGAATAAGATGAAATTTTCTCGTGTGACAAATTATTTTAATGTGTACTGGACTGCCAACATCAAAAGTGAAAGCGTTATAATGTGCACTTGACTACCCATATCAAATGTAGAAAATTTGTAATGTAAACTGGACTACTCGTACCAAATGAAAAAGTGTTGTAATGTGTACTGAACTATATCAGATGTGAAAGTGTTTTAATTTATGGGTATACTGGACTAATTTCAAGTATAAAATTGTCGTAATATGTACTTGACTACTCTAATCAAATGTAAAAGTGTTGCCATGTAAACCGGATTATTCATATCAAATGAAAGAGTGTTGCATAAACAGAGGTAACCTCAAAACATATTAAAATCATCGAAAACAAAAAAGAAGGATCGGCGGAATTTAGAAGAAAAGAAGAAAGATTGGAAATAAGTAGAAAGAGATTTAAATGCAAAACGACTCATCCTAATGTCTTCAGTAATATTGAAGATAAAATGGGATTACATGAAAGTAGATACAAGGAAATATGTAATAAGCAGAATGGAAATACTTCATGGATTTGTGCTATTCCAGTGCTTTCAAATGTAATATTAGACTTACATGATAAATTTGTTATTCATATTACTTTAGTTGCCGTATTTTAGGGAACCGAAGATTGATTAAACGTTTCTTCATTAAATGTAGGCCTATCATTTAAATAATATTATAACGTACTTAACTATCAGTTGGAAATTCTAAATCACCTTCTGTACTATTCAAAATATACAATGCTTATGTTTTGCTCAGCCTAAACTGCATTTGCAAATCTTTTGTATCCTTTGTATTAAAATAATCTTCACTTTCGGAAATTATCCTCGCCCGTCTTGGTAAGAAATCATCATTTTAAAGTATCAAGTTCATCATTCTTCTCGCCATGATGGAAGTTATTGTCGTTAATGTGGGATTAGGCCTAATAATTTAAATGACCAAATATTGATGAATTAACTTAAATGTAGTTTAATGAGAACTTAAAGCCCAATTTGTGTTGGTGAAATGCACTGTCCCTTATTTTTAAGTGAGAATTAAAGTTGAATATATTTGGTTGAAATCGGACGTAAAACCTGTGCTACATTATCTTAGCTTAACGTATAGATCATACAAAATCTTTCCTATGAAGCAAAACATACGTTTTTTCAGTACCAGCATCTTTCACATCGCATAGCACAGGCAATATGGTTATTATAGGAAGCAGAGAAAAAAGATTAAGATGAAGGGAGTAAAATATGGAAGCCAGCATAATAAGTAGGAGGAAAGAGGGTGTCATATCTTCTAGCTTAATACTTTCTTTGTCTCTCCATCTTTTGTTAAAACTTGGCAAAAGAAAAATAAAAGACAAGGAGACACAAAAAAAAAAATAAAACAAGAGTCTAAATTTTACGATAATTACACAAGGCTATAAAAAACAGCGTTAAAATTTTACCACGGCCCATATTCATCTTTTCTTGTAGAAACTAATGGCAAACACCTTGTTTACTTCGTCGGTTCATCAGTCAAAGAATACTAGTAGCGAGTTTCCCATAGTCCTTTTTAATGTCAACACTTTATGTGCACATTCTAACTGCCACAATTAATTATTAATATTAAAAGCGGAGAGTGAAAGACAGAGAAAGAGAGAGAGAGAGAGGAAAGGGGAATTGTCAAAGGGGCAAATGCTAATGGTAAACTATAAAGGAGATTCTAAACTAAAATTGCTTCTGCTATAATGCATAGTTTACTCCCGCCATAACAGATGTCGTTGCTAGTCGCTCCAAAAAGAGAGAGAGAGAAACAGAGAGAGAGAGAGAGAGAGAGTTACGAGCTGTTTTGTGTGGAAGACAAGACGTAACCTCAATTCTGACGTCACAACCGACTAATGAACTGGCAATTCACTTTGATTCGAAATGCATTAATCACAGTGCATTAAACGGACGGATGCAATGTCGACTTTACTCTGCACACCTGCCTGTCTATCTATGTCTGCATTCCCCTATTTTAAATTAGGATATCACGCTCTGATACTCAACATTAACTCAGGCTGCTTCAATTGAATGAATGATTTAAAGGTTGAATGGCTATCAATAAATTTCACATTAGTTCGAAAGAATTGCACATTAACAATTAAAGTATACCTACATCTTGTCAGTTCCAACACTAATACGTCGCAGCGAAATTTTGACTCTCGCAAACAAAACTTATCAGTTTCGATACCGGATCAATTTGTTTAACCTACTCGTTTACGTTTTTCAATTTATCGTGACACCAAGTAGAAAGAGAAAATACAGGGATGCAGTAAACTTTTTTCACTATACTTTATATCGGAATTAGAGTTTTTTGTCATGTTATCTGTCTTTCTGAGTTCAAGTCTAGTGTTATTTATTTTAAATTACTAACAGAACTATGTTCATATTCAGTATCTACGAGTCAATTTATTCGGGAATTAAGTAAAATGAAATACAATATTAACTCTTAAATTCGCAAGGTATCCTATAGGATACAACAGGTTAATAGGCTATATGCTATAATTTTAATAGAACAATAGAAAAAAATTGGTAGAAAAATTAAATTTAATCAAAATTTCACAATACTATAATATTGTATAACATATACAAATATGGACATTGCGATAGTTGTTTTATTTACAGTGCGACATGGTTTAATAAGCTAGTGTGAGAAATGAAATTTTTCCAATTTATGGGGTTAGGTACAGCTTACAGGAGTAAAATTTTGGAAATATTCCTCCGTTACTATATCTTGTACAATGATGAAAATGAGTACGTATAAAACACTGTCCTTCTGCTATATGATAAAAATATTTTTACGATTTAAAAAAATTACTTTTTTTTTTTTTTTTTTCAAAATTCAAAATGGTGGCAGTTCACTGTGCAGTGATGAAGCGTTTCCCTCGTAACTTAGAAACTATCCAACATTCTGTGATGAAATTTTTGTGCGTATTTATGCATGTCTTATCTACAATATGATGCAAAATCACTTCTCTACCTTTGATAGATTGCCTGATAAAAAATAAATTTATTTGTAAAAATGGCCAAATATCAGTATTTTCTTCTCTAAAAAATAGTCAAATATCAGTATTTTCTTCTAACACAAAATAAAAAAGTATTAACTTACTTATTAAGGAATGTAGTTGTAAACATGAGTTTCAGCAATAAAATAAAAGAAAGAGAACATGAAAAAGTTAACAAGTTTATGAGTTATGAGGGAAATGCTTCATCACTGCACAGTGAACTGCCACCGTTTTGAATTTTGAAAAAAAAAAATATATATATATATATATGTAAGTAATTTTTTTATACAGAAGAAGGACCGTGTCTTACACATAACAATTTTTATTATTGTACAAGATACAGTATTAGAGGAAAAAAATGTTGAATATTTCCAAACATTTTACTGCTATAAGATGTACCTAACCCCTTAAGGGTTAATGTAAAATCAATGTGTCTTTTTACCTGTAATAAAAAAACAAATAACACTGTTCATTATGAGAAACATCGCCAACCAATATTTTCTTCATCATTGACATTGTCGATGTGGATATGAGAGGAGGAATTTTTAAAAAGATGCAAAAACGAGTCCTTGCAAGGAAATTTGAGGCTGAGAAAAACTGAATATGTGAGCTCCAAGCCTGTTGGGCACTTGTTCCACTCCGAGTTTCGCCATTACACTGAAGAAACTATTTTTTTTCGTGATTTTTGTATTACGTGTAATAATCTGACGATTAAATTATTTTACAGCAAAATATTCTAAGAAAAATTAATTATTATATGTATTTTATTTTATTTATTTCAGTAGGTTATTTTACGACGCTTTATCATCAGCTTAGGTTATTTAGCGTCTGAATGAGATGAAGGTGATAATGCCGGTGAAATGAGTCCGGAGTCCAGCACCGAAAGTTACCCAGCATTTGCTCATATTGGGCTGAGGGAAAACCCAGGAAAAAACCTCAACCAGGTAACTTACCCCGACCGGGAATCGAACCTGGGCCACCTGGTTTCGCGGCCAGACGTGCTAACCGTTACTCCACAGGTGTGGACAATTATTATATGTAGAATTATTAATACTTTATTTGTGAATTTAGCGTAAAGTATTTTTCCCCTCTCTAGTCAGATGACTAGACGGGAAGACGGAAATTGCATACTTCTGTCCGAAAACTGCACATCGGTTTATACGGATCTTATTATTATGTCTCTACTCGGAAACTGCACACCAGTTTATGAGGGGGTTACTGCACATTCACAGTGGATATTTTTAGTGGGTATGTGAGAATAATTTCACAATATTATATACAATATTACCAAAAAAATGATTTGTCTATGTTTAGAAAATATAAAAATACAGACGCTGCACAATCATGTGACTATTAAAATAAAACTTTATAATAACCTATTAGGCCTACTACAGGGTGGGGCATAGGAACCAAGTGTTTTTAAAATAACCATAAAATAGTTAGTCTTTGTTTTCAACACACTTTATTGGTAGAACAACGTTTGTGAGAACATACCATTTCAATAATTATGAGCGAAAAATTACATCTGGCATGTGATGTCCGTCTGTGTTGACGCATTGTTGAAGCGCTGACGAAAATTAACCTCTGTTCTTTCTAGGAGATCTCTGTTGCAATACTTTTAATAAATTAATCGATTTCTATTAAATTTCGATCCGAAAAATTCTAACATATTCTTCAATTATGATATGGGCTGAATGTTAGTCGCTTCTTCTTTGTAACTCAGGGATGAAAAAGGTATGAATTGTCACAATGTAAAGCACAGAGTTTACAGTAATTGTAATCCCATTTTCTTGACAAAATTAGGAACCGATGACGCCAAACTGTCCCACTACGCAGTAAACTGTTACTTTAGGGCTATGCATGTTTTTCGTGTAAATGACGCGGATTTTCAGCATCCCAATACCGAAAATTTTATCTGTTAACGGCTCCATTAAGGTGGAAATGGGCTTCATCACTCATTGCAACCATCATGTTTTCATACTGCTTGTGTAGTGCAAGCATTTCCTGTGCGAAACTCATTGTTGTGGGTTATCCCTTACATTGAATTTCTGCACAACCACCCATCTTGTATGGGTTTAAATGTAAATCGTCATGCAAAATCCGTCTTACCGTACGATTGCTGATTCCAAGTGCAGCTGAATGTCTATCAGCAGAAGGACCTGGGCTGCTCATTATCGCTTGTCTGATTCAAAATTTTCTGGAGTACGCACTCTGCGTTGGGGGCCGGGTGGTTTATTCTTCAGTATTGCGCCTTTTGTTCAAAGACTTTTAACCCAACATAAGATTGTGTGACGCAAGGAAACAGAATCATTCCGATTAATATTGAATCTGTAGCAAAATTCACGCGGTATCGCGGTCACCGACTCGCCATTCTTAACAAAATAATCTACGCAAACTTGCGTCCACTGCTCCATGATGCCGACTGCAGGTGAAATGCTAGGAGCCACGGAATGGAATGTCACATGCCGCACGTCTCTCCCTTTCATAACGACCGAGTATAAGCCATTCAAAAACACTTGGTTCCCATGCCCCACCCTGTACATGCCCATTCATGAGTGGCAATACCAGTGAAGTGTGATACAAATTTCACAAGCGAAATACTGTATTTGGGAAGATTTAATTATATAAATTCATTCTTTGTTCCATACTGCGTTTGTTTTACGTTTGGCTAATTTTACATATAACTTCGTTTATTTCCTACAGTGATTTGCAATTTAATGTATGTCTCAGTTTTTATGTCCAAAAGTTGAATAACAAATCTGCATTATGCTGGATGAATGCTTTAAAAATTGGCATTAAAATGTTTATGAAATGATTCACAGTAATTTATTGTGCGGAAGGTACATGCTGCTCATATAGGGGGAGGGAAAATTTGGGAATGTGTCATTCTATTAATATCTAAAATGTTAACAAGTTTAGGATCCATCGGTTGGATCTCAGCCAGTTTCATAGCGAAGAAATCCTCGACTTCGTCTGGATTCAGATAAGCTTACATTGCTCCAAAAACTAACCTGAGTCAGTTTCCAATGTGATTGTGTTATTTAGACTCTTTCACTAGTCCTATACTCATTATTTATGCCACATTTGCAACAATAACCATTACTGGACGTTGGTATTGTTTATTAAATGCAAATCAGTCGCTAATTGTATACCTCCATTACTTTAGTGTATGCTCACCACACGCGTAATAAGAAGGTATACGCTTAGAGCATCATCGCAAACAACGAAATGTTAACATTTATATCACTTTTAACAGTCATTGTTCTCTGTAGTGGCGAATCCTTTTCTATAGCGATAATAGTTCTTTAAGTTTGAATATTTGGTTGGATTTATTATAAGGTTTTCCCCAACTGTAAGACAAATATCAGGTAATCGCAGCGAATTATCGGTCCCATCTCTCCAAAATACCAGCGTAGTTAAATAACAAAACAAAGGGAAAACGTCATCATATGACGAACAATCGTTTCAGATAGAATGGGACCGAGGGATATAACTTCAACTCTTTTGTGGCATAATAAACTTCTCTTTACACCGAGTCTGAAGAAAATCATAATACTGTTTCAAAATAATTCACTAATTTACGTTATGTTGGCAATAATTTAGTATTCACCGAAACGACATTTTGTAAAAAGGTACGATGAAAGTTAAAATATTTCAGTTCATTTTATCTCATATTCTTTCGTATTTCACTTTTTGTACGTCGTATTTAAGTTTAAAGCATTAAAAACGTGTCTGTGAAGGAACACGAGTACTTCATACTTTGAACATCACGCTCCATAAATAATGAATTTAGGAAAGCATTAGACGGAAGAATGTCTTGTAAACGAGTCTTTTTTACTAGGATTAAATATCGTAAGATAGCTTTATGGAAAGAAGAGAAAAATGCTTCATCACTTACGTCATCTACGAGAGAAGCTATTTGAATGTTAAATGACGTTATTTGGTTGAAAAATCAATTTTATTGGCCTATATCAAAGAGTAAATTGCCTGTCGAGTGTAACACCTGAGGGAATACGTTGAATAGACTGCCTAACAAATCAGCCACGCCGAGGAGGTACAGAAAACTTTACCTCTCTCAGAAATAGAACGATGATGACACAGCTTAGTGAATTATGGCGCAGTATCGCCCATATAAAAGGCATCTAAACTGAAAGAGAACAGCGTGTGAAGAAGAATCCCTTGCAAATTCCTCCAATTTCTCTCTCCAGTTTTCTCGCCGCTGCTGGTTCTGGTATCGGTTTCCGGCCGCACGTAATGTATACTCTACGTCAGATGAGGTCATCTCTTCAAAGCTGCAAGGTGTTCCAAAAAATTACACTTTTCTTCTAGAGTCCTTCATGACATCAAAGAATATCACTTTTACTGTGGACAAGGCCCACTGGCCTATTTAAATTTTAAAATAGCATTTGTTTCTTATAGATGAAAGACACAATACAAATTAAGAAATCGGTGTCCTGCAAATGCCATAGACCTGCTATGAGGTCCAGACGCATCGCAACAATTCCGTTTTTCGTCGTGTTCTATTTGTATATTATTTTATTGAACTAGTGGTGGTGGTGGTGGTGGTGGTGGTGGTGGTGGTGGTGGTGGTGGTGGTAGTAGTACAGTAGAGCATCGATTATCCGAATACCGAGCAACCAAAACCTCGTTTAACCGAAAGCGTTCCAATCGGCAAATTTTAATTTGCGCGCGCCATGTAGAAGTTTCGCTAGTGCTGTTTGCGAAATTTAGCGGCAAAAAACAAGTCTCAGCTCTGAGGCAAAAAAAAAAAAAAAGTTTCGACCTCTTTCCTAAACTGTAGGCCTACATAATGGCCGTTTTGAACTTGTTAAACTAGGCTAGTCAGTTCTCTGTGTTATTTGTAAGACGTGTGATACAAAATATATACTGTATGTACAGTTTTGTGTTTAATATCAGTGTTTCTTTGTTTCATACTGCTCCTATGACACCGGTACAATTTGTTTTCGTAAATGATCGGTTATCCGAAAAATCAATTATCGGAACACTCCCGTCCCCATTTGTTTCGGATAATCGATGCTCTACTGTAGTAGTAGTAGTAGTAGTAGTAGTAGTAGTAGTAGTAGTAGTAGTAGTATTTTGTTTAACGACGCTTTCAACTGTAGAAGATATTCGTCGCCGAAATTCAGAGCGAGCGAGAAAAGGCCGACAAATTTTGCCTGAAACTCTGTAACAGAAAGAGCCTTAATCTACAACATGCGACACGAAACTTAACTTTCCTCCCGGAGAAAGACATATTAGGATTTTTTTTGCCCTTTAAAATCCATCGTCCTCGGCTGCGTTTGAACTACAACACCTCGGATTCATTGACCAGTTTGATAACGAATACACTACTAAGGATGCTTTCTGAAGTATAAAATTGTTAATGCCAGTGTCAATAGAGAAATGGGGAGAGAAATATTTCAAAGGTACGCGAAAACGCGTCCTTTCAAGGCATTTTGGGGCTGAGAAAAACTGAATATGTGAGCTCCAAACGTGTTGGCCACTTCTCTCACTCCGAATTTCGCCGTTCCACTGAAGGGACTTTAAAGAATTTTAAAAGTGAAAGCCGAAAATGCATGTAACCTAATACTGGGTGAATAGTATAGCAGAACAGGTTTCACGGCCTCGCACGGCCTTGAGTCCCACACCTCCGCGCGCATAGCCGGACGGCCGTGAAACCTGTTCTGCTCTATACTGTTCACCCAGAAGCTACCACATAAGGGTGGGGGGAGAGTAGCATGACAGAACAGCAACAGATCAGGATCGCCGAAGATGTTAAAAGCAGTGACTCCAGCAGATATCGTAACAGAAGGGATCAAAAGACATACAGTTATGTTGCATACTGTTTGTCCATCTAAATAAATACCAACTTTCTTTTACATCATTGCGAAGAAATTACACTCTTATAATAAAAAAAATTAAATAATAAAAAATATAACGCCATTTATGAATTGTTAGGTTTAGGTACATGTAACTAACCCACTTTAAGTGTATAGCTATTCATATATTGGAATGGCTTTTAATGAAAAGGAAAATTAATATTTAAAAGCATCAAGCATAGTAGTACAGTGGCTAGAACTCCAGCCTTTTATTCGGAAGGTAAGGAATTCCACACCAAGAACCGACTACAATGAATTGATTTTTTCGTGGTTTTCCAAGTCATCAAGAAAATGACGGGATGGTACCAAGTACAAAAGGCCATGACTCGCTTCCTACCTAATTGTAAAACCCTTAAACAACACACACTTCATGTCATAAATCATCTTCCGCGCCAGGGGCAGTCGTCTGTCCGGTAAGTAACGCACTGAAAAGGCCGAAGATGCTGCCCTCTGTTAGAAAACAAGAGAAGTAGTTCAGGAAACTGTGAAGAATAAGTGTAAATATACAAAAAAAAAAAAAAATTAATTGAAAGAAATATTGTAAAAAGGATCACCAGATTTCAAGAATACTCTTAAAAAATCTAATTCTCGTTGTATTATCGGACATCTTTATTTGTGGAAAAAATGAAATACATAATTATTCTCGAAGTGTATGTTCTGTCGTCATAGAAATAGAGATAATAGGAATAGTCTTCTTACTTTGCTCTGTTTTCGTGAAAGTTTAGATTTACATTAATTTTATGGGATAATTCATATAGATATCGGTCGGCGCTAAAATTCTGGTGTGAAGGTGATTTTAGTTTCAGCCCAGATCACATATAACAGATTGCTCAGCCTTGTAGGCTTTGACGTTAACAACTTTTGTCAGGTTTACTATGCTGCCATTTAGTTGTTACATAAGGAGTCACGTCACAACTCCCATTTGAATTGCATTATCGACTGTACCGCCATCTCGTGTTCGTTTACGGTGGACAGGTGGCGATCCTGGCGGTTGTTCTCTTCAAAGTGCTACCGATTTTAACATAGGGATGAGCAATCTGTTATATATGTGATCAGGGTTTTCAGTCATAAATCTGCAGGTAATAATAAATATTCTTTAAAAAATAGTATATTTTCTTTACTGTACTTATATGACACGAGGGTTACATAACACTGTGAAGTGATTAATAAAGAAATCTTCAATCTTTACATTTTTGTGTCATAAAGTTTTCATTAGAGATGTAATTAATCGATATTTAACTGACACAAGTTGATATGGGTACAAAATGTCTATAGATGCCATTTCATTCGTCACTTCATCTTATGTGGTTGCGTGTTCGACTCCCGAGGCGATCATGGATTTTTTTAAATTCTGTAACCAATAAGGAGTGCGACCCTCGGGTGGCAGATGAGAAATTCCACAAGATATAGTCCGAATAGATAATAAGGATGGACTCATAGACAAAACAGGGAACCAAATTCTCTTTGGGGGTTATAAATAAGGTCAATTTCATAGAGGTTTTTAATAGTTTCATTCATCATGAAATACTAAGAGAGGTGTTTTCAGATGTCACCTCTAGATAGTTTCACATATTTACGGATTGATCTCATTATGTACCTAAATTGTAGCAGTATGTAATTACTTAATTCCGATGCAGTTGTATGTTCAACTATGTAAGCAAGTTTTAATCGTGGTTGAATGTACGGCCTTAACTCTGCCAGGTTAAATAAAGCCATTATTATTATTATTATTATTATTATTATTATTATTATTATCCGGCAAAAGGCAGTAAAATGGAAATAAAATGTACCATTCCAAAGAAAAAGTCGCGGTATGACCTCGCAGTTAAAGCGATTGCAAATAGATGAAAAAAATAAGAATTTATTGTAGTGGAGTGGAAGGAATGTTGCCTACCTGTCTTGGTCGACTTTGCATGTTAACATCGATAACTTTGCAAAGGGAATATTTAGTGTTATTACCGGCGAATTTCCCCAATATGTAGGCCTACTTTCCTTCACAACTTGTCCTGCAACGGCGCATGTAGAAATAAATTATAAACAGGAATACTGTTTATATAACAACACGAAAGAGAACTGAATTGTTAGAAAATGATTAAAATTTAATATAAATTCTGTGTCATCTTCACGGCACGAATTTTACTTTTACACATCCGTATGGAGTTTCGTGTTACCGCATTTGAGGAGAAATCCCTTTATATAAACTGTCCAGTTTATTACATGTAACTCATAAAAATGCATTTTATACACTTCTGGATTTACAGCCCCACGTACAACCCCACATATTCCAGTAACAGACCAGAGCATCTCCACCCGTTATTTCACAATTCTTTACTGGCTTTCATGTTGAATAGTATATATCATGAGTCCAGTGTCATAACAAGGTAACTGCAAATCTAATATTTTTAGATAATAAGTAAATAGTTTTATAGATCTACTTGTATAGAAATGATGTGTAATGAACTTTTCTTTTAATAACTGCAGTTTAAGAAACTATAATGGATCTCCAAGCTTACTACTTAAGTAATATACTGGAGTAGGTAATTTAAAACCGGAAAATACCGAGTTACCTAGTTATAGTAATGGACCCATGATGTTTTAATTTTACTGAAAATAAATAAGCTTAAGCCTAGTTTTAATATTCCTGTAAAAGAAAAAGTGTCCATCTGCTTAAACTATTTTATCAGAATATTTAGTTTCTTCTATTTTCTTAACCCCACAGCCTTTAAGGGATCATGATTTAAGATTATATTTAGACTTTTTGTCGATCTGACACATTATGCGAACACTATGAAGTTACTCTACAGTGAAGTCAGCAGGATATCATACAAGATATCATACTAACACAGAACAAATATCCATTTTCTAGTCAGTATTCAACCCATTATTACTCGTATATTACTGTTACAACTATTGTTACAATTATTATTATTATTATTATTATTATTATTATTATTATTATTATTAATGTATTAATTAATTAATTTATTTTTTAGAGAGAGAGTACAAACTTAAATGTAATACAGCAAACTGTAAATGCTACTATGTAGAATAAATTCACTCTAGTATATTTTCGTTTTACTAAATTAAATATTTAAAATTAATATTAAAATTCACAATCCTACTTGTACAATTGCTCTATATTGTGACTGTTCATGTTTAACCAATTCTACTAGTTAAATATCTAGGAATGCTAATTGACTAGCAACTTAGATGGGACACGCATATTGCATTTTAATGTAATAAATTACGCAAAATTTTATATAGATTTGTTATACTTCGTTCTTACCTTCTTATTAATATTTATATTTAGTGCAATCTGTATTACGTCATGGCATTGTTGGTTGGGGCAGTGCTTCTAAATCCATAAGAAAGCCGCTGGACTTATTACAAGAGAATAATCAAAATTTGTCCGAAAAAGCCTATTGATTACTCTACTATATATTTTTATTTGGATTTTAACTTTTTCAAATTGGAGCAGATATACAAATATATATTAACCTTCTTTCATAAGAACAAGAAAATTTTCAACACATACTGACATAATTATAATACGAGAATAAACATATTCTTTCATTTTACAGAATCCAAAAGTTCAACGGCTGTTTGTATGAAACAAGGCTTCAACTTACTTACTTACTTACTTATTTACAAATGGCTTTTAAGGAACCCGAAGGTTCATTGCCGCCCTCACATAAGCCCGCCATCGGTCCTTATCCTGTGCAAGATTAATCCAGTCTCTATCATCTCACCCCACCTCCCTCAAATCCATTTTAATATTATCCTCCCATCTACGTCTCGGCACAAGGCTTCAACTATGGCTTAAAAATATACAACAAATTAATTTCTCAGCATCCTGTTTTAGCTAATATAATTATGGTTAAATTTAAACTGAAAATTAAAGAAATTATTAAGGTGACTTAACACAGGATTAGATAATTAATTGCTAAGTATTAGTCTTATATTATTATACTTGTGAATATTGGTTATATACATTTTCAATTGTGATTGTTCTTTATAATATTGGCGATTGCTTTTGTAATCTGTGCTATTTTATTGCTTATATTAATTGTTTATCTTGCCTTCTTTTTTCTGCTTATCTACAGTGCGGGTTTGAACTCTCGACCACTAGCGTTTGCTCATACGGGGGTAAATTGTTTAATTTATATTTCTATTTTATGTGTATAATAGTTTTTAATGTATCTTGTTAATGTATATAAAATAAAAATAAGAATAATGTTCGTGTGAAAACTCATTTTGTTACAACACAGGAAGAATCTTGCGCTATAATTTTATTCGAATATTATTTTAAACTCATTTACTGGTACTTGCCTCCGCATTTTATCCTGTCCCACAAATTTCACAGTTTTGAATTTTTCCGCATATTACCAAATCGAAATATTTTCCTAAATTACTAACGTAGATATTTGCATCTGTAAATTGTTCTCTGAACTGGTGATCTTCAAAAAAGAGAATATTTGTTTTTTGTGTTTGTTAGCACAATGCTTGTTTTCTAAACACTGTTTTGTTTTGAAATCATTCCATTTCAATAGATATTAAATAATACTGGTAAAAAGAAACAACCTTGCCTGACTATGATTTATTGATCTTTCTCTTGTTGGCTGTTCATCCAGACTTTTGTTTTATTGCCAATATAGCTTCATGTTATATATATATATATATATATATATATATATATATATATATATATATATATATATATATATATATACACATACAGTATTTTTAGTAACGTACATGGAATAGGCTATTTTTGTATGTGAAACAAAATACATATTTACAGTTTAAAAACAGAACTCTTAATAGTTACTATGCTTGGCTCTGAATCCGATATTCGTGGGTTCAATCCTGGAATAATTCGATGGACTTTACAAATCAGTAGGAATTCTAAATACGACTTTCTTCTCCGAAAGGGAAATAATGAAGATTGTTTATTTATTCTGCCCTTCAAAGAAAGAGCTTCCGGAAAAATTATCTGGATATTTCCCACCCAGTCAAAATTTGGAGGAAGCGCGATAGATCCATATGAGAGTGTATGTCCGACATCGTCCTTGTAATCGATACCATCATCCACGTCTTGACAATGTGAGGTCTCTACATACTTTTACGATGTCATAAATTCGTAACGTCTAATGTAAATGCAACCCGCATAACATACGTGTAATACAGGCAGCTGACTAAGAAAGGAAAACTGCATTTACACAAATGCAGCACTCTGATAAAGAGACAACTATTTTTACGAGCTTGTCAATGAAGTGGTCGCCGAGGCAAGGCGTATTGCAATTTGGAACCTTCTGACTTTCTTTTCCTAGGATTTTAAGGTGGCATTAGTAATTCTTAAGGGGTTAGGCACAGCTTACAGCAGTAAAATTTTTGGAAGTATCCAACATGTTTTTCTTCCATTACTGTATCTTGTACAATAATGAAAATTGGTAGTGTAGAACACTGTTCTTCTGCTACATGAAAAAATATTTTTATGATTTAAAAAAATTTATATATATAGCCTACATATATATTTTTTTTTTCAAAATTCAAAACGGTGGCAGTTCACCATGCAATGATGAAACGTTTCCCTCTTAACTCATACACTTGTTAACATTCACATGTTCTCTCTATTTTATTTCATTGCTGAAACTCATGTTTACAATATCATGCTATTTCAACTAGATTCCTTAATAAATAATATATTCCTTTTCTATTTTATGTTAGAAGAAAATACTGATATTTGATCATTTTTTAAGTATTTATTTTTTATCAGGCAATCTATCAAAGGTAGAGAAGTGATTTTGCATCATATTGTAGATATGACATGGCATAAATACATACAAAAAATTTCATCACAGAATGTTGAATAATTGTTTAGTTCTAAGGGAAACGCTTCATCACTGCACAGTGAACTGTCATCATTTTGAATTTTGAAGAAAAAAATATATATACCGGTATATAATTTTTTTTAAATCATAAAAATATTTTTATCGTGTAGCAGAAGTACAGTGTTTTACACATACTAATTTTCATTATTTTACAAGATACAGTAATGGAGGAAAAAAAAAGTTGAATATTTCCAAAATGTTACTGCTGTAAGCTGTATCTAAGCCCTTAAAGACAGTATTTTTTGGTAATAACGATAATCGCGCGGAATTTTCCACAATTACTTTTTGTTGTTACATTTACCCTTCCGGTACCTAAAATAGCCTACAATATTTAACAAAATAAACTCGCGAAATAACGTTACATTTCAATCATTATGCAAAATATGTCAATAACCACGAAATATATACCCTCTATATACCTTCACCTGTAATGACAATATTTCTGTATTTTCTCTGTGGATATTGTGTACACTTATTTTCACTATCTCTATGGTTACCGAAAAAAGATAGATTTCTGTAGTGGACTGCGGCAAATATTATACACAACATTCTTAAATCTTTGCTGCAGTATCTTCTGCACCGAAGGCTATATTCAGATGCGAGGTGGTTTTGGGAGATTGCTGGAGAAGTACGCCCAGCGCCGTGGCGTCGTGGTCTAAGGTTCCTGCCCAAGACTCGCGTTACGGAATGCGCGCTGCTTTGAGTTCTCATAAGGGAATAAATTCTCTCATGAAATTTCGGCCAGTATATGGGATCGGTGCCCACCCAGCATCGTGATGCACTTGGGGAGCTACGATAGGTAGCGAAATCCGGTTATGAAAGCCAGCTATAACGGCTGGGCGTGAAACCAGCAGCCAACTGGAATAGAACCTTAAAGGGCTGTAGCGCCATGGATTATTATTTTTAGTAGAGAACCATAATGAATTTGGCGTAAATTGTTTGAAGGCAGGATTGTTTCCTATATCTAAGTTAATGTAGACTGAGACAGGGTCTTTAATGTGTATACGAAAATTCCCAATAACTGTCGCACAAATCTTACAATTAGTGTGGGCAATGTAGAGACCATGCTTAGTTTACATTTTGGCGATGCTAATATGTGATATGCGTAGACTATTGTGCAAATAAAAAAAAAAGAAACAAAAACACATAGGCTAACATAATATATTACATTGACAAATTATTTCACGAATTAATTCATTCATAGATTTCTGCCCAAGGACAGATATTTCACTGCAAACCCAGCATTCTCCAATCTTCGCCTTTCTTTTAGCCACCGCTTATAATCCATAACAGAGTGATCCGTTTGGGTATGGTTAAAATAAAAATACCGTAAAACATTTACTACTGAACTTTATTTGTTGAAACTTTGTGCATACAACACTGAAAGATGGGAGATTCCTCAGAGCTCAACATGACCCCCATTTCGCACCCTGCACAACTCATAACGGTGATGCAATTCAGCCCATGTCCGTTGTAACATAAGAGGGGTGATTTGTTGAAACTCTTGAGTAGGCCTAATTTTTATTCTCAGATCATCAATGTTCCTGGATTTCTGTGAATAGACAATGTCTTTAACAAAACTCCACACGAAGAAGTCAGGAGGGGTTAGATCTGGGGAGTTTGGGGACCAAGTCAAGAGATAGCTGCTTCTCGTACTGGGTTTTACCTGCGACCTCCTGCATATTTTTTTTTTTAACACAGAACCTGTTTCTACAAATGTTCGGTATCACAACATTATGGAATCGTATTTAGATACATTGCGCACACCATACTCACGTCGAAATTCCCTTTGAACTCTTTTAACACACTCAAATTTAGCAAACCAAAGAACACTTTGTGCCCGTTGTTGATTTGTAGTAGCCATTTTAATTATCCATGATTTTCATTTGTCCTCTCAGATTAGGCATTCTTGATTGTCATACGAAAACTCTCATCTTTCAATCATAATATAACTAGCAAAAAATTTTTCCTACTATCATAATATCCTTATAACAATAAATTAATATTATCCATATCCAAACGGATCAGACTGTATATCTTAATGTTTTCTATCATCTGACATCTTCTTCTGTCCCTAACTTGATTTCACGAAATATTCACCGAAATAATGGCAGGTTTAACACCGAAATCATCCATTTTATGTCACCAAAAATACGATCCATAATCATTCTTTATTGACAAGTATTTTGGAATAGCTCTGTAGTACATGAAGAAGATCTCGCGTAATCTTTGACTCCGAAATGTAATAGCCTAAATTTGATTGATCTTCAAGAAAGCAGGGAGTGCGTTCTGTCTCCACTCTCCCCTAAGGAGCACGCGTTGTGCGTCACCCGGTCGTGTGCTCCAGTATCTCTCAACCCTCACGTTGCTGCTGGTATTCTGTTATAGCAAACCTGGTCCCTCTCCTCCCCCGCCCCGCCTCCACACCCTGCTGGCGCCTCTCCGGCGCCACTCACATTGATTCTCCTGTTCGCTCTCACCTCCGGGCGGTGCAGGTGGACAGTATCCAGGCAACCGCTGCCGAAATCTGGACCCATGGCCACGCCTCACCGACGTGTTGTCTGTCACACACAATACGTGACAGGGAGCCAATTAACATTACGGGACAGCTGGTCTAGCGCTCGCGATGTACGGGATTCGGTTCCCGATGAGGGCTGTCCTGAGTGGAATGTTAGTGGTTCTCCTTAATGTCATTTGCAAATGTGATGATGATGATGATGATGATAATGATAATTACTACTGCTATTATTATTATTATTATTATTATTATTATTATTATTATTATACTTGTAGAGCTTTCTTCTAAAATGCTGTAGGTCCATCATAAATGATTTTGAAATATTTGAGAAAAACGTTCAGAGTCTAAACTATTCATGTGAATCGTTTGCTTAAAATTCAGTAAATCCAAGCTAAGCTAGCCTTACAGATTCCCCAAGAGATTTAAAAATATTTTTCTATATGAGCCTTCTACAGCCAATTTTATTTTCGACTTACTGCATTTTGTACGAGAATCACTGACATACTTCGTTTTGAATGAAATATTGAACTAAATTATGCAGATATTTATTTATTTTTATTCAGAAATTGAATTAATATTATAAAAACAAGTACAAAGTACACAGGTTTTTTAAATTCTCCATTTATATATATTTTATTTTCATAATTGAAAAATCATCTCTCATTCACTCATGCGTAGATCTCTATAGTTTTAGTCCAGTACCATCTTCTTCACAAAGACATTGTTCATCTTCATTATAGTTTTCTTCTTGTAAATTATCTTCTGGATGCATGAATACGTTATTATAGACCACTTGAGTGATTCGTCTTCTTCCTAGTTCTCGCCTCCAAATTTCTCAAGAACTTCCTTATGTCCTGTTTCTTTTTTCTAAAACTAGAAGAAACGATTGGAAGTTCTTGCATTGTACTTTTCAGGATTTTCCTCCTTTTCAACAATGTAGGCTTATCACCATCACCTACATCAGTTCTGTAATATTTATGGCATTCCATATGGACCTTGGGTTTGCCCTTTCCCACACTTTTTTCTATTACAATCCATTTCATTCGTGAAATTCCATCAACTTTCTTCAGATTCTGTGATAGACCCTTAACATTCAACAGAGACCAGTCCTACCCAAAACTTTAATCTCTTCAAATTTTGAATAAAATTCTATGTATTTGTCTGGTGTGGGGATTACTGAGTTTTTCTTCAAAACCTTTTCTACTCGACCAAATACTTTATCGGCCGGGAGAAACGATTGGCCTCTCACTGGATAAGTATGTCAATATCACACGTTTCAGTGTCTGTGGAGAATGAAAACTAACCCAAAACAAAATAAGGTAAACAATATGAGAGTTTTTGTTTTACCCACCGCAGCCATCACAGAACAGCCTTCCTTCCTCAACATCTTGGAGATTCCTGTAATTCTTCCTCAAAAAGTCTAAAAGTGCAGATCCAATTTCATTTGGTCCACGGTGAGCTTGGTTCTCTATCCATGTTAGAAGCAGGGATCTTTTGCGTCAGGGCATGTAATACATATTGCATAAAATGGTAACTGCCTACAATAAAATGCTTTTCGTATAGGTACCTTTGGTAGAACATGGACCTGTTGCAGATCAAAAGATAATGTTACAGTATTGTCTATTTTCTAATTCAAAAGCAAGTAGAACTGTTTGACTCTTAATTTATGCAAGCGATACTCAAGCATCAGGTTACTTCTTGGTTGTGTATCTTTTTCTGAATTCAGTATTCCTGCCTTTAGACTCGTACATAAACCACAGGTATCTGTTGTAGATGATCCAAAAATGCTTCAAAAATAATGATTGAAGATAATGCCTCTTCACTTAATACATTCTAAATAAAACTGAATTATTTATCAATAAACACACAGAGGACTTAAAACACCTTGAATGAAAAACCAACGTGCTTTGGACTGACTTCATTTTTAAATAAAATCTACATTGGACTAACTGCAGTTTGAAACATAACCTTATAGTGGAAGCGCTGTATCTACGAAACTAACAGTTTTTTGTATAGTATCTTAACCAGCATTAATAGCTGCCGTGACAAATTATGTGCTGCCATCTGTAACTCATTTTTCGAATTCGATGGACTTAGCGTTTTGGAAGAAAGCTCTTCACTTCTCAACACAACTAGAAAGAATCCTAAAATCTTTGGAAGGTAACATTGATGTGTTTGCCGAAATCGAACATAGGTCTAACATTCGTAAAGGAATTATTCGACCTATTACCATTATTATTATTATTATTATTATTATTATTATTATTATTATTATACACAACCTCATCATCACTGCATAATTTGTAAAAGCCTATACAAGCCATAAAAAATTGACTAATAAATTTAACTGAACTCTTTAATAATGTTAATAATAATAATAATAATAATAATAATACATCTATTGAGTTGTTTCTGAAATTAGAACCGAGGATCACTGTGTGATCGGAAACGACACTTCTTAAGTGCAGCAGAGAACCCTCAGAATAATACCAAATACAAACAGTAGGCTATAATTCTCATTTTAATAAGAGATCATTTTACTGTTAACATATTATCTTAAAAATAACCTAATACATTAAAACTGAAAGTGCCTCAATAGTCAAGCCACTATACACACTTATTATACTGTTATTATTATTAACTTGTTTCAGTACGATGGGTAGGCCTATAACATGCATTCCTTCACATATATTCTTGGCTCAAGACAAGAATACACGGGTTACAAATTTAGACGACGACCCACCATGTCATGTCAGCAAGTGACAAGCGTGACTATGGCGTTCACGGAGCAAAACGGTGACCCCACACTGCTACAAAACATCTGTCGCTAGGAGATTTAACAGACAGATAGCTAAAGCATGATAAATAGGTAGCTACCCTATTTAAAAATAAATACATGTAGAGTATTAATTTATAATTAAGTGCACTCAAACTACAAAACTACAAAGGCCATTCGAAGACGAAGAGATGGTGATACAGCCATAAGAAACCAATAGAAACAACAAAGGGGAAACCAAAGCACATTGGGAAAACTTGATAAGCACAGCCTGATTACCACAGTTCTTATCAGGGAATTGAAGTTCTTAAAAATAGTCATACTTGACAGTTGTAGGCCTATGTCGGGCTTGGTCTTTTCTTCATTTTCTAAAATACAGCTTTACTCCATTCTTGTAGAAAACTACGCTAAGAATTTTATTGTTCATTGAAAACCATCGCTCTCGGCCGGCATTTCCATAAATTCAATGCTGGATTTTCTGTTTTATCTGATTTAATATCAACCCAAATTCTCCCACCAAATTCCTCATAAGGAAAATTTTCATCCATAAATTGCACAGTTATTATTAATATGGAACATTAGCACTAATTGTGATGGTGATTATTTTTATAAATATGAATTAGCATGATGTGATATTTCTCAAAATAATTTTAAGTATAAAAAGTTTGCAATGTTATTCTCAATGTTCATTATTTTTATTTTCACCATTAAATATTATATCAGGATTGCCAAGTTGTATAGAAAGTACCGTGTATATAAGGTCGGAAAAATTTATTCCGTATGCATTCCACACGAAACACAAAAAAAAATCCCGTATTTTCGAGTGTTGTGTTATAGAGGCCAACAATTTATTCGGTACTTTTCTTTCATTCATTTTCCCAAATATTTGTACGGATATCATGTAGAAATATCTTGGAAAACGGTCACATTTTCATTAACAACAATTGTCTTTTGAAACATGATAGCAATCCACAGGCGCTGCTCAGTCGGTTAAGGCGCTTGCCTATCGGTCGGGCGCGGGTTCGATTCCCGCTTGGGCTGATTATCTGGTTAGGTTTTTTTTTTTTCCCAAGTTTTCTCCAACCGTATGGTGAATGCCAGGTAATCTATGGTCAATCCTCGGTCTCATCTTGCAAATACCCTCGCTATCACCAATCTCAACGACGCTAAATAACCTAGTAGTTGACACAGCGTCGTTAAATAACCAACTAAAAAAATGCTAACGAAGCAGATGAATTCAAAACTCTTTCAGTTAAAAGTAATAGGCCTAACTACGATTCCAACCAATAGCTGTGCATGGTTATTAGTACAGCAACAAATTATTGTTCGAATTGTGTGTAGAAATTATGTGTAAAGACGTGAAAAGTACTGAACTTGAAATAAAAATGAGTAATTCTTCTCCGTATGAAACAAAGGGTATTAAAAATAATTTTTAAAATATATAAATTGTTGGAAATAAAATAATATCAGTATTTTGCAAGTGTTTTAGAAAAAAATTTAGGGTAAAGGTTGGTAATATTGTGATACGAGTAATATTGTGATGGTTCTTTTTGGGAATTTATTACAATTTTACTGAGTGAGAGAAGGACCGGTTTTGTGCAGAAACTTGTCCACGAACATTCCTTTAATACGTTGTCGCATCCTCTCGCTCAGTAAAATTGTAATAAATTCTAAAAAAGAACTATCAGAATATTATTCATATTACAATATTACCAACATTTAGCCTATATAAAGTGCGACAAAATAACTTCATAAATTACACGTTTCATTAATTTTTAAATATTTAGAATTTGGATTAAATTGCATGTACAATGAGGGACATAATAGTTGCTCCGAGCAGAAAAGTTTTCGGTCAAATGTTGAGAGATATTCGCTTCGCTTTTTTGTTTAAATATTACATATTTATGCTGAGAAGGAATTATACAAACCGCGCTACAGATCTTGAAACATTTTTGCCAGCTCAACAATTACGTCTCTCACTGTACGAAAAAATAAGCATTTCATTTGTCAATAAACATATTTTAAAATATCAATGAAATTTCTTTCAATAGCCTTAGAACCTTATACAAAAATAAATAGCGCAGACTACGAAACTAAAATAAAATATATTAACTTGAGCAGAAAAATCACAAAATAAACAAACAATGAACATTATTTCATTCCTGAACATTCTTTCATTAGTCGTTCACTAAAAAGGGGAAGAACAGACATCAATGATAGTTCGTTACGAGGACAGAATACGGTCAGCGCGTCTGGCTGCGAAACCAGGTGGCCCGGGTTCGAATCCCGGTCGGGGCAAGTTACCTGGTTGAGGTTTCTTCCGGGGTTTTCCCTCAACCCAATACGAGCAAATGCTGGGTAACTTTCGGTGCTGGACCCCGGACTCATTTCACCGGCATTATCACCTTCATATCATTCAGACGCTAAAATAACCTAGATGTTGATACAGCGTCGTAAAATAACCCAATAAAATAAAAAAGAAGGACAGAATGAGGAATCAACAAAATCCAGTAATATTCGTTTTACATTTCAATACAATATGTTGGTGATATACTTTACAGACGCGTGCAAATTATTAGACTCAGCACTACATTTTTTACATTTTCATAATGATCATGAATTACTGGCCACAAAATAATTCTGTAGGACTCTATGCGACAGGATCGGTATAAAGAAGTCCTAGAAACCCGAATTTTTCCACAAATGAGGGAATGGTTCCCTGATGGTGAATGTGTCTTCATGAAGGATGGAGCACCCTGTCACAAAGCCAGCTCAGTAACTAACTTTCTGGCTGAAAATAATGAAGACGTCCTTCCCCGGCCAGGTAACAGTACAGACGCAAATCCAATTGAAAATCTGTGGTCTATCGTAAAGAGAAGACTAAAAAAATGACGATTACCACCAAGGTGGACCTCATAGAAGTACTTATCCAAATATGGCACAGGGATGAAGATATCAAGAAATAATGTGAAAGTCTCATTAACAGCATGCCAAACCGCATAAAATTCATGATAAAGAACAAAGGGTTTCATACTAAATATTAATATTAACAGTTTTGTAGAATAATAATGTTACTTGAATCATACGAGTATACTGTATATTATTGTCTGAGTCTAACAATTTGCACACGTCTGTAGATACTGGTAGATAAATAAATAGATATATAAATAAATAAATAAATAATAAATACGTAAAGAGAAAAATAAATAAGATATAATAAATGCAAGAATAATCATGGCCAACTCTGTCGAACCAGTATTTCCAAATAAGTCACAAAAAACCTAAAGACACTGGCTGAGTTAGAACTCTGGACTTCCCAAAGCGATCAATCTACACAGCTCGAAGCTTGCTTCTCACTCCGAAAGAGAAGTACAGGGAGAGGGGAGGTGATACACGTATGACCATTTCATAAAAACTTGGTTGCTATGGAAACAAGGCTAATGAGAAATGAGGGTGCAGATAAATGACTGAGAAGACAGGGGAGGATAGAGGTGCGTTACAGAATAAACTTGTGAGAAGCGAGATAATTGAATTTTACAAAGTTTCTCACCCCCACTCTCAACCCCTAACTTTGATCGGAATCTATTCATTAACACACGAAAAGTCGATGCCAACATCAGAATAAAGGCGTTGATTTTTAAAAAATCCAGCGTTCTAAATTCGATACAATCAATCACGAAGGATGGGGGTGGACTAAGAAGGCTGTCTGTTGCACATTTTTTCCGCTTCTTTGAACTCTCGAATCAAATAAGAAGAAGCAACACATATAAATGCGTGTCTGGGCTTTCTCAAACTTAACAACGCTCTTCTTACAAGTCATTTCCCGTCTCCTCATATTCTGATACGGGATGTAGTTTTGTAAAGGAATTTATACGGCTAGAGAAGTCTCGCTAATAGCATCTAGTATTATTTTCCTAGAATAAACAAGACGTTAGAAAATTCATCCAATTCTTTATAAAGCCGCAATGGCGATTCTATTTTCACTTTGTAACATATTCCTTTTCACTGTTTCATCTCACATTCGAGCATTTTTTTCTTTTTAACAATGAGGAAGTTACGTATTTGTATATAAAGACATTTTATACTTCAATACAAACGCAAACATGTTACATAATGTAGGCTACTTATCTTGAATTTATATTAGTGTTATATTAGTACCATAAATTGAAAGAAAATAGGAGTATAGGTTTCATAGGATAGGAAGTAGATACAAAACTTCTTCGGTTTGTTGATTATGATTGTGATGACGTCGATATGAAAGACTTTAAATTAAATACCTTCTTCGTGATTGTTCGTGTTTTAGCACATAAATGTACAAAAACACGACTTAACTATATTTCCATCGACCCAATCAATCACTCTACCATCTATCATATTCTTCCATTATCCTGAATGTCAATTCTGTCGTCTCCTCTAAGATTACATCAGTCCGTCCAATCATCCGATTTCACTGTTTGTTTCATTTATTTATTCATCCATCCATCCATCCATTCAAATTCATCAATTAATTCATATCATTAATCAATTCTACTGTCCGTCGAGCTATTCATTCATTCATTCATTCATTCATTCATCTATCCACCCACTCACACACCCATCCATCCACACACTCACCCATCCATTCCATCCATCCATCCATCAAATCATTTATTTATTAATCCATCCATAAATCCATCAGATCATTCATTTATTAAGCCGCTCATTTCTCCATTAGTTATTGTATTCATTCGTCCATTTCCCCCTAAAATATCATTCGTCTGTTCTTTTGTCCATAAGATCGTTCATTCGTATATCCATCTTTAGATAAATAATTAATTTATTCATTCTTCAATCTTTAGATCACATCATTAATTCACCCGTCCGTTTGTCCGCTCATTATATCATTAATTCATCCACTCTTTCATTTCTCCGTAATATCATTCGTTGCCATCTGCCTACCAGATCGTTCATTCATTCATATACCCATCTTAAGATGATTAATTTATCCATTCATTAATCTTTGGAGTAGAGCCTTACTTCATCCATCTGTCCATTTATCAGATTAATAATTCACAATACGTCCATATCTCCATGAGATCTTCAATTCATTCATCTCTACAGATAATTAGTTCATTTTCAATTCATTCGTCCATCTCGACAGATAATTAGTTCATCTCTTTAACAGACCATTCACTGATTCATTCATCCAACTGATCGTTTATTAATTCATCGTTCATCCATCGGTCCATACAGCTATCCGTTCATCTACTCGTATCGTATATGTCCATTCATTTATTCAGACTATAATGTATTAAAATAAAAATGGCTCTCAACTATCTTACAGAGCTCCTTGTTTATGATCATTGGGATTTGTATTTCTATTTACTATTGGAGGTTTAACAGGTGTAGTATTAGCAAACCCATCCATTGATATTGTATTACATGACACAGTTTTATTTTTCGGCAATTAAGTATTTTTAGAGTCACATTTTTAGATAAGCCAAATATATAGACTACAAGCTATCCATTTACTTAATTGCTTGTAATTAAATATTTGCTCAAATATTTTATTACGGACATAATTTTATTTGCATGGAATTTTGTTGACAAATTCAAAGACACGCATATTCTTAATAGTGAATATAAGTTCCTAAATAATAGCAGTAATACTAGTGGAATTGATAGTAGTATTGAAATTCAATTGTTTCGTAAATTATAGCGGGAATGTTTGGAGTTCTTTGTCCTGTTTTCTATCATGTTTGTGATGATGTAATAAAAACAGGTGCAGAATATAAAAATGATAGACAGGTTGGATCAAAACAGAAGCACAATTCATCAGCATATGTTTCTTTTTAGATTTCACTATTGTGACGTCAGGGCTATAAAATGGAAGCCAGAAAACATCCAGCACAGACAGACGTGTGTCTGAAATGGACCATCAGCATTGGAAACAGCTGGCAGCCTTCTCCATTAATGCTGAAGCACTGCATCAAGTTTTATACAAGACTTGCAGTTCCAATCCAAAACATACAAACTTCGGCATTTTAAGTTTTTATGCAAAAACTTAAGGAAATCCAATGCATTGATGAGGCGTCATGCTTCATGTTTGTCTATCTTTAACCCGTGGAATCGTTATTGAATTGTCATATTTTATGCCGTACTGAAACTTTACAAGTCGTCTGTTGTCTGTTTTTCTTTCCTGTCGTTTTGCACTGGTAGTCATTCGAACTCGATAAGTCTCTCATTGGGTTTTAGTGGCGCTAGCATCGAAATAAAATAACGGGGATTAAAGTAAATATATATTAAAACTTGTGAAAATCTATATTTCCACCTACTTTTGTGAGTATTCTCATATGATTAACATAATGTAGGACTAATGCTTGTTTAAACTATGCTCTGATCTTGCCGAATCTATAATATGTATGGCGAAGTTAATAAAATTAAAATATTTTTGAGGCCACCAGCATGCTCTGAGGTTTAGCTGGGGGCAATCGCACTCCGAGCCTGACATAATGCGTTCGAACTCCGCTTGGCTGATTTCCTGCTTGTGTATTTTCAAAAGTTCTACACAACTTCAAGGCGAATGTCAGACAATCTCATGGTGATTCCTCCGACTCATCTCACCAAAATACCATATATCATCAGTTCCAATGCTACATAATCGCAACAGTAATACAGCATCGATAAAAATTTATTAAAAGAAAAAAAAAACACTTTAGGAAATGGGTATAAAATCTAAAAGTAAATACAGTAGAATTCCTCGCATCCGGCAACTGTGGGACAAAGCCAATGCCAGATAATTGGAAAACATGTTTATAGGTTATGTAAAGACATACTGTACTGTACAAACTTTTTTTCCCCCGTTTTGAAATTTAATTTTTATATAGATATTTAAAAATAAAGTTTTAAAATACGTATGTTTATCTTGAGTACTGAATACGGTAATGTACATTCATCTGTTCATAATAATTATTGTAATACAGTAATACAAAATGGCGTAAAAAATACTAAATGTTTTCGTACCCTTACGACAATTTTAAAGGGCGGTCATGTGACGTGAAGAAAAGTGTAGCCAACGTCGCAATTATGAAGACGATAATGTAGCGTTCGATGATTAGAACCTCTTTAGCATATCTCTGTCTGCTTGTTTATATATACCATCTATCACTGGAATGAAACTTTCACGCGCTGTAGGAACAGAGAATTTCACACTTTCTATTTAGACTCAATTCAACATCACTTCGAAACAAATGGTAAATTTAAAGATATCGTCTTTGCGCATTGTTTGCAAGGCCAAAGTAACAGCTTACCGATGCTAACCGATCTACTCCATGGACATAACGGGGTTTTCAGTCTATGTTTTCACTGTAAAGAGTAAACACAATACAATATGCAACATGTGCAATTCACGAAAACCACTCACATCTTCGTCCGACCCTTCCATTTCGTATGAACTTTTTTTTTTGCCTAGCCAAAAGTGCCGTTGTTCTGATATTGTCTGTTATTTGGGTGCCGGATACGAGGGATTTTACTGTAATGGGCTTCATATACAAATATTACTATTTGTTAGGCGTAATTTTCTTTTAGTTATAGCCACTTTGTGTTAAAAAAATCTCTCTTTCTTTTCTATCGGTATTACCCAAAATTGTCGCCACTGACTATTTTTTTTCTCTTGTACGGAGGAGGGATCCGAAGGCTTTCATTGCAGCCTGAAGCTTATTGTGCCGCCACTGACTGTTAGAAGATTCTGAACATCTCCTTATGAACTGTCTCTATCCCTCAAATGTTCCAAATATCTGCTGTATCCTCTGACATCTTAATCCATCTTTCTCACGGAATAATTCAATAATATCAAAAGGTTTGCAAACAAACGATAAATATAATAACCGCATAAGTAAAAATCAAATGGACTGACATCAGAGAAATAAGCAACATAGACACTGATAAACTACGATCTGCCTGTTTTGGAACCCCTCAGTTAATATTTTTAGAGCAGGAAAAAAAAATAAAGAGTTGTCAGGTCATGTATAAACTACACATGACAAATAACATCAGGAATACATTTAAATATTCCATAAAAAATCATAGTATGATCGTCCTGCCAATCATTCAGGTAAACTGAAATACCAATCAGGCTGAATAATCTGTGCCCTTTGTTGATTAATAACAATAAAAAAAAACAGCTATCACGGTATACCAATACGACATTTATTTATAAATATTTACTGGGATCATGATCAAATACCAACAACGTAAAACACTGAAGTAACTGCAAGGCTACACCTACAATGCAGACTTGCACGTAAAAGCTTGATGTAAACGAAATCATAACCAACAAAATGTTGGCATACAGAATGAAAACATTTACGAAACAAATTATTTTTATTGAGCTCTGATTGATGGAATCCATTGTGGGTTGTGCGTTATTGAAATGACAATAAGTTTTGTTTACATACCGTATTGGCTACAATCGCGGCTCAGTAAGTAGACACCTTCGCCTAGTGATCCAGAGCAGCGCTTGTGCGTGAGTCAGATACCAGCTTGGGCTGATTACCATAGTTTCGTTTTTCCGGGGTTTACCCTAACTCTAAGGAAAATGCCAGATAATCCCTGGCGAATCTTAGACCTCATCTCCCCAAATATCACCTCGTTATCACCAATATCATCGACGCTAAATAACCTAATAGTTGGTGCAGTGTCGTTAAATCTTGTGTATCGAAGAAGATAAGACTTAGACAAGAAAATTAAAATCAAGAGTACGTATAAACAGTGCTGTGAATAACGATTAAATTCTGCGGAGAAACACGCTTTTCTTTGAATATTACACTTTTACTATGTTATACTACTTTTGACCAATAAAACGATATGAAAGGACGTCTTTCAACCAATCATGGTTGTTTATCCTATAATTTTTATCATTTCCCTAGCATTTATTTATTTTTATCACTTCCCTAGCATTTGTTTTTATCACTTCCCTAGCATTTGCTTCTTTGTTTTCCAACATTTCAAACTGCAAATTCTTTACGATACTATAAAACATGCTTTGCGATCGTCATTTATTTCTCGCATAGTCAACTGAAAATGGCGGCTCCGCTCAAATATTTTGGTGAATGTAACATTAGTGAAATAGAATTTTAGTAAGTCAATTAATATCTACCGGTATTTTATTGTATTAGAGTACTTATTTCTTCTAATATTTATATACTTTTTTCTGTTTTTATCACCTCCCTGCCATTTGTTTCTTTTTTTGCTAACATTTCAAACCGCAAATTCTTTACGATAGTATAAAACATGCATTGCGATCGTCATTTGTTTACCGCATAGATAATCAATACTGAAAATGACGGTTCCGGTCGAATGTTTTGGCGAAGCTAACTTTAGTGAAATAAAATTTTAGTAAGTCAATTATTATTTTAGTATATTACAGTACTTTATTTCTTATAATCTTTATATACTTACTTCTGTTTTTATCAGCTCCGTACCATTTGTTTCTTTGTTTGCTAACATTTCAAACAGCAAATTCTTTACGGTACTATAAAACATGCTTTGCGATCGTCATTTGTTTACCGCATAGTCAACTGAAAATGACGGCTTCGTTCAAACTTTTTTGTGAAGCTAACATTAGTGAAATAGAATTTTAGTAAGTCAATTAATATTTTATTGTATTAGAGTACTTAATTTCTTCTAATTTTTATATACTGTCTTCTAATCGTGTAATAGTCAATTAAATCCCTCTCGAGTTTTGATTTTCTCTATATAACCCAAAACCTTTAGTGAGATTACTGTTGATAACAGCTTTCTACACCGTTTTAGTTATCAACTTAGTCTACGTAATGCGAAGAAGTCACAAATATAACTCTTACAGCCGGGTTGGAGTAAATGACCTTTGTATTTTTTTTTTCTAAGAGAAGTATTCATTTTCGACTAATGTGGTATCGGATTTTTTGTTATACTATTTCCAAGGAATAAGCTCTTGTTAAAATCTGTACAGTTATATTACCCATTCTGTATAAAAATTGATTAATGTATTTACTAAACATATATTTCATGTGCATAATTTCTCTTCGTTCTTTGTAGTCGCGGCCCTGTTAGGCCGGGTGGCGTGGGTCGTGTAAATGCACCTAAAAGGGTGAGGTCAAACTAAGAGAAAGAAGAAGAATTCTTTGTAGATAGATAATTTAAATAAAGTTCATTTGATAGTTATAAACTATTGCTATACATAGACAGATAGCATGTACTTTACAAAATCACTATTGCGGAATCAGGGGATGTTCGTGAATATCAAGAAATATATTATACCCACAAAATATTTTCTGTACACTTTGTATACAAAAGAATACAAAACCATATGAAGCCAGTGTAGTATGTAGATGTGCCGTAACTGGAGAGAGGATCTGAAATACGTAGATCAATTGAGTTGATGCTTGCACAGAACCTCATTTGGTACAATGACGTCTGGAATCAGCGTTTCTTGTTAAAAATACAGAGGTAGGCAGGCGGGCATGAATCAGAGTTAGCCTGACAAGCAATTAGTTGATCGACCAAGTAATCAGACTGCCAGTCAGGCCGGACAAACAAGCCAATAAATAGGTGAGTGAAACAGAGAGCCATTCGCCCCCGTATAATCAACGGGCCGGCCCTGATAATCGGCCCTCTAATCTATATTTATGAACCCAGATAATCCGACGATTATAACTTATTAGTTCATTATTTAACGACGCTTTTAAACCACAAAGGATATGCAATGTATTATACCAATTATCTCGACCTAAACAGCTGCCGGTTTCTCACCAAACGGAACGGAATTCGATATCCGGCAGTTACTACGAGACTTGTTGCGTAAAAGGATAATAGGATGGCATTCCTACGCGAAATTTGCTATCCTTATGAATGAGGACGAGAGTCATTTCGATTGAAGAAAATTTCGCTTATATTATTAAAAATTGAAGAAAAAAAATTATGATGATAATGATAATTTTCCATCTTCGAGAGTTGGATTCCTTGGCTCAATAATAATAATAATAATAATAATAATAATAATAATAACTGTTTATTTATTTGGAAATATAAAAATTGGAAATTTATCTTTTGAAGGGGTGGAAAAATTCAAATACCTGGGGGTAACAGTAACAAATATAAATAAAACTCGGGAGAAAATTAAACACAGAATAAATATGGGAAATGCCTGTTATTATTCGGTTGACAAGCTTTTATCATCTAGTCTGCTGTCAAAAAATTTGAAAGTTAGAATTTATAAAACAGTTATATTACCGGTTGTTCTTTATGGTTGTGAAACTTGGACTCTCACTTTGAGAGAGGAACATAGGTTAAGGGTGTTTGAGAATAAGGTGCTTAGGAAAATATTTGTGGCTAAGAGGGATGAAGTTACAGGAGAATGGAGAAAATTACACAACACAGAACTGCATGCATTGTATTCTTCACCTAACATAATTAGGAAAATTAAATCCAGACGTTTGAGATGGGCAGGGCATGTAGCTCGTATGGGCGAATCCAGAAATGCATATAGAGTGTCAGTTGAGAGGCCGGAGGGAAAAATATCTTCGGGGAGGCCGAGACGTAGATGGGAAGATAATATTAAAATGGATTTGAGGGAGGTGGGATATGATGATAGAGACTGGATTAATCTTGCTCAGGATATGGACTAATGGCGGGCTTATGCGAGGGCGGCAATGAATCTCCGGGTTCCTTAAAAGCCAGTAAGTAAATAAGCAAGTTTATTTATTAATTTGGCAGAGTTAAAGCCAGCAGGCTTTCTCTTCCGCCCAATCTCTAATTGAATACAAAAGCCTTACATTGCAGTAATACTACAACAATAACTACAATGCATAACAAAAATGATATTGAGTAATAATAATAAATAGTAAGAGTAAGAATAAATAATAAAAGTTATATAAATTGTGTTAGTAAAGCAATAATAAATATTGATAGGAGTAATAATACATACTTACTTACTTACAAATGGCTTCTAGAGAATCCCCCGAGGTTTAAGCCCGCCATCGCAGAGTGGGACGAATTGCGATTCTAGCCGGAACAAAATCAATTTTCACATGTTCCGATTTTTATGCGTGTCCTATCTCAAGTTGTTGCTTATCTATGAGAGAAAAGCTTTGACACTAACCATAAGGACGTCACACAATGATGTTGACGAGGATTCCCCTCCGTAACCAGTTTTATTGCTCAGTCACGCTGAAATAGTGTAAGAAGCAAGCTTGTTTTCTGTGATCTGGGAGTGAAACATTTTATGATTCTGAAATGGAAAATGAAGAACAAGGTTGGTAGATAATTATTATATAAATTTTATGTTCATAATAACTTTGAATTTTTGGAAACGGCATTTTAACTTAAGGGCGGCAAATGCGATTTTTTAAAACTATTTATCGAAGTAAACGTTGACTTATAATAGCAGAGTCACATAGAGTCACATTTATTTTTATGTCAGAATGTAGGTTTAAGTTTGCACTTTAACGCTAACGTAGTTTCATTTGCTTCTACTGACCGCTCTGCATGTGGTTAATTTCTTTCAGACTTGGAACCGCTACCGTTGATTTCGCGCAGTGATTTATTTCCAATACTTGCCAATAAAAGTGGCGACTTAGCTTAGCTATATAGATGTGTTTTGAACAAATTATTTATTGAAACATGTGATTCTAATAGTGAGAAGTGCATTCGTAATGTTTTCTAATAAATATTCGAAGTAATTTTAACAGACGTTGGATGCAGTGCCACCGTAAAAAGGATTAGTTTCTTAAAAAACATTGTTATTGGCAGGTCAGAGGCAACAACAAAGATATTTTTGCAGCTAGAAAACAGGAGATTATTTCTAGATTTCGCTCTCAATTAGGGCTTCTTATTGACAAGCCGAAATCTGGTGGCCCTGGACATCAAATGATGGCGATACTGCACGTCGGTTTTTTTAAAACCCACAAATTACAGCCAATATTACGGGCATTAGTAGGATGTGTTCCCGTGAGAGAAACCTAGAAGATGTCCTACACATGTTGTTAGTATCTTCTGATCCCGTCATATCCCAGATCAATCGACATCCAAGTCCAAGAAAATCAAAATTATAAGTTGAGGTAATTAAACTGCTACAAGAACCAGCTGTGAGTGCCAACAACAGCACTGCTCAACCGCAACCCCAAGATGAGGACGACAGTAGCGCTAGCGGATCCGACACTTCTGGAGATACAACAAACGCTTCAGATTTCTAAACATGAGTCGTAAAATTTACTACATTTATTACTTTTCTCTTCATAGTAGTCTGTGAAATAATTTCTACTTACTTTAATTTTCTATTCGCATTAGTTGTATGCAATTTCTAATATTGCATGATTTTTTTAACAAATAGGCATTCTATACTAAAATAATAGTTCTCATACAAATATTTCATCAAATGTCATAACAATTTACCTTCATCTTGCTATTTTCAACGATTCGAAAGAAATTGATCAATATTAGATTTTGTTCCGGCTAGAATCGCAATCCGTCCCACTGTGCATCGGTCCCAATCCTGAGCAAGATTAATCCAATCCTTAGCAACATATCCCACCTCCCTCAAACCCATTTAATATTATCTTCCCATGTACATCTCGGCATCCCTAAAGGTCTTTTTCCCTCAGGTCTTTCAACTAACACTCTGTATGCATTTCTGGATTCACCCATACGTGCTACATGCCCTGCACATTTCAAACGTCTAGATTTAATGTTCCTAATTATGTTAGGTGAAGAATACTCACTAGATAATGCGTTCCCACTCTCTTGTATTAATCCTCCTGAAATTTCATTCATTCCTAGAGATTTGTACTTTTTCAACTTGTACACACAGCGAGCCTTGGCATTATCGACCGGTGTGGGTGACAAAGTACCTAGATGGGGGTTAATGCAATGAACCAGAGTATGGTCCAAGTGTTGGGTCCTCGTGACCTTCGCATATAAATAAATCGATAAATCGATCAAATGTGAAACTGTATATAGAAATTCATTGAATTAATAGGCACTTCAAAACAATCTACCCAAATAGTAAGATCGAAAACTCTTGAAAATGTGTACATGGCGCGGTACTGAAGAAATGATTAACACAAGAAAGAAGCTAAGTTTAACGCACAAGAAACGTTTTCTAATAATAGCGCACAGTCTGTATTTTAGTTGACTTCTTCTCTGGCTGTTGAAGCACACGTGCTTGACACGACCCTCCGAGATCCTTCACTTATCTTCTAGACCTGCAGACCAAATTTAAGCTTTTCTTAACTTCTTTATCATACAGTCTTACTACTGGCAGAATAGTACACACAGTTCAATGTAAATAAAGATTTAATTAATATTGTAACTTATCCTAAGCTATCAATCTGCCACAATTTTGGTATAAATTGTAGTATCTAGAAACACTTCGTTAAAGACCAGCAGATATGTTACTAAAATACTAGTAGAGCGGAATGTTTTTCGCTGTATTTCAAATTTATTTAGTGTTTTGCACTTTTTGGCATCGGCAGCTAGTTTTTAAAGACACTTTTCTTTTAACTGCATCATCCAATTGTCTTCTGACCAAAGCTGTGGCAAAATTGCCTCATCCGATAAGGCAACGCCTACGGCCGGACGGGGAAGTGGGCAGGCGGGGTTAACTGGTTTTGACCTGACTCTCACGCGACACATTGTTGTTTGAACAGTGCACGCGCCTACACGTGTACAGCCTGCTAAGAATAAATGACATATAATAGGCTATATTCTATTGCACATCGAATATTTATTTACGATTTGTATGTCCACATAGAATCCGTGTTGTCAGCAGATTATTTCAAGAGAAATTCCCAGGTGATTAAATTCCAAGTAGTAATAAATTTCGGGAAACGGGAAATGTTCAAGTTAAGAAGCGAAGTCGATGTACAGTGTTCACGGAAGAAACACTTGATGACATGTACAACGCCTGGAAAATTCCTCTAAGAAATCTTCTAAGCAGATGCCAATAATGTGCAGAAAATGGAGGTAGGGAGTTCCAGCATCTCCTTGTGTGACAAGGATGAGTACATAACTTTTAAAGTACATTAGATAAATTAGGCAGTCACTCTAGCATAACAACCACTGACCCACGGAGTCATGTATTGCCCGGCTGCCGGGAAGCGATAACTTACCGGCCGGCACAATCCCTGCCGCAGCTCTGTCTAGACGACAAATGGATGAACCAATAGCATTTCGGTAAACACATACGAACTTTCAAAGGCGCTTTCGACCAGATGTTTTGACAAGTTTCGTATTTGAATGGCTTCATAAAAAAGGGCATCAGTCACATCTTTTTCGAAATTGAGTTAAAACTGAATTTCCCATCTTGAACGTTCAACACATAGTTTTATCAAGAAAGGAAGCCAGTTCAACGTTTCCTTCATTGTTATATTGTGATCGGAATGTGAGCGTTTTGATAAAGGAAGGGCATCGGTCCGGACAGTTTTTCTTAATTTCCCACAACTTAACTAAAATGGACTGATGCCCTTTCTTTATGAAGCAATTCATTCAAATTAAAAACTTTAACCCTCTATTTAAATTTCCTTAAAAGTTGTGTTCAGATTATTTTTTCTCCTCGATTTACAACTTTAAAACTGTCAGGACTTTAACTGTGGTCTCCGACTTGAAGAAGTGATGAAAAAACCGTTTGTACTCTTATAAAAATGTATCTAAGTTAGAGAAGATGGGTCAAATTCTGTGAAAAATGAAATCTTAAAAAAAAAAATAGATGACGATGAAGATGAAGACGAAAGAACACCATAACACACTCTAGAAGTAAGAGGTTCGAGTGCTTCATTGACTGTGATAGCTATATCTCTTAATTCTTCTCGCTGCTTCCAGCTCCTCGGAGTGCAAGGGTTCGATCAGGCGTGACGTTGATCATCCAACCGTTCAATCCCTCTGTCTCCGCAGTCCTGTTTGCTTTTTGGGTCGGGCAATTTGCTACGTAACGCGAGGCGGCGTCTAGTGTTTGATTAGGTATGGAGTAGCAGGCTCTTTCCCGTGGTCAGATAAGTTGCTCTCCGTCTCTCGCGTCCTCGAGGGAATTGCCGCAAGGGTCCATGTCGGCCTGACTTTGATTAGCTACCGCAACACACTAAGGAGGACGGAGACGCTTCATAATCCTAACGAAGCCTTTGACCTCCTCCTCAAATTCATCTTAGTCTTCTAATTTATCTCCCTAGCCTTCCTTCCTGGCTGTCTGAGTTATTGATCTACTTCCTTCCGTCATATAGACGTCTTCCTTCGAGGGTTACCAAACAAGGGATGGCACCCTTCCTCTCGATCTTTTATCCCTGCACAAAGAAGGGGGGAATCTTACTAACAGGTTGTATAAAAGCAATTTACATGAAGGTATATCCAGTGTCATAAGACTTTTACTCTCTATAATATGGTATGAATGACATTCAAATATTAATATTAAAATCATCACAATCCTGCCAATAATTCAGGAAAAATGGTTTCTAATGATAACATTTCATCAGCTTATAGGGGACCCAAATTGTAATACAAGGGGCAATCAATAAGTTTTCGGACTGCCCTTAAAGCAGGCAACACACAGGACATATAAAACGAAAAATTTATCTTGAACCAGGGAAACGCCTGAAATCTATACTACATGCATCACTTGACAGACAGAGAAGAAGACTAGCCATAAGGCATATATGGAGAGATTCCAATAAAATTGCAATAGCTCCTTGACATGGATGCACAAAATCACATGTAGAAGTTCGGTTCTTAAAGACAATCTGACACTGTTTGATAGACTGACTCAACAGACATGGAAGGAATGACTTTCAGTAACACGCGCATGTATGTTTAATGGTACAATAAAAACAAGTGCAGTTCGAAAATGTATTGATTGAAAAGTGATAAAACCTTTGAATTCATTGGAGCTTTGCTAAAAATATGGTTTGCATTTAAATGAAAACAGTATTCAGTTGAAAAACAATGCAGTTGTATGTAAAAAGTTATTAAAACAAATTAAAATACGATTTCCACATTTTTCTTAAACCATTAACACGTCTATTCCAGACTCTGCTCAGCGTTCAGAAGAAAATCTTGCAAAGTGATCTGTATTTTATAAGTAATATTATAGCTTTAAGTTTTCATGATTAAATATTAATATTTTATTTAAGGTGAGATCAAGGCCAAATTTTTTAAATTTATTTACTTAACTCATACTTCTGTCGTTACAGATTGACATGAGAAAGAATACCAAACAATTTCATTTGAAAAGCATTTGTGCAAATTCTACGCAGTATTACAATAAACCTTTTTCAAAACAAGAACGTAAACACATTAAGTACATTAATTAAGATTTTAAAATGGTTATACATGAAAAAATTTACAGATTTTTATCTGAAATAATTATTTTAACTTTACTGTCTATTTTGGTATTTATACATTATGAAACTTCCCAATAGCAAATGCTTCAAATTATATAATACGTTTTATGTGTTAAAACTATATTTTTTTGGTCATCTTGCACTATTACATAAAATATAAAAAAGTTATTTCTGAAACTATTTAATATATGTGGTTTGAAGCGCTTTGTTCTTGAATTTTTGTTTCATTATTTGCCGTTACTGTTCATCACTTTATTGGATAACTTTATAATTTTTCGAAAACAAATATAGTGTTACGTGTTTTTGTCTACATTATCGCTCATTTTCTCAGAAGTTAAAAATTCATGAGTGACTAGGTGGCCGGGATCCGACGGGATGAGCGCCGTCTTGAAACACTAAGTGATTGCTTACGCATATCATATTATTTAGATATACCGAAGTACATAATGATATTTCCGTGCAGAAATTCTGCATTACAATATGACGAAGGATAGATGAGTGCAACTCTCTACATAGTGCGTTGGATATTGTGCCACTCTCACATATTCTGTGACACAGTACATGAGGGTACCCAGGCAACCAAAGGGAAAACTGAGAGATAGAACTTAAACTGAGGGGATTCGACCCGGCATCGGAACAGGAATCCGGTGTGACTTAGTGGATAAAGCGTCAGCACGAACAGCTGAAAATCCAGATTCGAGTCCCGGTGCCGGAGAGAATTTTTCTTTGATCTATCCATCCTTCACCATAATTAAGAATATTAAATCCAGACGTTTGAGATGGGAAGGACACGTACTGTATGGGTGAAACCAGAACTGCATATAGAGTGTTAGTTGGAAAATCTGAAGAAAAAGACCTTTGGGAGACCGAGACGTAGAAGAGAGGATAATATTAAAGTGGATTTAAGGAAAATGAGACATGATGCTAGGAACTGGATTAATCTTGCTCAAGATAGGGATCGAAGGTGGTCTTATGTGAGGGAGGCAATGGACATCCGGGTTCTCTAAAAGTCATTTGTAAGTATCTATATGACAGCGAGGGAAGTGAGACGGTATGCGCCGGTATGGAATACAGTCACTGGTTTCTATGGCCAGAAAACATACCGTTAGTGAAAACTGACATACCGTCACTGAAAAAATGTGATCCGTAAAAATTTGTTTATACATTTCTTCACAGCAAAGAGTACTATCTCTTTGCTCCGTAAATCTAAACCACAGCCTTATTCAATGTGTATTTAGACAAGTTTATTTGAAAGCTGTGGTCTGTAGTTTGTGGTGGCTAATATTGTCAATTTAGTGACTGTCATTTTTGATATAGTTGCACTTTTTATAAATAACTAAATAAGACACTTTGAAGCTTTAACATTATTTTAAATGATAAGTCTCAAAAGTCATTGCAAAATAATCTAGTAAGTAACTGAAGTAACTTGAAATTATTTTTTTAAGAAATTTAATGCGTTGCATAAACTTCAAAGATTCGTGTTACTGACTGTACGAAACAATTTATTGTATACATAATGCATGTGTATGTTGTAAGGGAGGGGTATGTCTTTTTCTTTTTAATGGAGGTATGCCAGGGGAAAATCTTGGGGTAGCATACCGCATTTGGTTTTTCCCCACTTCCCTCACTGTATATGATGATATTCATTTTTGATCCTACAGAATTTATTAATAAATAACATTATTTGTCAGTAAGTAAATGTTCACATCCGAGCGTTTTTTGTAGTTTTGTAATTTTTAATGTAATATAATTAATATTTAAAGATAAAACACACATGCTGGGTCAATTATACAGTGTTCATAGATTTCATAAGAAACATTAAAGATTATATATTACAATTATATGAACACTAATAAATATAATATAATTATTAAAGAAATTAGTAATAGTCAGACATGTTTCGGAGATGCTTCTCCATCTTCAGTGACTATTTACCACGACGGATGGTTTAGGTGATCGAACCGCGTTGTTGCTTGGCTTAAATGTTTCTTATCAAATCTATGAACACTGTATAATTGACCCAACATGTGTGTTTTATCTTTAAATGTGAAAAAAGCTAGCGAAGAAAAATTTGTCAATTTTTACTACGACGTGCGTCTTAAAATAGAACTTTTAAATAAAAAAAATAGTTTAATAAAACTTGCTTAAAGGAGGTTTTGAAATCCAAATACGTCAATATCCAACCGAACACAGATTCTCGAGGTTCTAGACATATTGTTAAACAATGTACAAAAAATAAAAAATGAGATCAAAACTACTTAGAGTAAACATTGGTAATTTCGTGGCAGTGGTTATTTCGTGATACTTTTTCTTTGCTCTTTTGTGAACTAACCAATGGTGTTACGAGATCCAAATTTCTGCCAAGGGATTGCATATGTTGCCCAGTTTCCAGAAACATACAGCTAAGCTTTGTGTGACTATTGTACTTGCTTCAGTGAGCTTTTATGTTTGGAGACAGCAAGTTTGCGTCGACTTCTCAGGCGTACAAATTTTGTGGATGTTTGTAATTACATTACAGGCTTATTGCTAAAGGTAAGCATATGATATTTGGTACAAAGATTTATTGTCTCTTCATGAAATTTTAGGAAATGTTTTTGGAATTTTAGACATCTGTAGTCGCCATATAGGCTTAGCTTTACTGATAGAAATCTTAGCTGTTTGAGGCGAAATTTTGTTGAGCATTAAATGTTACAATTTTTAAAATAGTATAAAATGTATTACAATAGGAATTTTAGAAATCTGAAGACAAGTTGTGATAACAAAAAAGAAAATGGAGACGCAATGGGTTCAGTATAGCTTCTGTTGTCATGCTAAGTGTCAATGATAAGTGCTAGATGATTTACTTGCAAGAATTGTGACAGAAGATGGAACATGGCTCCACCATTTTGGACCGGAGACAGAGGCAGACAATGGAGTGGCATCATGCAAATTCACCAAAGAAACAGAAATTCAAAAGTGCATCTTTGGCAGGAAACGTTATGGCTACTGTGTTTTTCGATTCAGAAGGACTCTTGCTTGTGGACATCATGCCACACGGAACCACCATTAATTCTGACGGGTATGTTGCAAATCTCAAGAAACTTCTAGTTCGACTGAGTCGTGTTCGACGACATCGGGAGAAGCAGGATATTCTGCTATTGCATGACAACGCACAGCTATATGTCAGTCACAAGACCACAGATCAGATCAGAAAATTCGGATAGACAACACTGAAACAACCGCCTTACAGTCCTGAACTGGCACCGTGCGATTACCATCTCTTTGGTAAACTGAAGGATCCCTTCGCAGAACGAGGTTAGAAGATGACTCCCTTGTGGACGCTGCTAAAGAGTGGCTCAGACGTGTTGGTCCAGTCTTTCACCGTGTTGGTTTACAGGCCCTCGTTCCTAGGTTACGTAAGGCAGTTGAAAGGGACGGGGATTATGTGGAAAAGTGACATTTTGTTCCTTAAGGATGCATCTACATTCTGTGAAAATAGCAAAGCTGTAGGATAAAAATATAATTTTTAAACAAACGTTATGCATTACTTTAGGAGTTACCCTAGTAATATACGCTACAGTAAAGTCCGTAATAAAAGTGTTCACCCTTTCAGGGCAAAGAAGATCCATTTTCAATTTCAATTTTTACTTTGATTTCATTCTTATTATGTGTTGATATGTATTTCTATGTTTTCTTGCTATGAATATTAGACGGAATTACTATGTTTGAAGTCTTGTAACAATAAATGAAAATTTCATTTGACTTTAATAAATTTTTCCACAATTCTTCTACCTCTCACGAAATTATCAGTGCAATATCACGAAATTACCAAGGTTATCACGAAATAACCAACCTTTCAGCTTAAGTTGTAAAAGTGGTTTTTCGGCACTTATTCAAGAACGTGTCCAGTCTTTTATGTCTCCAGATTTGTACAGCAAGTTATCGTCATTTAGATGAAAAAATCGGAATAAGGATATATTTACACATTTGCATTTTAAATTAGTTTTCATGAAATTATCACGAAATTACCAATGTTTACCCTACATACAGAAAGACGAACTTAATTTGAAACTATATAACTGTCACTTAAATATACTTAATGTTGTACACCCCGTAAAATGGGAACTACTTCAGAAAGAGATCTTCCAACGTATAAGTAAGAAAATCAGATTTCAATTTCTTAAATTAAAAAAGAAAGTTAAAAATTTACGTTCAACTCAAAGACCAAAAAAAGACGAAGTCAATAAAAGTTTTTCGTAAAAAAAAGCTCCTTCTTTAAGCCAAGCAACAACGCGGTTCGATCACCTGAACCAGCCGTCATGGTATATAGTCATTGAAGATGGAGAAGCATCTCCGAAACATGTCTATTACCAATTTCTTTAATAATTATATTATATTCATTAGTTTTCATATAACTGTAATATTTAATGTTTCTTATTAAGATAATTAACTTTGAAAAAAATTGACATTTAGACTAAATGAACGAGCTCATTGTCACGGGACTTTGCAATGATTTCAATATCCATTTTAAGATACAAAAATAGCACATGTAAGATACATTATATTATAGTACTGTTAAATAAACACAGAACTTTACGGCATAAAAAACAATATTATTTTCATCAATCATGACGTTAAAGTCTGCTAAGCTACGAGAATTACACTAAAAATGGACACAGGAAAGAGCTACGAACGTATAATACTATAATTATTTCGAGTTCGGAAAACAATTGCCAGCTGCTGTTACTTGGCAAACAAATGACAGACGTCAGTTTCATTTGAAACAATTGGAGCTTACAGAGATAAGAGAAATAATATTCATGGCAGAATTGTGTTTCGTCTCTGTACTGGAGTATACTCCAAGTATATTTATTCCGCTGTGAAAGCGTCCAAGCATGGAACATCTGTTCAATGTCACAGAAGCATTACTGAATAACCCATAGCAAGGAGATATCCGATTTTATTTTTTAAAAAAGTTTTTAATCAGATTATGGCACATTCATTAAACTTGTACCAAAGTTTAGAGCAAGAATAGAAAATAGTGGAATTATATAATAATGATTACTATTATAGGATGTGCTCTTCAAAGTTTGCACAATTCTGAGCAACTTTCCCTGCAGCTTTAAAACCCGGAGTCACTAAGTAGAGCTTCCTCCAACCCCGAGGTTAAATATCGTTTGGAACAATGAAGAGAATCGACGCTAAGATAAAAAAAAACACATACCGAAGCGTGCTTTAAGGCTAACGGCTGAAGTTGTACACCGAGACTGGAGTTGTCCCGGGCGGTCTAATGGTTACCTGCTAGCCGTCGGGTCCGAGGATAGCGGGTTCAAACCAAACCGAGATGTTAAAGGGTAATAAATGTGACAATTACACTTTTACTACGTCATACTACTTTTGACAAATAAAACGGTGCGGAACGACGTGTTTCAACGAATCATGGCTGCTTATCCTACAATTTTTACCACTTTCCTATCATTTGTCTTTGTCACCTTCTTAGCATTTGTTTTTATCACCTCCCTAGCATTTTTTCTTTGTTTGCAAACATTGAGCGTATTCCGAATCTCAGCGCTGAGCAATATGATGGCATCAAGGTGTTCCGAATTTCAATGATGACGTCACTGATGCTCCAGCGGTGTCGCAACTGTTCGTCAGCTTGCAGAGGTGGTGGCAGTATCCATCAGCCGCCATCAGTGAATCTGATTGCTTCTTGTATAGGGCGGGACTTAGCAGACGAATGACAACGTTCACTGTTGTGTCATGGCGGTGTGTTCTGCTGTATTGTTTGTAATGAGCACAACGTAAAAAAAACAATATGTTAATGGCTTATGAACGAACATGTCAACGGACCAGTTATCACTACTGGTTCAAGAAGTAAATTGTTTATGCTCTCTTTTCTTTGAACGAGATGACATTATGGAAATTTCGCAAAATCTTGCTAGAATAGCACATACAACTTATACAACGCCATGATAGCCATTGAACCTTTCAGCAGTTTTGTTCCTATTTCGTTGCAGCGTGACGTCATTGATGTCCACCGGTCCGGTGAGATTCGGAATACGTTGATTGTAGGTTTACTTTCAATAACTGTAGGCTACATTTTAAAATTATTCATGTTTATTTCGTCATCCTTAATTAAAAGTTTTATATCTTTTATCTTGTTTATATTACGAGTATTTAGGTTATGTTATAGCTTCTGCTTTATGAGATTATGGATAGTCACGTATCAGGGACTTTTAATATATGAGGCGCTCAGAGCTAAAGTGGATCAAGTCACACATTTTCATAAAGTGAGTTTAATTCATTTTCTGTTTATATCTTAAATTAGATCTTTTCCGAGCAGTAATGGATCAAGTCTTAATTCTGAACATTCGCCGGTAGGTGACACCAGTCACTTTTGGCTCAGATTATTTGTTCACGATGTTCTGAGCCATAGTGGATCAAGTCACCAAAGCGTTGCATCAATTAACATCACAATTATTTATATTTTATAAATATAGAATTTGTGAATAGAACAATAAAATTATTGCTAGTCAAATTAGATAATCCACTATTTAGCAGATTAATTTAGCTTAACTGTGGCGCAAGGTGACAGATCAGTAGTGAGTGATCTCATAGTCAGAGTGCACGGCGACTCACAGCAGAAATTCCCAATAAAATCGAGCCTTTTTGGGAGGGATACATTATGACCCTTTCCAATGCTAAGTACAGTTAAGTGAAAATAAAATAAGCCTGCAATAAACGAGGTTTCGTTATTTCCAAGAAAGGCATCTTCTGTGTGCTTTATAAGATTGGTAAAGCTCGAATGGAATTAATTTCTATCATTTCGTGCGGTGTGGCGACATGTAACGGGATTTGTTTGCTTTTTCCATTCTGGAATTAATCCCATCCGAGCTTTGCCAGTCCTATGTCTTTCTTGGAAATAAAGAAACCACGTGTTTTGCAGGCTCCTATGATTTTCACGTAACTGCACTTGGCATCGGAAAGAGTTGTTATGTACCCCTCCCTAAAAGACTCGAGTTTCTTGGGCATTGCTACCGTGATACACCGTACACTCTGATTATGAAATCACTCACTACTGGTCTGTCACCTCTCGCCGCAATTCTGCTGTCGGTATGATTCCTGAGGCACACGACGTCATTCAAATTCGTTATCAGAGATCGTAAACAATCCTATATTGCGCGGTCACGCGCTGCTCGTCGTAAGGGTGACAGCTTATGCGGAAGGAGATGAAGGAAGTGCCGATAACCTATCACATCGATGTGCGCTATTGCAGCTCTCAGATTATAAATGGATCTCTCTGTAATGTCGTAGTAATTGCAGTGGTGATGATAGTGGTAGTAGCAGTAGTACTAACAGAGATAGTTGAAATATAATAATATGCTACCATTACTTGAAGTTGGGTTGGACGAAGTTTGTAATTGGCACGTGGTTCGTCCCCGAAGCAACAGAAGGCAGCGCGGGGAGGTGCGCAATCTAACACGAGGCCAGGCGAGCCTGCTCAACCTCCGCAGGTACCAACATCAGATTTATACGTGATGTCTCATCTGGGGATTGCAAATGTCAGGTCATGACAGTGAGGCAAGCCCAATGAGGGGGCCGGAGAGGGGGGAGCTGAGAAATCCCAGGGGGAGGGTATGAAAATGTCAGCGGCGGTATGGCTGCTTGTAATGGCGTCCTCTGGGACATGCGGTGACTGCCAGATGGAGAGGAAAGGGGTCAGTACAAGACGAACCCCAGGGCTCCGCACTGCCACTTCGTTATCTCCTGCAACTGGTGACCCTCCCCCCCCCACACCCGTGCAGTTACAGTACGCTCAAGTCCGTGTCCTCCTCTGACCCCTTACTCCACACTCTCTACAGTATAACTACCTACTCTATCTACCTTATGTAATATAATGTGTTAATACAAATAGAGAAACTTTGTGACTCAGTTTGCGAAAGGGGGGGAAACATAGGGCGTGTTAAAATTCTACGTGGAATTGGACTCTAGCAGTCATCAGCTACTCGCTGTGAGAGTTTCTGTACGTGATAAATTCGTGATAATTTTATTGCCCATCAGGAAGAATCCCCACTTGCAACTTACATTCATAAAAGTTACCACTATTTCCTAAGGTAGAACTCCTGAGATTTTCTGGAAAATGGTACAATTGAGCTAGATTTTCTCGAAGTTTTTTCACTTCCTTCTGTCAAATTAATTCTTCCACTTTCGGGTGAACATCGGATCACTGACCGCACTAACTGTTTAGTTCATATAATGTCATTAAATAGCTATATATATCCAGTTGCTCGCAACGTGAGTTTCTGTACGTGAGAATTTCGTGATGATATTTTGGAAAATACAGAAGAATCCCCACTAATCACTTGTAATACTCGTACCAACTATTGCGAACGAACTTCTGAGACATGGTTAAAAAAAGTACCTAACAAATATTCTCGAACTTGTCTCTACCAATATCATCCCATCACTGTTCAATTGTCAGCACAGTGTCAATTCATTGACACTAATAAACCCTGTAGTTCTCAAGTAACATGAACTCGTTTTCAGATGTATTTCGGATTCTGTTAGATATCGATTATTATCCTACACTTGGCTTAAACATACATTCTAATTGTAGGATAAGAGAAGAAGCTATGAATCTTCTTTACATGCTATATCTGGTAAGGTTTATCTTGTCTCAGTAGCAATAAAACCAAGTCCCTTCAAATGAGGGTGGAGATTATAGGAGGGTTGTAAATTTGCAGGATTCCTTTCAAAACCTTGCTATTGTACAGGCTACCGGTACTTGAAAGACAAGCTCAGTGACGGAACTACACAGTACGAGGAGAGATATTTTGTTATTTTATTTTGTGCTACAGGATGTATAAACTAGTCCCTTCCGCCACTGGATGGATGGACGGCATCGCTCCACTCCCCTATCGCCATAACAATACAGACGAAGTAAGACATATCTCCTTTCTCTCTTTTTTCACAGTGAGACAAGATATATCACACAGACTTTAGTCAAATTACTTTAGCAACTATTTTATCGACAACTATATGAATCAAATAAGAATTATACTAAATTATAAAAATTAAAAGGCATTAGAATTCGAACGGTTGACCTCTAGATCTGCAGTTCAATGCTCTACTACTGAGCTATAACACGCTTGGTTGTAATGTGTTGAAGTTTCATTATTGCAATGAGCGAGAATACAGCAGTGGAAAAGTCGTGAGAATTGCCTCCTAGCTTGGATGAACTGTTATCTGAAAGATAGTGCACGACACACATGTTAAAATTTATTTTATTTCGTTCGTAGAGATTGCTTCGCTCGACCTACGGTCTTTTTAAGCAAACATCTCTACTCGCAAAATAAAATGCAGTTTCTAACACATGTATCATAAATTAGTATTTCATCTCACATGCAATATGTCTAATCCATGTGCTGTTACACATCTAACTACTGCAATTGATTCACTCACAAAATGTTATTCCCATCTCCACTGTGTTCACTACAGGCGTGGACAAATTATTAGACTAAATTAATTATATGTACAACGAAGCTGTATTTATCGGTAGAAATAATGAACAAAAATGTATTTTGCACAGATATAATGAACAGAAAATTGTGTCTTGAGGTTACTAAAATTTTGTGAACATTCCCTTATTCTTTATTAACACGTTGATTTTGTCGGGATGATGGAAACCAAAGTTTGACACTTTCTTTGAATATCAACATCATTTAGCCAGATATCAGACTGCTTAAATGAGTCCATGTTTTGTTATAAGCCTCTTTTTGTTCACTTTCTTCTTCAGTATAGATCACAGATTTTCAATTTCGTTCATGTCCGGTCTTCTTGCAGGCCATGGGAGAATATCTTCTGCAGTATATAATTAAAATACCAGTAGTACCAAGATAGCCAGAAAAAATATACTTAACCATTGGAAAAATATACACCAGAAGATGTAAACAATCACATTTACAACAATAGAGACTCTGTGAATTGATATGACGAATTATATATTTTGTTTCCAAGAAAACGTTTTAGTCTAATAATTTGTCCACGTCTGTACAATTCTAGCATTACCAGCCGGGGCATGAATTCGTGTCTTTCTGGTAAAAGACAACTCCAGCTGGACTCTTAAGAGTCATTAAGGAGGAAGTCTTCAACACACGTGATATTATTAACACAGTTGCAACGAAAATTGTGAGTCGCAAACATGTTGCAATGAAAGATAAGGGACGTCGCGACGCCTTATGGCAGAATGAAGTTATAGCGGACCAAAATTGAGTAACGGTTCGCAGATTCGACAGAGTGATCCGTCCCTGGTTTTATGGCATACTTAACTGGCACTTTATTCTCGACACTGCATCTGTGTGCCTCCTGCTTAATGGCGGAGAAGGAATCGTAAGCCCAGAGGTTCACGGCTAGATATTCGACAATGCTTAAAAATCCTTAGTCAGTATAATGGAAGATGCGATGTAGCACTCCTCCCCATAACACTGTAAATTATTCTACTATCATAGTTCAGTGTAAAATTCTTTCAGTGTAAGCGATAGCGATTTCTCTTCTCTCATGTTTTCTTCCATCTTTTCCCCTCTTTCTACTTTACTTAATCCTCTTGCTCCTTTCCTTTTCTCTTCTTCCTTTCCTACTTCATCTTCTTACTTCACTCTTCTTCAAATCATCTTCCTATTTAATTTCTTCTTTTAATTTTACATCTTCTTACTTCACAAATTCCCATATTTTCCCAATTTTACAGACCGATTATTTAGTCCTGACAGCTCAGCGACGCGGAAGAGGGGAAGTAATAGGAGTAGTGGGGAGAGCTCCGGAGTAGAGATAAGGCGAGCTGTCGGTAAAGGAATGCAGTACAGCTTAATTGTACTAGAAATATACCGCTATACCGCACGCATGACATCCGATCGCTCCGAAGGCCAGCGAGTGACTAATCCAAACACCCCTTGGCGTAACTAAACGGACTCGCCTGACCCAGGCGCACATCTTCGGCGACTATCAGGACTAACTAATCGTACTGTACACGATTCATCTACTTAATGACTTCATATTTTACACCTCCCCAGTTTTTTTTTCTTCTTTGCTGCAAAGAAGTCCAAAACCTAACACTGCGACCTATAGTGAACTTATTGTGTCATATCATTCCTAACATGCGAATAATTCTTTGAAGTGTGAACAGTCCAGGTTTTCTAGATACCGTGACTCGGCTGCGTGGTGTTATTTGTCAATGCAGTCTAGAACGTGAAGTCCTCCTACACCCCCTCTAAATCGTACTACTTCGTCAGACTGGTATTGTCTATATGTCGGTCACAATATTACCGTATATCACACCGCCGCAACGTTTTGAGCGAATAGCCTACTATTGAAATGGTAGTTAATATTGAAATGGATTTTTGCCTGACAATTTTGAAAGGTTTTCTTCTGAGTCTCGTCGCCTGAGTTTCTGCTGCCTAGATTGGAGTTGTAACAGGCCAAAGGCCTTTAACAAAGACGAAGAACATGTATAAAGTCGCTAACTTTTCTTCGTCTCTTTAAATTACAGTACCAATCAGTTTGCATTCCTAAAAGCATTTATTCTGTGCGAGTCACCTGATGCAGTAACACACTTCGGAGGCTTTGGGGCATCTCTCCTCGCGCTCTGCGAGAGATTTCCGATGTCTGGCTGCAAGGTACTACGTCCATTTACATGTCAACATCCCGCCTGAAGACGGAGCGTGACCTCTTGCACGAATCGTGCAGCTCATGAAGTTTCCTAGCAGCCTGAATTAATAACAAACTCCACAGAGCTCTCTGCCTTGTCTCTGCCATCGATTACCGATCACTTCTGCCTGTCAATCGCTACGCGACTTCAACGAGGCAACAACTACAAATTGCTCCACACGCGAACTGCTTATTTGAAAGCTCCATCGGAGCTGGATACACGGAGATAAACAAAACAGGGAACACGATGATGATGATGATGATGATGATAATAATAATAATAATAATATTTTAAATGATAGTTTAACGACGCTCGCAAATGCCGAGGTTATATCAGCATCGCCGGGGTGCCAGAATTTTGTCCCACAGGAGTTGTTTTACATGCCAGTAAATCTACTGACATGAGCACACTTAAATGCCATCGACCTGGGCCGGCATCAAATCCGCAACCTCGAGCACAGAAGGCCAGCGCTATACCGACAACACTACCCAGACCGACTCAATAATAATAATAATAATAATAATAATAATAATAATAATAATAATAATAATAATTTCAATGATGGTGTAACGACGCTCGCAACTGCCGAGGTTATATCAGCATCGTCGGTATACCAGAATTTTGTCCCACAGGAGTTCTTTTACATGCCAGTAAATCTACTGACATGAGCCTGTCGCATTTAAGCACACTTAATGCCACTGACCTGGGCCGGGATCGAACCCGAAACCTTGAGCACAGAAAGCCAGCGTTATACCGACTACGCTACCAAGATCGACTCAATAATAATAATAATAATAATAATAATAATAATAATAATAATAATAATAAATAAGCCACACATTATGCTGGATTTGAAACTCAATGAGAAATGGACAAAAGTAAGCCTCTGCTGGTCCACCGTTATGGCTGGGAGGTTAGCGAGTCTAAATCCGAACTCAGTGGTCCCGGGTTCGATTCCTGGTCAGGACAAGTTGCCTGGGTGAGGTTTCTTCGTAGTTTTTCCCCTCACTCCTATAGATGAATATCAGGCGATTGGAACCCCACTCATCTTCGCCACTTCCTTTCCTTCCCCATCATCCCGTTTCTGGTTTTTTAGATCACTCTACAGGCGGCCTCCCGAAGCTGCTGACTCTCGACCGGCCTCCGTGAAATGTAGTTCAGCGATGTTGGATGGCTTCTGCAATGGCACCCGAGGCGGACCTACTCGGGGGAGGAGTTTCGCCTCGGACCGACAGGAGGGCCTTGGGGGAATTTGCCGAAGCAGGAATGGTATATGGATTCTGTTGGCTGTAGGGACCGGTCGTTAAGGGAGCCATGTGGTTAGGGCGGTGCGCGTAGTGGATCTGTGGCATGCAACTCATTCCATATCGAGGGTTAGCGCAATAGATCTCAATAGGTCGCAATGCTGGGCCATCCGTGCCCCCCTCAGTTAAATTCCATTCCATTCCAAGTCTCTAATGCAAAAAAATTTAAAACACTTTTTCCCAATAATGTGTCCACATTGTACCATTAGTCATAATGAGCAAGCAGAATAGCACTAGACGAAGTTAATGAACTCTGTAAAATAGAAAACTACCTACTGGAGTATACACATCAAGACATAGAAAGCAAGTTTCCTTTGTACATTCACTATCACGAATTTTTCGGCACTTAATTAGTTGCAATTGGATTTCGTATACGTTCATTTCAAACTTATTCTAATAATATGACCAGTGAAGAAATCAAAGCATTAAAGAAGCAATTTTAATTGAAAATGCGCTATAATACCAAATAACTTATGTCTAATCTAAACTTATTTCTTTGAACGTCGGATAGGCCTACTTGATACTGTAACTCACATACCCAAAAATCTCCATCTGGAAAAAGAATGATGAACAGTAGATCTCTCCCTCCATAGTTTTAATAGTGGTATACACAGGACGTAGGTCTATACAGCAGTAGCGGCAGGTGACCGAAATCCTCGGTGAGGCCAGATGCAACTAGTTTAAGTGTCTCCGATACGAAATGTTTATTTATTATATTAATTATTATTGAATTATTACTGAACACACTAGAACAATACGAAATATACAAACACACAAAAACACATACAAATGAAATTCTTAACACGCAACTCAATTTCAGAACACACACACTCTTTGATTCCACATTAAACTACACAAACACACCCCCACAGGAAACAAAACAAAAGGCACCAAGACCAGCAACAACCAGTTCTGATGATGGCCAATAGCAGGCCGAAACATGTTAAAAAGGTAACATAACATTTAACATGTGAAAGACACATAATACGTTTTCGAAAGTAAATAATTCCTCTAGACACCATGGAAAACAGTCATAATTATATCTTTTTTAAATTATAGACATATTTAAGCCCATATCTCCTTAATCTGACTTAGCAGACCCAAGTTTCTTATATTAAAATCTTCTGTAGAGCATTCCCTCTTTCCTCTTCAATTTTTGCACGCTTTTACAGAATCACCCTGTATGTTTTAGTAAAGTCCAGGAAGCTGGAAAACAGTTTTCGCTACAGAAAATAAATAAAAATATGCATTAAATAAGTAGTGTTCTTAAAGACGAAATATGCAGAAACGTCCAAAATATAGGTACACATATATGTACGAACAACCATGCGTCAATCATCTTAAATTAACATGAGACATGTAGTTACAAAATTTTTATTAAGGTATGCAGTTCCGGTACAAATATGCATTTACATACAATACTCATCACTGGTTGAACCACGGATATTATTAGAGACCTTAACATTACGATATGCAAAAAAGAGCAACAAAAGAATGGTACAGAAAGCCTGCCTCACAGGAGCTTTATGTCATACATCTCATACGATTTTACTGGAGTAGCCTAAATCCTGCTCCTTATCGAAGTGAAACATTTAACTTAACGCATGCTTGTGACATCCGCACGTACTCGTAAACAGTATGAAGAATACAAACGTTAACCCTACATGATTGGAGAATATGACTTTTCTATACAGTCACAATGAACAAGTCCACGACGCGGTTCTACTTAAGGGTGATTGTCAGGTTTATTCTGCCGTTAATGTCTCACGTGTCCTCTCTTTTCCACCCCCTGTTGCCCACGTAACTTTGTGAGATCCTACAAGGGGTGAGGGGGATACTCGAACCGCCATGATGTCGATTCTTTAAGGTCTGGTCGTAAACCTGGACAGTAATGACCCATAAAACTGTTCACCACCAAAGTACATCCATGGTCAGTCGCTTCAGTGATGTCCTTCAGAATCAAACCAAGTGCTGATAAACTATTTCCAAGTACTGTAAGCAAAGATAAGTTAGACATCTGTAGTACAAAACAGTACTCAGCATTTAATGATTTCTAGCATTTAATATGGAAGTCATTACGAACGCAGAAAGAGAACTTTCCATAGTCTCAAAATGGATTAATGCAGCTTGGTGAAACTAATTCAGAATGAGAAGACATCTACAGCGAAGATCTTCAATACTTACAGAGCAAGATACAACAACAAACAGGGAAGCTTAGCGTAAAATGAAAATATGAAGGGTTCAGAACCATAGTGGGCCAAGCGCCATTTACTAAAACCATAGAAAACAAGGGTTAAAATGAAGTTATTACCATAATTCAATGGAAGCATATAGCATGTAATATAAAGTATACACATTCAAACTAAACGATATGTCAATCTTCATTAAACTATGGTATTCACTTAATTTTAACCCTTGCTTTCTCCGTTTTTAATAAATGGCGCTTGGCCCACTATGGCTCTGAACCCTTCATATATTATACTTGATTCTAATAGTATAGGCTAAATCATTTGAAGATATAGGAGATATATTTTGTAAGTAGAGTTAAATCTTTAATACATAGGATGTAAACTCTGCAATATCATTATCAGTGTTGCCATCTTCCTAAAATTATTTCTTACGCAGGACAATAGACATCATTTCATTTACTGTTCTGCCCAAGGGCAGGTCTTTCACTGCAAACCCAGCTTTCTCCAATCTTTCCTATTTTCTGCCTTTCCCTTTGTTTCCTCATATGATTCACATAGCTTAATGTCGTCTATCATCTGATATCTTCTTCTACCCCGAACTCTTCTCCCGTTTACCATTCGTTCCAATGCATCCTTCAGTAGGCAGTTTCTTCTCAGCCAGTGACCCAACCAATTCCTTTTCCTCTTCCTGATCAGTTTTAGCATCATTCTTTCTTCATCCACTCTTTCCAACACAGCTTCATTTCTTATTCTGTCTCTCCACTCCACACGTTCCATTCTTCTCCATATCCACATTTCAAATGCTTCTATTCGTTTCTCTTCACTTCGTCGTAATGTCCATGTTTCTGCCCCATACAAAGCACTTCATTAGTCTCTTCCTTAGTTCTTGTTCCAGGTCCGTAGAAGATGCTCTTTTTTCTACCAATTGCTTCTTTGGCCATTGCTATCCTCCTTTTGACTTCCTGGCAGCAGCTCATGTTACTGCTTATAATACACCCCAAGTATTTGAAGCTGTGCACTTGCTCTACTGTCTCATTTAGAATTCGCAAGTTTATCTTCTGTATTTTTCTTCCTATGATCATGCTCTTTGTCTTGTTTGCATTTGTCTTCATCCCATACTGTTCACAGCTGTCATTTAGCTCCAGTAGCATATCCGTTAGTGACAACAGGCAAGAGTTATAAATTTTTGTTCATGAAACTGTCACATCAGACTTTAAGTTACTTGTCCAGAAAAAGTACCTAAGCCATCTTGCTTACATACAAAAAAAATGATTTAAAATTATTTTCAAAATGTACCTATAATGCCGGAGTAATGAAGCAAATGATAAAGTAATAAGTAACAATGATGTGCACGATGATATGTTATAGTTCGTTGCAATGTGACATATTAGGCCAATCACTGTATGGAACAATGCTACAATAAGTGCATTAAAGTTATAGATACGTTCCAATATACAAATCCTAGTATATTGAAATTAGTGTCATCAAACACTGTATGTTAATTTATAGTTTCCAGGTTATTTGCATGCTACTTTGACATCGTTACAGTATATCGTAAAATTCGGTTTCATCAAGAAATACTAAACATTCGATCAATATAACACAATAGGAATTGCTTGCAAATCTATACGTCAGCGCTTTTCAATCTTTTCCAACATTGTGCACGCCAAAGTTGTAATTTAAAACCCCGCGGCACGCCCATAACTCTAAACCAGTGATTCATAAAACATGTAAAATTCGATATTTTTTAAGGTTACTTCATAGTGACTCTTTTGGCGGAGAAGGTCGCAGTTTATGTTTTCTCTGGGTTCTCCCGTTTCCCCATATTAGGCATCTAATCATCCCCATATTAGGCATCTAATCATCCCGTCAACATCCCTCCATTCCGTCACCATTCCATTCCCCGAACGCCGAGACTGACCTAGGGAAGAATGAGGTTGCCTGTTCTTAGCCTAGGTATGCAACGAACTTTAGTGTGGTCAGCCGAAGTATTTTGCAAATGTGTCTAGCTCGAGGGTTAACGCAATAGATCGAATAAGATAGCAGTGCCCCTCTTTTAAATTCAAACTCAATTCAAGGTTGGTACGATATTCCAACATTACTGATCTGGCAACCATGGCTGCGCGTCAGTTGTTCTCATCTGTGCCGCTCGCATACTACACTGTGTTTACCGAATGTTGACTGTGCCACGTTCGCTGAAAGTTGACTCTTGTGGACTCACTTTTTTTTACTACTCTTTTCACTTTTATTTCCTAAATTTTTTTTATGACAATCTCCACTAGTTTCATTTTCTCGCGACACAACATCGGTTGAAAATGGCTGCTATACGTAATCAAAACTGAAATTCGTGATACATTAAAGTAAACAATATTAAATTAAAATACTAATTAATCTTACTTCAATTTCATGCGTTCTACAAAAACATTATCTTTTTTTTTTTTTTTTGTAGCCTTCCTCTCCTGACCTTTGCACAATGCGTTATCTATAATGTCACCAGGTGTCGCCCAGAGCCTTTTCTTGTGTCGTCATTGATTTGCGATCGTCATTTGTCTTCATCAACCAGATGTATCTGGCATCACACGTAAGAGTCGGGACAGAATTAGCGAGGATCGAGTAATGTCGCTGCTTTATTCACTTAGTAGCAATAATAATATCCGCATTTGTGAAATTGCAATCGTTTAGCAAAGTGATTGTTCAGTTTTCTGTAATTGTGCTTCTATATCAAAGTTGCAAACGAATAAACAATCCAAGATCTCCCTACAATTCTCTCCCTGAACCTTCTTATGTTCGTCATCTTACAAACTATACTAAACGACATTTCATACAAGTTGAGACGATGCTAAGGTAGTTCTTTCCCCTTCTACTGTCCCTGAGTCCGTCTGTAACAGACCGGTAGCTGTTACCTCTTATATCTGCACCCCCCAAGTTGTACACACAAGAAAATAAAATATTAAATAAAGTACATAAATGGATATAAAATACAGTGACACAGATGTTTGACAATTACATGTTTGAGTATATTTTAGTGTCGTTCTTTCAATATTTTCAACTAATAATTAATTAAATTAAGGAATGTTAGTTTGTATTATGAAGTCAGGGGGGAGTGACACAGTGCAGATTGTCCCATTGTGTATGCTGTAGAGTAGCAACTAGCGGTGAAGAGAACATTTATCTTCTGCTGTCAGCAGCTTTTTAATGTGCCAGTTGGTATAAACAACAATAAAATGAAATACAAATGCTTAGTATAGATTTTCGAAATATAGATTACCGGTAAACCTTTTCACTAAGTTCAAAGTCAATTAGTCGAACGTTAGTAAGATAGCCAGTAGCATCTTCCCCTTCACGGATGGTAAAGAGTGTGAGTAGAAGGGAAAGCCCATCAACCAAACTGAAATGGGGATTAGTTTCCATGTTTTAAAACAACGAAACAGAAAGTAGTTCTATAGGAGAGAGGTGACTGCGGGCTAAAGGGATAGTTTGTACAGCGTTGTCACATTGAGTGAGAACGTAGCTTTCCACTGGAGTTTTTGGTGTAAAAATTCTTCTGCTAACGACAAACTGGCAATACAATACCAATTGAGCGCTGTGCGTTGTTCTGTTGTTCGGCGGGACAATGTTGCCAAACTCACAGCGCCAGGCCACGTGCATTATAGTTGCTTTGGTGTGCTGTATCATTACCGCTGTTATTGAGGGTGTAAAAGCGTAAATCGTAAGCATTTCAAATACTCCGTCATACGCATACTTTAAATATTCTGGTGAAACCTGCAAAGACCTTAACTTAATTTGAACTCGTGCCACGACTATGTGGCAACCGAGCCTTTACTGCCAGCAACATGACGTCACTTCCTGTTTAGTCATCTCATAAGGTGGAAACTAGTTATAGTCTAAACGCCAGTGTTCCAGTGACATTCAGAAAAAAAAAAAGTGTTATAAAATTTACTCGTCTTTTCTCATTACATGTTTTAAGCGTTTCGCAACAATTCTGTTCCTTTTTCATGCTGTGAATGATATTACTTCAATTTATTATCTTCACCTACTATTCAAAAGATAACTGAATTACTATAATGCACCAAAATAAGAAGATGAACTTTTGTTTTCTGCATTACACATAATAATTAAAAAATTAAGGCATTTTACTTCAATTGTCAATTATGGGTTTAAGTATATAGGATGAATCAGGAGGACTATAAAATATCTAGAAGATGATAATTTGGACTATTCTGAGTGAAAAAATTCGTTTAAATTTGTGTTCAAATTTCAATATAATATATTTCAATGTTACGCATAACAAGCGTTGCAAGTGGAAAGAGTAAAGACAAATGGCTTAATGATCACATTTATTGCTTATTTACATGGAATTGATGGATTTCAACAGCTCAAAGCAATGACTGAAAACTGACGGGTGTTACTTAGCCTATACCTTCACGATTAAGACTAATGTCATCAGAGAACAGTATTAATGGAATTAATCGACGATTACCAATTACCCACCGACAAAATGCCCACAGGTGATCTCTGGTAGTAATTTTTCGTTCTTCATAAGATTTGTTATATGTAACATTCGAACAGCTGTATCTCCTCACGCACTGAAAATTGGACACAGTTTATATTAAGTTTTTCACTCAGAAAAACCCGTACTATCACCTCCTAAAAATTCACAATTCCTTCTTATTCATATTGTACTGTATATATAACTGATTTTCAAAAAAAATTACATAGGCCTAATATAATTATATAAAACTGAACTAAGATATACCTAAGGTAATTCAATAGTCACTTAGAATTTTGAAGTATTATAAATATAAGTTAATATTTGAGGTAGAAAACAAAAACATCACTATGTTGGGCAAATAAGGTGTTTTTCCATTTGTTATTTTTTGCATTTCCATTCTCAAACTATCAACGTACAATTATGTATGAAAAATAATTCAAAATAAAATTAATAATAATAATAATAATAATAATAATAATAATAATAATAATAGTAATGATACTTACTTAAAAATGGCTTTTAAGAAACCCGCAGGTTCATTGCCGCCCTCACATAAGCCCGCCATCGGCCTCTATCCTGTGCAAGTTTAATCCAGTCTCTACAATCATATCCACCTCCTTCAAATCCATTTTAATATTATCCTCCCATCTACGTCTCAGCCTCCCCAAAGGTCTATTCCCTTCGGCTTCCCAACTAACACTCTATAGGTATGCATTTCTGGATTCGCCCATATGTGCTAAATGTCCAGCCCTTCTCAATGTTCCTAATTATGTCAGGTGATGAATAGAATGCGAGCAGTTCTACGTTGTGTAACTTTCTCCATAATAATAATAATAATAATAATAATAATAATAATAATAATAATAATAGTAATAATAATCGTAATAATAATAATAATGCGAAAACGTAACAGAAAACGTAGGTATTTAACTTCAATTATTTAGACTTCAGGCCTAACAATTCATATTTTTTTTAGTATGTTATTTTACGAAGCTGTATCAACATCTCAGGTTATTTAGCGTCTGAATGAAATGAAGGTGACAATGCCGGTGAAATGAGTCCGGGGTCCAGCACCGATAGTTACCCAGCATTTGCTCATATTGGGTTGAGGGGAAACCCCCGAAAAAATTTCAACCAAGTAACTTGCCCGACAGGGATTCGAATCCGGGCCACCTGGTTTCGCGGCCAGACGCGCTAACCGCTACTTCACAGGTGTGGACAACACTTCATATCAAAGATGTGTTGTACAATAGAAAAAAATTCACCGAAATGAATAGAAAGTAAATATTATATTGGGTTATTTATTACACTATCCCGCCACTTTTAACTTACATTGGTAAGTATATTGATAACCATAAGATCATAGCTGTAGTGACCAATATTGTGAGATTAAGATTCATTTATTTTTTACTTGGTTATTTAACGACGCTGTATCAACTACTCGGTTATTTAGTGTCGAAGGAATTGGTGATAGCGAGATGGTATTTAGGGAAATGAGGCCGAGGATTCGCCATAGATTACCTGACATTCGCCTTACAGTTGGGGAAAACCTAGGAGAGAAAACCCAACCAGGTATCAGCCTAAGCTGGAATCGAACCCACGCCAGAGTGCAACTACGAATCGGCAGGCAACCGCCTGAACTACACCAGTGGCTGTCATATATTGAAGTATTTTTAATGTTATCTTATTTAATGGGTTTCATTAGTTCTGTTATTTCGTTTTATTCGTGAAATATTACTAATAAATATAACTCGTAATTTTTAAACCTCTCTAGATAAATCCGCTCAACAGTGAAGTGGCTCGCGGACTTATTTATAGATATGTTCAAAATCCGCCTATTATTACATATGATAATGATGAATGTTAGAACGAAACATGTTGGTGAAATAACTGAGGAAAACAGGAGAACCCCGAGAGAAACATTCAATCGTCACAATTACGATTCCGGCATCGCCGAGGTTTGATCCCGAGTCCGCAGTCATCATTCATAAGCCAGCGGTTTGCCAACTGATACAAGGGTGCCCGTGTGCATGTTGATATATGATAATTATGTTACGAGATTTGTTTGAATTTTTTGTGTTCGGCATTCTAAAGGAAGCTAGACACCAAGTTCCCTTTTAAAGTCAGTCAGGTTCTTTTTCGTTCTTCTTCATAAGACTAATATTGCAGGTTAATTCTGAACGTTTTATTGTCAATCCTAGTGGTAAAAGGGAGTTATAAAATTTCTATGACGCATTTATAAAATTAACTTAACGCACTTCCTGTATTCTGGCGAAAGATATTGCACATAACTCAGGATATCAACTGCGTGTAGGGTTACTCAACTACGAACAGATATCCTGAATGGAAATAAGACAGCCATAACTTTTTAAGTGCGTTCAGTTAATTGGCATAGAAGGAGGCGAATAAAACTGGAAGGGTAGCAAGAGGGGGACAATAAGTAATGGCAATAAATTGTCAGTTCGTTAAAACAAAGTGACGTGGAAAGCCATTACCTTCTGGAGCTATTTGTTCACCTTCGCTTTCTGTTGCAGCATTTCTTATTCAGAATTATAAACTTGCTACATTTACAAATATAACAACCCATTCCCAAATGCATTACGATACGCAAGCATATGGAAAATGCTCATAAAATAATTTTTTAATCTCGAAAAATGAAGAAAATTACCAAACATTTAATTCCTCAATTCATCAATACCCTACAAGCATTGTCATCTATGGCCTACTTCCGAAGATCTTGCAACATAATACAGGGTGATCCGTTTGGGTATGGATAAAATAAAAACACCGTAAAACATATTTTAGTACTGAACTTTATTTGCTGAAACTTCGTGCATACAACCCTGAAAGATGAGAGATTCCTCAGAGCTCAACATGACCCCCATTGCGCACCCTGCACAACTCATAATGGTGATGCAATTCAGCCCCTGTCCGTTGTAACATAAGAGGGGTGATTTTTTGAAAAGTTCCAGTAATTTTTACTCTCAGATCATTAATGTTCCTGGTTTCTGTGAATAGATAATGTCTTTAACAAAACCCCACACGAAGAAGTAAGGAGGGGTTAGATCTGGGGAGTTTGGGGGCCAAGCCAAGAGATAGCTGCTTCTCGTACTGGGTTTCGCCTGCGACCTCCTGCATGTTTTTTTTAAACACAGAACCTATAATATAGCAGCCCACGCGAGCACTGAAATGTTCAAACATTAATCAAGTCAAAAATGATAGTGTAGTTCTCGCCAAGCATAGATGGCCTCTCCCACATGACTTTTCTGACTTTGTCGACCCAAAACATAATAAATAATTCGGTGCGTGTCTGTTAGTAATGTAAATAGTGCAGTTAGTAGTCGTCTCTCGCAAACATCTTATCAGCTGTTACGTCTTCACATTACTGCACATTATAGTCTAGATAGATAGATAGATTTACTCGTTCCATAATATTCTTAAATTTGCTTTATAGCATAGAATAAAGAACATGTCCAATTCTTACGTTTAACATATAAAATGCAAATATGAAATATGTACAGAATTAATACCTTAATAACAGTAATATTTTATACAATGCAATATGTTTACCATTTAATGGTATTAAATATTTACACAGTACTGTGAAATGTCAAGAATTCATCTACAGAATAGAAAATGTGAGATTAAGTAATTTTTTAGTTTTACCTTAAATAATGCAGGCTTTTGGCTATGATTCTTAATGTCTTCAGAAAGACTATTGAACATTTTTATCGCCATGCAACGTACTCCCCTTTGATAGCATGATAAATTTGATGATGGTGTATGAAAATCATTCTTTCTGCGGGTATTTATACTATGTATGGCTGAATTAGTTGGAAAATTTTCTTTATTACATAAAAGGAAATTTATTAAAGAGTATATGTACTGATTTGTTAAGGTCAGAATCTCTAAATTTTTTCAAAAATAATCAACATGATTCTCTAGCCTTTGCTTCAACTATTATTCTAATGACTTTTTTTTTTTTTTTTTTTGTAATAAGAATATAGTTTTACTATCTGCAGAATTTCCCCAAAATTATTCCGTAGGACATAATGGAATGAAAATAGGCAAATATATTGCCTTTAAGATACTATTGTTTAGAAATGTTTGTAACGACCTAATTGCGAAGCATGCTGAGCAAGTTTGGGGGTTATTTCTTTAATATGATTTTTCCAATTGAATGTATTATTAATATGCAAACCAAGAAATTTGGTTGTTGATGTTTCTAGTAGGGGTATATTGTTGATAGTTGTGTCTGATATTTCAGAGATTAAATTTGAAGTGGTTTTAAAAAAGAGTTGTGGTCCCGATTGTGGGAACATCGTGAACCATTAATATTTAGTACACGGCCAGCCCTATAAATATAAACATTTGCGGCAAAATAAGCTGGCCTCTCTATTCGGACTGAGAAAATTACTTAACATAACGGACATTAAGGGCCATATTCATAGAGATTCTTAGCGCGGGCTTCCGGTGGATGATCAGCGAACTAACGTTTTTCGTATTCATAAACTAGTGTTAGCGATATGATATGATATGATATGATATGATATGATATGATATGATATGATATGATATGATATGATATGATATGATATGATATGATATGATATATGATATGAATCCTGTACAAGTAATCAGTCGATAGCCGAGGCTAGTTTAGCACGCTCGTAGCGCGGGCTAGCGAAATGTTTATGCATAGCACCCTAAGAATTTTAAATTACGTAATATGTAATTTTATCAGTTAAATGTTAACGTATTATTTTTCTGTAATAATTTAACGCGTAATAACCTCTATAAGAAGAACACGGCCATTCTGTTCTTTAGTTAGGTATGCTGATTAATATCATAGCATAGAGAGGTGGGGGCACAATTCAATGCGGTTTGAATGGAGAGCCTGTAGCTGTCGTCCATTAACCTGTACAGTTACATCTCTGACCACAGGCTACTCGCTACAACAAGACATGTGCGAGTGTTTGCTCACCCCAACATCACGACGACCCAGTTTGCGCCCAACTGAGCACGGGGCGACAGGCAATAGCTCTGAGCAGGAATGCACTTGCGCTACAACCTCTACATTGTGTGCAAGCTGCGTTATAAGGGAAAGAACCATACGAGATGACTCTCATGCTACATTACCTTTCGTAAATATTAGTACATAGCTACGCTAAGAGCCTTCCACGATGAAAATCGGAGTTCAAACCCTGATGAGTCTGAGTTGTGATCAATAATGTCTACGTCTCTCATACAAAATGTTCCGTGTACAATATTTAAAAATGGAAGAGGTCAGTAAAAGAGGAGGATAACCCACACGCAAAATAAAACTCACATTTTCGGTTAAGAGGATTGGTTTACCTTCTATTTATTTATTTATTTATTTAGCTAGCAAAATGAGTACAAATTAAATTCATAAAACAAAAATGTTTCTAGCTACAACCATAAGAGCCAGGCTCGTGTACGGTGTGGTCTTAGCCAGTAATATAACATAAAATTTACAAAGACAGTTTACTAAATACAGTAACTAACTTAATTCAAACCGATAAATAACACACAAGAGCAAAACAAAAAAAAAGTAGAAAGAGAAAAAGAGAGAAAAAATACATTTAATATAAATTGATAATCAGACAGAAGCCAGTGATATTCAATAAAAACATGAATATAGTCGACAGAAATAAAAAAAGTAAAAATACATACATTTGTTAGTAGTATATATCATGAATAATTTTATAAATTTCTTCTTTAAAAGGTTCAATTTTAAAATATTTCAGATTTGGAAAATGGTTTGCAATTTTATTACAAAGTCTTGGACCGAAACTAAGCACCATGTTTAAGAGCTGCACTTGTATGACATTTAAGCTCAAATAATGGGAAAGTAGATTTTTGTCTTCGAGTACGATATTCATGTCGATTAGATTTATGTTTTATACGATTTCTGTGGTAGTAAGTTAGTAAACTATATTTATAAACTTTTTCAACAGTTAATACTTTAAAATCTGTATAAATTAAATTTGTTGGGTAATCCATATTTTTGGTTAGACAAATTTTTATTAATTTTCAGTGTAATAAAATGAATGGATTAAGTACAGATGATGCTACTCCACCCCAATTTATTATACCATATTGTATTAATGATTGTACTGAAGCTAAAAATATTATTCTCAATGCCTCCTTAGTAATAAAATTTCGAAGTATTATGAATTTATAAATTGTCTTCCTTATACTTGTACACATAAAATCAATTTGTTTATTCCAACGTAAATGCTGATCTATAATAATTCCTAAATATTTGACTTGTGTGAAGGTGTTAGATGTGGGAAATTACAATAATTATTTGTTAATTCATTACATTAAATATTATGTACTAATAAGTGATAATTATTCATAGGTGGAGGTAAACTTTTCGTTGTTAAAGAAAATGGAATATAGTTAGTTTTATTAGTAGGCCTATTTAAGGACAGGAGATTAAAGTCAAGCCAATTTTTCAATTTTCAATTTTTATTGTTCCGTGACTTCGTGAAAATAATGGCCTACATTCCGCAGGCGCATCAGCATGTCTTTATTGGACCCGAACTATCTCGATGCAACGACAGAATAACAGAATCTGATTAGGGACTTCAACGTTATGATGGACTTTGTGCAAAAGCCTACTTGATTGTAACTTCCCCAAGATCTCCAGATTCTTGTAAAAATACAGATCTTTAAAAATACATATATTGTGTTTTTGGCAAGCTATCTATCTATCTTTGTATGGTAATTTCTGCAAAACTATTGGATGAATTTTATTCATGTTCAGTATCTATGAGTCAATCCATCCGGGAATGACAAACTTGAAATAAAATAACTTTTAGAAAGTTTTTGTATTCTAGTGGTGTGGTAGACAAGCCTTAACTCCACCACATTAAACAAACAAATAATAATAATAATAATAATAATAATAATAATAATAATAATAATAATAATAATAATAATAATGACATATTTCAAATCAAAATCACAAGTACGCTCCACTTTCAAAATCGCCAAACGATTTTTTTCATGATTTTTGTTTTATGTATGATAAGCTGACAAATGAGAAGGTGGACACAGTATGAACTTAAAAATTTTGTTAAAGCAAATTAATTATAAGCTTATTACATGCAATTTCATTTTTATTTTTAGTTGCAAATTATGTTCCGTTCTCTATTCCCCCTTCAGAAAGAAGTTAGATTGTAGAGGGAATTAGAACAGAGAACTTTATTGTTCAACGATTACCCTGACTTTAAACTCTTTTATTTCGCGAGAGTGAACCACTGAAGCAAGAACTAATATACAAGTTGAGTAAAAAGTATGGAACACTGATTTATAACTTTTTTATTTTTAATTTTATGAAGGAATTTTTTGTACAAAGTTATAGAGGGTAAAAAAGGATTTTTTTTAATGTTTACAAAAACAAAATGTTTATCATTTATAAAGAATGTACCAATGACTCTGATTATTAATGGGACCATATAGCCTACTTATTTTTCCATTTTTTTTATTCTTCAGAACTCAAAACTTACAAAATCATGTGGCGTATGTGCATTCATGAATCCGATGCTAATAGATAAAACCACCTTGCCTTAGCCCTGACAGCTAGGTTCCATCCTAAGACGAGTCCCTGATAAGCCCCAGGGCCCAGAGCCGAAATCAGTTCCTATATCAGCGTCGGTAACACGTATTACCCCAAGACATCACTTCAGCATATTTTTAACTATTGTAGGTGATAGATGAAATGAGGTGAAGGTGGAATGAATGAGGAAAACGGGAGGATCCCGAGAAAACCCTTTGCGATGTGTTTTGTCCAGCACGAATTCCACCACGACCTGCCTGGTGACTGAACCTGGCCAGGATCTGGAAGGCCAGGCCTGAGTCACGGACGCGGTGGCTAATGGCACAGAATCTATTATGCTCTAGTTCGTCGTCGTCGTCGTCGTCGTCGTCGTCGTCGTCGTCGTCGTCGTCGTCGTCGTCATCATCATCATCATCATCATCATCATCATTAAGGGACCATCATCTCGTTCCGGTGTAATTTGCTCTGGTGTCCATTTCTTTAGTGGCCATTCAACATCTCGTCTTCCTTTCTCTTCATTCATGCTTACTAAATGTCGTCCAAGTGTAGATATATCATGCATTTTCGTACTTCATAATTTATAGGAATGCCTACTGTCAATGTTTAATAAATATTATCATGGTTGAGGTTCTTAATCGATCAAGTAGCGTACAACCTTCGACTCAACACAAGAACTTCATGCGTGCAATCTTTTTTCACCCTACCAATAACAATCTATACTTCACTGCCATGAAGACAAGTTCGTCGAGCCATAGTTCTATTTAGTTTGAAAAATGTTGACTTTCTAGTCTTGTTTTCAAGGGTTCTTTGAATTGTCACGCATAGGCTACGATCTGGAATATTATTAATTTGTTTTCCGTATCTTTATTTTCTAGCCATGTTACATATATCGCATCCCATAGCCTATATTTAAAATTAGACACCTCTTCTGTGACTTTTTTTTTTCTTTAGACCTTGATATAACGAATTTTTACCTTGAAGTACGATACATTTGTCTTGTTAACCGATATAATATATATCTCAAACTTTCTTTTTTTAATTCTAACAGTTTGTATTGGCAACTACTTTTTTGTACGTCACTTTTCCTTCATAGTATTTATCTTTATGCAACATTTCAAGCGGAGTATCGACCTCAAGTTGTGGTCTTGTAAATGATTTAACACCATTTAATATCTCCTTGATGAATGGAAAGGAGACGAAGAAAATTGTGGTAACTATGAATATACTACTGCTGTTATGGGTGACGATCATAATGATGCTACCATCAGCTTTGTAAGATCAAAGAGAAACAGAGAAAAAAGTATAATATGATTCGAAAGAACTTGCCACCAGAAAAATGACTCCAGTAGACTTACAGTTTGCTCCTTTAGAACGTAAATCAATAAAAGAAAACTGAAACGTGGCCAAGGCAAAACCAAACATGAATCGTCTAAAATTTATAACTAGGACATCGCACTCCTGCCTGTATTTAGGCACAGCGATGCCTAAATTTTTGGACCGCATGATGGGAGAGTAGGACAGATTGCATTGTGGTGGCGACAGGTGCCAAGATCTTCCACATTTCTCTTTTTTATTATTTCCAACTGTGCCGGTCCGTTCTTGAATGACATCCAAGTTAAATCCGAGTGCGGCGTTGCTCATTCTGACTCTCCATTAAGTACATCTGCCTCACCTGTTCTGTAGCAGACGATTCAAAACATCTTATCTCAACATCCCACCCAATCGCTATAATTAAATGTCTCACTGCGACTGTAAGATATCCCGCAATTAATTAATCCATTAAGCTACATTTTAAAATAAATGCTCTCCGCTGTGGTTCAAACTACTATTCCTAGCTAGAGACAGAATGGACCTAGTTCAATTTCCGACAAAAAGTGATTTATTTTCCTTCGATAGGGACTCGGTTTATATATCTTGTCTTGCATCTATTTTCAGTTTTCATAACTTGAACTGTGTATTTCTATCATGCTGGGCAAATCATAAAGGAAACGGTTATTTTTTACGTCTAGATCAGGCTTGCAGAACTGGGCGACAATTGTGACGTTACCTCACTTATCGGAATACGTCACTCACCCCTTACTTCCACCCCCGCGTCATTGACTTGGTAGGGGAGGGGATTTGTATTCAGTGTCTGTCTTATGCGATTGCGTACGGGCCACAGATACGTCTTTAACCCTTCTCTGCAGCTCATCTCTGGAACTCTCTACCACAACATGTCAGAGACTGTCGGACATTGCCTAGTTTCAAAAATAAATTAAAATTGCACTTTTCGAATTAGATTCCTTTCTCTGCCATAGTTTTGTAAAAATATAGGCTATATATTTCTTTTTCCTTCCTTTCCCCTTTTTGTTCTCTTTATCATCCGATGAATTTATTATCATAGCCTTTTTATCGTGAATTATATTTAATTTTCGTATTTCTTTTCTTTTTTATTATTACTTTATTACATTCCATTTTGTTATATTCTTCCTTACGTTTTTCCATATTAACGATTTGTACTAAATGAGTTGCTTTCACTATATTCCAATGTATTTTACTTTCTTTTTTTTCTATTATGGTATTATTTTCATGTTGTTTAGTGTCGATTTTATTATGCTATTATTATTTTTTTTTGTAATATGTTAGTATTCTGTTCTTTAACTTTTTGTTAAATTTTAACTGCTTGTATACTTTGTGACCTGGTAGAGTGTAAGAGAAGGCCCTATGGCCTTAACACTGCCAGTATAAATAAAGAATTATTATTATTCAACGCCGGTGGACTGTGGACGGGGAACCAACGCTTTCCCCATGCTTTCCACCCCTCTCTCGCCAATTCTGTATTCCTGGTCTAGATCCTAATATTTGTTCGTAACAGCAAAAAGAATCTGACAAACAGGGACATATAATCCAATTCCTGAAAGAAATTAAGAAGTTTTGTAGGGCGCATGATTTTTTTTAATTACTGTGTGTCCCAGTTCTGCGGAACAGATAAGTCTTTCTGTACTGGGTCAGGAGTAAGGGCGGAAGTCAAGTAACGGATTATGTGCCACTTCTTTGAATTAACTGCAATAAACAACGAAAATACTCTTATTCCTTTTCCTTGTAAGAAATATTCGCCGGCTGCTCTGTTTGAAACGGGAAAGAAATAACATTTCGAATGTTTATTGATGTCCGTCCATTTCCACCTACTTTAAAAAGATTGACAAATGAATTTGAAATAAAATTACTTTATTAAAAAATCTCTCCTAAATACACTTCTATTTTCAGGTGATCAAGTGGTGTTTGTAAGCTTTGAAGACTCGCTGCAAAGTGCTCTGAACATTTTAAATAATATAGGAAGATCTTAAATCCTAAAATAATTTTAAAATTTCAATATAAACAACATTCGTTTTAGATCTTAAATGCAAAGAATATCCTAAAGAAGAGATTTAATAAATAATAGCCCTAGTACTGGTACTTTAAAATAAGTGAAATGTTTCAACCTTCCAGAATGCGAGGTTACATATGACAGTACCAATGAATTAAAAAAATTACACAGACATCAAGAGTTAATAAAAACAATAAAAGAAATCATACTGAAGAAGGTAAACAGAGATAATCTCAAAATTATATAATTTATAAAAATTATATAAGAACCATGATACTCCGGAATATGGTCTCTGACAGCTCCACAAAGAAAGGAACAGAGGCAGCTGAAATGAAACTGCCGAGACCACTTGCGAATTAAATAATAAAAGAGTTGAAAGTGGAAAAAGTGCAGTAATTAAAAAAAAATAACAAAGTCATAGAAACTGGCTATATCACGTAATGAGAATAAACCGCGCCCGCCATAATACCTAAAAGTATAAAAAAATTATAGACCTAAAGGTAAAGATCATTTGGAAGACCAACGAAGCGCTGGAAAGATAAATTTCCTTCATAAGAATCTTGGATACGGGACAGGTCATGGATATAGGAATTGTGCGTGAAGCTAAAATCCTGTGGGAGTTTACACCTGCTGCTTCCGAATGTGTGTTATTTCCAAAATTACAGCTCATACATTATGTCCAGACACTCCCCCACTCTTCCTACAGTGCTGCGCAAGAGATCGGATGAGTCTACTTATGAATTATAGGGGAATGGATTAGCCTTTGCCTTGAAGTCGGTAGACACACGCCCGACCTTCCCATCTACTCCTACCCCCTGCACTGAAACTGCGCATCCCATGTGTCTTGACAAAATGCATGAGCTGTGATTAGAATGACTTTTGGATGTCTCCTCTGCACATATATGATCATTAAAAATAACGAAGCTGAATAATATATTAAACATTATTTAAAATAACGTTAAAAATTCCGAATATTAATCAAGCATTAGCCATCATTTACCAACATGTGGCCTCCATGAACATCACAAACAAGATCTGCTGATGTTTGGCTATGGGGTTGTCTATAAAAATAATATTTGTATATTGCTTTTCTAACAGTGAAGGATCGATCCATTCAATCTGATTAGACATACTCAAGAACGCCCAGAACATTCCGCATGATTTTTTTCTGAATGTCGTACAGATACAAAACAAGAGCGTATTTCATAACTGAAGAGAAACATTTTAATCACATTTAACAAAAGTAAATTCCATATTGCATGTGAATGAAACGGTATCTTTATTCTGACACAGACCGTAATTCAACAAAGTTTTGGCCACCGGTAGACCTCTCGATGAAGAGCTGGACTCATCCGAAACTGCGCTCGGGCGTGAGTTCAAATAACGCCTGCAAGGAGTACCTAGTTTGGTTCTTTTGCAGGTTTTCTCTTAATGTAAAGCGAATACCAGATAATGCCATAACTAAATCCTCATCTTTCCCAGTTCCTCACAGTTAATACAGAGTCGTTAAATTTTCGATAAAAAATGTTCAGTGCTTTCAGAACTGATCCGAAGAATCCCATACTTACCAAAATCTAACACAATAAAGTTGCAGAATTTTCTAGCAATCGAATCCAGATTATTTGCGAGATAAGCCTCCGCTAACTGAGCTACGGTCGGATACAGATGAGAAAGATTTGCGTGCGTAAGTGGAAGGCTTGGTGTCGTTTTCTTCCAGTATAATGGTGGAGCAAGTTTGCTTGCTGCAAAGAGATTCTCCAGCCTGTAGATTGGCTGTGTCGCCCGCTTTTAATTTGACGTGGTCCCAGCAGGAAGAAATCTATTGTTACCCCCTTCTTCTCGGCCGGTGTCAAGTCAGCGAAGAAACCTACAGCTCAGTCGATGGGTCTCCAACGTCCAATCCGTTTAGGAAAGTTCTAATTTCTTTCACGCCGGACGTAAAAGCTTTCTTCTTTTTCTTCTTGGTCTCGAAAAGAAAGCAGTAACTCCAGATATGCACGGATACACTGTCCTTTTAATGTTCCCCGCTCTAAATACTATTTTTGTGGAGTACGTACTTCCAGAAATTTTGTAACTCTATTTCGTATCTCAGTGAGGGGGATACTATACATCAAAATGAAAATCTGAATTCTGAGACACGCATGTCAATAACGTTTTCCTAAGTTACATAATATAACACACGCTATAGATATGGTGTTGTTGTTTAGTCAACTGTCCGAAGACAAGTCTGAACCTCACATGTGGTACCAAAAAGCACCACTTATGAGGCAACTAGGCAAGGAGATAATGGGGTAGGATGGCCAGTTCCTTTCCCTCTCCATTGCATACATCGCCGATTAGCTACATGTTACACTAATCAAACTTCAGATGCATACAAACAATTGTTTTTCCTCTGACACATATCGTCAAGTGAGATGTACTGCCTGATAATAGATATACATATCAGCCAGAACCTCAGTCAGAGAATGATTATTGTATTATTTCTATGAAATTTGCTTGGTAGAGTTTTATGTTGGACAAATGTTGCGTGAGATAGGAATTGGGCAAGTGTCCTGTGAAATTTATGTTGGATAAATATTACGTGAGATTTGTATTGACTATTACATTTTTACTACGTCATACTACTTTTTACTAATAAAACGGCACAGAACGACGTGTTTCAGTCCATCACGGCTGCTTATCCTATAATTTTAACACCTCCCTAGCATTTGTTGTTTGTCAACATTGTACTTTTAATAACTGAACCTTTAAAAATGATTCATGTTTATTTCATCATCCTTAATTAAAACTCTGCTATCATTTACCTTGTTTATAATATTTAGGTTATGTTATAGCTTCTTCTATATGAGATTATAGATAGTCACGTATTGTATCAAAACTGTTTAATATATATTGATAATAACTGAAGTGGAATGCTACTGTTTTAATAAAAATGAAACTGAATCAACATAATCATCCATAAAGCTCAATGAAGATTGTACAGTTGGCATAATTGGTAGCAAGAGAACAGCTCATCATAACACACTACTGCCATCTAGTGGAATATTTGTAATGATGAGATGGTACAATAATACGTTTGAAGATAGTTTAGTATTTTCGTAAGTCAATTAATATTTTATTGTATTAGACTTTATTTCTTCTAATCTTTATATACTTTCTTCTAATCGTGAGATGGTCAATTAAATCCCACTCGAGTTTTGATTTTCTTCAGATAAATCAAAACCTCTAGTAAGATTACTGTTGATAATTTTTTGTCTTATTTCACCACGCTTTATCAACTGAGTGAAATAGACGTGATAATGCCAGCGCCAAAAGTTACCCAGCATTTTCTCATAATGGATTGAGAGAAAACCCCGAAAAAAAAAAAAAAAAAATTCAACCAGGCAATTTCTCCCAACCAGGATTTGAGCGGGCCCCGCTTGTTCCACGGTCAGACATGCTAACTTGTGGACTTGTGTTGATAAAATATTATGTAATTTATGTAGAGACATTTTGTTCTGTGATATTTTTCTTGAGAAAATCTCGATGATTTGTGTTGGGCAAATATTCGTTGAGATATATATCGGATACAATGTTTAAATGTACTGAATAAACACTAGGTGAAAATTTTGTTGGTTAAATATTGTGAAATTTCTGTCAACCGGATATTTTATAAGAGTGATGTTTAACAAATATTCTATGACAAAATTTCATTCCAATAAAAAGAGCTCTCACAGAATCGAGAGAGAATCGAAATCTCTCCGTATGGTTAAAATCTGTCATATGACTGAACGACGGCTGTGTTCTTTTATATGTTGACATGACGGAAATGGCGAAATATTTCCCGTGACTAAAGTTGTCTTTTACATCGAAAGAATGTCTCGCCAGAAACATCTGTCATTCAATGTTTCTCAGAATCAAGATGGTTCGTCACAGTAAGCACATAAGCTCTGCGATTCGTCTTATCCTGAAACAGATCGGTCTTGTGTTCACATCATCTCCTTCCGATCTATTTTCGTGTCCTCCTCCCATTCACTTTTCTCCAAATCAGATACCGACGGCGCGTGGCAGTAAATGGCATTCCCGACTTCATTCTAACCAATCGTCCCAACAACACATGCCTTCCTTCGTAGTTGGAGGTCTGGATTTTAGATCAGAAAAATAATATTCTAAAATTTAATGAAGTTCAATAAAACATCTAAAAATAGACACAAATATAAGTCATGACTACAATAATAACACATTAAAAATTAAGTCATTTGTCCGGTTTTTTGTCCCTGTCACATGAAAACTTTGAACGAACACCAAACGTTACAAAATTACTACCTTATCATGTTGCAAGCATAGAGCAGCAACTCTTAAGACAAAAAAGCAAGCACACAAAGCATGTAGGCCTACACGCCGTTCCTGTAAGCAAAAGACTTCTACTTCTTGCCCGATACAAAACATGGTCCGGCGATAATAACAATAGTAATAATAAATCAATAATAAATGGTTTTCTGTGAACTTCATTCTTCAATACAAGTGTAGCGTATTTACCAAAGAAGTCTAAAAAAAAGTATCTTCCTCCATAACGAGAGCCTCAGAATTAAAAAAAAAAAAAAATCAGCGTCAGAGAATCTTTGTCCAAAATCAATCTCTTAGAATCTTTATCGAAACAAATCTCAGAGCAGAATATCCTTTCAAAACTTATCTCAGAGAATCTTCGTAAGAAAAAACGAAGAATCTTTGTCGAACACAAATCCTTCAGAATCTTTATAAAAAGTATTTCACAGAAAACCTCCGAGAACCTCTTAAAAAAACTCTAGGAATTTTGTCTAGGAAAAAATATTGGCCAAGGACTTTTTACTTAAAAAACTGGATCTTCACTTCAACGAAATTACCCCCGAAGCACACGTATTAATTTATTCTTCATATATAGTTGGAATCTCCTGGTAGAGGGTAAGAGAAGGCCTGACGGCCTTATCTCTACCAGGTTAAATAAATAAATACTAATACTAATTATACTTATACTTAGAACTGTATTGATAATATTTTCACAATCAAAAAAGAGTTTTGTCTAATGTGCTCTTAGGTTCTGAATATCGAGTGTTAAATAAACAGCCAGATTTAGTGCAAGTGTCAGAAAATTATGTTGTTTAGCCTACTACTTTCAGTTCTTGGCAATAACGCCATTAACTCTCTTGTTCTCCAATATTTCTCACACATAGTGGGTTTTGAGAAAAGGGCTGGACATCGCTGAAGATGATTCTGATCCATTTCTTCCTTAAGACTGCAAATGAACAAAGTGGTGAAGAAGTAATTGCAATTTTGTTCAAGTATTTTGACAATCATGCCCTGTGAATAATCGAAAGAATGCAACTGCACTTTTTTTTTAGACACTTAGAAATTATATTTTGATGTACAATCTTAGAAAAAAACGTTTTGTCGCACAGATAATTTATGTCTCAAAAAGAAGACAGTGCACATGATCAGACATACAACGAAACAAAACTAGTTTTATTACCTTAACTACAATCTTTTCGCTGTAAGAAAAATCCTAATGTAAACAATAGCACGTGACTGAATTGAGGCTTCATTGGCCGCTGTTTGGCGCCATAGATTCTCAGGACATGTTCCCGCCTACTGTTGTACATATTGTTTCATGTTAAACATTTCCCGTTACTCGTCAAGTAGGTCTAACCTCACTACTATGCATTCGTTTGCTTAGGAAATATTTATTTTATAATTACTGTAATTAAATTATTTTTAAGTCTTATGTCTTCACAATGGACAGTTGAGGATGCAGAAGCCATACTTCAGTACCACGTGCTTACGTGAACAACTACGAGCTCAAGTAACGCCAGCTTGTTACAAGAACAGACTACCTCGGTATTACTGTTGCTATTCATCCGCGTTCATTGTACATAACAAAATATAAAAGTAGCTTTTATTTTACACAGCGTTTTATACATGAGTGAAGTTAAATGTTTTATCGTATTTAACAACTAGAATTCAATTTTTTATTTTCAAACAATATAAGATTGTGGTTTCCAAATACGAACTATATTTTCCTGCGTCATGTGAGTGTTTCGACTAGGAGCCAATCACGGGTATGACAGCAACGTGCATATGTTTACATTAGGATTTTTCTTACAGCGAAAACAGTATAGTGCTTCTCTTGTACACCAGGTCCCTCGTCCTCTCATCATGTGCACTGCCTCCTTTCTGGGGCTTACAAGGTATCTGTGTGACAAAACTTGTTTCTAAGACTGTACATACACCCGCCCATCTTTTATTATTCGTGGAAATGGCATGCTGTTATATCTTGATATATTACGTAACAAAAGAAAAAGGAAGTACATTCACGACTTCAGTTACATCATGTGTGATGAATGATGCGTAAGTTTTAGTTATATAATAATAATAATAATAATAATAATAATAATAATAATAATAATAATAATAATAATAATAATAATAATAACGCGATATTGTTTTAATAAGTCTTCTTCAAAGGAAGCTGAATGATACGTCCCCTAAGTCGGATCATCCCGCACAGAGCGGATTTTGGGGGAGGGGGTTAATTGACAGCCATAACGATGGCATTATTAGATCCCACCCCGCCTGAGACAACGAGCCCGGCGGTCCTCGACGTCGTCCTAAATCCCCAGGTCTGCGGTCGCAGCTTACCCGGCAGGGCGCACCGCAGAACCACCGCACGGCCTGGACATCTCCCCTCCCCGCCGGTCGTTTCTCACAGAACCGACGTTACCAGCTGTTGCAAAGGAAGGCCTCACCCCCTTCTTTTTGATATAGGTTATTATATCTGGTCTCACTATGGAGTGAAACTTGAGTGCCGGACAAGGAACATTTACCAGCTAAGATGAAGTTCGAACCATCACATTAATTGTAAGTTGAAACCCGGGCGAGCCTTGCAGGTTCTTAAGGACCCAAAGACTACAAAAATTAAATTTATAGGTTAGGGAAAGATTGTGAGAAAGGAGTTCCAGGGACTTCACGGCAAATAGTCATTATCTTGTTACGTATCAAATTACAAGAAAATATTCGAAGATATTTTGCACAGAAAATAATTTCAAAATGTCACACAATTGTAATAATAAAAACAACAGGAAAAATAATTATTCAGAAAAAATCTAATAACTTCTTACTACACTGAAAGTACATTTTCAAATACAAATCTCAGAGATATGTTTGTAAAATAAATCGCCAAAATGTTTTTGAAAACATACATCTCATAAGAAATTTGACAAATGTAACTCAAATGAAAGCCTGTCCAAAATAAATCCTCTTGGATCTTAGTCAGACATAAATAGGTCTATAACAGAATCTTTGTTATATGTAAATCTAGTAAATTCTCGTATAATCTCTATTCAATCACGAATCTTAAAGAATCCTTGTTAAATTAATTTAGATTAATATTTGTGTAACTTAAATCTCATTTGCAGAAAAAAAAATGCTACGTGAGATCCTTTCCCTACACAGGTATGGAAAAATCAATCTCCTGCAACACATTTAAGGTATGTATTAACGTTTGAAATGGCGTTTTTATGACTTAAATTTTCTTTGTAATAATATTAGCTGCAAAATCCTAGTACAGAGCATTGTGCGCATAAACAGCAATAACTCAGTGAAAGAAATTTCAAAATTGAGTAATTTTTAGAAAATATATGGCATTTTGAAGAAATAGAATAATTTTTAATTAATTATTACTTTTAAGGAATCAAAAAGTGAAATTGAAGTTTCTGATATATGGTTATGTTAGTCTACTTTCATATGTTGTCTGATAAATATCTTAAAAAGGTTGGTTAAAAAATGTAGATTTTCCTCCAAAACGTTAATACATACCTTTACTGAACTTTACCTAAATAAATTTCATTTAAACTCTTTCTCACACAAATCATCTAATAGAATTTAATACAGTTAATGCCATTTTAATCTCTTTTAACACAAATCTAATGGACTCATTGTTAAAAATTAATCTCGCGTAATTTTTTGTCAATACTAGGTTTCACTGGTTAAGGAGAAAAAATGAAGATCTCAAACAGTAAGGGAAGCCCTTCTTCTAAGATCTGGCAAAGGCTGTTGAATAAATAATTAATTTTACAATAAAAGTGCAAGATATAAGCTGCAGATTATTGCGATATCAGGTTTTAGAAAATTATAAGTAGAGAAATAGATTAACTGCTTATAAAAATGTGAACTAATATATTTTCAATATTAGTAGAAAAATCAAGCGTAACAGCAAAACAGATCTGAGTCGTTCTAGGAAATGATGGACGGGTGAAGTCGGAACAGATCATTGGTTTAATCCTTGTCGTTTTGAGTTTACAGTGATAATGATGACGACGATGACGAAGAAGGTCATACTATTGTTGCGCGTTACAAATATTAAAGAATTTTTTTTTTTGCAAATTTTAGAATTTTGTCCAAAAGAAAAGTAATAGGAATGTTGTACAACGTACGTAAACCTCACGATTTCCTGTAGAGCAAAATCTCACACAATTCTTATACAACACAAATCTCATTTAATCTTTGTGTCACACAAATCTTAACAAAGATTTGTGCAGGACATAGGCCTATATAACATATTTCTATAACATGAATCTTACAAAATCAAAATAATAAATTATAGCATTAGGTGAGAATCGAACCCACTGATCCGTAAGTATTAAGTCGTCAGTTGATTTACTACTATGGTTGGGAGCAATTTAACCTTCATTTGCAGATATAATTCCATCATACTGGAAAGAGTAAAAATCCATAATAAATTTCTATTGAATCTAACGAGCCGCCACTGATAAAAAGCACAAATTTCTCAATTCCAGTAATCCTAGAATTGATTTTAGGCCTCTTTAAGTCTTACTCTGAATCTGTTTCCATAAAATGCAAGCGCTCACTCTTCTGCAGGTATCTATCCTTTCAATACTCAGAATTGATGATGAAAAACTAATCCCGTTATAATGAGAGGAATTTCTCTATTCCCTGCTTTCACGGCGAAATATTTTATCATCCAGCAACCGAAGAAAAGAAACCCATTTATCTATATATTAGAAAGAGTGTGTCACGGAGAGTTTTAATGAAAAGCCGTATCCTCTGAATTCTTTTGAGCTTTATAAAATGAAACGTCAAGCCTTTTTCACATATGTAACTTTTTATAAACTGATCCCATTTTTATCCTCTTACTGCATTAGACTCCCTTACAGTTAAAACGACATCAAAGTTAAGAGCATTTCCTCTTCTCACTTCCTGCGTATTAAATTAATAGGGAAGAGTTACCTATTAATAATTCATAAATTTATTTACAAATACATATCACTGTCGAATGTGGTGCACGTAGTAAATTACGGCAAAAGTAGTAATGTTTCTAGCTACAAACTCAGTGGCCTCAGGTTCAATTCCTGGTAAAAAAAATGGAGATTTATGTTCTTCCCTTAGCTTTAGGATGTCTTTTGCATATTAATATGCAGTAGGCCTATGTTTTATTACTCTTTTCTTACAGTTTTTCGTGAGTTGTTCAACAGATCAACAAATTGCTTCCTGGCCGCTACATACAGGATACTAGAGTTAAATGACAGTTGTGAGCAATATGGGATGAAGGTAAATGCAAACAAGACGAAGATCATGGTTAGCGAATGAAAAATAAAGAAAGTACACATGTGAATTCGAAATGAGGCAGTGGAACAAGTGGACAGCTTCAAATACTTGGGGTGTATTATAAGTACAGTAGAGTCTCGTTAATCCGAACTACGCTAATCCGAAAATCTGGTTAATCCGAACAAAATTATTTTAAGAAAAAAAAACTGAATTTATTGCAATAGTACAAAGTAGCGAAAAGAAAAAAAATGTATAAATGCACTCAATTTCTTTTACTTTTAGCACATTCAAGAGTACTTACAACAATTATCAGTGTTTTCTGTACATAATTCACACATGTCATGCTCATAAAATCCTAGTGGGACATCAACGTCTATTATACAACATTACTCCTGCTCTTCCAGTTAAATTAAACGAAACAATAATCCCTTTTGCTTTCTATGTTAAAAACCTTGAAGTTTACTTTGATATTCATTTAAACTGGAATAACCAAGTAACCCATATTACCAAAAAAAAAAAAAAGTGCTTTCCATACTACATTCCTTAAACAGCATTCGAAAATTCCTCCCGCTATCACTCAAAAAAATACTGGTGGAAACACTAGTAATGCCCCACTTCGATTATTGTGATTTTCTACTGACTGACCTCAATGCCAACCAGTTGCAAAAATTACAACGTGTTCATAATTCTTGTGTTCGCTTCGTCTGCGATGTCCGTCGCGCTGACCACATTTCCCCATCCTCCCAAACTCTAAACTGGCTACGGGTTAACGAACGTAGAAATTTTCATTCTCTTGTTCTCCTTTTCCAGGTCCTTCACACCTCTACACCTACCTGCCTTGCCTCCCGTTTCAGTTACCTGTTATATCACAATCTCTTCACACGCACGCAAAATAGCCGCATACTAGCCATACCAACACATAAGACATCATCGTATTCATCATCACACACAAGCTCGCTCTCGCGCCTGTGGAATACCCTACCCAGTGACATCAGAGACTGTCGGAATTTAGTAGCGAACAAAAGCAAGCTTATTAAGCATTTTCTTACTGCATAGAGTAGGTTTAATTTTTGCTTAATTAATAAAAAAATGTTTCTCTCTTCTTAACTTTTACAATAAACTGTCTAGCTTTTATTAGTCAATTAATCTTTTAATACTTTGATTTTTATTGTATTTGTAAATATAATATTAATTGTAATTGTAATTGTAATCCCCTGGTAGAGAGGATAATAAATAATAATAATAATAATAATAATAATAATAATAATAATAATAATAATAATAATAATAATAAAATCAGTAATTTTCTGTTGTTGTAATGAAGTGAACCTGCTGGTTGTGGTTCTAAAAATAGCAGCAGAGTACTCCCACCATCGTCTCTCAGCGCTCGTTACAGGAAATATTTCGGTTAATCCGAAAATCTTGTAAACCGAATAGGTCTTGGTCCCAATTAGTTCGGATTAACGAAACTCTACTGTAGTAACATGAGCTGCTGCCAGGAAGTCAAAAGGGGGATAGCAATGGCAAAGGAAGTTTTTAATAGAAAAAGGATCATCTTCTGCGGACCTCTGGAAAAAGACCTAAGGAAGAGACTAGTGAAGTGCTTTGTGTGGAGTATGGTACTGTGTGAAACAGAAACATGAACATTATGACGAAGTGAGAAAAACATCTACAAGCATTTGACATGTGGAAATGGAGGCGAATGAATCGTGCGAAATTAAATTAAATTAGGCCTATGTTTTATTTAACGATGCTCGCAACTGCCGAGGTTATATCAGCGTCGCCGGTGTGCCAAGTTCTTTTACATGCCAGTAAATCTACTCACGTGAGCCTGTCGCATTTAAGCACATTTAAATACCATCTACCTGGGCCGGGATCGAACCTACAACCTCGAGTACAGAAGGCCAACACTGTACCGACTGCGCCACCCACGCGGATGAATCGTGTGAAATGGACAGACATAATAAGAAATGAAGCTGTTCTAGAAAGAATGTATGAAGAAATAATACTGAAACTGATGAGGAAGAGAGAAAGAAATTGTCTGGATGACTGGCTTAAGAAGAAAATGCCTATTGAAGGATGCACTGGAAGGAATGGTGAACAGGAGAAACGTTCGGAGCAGAAGATGATGTCAGAAAATAGGGAAGATTGGAGAAAATTGCGTTTGCAATGAAAGACCTATCCTTGGGCAGGAAACTATGTCTGAATAAACACGGAGAATGTATCCATTATTGAGCAATTTACATTTGAAGGTGGCGCAGCGATAAATTTACGCTTACATTACAGTTACACAGTTTTTATCGATCATCCTTTCGCATAGACATCAGAGGTTGTATCCTATATTACAGTTTAAATCGAGCAACAGTATTACTTGTACACAATTGTAATTTTCTCAACAGAAAAAGTGAACACTCATTACATTACACCTGATAAATACACGGAATGGAAATTTTAAGCTTTGAACTGTTCTTTCCCACCTTTCTCAGAGAATTCTGTAATGCACACAGAGGGATGCCTGACGAAGTACATGCCCCAAAGCATACCATCACAGAAATTGAAGGGAGAGAGGACCGCCAATGCTACAAATGAATGTTACGGAGCGAGTTAATTGAGAGGTAATTAGTCCTCTTTTGTATGGACTCTAAAATCCCACACTGCCGGGATGATGAAAAGAAAATTAAATTATTACAGAAAAGAAAACTGTTGCTGTGGAAACCAATTACTGCAATTATAAAGACTTGGAACGAGGAAGGGAGACTCTTGATTTTTTTTTTTTTTTTTGGCTCTAAGAAATGGTTGAAAAATTCTTGCCGCTACCTCGTGCACAGGTATTAAGAAACTCAGTGCGTCAAAATTAATTGTTAACAGTGACGGCTAGTGATACGAAAGATCAACATGATATTTCTATTCGAATTTTGGATTTCATTTCTATAACCAAAACATGTAGGCCTAAATAAATATGCTGTGTGTAATAATAAATATTATCTTGAATTCTTTCATTTCTTGTAAGTATCTAACATTTCATTTGGAATAATAAGAACATAAATGAAGGAAAATAATGTCCGAGAATTTTTCGTAACTATAAACAAAAATCTACTACATCACAAAATGAAGCTTTTTTTTTAAGTAGGCTATGTGTAATATAATACGATATGATATGATAGGATATATGATATGATATGACATGATATGATATGATGTGATATGATACCATACGATATATGATATGATATGATACGATACGATACGATAGGATACATTATATGATTTGATATGATAAGATATATGATACAATATGGTATGGTAGGCATGGCATGGCATGATATGATATGATATATGATATGATATGATATGATATGATACGATATATGATATGATAAGAGATATGATATATGATATGATATAATACGATATATGATATGATATGATATGATATATGATATGATATGGTAGGCATGGCATGATGTAATATGATGATATATGATGTGATATGATATGATATGATATATGATATGATATGATATGATATGATATGATATGATATGATATGATATGATATATGATATGATATGATATGATATGGTAGGCATGGCATGATGTAATATGATATGATATGGTAGGCATGGCATGATGTAATATGATGATATATGATGTGATGTGATATGATATGATATGATATATGATATGATATGATATGATATGATATGATATGATATGATATGATATGATATATGATATGATATATGATATGATATGATATGATATGATATGATATGATATGATATGTGATGTCACCAACTTTACAATTCACAGTTATGATGACTATCACATTTTTCTGCTTTTCGGTCCACCATCTCTTTAATACCTATCACTCTCTCCTATTAATACATTCATTTGCCAAGTATTTCTTGATTCCTTCCTATTCTCCTGTTTTCACTGAATTGCTATCTATCCTTCCCTATCTATCCTCTTCTATTCTCTCTCATACCTAGACTCCCTCCTATCTATGTGTAATAAATAATTCAACTAAAAATTAAAATGATATTTTGCCAACATTTACTAATAAAATAATCATTGCTATAATGATATTTAATACATAAAGTTATCCCTTAGGCCTATAGTAACATCCACCCGAGAGCATAAACAGTTCACGCAATTCAAGGACCCTATGGATTTCCTCTCACTTTGTTATTTACTTTTAATTGGTCGATTTTACGACGCCTTATCATCTGCGATGAATGAAATAAAGGTGATAATGTCATCGATATCAGTCCAGGGTCCAGCGTCGGAAGTTACCCAGTATTTGCTCTTAATGGACTGAGGAAAAACCCCGAAAAACCCCAACCATGTAACTTGTCCAAACTAGGATTTGAACCCGGGCCCGCTCGTTTCATGGCCAGACATGCTAATTATTACTTCACAGCGGTAGACACTTTTTGAATTCAACTACACGTTCTTGCTAATTAAGACACGAAGCAATGTAAGCAGTACTGGTACCGTACGTACAACCTTGATTTCCACACACTGTGGACAGCGTGGGGGCAGCTGTGACCCTAATTCTAGTCCGCACGTACAATGCTACGTCACCGCAGGAACGTACAGCAGGGGCAGCTGCAGACCGCAGCCTAGGCTCTGACATCTACCTGCTCGCGTCATCACAAGGCACAGAGAGGAGCTCAACTAACTTGCCTTCAAGTGCATCGGTACAGTACAACCAGGTTTAGTTTCCCTTCAAACCGCATTCTGGAAAGAAGGATTGTCCTAAATGTACGTTCAGACTTTCAAAAAGCCGGATTATCCAACACAAAGGGATTCTAAAGCCGGATTCCGCAACCACAGACCACAGAAAATTCAGAGACATTTTGTTGAGGTAGTATTCTGTTTATCTATGCTTTAAAAAGGAGTTAATTCGGTGTCTGATACGCGAAAAGACGGCAGTAACGTGGTGCAAAGCAGTTTGGAAGCGTCCCCTATCAGTGTGTAAGAAAATGTATAGTATATCACCATTATCATCATCATCATCATCATCATCATCCATAGGTTTCTGCACAAGGATAGGTTCTTCACTGCAAACCCAGCATTCTCCAATCTCATCCATTTTGCGCCTTCCTCTAGTCTCTGCATATGTTTCAAATCTTAATGTTGTCTATCATCAGAGTTCTTCTGCCTCGAACTTTTCTCCATTCCTTTCCTTGCATCATTCAATAGATATTTCCTACCTGTGGCCTTGCCAATTCCTTTTCCTCTTCCTGCTCAGTTTCAGCATTATTCTTTCTTTCTTCACCCACTCTTTCTACACAGCTTCATTTCTTATTTTCTCTGTCCAATTCACAAGGTCCATTATTCTCCTTATTCACATTTCAAATGTTTCCAGTCGTTTCTTTTCACTAAGTCGTAAGGCCTATTATTACATTCCACAGAAAACACTTCACTAGTCTCTTCCTTAGTTCTTTCTTCACATACCGCAGAAACTGCTTCTTTTTCTTGAAAAAGTTTCCTTTGCCATTGCTATTCTCCTTTTGACTTCCTGGCAGCAGCTTAAGTTACTACTTATAGTACAACCCAGATACCACTTGTTCTACTGCCTCATTTCGAATTCGCACGTTTGCCTTCTTTATTCTTCTTCCGATAACCGTGGTCTCCGTCTTTGCTTGCATTTATCTCCATTCCATACTGCTCATAACTGTCATTTAGGTCCAGTAGCATATCCCTTAGTATAATCATCTTCTTCATGCACTAGGTCTGCTATTTTCAAACTTTCTTGGTACATGACTTCCTTGACCTTTACGACTCTTCTGCACAAAAAAGTACTTTTATAATGAAACATAATTTTTCACATATTACCCGTGTGTACTTTTGACAGCCATTCTTTAAAGTCCTTAATCCAAAAGATTTTAAACTAATTGTCTTTGGGTGTGAATTTATAAAGGTCTTCAAATTTTGGGAGAAAAATAGAGTGGAATTATAAAGAGATTAATTAATAGAGGTAAGTTTATCTAGCGTGTAACCAGTTATCTTGGCGAGCGATTATTATCATGTCAGAAAAAGCTGGACTACACCCTTGATGAAACACCTACGCATATGCATACTTAATGCATTCCTCTTGACATTTGAATTTATTTTCGGCCTCTTTCTTAGTTCGTTCTGTTTAAGTGACATTTTCAGTTTTGTTGGTATACGTCTTATTTATTTCCGTAGTAAGCAAATCTGATTTTCAGGTATAGCTAAGTTTCACCGGCCCTGACCGGAGGAGAACATCACAAGGGAAGTCGGGAGTGGGGTTGTAGTGGAACTGATAAGAGATGTTGAAAGGGTACAAGTCTGACCATTCAGCTATCGCAGGGGTTAATACAGGCATAGTGATTTGTTAATGTTTTTTTTTATGAAGTTTGTACTGTACACGTCATCAGTTCGGAAGCTAGTGAATAGGGAAGTGGTTTCAAGTAGCTTTAGAGTCAGTAACAGTTGGTGCATTCCTTCTGCATTCTTCACAGAGCCGGTGAAGTGAGTCCCGGATAATAGTATTCTTTCTAGGTCCGAAGATAGCGTCACAGACCACGGTCTGTTGGGCGAAGACATGAATTTACTCATATATATATATATATATATATATATATATATGTATGTATTCAGACATGTAAATAGAACTGAATATATTATATTTAATAGAGAGAATATGAAACAAACAATAATGATACACATTTTTCAGTGCATCACAAGAAAGGACTCTCCAAAATAACATTAAATTTAAAAAATATCAGAATTCACCGAGTCTACACCTCCTAACGAGATGGATGGATTATCTTGGAGCTGGGAGTAGACTAGCAGGCATAAAACCATGAAATAAAAATTGGTGGCGTAAACGTTTCATGCAATAAAACTGAAATAAGAGCATAAATAAAAATAAAGCAAAACTTGACTCAGGAAGTCACACTTGCCCTACCTTCAGTAACAGGGCCGGGCCTGGGTCAATGGAGGTCACTTATAGAACACTTTGAAAACGAGGAGAAGAGAAGTATATGAATGTAAAAGAGAGAGACAGAAGGCTGTGAAATAAAGACAGAGTAAGGGGCAACTTGAAACGACTTCCACGCTCAACGAAGCCCAAATGAAAAGTGGTGTCAGTTTCCACCCAGTACCGATAAAAAAAAGGAAAGAAAAGAGAGCGAGGAAGGGGAGAAATGTATAAAAGGAGAAAAAGGAGAGGGCAGTTTCTATGGGGATGCACTCGATAGAGAATAATGTGTCCTTCACACTATCCCCTCGGTGGTCGAGTGGTTACGTCCTAAGTTTCGGGCTGAAACCTTGCCGAGGGCGGTAGAGATTTTTAAAGGCGATAAAAATGCTTAGCATTGCCTCCTTGAAAAGACATTAAAAAACCTACGATATCATGTTGCAGATTTGCAGCACGTTAAAGAACCTTGGCCCCAAATGAGAGGAATCGATGTAGAATTTCATTCATCGGACAGCCAGTCCTCGCTCACAAAGTTCCCAGATTTGTGGACAGTTAACAGACGATTCAAACTGTAGAGTCCCTGTATACGAGTATCATATTTATTGGATTTGTGATATGTTATCACGGTCATTTGTTGGGACCAAAAATGATGGTATTCATTCCTAATATGTATTTACAATAAAGTCTGTATATAAAGGTTCCCACACACACAAAGACTCATCGAAGACATCTGTACAGACTTACTTTCGGAAGCTATGAACACGTTCAGACTTACATTGTAGACTTATAGTTCACCAACAAGTCGTAAGATGAAGTTGAAATTAATTATTTTCCGTGGAGAAATGCGATCACTCCAGAATACTATTCCTCCATGGCTCTGCGTTCATTTTTTCGCTATTCCTTAACGTCATTCTTAAAAAGTATCTCGTAGTTATAAGTATTACAACATATAAAGGAGCATTTCTATAAATTCTGAGAGAAACGTATGACAATAGTTTCTCAAATCTGTAATTTCACTACAGAGACTGATTAAAACGAAACAATGAAATCTCGACCACATGCTCGTAGCATAGTTTGTTTCTGTGTTTACCTTTTCTGCCGCTTAATTTGGAGAACGCTATACTCCGAAAATTTCAAGCAGTCGCAGAAGTCTGGAGACTTACCTCAAGGCCAAAAGTCTTAATACTTTTCGTCCATACATGAGGAGACTTGCATGTGGATTTAGGTTTGTGCAGACTTACTTCCAGGTAAGTCTTTGCGTGTATGTAGCTCTTTATAAAATGCTCTAGGTACATGCATTAATTAGGTCAAGATTTCTGATCCCAACAAAAAGCATAGACACTAATATCAAAATATATTGTGTGGCTCAATTCTTCTTATAAATATACAATACATGGTCGTATTATTAGAATCATCTACATTTTTTTTAATATTTTGTTATTTCCATATTTACTCAAAAATACAACTATGTTCTGTTCATTTCATTTTTCTTGAATAAAATTAAATATGCAGTAAGTACAATGAAAGAAAATTACATAATGTCTATTCAAAATTTTAATTTAATTAATATTCTTTTTTTTTTGACAAAATTACGTTCAAAGCTCTATATAGTACACTACAAATGCAGGACTGTATCACCTCCTAGATACGAAACTTTAATTATGTTTCGAATTAATTTCTCTATTGCAGTAAACTTTCACACTCTCGTTTCAAGTAGTGTCAAATTGGTGTTGGAACATAAGAAAATTACGATGACAAATCTAATTATAAGGTTCCAGTGTCCGGACTTTCCACCTGAGACAATGATGTGACCGAAGAAAACAGAATGTTCCTTATTGATATCATGTTCCGTTTCTATCAAAGGCAATGCTTCCAATTTTCAGAAAATATTTCTAAATACACACGTAAACATTCATTTTAAAATACACGAGCTTTCAGAAAACATTCGAAGCTACTAATAAAGAAATATATGTAAAGTCAGTATCAGTTAACCATTGGTTAATACAAAGAAAATATTTAAGAAATATATGTAAAGTCAGTGTCAGTTAAACATTGGTTAATACAAAGATAATTTAAGAAATATATGTAAAGTTAGTGTCAGTTAAACATTGGTTAATACAAAGATAACAATTTAAGAAATATATGTAAAGTCAGTAGCAGTTAAACACTGGTTAATACAAAGATAACAATTTAAGAAATATATGTAAAGTCAGTGTCAGTTAAACATTGGTTAATACAAAGATAACAATTTAAGAAATATATGTAAAGTTAGTATCAGTTAAAAATTGATTAATACAAAGATAATAATTTATTAAATATATCTAAAGTCAGTGTCAATTAAACATTGGTTAATACAAAGATAACAATTTAAGAAATATATGTAAAGTTAGTATCAGTTAAAAATTGGTTAATACAAAGATGACAATTTAAGAAATATATGTAAAGTCAGTGCCAGTTAAACATTGGTTAATACAAAGATAACAATTTAAGAAATATATGTAAAGTTAGTATCAGTTAAAAATTGGTTAATACAAAGATAATAATTTATGAAATATATCTAAAGTCAGTGTCAGTTAAACATTGGTTAATACAAAGATAACAATTTAAGAGCCATGTATTGTGGGTCCCTATCACCACGGCATGGCGCGTCCTCAGGTTGCGGATAGAGGAGACGGCCTCCAGATATGGAGGGTAGCTGCGAATATATTGAATAAGCAGTCGTGGACAGCCGATAAGGGGTGGTCCTCCAGCTTGGGGGTTGGGCGAAGGGCTAACAACCCATCACCGTAAAAAACAGCTTGTTACGTATCCCTATAATAAGCCTCGGAATAGGACTGATTCTCTGGCACGACCACAGCAAAGGAATAAGGATTTGAGATTTGGCACTTGGAACGTAACTAGTCTTTATAGAACAGGAGGGGTAACATTAGTAGCAAAAGAACTAGCTAGATATAGAATAGACTTCGTAGGAGTACAAGAGGTTAGGTTAGATGGGAATGGCATATCACAAATAGGAGATTACTTGTTGTATTATGGGGAAGGAAACAATAATCACCAATTAGGAACAGGATTCTTTGTTCATAAAAGAATAAAATCAGCAGTAAAAAAGGTCGAATTTATCAGTGACAGGTTATCATATTTAGTACTTAAGGGTAGATGGTGCGACATCATAGTTATAAATGCTCACGCCCCTACAGAAGAGAAAGACGACCATATAAAGAATAGCTTCCATGAGGAATTGGAACATACTTTTGATCAGTTCCCTAGATATCACATGAAAATTTTATTGGGGGATTTCAATGCTAAAGTAGGACGGGAGGATATTTTTAGACCAACTATTGGAAAAGAGAGCCTACACGCAATTAGTAGTGACAATGGAGTTAGATTAGTCAACTTTGCCACATCGAAAAATTTAATTGTCAAAAGTACAACATTCCCCCATAAGGATATACATAAATATACTTGGACTTCTCCAGATGGATTGACACACAACCAAATAGATCACATCTTGATAGATAAACGGAGACATACTAGTATAGTAGATATTCGAACTTTCAGGGGTGCAGACTGTAATTCTGACCATTATTTGGTGATTGGAGAATTAAGAGAAAGATTATCAGTAGCCAAGCGAGTAGAGCAACAAGTTAATATTACTAAATTCAATATTTTGAAATTAAAGGACGAGGAAGCTAAGCAAAATTATCAGGTCGAAATTTCGAATAGGTTTACCACTTTAGAAAGTTCCGACGAAGTTGAGAAAGAATTAGATGTTAATAGCGTGTGGGAAAATATCAGAGATAGTATCAAAATTGCAGCTGAGCAGAGCATAGGTTATTATGAAACTAAGAAAAAGAAACCGTGGTTTGATGAAGATTGTTGCATGGTAGTAGAAAGAAGGAAACGGGCAAAATTGAAATTCTTACAGGATCCAGTTGAGGAGAAGAGAGATAATTATTTCAATGAAAGACGGGAAGCAAGTCGTACACTTAGGAATAAAAAGAGAGGTTACTTGAAGGAAAAACTGAATGAGGTAGAAACAAATAGTAAGAATAAAAACATTCGAGATTTATATAAGGGTATAAAGGAATTTAAGAACGGATATCAGCCAAGGGTAAACGTTATCAAGGATGAGAATGGTGACTTGCTTGCAGACTCTCCATCAATCCTAAACAGATGGAAAAACTATTTTGCGCAACTACTAAATGTACATAGGCCAAATAGAAATGATCGGGACGAAATTGAAATACAAACTGCTGAGCCATTTATACCCGAACCCACGCTTACAGAAGTCGAAATTGCGATAGAAAATCTGAAAAAGTACAAGTCTCCAGGTATCGATCAAATTCCAGCAGAATTAATACAAGAGGGTGGGAGTGCATTATATAGCGAAATTTATAAACTTGTACTTGCTATTTGGGAAAAGGAAATTGTACCAGAACAATGGAAGGAGTCCATAATTGTACCTATTTTTAAAAAGGGGGACAAAACCAACTGTGGTAACTTTCGAGGAATATCACTTTTGTTGACGTCGTACAAAATTTTGTCCAATATTCTTTTGAGAAGATTAACTCCGTACGTAGATGAAATTATTGGGGATCATCAGTGCGGTTTTCGGCGTAATAGATCGACTATTGATCAGATTTTTTGTATTCGACAGATAATGGAGAAAAAATGGGAGTATAAGGGTACAGTACATCAGTTATTCATAGATTTCAAAAAGGCTTATGACTCGATTAAGAGGGAAGTATTATATGATATTCTTATTGAATTTGGTATTCCCAAGAAACTAGTTCGATTAATTAAAATGTGTCTCAGTGAAACGTACAGCAGAGTCCGTATAGGTCAGTTTCTATCTGATGCTTTTCCAATTCACTGCGGGCTAAAGCAAGGAGATGCACTATCACCTTTACTTTTTAACTTCGCTCTAGAATATGCCATTAGGAAAGTTCAGGATAACAGGCAGGGTTTGGAATTGAACGGGTTACATCAGCTTCTTGTCTATGCGGATGACGTGAATATGTTAGGAGAAAATACACAAACGATTAGGGAAAACACGGAAATTTTACTTGAAGCAAGTAGAGCGATCGGTTTGGAAGTAAATCCCGAAAAGACAAAGTATATGATTATGTCTCGTGACCAGAATATTGTACGAAATGGAAATATAAAAATTGGAGATTTATCCTTCGAAGAGGTGGAAAAATTCAAATATCTTGGAGCAACAGTAACAAATATAAATGACACTCGGGAGGAAATTAAACGCAGAATAAATATGGGAAATGCGTGTTATTATTCGGTTGAGAAGCTCTTATCATCCAGTCTGCTGTCGAAAAATCTGAAAGTTAGAATTTATAAAACAGTTATATTACCGGTTCTTCTGTATGGTTGTGAAACTTGGACTCTCACTCTGAGAGAGGAACATAGGTTCAGGGTGTTTGAGAATAAGGTGCTAAGGAAAATATTTGGGGCTAAGCGGGATGAAGTTACAGGAGAATGGAGAAAGTTACACAACACAGAACTGCACGCATTGTATTCTTCACCTGACATAATTAGGAACATTAAATCCAGACGTTTGAGATGGGCAGGGCATGTAGCACGTATGGGCGAATCCAGAAATGCATATAGAGTGTTAGTTGGGAGACCGGAGGGAAAAAGACCTTTAGGGAGGCCGAGACGTAGATGGGAGGATAATATTAAAATGGATTTGAGGGAGGTGGGGTATGATGATAGAGACTGGATTAATCTTGCACAGGATAGGGACCGCTGGCGGGCTTATGTGAGGGCGGCAATGAACCTTCGGGTTCCTTAAAAGCCATTTGTAAGTAAGTAAGTAAGTAAGTAACAATTTAAGAGATACAGTATATGTAAAGTCAGTATCAGTTAAACATTGGTTAACACAAAGATAACAATTTAGAAAATATATGTAAAGTCAGTATCAGTTAATACAAAGGTAATAATTTAAGAAATATATGTAAAGTCAGTATCAGTTAAACATTGGTTAATACAAAGATAACAATTTAAGAAAGATACGTAAAGTCAGTGTCAGTTAAACATTGGTTAATACAAAGATAACAATGTTTATAAAGTTCTCATATGAAGATGCAGGAAAGAAACTGAACTAAGAGCTATAAAAGTTCATATCTCTCCTCTCCTAATTTCTAAGAAAATGTTCAAATTTAACATTGTCGAGATAGATAGAACCTACCGGAGCCCCTGGCGACAAGTACGAAATTACATTCATTTGATAGTAGTAGAAGATTTTATTTAAGGAAGGTTTCAACTGCAGAGATTATTCAGCGTCGAATTATGATGACAGCTCTAATTATAAGGTTCCAGTGTCAGGACTTCCCATCTGAGACAATGGTGTGATCGAACAAAACAGAATGTTCGTTACTGATATCATGTTCCGCTTCTATCAAAGGCAATGCTTTCAAATTTTCAGAAAACATTTCTAAATACACATGAAAATATTCATTTTAAAATACATGGGATTTCAGAAAATGTTCGAAGCTACTGATAAAGAAATATATTATGTAAAGTCAGTATCAGTTAAACATTGGTTAACACAAAGATAACAGTTTAAGAAATATATGTAAAGTCAGTATCAGTTAAACATTGGTTAATACAAAGATAAGTTTAAGAAATATATGTAAAGTCAGTATCAGTTGAAATTGGTTAATACAAAGATAACAGTTTAAGAAATATATGTAAAGTCAGTATCAGTTAAACATTGGTTAATACAAAGACAACAGTTTAAGAAATATCTGTAAAGTCAGTATCAGTTAAACATTGGTTAATACAAAGATAAGTTTAAGAAATATATGTAAAGTCAGTATCAGTTGAAATTGGTTAATACAAAGATAACAGTTTAAGAAATATATGTAAAGTCAGTATCAGTTAAACATTGGTTAATACAAAGACAACAGTTTAAGAAATATATGTAAAGTCAGTATCAGTTATACATTGGTTAATACAAAGACAACAATGTTTATAAAGTTCTCATATCAAGATGCAGGAAAAATACTGAACTAGGAGCTATAAAAGTTCATCTCTCTCTTCTCCTAATTTCTGAGAAAATATTCAAATTTAACATTGTCGAGATAGGTAGAACCTACCGGAATCCCTTAACAAATCGATTCCTTCGACTGAGCGTGAACTTGTGCATTATGAGCCCAAAGCCAAGAAGGGTGGCCGTGATCCAATATTTTCTAACTCATAACGTATAAATATGATCTCGGAGAGTCGCACATCATTCTAATACATAATAATCCATCTAAAGTTACTGACTTCTGCAGAAAACATAAAACGTTATTAGAAAAACGTAGAAGAAAATTAGATCTGATTATATTATTTCACAGAGCGTTTTACCAGTAATATGAGTTTACAATCTTTATCCATAACAAATGAATCCGGGGGAAACATGACAAGAATAAGTATTTCTGCCTCTCACCATCTCCCCCCCCACACACATACAAAGCCTAGGAAATTCAGATAGGGGTAGGAACATCCCACTTTCCAGTAAGTTTATCAATGTCAAGACCAAACCCCTCAATCGAGACACTTAAATCCTCCCCTCGTCATCACTGTCTTTCTAAGAACCAATTTGGGGGAAAGCGTACAGCGAGAAATTTTGTACCTACGGTTCTCTTTCAAAGACTGTCCCATTTGGTGGTATAGGCCTATTGAGAAGGAAATGTAATTGCGTGGAATGACTCTGAAAGGGGACCTAATTCTGTGGGGACGTAATTTTGTGGTTCCAAGGCAAAAGGTGATATGTCAATCTTTGGTGAAAATGAGATTTTGCGATACGCTGTGTATGCTAATGCTATCTTTAATGTGGCAAAGGATGACATGCGTATCTTTAGTTCTCTTTCTAACTCGTTCTTATGAAACATGACTCCTATGATTTTGTATGGGCGTTCAAATTTTAAATGCTCGCTCCTGAAAAATTGCAAGAAATAACATCGCATTTTGCCTCGAAGCCACAGAATTGTGCCTTTTTCCCCTTCTCCTCTGATAAAAAATCATATTCAATCTATTAACTATTATCGTATTCCTATCTGATTTTATCATAAGCTCAATTGGGATATGTTTCAATCTGACAGGTGGAACTCGGCAAAGTAATACCAGCACGATTTCTTTTTCAACAGTAATCTGAAGAAAATCAAAACTAGAGTGGGATTTAACTGACTATTACACGATTAGAAGAAAGTATATGAAGATTAGAAGAAATAAAGTACTCTAATACTATAAAATATTAATTAACTTACTAAAATTTATTTCACTAATGTTAACTTTACCAAAACGTTTGAATGGAGCCGCCATTTTCAGTTGACTGTCTATGAGGTAAACAAATGACGATAGCAAAGCATGTTTTGTAGTGCCGTAAAGAATTTGCAGTTTGAAATGTTGGCATACAAAGAAACAAATTGATAGGGAGATGATAAAACAGAAGAAAGTACGGTATATAAAGATTAAAATAAATAAAGTATTCTAATGCAATAAAATAAGTTAGATATTGACTTACTAAAACTATTTCACTGATATTACCTTCACCAAAACGTTTGAACGGAGCCGCCATTTTCGGTCGACTATCTATGCGGGAAACAAATGACGAAAGCAAAGCATGTTTTATAATACCGCAAAGAATTTGCAGTTTGAAATGTTGGCAAACAAAGAAACAAATGCTAGAGTAGTGATAAAAACAAACAAATGCTAGGGAAGCGATAAAAATAAACAAATGCTAGGGAAGTGATAAAATAAGTGCGATAAGCAGTCATGATTGGTTGAAAGACATCCTTTCGTACCGTTTTATTGGTCAAAAGTAGTATGACGTAGTAAAAGTGTAATAGTCATTATAAAACATACAATAAAATAGACATAGTGTGATAATAAAAAGTAAATTTCGGGATTCTCACCGAAACATACGTTTTCTCTAATTTTGATACAAATATTTTTTTGTTTTAGGTATGCAGTCTGCCTGTCTATCTATCTATCTATCTGTATACTGAGGTATATAGTCAGCATTCATTTAACCAAAATATTGGTTTTGGGCGTGCAGCTATTCTTCTACTAGCGTGTGTACAGTTTAAACTATCAAGGACCGTTATTTATATAATGTTTGTTTTATTTATATGTTTGTTATTTAAAATTTATATATTTTTGGTAATTACACAAATAATACACTAAACATTTCTAGATTTTATACGTATGAGCGTACGTAAAATCCTCGTAAACAAATCTTGATGATGATGTTGTTTAGTCTCTATTAGTGATTTTCATAATCTGTGTTGATAATTCGGCAGTGGATTCCATTGACTAGTCATCATTATAAAACAATGAATACCATCATTCCGGCAAGAGAAAGAATATATCAACTACCGCACGGGAGTTCGCTCGTGTGACCGAAATAATGGGGTACGTCGGCATTCGGAATCTGTAGAATGCGATGAATCCGTTTACATTGTAGCCATCCAGTCACATTGCCCGCCAGTTTGACATAACTACAGGTTTTATACCTCCGCGATCTGTCTATACTTACACGCTAGATTCTACAGGGAGAGGCAAGTATCGTTTTACATTTATAAATTCTGATGCAGACACATTAAACGTACATTTAGACTGCGAGGATTCACACATCCTATATTCCTATAGCCAAAGAGCTTACTCAGAAGTTTATCAACAGTAATCTCACTAGAGGTTTTGATTTATCTAGAGAAAATCAAAACTCGAGTGGGATTTAATTGACTATTACACGATTGGAAGAAAGTATATAAAGATTAGAAGTAACGAAGTACTCCAATACAATAAAATATTAATTGACTTACGAAAATACAACTGTCTTCAAATGTATTATTGTACCATCTTAACAATACAAATATTACGCTAGATGCATGCTAGATGGCAGTAGTGAGTTATGATTACTAGCAATGCCTTCTCGTCGAGAAGTTTTCGATCTATATCACGATGGCAGTGTTACTAGTCAAGAAGGCTTTGTTGATTCAGTTTCATTTTTATTAAAACAGTTGCATTCCACTTCAATTATCCAAATCTCAGTAATCAACGTCATTTGACAGATGATTTTCAATAAATTTTAATATTAAACAATCTCTGATACGTGACTATCCATAATATCATATAGCAGAAGCTATAACATAACCTAAATAATATACACAAGTGTTAGAAAAGTTTTAATTAACGACGATGACATAAAAAATAAACATGAATAATTTTAAAAGGAATAATTATTGCATGTACAATTTTCAAATTTGAATGTGGTTGGTGGTTCAATTAATGTTATATTGGACGTGTGCGTAATAGAAGTGGAACTCGTTGATTTAGGCCTACATGGTATATTCAACTTATTCAGGATTTCCGAATGGTACTCTTCATTTATTTGTAAATAGGATTTCATAAGATGCATAGGTATGATCAGTGATTTTTATTAATTCTTGTTCTTGAATGCCAATGCGAGTCATATTTGAAACTGCTGTGCATCGACTGGAGTGGTTTGTAATTTTCTATTTTTTCTTTGACGTCCAGATCAGCGCAGTTTCAAATGTTGGCAAACAAAGAAACAAATGCTAGGGACGCGATAAAATTAAACAAATGCTAGGGACGCGATAAAATTGTGCGATAATCAGCCATGATTGGTTGAAATACGTCCTTTCGTACCGTTTTATTGGTCAAAAGTAGTATGACGTAGTAAAAGTGTAATAGTCAGAAATAAACATTTCACAAGAGTGGAAGAAGGATTCCTACAATGTGGAGTCAACAAAACATAATGAACTGATGATCAGTGTGAATTGTGAATTTATCATCACTGCCATCACCAATATTGTTGTATGTGAACATTGTGTAATGGTATTGTTTTATGGTTAAGGGTGTGTTAACGCCTACACAAAAGAGCTTGTTTAATATGCACATAAATTTTTCAGGTTTCTGTTTGAACTACAAACTTGGTGACTTAAGAACAGTTTACTAGCTCAGCAGAAGTGTGGAAACCATGTTTGATTTTGAACTAGGTAAGGTGCGTTCTCTCTCTCTCTCTCTCTCTCTCTCTCTCTCTCTCTCTCTCGGTATTCATTGTTAAGTCACGTGATTGTAGATCAGATCAAAATCATGTTTTTTCAATGACAGTTTCTCGCAAGAAGCCATCCATGTTTTGCTGCCTTCTACACTCTCAATCCATTCTATTCATTCCTTTGTTGTTGTTCTTCCTTTCTTCGACGTGACGTCTATTCCGGAAGCGGTTTATTCCACCCCCGCCCCTAAAGCCTTCACTGTCTTTTGTTTTGATCGATTACTTACCGGTACTCAATTTTTTTGTCTCTTTTTACCCATCCGTTCTTTCTACTGCACGCTCGCAAAACTCAATCTTACAGACAGGAAAGTCGACAATGTGACATTCTGAAGAGAGAATGAATGGGATTGTATGGTAGGAGGTAGTTTATAAATGTGGATACCTGGATACGACTTACACAACACCTTTTAGAACACAGTTCTCGATAATATACGCTGTTTTCTTTCGAAAAGATCACATACAATTTTGAAAGAAAAAAAATATTTCTCGACTAATTAAAGGAATATATACAATTTACATCAGAATTCTAACGTTTGGACAAAAAAGGGTTCATTTGGATGTCATCAGAGCGAAACCCCTTTACCACAGAGTCCGTGGATATCCACAGTAATGCAATCAGCTAGTCGGCTGTCATTGTTATTCCATTTAAACACGCTTGACATAGGAACATTTAGAATAAAACTCAATTTAGGCCAGTGTCCGTGGCTCTTAAAATTAAAAATATTTGACTCTGATTTATGGTACATTCATTCCTTGTACAACTGTATATGGCAAATAACACGAACTGGAATAACAATGGCTGATTTGTTGGCATTTCCAGCGCAAAGGATTGTGATACTCTGGGTATCCACGGACTCTGTTTACAAAGTCGTACACTGAGGTTGGTATATTTTATGTTTATAATTTTCTAGGTTGTAATATATTCCTTTATTAGTAAATAACTTTTATATTAATAATTTATTTTATTTGTGTATGATTATGGCATTTTTCTCTACAGTAAAGAAAAGCATAAATACTAGTGTTATGGGATTAATTTCTGTTGTAAGATTAATCGATCAAAAATATTTAATCGAATAATCGAGTCGATTAAAATTAATCGGTTATAGTTCATATTAATTATTATTTTGTTAATACAAACTCATACTAAAAATTCCGACAGTATTCTTCTCTCGGAAATTGTTTACTTAAAAGCACAATAGTACTGTTATTTTCTAACTGCAAAGCAGGCAGCGTAGGGAAAATCTCTGCACAAACACTTCAGAAAGAGATTGAGATAAGAGGACAGTGACCTAGTCTACCTCTATCGAATATGGAACTCTTATTAAGTTTTATGGTTTTCCAAGAAAACTTCCACTTTGTTGTCAGCTCATCTTCGTAGCATATGAAATACATACTTTTCTGGGATTCGTCTCCCTCATCCCTTATAAAATTGTCATGTCTATACTGTGTGCAAGTGAGAGCGTAACTATATGAAGATTGTGTGTTTAGTTTGATAAAAAAAAAAACAGTTTTCTGTGGTCTGTGAAAAGTGTAAACTCCATTATGTCATATGAGCATTTGAGAGGTAAACTCGGTGAAACGTTAGGATTTAAATTGAATGATCGTGGAGAAGTGCTTGACAGAAAAAGTTTTTTTTTCTGTTTAGTGATGCAGGAAACATTGTTACTAAACGCAGAGCGGCACTTAATTCGGAGCATATGAATGCACTCACATGTTTAAAATCATGGATGAAGCAGTATTAACTAGGCGAGTCTTCATACTTTTTGTTATTTGTGTTTGTCTAAAAAATTCCCGAAGAAACTGACACAATAAATTATAAGCCTCATAATAAATATGTTAGCAAATAATTAAAACAGTTAAGTATGTAGTATTTGTGGATGTCCAGTGTTAGTTGAAAAGACGAAAGGACTCAGTTTTAAATGTTTTTGCTGAAAAAAAATATAATAATAACATACAAGAAACAAATAGCGTCATTGACACTGTGAAAAACGAAAACAACCGAGAAGATACCCCAATTGAAGAGGAGAAGCCACACAAGTCATATATGGACCATAATATAGGAACATGAAATCGGCAAAGAAGACGTAACGATTTCCAGACTGAAAGAAACATCTTCACATAGGCAAAATAACACTTGGCAAGTTCGAAATGCTTCTTCCCTAAATCAAAACTACCCAGAATGGACAATGAAAAAAGAGAAATTTTGAGTGTAACAGTGTACGAAATAGCTCTTTTACGTACACCAAAAACCTTTAAATAAATGAAAAAGCACTGCAATAAAGAGAGAAGAAAAAAAGGTCTAAGACAAAGGAATTGGTACTTTGAGACGCAGGAGTGGGAGAGGTTTGGACGCCGATAAAAATAACCTTCCTAAGTGAGATTGCTAGCTGCTTGCTTCGGCTTATCTAAGTGGAAAATGGCAGACAAATGTTAAGTCAGAATTGCAGAGGAGAAGGAGAGGAGGGGGTGGTTTAGGGGTGGCCGGTCATGTCTCGCGGGTTACGGTTATGTGAAGACGTTTTCAAGACGAGCAACAAGGGAGGCGGCGGGGTAGTACGCCTACAAGTGACGAAGACCTGCACAAACGATAGGCTAACTCCATGCCATCTGCCTCCAGAGAGACAGCATTCAGCCTTGACATCCAACAAGAACACGAGAAAGAAGACTGAGTTTAGATACTTACATGATGATTCTTAATAGCATTTAACTATCATTATTCTTATTCTTTATCCATTAAGAAATACGTATTTCTTGTATCAAACGACATTTGAATGGTTTTTATCTCAAAGATAAAGATTATTTTTGAAGAAAAATTGTGGCCAACAATACAGTATTTCAGAACACACTGTGTTGAGATGAGCTTTTGATTTGGAGAATAAGCTGCATATATCAAAATGATGAAACAAAACTTGCTAGAAGAAGTACAAAGATGAGCTCTCCACGTTCTTACACGTTTTGAATAGTCGTCTGTAAAGCTCAACTGATGAATTGTTTACGATTATAAATTGAATTAATCTATTTGATATGAATTGTACAAATTTGTATAGCTTAACGAAAGTATGCATGTAAATTGAATTAATCTCTTTACTTTGTATTGAATATGTTTGTATAGACTGGCTGATGAATTTTATATACTTTAAATTGAATAGTAATCTGTATAGCTCTATTGATGAATTGTTTATGTTTGTAATTTGAAGTAATTTGGATGATATGTATTATCAATTTCTGTATATCTCAACTGACTGAATTGTTTATGGCTTTAAGTTGAATTAACTTACCTCCTATTTTATAGCTGAACTGATGAATAATCGTTTGCGTTTGTAAATTTAATAATCTGACTGGCTATGTACTGTACATTTTTAGTAGAGCCATCAATGTAGCTCAGTCGGCAGACTCGCTGGCCCGCTGATCCGAAGCTGCACTCGGGTTTGGGATGGATCCCCCGTTTGGTCTCATTGATTGGTTTCTTCCATGGTTTTCCCCAGCCGTCGGACTGATGCCGGATGGTCTATGGCGAGTCCTCGGCCTCACTTCATTTCACCCCCTTCGGTCTGATTACCTGGTTGGGTTTCTTTCCGAGATTTTCCACAACCATACGGCAAATGCCAGGTAATCTTTTGGCGAATTCTCGGGCCTCACCTCATCTCACTACATCTTACATCTCGCCAAAATATTGTAAAAAATTGTAGAAAATTGCAAAATTGTAAAAACTGTAAAATTGTAAAAATTGTAAAAAAATATAAAAATTGTAATGTAATTGTAATCTTGTAAAATTTTGATTTGTTCCACATCTTAAAGCTTCATTGCTAATGTAAGATCTATGGAATATAATAAATGAAATGAAAAATGAAAACACTATAGGCCTACTTCGTTCCATAATATCTGACGACCGACGTGAACATTGCCGGCAGAAAGAGAAGGATAATCGCTATTGAACCAATGGCAGAGGTCTCATTCCACGCTTATCCTGAAGTTGGGCGGTCTGAAGCGTTTTACCGCCGCCCAACTTCAAGACAAGCGTGGAATGAGACCTCTGTCATTGGTTGAATAACAAATTAGGCCTATACTTCTCTCCTCATCTGCCGGCAACATTTACGTCGCCTGTTAGACATTATGGGACGAAGTATAGATTCACTGCCAATACGGCAAGAAGAACGCATTGAACAAGTGGAGATGAAACTGTTCAGATCCCCCGCAAGATACGCTGCATAACCATAATAAATAAACATGAATTAAAAAAAGCAATGAATACTTACAGAAACTTCTAGTTAAAACATGTAACGAGAACTAATTTTTATAAACTAACATATTACTTACTTATTACAGATTGAAAGAAGAAAGTCAATGGGGCAATGCAAGTCTAGTAAAATATGACGTTATCAGTTTCTGTAACCCTAAAAATGGAACAGGCTAATAAAATACCTAAACAGTGAAGTTCCGTGGTTTCTTTGAACCCTAATACAGCAGATTCAAACCAGGCCAAGGACGACAGGACTTCAAGTGGAAGTCGTAATCGAGATAAAAGATTTGAGAAAAAATAAAACATAACTAAATTCTCGCAGGCTTTTTGTTATAAGACCAATTTTCTTCACCTGAATTTCTGCAGTAGGCCTACTTTGTATTCAGGGAGCAGAGGAGAACCAACAACATCTGCAGGCGCCGACTGTTTCGGAAGTGCCGTGCGTGGTCTCTTCTAAAAGATGAGGGGGTAAAACGCTCATAGACTAAATTTATACGACTGACCCAACGATTTTCTTTCTGCGCCCAGCAACGAATACCGTAGAAGAAACAGCGATGGGACGTATGGAAAATTTCCTCCAATTCTTTAAAATGGAATACGTACTGACACTACGCGAATTAGATCTAGCGTAATGAACATGTTTTTCCTTTTCTTTCTGAGAGAGATGAAATTTACAGACATACAGAAACTGTTTCTAACTCTTTCAAATACCATCGATTAACGCCTTCCTGCTCTCTGCTGTAGTTGATACAATATAACGTGAGGTACTAAGTTGCAACTTGAACATTTTTCCCCCTCATTATTTTATCATCTAGGCGAAACTCGGCTAATTCCCCAGTACGGGTAATTCCGCAGTAATGCTTATATAATTTTACTGCGACTTTACAATAGCGTGAATGTAAATTTTGAGAGGCTACAGAAAAGAATCAAGGATATTGGTCGACACCTCTGTCGGCAATACAATGAAACATCGAAAGTTGGCTGTTTTTCGTGTTTTGCTACACAGCTGTGAAGAAAGTGAGCATTGTTACATATAAATTGTTCCTTTTATGTTACTTTCATAATGTATTTCATAATTATTTACTACTGTGGAATTAGCCAAGTCCTATAGAGGATTTATCCGCACTGTTGCGGAATTACCCGAGTTGTTCTTTTTCAATTGTAATGTATGTACAACTAAATAGCTATATTTGGATTTTAATAGGTATCTTTATCTCATTTGGTAATGAAAGGTTTCGTCCATGTCTACATACCTTGATAATATTTTTGAATAAACATTTTGATAAAAATATGATAGATTTACTTCTTAATATTGCGGAATTAGCCGAGTCTCCCCTACTTAAATTCAGGAATTTTCTAGCTAGGAGGTTCACTTTACTATTGACAACACTTCCTCGAAAACACGCTTGTTACAGACATCAGTCATTCTGTAACTGTTAGGTTGGGACAATTTGAGATATTAATCAGACGAAGTAAGCTACTCTACATTAAATTCACCAATTTTATTCAGATGCAATATTGTATGCAATACATTTCACATCGTGATTATAATGTAACATAGTACAGTCTGCAGAGTTGCCTCTGTGTAGCACGTCTGCTTCCAGACTAGCCGGCCCGGGTTCGATTCCCGGCAGAGTCAGAAATGTTCATGTACAGTTTCTACCTAGGGACTAGGAGAGATGGTGGTGTACAACTTCTAATCACTAAATTGTGCACCAATATGCCTCGAATAAATCCGAAATCTCTCCGCAGTGCATATGAAGAGAAGGCATAATTATGTCATTGTTGATAGTAATACGTCCGTCGGATGGGGACGTTAAGCCTGGCGGTTCCCTTGCTGCTATTCGACAGGAGTAGGCTACGTACCGGTACCGGGTTTCCTCTTCTTCCTTCTTTACCTTCATTATCACCACTACTCATTCCGTACATTACACTTACACGAACACTTACACATACACTCACCTTTTTGACATAGAATACGTCCTTCCCCGCAACGAGTATGGTCACACGTTCTGTGATCCGAGGAAGAAAATATATATATAATTTCAAATGCTTACTCTTACAAGACGAGCTACAGCTGAATACTAATGTTATTAGTAATTAGGCTATGAATCAATGTAAAAAAAAGTGTGAACACACCCAATGACGCTACTTACGCTCGGTACAAGCGTCAGGGCGCCTAATTTGCCCAATTCGTTTGATTTATACTCGACAGTTTTGCAATATTAAAACAATAGGCACGTCTTACGATACACTTTGAGTGAACCATAGTAGGTTAAGAAATTTGTTGTGAGTTGGGACGAATTTCGGAATGTTGCTTTATATTAAGGATAAATATATTGAATTCTCTTTATTATTACTTCTCTTATCATACTCACACTGGGGACACTGTGATAAAAGAAATAATAATAATACATTGGGACAGTATGCGTTATTAAATATAAGAGTGGTAGTCTTGAATATTTTATTTTCTGTTTTCGAGTTAAGGCTGGTCCACAATAAACCGGAAACGGAAACGACAACGAGAACGAGAACAGAAATTTTGTTAAAATATATGTATTTAAATGTGAGCATTCACAATTAACTTTCACGTTCCTATTCCCGGACTCCGGCAAGCTTTCGTTAATTGCGAATGCTCACATTTAAATACATTTATTTTAACAATATTTCCGTTCTCGTTCTCGTTGTCGTTTCCGTTCCCGGTTTATTGTGGATCAGTCTTTACACAGTTATCCTTGAGAAAAATAAGTAGGCCTACGTATGTCCCGGAATGAGAGTCATCAAGACAAAATTTCTAGATCATTACCATAAAGTTTCTTCGTTCGTGTGATGTCTATTTATCACAAAATTATAGTGTTAGTGAAAGCGTAACTGGTGCATGGCGAACAAACGCGTCTGAATCGTAAAGCCAATACCTTCCAATTCTGCCTTCATCGCTCTCATTAATTCACAAGCTTCGCGAAAGGAACACAGAAACTCTTTTTCTTACACTCTCGAACTACAAGAGCTGGATCCTCTGAACAGAATACGTTTACAAAACGCAGACTGCAGGATGTGGGACGGAGTTGGTGGACATTCTGGAAATCTGCTTCTCGTGAGGTGTAGCCCGGTTTCCTCGCTATTCCCCTGACACGGAGGGCGATAAACAAGCACGCAAAGGAGGCGAAAACTTCGGTTCCATTTCCTTCTTCGATCCCCAGAAGTCTTGCCCTCTTTCCTCTTCTACCTTTCCCTCCCTCTTCGCCCTCCACCCTTTCTACTACCGCTCGAGATCCTCCAATTGTTTTCGGAAATTGGATGAAGACTGAAAAATGTCCCTCGCCAACACAGGAAAAATTCTTTGCTCGGTGCCTCAGTTTCTTTCTCTTTCTCTTTCTTGCTAACTCCCTCTCTCCTCCGATGTTGTTTTCTCGTTCCTTACGTTTTTATTTCTCTCTTTTATCTCTACTTCTACACAGCAGAGAACTGAGGCATCTTTGTAAAAGAAATCCATGTCAAGGTAAGAAAAGAAAAAGATCTCAATGTAGGGGTGATACTGGATACAAAGATGTGACCTTTCCGTGGTGTTCAAATGATTATCACTCAATATAGATTCGGCTATGTTTCTGCTGATACTGACCCAAAAATCTTTGATAAAGACTTCATTCAGTGTACAACATGACAAAGCATTATAGTAACAGTTCCTAATGAATATAATTTATTGCGAAGAATAATCTTGGGTTTTCAGGTTTAATATCGCTAACGTTTCGGAAGTATTTGAAGGTTTCACTGTAATAGGTAATCTCAAGAAATATTTTCATTTTACCAAAATATTCAGAAGCAATTTCAGGTGCTCGTAAATTTATCCAGGAAAAATCGTAACTTCGAGTGGTATTTATTAGGACTACTTCGCAAATAGAATAATAAACGATTAATAAAATGTACATAATAACGTATATCATTAAATATGATATTTAATTTACTGACATAGTATTAAATTTCAATGACTTGTATTACCTACCATATCCTTAAAGAAAGAGCACAAATATTTATATATAAATACTATCAGAACAGTTTAGCGTTAGCTACCCCACTTAACTATAGCTGATTTACAGATACAAAGGAATGAAATATTTTACATTTGTTTGTATTATAAAAACATCAGCAATAAACACAATGAAATTAATGCACGAATATTACTGAAGAATAGATTATTAAAATGAAACAGAGGAATTTAATTAAGTGCACAATTAATGAATTCGTATTTCATAACAATATAGCATGACAATGATAACTTAATTGGAGCGTCATATAGATATAGAAGATTATGTCCTCGTTCTTTGTAAACATGTACAATTTTATTCCGCACAGACTTTCGGATTTATTTTGTATCAATTGATTTAGGATATTTAATTGCTTTGTCAATGTCTAGTTCGAAAATATTATAGATTATTTTATTTTCACCTTCCGAATTTCTGAAAATATTAATTCTACATACATTCAAAGACAGTCTTTTAAATTATCCATCTAGAACAAAACAATAGGCCTAAGCCAAGCACTAGTGAAAAAATAGATAATTTAAAATGATAATATTGGAATTATAGATAGCTCTGTTGGTTTCAAATTAACGAATTCTTGCACTTCATTAGTGGATAAGTATTCGAGTAAAATACAGGGTTCTTTCCGATCTCTGATAACGAATTTCAATGACGTCATGTGCATCAGGAATTACACCGACAGCTGAATTGCGGCGAGAGGTGACAGACCAGTAGTGAGTGATTTCATAATCAGAGTGCACGGTGTATCACAGTAGCAATGCCCAAGAAAATCTAGCCTTTTTTTGGGAGGAGTACATAACAACTCTTTCCGATGCCAAGTACAGTTACGTGAAAATCATAGGAACCTGCAAAAAACGTGGTTTCGTTATTTCCAAGAAAGGCATCTTGTGCGTACCTAATAAGACTGACAAAGCTCGGATGAGATTCATTCCAGAGTGGAAAAAGCAAGCAAATACACCCTCCATCACAAGTCGCCGCACCCCACGAGATGATACAAATTAATTTCATTCGAGCTTTACCAATCTTATTAAGTACACAGAAGATGTCTTTCTTGGAAATAACGAAAACTCGTTTATTGCACGCTTCTTTTATTTTCACTTAACTGTATATGACTTCGGAAAAGGTTGTTATGTACCCCTTTCAAAAAGGCTTGATTTTCTTGGGAATTTCTGCTGCGAGTCGTCGTGCACTCTGACTATGAGATCACTCACTACTGGTCTGTCACCTCGCGTCACAGTTCAGCTGTCGTGTGACTCCTGTCACACATGATGTCATTCAAATTCGTTATCAGAGATCGGAAACAATCCTGTAGGATAATTGATGTGGGTCAAGACTTGAAACGTTGTCTACTGTGTTGGTCCCAAGATGTCCAACAATTGAACTTCTATAAGAAATTCTCTCACGTTATTCGCATTAGCCCGACAGAGTAGACAGTCTTTCAGTCCTTACTCTGGTGATCTGCAAGTAGATACGAAACACATTATTTAAATATTCTCATGAGAACGTCTACAATTCCACACAATTATTTATTATATCTGCTACAGGACTAGATCGGATCGTTTTGTCACCAATGATTTTTAGAGTGTATCTACAAAAATCATCAAAATAGCAAGGAGAAGCACTTTATACACATTAAAATATCACCAATCTACCTATAAACAGTCTCCTTTGCAGCGAACAGGTTCTCATTTAAAGTTCAAAGCATTAAACACAGATATGAATATATTCGTTATATAAAGCAGCAATATGGTATAATTATAAATTATCAAATGAAATTAAATTAAGCTGTGACTGCATAAACTTATCGTAAGAGAACGGTAAAGTAAGAACAATTTTCAGATTTAAAATTTTCCCTTAAGCTAGAGGTCACCTACGGTAACGGCAATTTTATAGAAGGCCTGGGGTCTATTCCAAAAATATATGGACAAATATTCTGCAGTTACCTTTACTTGTAAGTAAAACGAATAAGGAATATTTCGGTCCACAAAAGTTTTTCATTTACTCGCATGTAACACTTCATACTTATTAGTTACAAGTGTTTAGATTTTTTCATTCAAGAGAAGCAAGTTATTAGTGACAGTAAATTGTAAAGATTTTCCTACCAGTGGGACAACGGAGTACTTTAAAGCATTATTAATATCCCTATTTTATAAAAGTAGGTTCATATTAAAATAAATTATTAAGTAAGTCGCCATAGCAGAATTGAAAGTAACGGTGAAGTTAAAGTGATTTACCGAGTATTTAGAGAAAGAATAAAGGCTACCTTTTTTTAACACGCAGTGCGATCTCAAAATCCTCAAGTGATATGCGACATAACTTAAAATGCTCAATAGGTATCTAAAAGAGAAGAACGCCAGTTACCCAATACCTACTGGAATTTGAGGTTGATTTGCTTGTGGATGAGAAATACGCCATTCTTAAGTCCTTCAGTCTTCAGCCAAAGTCAGCTTTTTGTGCACCCGTGAGGAATGAGTTGCGTGTCGATTATGTTGCTCGGTTAAGAAGGGTTCTACCAGCTACATTATACTTTAATTTCTCTCCAGATATGAAATCCGTATACCGTATTCCTATGATGGATTATCGTATCTCATAGATCTACTCGAGTCGTCATATCTCCGTCAAGAAAGGGAAGAACCTAGGGAGCTTTTCTACGAGCTGTATCAGCTTTTAGATTATATAGCGTTCATGGAACTGGTGACAGCGAGATGGCATTTGGCGAGATGAGGCCTAGGACTCATCATGTAGGCCTAATTAGCTGACATTCGTCTTACTACATTTAGGGAAAACCTCGAAAAAAAAACCCAACCAAGTAATCAGCACACAAGGCTGAACCCACGCCCGAGCGCAACTCCGGAACAGCAGAAAATGTACTACCGTCTGGGCTAGGCTCAGAGGGTTCTGAGACGTCTTTGTAGACCTTAGAGCCCTCTAGAATCCACCACTACTACCAACTGTCAATCTTTTTAGAAACCGCGAAAAGCACTCACTATGAAGAAGGATAGACTCGGCTCTGTACAAACATAAGTGGTGCCCTATTTTGAAGAAGGATATGATAATGGAAGAGGAATTATAGAGGATGTTGGTGAAATGACGAGGGAAGAACAGTAAATCCTGAGAAAATTCCCACAAATTTTGTTTTGTCTACGTCAAATACAACTCCGCCATCGACGTGATTTGAACTCAGATCCTTGATCATCATAAACCAGCGCCCTGTAACTTGGCTACCAAGGAAATTAGTAAGTATAAGGCTACACTAATTACTTTTTAATCATATCACAGAAATCTAAGAACTCATTTTCATTAGTAAGGAGTAGGGTAAAGGTTAGTAATGTTGTGATATGAGTAATATTGTGATAGTTATTTTTGAGAATTTATTACAATTTTACTGAGCGAGAGGAAGATCAGTTTTTTGGGTCAACCTATTAGTGGAATGTTCGTTGACAAGTGTCTGCACAAGACTGGTCCTTCTCTCTTACTTACTTACTTACTTACTTACTTACAAATGGCTTTTAAGGAACCCGAAGGTTCATTGCCGCCCTCACATAAGGCCGCCATCGGTCCTTATCCTTCTCTCAATCAGTAAAATTATAATAAATTCTCAAAAAGAACTATCATAATATTACTCGTATCATAATATTACCAACCTTTACCCTATAAGTACATTAGCGCATAATGACATCAGTTATAAATGTTGAATAATAACGTATAGCATTACACTAAATATCTATATTATTCCGCTGATCATAAAATTACAAATAAATATTTTATCATAACTTTTATTCTTAACTTGTAAATTATTACCTACTTAATATTGTTGTACAATAATTCCCTGATGACTGTTTAATATTGCATTCTGAGTGCGTCTTTAAGGAAGGAAGTCAGGAAATAAAAGCTGAACTTCGCGTGATCACAGGGCGAGAATGTGCTAAAAGAAAGACAAACCACGCCGGTATTGAAGGTTATCAGAAATTGCTACCCCTGACATAAGAAGCAGAAAGGGTGCCTGCAAGTGGCGTTAGCCCGTAACAATAAATAACCTAAGGGGGCAAATCCCGCTCCACTTGAGCCTGTATTTCTATTCTCTTGCTCTCCCCCTTCCGCTTTGTTTCCATCCCCTTCTCAAAAACGCTCCGAGTTCCCGAAGTGAGAAATATCATCATTTGCAAGCACAGGCGTTCCGCCAGTCGCTGTCTGAATTCACATCGCGCCTACCGCTGAAGGATTCATCGCCTAAATGAACATGTAACAAGCAAAGTTCTGAATAGGGCTCACAGCATATCTTCCTTCGTTTATGAAACATGAACAGGAATGTCGTAATATTAGTATAGATATACAGACATAATCAAGCATTACATTTTACTGCACTAAACTAAGAAAAACACAATAGACCTAGCCTATATATAATCTTCTAGAGCAGTGGTTCCCAAACTTTTTTGATAGCGGATCCCTTTCGACTCGAAAAAAGATTCACGGATCCTCAAATTAAATTGAATTAAATTAAACTGCATTAAATTAAATTAATCGCTAGATTAATATAGATACAAATTTAATATGCCTCTATATTTATATTCTGTACGTATTTAACATTGGCAATATGTCTACAACTAGGTACATTTAATTACCAAGCATGCTACTAGTTTATAAACATGCAGCAGTATTCATAAACTTCGTGTATTTTTCAGTAATTACATGCATAATTATAAGTTGATTCATCATTTTTAAATTAGCAGCACTGTGGTGTGATAAATGACAAGATGATCGACTGATTCCTGAATTTGTAGTAACGCCATTTTTATTGTATTTTATTAGTCACCGATCCATTGAGACGACACTGTATAATATGAAAATTAAAATTATTCCTAATATTAAATTGATATTATGTTCGGAATCAGACACGTGGTTATTAAGACACAGTTTAACACGAATACCTCACATAAGCCTGTTCGTACTGAATGAATAAAAACTGATTTCACAATAAAAGTAGCAGAAGCAGAACGTGTACTGACAATGGACGAAATACATTTATTTTAAAAAATACGTATCAAAATTTATTGGTGACTACCTACATAACACTGTCAATCAAGTTACTTATTTTACTATTAAGGAATTAAATCTCCGAGCACATTTACAAAAACTTATAACTAATAACTCGCCATCCTCGCCAAGCAGACAAACATTTTCAATAGAAGTGACTACATTAACTGAAAAAAAAAGTTGTATTTGTTACAACTAAAGGCCAGCTTACGCAAGAGTAAGATCTGGTCATCTACCCTTGCAGATATACTAACTTTTAAAAGTACAGTCGCGTACAGTACTGTACAACAGCGTTGAGGAAAACGGTAGTATTATATGTCATTTATTTTAAAATTTAAATTACCAACCGCAGATCCCCTGATAAGTGTTGGCGGATCCCCAGGCATCCCCGAAGCACACTTTGGGAACCAATGTTCTAGAGCATAAATGTTGAACAATATGTTTCCTCCATTTTTCGGGACCACTGACGTAATTAATTACTTTAGATATTGGTAATAATGATCTATGTAATTGTGGGATAATAAAGAAACATTCAAAATCGTCAGGTTGAAAAAAAATAATAGTGGTTGATAGTGCGGAACGAAGTTTGAACACAAAAATTATATGTCAACACAGGTCATAGGACAGAAGAAATGGCCTTTAATCTTCGCTTAAATCTTGCATTTGAATAACCTATCACACTGTTGGAACACGTGTTGATATGTCCCTCCGTAATTCTTTATAACATGTAATATTGTGTTTAAATTGAGCTTCTATTGTAACGGAATAGGCTTGCTTCGCTAGTTACAAGAAGAACGCTTACTAAAACAGTAGACTAATAAAGCAAAACATAACTTAAGCCAGATTTATAAAGTACATACTCTTTTCTGTCTTACAGTTTGTACTGATGCTTTAATTTACGACAACGATATCTTTGTTTATTTTTATGAAGTATTCACAAATGCTTAATAATATTAATTTTTGTTATTTCTGAGCATGTTTCGATTACGTTTCATAAAACATTGCCTGTTATGAAAACGAAAAGGAAAGATAATAAATATAACCAAAAGAGATAACTTGATTGAAAAGATTTCAAACCTTGGTACAAGAATGAAACAAAGAAAAAACATATTATCTATCATAACAAGAGCCGAATATAGGTTTACTTATGTCTAAGAAGTTAAAAGTTTCTAATATATAGTATTAAATGTTACCTATAACATTTTACTCATGTCTTATTGTAACTAAACTTAAACCGTTCCAGTCCCTAGAAGTTGGTTGATATATTTTGGTATAATAGTCATCAGTTGGTTTTAGGAAATTATATATATATATATATATATATATATATATATATATATATATAATTTTATGCATTTGTATCGTTGAATAATCTTTTAAAAGACAATGACATTTCTTTCAGCGATCTTAAAACCTTATGTGAATTCGTGTATAAATTTCAAGAAACAGAACGAAACACTATTAACACGAACGGAAAAATCATTAAAATAAATCAACAACGAAAATCCTTCGTTCTTGAGCTGAAAGTCGTTCATCGTGGTTTTGCTTAATGAAAGAGAAAGAATAGAAGTCTTAATGATGGTTGGTTAAAAGAACAGATTGAGGAATCAACAAGAGTTATGCGATTTGTTAATGAAGTACGAGTACAAAAACACTTCACAATCATTAGTTTCAAAAATAGTGCAAAGACTCGATGAAAAAGGAAGCATAGAAAAATAAGCCAAAGTCTCGAAGAACAAAGATAGTAGGAGCAGATGGGCAGGACATGTAGCACGTATGGGAGAATCCAGAAATGCATATAGAGTGTTAGTTGGGAGGCCGGAGGGAAAAAAACCTTTGGGGAGGCCGAGAGGTAGGTGGGAAGATAATATTAAAATAGATTTGAGGGAGGTGGGATATGATGGTAGAGACTGGATTAATCTTGCTCAGGATAGGGACCAATGGCGGACTTATGTGAGGGCGGCAATGAACCTCCGAGTTCCTTAAAACCCAGTAAGTAAGTAAGTAAGTAAGATGTCCTTGATATGATATGATCAATCCAAAAAGATCCGCACAAATCTACAAGACAGACGACACTTAATACATCGATATTGAAATTGTTAAAATCAGAGAAATGGTATCCAACTTTTGCAAGAAGTAAGTAAAGACAATTTTACCACAATGAATGAGGTATTTGAAACATTAAAAATTAAGAAGATAGATCAAGGCTAAGTTCTTGTTAGCCAACTTCCTGTTCCAATGACAGAATCAATAATTATCGTAAGAGTTCATACTCATATTGGTCCCCTTACAACACTCGTTAAAGTGTACAAGCACACACTTTATCCTCATAAAATCAATGTGTGGGCACGTTCAGCAATAAACAAAAATTGTTAAACTATTCTTCTCTGGGCATCAAATTTATATCTCTTTATTGATCAAATACCAACTAAATACGCTATGGCACACCATCACCAGTTGAGGAAAGCTTAAAAAAAAATACTGTATATGATATACAGAAAACGCAGCACATCACACACGCCGGCATATGGTGGCATGCTTAACAACTGCTGCTAATGAGGAAGAATAAAAAACTGCGGCGCGTTTTTAGCTACGTCAGATGTCAGGCGCAACTTACTGCAAGAGTCACTTGCGCGATGTCCCCCGTGGTGGCTATAGATCTGCTAGTGGCACAGGCTTGCTAATGTGTGGCGTGCAGTCTCCAAAACAGCAAATGTTTCAGAATCGTGCCGCAGAGATATAATGCTCTGCTCAAGAGCAGTAGGGATCTGCTTCTACAACATCATGTATCATTGATAATTCTCCACTTGCGATTGACTGATACTTGATTTGCAGAATTCATTACCGGATATATCTATGTATAATAATAATAATAATAATAATAATAATAATAATAATAATAATAATTATTATTATTATTATTATTATTATTATTATTGTTATTTTTTATATATTTATTTATTTATTCATTTATTTATTTTTTATTTATATGTGTTGGGCAACAGTCACTGGCCAATAAAAGTCCAGCACAATGTTACAATTAATACAATAATAAAATGAACAACAACGACATAAATTAACTATATAACAGTGACAATAAAAAAAATTTAGGAATAAGTTCTGCAATGTTTAATTTACAACAAACAATACTATTAAATTTATACTAAGGAATTAAATATTACAAAAAATATTACAATTTTGTGTAGAAAAGTTTACGAATAATATAAAAACAAATGACATTGCCATGACCTAATATTTCTATACATTGAATGGATCGAAATCACATAACATATGCAAGTTAACATTTTTAATGCATCTGGAAACCGAAAGAAAGAGAGATTTAGAATTTCTAAAATGGAAAAGTTTGTGAAGTCTCATGTCCTTCATCGGTATACGAAAGCTGGCATTGCTTAAGAAAGATTCACAGTTAATGTCACCTTTAAGGACCTTACATAAGAATAAGTAATGGAGTTCTTGACGTCTAGCATACAAGCTTCGACATTTAAAGTAGTCGCATTTTAGCTCATAGCTATACCCGAAGTTATTTCGCAGAAATCTGTACGAATATAATAATATAAATTTCCTTTCAATATTTTCCAATTTAGCCGAATCAGTACTTGTAATAGAGTTCCAAACTACAGATGCTTATTCGAGTATCGATCTCACTAATGTATAATTGGCCCTATAACATTAAAAGTGTGTCAGGTGTAGAAAATGTGTAAGTAACTGACCTATTAATCCTAACATTTTTATTGCACGGTTATATACGAGTAAGTATTTAATGTGGTTGTGAAAACATAATTTATTGTCGATTAATACACCAAGATGTCTTATACAATCTTTTCTGTTAATTAATATATTGTTTAGATCAGTTATATTTTATTGTAGAAGTTTAACGTGAAAATGGTATTACGTATAATAATAATAATAATAATAATAATAATAATAATAATAATAATAATAATAATAATAATAATAATAATAATTTTTACAGTGTTGAACTATTAAATCATTTAGAAGTGAAAGAAATTTCTTTGGAAATCAGTCACTGAAACTAATCATTTTGGACAATTACAGTGGATCCGATGTTTTGGACATAATCTCTGGATATGTTAAATATTCTTTCAAATTGAAACTATTTTATTACGGACAACTAGAAGTTGACACGGAGGTTAAGAGATCAAATGTGAAAACTAAAATAATTAAGAAATCATTCATATCTTCGGAAGTAAAAAGATTTTTTTTGTATTTTTATTGAACAGACTTTCCTCAATAGTATGGTTAAAATTTGAATATATCTAATACTTTCCGAGTTATGAAGTAGAGCGTGAGATTGTACTGACTTGACCATTTAAATATAGACAAAACATATTATCTTCGGTAAGTTTGTCGCTTATTTCCCATAACTTAAATTTTACAAATTCGTTTTCCCCACAACTTCCATAGTTATAGATAAATTTATGAAATTATGCATGCAAATGTATTTCATACTGGAGGACAAACCCTGTCTTTAACACTGTTTTATTATTTCAAATTATTTTTCATTAACATTTCTTTATGTAAACAATTGGCTAAGACAACACCGAACACGAGCCTGGCTCTTACGGTAGTCGCTAAAAACATTTTTGTTTTACAATTTTATTTTTATTTTGTACTCACTAGCTAGCTAGTTGAATAAATGTACTCAAAATGTTAATAAACACTTCCCATATCAACAAAAATTAAATTGTACAATTCATGTCAATAAAAAATTCACGACAATATTTCTGATTTATATATTCAACTGATAAGGGCAGAATTTGTTAACACAGCCGTTGTGAATAAAACAGAGAGAGGAAACTATTTAAAACATTTAAAATTATGCAAAATATCAGATAAATCAATTTTCCTTGCACACATTGCATCCCTCGCGCCCAATTTAAAAGTAATTATCTCGAAAAAAATGTTGGATTATAAAAATTATTTATTAATCTGGAAGTATTGTCTACCCACGATACCAAATTCCAGTACAAAACTAATTCAGGATATGTCGAAATTAAATTTTGAATGTGAGTGAAAGGTGTACGTCATAACCCCTTAAACTACTGATCATAATACTTTTGTAAGATCTTACAGAATCTCTCATCAGCTGATTATAATGATCAGAAGTTATCAACTGACTGCGCTCCGGTTGATCTTTCGTATAGCAAGGAACATTTCACGATCCTGGAAAACGAGTGAATTACAATACTTTCTTCCCATTTAAATCCCGAAAGCAGTAACTCATTTCCGAAGAGGATTTACTGAATGTGAGAGGGTTTCATAGAGCTTGAATCCCATCAAAGAGAACCCTACTTCCTGAACACTACACTGGAATCCGACATTTATTGTGAGATGCCTGGAACAATAACCACGACAGACTCTTTAAAACCACTCAAGAGGCGGGAGGCTTTCTCCCCGCTGACTCTCTTCCGGCACCCGCGGTCCCTGAAGTTAGAATGTGACTTAAACTGACGAGAGAATTTCCTCAAAATTTTCAGATTATTTTGTCAAATATTTTCACGGCGTGTAAAAAATAGATAGTCGTGCTGATGTTCAGAAGACAAACATATCTAGACCTATTAAAATACATGTAGGTCGAGGTCACATTCATTCTTTACTGAAGTACGGGCCGCTGCAGAGGGGATTAGCTCTAATTTGAGTCAAGTGACAACACATACTGCAAGTTAATCAAAATAAAAATATATGGATATATATATATATATATATATATATATATATGAACTTCAGCCGTAGTCAAAATGAAAATAATACATTATACATCTTGATTACACAACTTTTAACAATATATCACTTCGGAAAACGTATTACGTATCTTTCTCGTGTTAAATTTACATTACCTCGTTAACATCTTTCAGCCTGTTACCGACCATCTTCAGAACTGGTTGTTGCTGGTCTTGGCGTGTGTTTGTGTAGTTGTAGTGTAATGTGAAGTCAAAGAGTGTGTGTGTTCTGAAATTGAGTTGTGTGTTGAGAATTTAATTTGGATGTGTTTTTGTGTGTCTGTATATTTCATATTGTTCTAATGTGTTTAGTTTCTGGCTTTTTGGTTGAATTTGTAGAACTTCCATGTCTGTGTTGATGTCTCTGTAGGTGTGGTTAGCATTTGTGATGTGTTTTACAAATGTGGAAGTGTTTTGCAGTTTTGTTATTTATTTATTTATTTATTTATTTTTTCTGGTGTAGTTAAGGCCATCAGGCCTTCTCTTCCACGACTGTGGATGTGTTCTTTGTAACGTGTTTGAAATGATCTGCCTGTCTGTCCTATGTAAAATTTCTTGCAGGTGTTGCACTTAAGTTTGTGCACGCCTGTGTGATTGTATTTGTTTGTTTGTGTTGTTTGTGTGTTGAGATGCTTTTGTAGAGTCTTATTTGTTCTGCATGCGATGATGTAATTTAATTTCTTGAATGAGGTTGCAATTTTGTGTGTGTTTTTGTTTTCGTATGTTAGTGTGATGTATTTTTTGTGTTCTTGTGTTTGTGTTTTTATGTTTTTGTGATTATGTTTTGTCTTTCTTAGTGCGCCAAATTAGTTATTAACGCTAACTACAAATTTGAAAACTTTCGGTATCTTTGAACGATAACAATCATGTTAACCAGATAATTAAAGAAACAGTTCTATAGTAAGTAGATGTTTTATGAAAATGCAGAACAAACTAAATCCAGATATTTTGTCATGAAAGAGGAAAAATAGACGTCATACTTTTTAATTATGCCTCATTTAAACATATGCATCGGAAACTTGGGTTTTAATAAATTAGTTGAAAAACAATTAGAACTTTTAAAAGGAATATTTTGACACTATTTATGGCCCCATTGTGACCGATGAGGAAAAGCGATTAAAATATAATTAGACTAATAAGTAGGCACGATTTTTATGTAGAAGAATATTACATTTATGTGGCCACTAAACCCAAAAATATGCAGCAATAATTTACAAGTTACAATAGAAGTTCTTGTATAGCACAATTGTATTTTTCTGTTCCACAAAATAACACAGGCGACTGTTATATTATTGGCAATAGTTATTGACAATTAGCCGAATATTGACATAATTTATTTACGTTCAAACATTCGAAAGAAGCAGTTTGTAGGATTTTATAGTATAATGAATGGATAAGCAGTGCAGTTTGTGAAGTTATTAATAAATCTATACATAGAATATACAAATAAATAACGATCAGCTATAATATAGTCTCTCATTACGGAAAACTTTTAAAGTCGCCTTCTATAAATGTATAAATTTATTTTTATAGATTTGTGTTACGTAAATCATCAACACTTTTTTCACATCTATGGATCACACACCGTATTTAAATCAGCTAATATAAATATACTAAGCTATATACAGTAAAATATGAATATCATCAGAAGTATCATCTTCATTTCTCTAGTAGGAAAAATCTACATACTATTACTCGTAAGGTGTGCCACTAATATTCTTAATATTCCTGTGAAACAGAACAACGCGTATCTACGTCACTTGTCAGTATGGATATAGAAATTATTATGAGATATTAGTCATAACCGTGCGCTTCGCTGCACTTGTTAGAAATAAATATAAAGTAATTACATAATTAAAATGTTAAAGTTTCTTTCAACCCATAAGCAGTGCTGACTAGATCAGACGCTATGGACAGTACTCTATAACAGAGTCGCCAGTATGAAAGGCCAATTCCAAGCATTTGGCGTGAGACGAACTCGATAGCTCAGTGGTAGAGCGCCTGACAGGAGGCCAGAAAGTCGCAGGTTCGATTCCCGCTCGAGGTTGTGAAATTTTTCATTTCATACCATGGCATGATTGTGACTATAATAGTATTTAAATTCATCAATAAAATAGGACATTTGGTGCAGGGAACATCCGTGTTTGATAGAAGGATAAAGCGTTTAATATGTTACTTAATTGAAATGGTATTTAAATAACTAAAATATGATAATTTTGATCCAGAGAGCACTCAATTGGTGCAAGAACATTTCCTTTGACATGTTTCTTAATACATGTTAACACCAATTATTCTTGAAAAATCGAAAATTAGGCCTACCAGAAAAATTTCGGTTATAGATTACAATAGTAGCTACAGATTACGCTAGCGGGAATAATTTAGAAAATTGGCGGCCGCTTTAATTACAACTTCATCTGATGTAAAACATATGAAGAGGAAACGGTTACAGACAATTTCATGCAAATCGCCGTTTTGTGTTATTCTCTTAAATACGTAGTTCCTGACAAAAATTGTTATATTTCATAAGCTTCATTCCCGGTTGAAGTAACTAATAAATATGGAGTATGAACAAAATTAGATCAATATTGTGAGAAAAACCGATGTACATAGCGATAAACTGCATAAAAAGACCACTCGGTGTCATGAATATTGAAAAAGTTATATTTTGGTAAAAACCCCAATATAATTTATTTCGTAACCGCAAAAGTTTTTTTTACACTTCGTAACAAAGGGAAAGGTTATATAAATTCTTAGCTCTTTGGAGACGTAATAAACTAAAATATAAATTTATTCACAAAAGTATGGCGACGATAACGAATTTTCAACAATTGAACTAACTAAATTTAATGAAAAATCTATTCCCAGAGAAGCAATTTCTGTATTTGTATTTGGTCTGCTGGTGCTAATACAGCGTTGTGAGCATGTGTTACGCAATATTTTGGCGCAGTCTACACAAATTAATATGTATTGTGGATTAACATAGAGGCCGTGCCGCCGAATAAAATGGCGTCTTGTTATTCATGAACACAACAGCCCCTGTAGGATAGGCCACCTCTATCACAGTGTTAATTGTATCGATCCTTGGAGACGCATATAAATGACCGACAGGATAGCCTACTACCCATAAAACCGTTTATGAAATTTTCAAATTATACCATAAACCGATAACGTCACTTATTTACCAGGTCTCACTCTATTTCTCGGTTTAGTTTAATTTTTTCGTCTTCAAAATATTATTTTCGGAAAGCATTACATTATGATAGTTAAACAGTGCTCTTCAAAGTGAGTGGCTTTATATTTTCTGTCGATATACATGCAACTAGCCATGGGGCTGTTTGTACAAGTACGTACGTGACGACTGTCAGGAACATTTTCTAGTTTTAATACAAATACTGTACTACTATGTACAACATTTGTTTAGCATTTCCGGCAATACATCAACAGGCTTCAACTAAGTGTGCTAGGGATTTATGTGTTTACCGCTAGAAATAACAATAAAAACTGTGAGTTCATATGAAGGGTTATGGACAGCTAAAAAAACATCCACTGTTGTGGATATGAAAATGTTGTTTTCGTTTCAAAGTATAGTATTCATAATTGAGGGCTTTGCCGGAAGAAAGGCGATAGACCTATAAGCCCTTCTTCGGGAAAACGGTTTAAAATGTTGTGAATAATTCGCTAATTACAGTAGCAAAATTTTGTTTTGATTGTACTGTACATACCTGCAGGACAGGGCTGCGTGCGTGTATAACATTTTATTCAGGTGCGTTTTAAAATCTTAGATTGCATGTATCTCAATTCGTCATATTGACGTATTACGCTCTTTTTTTCCGGCAAACTCCTCAATTATACGTCAGTTCCATAATAGCTACACGTAAGAAAATATTCACAAGGAAATTGTAAAATCACAGAAAATAATGAAGAAATTAATGTTGTTAAATATATAAAATATTAAAAATAAATGTTCTATGACACATTTGTGCATAAGAAACTGTATATCTTGCACTATTAAGGGGAAGTATAGAGAATGTTAATAGAGTAAGTAGTGTGAAACGAGCGGGTAGTAGTAAAGAAAAGCCAGTATAAAATTTAAGGAAATGGTGTGTCAGAGGAGAGAAGGAAATAGCGGAGGGATCTATATAGTGAAAAGACGGAGAGGAGTGAGTGAGTAATAATAAATCACCGTGTTTTATATACAGGTCCGGCAAAAAGATATGACATTTTTTGAAATGAGAAAACACAGTTGTATTTTAATGTAAGTTAGTTTTTATCCTTTTATCGAAAAGAGACATTATTGTCATTTAATCATGCAAAATAACAAAATTAGTTCCCTCCCCTCCCAAAATTACACCTTACAAATGACGTCCATTTTTTCTATTGCACTCCTGTAGCCTGGCGGAAATTTAGCACTGCCCTTGTAGCATCGAGTATCCTTGGCCCTCCTGTTGACTACGTTTTGAAGCTGAAGAAGTCGTTCTGAAATTTTTATCCACAACAAAATTGTGTTACGGCTGGGAACTCGCCCATGTCGACTCACATTGAAATGTCGGAACCTAAGCTGCGTAAGTACTGAATCATTTGCTTTGAAAAAAATCTCCACGGTAAATTCCCGATACAATGCGTTCCACGAATTCATTGCAGCTGAAATGGCATCAATAATGGTGTTCATTCCCTGTCCTTACACCGATGCGCGACTGTCTTACCGACAGTTACTGCCAACCTAAAAACGTGAGATATTTTTGCCGGACGCTGTACATTAAGGTAAGGATTGATGCGTAAGATAAAGAAATAAAGAGTATGTCAGTAAGGATTATGAAGTGACAAACATTAAGAAGGGAAGAAAATAGGGGGTAGGAAACACGAAGATTATAACCAAATTCATTAATTTACATCAGTGAGGAATGTAAGAAAGAATTAGAATGTTAATTGAAGAGAAGTGGTGGAGTGAAGTAGGAACTGAATTGAATGGTAATCGTAATTGTTAAGAGTAGATGAAAATTACAATAAGATGGTACTACAGCCAGTGCCAGCGTTTTTGGCGCGTGTTCTTGAGTAAAAAGCCAGTCAGTGAGCACTAAACTTCTTGCTAGTGCAGCTGAGAACGGTACCACCCAACACTTCAATCACAGTTGTCAGTCTTATTGAGTCAAAGGCAAGACACTCGCACTTCGCGTTTCTGGGGTATGTCCTTGAGTACACTATTCAGTCAGTGGCATCTGTTGGCACCACCTCCTAAACATGTGACGTCAGCAATCTGTCAATCACAGTTGTCAGCTTTCTCGTCCACATTCTGTGGCAAAGATAAAATACTCGTTCTCAACGTTCCCATTACTTATTTCACGCGCCAGAAACGGTGGCTTTGGTTATACGATAGTAAGTGGTATGCATTTTAGGCAGTAACAAGTGAAATGAATGGATACGTAAAAACATAATCAAGATCATGCGTCAGTCACTAAAGATCTTATTGTATAATGTTGTATTTAGTGTAAGAAAGGGATTGTTGCCCCGAATACAGGAATGCGAAGGGCCAGTAGGAAGAATATGTTGAGTGATAATAATCATATCATATGATATCATATCTTGCACTATCGTGTTTGTTGATGTAGTTACCGCTAAATGAAAATAGACAGTCATTATGTACTTCTGTTATTCTGATATGTATTGGTATGTATTGGGCGCAAAATCATTGGCAATGGCATTCATATTCAGTCGAAATGTAAACAATTAGACTCTATCAATCTTAAAAACGTGTTTTTTCCAAATTAAAAATAAAATTATAAGAATTAAATTTCAGTATACCGATAGGTAGGTACCTAGTGTCTATAGCTGTAATTCTGGTAGTTTATATCGTTTACACCCTGTATATGGACGGCCGAATTGCGGTTCCAGTTTATTAGTCTCGAGGGTATGAAAAGCTACCTCACGCCACAAAATAACTTTACAGCCATAATACAAAGTAAAATGTAATACATCCAGTAACATATAGAAATTCATTCAATTCTACTTTTCTCAAAGTTTCTAGCTGAGGCGAGTTGGAGTCGCGGGTCTGTGTGGCATGCCAAATGAATATTCAACACCAGGACAGGGCGGTGCAGCCTACTGTATGTATTTTACGTATTCGAGGGGAATAAAAGAACGAAACGCCTCGAGCGCTCCCACCAATACCTTGAAAAATTCAAAATAACAGTGAGCTAGCTCCTAGAATATAATTCTCGCGGATTTATCCAGTGCAAGATTACGAGAAAGCTGCTTCCATGAATTTTAATATTGTTTCAAGAGTAAGTTTAACGCAGCCGTAATGCATTTATCTTACACTCCTCAAGGTACCAGGTTTATGCCTGCTACTAGCAACGAGGATTTCTGTATGTACTTTCCAGGAACAAAAAAGGAAGAATAAAGATAAGGAAACTGTAAAAAAAAAATTACACACTAAGGAAAGAAAGAGGAAAGGTATAAGGGACGGAAAATAAGTGTAACAACCTAATATAAATTAAGATAGCAATCTTAACAAACGCCTAATATAAATTAGTCTAACATAATACGATTCTATTTAATCTAAAAAAAAAACATCCACATAGTTTACCTAACTGCAATGTAAATAAAAATTAATAGACTAACAGAAATTCTACAGTTCAATGAAATATTGTAGACTATAGTGAATTTTCCATTAGCATAATTTCTAAAATAAGTGTACAATTTAATAACGAGTTAGAAAATGGAATATAACTTCCATGCTTCCATGAATTATGATATTTGTTTGTTTTCTTGTTGATTATTATACCATAAACCGATAAACGACGTGTTATCAACTTCTAGGTTATTTAGCGTCGATGGGATTGCTGATAGAAAGATGGTATTTGGCGAGATGAGGCCGAGGATTCGTCATAGATTACCTGACATTCGCATTACGGTTGGGGAAAACTTCGGAAAAAACCCAACCAGGCAATCAGTCCAAGCGGGAATCGAACCCGCGCACGAGCGCAAATGCGGATCGGCAGGAAAACACCTTACAAGCAAACATTCTGATGGGGGCAGATAAAAAAGTTATTTTTTTTTCTTTCACCATGTTAATAATGTCAAAAGGAGTGCTTAGGATTTTATCGCCTTTTAAAATCCACCGTCTTCTGTCGGATGCGAATCTCAGATTCAAAGGCGACCATGGTAACCGCTAGAAAACAACCGAGGACATCTATGACCAAAATGTAGCTAATGGGAAAAGGAACTTTGAAATGCAATATATATATATATATATATATATATATATATATATATAGTCAGAATAAATCGATCTATTTTGCATGCAAACGCAAGAGACAAAAGGTGTGAAATGAAATAATGCCAGCGTGGATTTGCAGGGCGAACTTACGATAGAGACTGCACAGTTCAGCTCCCAACGGTCACCAGATTTACTAACGATTCTTGTGTATCAGCGGTTGTCGCCAAATAGATGTTCTAGACAGATCCTTCGCAATGTCTCATAGAGCACAAAAATCTCTACTTTGTCATTGAATGAAAGGAACACCTGGTATTATTTCTTCTTAAAATACTCGTACACTGTTTTAAGCTAAAATTGAACCGTACGATAGCCACATCAACCACTAGATCACTAAGGTGGAATATGTTAAAGACACACTTTTAAGAAAGGAATTGCAATCGTGCCTGGAGCAAGAAAGAAGTAGTAAGAAAAGGAGAAAAGCTAATATTAAGAAAATTGACAAAGAAACATGGGATACAGCCACAGAAAGACGAGAAAACACAAAAGAAGAAAGTAAAATGATTATAATTCTACGACGCAATAAAGGACGGTAGTTAAAAGGAAAAGGAAAGATATAGGAAAAGAATGAGCCGATGAACAAGAATAAAAGTGATCCTAGCTCCATCCCGGAAGTGACGGGGTCTGGAGTTACGATGCCTCATAAAGCTGCAGACTCAGTCTATCAGCTTGCCGCAGGTAAGACACTAATTTCCAACCATATTACTGTCTAAATATTATAGCTCCATCTTGACGTCACTAGGCCAAGATGGTAGGTGGAGGGAGTAGGTAGGAGGGCTCTAGTGGCTGGATGACGTACAGGGGATCACGTGACGGCAAATAAAAATGTGACAACTACGTCATACAGATTTCTTTATAATACTTAAACATGCAAATTACTCGTAGTTGTATCAACTTAAAGAACCTTCCTGATCGTGTTCTGACACAGTTTTCTGTTTAAATAAATTGTGATACAATCTAAATTAAACTACGGAACTTATAGAACTTGTAAAATTTCCGGAATAATATAAAAACACAGTTAAAATTTACAATGACACCAGTGCTAAATTTGTTACATAAAATTTCTATATAAACTTCTCGTAGTCCGATTATTTAAAATATAATTAGACGCACCTTTATTAATGTAATTTAAAAATCGGAAGCATATACTGGGTGTTCATTTCAAAGTGTGTCATGACGTAACTGTTGATGAGTCAGCGATTTGAAGCGACTTTCAGCTTTTGTGTCAGAGAAGTTGCCTATTAATCAAGGCATTCAATCTGCACTTGAGAACGTGTACTGTATAACTTGAACGTCGTAGCAACAGATGGCGGTCTGTACGGTCTCTGTGCTACCATAACCTCTCGAACTGTGTTTTGCGCGGCCAAGTCGTACGCAGGGTATTTGTTATCATCGGTTGCGTACTGCAATATTCCACAATACAAATCAAATGCTCCGCGTCCATGTTGACCGTCGAAGTTAATGTCAACAAATACGTAAGTAATCGTCTTAACCCTCTCCCCATATCCCGACAGTAAGAAAAATCTCACCTCAGTACATGTTTCGAAACAGTTCACATTCCTGCCACTACCGGCGTTACGGTACGTATCGGTAAGTACTCTTCTGAATGAACGCAGTACTCGCTAGACAACTTCTCTGGCACATAAGTAATACACCTCTGCGGAAGTGTAGGACGATTGAATTCTCTAGGCTTATCGGCTAGCCACATGACGGCATACAGCGAGCCATGACACACTTTGAACTGAACACCAAGTAGATGGCACTTGCTTTGTCTTTATGAAGACAAAAGGATATGGTCTCTGAAAAATTCGACTAACAGAATTTTACTGAAAGAAACCTACGTCTTTTCAAAACTCCTGCTTTCAAAATAGTGATTAGTCATACTAACTAGAATAACATCATTGTATAGAGCACATATAGGTCAAAAAGCATGGGTAGACGTAACGGCTCGGTTAGAGAAGCCAACGTACTATGGTAGGAACGATCATGATTTTAAAATCAAATGTAGGAAACAGAAAACGGATGTAGGTAAATTCTCATTTTTAAATCAAACTATAAATAATTGGAATGACCTACTACCTGCAGCGGTCTTTGAGGGCTGTCCTTCCTTAAGAAGATTTAAAAATAAATTTAAAAGTTGTGTATAAAGTGTAAATTAAAATTAAAGTCACATTTAATTTTCAAGGTGACGTGTATTTACTTAGCCTGACGAGTTACTCCCTACTTTGATTTGTAAATTATTTAAAGAAAAGCTTGTAAGAGGGTCTTAGACTAGTTTAAATGTAGTTCTGTTTATAAGTATGAATAAGGGTGTAATTGTTTGTCTTATTTGAACTGTTGTATCAGTGAGGCGTGGTGAGTCAGTGAAGTTATGGTTTTACAGTGCAGTGAATAGTTCCGATCAGTGATAATTTATAGTGTCAATGAAATGTGTTCTATAGTGTCAGTGAAATGTGTTCTATAGTGTCAGTGAAATGTGTTCTAAAGCGTCAGTGAAATGTGTCATAGTGCCAGTGCAGTGAGTGAGATGAGAGTAAAGTGAAAGATTATTATCAGTACCAATGTGAAACTTACGTAGAGCCTATATATATATATATGTAGGTTGTAATGTAAAATTAGATTCACTTATTAATTAGGTTATTTTATGTATTATTATTATTATTATTATTATTAATTGTAATTATTGTGTATTAATTATATTGTGTATTGTTTTTATTGTGTAGGCCTACCACAGCCACCGGGTGCTTGCCCACTAGCAGTGTAAATAAATACATACATACAGCGCTGGTCCGTTCATGTGCAGTAAACGATTCGACAAATTTTGTTCATACATAGCACCTTCGGGTCAATTTTCCAGAAATATATAGATGAAATTCAATAATTTATAAAAAAAATTAAGGAAAAAACAAAAATAACAATTTACTCATAGGTTGCTCTGAGTTGAACATTTTTCCCCCTCATCATCAAATGACGTGAAAATGAAACATTATAGAGTATGTGTATCAAGAAAAGATTACTTTAGAGATGTGAATTACTTTTTTACAGAATTGTGCAATCTTGCAAACAACGGACGAGTTGTTACCGATCTGCTGGTATAGTTTCTTTGTGCGACAGAAACTATAAATTATAGGCTATGCTTAGAAGTGTATTTATCTTGCCTCCTGATATTTAGTAACAACTATTTTGGGAAATAACTCGAAATTCAGGCGATACTGGTCGTGAGTTTCTATTAAAAAATTCCTTCTTTTTGTCTCTGAAATGTATTTTTGTGTGTTTTATAACGATGTAATAATAGGAAATAATAATAAAAATGCAAAATCATACATATTTTGACTTTTTAACATTATAGGTGCAATAGTTTCATAGCGTAATATTGGCGACCTTGATTAATTCTATAATCGGTCCAAGCTATTCACATACCATGTTTAATGTTTAACAGCGTTCTTATTTTTCAGCTATGTTGCAAAAATCAAATACTGGTAGTGCGTTACTTTCTCTATTTCCCATGTGATGTTAAATATTGTGATATATACCAAGTCTACACAGATTTAACAAATTTCTTCGTCAAATACTACAGCGGTCTTTGTCACGTCAGAAGTCCTTCTATTGAGATACGTATTCAGCGGAAAAATTACTCATTTAAATACTGTCCCTGTTCCTGATACAAGACTTCAGGCAAAATTTGTCTGCCATTCCTCCATCATGTTTGATACTTATACATGAGCGAAAAGAAAAGAAATGACTCACCAATAAGTTGATAGTGGTTCGAAACAAGAATTAGTCACACTTTCTATATCTTTGGGGGTAACAGGAGCACTGGCACTATATAACGATTTCAAGTTGTGGGCTACAACGAAATAGGGTTGCTACTGCAGAAATAAGTTATATACAACGTTCAAAATGTCTAAAGTATATTCCAAAATTCTCTTCAACTTTTACAGTTACCTTCCTCAGCTTTTCCCTACTATACAGGTGTTTCAAAAGTGATAGTCAGATGAAAAGCACAAACTGGAACAAAAAATGAGCTCCAATAAACATTGGTCTACAAACTAACCGTTCATGCGATATTCCCTTAGGCAGAGGAGGCCATAAACCGGGGTCTCCTATATCACCGGATTTAAATCCAATAAATTTCTGTGTTTGGAGTCATATGAAAGGCCAGGTTTACAGTTCTGAGATCAACACACTTCAGGAATTGCAGTTTCGGATTGAACGTGCCTTTCAGCAAATATGGAATGATCCAGGACTGCCCGAGAGGATTTGCAGCTCACTAGAGAGAAAAGCATAGCGTTCAGATGCATGGACAGCATTTTGAACATCATCTCTAGGTAGATTTCAGTTAGGGATATCTGCACGTCTGCTCTTAGTGAAGAATCTCAGCAGAAAACGGGCATATCTCGACAAAGGTTCATTTTCGGACCAATGTGTTGTCGTGTAGTCAACTGTCCGAAGACAGGTCTGAACCTCACAAGTGAAACCAATAAGGCAACACTTATGAGGCAACTAAGCCAGGAGATAATGGGATAGAGTAGCTAATTCCTTTCCCCCTCCATTGCATACATCACTGACATATCGTCAAGTGAGTAATGTGTATTGAAGTTTTTTTTTTTTTTTTTTGTTAATTTGTAATTTTAATCTGCAAAATTATTGACCATCACTTTTGAAACAGCCTTTATGTTACGATTCTCGATAAGAATATTATTCCAGTCTTGCTCTGAGTACTGTAGGTCGTACACGTGAAATGAGTTGACAGAAGGGCGGCATAATTCATTACAAAGGACGCAAATCCACGAGGATGGAAGTTGTGGAAAAAACCGGTATGATATGATATTTTTATTGCATCGTCGGTTATGGAAATCATCAAGTACTTTTATTTCCTAGCAATTTGCATATTAAATCAGTGCATCACCACTATAATCCCCTTCTGTTATCTCTCTTCCCCATATGTCACAGTCCCTGGTCTTCCCAATGTTGCAGTTGGTAAGACAGTTTAAAAGCTAATAGTCTGAGAATTAAAACATCGCTATTTCAACTACCCACACAAAGTCCGTTACTTTCCTACCCTGTTTCGCACACGTCAGATTAATTTAAATTCTCTCTCGTATTTTACTACCAATTTTATCACAGGACGCGCTTCTTCTAATACAGTATAATTCATAATTATTTTAAAGCCATGCACTTAAATTAAAGTTCTGAGCTTCATACCAATGTGATCCATACAGGTTTTCCAGTACTCACCTGAAACAAAGAGAAATTCCAATTAGTTGCAATTTTCAAAAGACATTTAACATGCTTATTATCATTATCATTATATATGAAGCATTGAGCGCTTCCATCTGCAGAGTCCAAATACATCTCGTTCATCCAACGCCCTTTAGTTAGTCCTATACTTCGCAATGCAGATTGTAGGTGTTATTTCTGAGTATTGAATAATTACTATTTTAATTCACGCGACCATTGGCATTTGTGTCTGAAACTGGATAGCTACTAACATAAATGCAGGTGATCTTGTAATGACATTGAAGTTTAATTGCCCACATCTAAGTCTAATATTTAGGAATTATTACAGATCAGCAGCATTTATGTTGGGATAAACAAATTGATTTTATGTTTACATGTATAAGAAAGACAATGTATAAATGCATAATACTTCGAAATTTTATCATTAAGGAGGCACTGAGAATAATATTTTTAGCTTTAGTACAATCATTAATACAATATGGTATATCGGTAATACATTAGGGTGGAGTAGCATCATCTGTACTTAATCCATTCATTTTATTACACAGAAGATTAATAAAAATTTGTCTGACCAAAAATATGGATTACCCAACAAATTTAATTTATACAGATTTTAAAGTATTAACTATTGAAGAAATTTATAAATATAGTTTACTAACTTACTACCACAGAAATAAAATGAAACATAAATCTAATCGACATGAATATCGTACTCGAAGACAATTAATTGAGCCTAAATGTCATACAAGTGCAGCTCTTAAACATGGTATTAGTTTCGGCCCAAGACTTCATATAAAATTACAAACCATTTTCCAAATTTGAAGTATTATAAAATTGGAGCTTTTAAAAAAGAAATTTATAAAATTATTCATGATATATAATATTAACAAATGTGTGTACTTTTTTTACCTTTTATTTCTGTCGACTATATTCATGTTTTTATTGAATATCACTGACTTGTGTCTGATTGTCAATTTATATTAAATATGTTTTTTCGTCTCTTTTTCTCTTTCTTATTTTTTTGTTTTGCCCTTGTGTGTTATTTATTGGTTTGAATTAAGTTAATTACTCTATTTAGTAAACTGTCCTTATAAATTTGATGTTATATTATTGACTAAGACCACACCGTATACGAGCCTGGCTCTTACGGTAGTGCCTAGAAACGTTTTTGTTTTATAATTTTAATTTGTACTCACTAGCTAGCTAGTTAAATAAATAAATTAAATTAAATTAAAGCAACCAAGAAGATAAGATGAACATCAGTGATCTTAATTCCGATATAAAAAACAAACAAAAAGATTGAAATTGGAAAGTTCCATGGTCACTATATTGATAAAGACAACAAAACCAGATGGTGAAAAAAAATCAGAAATTACAAATTGTAATAACTAAAGAATAAAGTATTTCATTCATCTTTCTGGATCACAACTGGATGCCAACAGTTAAAAATACACACACCCATAAACTATAGCCATTAGTTAAACTGTAGGGCTATAGGCGTGTTCTTGTGGACATTCCCTCTCTTTGTATAGGTCATTCGGTATCTCGTGAAACTTTTCTGCGTGTCAGGGGAAGAAGAAAGTGGACTGGGAAGCTTCCCTCCCTCGCTACGCTCCTAGTAGTAGCGAGCGAGCTCACATACCCCCACCATAAGGTTCTTCCTGTATGCTATGGCGCACGCAACCATTTGGTTTCACGAGATACCGAATGACCTATAAGATAGCTTAAATAAATTACACATGTTAGAAAATACGTAAATAACTTATTTTAGTTTCATTACAAAGAAGGAGCATGTCCGTTAAGAAGACACCTATACACCCAATGGTATTTTCTAAACTCCGAACGCTCTATTGCAAGAGCACCCATATTAATTACACTGGTATGCAACCATTTTGCTACAGAGAAACTGTTCATATTTTTCAGTTCTCCACTATGGATAGTTAGAAAGCCCATATGTAGTTTCGTTTCATCAAGTCCAATTTTCTAAAAATAACGTTTTTTTTTTTTTTTTTTCCAAATTCATGAAGATGCCTAAATACCGAAATTAGTATATATCCTTAGATAAATTGTATTATTATTATTATTATTATTATTATTATTATTATTATTATTATTATTATTTGATTAAAGCTGGTAATTTAGACATAATGGAATTACTAAATGTTATGAAACATAAATTAAAAATTATTAACAAAGTATCTCTAAATTTCATTTTTATTGCTTGATACTGCTAGGAAACTCAAAAAAAAAAAAAAATTCACTTCATTTCTACATTTATTCGTATTCCATTCCTTGAAACTGGTATGCCTTAAATGTGTGTTTAATTTGTGAAAAGGAAGTCTCTTAAGTGGTGCAATAAAATTACTTATATATCAATTAATTATGAATTATAATATGGTATTAGGCCTATATTAATTATATAACATAATTTTTATTAATAATTATTAATAAAACATATTTTCATTAATAATAATTTAAGGTTTAACAATTAATTTCATACTCTCGAATATTATATTACGACGTTAAATTATATTTTATAAAATAATATACCTCATTTGACGTTTTTTGAAATTCTTGTTTAAATTTTGAAGTTTTCGTTCTTATTTCCAAAAATTACAGAAAAACCTGGAGCGATAGAGAAAATCTGAATACAGACTCGAATTCAACAACAGTCAATATCTAAAAGCAGTCATATAAATTAGATTACCATATTACATTTTTTTTATCGTAAACTTTTCCAATTTAGACTTTTTTTTTCATTTTTCTTTTCAAAATTACATAAAAACCTGACGTGATACATAAAACATGAATACAGATTCGGATTCAGGGCACTTCAGTTAACTAGAATCAGTAATTGTTTTCTCTTGTAGCAGAAAAAATTTTTTGATGTGCACATCAGTGTTATTTACTATTCATTTTTATTTCACGAATAGACAAATATTTTGTTAAGGATATAGTTGCTGTTTTTTAAATACAATAAATTCGCGTTATTTGATGGGACAGCAACCAGAGCAACTGAAGATAACGCCCGCGAACTCCATACAGACACATATCGTGTTGTTGAAACAACAACCATCGAAACTAGCTTATCGTTGAAGTTGCCGCCTTAGTGAGAAGCACTGCAATTTCGAACATTATTTTTCTCACTTGGCCTCGCCCAATGCGCTGATCAGAAATAAGATTAATCTACGTTGCAGACTTGGCTATTGAAGAGGAAACAAAGGCTATTCTTCAATGAGAACATGGTATCAAGGATTTCCTAGGCGGAGGCTCTTGCAAAGACACCGCTCGCTTCTACATGGCTGCGCACTATGCTGGAGTCGATCCCAGTTACTTAAAATAATTAAAAGCCTCAGGGAATTGAAGACCCGCCTTCCTTGTAATTCATTTCGTTATCAGATTAGCGACGAAAAGAAAGACAGAGATGAGAAGTTGGAGGAGAGGGGGGCTATTTATAGGGAAGGACCCCCCCTCCCACCGACTCCAGCAAGAGTTCCCAATCTTTTCCATCCGATCTAACGTCGCCGTTCCCCTGATCGAAGAGAGAGAATAAGGAAACTCGGTCTCTCAATCGAATGCCTTGGTACCACGCCCAACCATCACAATCAAGGAAAGAAAAGAAACCTTCAGTAGCTACTTAAAAAAAAAAAAAAAAAAGAAAACTTCAAATGCATACTTGTCGATCTTTTTTGAAGAAAATTCAATTCTATTATTGGCACAATAACATTACGTTACCACAGACAGGATACGCGGCTCTCTTCTTTCCATTGTCAAGACTAAAGTACTCTATAAGATGTGATAAGGTTTTCTCTATAAAAGTTGCATAAACTTTTCTTATTATAGTCTAGAATTTCCTACTTGTTCCATTTTCTGCAGACATGCTGTTTTATAGTACATTATGCAACGAGCCTATAATGGTAGTAATTAAGACACGAGTATGTTTGTTTATGAAACGAGCGCAAGCGAGTTTCATAATTTTCATACGAGCGTCTTAATTACCATTATAGGCAAGTTTCATACGACTTTTTATGCTCGACCATATTTCTAACTTGAAATTATTCATAAGTATTCATGTTATGGTTATGTAAGTGAGGAGCGGAACTGACCTAAATTGTGAGATGTGCGCAGACGCGAAAGTATTGATTTTTTCCGAGGAACGAATGTCATTGACCTTGATATATATCTAGAGAATAACATGAACATTAATTTTGATATAACCTGGAAATTGATTTAGAATTGAAAAATGAGATGACAAATTGAATTTATTTGAATATTATTTACAATTAACGAAAATTATTATAGTAACAGAACATAATCTTCTGCGACAGTATTGGATTTCCACCCTCCGTGACGTTTCGCTAGTTCTCTTTCGATTGCATATCCGAGAATAATCGATACTTGCTGTTTTATAATGCTACAATGGTGAATTCTCATTGGCTGAACAACTGAACTATAATGAATAGGTGTACTTTAATGAGGTGCATTAAAGGGCTAATACCAGGTGTATAATTACTACATTTCGGCATGGTCGAGCATAAACTAATTTAAATACTTGCAAGCGTGTCAGGAAGATATCGTAGTTCTTATGAGTAAACGATTCCAATTCACGCTGGTTATAAACATACGTTAGAAAGATTGATAAATTGTAGCAGACTTATTCACACACAGTCACTTCCGAGTGGCGCTGGTGTGTGGTTCAAAGGCAGACACAATTAATTCACTGAATGTGTTGTGTGAACAGTTCCAATGATTTTACAGCTGTCGCTTGTAGCAAGTTATGGACTACTGTTGGCGACAGTGACTCAGTTCTGTTTCAAGTTCGAATGCCTCCATTTAAAGCAATGTTTTGTTACTGGTGACGACGATGCTGAGAAGCGCCACTAAGTGGAGCGCCATTGAGGACGTTGTGCTCTAGACGCAAAAATTTCACTAGGGCTGAACTGGAAAAGGCTCAACACCATACTAAGTTTAGTTAGGGACAGTAGCGTTGGACAGACTTGTAAAACAGATTGTGTTCCTATTTGCATATAAAAACAGAGTGCATTGATTGGGGCCGAACAAAGCTGGAGGAGGGGCTGTGAACACACTCGTCGACATGGTCGCAGGGAGATTGCCAGATGTATACAACTCTCAAAGTAGGAGCGATTCTTTACGGGTTTTCCAAAAAATTTAGAAACAGGAATACCTCTACTACAATATACATGGTAGATTTTGCTCTCAAAAGTCTTAATGAGCAAGAAGTCACTAGAGAAATTACACTTAAATTACGTTTATATTGCTATGAAATTGATAACTGCTTAGTCTATATTTCTACTGTTTTGTCATCTGTGGTCTAGTGGTTAGTGTGCCATCGGCGTAGCTCAGTCGGATAAGGCGCTTGCCTGCTGATCCGGAGCTGCGCTCAGACGTGGATTCGATTCCCGCTTGAGTTTATTACTTGGTTGAGTTTTTCCGAGGTTTTCCTCAACCATAAGGCAAATGTTACGTAATCTATGGCGAATCCTCGGCCTCATCTCGCCAAATTTCATCTCGCTATCACCAGTCCCATTGACGCTAAATAACCTAGTAACAGATACAGCATCGTTAAATAACCAAGTAAAAGAAAACATTACAGTCGTGTTTCAAGATTTGTAATTCGGCTGATAGGAATAAAAGTTCTTAGTATGGAAGCTTATGGGAAATAAAGCTAGGAGTCGGTGTAACAAATTTATGCCAAGTAAACTTACACCGTATCTAGATGAGAGAGTAACTTGCAAAATTTGACGATCAATTCTCATCCGTTGACGTCATCATCTTCCCTGACCATCCTATCACTGGGGTAAGAAATGAATTCCTACCAATTAGATTAGTGTCCCCACTTCAGACAAGAAATACTTCACACTGTCAGATCAGTAGTGACTAGGAAGATATAAATAATCGTGTTTGGAGGTGATAGCAAAAAAGTAAACACGTCTTCCACTATTCAATGAGTTAGAGTGAAGCAGTGAATGCTTAAATGTCTCACTCAATTAACAAAGTTCAATTAAATAAGTGTAATTCAATAATACATGAAAAAATTAAATAATTTAACCACCCATTAGAATACTATATTAGTCATTAAACCATTAATTCTATCACCGTGAACATACTCAATTTTTTATTAAACAGTTAATTAGTTCATTCAATAATTAATTATTACTTAACAATCCATTTACACACTATTCTTCATACACTATTGTTAATTAATTAATGAATTCAATAATACGTTCATTCAATGTCAATATGGTTAATCCATTTTTTATATTCTTCTAGAAAAGTGTATATTGGGTTGTACCAATTCTACTAAACTAAATTCATTTCTATTTCTGGCCGATATTGTGTAATCTGAAGATTTGTGCATGAATCATGTCTTAATGCCTGTTATTCGTCTTTGATCTTGTTTCCTGATGATCCAGACCTCACTACCTTATGCCAAAATTGGTCTTGCTAGTATGTTGTATACCCTTAATCTCGTGTGTTTCTGGACCAATGGCGGTTTAAAAACAGAATTAATGATGAATGTTACTTCATATTGCATGTTATATCCAAGGTACTTGAATGCATTGGTTTGTTATTCCTGATACAAATTCTGTTTTGAGTATGATCTTTATCTCTGAAAGCCATGATTTTCGATTTGTCATTAGAAATTTCCAAGCCATTTTTTCAGTGGATTTTTGAAGTGCATTAAATATTTAATGACTAATTTAATACGAATAATTCAATCATTCTAACATCCTTAGCATATTAATTAAATCATTCGTTCAATTAATCCTTTATTAATTCGTTAATTAATTAATTAAATCACTCACTCATTTAGTAGGCCTACATCAATCATTTATTTAAACATCAAATCACTGAATCATTCATTCACTTATTCAATCAACCATTGAATCATTCATCCATTCCTATATTAACGGAATGATTAATGTATTCATCCATTCAAATAGACAGACAAGAGAGGGTCAATTTGCCAATAATGCATTCAATCGTCCAATCATTCAGCCAGTGATGTTACGGATTTCAGGTGGAACGTGGGCTAATCCACGTATACATTGGCCACTTTTATGGGCCAATATGCACTATCTCAAAATTTTTACATGGGAATAAAAGTTCTTTCATTTAGATACGTTGTTCTTATATTCCCAGCTAAATCTTCCATTTCGAAGACATGTGAAGATAGGACAAGAATTTTACTCGCCCTTAAAAATCGTCTTCCCTTGGCCGATTTGAATCCGCAACCCTCTTATCTAAGGATAACCTTAAGGGGTAGATACAGCTTACAGTGGTAAAATTTTTGGAAATATTCAACATTTTTTCCTTCCATTACTATATCTTGTACAATAATGAAAACTAGTATGTGGAAAACTCTGTCCTGCTATATGAAAAAAATATTTTTATGGCTTAAAAAATTATATATATATATATATATATATATATATATATATATCTTTTTTCAAAATTCAGAATGGTGGCAGTTCACTGTGCAGTGATGAAGCGTTTCCCTCATAACTCATGAACTTGTTAACTTTTTCATGTTCTCTCTCTCTCTCTTATTTTATTGCTGAAACTCATGTTTACAACATAATGCTCTTTCAACTACGTTCCTTAATAAATATATTTTTTTTTTATTTTGTATTAGAAGAAAATACTGATATTTCACCATTTTTTAAAATGAATTTATATTTCATCAGAAAATTTATCAAAGATAGAGAAGTGATCTTGCATCATATTGTAGATATGACAGGCATAAATACATACAAAAAAATTTCATCACAGAACGATGGATAGTTTTTGAGCTATGTGGGAAACTCTTCATCACTGCACAGTGAACTGAATTTTGGGAAGGAAAAAAAAAATGTAAATAATTTTTTACCGGAAAAATATTTTTCTCATATAGCAAAAGGACAGTGTTTCACACATACTAATTTTCATTATTGTACAAGATACAGTAATGGAGGAAAAAATGTTGAATATTTCCAAAATTTTACTACTGTAAGCAGTACCTAACCCCTTAAAGCCAAACCATTCACAATAAACTGAATGAATGGATGAATGAATGAATGAATGAATGAATGAATGAATGAATGAATGAATGAATGAATGAATGAATGAATCACTGTTATGATTTATTAACGAAGCATCAGTTAGTAATAATACATTCATTTCTTTAAATCTTACAGGTCATAAGATTAACTGAGTACCTTCCAAATGATGAAAATGTTCACATCAAAATGTGTTTGAATAGAGTTAGACAGTTGCTTGGTGTTATCAAGACGTATTGAATCCAGTATCTCGAGTAGAGACGAGCTTGCTTAGGAGCAAATATGTTGATATTTCAGAAGATGCAAATTAATAAACGGCAGCAAACTGTTGGCAATTCTCGGGTTCAGTTTGTTATGGCTTCGCTACTGGAGATGAGCAGGAAATGAAGATAGATGACGGACGCGGCGCGGGCGGGTGGGGGTGGGGGTGACTGATGAGGGCTCGCTCGCTTCGAGAGATTGATTAATGAATTTTACTAGAGCCACCCTGCACCATCATGCGATCACCAGGTGGCGCAAATCACAAATAACATCATCACTGAATCGATCTTCCACCCTCACCACCCTCTCTTTTTTTTAATCCCTTTGCTAAATTAATTGTTAAAACTTTTGTCACTATGGGAGCACCATTAGCAGAAATGGCTACATCAACTCGTAGGCCGGTAACCAGGATTAAACCTCAGGCAGTTCTCGTGTTCTTCTTATACTTCCACACTTCCTAGTTGTCATCATAATTATCGTCATCACCGTAACTATCTTCACCTGTTAACCTCGGTGGTCTAGTGACTGATACCTATGCCACTAAATTCAAAATTTATTGGTTTAAGCATGGCCGAAGTCGATTAAAATTTAGAGAAGATACAAATACCTAGTAAAAGCTTTCTTCTAAAGGGAAGTAAAGACCGAGGCTACGTGTCGTAAATTAGGGTCACATAAAAAAACTTGTCTCTAAATTATGTGGCTTCCGATAAATATGCTGATCATTATGGTCTGTTTATCAATAAGAAAATATAATAATTCGTTTCCAACATTGTTGCGGATGTTTTTAAGATTTCCACTAAGTTGTTTTATTATTATTATTATTATTATTATTATTATTATTATTATTATCATTAATCAGAGTTTTCTGCCCAGAAGCAAGTCTTTCACTGCAAATCCAGCATTCTCCAGTCTTCTCAATTTCTGTATCTTTGCCTCCGCATACGAGCTGTATCTTAATGTTGCCTCCTCTCTCATATCTTCAGCCCAAAACTTTCTTCTCGTTCACCATTCCTTCCACTGCATCCTTCAATAGGCAGTTCCTTCTCAACCAGCGACCCAGCCAATTTATTTTCTCTTTCTGATCAGTTTCAGCATTATTCTTTCTACAATCATACACTATTTCTAGCAAAGTTTGATTTCTTATTTTGTTTGTCCATTTCACACACTCCATTCTTCTCCATATTAGCCTACATTTCAAATGCTTCCAGTTGTTTCCCTTCACTACATCATAATATTCATGTTTCTGCTCCATACAATACCATATTACACATAAAACACTTTACTAGTCTTTTCCATAGTTCTTTTTCCATAGGTCCGCAGAAGATGCTCCTTTTTTCTATTAAAAGCTTCCTTCGCCATTGCTATCCTTCTTTTGGCTTCCAGGCAGCAGCTCATGTTACATGTATTTGAAGTTGTTCACTTGTTTCACTGCATCATTTCTTATGCGCACGTTTACTTTCTTCATTTTTCTTCCGAAAACCATCATATTCGTCTTGCTTGCATTTATCTCCAACCCACACTGCTCACAGCTGTCACTTAATTTCATTAGCATATCCCTTGGTATCATCTTCCCATATCAACGTTCATATCAGCAAGTCTTATGCACTTTGTTCTTCTTCCTACTATTGAGTAATAAATGAAGAAAAGAATATTTAAAAAATACTTTATAATTTTATATGATGATAGTTAGCTATAACTTTATGGAGTTATTAAATCAGAAGGGAAAGAAAGATTGCTATACAAATTAATTTAATAATTGCTGAATTTTGAACACATGTGTAGGCTTACACAGGGTTATTCACAAGGATTTACCGTCCTTTACGGAGCTTATTTCCGAAGACATTCTGAGCAAAAAATGTCATATGAACATGGGTCCTATTCTCAACATTTACAGAGTTAAGTTTCGTTATTGAAACGCACTGCTGTGAACGCGTGATCTTGGTCAGCGTGCAGTCAGCAGCCAGCGCGAGCGCTACGGAAATCAAAGATAGCCGTTTGCAGTTATATGTAGAGCGACGAGTGCCGTTCACAAGCGTGCGGCCAAGTGTACTCAAGCGGACGGCGTAAACTCTGCAAGACTCTAAATTAGGACGGCAAAATTGAACTGCAAATAATTAAGTCGGTGAAAGTGGTGTGATTTGTAATAATTGTTGTGATAAGTGCGTAAGAATAAAGTAATTTTCTAGTTAAAAATAGAAAAAGATGTCTGTACGAAGCAACTAAGGAGTTCACAGCACATTTTTAGCTTCATAATACTTGCCAATTGAAGAAATGATACTTCTGAATGGTTCATTCTCTTTTTGTATTATTCTTTTACCTTCAAACTAAAGAAAAAACGTATTTTACAAACAACTTTAAATTAGTGTAACTCTGAAAATATTGAGAATGGGAACTATTTTATAAGACATTTTTTGCTCAAAATGTCTTCAGAAATAAGCTCCGTAAAGGATGGTAAACCTCGTGAATCACCCTGTATAGCGAATTGGTAAGTAAAGTCTGTCCAACGTGATCTACCAAGCAGGTTCCTAGAAACTTTCCACCTGATCATTATTGGCATCGTTTGAGATTAACTGGAAGGAGGCGATAGTTGCTTTGTATCCTAATTCCTGCAACTTAGAGGTCCTATAAACTCAGGGGGATACAATATAATTATAATATTTATAATTCGAAATACAATTGTTGAGAAATTTCATACTGTAATATTTAAAAACCACAACCATAAATTTCAGGTTAGAAAGGACAGCATGATGCAATCGCGAAGTTTTGTGGAAACTCAATATTTTTCCTCCCTTCTGCGCTGAAACATATTATCTCTCTCTTGGCGCTATAATCTGCTGTTATTTCCCCTCCTTCTCTGACATGAATTTAAAGTTTCCAAAAGCTGGGCTAACTACAATGTTACATCAAGGTCCACTCATGGTTTTGGTAGAGACGGTTGCAGACCAGATAGAATGTAGGTTGAGGACGGTCTGCTTCAACCAGACAGAAACAAGGATGGAGAAAGAAGGGCGAGCGGAGGGAGGAAGAGACATAGGATTTCGTTTCAAGCTTCGTACTGGTGATGTTGGTCCCATTGGATTTGTTTTTATTTTTATTTATTTTTTCTCTGCATACATTCCCCTTACTTTCTAATTCATCCATATGAGGCTATGCTTTCTACGTCCTCTTCATTCTGTCAGTTCTATAGTCAAACAACACTGAAAAATAGTGAAAGAACTTTTCATAAGAGTCGCCATTTTGCTTTTACAAGTGAATATGAGCCACATTTTGAAGTATATTTTAATGTGCTTTTCTGCCAGTTCATTCAGCAACATTTTATAATTATCCTTCCATACATTGGAGAGAAAGAATCGTAATTTTGTACTCTCAGAGGCGGTAATTTGTTACTTCGTCACACAGATGTAAAATTTGCGGAATATAACGTAACAAAATCTGTTTCGAGTGAGAGATGGAAATTCGATACAATAAGTGCAAGCCTAATATTAGTTAAACAATCTATCCGGGTTGCAAAATATACAGGTACGAGGTAGTGTTAACTGTAGCCAGGCTGACTGTAACTTAAACACATTTCATGAACCCTTCAGTAATTTTAAAGAAATTTTTACACATAATTCTAAAAAATAATGCTAAAGTTTCTAGTGGCAACAGCTAACAAAATATATTTAATAAGAAAATTAAAATGAACAAAATTGACCACATGAGTGCCCCTTTTCCTAAAAAACTATTAAAGTTTCAGAATCATAATTTTTCACGCATATCTCACATTACTTCTATCACTGCTAATAAGATTTGGTTTATTTAGCTTAAGTAGTGAAAATATAAAAATACCTACCAAGTGAATAATAAAACAAAATCTTTTACGTTTTAATTTAATCATATCTGATAAATATTACATTATAATTATACCGTGTCCCGCTTAGAGTGATCGAGAAATAAGTGCTAATATAAAGTAGAAACAATGCTTTTATAACATAACTTTTTATACAACTTGATGTAAAATCTCTCCGAGTTTCGGAGAATGGCCAGTGCAACTGGATATGTGCGCCTCGAGCAACCCTGAAGACACCCAAAAGGTACTCAACCTTCTGCCAAGTGTTCCATAACATTTGTGGAGTGATTAGAGCAGCTGCATTTATAATGCGTTGTCTCAGTTTTTCCAAAGTGTCAACTGTATCACGTTGATACACAACACTTGTCATAAAGCCCCAGAAAAAAGTCAATGGGCGTCAAGATGGGTGACCTAGGTGGCCAGGCAAGTGTTCTCCTTTTCCGATTAACCTATTGTGAAAGTTTGTATTCAAGAAGCCAAGCACTGCTCCAAAGTAGTGGGGTGGAGCCCCATGTTGCTGAAAAACCGATCCTGGGGGGAACTGATCAACAACAAACGTTCTGCACATGTCCAGATACACATTCCCTTTGATTGTAGCTTCGATGAAGAAGAATGGTCCAATGACGGAATGTTCTACTGAATGGCGCCAGGCTTGTTTCCACGATAAAGGTTATTGCGCATGCGCATGAGCATGCAACAGTTTTTAAACCATTGGTGCATAAACGTAGACAGTTGTCAGATGTAAATCAAAACAATATCTTCATCTGATTTTAAATGGTGAGCATTTATTTCTCGATCCCTCTAAGCGGAACACGGTGTTTTAATGAAAGCTTACCCATATAATATTTACATACTACAGCAGTTAGGGTTCTTTTTGTTGTTGTTGTTTAGTCAAATGTGTTCAAATTGTAGCTTTCAAAAATTCCTAAGAAAACGGAACCCTAAAATTGTTAAGTAAAATTATTAATTTAAAATTCCTTACCAAGCTTTTAAATGACCATGCGACTTCGTAAAAAGAAAGGTTTAGGGTTGAAATATATTCGTAATAATATAAACCGATATATGGTATATATTTTCGTCTACAGAAAATGCTGAGTACTTAATGCCAAAAACCTAAAACATCATCTACACGTACACATTTCCCTTAAATGGAATAACAATAGTACTACTGATTCTGTTGCTGCTGCTTCTAATAATAATAATAATAATAATAATAATAATAATAATAATAATAATAATAATAATAATAATAATAAAGTAGTTTCGATTATCCCACCTAAATTGACTCTGAAAGGGTCGGATAAGAGAAAATGCCGGATAATGCAGAATAACAAAAATATATTATATTGTGACAGCGACGTGAGATTCGAACTCACGACCAGCGTCCCGCAAGAGAGAAGATCGCGCGGAGCACTTTGGAATGGCGCGCGGCTGAGAGGGGAGAGGGCCAACGCGGCGAGAGTGGAGAGAGTTTGCGAGCGCATCTTCTGCTTGCCTAGAGAGGCCGAGAAATCCGTCGAAATGGAAGACTCGCGAATTCGAACTTTCGAGGCTACGTCGCTGTAGTTATAAATTACGGTCGCGAAGGAACGACAGCAGTTTCTGAGTTTTCAGTTATTCAGTCAGTGAGAAAGCCAGAGCAAGCAAGCCAGACTTGTGTGCCGGAGTTCGACTCGAGTGTGCGTCCGCATCTGCGTCAGCATCCGAAGGCCTGAGTTCGAGTGCAGTGGACCGCAGTTGGAGGGACCTGAGTTCGAGTGCAGTGGACCGCAGTTGGAGGGACCCGAGTTCGAGTACAGTGAACTGTCTCTGAAGGTCTGTGGTTCGAGATACTGTGAACTCGAGTGACTGAGATAGAAGAACTGTGAACTGAGAACTGGTAGTTGTGATTTGTAAATAGTGCTTTGTAAATATTAGTTAAGATTAACAGTTCATTGTTGTGCGTAATAGTCCAAGTCAATTGTCATTGTCGTCGGTGGAGCGCTATAACGAATACTGTGTGAGTGAAGATCCAATTGTTGACGAGAGCGTTTAAGGTGAATTGTAGAAAGGAATTATTGTTGTGACGAATAAATTACATTGTTGTTACAAATAAAATTCACATTGGTGTCAGAATCGGGACATTATCGACAATGGAGAACCTTCAGCTGATCCTGCAAGCCATCGCAGAACTGAAAAACGACTTAAGTGCAGTGAAAGCAGAAATGAAAGACGACATGAACGACATGAACAAGCACATCAGTGAGGTTAAGAACGACATAAGTGATGTGAAAACGGAGATGAAAAGTGACATAAGTGAAGTGAAAACGGAGATGAAAAGTGACATAAGCGGAGTGAAAGACGACGTCACTACGCAAATTGAAAACGTTTCGGCCCACGTAGATGGAATTGTCGCCATCGTGAAAGACGAACTTAAGGCCGATTTGGATAAACTAAACCAGAATTTTACAACTATAAACGAGACAGTAGCCGAGTTGAGACAGGATGTAGACCATTTCGACGGAAAAATCCGTGATCTCGAGCGTCGTCAAGAGCAGACGACCGAGTTGCTGGACAAGACGAGTGAGATGATGGATAAACACGCTGAGGAAAACAAGCACATTCTCGCGTTGGTGGATCGCCAGGCTAGAGAACAGAAACAGATAGTTGCCGAGGAGGTTCGACGTGCCATGCAAGAAGCGGCCACAGAGTTGAGGACTCCATATAGTGCCCCTGCGGAACCATCGGCTGCAGCCAGACATCACAACGTCAAGACGCCGAAGTTCGACGGTACGACGTCTTGGGCGATATTCCGTCGCCAGTTCGAGGCCATCGCAGAGCACAATGGGTGGACGCCAGCAGAGAAAACTACTCAGCTGCTGGCCGCGCTTCAGGGACAGGCGTCGGAGATTCTTCACAGCGTTCCAGAAGATGGGACAGCCGCTGAGATAATGGCGGCCTTGGAGGGACGTTATGGTGATCATCAACTTGCGGCAGCATTCAGGACCCAACTGAAAACGAGGGTCCAACAGTCAGGCGAGTCCCTGCAAGAATTCGCGATGGCGGTGGAACAACTGGCCCATAAGGCGCTCAGGGGCCTACCTAATGACTTCATCGCTGGAGAGGCGGCCTACACCTTCGGCAGCGGAGTTCGAGACCCGGAAATAAAGCAACAGCTACTCTTGGCAGAGCATCGCACCATCAACGCAGCTCTGGCGGCGGCCCTCAGGATGGAGGCGGCCAAGTCGGCGGCGGGAGTCTCAACACCGCACTGGATCAGGAGCGTCACGGCGACGGATGCTGGGGGGCGCCAACCGAAGCCACCCGAGCGGCAGTCAACGGAGCGGCGGAAACGACGGGCGCCCACCTGCTGGTCCTGCGGCAGACCGGGACACCTGAGAAGGGACTGTGACCGATCCAGTCACAGGCAGGAGAGAGAGGTGGCCAGCGTCGAGGAGCGCCAACAGTCAACGGAGCGGCGGAGAAAGGAGAGAGAGGTGGCTGACACCGAGAGAAACCAACAGTCGCCTGAGCAACGGAGACGACGGGTGCCCACCTGCTGGTCCTGCGGTGAACCTGGGCACCTGCGGAGGAGTTGCGACCGACCTGGCAACAGTCAGGAGAGAGAGGGGGCCGATGCTCGGAGGAGCACGTCGGCGCCATCATCATCGTCCCCTCGGCTCGTCCTGAAACCGGTCGACAGAAGATGCGACGACGGGCTGATTGCTGAAGGACGGATAAAAGGCCGTCCATGCAGAGTACTGGTGGACACCGGGGCGATGCTCACTATCGCCAGACCAGACGTCGTGCGGGGCCTACCTGGGAGGACGCCGCTGCGCCAATACGAGCTACGGACTGCTTCAGGCGAGAGCTTGCCCATCCAGAGAGAGGTCTTCCTGGACCTGACCTTGGGGAAGAGGAAACTGGAGATGTGGGTGTTCGTCGCCAACATCACCGAGGACGTCGTCCTGGGACTCGACGCCATGCGGTTACTCGATGCGACGGTGGACGTCCGGCGCCGTATACTCCATCTTGGTCGGGATGAAGTGTTCCTGATGGACGCCGAGGACCAACCCGTGGCCAGCGAGCTCTCCTTGGAGGGCCAAGTGGAAAAGCAAGATGGCGCCCACGCAGTACGAGTATTGCTGCCCAGCCAAGTCAAGGATGGGGTGGCACCACCATAAGGAGGGAGCAGCCGGAGGACCCCAAACGTTGGACCGACTAGCAGCCTACCAAGGGACTGCCCGAGACGAGCAGTCCTAAGGAGGGAGCAATGTGACAGCGACGTGAGATTCGAACTCACGACCAGCGTCCCGCAAGAGAGAAGATCGCGCGGAGCACTTTGGAATGGCGCGCGGCTGAGAGGGGAGAGGGCCAACGCGGCGAGAGTGGAGAGAGTTTGCGAGCGCATCTTCTGCTTGCCTAGAGAGGCCGAGAAATCCGTCGAAATGGAAGACTCGCGAATTCGAACTTTCGAGGCTACGTCGCTGTAGTTATAAATTACGGTCGCGAAGGAACGACAGCAGTTTCTGAGTTTTCAGTTATTCAGTCAGTGAGAAAGCCAGAGCAAGCAAGCCAGACTTGTGTGCCGGAGTTCGACTCGAGTGTGCGTCCGCATCTGCGTCAGCATCCGAAGGCCTGAGTTCGAGTGCAGTGGACCGCAGTTGGAGGGACCTGAGTTCGAGTGCAGTGGACCGCAGTTGGAGGGACCCGAGTTCGAGTACAGTGAACTGTCTCTGAAGGTCTGTGGTTCGAGATACTGTGAACTCGAGTGACTGAGATAGAAGAACTGTGAACTGAGAACTGGTAGTTGTGATTTGTAAATAGTGCTTTGTAAATATTAGTTAAGATTAACAGTTCATTGTTGTGCGTAATAGTCCAAGTCAATTGTCATTGTCGTCGGTGGAGCGCTATAACGAATACTGTGTGAGTGAAGATCCAATTGTTGACGAGAGCGTTTAAGGTGAATTGTAGAAAGGAATTATTGTTGTGACGAATAAATTACATTGTTGTTACAAATAAAATTCACAATATAATAAAACAAGTGTTAGAATAAAATATTTTACTTACTGAATAAAAAGGTAGAAAAAACTGTTAATGAACAATGAAAACGCAGTAGGCTCCCATAGTAACTATAAACGTTTCCGGTGCAGAACTTAAGAAAAAATGTCATCAATGTTTTCTTGTCTATTGATTGACGTTTTCTTGCAGCGAGATCTACCACGAACAGTGATGGATAATATGGAATGCTGGATGACGGAAGGTTGGATAATCGAAACTCTACTGTATATATATTTCATAACATATTTCACTTTCCATTCAAAAATTAAATTAATTTTATTGTGCCCAATAATTGAAAGGAAATAGTGACGATGATGGTAATAATAATAATAATAATAATAATAATAATAATAATAATAATAATAGGCCCTAATAAAGTGTTACTGTTACATCACATTACATCTTACAATCAATAATTACAGAACAAAATGAATCGAACATTTTCGCAGAATGAGAATTCAAGATTACCTAATCAAATTATCAAATATCGACAGACAGGCAAAAGAAGAATAGGAAAACCGAAGAAAAGATAGCATGAATGCGCAACAGGCCACTTGGTCCAAATCCCCTGGTAGGAAGGCGACGACATCTTACAATGTAAGTGGAATCAAATGCACTTATAATAGGCCTACTTAAAACGCACAATAGTGGTGATGGTGGTAGTAGTAGTGGTGGTGGCAGAAGTAGTTAGCGATAGTAGTAGTAACAGCAATATTAACAATACGAATGGAAACAGTAATATAACTCGTCAATCACTGATCTATCTGTTCGCAGTGACGCTGTAGCGCTGTATTTACTTCCACTGTATAGATTTCGGAAAAAAAAAAAAAAAAAAAGATACGGAAAGGATACAGGTACAGTCACACAATAGAAACATCTCGACATTTGACAAACTGGCGATGTTAGCTAACAGCAGCTAAGTATGAGGTAATTCTAGTAAGTGATTATATTGTATGTCAAGTGGTGACAGAGGGTTTTTGAGCCCCGCCCTTCCTGTGAAAATCTAACCCTTTCCTCTTGTTTTGCGCGAGGAGTTCAATTTCATTACCTCAGTTGCGATGTAGTATATCCAATATATGATTGTCGGTCTAAATTGCAACGAATTTTTACGTTGTTATTTGACACTTCAATTTTTCATAACTGAGCCCCTTAATGAGCAAACTCCACAAATGGCCACTGATAATAAGATGTAGCAGAAGTAGGTAGTTACGAGCTAACTACATTTTAATAATAGGGCCTAGTGATGATTGTAAACCGTCTCAATTTTCATTCCTACATACTGTAGATTCTACTAATTTATCTTTCAGTTGCTACGTAACGGGCGATTTGTTTATATCTGTTATTGATAAGTACTGTTTTGAAAAAAAAACATTTAAACGTATATAATTGAAGGGTTCAGAGCCACAGTGGGCCAAGCGCCATTCATTAAAAACGGAGAAAACAAGGGTTAAAATTAAGTAAATATCATAATTCAATGAAACATATAGCAAGTAATATAAAGTATGCACTTTGAAACTAAATGATATGTAAATCTTCATTAAACTTTGGTATTCACTTAACTTTAACCCTTGCTTTCTCCGTTTTTAATAAATGGCGCTTGGCCCACTATGACTCTGAACCCTTCATATAATTGCGATATAATGCCTATTAAAATTTCCTCATTGGAAACGTGCGAAGATGCAAATGCAAATAGGGTCTTTCTGTTTCATCTGCAAAGAAAGGCACGGTACAAAATCAGCAGTTGTAGATATAATATGTGAAATGGAAGATGAAAGGGTGGTCAGCAGTAGGACGGTATCAAAGTGATTTAAGCGTTTCAATGTTGGAGACCTATAAGTCTCGGACATAAATCTCGCTCAGGAAAACCGCCTATTCTAGAAAATGAGGCTAAATTCACAAATCTTCAAGAGAGGACTCTTGCAAGTAGCAGTACATTGCCCGCAATCTTGATATTCCCAATGTCAGTGGATCTCGTCTATTAGTTGTTTCAGGGATTTTTCAATTCTTCTATCTCTTCTGGTTAATATTGGAGAGCTATGCGTTGATATCTGTATCATTCATTTGTCTATTCACAATTTTCTGTCCAAGTGCAGATCTTTCACTGAAAACTCTCTACTAGGTCTATTTCCTATTTTCCTTCCAGGCTCCTCATACAATCCATATACCTTAATGTTATCTATCATCTGATATCATTTTCTGCCCCGAACTTTTTTTTCCATTCACCATTCCTTCCAGTGCATCCTTCAGTAGACAGTTCTTTCTTAGCCAGTGACACATCCAGTTTCTTTTTCTCTTCCTAATTAGTTTGGTAATTTTTCTTTCTTCACTCTTTCTTCCTAACACAGCTTCGTTTCTTATTCTGTCTGTCCATTTCACATGCTCCATTCTTCTCCAAATCCACATTTCAAACCCTCCTAGTCGGTTTCCTCCACTTCGTCGTAATGTCCATGTTTCTGTCCCATTTCGGGAGCACCGCAGATGATGCTCCTTTCTTTTATTAAATGTTTCCTTTGTCATTGCTATCCTTCTTTTGACTTCCTGGCAGCAGCTAACATTACTACTTATCTCAAGTATCTGTTGTATCTGAAGCCGCCCAATTGTCCTACTGCCTCATTTCGAATTCGAAAATTTACCGTCTTTATTTTTCTTCCTATAACAATCATCTTGGTCTTGTTTGCACGAGATGTGTTGCATCTAATTTAATTTATATTACGATGAAAGAGTAATGGAACGGGGAAAAATTCTGTCCGGCGCCGGGATTTGAACCCAGGTTTTCAGCTCTACGAGCTGATGCTTTATCCACTAAGCCACTCCGGATGCCCACCCCGGCGTCGGATAGAATTGTCTCAGTTTAAGTTCCAACTTTTTGGTTCCCTCTAGTGGCCGCTCTCTGCACTACGTCATAGAGGTCTATGAACGTAGGACTGAAGTCCATACATGTGCTGAGGTGCACTCGTTACGAGTGACTAGTTGGCCGGGATCCGACGGAATAAGCGCCGTCTTAAATCACGAAGTGATTTACGCATACCATATATATTATTTTAATGTACCGAAGTACATAATATCTGCATGGAAATATCATATGTACTTCGGTACATTAAAATAATATATATTAATTTATATTGTTTCAATTTCTTCTAAAATTGGTATAGCTATTTTATAATTTTTGTATTATTGTGTATCTTCATTTCTGTTATGGTATAGGCCTACTGAAGTATATCCCACTGTTTTTATTACCAATTTAATTTCTGAAACAGTTATCCGTTTCTAGCCTGAATAATAATAATAATAATAATAATAATAATAATAATAATAATAATAATAATAATAACAATAACAATAATAATAATATCTCACTACTAAAAATTTATAGTTTTGCTATCAAGTTCATTTCATATATTGGATATGAAAGACGAAATCTGACTTGTGACCCTTTTCCACGTATGCAAATTCTCTTGCAACAAATTGTGGTTTGCAACCGGCGTGGCGACGGGCCTGGAGATCCCCAGGTTTATACAGAACAAACATGGGATCCGTTTCTAAACTTCAGAGTGGGGGAGGAGTGAGAAAGGCCTCGAAACTGTGCAGTGCCGTTGTAACACGAGAAGCGCTACCGACTTCCTTTTATGTTAGTACCACACAGTTGCATCCTGAAGAGTGTTTTGTCTGATCTCTACAACAGCCAAGTGTATACGGCACAACGACCATGGCCACCTTTTGTGTGCTGTGCTTTGTATAAAATTCATTATATAGGGTTCTTCAAAAGTAAGAGCTAATTTAAATTTCTCATACCTTCACTAAATTTTTCAACAATCTTGAAAATCCGGAAAATGTCTCTTTACAGCACAAATTGGATTTTTAAATACATAATGGGCCAAAGAAACGGAAGATTTTTAAATAGTGAAATGCAATTTTTGATATTATATTCAATTAACTTTTATTACAGGAAAATATAGAATATAGTACGCCATTTACACGTAAAAATGACATCCTTCAAATGCCCTCCACCAACATGCATACAATCTTGTAATCTCTCTTTGAAGTTTTTCATTACAGTTTCCAACATTTACACTGTGATGTTTGAAGTTTCTTCACGAATTGCTATCTTCATTTGTTCAATGTTTTGCAGTTTGTTTGGGTTAACCTTACTTTTTAGATATCCCCATGAAAATAAATCAAATGCATTTAAATCGGGAGATCGTGCAGGCCAGGGAATGCTTCCATTTCTCGATATCACATGATTCCCAAACGAATTTCGCATTTCCGTCATAGAGATGGCTACAGTATGTGCTGTTGCACCGTCTTCCTGAAACCAAGCTGATCTGCCAGAGCATGTCTCCGGACTGAACGCGTCGCAATACTCACTAAAGCAACTCTAACAGTCTCAATATTTCAGGAGTACGAACAGTTTTTTCTTTACCTGGAGGTTTTTCCTTTAGTGCTGAGCCTATTTTTTCTAAATTGGGAACCCAGGCCATAATCACATGTGAAGAGGCCACAGGATCATGAAGACGGAGCTGAAAGTGGTGGTGAAACATCTACGAGCAGCTTCTACGCACTGACCATTTAGATAATAAAACTTTACAGCAATCCTCGTTACTCATCAGTTCAATGCTCCATGTTTAATAATTTGCAATAATCAGGTTAAACGTCGACAATGAACCTAAGCATACTAAAACAATCCATGTACTACCAACAACAAAATTAAAATATCCCGTTTCTTTAGCCCAGCTTGTAAAAGCAGTACTTTAGTTTAGCCGAAGCTCATCGGAACTGTGTTCCGGGAAATATTAGATTGAATTTTTAAATATTTTTAAAGTTTAATTTGATATTTTTATAAACAATTTTCGGGAACTCAAAATAATGCTGGGCATATAGATTAAATAACTGACGGTCATTAAAAAATGAAGGGAAGAAGATTTTGGCAGACCGCTGCAGTATCAAAAGATATGGGGGCATAGTTTAAATGAAAGTGAGTTCCCCCTAAATATTTTTTCTAACTAAAGTTCTGAATATAAGCTTCAAATTGTGATAGTAACAAATTCGGTAAACGGTTAACAATTTTAATTATAGAAATGGGCTGTATTAGAGAGGCTCGATTCTGTTACTCCCCCATTTCCGACTCGCGAATAATAATAATAGCAATAATAATAATAATAATAATAATAATAATAATAATAATAATAATAATAATAATAATAATAATAATGTATTAAAACTGAGAGAACAAGTAAAAAATCGGTTTATCCGCAGGCAATTAAGAATTAACTAGTATACTGTGCCTATGTAAGCTCATTGGAATATCCCGCAAATGTTGCTATCAGCATTTATCGGTCTGTAGACCTATGTGAGTAATACCAAGTTTGAGTTAGTTTTCTACATTAAGCATGCATTGTGCATGCGTCTGTTTCGCGTCCATATCAAAGCACAACCGAATAAAATTTTTAAAAATGTATTACAGTCCCCAAATGAATTATAATAAACTCTTCCAAGTAGGTTATGTGTAGATATAAATCGTCCCCTGCAAGGCAGTGTATCGTAAGCACCATTTTGCTAACTTTACAGGACAGGCAGTTATCCAACATGGTGGTGAATACGATTGTCAAAGTTTAAACCAACTTTTCATGGAGGAAAAAGAAACTGCTGGAGCTCACGGAACTTTTACAGTCGATGCGCAGTGCTGGGCGATTTATTCTAAGCATCATAACTCATTTTCAGTAAAAGTGGAGCTTGCGATACTTTGCCTGGCAGGGGACTCCCCTTGTGTGTAGGAATGGACACGTTCACATCGTTCAGTATATCGAATATAACGTAAGCATTTCCATGGCAATCAAAGTCGAATTTCCATAGACGTTACACATTAAAAGGAAAACCATTATACAGGGTGTTTCAGAAATACTTCCTCACAACAAAACAAGAAAAAAAGTTCATAGAAACACATATGTCCGACAATCCTTAGTATTTTAGTTATTAATGAAAGAACATAATGAAACACCTGTTAGATATTGTCAGGTTGGTAGCAAGTGTTGTTAACTTTAAGCAATTTAGAAACTCATAACAATGAAAGTTTACGTTCAACGCGTTTCGAGATACAATCCAACAACTTAAGTTTGTAATCGATAATAATTTATTTTGTTAGATAATCGAATGGTGTTATCGAAACAAGTCTGCTCATGCACCCATTGTATCCGAGATGGCTATGTGTTGCCAAGGAGACTTTTTGTTTACTACAGTAATTTGTTATGTGAACATTTGTTAGCTATGAGTTTCTGAATTGATTAAAGTCGCAATACTTGCTACCAAGCTGACAATATCTAACAGATGTTTCATAATGCTCTTTCATTAATAACTAAAAAATTAAGGATTTTCGGACATATGTTTATAAGAACTTTTTTTCTTGTTTTGGTGTGAGGAACACGCCACCAAGGTCTGTCAAAGTATTTCTGAAACACTCTGTAAATACCAATAGAGTAGCCTAAAAAATGTAGTGTCCGAAAACTCCCGCACCATAGAACTAATTACAGTATGTGTTCTATCTGTGGTACACAAAGCTCCAAACATGTCTGGAGGTGAAAGAGCAAGTTGTTTAAAACAGGTCTCAAAGTCAGGTTATTTGGCGTAGCACTCATCCTCGATCCTTTGGCGAGTATATAATTCTATGTCTGGACTCTTGACGCTGTTGACCCGTGACTTAACATATCCAGAAAGCAAAATCCAGATAATTCAAGCCGGCGAACGTGGAGCCCAATCGACGGAATCTTTGCGATCAATTCAACGACGAATTTAACACCCAAGCACACAAAAAAAACTCGATTTGTCCCATGGCGTGGGACTTTTCGGACATTCTGTATATTAAGATCTAGTCTGAAACAATATATACACGGTGTCCCGCTTAGAGGGATCGAGAAATTTAATGATCACCACATAAAATCAGATAAAGATATCGTTGTGATGTAGGGTAAAGTTGCCTATTTCCGTGATACCCCTAATCCCCTGATACTTTTTTAAAACTGAATGTCAGTCAAAGCTTTGCCGTTCGACCATCGCGCCAGACATCTTCCTCTAAAAAGTGCATCTTTCGCCTACTTTTAAGACATCGCTGAACTTCATAGCAAAATACCCAATCCCGTGACATTCAGTGAAAAAAATTATTACGGAATTAGGATTATCATAGAATTATGCAACTTTATCCTACATCTGACAAGACTGTCTGACTGACTGTCCAAGTTTATGTAACAAAGTTTGAAAACAGCTGTATGCGTATCATTCGTTTGTTTGTGCGTAACTTTCGTTTGTTTGTTGCTAGGGCACTAAGATAAGCCTGGCGTCATTTTGTAGGAGAACATGCTATGGTAAACATGTGAACACCACAACAGAAAGTTCAGTGCGTGCTATGGCTAGCAGAAGAAAAATCTGTTACGCGAGTACAACACCGTGTTCGTCGTACATGGAATGTAGATCCACCTGGGCATAAAGCAATTATCAAATGGGACACAACACTCCGAGAAACAGGAGCTTAGCTACCGCGGACTGGTAAACATGCGAAACGGTGTGTAACTGAGGAGACAGCTCTTTTCCGGGGATTTGTGAAGGATGGAGTGTACCAAAGAGGCAGAGCTAACACTTTGGAGGAAATGAAACAACACATCACAAATGTAGCTGCGCTAGTGACTCCACAAATGCTAGAGAACAATTATTGGCGGGAGGTTGAATACCGTAGTTTAGATGTCTGCAGAGCAACTCAAGGTGCACATATCGAGTTGCAGTGAGCATTCTCCGAAACTCTGAGAGTTTTTACATCAAGTTATGTAGAAAGTATGTTAATAAACCATTATTTACACTTGAAATTATCACTTATTTCTCGATTCATCTAAGCGAGACACGGTGTATTTAGTTTTGACTATCTCGCAAAACATTTTCGTATTAGGAAATAATAGTGCCGTTTATTATTTTAATGTTCTCCTTATATCTATTTTATGGCTGTAAGAACCTTACTTCCTGACTCCCCTCGTAACATCAAACGCTCTTAAAAACCGGAGTGATAATCTTTCAACATCATTTATCATACGACTTGCGAACATTTTCTCCGCTTATATTCACTGTAACAGGCAATCATCTCTACATCCCATGTGTCTACTGCACTGACCACCTTCCAGCTGAGGGAGAAAGGGCAGGAACCCCGGCATATAATAATATCCACTACACGGAGGTTACTCTCTACGGACAGACGGGTTGCAGCCCAGCCAGGGGGGAAGTCATCTGCAACACGCAATGACGAGGTGGCTGCTGACCTTTGAGGGGATCGTGCGCTCAGCAGGGTCCCTGTTCTCCGATAGTGGATGGCAGAAACAAATCGTCTTCAATTCCCTCACTGTGGGGAGAAGAGAAAAGCATTTGTGTTGTTCCCCTGTGGCACGAACACGCGATCTGTGGCCAGCATGTTCCACGTGCGTCTAATGGCAGATATTCAATTCCTGATGCGAACTCCTCTCGACCTTGCGGTCAGCTAATGTCACTTATCAGACCGCAGCGCTACTATGTAACAAGATAATTTGAAACTCGGAGACAATACACGTCCAGGGTATCACACAGACAAATGGGATATTTTTGTTCCTACTTTATTTAACGTCGCTTTTAAACAGCTTGCTATTTAGAGTGGGAGAAGCGTACCAACAGTGGAATAAGGAATGGAAAGGGTGTTTTAATGTCTCACACATACTGTCATTCTATAAATAACAATAATAATATCATCATCATAAACATCATCACGTTGGACTTAGGAATGATTTGTATTTGTATTCGAGAGTCTTGAACTTTATTTTGTAAAGGAATGAATGTATGAAACTAAATAAATATAAGAGAAGGAGAAAAAAGAAGCAGAGAAGAGAAACATTTATCTTTATTTTTCTGTTACTGTGAATTAATTTAAAAAGTGAGAAAAAAACATTGAACCAGATATGGATGAAGAGGATAGAAAATTGACAAGGAAGAGGGGATGCAGAGGATGAAGGAGAAGAGAGATAAGGTGAAAAAGAGAAAGATAAAAAGAAACGTAAAGAAGGAATGAAATTGGGAAAGAATAAAGATTAAAAAAGAATAAGAGCAAGAAGAATTAAGAAAATAAGATAAATTAATGGAGAGAAATATACGGAACAGTAGAAAACAGTGCAGCGGGTAGAGAAGGAAATCAAGAAAAGGAAAAAAAAGTGACAGGGGATTCATCAAACTCTTATAATTGCATGAAATGTTTATGCTGTTCATGATTGTTATTGTGAGCATGGTTGAGAATCTAAGGATCTTTAGGATATGAATTGAATTCGTATATTTGTTTTAATTTCTATTTTTATATTCTTGCATAATAAATAAATTATTTCCGCTCGTACTTCTATAAGATTTAGACATTTGTATTATGGTAGTAGAACTTGTAATTTGAATCGAATAACATCAAAACGAACGCTATACGATGTGTCATTCTCGAGCTATTGCCGTTTTACTGGTGCATGACAAAGTTCTCTCTCTATATAGTCTATATCAGGCATGCCCAGCCTGGGCAGACCTAGCCTTCAAACGAGGTGCGAGAGTAACGTAAAATATCTTTTATATTTGTGTCTGCATGGTATTCTGAGATTCTACGTCACTGTTGGACCTCGTTTGAAGGCTAGATCTCCACCAGCTGGGCATGTCTGGTCTATTTTATCACCGCCCCCACCATTCTTATAACGATGAAGCATATCGGTCGGACTGCACATGACAGAAATATTCGTCCTTTACTCTGAATTTCAATTTGGTTTATTTGGATATTTCTATTAGTTCTCTCAGTGTAGGTAGGTGTTGCTAATCTCGTATAATTTCGTGACACACATCGAGTGTATTGGGCTTCCCATACGCAGTGTTAACAAAGATATGAAGAGTCCACTGCAAGAATGATGGATATCATTTGGAATACATTTTGCAGGAGAAGCAATTGAAAGTTTGAAATGCTTAGCGCTCAAAGCTTAACTGTGATTTTCCGATCCTTACTGGACAATGACTATCAGTGTTAATGTCATATAATTCTCTATGCACATTCTACATGTCTTAAGCTACGCATTGACAGTCTTGGTTCATTTTCGACAAGAAAGTGACATCCATCATTCTTGCAGTGGACTCTTCATATATTATACGTCAAAAACGTTCCACATTAAAACAATAGAACGAATAATCAAGTAAAAGAAGAAAATAAAGGGATTAAAATAAAGAAAAGAGAGAAGGAAGACAGGAAAGAGAGGAAGACAAGGGAAGGGAAATGAAATAAGAGAAGAAAGGAAAGAAAATGAAGGAAGAAAAGAGGAAAGAAGTCAAGGAAATCTACGAGAATGAAAAGCAGGAGCAAAATAGAAATAATTGTCTACATTTTAATGAAATAGTAATTAATTATACTTGCAATAAGGATAACTGTAAAAAGGAATAGTAGTTCGAAAAATGGACAAGAAAGAAGAACTTTTTTTTTGTCTTGAATTTTCTGTAGAACATGAAGGGAAGATGTGGAAGAAAGAAGGGAAAAGAGATACAGCATTCTTATGATAATGTGAATTACATGTAGGGAACTCAAGAGGAGGAAGGAACTGAGGAGGTGAAGACTAAAAATAAGAAGACGCTTTATGTCTTTGTGAAGCTGTAAAGTATGCGTAGAACGCTGGAGGCCACAGGAACGAATATGACCGCCGATACCTTTAATAACAGTAAATCCAGGGCGAATATGCGGCCTGCTTCATCGAATATCCAGCAGGTTTCTTACGTGAGAGACGCGCGGTGTATTAAAGGCTCTTTGGCGTGACCGGAACGCCATCCATCACTACTACACGCTCGTGTACACCCCCTCCAAGCTTTGAAGCAATCCCGTCGGGCTTTGCCTCAATACAGACCGCACAGGCTAATGGAAGATGCAAATAATTTACACCCATAACAAGAAACGCTGCTTCAGCGCGCTACAGGTCCAATACTCAGCAAAGTGGAGGTTTATTCTATGTTAAACCATGATTACAAACGCGACCGATTTACACAAGTGTAGCTTAGCTAGATGTCAGCTTCAGAGTAAAGGAACTCGAAGTTTGCACCCGGCCAGTTCCTGTAATATTTGTGGTGGTCACAGAGTCCGAAGGGCAAGTTCTCTTTTGGTATAATGAGAACGCATTCTTAGAGAACCTTGTATTGCATTGTAGCAGAAATGAATTTGTACGCTTTCGGACAATTATGCCTACATCACTATTACACCCTATTGAGTACCAAGCTAATTTTTGTAAGACTACTAATTTTTCATTTCTTACACATCGTTTATACGTTTCTGGGTGAACTGCTGTAATTCCCACTTAAATAGCTCAGTGCTAGAGTCAAGGTTTATCATTCGGCAAACTCGAGTTCGATTCCCGGCTGACTGTTATTTATTTATTGGGTTATTTTACGACGCTGTACCAACATCTCAGGTTATTTAGCGTCTGAATGAAATGAAGGTGATGATGCCGGTGAAATGAGTCCAGGGTCCAGCACCGAAAGTTACCCAGCATTTGCTCCTATTGGGTTGAGGGAAAACCCAGGAAAAAACCTCAACCAGGTAACTTGCCCCGACCGGGATTCGAACCCTGGTTTCGCGGCCAGACGCGCTGACCGTTACTCCACAGGTGTGGACCTGACTGTTGTGATACTTGCTGAGTACAGTACGATTATTTAGTCCTGACACTCGTCGACAATGTGCGCCTGAGTCGGGCGAGTCCATTAAGTTACGCCAAGAGGTGTTCGGGTTAGTCAGTCACTTGCATTCAGAGCGATCGGATGTCACGCGCTCAGTAGAGCGGTGTGTTTCCAGTATACAGTTGAAGCTGTACTGCATTTCTTTACTGACCGCTCGCCCTTATCTCTACACTGGAGCTCTCCCCACTACTCCTATTACTTCCCCTCTTTCGCGTCGTCAAGTTGCCAGGACTAAATAATCGGTATGCACATTATCGGAGAACGAGAACTTTGTCCGGGGTTCTTCGTTTCCTTCAACATTACAAATTTCATTGAAGCAACATTTCTCTTTTAACATTACTGGTTTCATTTAATGTCGTAAAAACCACGGCATCAGAGTAAGATAGAGCCTATACGAGCTTCGATGATGATGATGATGATGATGATCCAGTTTACTGCTATTCGTGTAACGTTCACAATTCTATTCTGGTGTCAAACTGAAACTAAGATAAGCAATAGTCGATATCCGCTGGTATTTGGAGACCATATTTCTATGGTGGATGAAGAATGCCTTGCGGCGACTCTTGCTCGCGTCCAATGCATTAATGGAGGCAGAGGCTGATATTTGTGGACGATGTGTTATCTGGTGACCGTTAGAAACATGTAGGCTATGTGTCTTGTCCACTGTATCACTCTGGCTAAATGTAATTCGTAGAAAATCGAGCCTTTTTGGGAGGGGTACATAACAACCCTTTCCCATGCCAAGTACAGTTAAGTGAAAATAAAAGAAGCCTGCAATAAACGAGGTTTCGTTATTTCCAAGAAAGGCATCTTCTGTGTATTTAATAAGATTGGTAAAGCTCGATTGGAATTAATTTGTATCATCTCTGGGGTGCGGGGACTTGTGACGGGGGTTGATTTGCTTGCTTTTTCCACTATGGAATTAATCCCATCGCAGTTTTCCCAGTGTTATTAGGTACACACACGAAGCCACGTTTTTTGCAGGCTCCTATGATTTTCACGTAACTGTACTTGGTATCGGAAAGAGTTTTTATGTACCTCTCCCAAAAAGGCTCAATTTTCTTGGGCATTGCTATTGTGATACACCGTGCACTCTGATTATGAAATCACTCACTACTGGTCTGTCACCTCTCGCCGCAATTCAGCTGTTGGTGTGATTCCTGACGCACATGACGTCATTCAAATTCGTTATCAGAGATCGGCAACAACTGTGCCTCTTGAAGATTATAAGGATAATGGACTTGACTCTACAGCACATGCAAAAGAACTTTCGTTCTTTAATGAACTATTACAATATTATTATAATACTCGTAAGTAATTTTTGAACCTTTTTCAGGAAACTGTACTGGACTGTATCATCTGCATTAATTTCGAAGATTAAAAGACTGTACCTTCTATATTTGTCCAGGGCTAAATTAGAACATTGCAACAATCAAATAACTTGCTAGGTATTTTGTTGTGTAATACAATTATTTACACCATTAATTTTTATTGTTGTAATGCTTACACTGAACTAATTGTTCGGAAAATAAAATGTCTGTCAACAAACTTAGGCCTACAAGACCTACATACAACCAGGCGAAATAAACGATGGGAAGATTGTGTTCTCTAACAATCCTATACATCAGACGAAACGCCAAGGAAACTGAAATCCCGAAGGTAATATAATTGAGAAGAAGAAGAAAGAACATGCTGAGTTTGTTATAAAGCTCCCTAAGGTTCTAAACGAATTTCTAAGCCTTAAAACTGATCATCGATATCGCAAAAAAACAGACAAGAAAAGGAGTACAGTAGTTGAGTTTGTAGCTACAGAAAGATATCAACACACTAGAGGATGGGCTATAAAAACGATAAACAAACGATCTTGTTATATGAGAGCTTTCTCTTGATATAATTCATCAGTGTGAGAGATATTTTCGTTTAAATCTCCAAATTTGATTTGAAGTCAAATGATTAGTCTGATATGAAGCATTCTGAAATCTGTTGAAGAAAGTTTCTTTGTGTGTAAGGAAACAGTAAAATGGAGAATTACAATTTGGGAATGGATTTCTAGTTCCTTACCTATTTTGTTTGTTACGTCCTAGACGTATATTATTCAGATATCTATACTTGTTAGGTACTTGGGATTCCCCTATTAAAATTCTTTAGGACCTAAAACGCCTAAATTAACCATAAACTCCTATCGAGGCCTAAAAACTGTTTGTGCTTGAAAAGAGACTTTTAATAATTTACGTACATTTAAAATAAAAATATCTGTACTAAAAATGCGAAAATCCAAAAAAACTACAAAAATCTTATATTTCAAATGTAAAAAGAAATCTCTTGTAGACAAGTCTGGCAAGTTTCGTCCCATATTGAGGATGATGTACTTGTCTTTAAGCGTTGGAGGGACCACGCAGCAGATTCCCTACACGTTTAAACTTATTTTTCTGAGTAAATGTATTATGAAGGAGTATCAGTCTAAATGACTTAAAAATATTTTTGTCGTTAATGTTAAAACAATTATTTTATTTAGAGCAGGCCTGCACAAGGTTTGCGCCCTCCGAGTCGGTTCGCAGCTCATGAGCGGAATGCAGATATTAGCTGCGCTCTGTATAAAGGTGGACTGGAAGAAGGGGTGATCTCGTACAAAATATACACAAAAGGGAAGTACTAGTACGAATGTTTATGAAATGAATTCCCGGTCAGTGTTTGCAAAACTATCTTGGACTATTATTAATTAATAAATAAATATTTATTTTACAGAAATAATAGAAATCCTATAGCTACTTAAATGTATAATATCATTTTGTTATACTTTTATTTATCAGTACATCAAAACGAGGTTTTATGCTGTTGGCAGCTGAAAGGAACAGTAGCCTACTGATCGTAATGAAACATCAGTTACAGATGTTCAATGCCTGCATTTATTAAAGTTGATTATAGAAAACAGTTGCTCACAAATATACATGTTGAGCCAAACATAGCAATCATTTTCACAGCCAGCCTGTGTAGTCGTGGATATTATTGCTAATGTTTAGTCTTGAAAAACTCAACCAGACTAGTAGTATTATTCAGACGATCTTTAGCCCTTAGGTAACATTGAAGATCAATAAGTTCGAGCTGTAAATCGTTAAATGTTATGTTCCGTCTTTTAGATTCCTCCATACTGTACTGTAGCAGTAGGTAAGCAACGTGAAACATTTACTGAGAATAGGCCTTCACACTGCACTCCACTAGATAACTAAGTGGTCGTTTCCCTCTCCTCTACCTATAGGAAGTCTATGTCATTCTGACATATCTTCCTCTCCGTTTCGGCGAGCGGTAAACACGGTACTCCCGCTCCGAAGGAGCGCGCGCGCTCGTTGAGCGCTGTTTGTGCAGGTGTGATTTAGAGGAATTACCACTGCAATTATTTACTCTTATGTTTACGTGTGTATTTGTATGTGTACATATTAAATGTTAAAATAATTCTTATTTAAACTTGTATTTTCATGTATAAGTAAATACATTTCTGTCTTCTTCTTTACTGTATCTTCTGATGTTAACGTTCAGCATTAGCAAAGCGATCGCCTTTTCAGTAACATATTGAGTGGTGTTTCTATAGTAGGCAGAGTCAGCTAGCTTTCCAAATTAGAAGTTTCCATAACAAAATATTCCAACGAAGGGACTCTACTGTATATTTTCCGGTTACATTTCAAGAAGCACAACTATATGATAATGTATTAGAAATGTGGAGGCACCAATGTAGGTAGCAAGAACACCTGTCCGCAACACGTGATTTTCATTCATAATGGCGGCACTGTTGCTGTTTTAGTTAAATATTAGTGGTCACCGATCTCCTACTTCTCTCCATCATTCGTGCAGCCCCGTCCATTACACGAGGGAACCTGCAACCGCCAGCAACCTTGCTTTGCCACAACACAGATTTACCGGCCTCCTCCATTTCCTCATGATGCCACATTGTTAAAGATTCCCACAATACCGCCAGGGATAATTCGAATAAAACCCTCCTCGCATAAAACATGCATAACTTACAAGACACTTGGGGAAAGAAGCTTGCCTGCATTGAGGGCGTGGGAGGAAAATCGTAAGTGGAAGGATATTCAAGTACATATTTCCATATTTTTACTTTTTCATTGCACTATCATGGGATCTTCCAAGATCTTGAGGCTGAAACTCTCACTCAAAAATAGTGCATGAACAGATACTGCAAAGGATATGTTACGTACAAATATGGCTAACACCAACTATATGGAACAAATACATACACACATAGGATATGTGTCCATAAATGTGGGGGAGTATTCCTGATACCAAACCATAACAAAAAGTGCATATGAACATGGGTCCGCAAACCCTTCGTTAGGGAGTTATGGGTTTATTGGTAAAGGTACATGTGATACATTTAACAACACACATTTACAAAAATTGCTCAAAGTGACCTCCTCCTGCTTCGATGCATGCCCTGAGCCTGCGTTCCATGCTTTGCCGTACTCTGTGCAAATGTCCTGGGGTGTTACGGATTTGATCAAATCCATTTTGGATACGCTCCCTCAGAACATCGATATTAGGTAAGTTTTTCGACAAGGTAAGTGCCTCCCAGGGTACCTTTATGCATAAAGTTGACGTGTTGCTACCGTATTCCCATCTGCTAGGCCATAAATGTAATGCAAATCCTTCATTTCTCTCACTGAATACATCTTGTGATGTGATGAATGTTACTGTGAATAACACAAGACAAAACAAAAGGCAACCAGACAAAACAAAACAAATGTCATGACCAACTGCAATGAAGAAAGCGGGAAAAATGCAAGTTTGAGGTGAATTACATAATCAGGGGTCACTACAGGAAATTCCTTTCATAACTCCCTAACGAAAGTTTTGCGGATCCATGTTCATATGAACTTTTTGTTATGGTTTGGTGTCAGGAATACGCCCCCACATTTATCGACAAATATACAGATACATCCTGTATATATCAGCTTCCAAAAATATCGTGTAAATTGCACTTTTTCAGTACCTCTACAGATAAGCTCTTTACGCCATAACTGACACGTTTCTGAAATGATCCTTCACTTCTCAACAGCTAGACCTGCATGCCTAATATAAACATTTTTGTCTTCTGACTTCGCACTGTTTATTATTGAGAGAAAGGTGAGGAATTATAATTGTCAAAAAATTTTCAAATTGATTTCATCAAATTTCATTGTGACTTGCTAAGTTTCTCTACGTAGTGTAAGATGTATCTCACCTTGCCACCGTTTACAAGTACAAGCATATAGTTCATTCAAGTACCTACTAGTACAATGTTCCTTGTTAGGCGAATATACTATCCAGCAGATTCCTCTAATCCTCTTTTTCTCTCGACAGAAGGGAGCACACTCAGCCGACTGCGATACTTCTCTGATAGATGATTGGCCTCACGCGAAATTTGAGATAACGTACGAAATTATGTTATGAAGAATTATAGGATTGGGTCATCCTTCGTAATTGAGGGGCGTTTTCACAAAAGTTGTTAATTACAAAATTTTCAATTTCGAGATTTTCATGTAGTCTTAACATTCTTCTGGATCAGAAGAATCGAATGACATTATCAGAAATGAGCTAAACTTGCAAACTACGGCAGTAAATTCCATTTTTAGCTGCACATGAGGCACACTGTTAATTTTTATGTTTTACTTCTGAATACTATACGATTTGTGCTAGTGACTTTTTAACATTTTGACACCGGAATTCAAATATTTCTGTGGCCGGGATTTAAATTTCAGTGTCCTCGTTGAGGACAGTTGACTGTGATTAAGTCATACATTCTCATTTCATTTGTCGATATATGTTAGCGATACTTTTTAATGTGTTGGGTGTTATTAAAATATCCAGAATTTAACGCGATAGAATATTTTACACTATACTTATTTAAAAGCTTAATTATGTCATAGGCCTACATTTAGGATGGGAACCAAGCTTAAAAAATGTCACTAGTTTGTCTCTGCTAATATAAATTGAATATGACGTTCAATATAACAGTTAAGGAGATAAAACAATAGCTTATATTACGATACAAGGTTGGGAAGCGCTTTTTACAAGATCAAGGAAAAGTCTGAAAATCGATCAGAGAGAGTGTTCAATTTCCAAAATTTTGTAATGAACTTCACAAACGTATATTGTAAAACACTTTTTGCACGATCATATTTTTAAAATTGCAAATACAATATATTTCGCATTGAAAATTTAGAGCAATGTTATTCCAAAGCCTTTGCAAAATTATAGCCTACTGTAATGGTAACTAGGTAACAATAAGTGCACTGTAATGAGTCTATTTCAGTATAGTTTTATGTTATGAAGAATGGTTTCCTTAGCAACAAGTTTCTGTGTGGGAATTCTAACTTTCAAGGTCTAACAACAATAGCTGTAAATACAAAAAAAAAAAAAAAAAAAAACACGATCGTGCGAGAAAGTGCTTTACGTGCTCACTGATGGTTTTATGCTACGTATACAGGGTGTTTCAAGAAATTCTCCCCCGGTTTATGGTGGTGATTCCTGAGATTATTTCGAACAAAAATGTAAATAAATTAATGGGATCACATTCATAAATATGGAGTTACGGTAATTTGAAAACGGCAGAAAAAAACTTTTATTTCAGGATTTCACTAACAAAAGTGCAAAAAGCATTTAAAAACAAACAATTAATTGTTTATGTATCAGTCGCTTTCATTTAGAGTGGATTTAAATCACATTTTCGAAAATGTCTTTCTGAATCTCAAGAAAACGGTCCGCACGGGTGTGAACCGCACGTGTAGCATTTCGCAGCTTCACACGTTTGTTCCTTGTTGTATCCACGGCATCCAGAATGCGTTGAAGCAACTCTTCCCGTGTTTGTACCTTAACCTGATACACGATGTCCTTCATCCACCCCCAGATGCAGTAATCTAAGGATTATGGCAACAAACATGCCTAGCGCTCCATTCTCTACGACGCGTTTAGAAAATGTATTGTAACTCCATAATTGTGAATGAGTTCCCATTCATTATTAACATTTTTTTGTTCGAAATAAACTCAGGAATCACCTCCGTAAACCAGGAGAAAACTTCGTGAATCACCCTGTAGTTGTAATTTATAGTGTTACAATTAGGTATATTATATTCCAACACTCTTCATTCCGAAATATCATAAACTTCCTTTGTTAATATACCATTTTAGAATGAAGTTTTACTGATGGTTGAAACTGAATCTTAACTCGTTTTCTTAAAACAACATTTGAATATGTCCTGTGGTACATGTTTTCCAGTTTCAAATTCAATGCTTCGGCGCACTTTTGGAGCACACTGTACTGCTCTAGAGTAATCCGTTATAGCTGCAGCCGAGGCATAATGTGCGAGTGTTATGAGACGCCGCGCTGCTACGGAGGCCATATTCTTCTTTTCGCTCTCACGGTCTTATCGGAATGAACCCCCCGGATTAACTTTAAAGTGCTTCTATTAGTGTATCGTATATGGTGCTCCCGAGAAGTTTACACACGTCATTAATAACAAGTCTCAAAGTTTAATTATCTTGCCTTCAATATATAAGTAGGCGGCAATGAAATAGACTACACAAACATCATTATCATAACCATCATCGTCATCGTGAACATCATTATCATATTCTTTCGAAATTTCGGCTCTTCAGTCCATTTCGTTCCCATTAAGAACTACTATGGACCAATATTCTTCACCAAAATGGGTTTAATTCATCACGTGGTCAGTATAGAGCAAAGTTTCTATTCATGAAAACACAAAAGTAAGGAGAGAAAAACGTCGCTTCCAGTGGTAGCTTGTAGAATTTATACACAGGACGGATAACATGTAAAAAATCAAAATGTCAAATAAAAACGCTGATACTTACAAATGAAATATGTGAGGCACAAGCATAATGACATTATGCGCTTACTTAAGACTCCTGGAGACATATTTTATTGCAGTGTGTTGAATCGGAACATATCCGGAGAAAATATCTACCACCCTCGATGCTAAGTCAGAATAGGAGTTCGCTTGCATGTCTTGACCTCCTGGGGAATAGAGAATGGGAACAAAAGACTGAATTGTTCCTCTTGAAGGCGAGACAGATTAGAACTTCAGCTTTTAAAGTTTGTGATGCGAACTGACAAAGGAATAATGGTAACTAATCAATTGTACATTTTTATGCCTGTTTTAGTTTGGATATTTATATAATGTGTTTTGTTTGTGCCATTTTCATTTTAATCTGTATGTTTTTTTGGACAGTGATTGGGTCTAATCATAGGTGAGAGGGGTAAAAACTACAAAGTAGGACTTGTTTTACACAGCACGTGCATTGGATTTAAGAGAAAATTCATCTGTATGTATAATATTGCTCAATAAATCCATCTATCTATCTACTTATTTGAATTGGTATAAACAATCGAAAACAAAAGACAAAAATGAAATCCATTGTGGGATAGCCCATGAAGAGTCAAGGCCTCACGTTCACATGCTTCAGCAAAGATGACCGATCATCAAACTGGTGTGGGGTAATGTGTTGTGAGCACGATGACCCTTCCTCCCCCAACCGTAGTAGCTGGCTTGCGAAGCCGGATTTCGCTACTTAAAGTAGCTCCTCAAATATTAATCACGATGCTGGGTAAGCACCGGTCTCATCTCAAAAAAGGAGACGTCTTCATGCTAGACAAAACTCTGATTATGAAGAAAAGTATCCACGAACTTTCATAACAGTCACTGAGTATCATACTATCTTAATATCTTCAATATAAATTTGTAGATTAATAGTTCTCCCATTACCGTCTCAATATTTTATTTTTCTCTTCATTTTATTCTCGATAATCTTATCTGTTTTCCCAAATGGTTAAAATTGTATTTCCATAAAATAATTTGTGTGGATTGGAAAGAGAGAAGGCTGTTCAGTAATCTTTATAAGAAACAACGAGTCAAAGTCAGGATAGGAGAAGAAAATTGTAGGAAGGAATGAAAGTGGGAGAGGAGTACGTCACCTACACTGTCCAACATATACTTGGAAGATGTAGTGAAGAGGAGGAAGAAGAAAAAAGTGCTTAAGAGTTGCTGATGATATGGCGTTGTTAGCAGAAGATTCTTTTATTTATAGTAGGTTATTTTACGACACCTTATCAACATCTTAGGTAATTTAGCGTCTGAATGAGATGAAGGTGATAATGTCGGTGAAATGAGTCCAGGGTCCAGCACCGAAAGTTACCCAGCATTTGCTCATATTGGGTTGAGGGAAAATCCCGGTAAAAACCTCAACCAGGTAACTTGCCCCAATCGGGGATCGAACCCGGGCCACCTGGTTTCGCGGCCTGACGCGCTAACCGTTACTCCACAGGTGTGAACTTAGCAGAAGAGGAGATGATACTATAGGATATGGTACTGGAGCTAAATGACAGGTGTAAGCAGTATGGGATGAAGATAAATACAAATAAGACGAAAACCATGGTCATAGGAAAAAAATAAAGAAGGTAAACTTGCTAATTCTAAATGAGGCAGTAGAACAAATGGACAACATCAAATAGTTGGGGTGTACTATAAGCAGTAACATCAGCTGCTGCGAGGAAGTCAAAAGGAGGATAGCAATGGCAAAGAAAGCTTTTAATAGAAAAAAAGAGCATCTTCTGCGGACCTCTGGGAAAAGAACTAAGGAAAAGACTAGTGAAATGCTTTGTATGGAGTGTGGCATTGCACGGTGCAGAAACATGGACATGACGACGAAGTGAAGAGAAGCGAATGGAAGTACAGTGGAAGCTCTTAAGTTCGACAGAAATCAAGTTCGACATCCTATAGTTCGACTGCTTACGTAGGAGAATTAGACACGCCCCTATACGGGCACTAAGAAATGGGTTTGCCATTTGAATGGGAATTGGTTCTGTGTCTTGTAGTGATACTTTTGTTAAAGGAAAACAGAATATTTTATTGATTAGGACATCCATATTGATCACTGATTTTAAATTAATGAACTCTTCTTTTTTTATTTGATAACTGTGCCGTTTGTGAGACGGAACTGTCGAAACCCACTGTGGTACTAGAAGCGCATACACAAGTCTCGGGGCGTGCAGGAAATGCAAGTATAGTACTGTATTCGTTGATGGATAACCAATAAGAATTTGTATTTATTTCACCTGCCACATCCACTACCCTTATTGGACTCAAATTTCAATTCCGTGTTGTCGTACTTAGGAGAGTCCACTGTATTTGAAATGTGTATATGGAGAAGAATGTGAATTGGACAGACAGAATAAGAAATGATGCTGTGTTGGAAAGAGTGGGTGAAGAAAGAATGATGCTGAAACTGATCAAGAAAAGGAAAAGGAATTGGTTGGGTCAATGCTGAGAAGAAACTGCCTATTGAAGGAGAAATGGTGAACGGGAGAAGAGTTCGGGGCAGAAGATATCACACGGTAGACGACATTAAGATATAGGCCTATGGATCATATGAGGAGACAAAAAAGGAAGGCATAAAACAGGAAAGATTGGAGAAAGCTGGATTTGCAGTGATAGACCTGCCCTTGGGCAGAACAATGAATGAATGAATGAATGAATGAATGAATGAATGAATGAATGAATGTGTATAGTTTCTATTTATTTCAGTGGAATTAGTATTTTATTGAGAAAATGCATATTTATTCCTTTTTGAGCGTTTGCTGAATTTTGTTCATTTTTATACACACAACGACACGGTGATAGCGGAGTTAACGCAAAATGTGACAGAGGCAACAGCAATACTCAAGATAAAGTTTCCTCTTAGCTTTTTACTTTGTTCACGAAAAATATTTCAGCATTTTTCCGGATTCAAAAAGTAGTCCATTTGAATGAGGAGATGTCATTTGGCGGCTAGAAGAAAAAAAAAATTCTGGAACAAAAATATAATAATGGAGCCATTTTCGTAGCTCAGACGGAAGTGGTGTTTGCCTACTGATCCGCAACTGCGCTGGTGTGAGTTCTATTCCAGCTTTGGTTGTTTATCTGGTTTTGTTTTTCCGAGATTTTTTCCCAAAATATAAAGCGAATGTTAAGCAATCGCATGGCGGATCCTCAATACCATCTCTCCAAACACTAACTCACTATAACTAATTCTATCAAAACTATATAGTCTAGTAATTGATACAGTGTCACTAAATAACAGACTAAAAATGTACCTGTTGGCTTTCGAGATGAAAAATAATCATTTGCAAGGTTATTTTTACAACAAACATTTTTGGGAGAAGAAAGAATAAAACCACCTACAACAAAGACTGAACGAACTTTTCACTATGCATACACACGACAGTAAACAGGAGCTGTATTAATTAGTCAATGGAATGTAGACATTCCATTTTAACATAATTAATATTTTTAATATTTAGCATATTTTAAAATCCGATATAAATATTAGATGTCGATATATATTTTCGATACACATTAGGAATTTGATGATAATTAAAAACCAAAACTTATTTTTTCCCGAATTAGCGTGGTATAACACGAAGTACATTCAGTATAAAAATAAGAATTTATACTCTACCGAAGCTTTACAAGATAATGGCCATTCTTACATTGTTTTACGAACCGGAATTCTCTACTGACCAGTGTTTCCTCAAACAAATACTCCAATTTTTCTCATTAATTTTAATCTGCTTAGTGTTTAGCGCAGACAAAATTAATGAATACCGATCACGATGACACGATCATATACATAGGAAAGGGGGAAGAGAATAGGTAGCGGTATGCATAAATTTTCCACTATTACAGACTGAAAGACGTTAGAACAAGAGAAAATGAACCATGCGATGAAAATAACAGTTCAAAAATTTCCTTTAAAACGAAACGATCTAATTACTAACAGTAACAAGTAACAATCCTTGAATTTAGTAGTTGCCACTATTATTGTTTTAGTTCTACAATAATAATAATAATAATAATAATAATAATAATAATAATAATAATAATAATAATTTAAAATAAAATATAATTAGTTCATTCCCGAAAAAGCCAAAACATTTGCTCGGGAGTGTTCTTGGAAGGTAAATTACAAAATTAGGTAAGATTAATTGTTATATCAAAATGAAGGCAATATTCTTAAGAGTCAATTTTTTTGTTAGAGAAAAGTTTGCAAAAAATCAATAATTAATTATACAATTTCTTTTAAAAATCAAAGTTATTAATGTTAGATTAGAATTATTGTAAAATAGTGGGCCAAAATTAGAGTTGTGCCTCAGGCCAGATCCATTATTAGGCTACACTTAAATTCAATAAGTGGAACATAAATAGATTATTTTCTTGTAGAAAAAGCAACATAATTTGAAGAGTATTTCATTTTGTTTTGTGGTAATATGTTAATAACATATATTCATAATTCTTTTTAACGTCTAGAACTTTGAAATCTAAGATTTGTTTCATAATCTAAATACGTATTTATTTAAATAAATTTTAATTATTTTCTTATTAAACTGATTCAGGGAAAACATAAAAGATTTTGTTATATCTTCCCAGCCTATTATTCCATACATACTGAATAACTGACTGGATTACAGCAAAATAAAGAGACCGTATTATTTTACATATCAGGAGGAATCTTAACTAGCAAAATGTTTATATTAATTTTCTTATTTAAAAACTCCCTTAGGCGATAACTTTGAAAAAAAATGAGAAGCTTTCTGATTATGTTTACTCTAAAAAACTAAATTCGCATTACTATGAACACAGAAGTAACATCTAACGGAACATTTGACCACAAGGCCAATGCCTTTTTCAATTCAAATATGAGAAAGTAATTTTAATATCGCATTAAGATAATGTTATCCCTACTGCCATTAAATTCTGATTGTCTGTAAACGTGGAACTCTTAACTTCTTGCCACCTTCCGGGACGATTTGGCCTGGGAGTGCCTTTGACTTTTATTAAGATAATGTTTCCTTCGGGTCGCGCAACAGAATGTAATTTCAGTTGAGTACAACTGTTCCAGGTGGCGCAGTAGAGCAAATGCTTAAGGACTGCAAGTTCGGGTTCAATCCCTGGTGGTAGCTGGATTAGTCTCGTTACCGAAGTTCCAGAACGTCCCCAGGGTCCATTCAGTCTCCTGTTAAACTGAGTACCATGCCTTTCTCAGTTAAGGTTACCAGCTTCTGAGAATGCCAATAAGGGATAGGATTAGGTCGAGCCTCGAGGTGTGATCGCAAGAGAAATGCACATAATTTGAGAGAACTCGATATTCAAAACATGCCATATTATTACCATAGTTTTGTACATAAAACACTTGTTCTGAATTACCAATTATCTGCTTATTTTATTGTAATTATATTATTTGGGATTTAGATTTAAAAACAATTGAAATGGTTTCGTGCTCCTTGAATTATACAAAAAAAAAAAAAAATTAGTGATTTCTTGCGAAAAGTATAAACCAAATTTATCGCTAAGTCTGTGAACCATTTAAAAAATTCACCACAAATCAACTACGCAATTTTACTATACTGAAACAGAGGCAAGCTCATCAAGTTTTTTTTTTTTTTTTTTATATTTCACAGACGCTCAATCTTTCCACCTCTTCTGATACGGCATACATCTAAGCGATAACTGATAATAATCCATAATAATCCCACATGCGTGTCAGCAAATCACAGTCGACCAGATCCACAGCAGTGGCGATACAGTTAAAGATTAGTGGGGGAACACAAGCACAAAGGCAGTATCCTTCACAATCACCAACAAGAAAAGTCACACGGGGTTAAATCCGGGGACAGTGGTGGTCATGGCATTACCGCGTCATCTTCTTGTTCGCTGCATCTATCTCATCCTTTATGACAAATTTTGATTGAGATACTCTCGTACGTGTTTGTGGTAAGTCATAACGAGCCGGACAGCCGCCTTGTTGAAAGATGTAATCATTGCCCCGTCTTCATTCAGCTGTAGCATCAGCCAGGTTTCCAACATGTTCATGTAAATCTGGAATTTCTTGTACCATTTTCTTGATACTGTTGAAACCAGATGCCGCCTTCTGGAATTCTCCTCGAAATCATCGCTGTAGTCATAATGGACGAGGCTCTTGAGTAGAAATTCCAACATATAAAATGACTGCTAATGTTTATTGAACGCCATATTTGCTACTAGTGTCTCCTAGCGGAAAACTACGGCAACTATGAGAGCGGGCTTTTCCTTAAAAAAATTGAAGAATTTCTCTCTCAACCGGTTAAGAATAACCAACATCCGTTGCGTAGTTTGTTACTGGTTAATTTTTTTAATATATCACGGACTTATGAAAGACGGTGTAAATCCGTCACTGAGCAATGCTTACCTTTCTGCCTACTCATGTCAGTCGAGGAAGGTAAAGTAGGGAGTTGAGGGGAAAGACTCGATTTACTTATTAATGCCCAGGCCTAATGATATGATATCCGTACAGCAAAAAAAGACATGGAATATTAAAAGAAAATTATGAAAAATTACAATTCGTTTACGAGTCCTCAAATACGGGATTTTGGACGTCCCGTTTGAGGTCAATAAGGGACAAGCTTTTGGAGTTTTAAATACGGGATGTCCCGTACATTTCCGGAAAATTGGCAACTCTATTCTTGGTAGCAAAAGGTCGGTGAGCTTAGTGCCGACCGTATCACCTCATCTAGTGACGAGGTCACGAAAGCATGGCGTTTTATCTCCATGCCTCTCATGCTAATTCACAATACCGGGAACGGAAACGAGAACGAGAACTGAAATATTGTTAAAATAAATATGTTTAAATGTGAACATTCACAATTAACTATTGTGAATGCTCACATTTAAATACGTTTACTTTAACTTTATTTCCGTTCTCGTTCTCGTCGTTTCCGTTTCCGGTTTATTGTGAACCAGCCTTAACTTGGTGCAGAGAAACCGATAGTAACTACTGAATTCTCGTGACCTAACAAAATTTGACCGTAACGATATTTCCTTTACAGTGAAATTTCTCACGCCACTCGGTCGATAATTCCTTGTGTATTGTCGACCAAAGACTACCGAATTATCACTTGAACGGGTAAATATGAAATCTTGTTACTGTGTATTAATATTACATAAAACTGAGAGATCGGGGTTGAGACCCGGTGTTGCAAGTTGTAACTGGTTTAACGTACGGAACAGACAGTGAAGTAAGTCTTGGGGAGGGCCTCATGTGGATTGTCTGTTATTACAGTCTGAGTTTGTGTGTGTGGGGATGGAGGGGGAAGAGGCGCTCAGTTGTAAAGTGGGCTAATGCTTACACCGTGGCGGGGTGGAGATAGTGCGATGAACACCTGCGGGGATGTAAATTACACTGGATGGGTAGTTGGCACGCTGATATACCCCTTGCGTGCTTGGCCCCCACATTGCTACTGCAGGTATGAATCTAATCCCCTCGCTCCAAGATAAATCGCCTTATCACGGTCCAAATTAATATTGCTTTATTGCAAGGACTGCGATTTTCAAGTAATTGTTGTTTCTAAAAGCAGTATTATGTAAATATGGCCCGCTTAATCGAATCCCCTTCATAGCGTGTCTCTACCATCTACTACATTCATATCACTATTATTTTTGCGAAGTCTTGATTTATTTAACTGGGCCACATCCACTACTATCTCATGTAATTGTTCCATACTAATATACTCACAACGGAACCTCCCTCCACTATCTCCAAGTAGAAACCGCCATTTGAAATTTTTGAGCGGGTAAGAGACTACTGTAAACGAAGCTAGACTACAAAAATACAGCTACAAATATTAAACTATACACAAAAAGCGAGGGATAGGCCTATATTGGGTCATCGTACGCAAATTTTACGTTTAATTATGACTAAGGGCCCACTCCCACTTAGCGGAATCGAACCGAATCGAATCGAAACGAAACGTCTGCCGGCGATCACATCTAGTGGAATCGAACCGAACCGAAGCGTGTACAGATTAAAATGAATCGCATAATGGCTTTAGCACAGTTCTTTGAAGAGGCAGAAAGAGAAGAAATAAATATTTAAAACGAGAAAAGGAAATGCTGGATACGTGGACACTTTTCACTTTATTTGATTATATTCTCAGAGGTGAAGCAAAAGTCCGTTCTTTAGCGCTACTTTGGATTTTATCTTTTACCTAATGTAATTTACCGATAATTTACTTATTTCGCTTCAAGCATTATCACGGGAATAATTATTACGGTAGTATTTGTGTGTTTTGTCACACAATAGCGGATAATTTTGAACAAGATTTATTATTTTTCTTTTCTTCATATTATTTAATTGTAATTTTCTGTATAGGCCTACATCCTATTTCAGCAATAACTTTCAATAAAGAAATTGCGCTACCAAAAATGGATATGAGTCATTTGTTTTTTCACGAAGGCTTCACGAGAACATACGATCATAGCCGAAACAAGAAATTCTGTTCCGTCAGTGGAATAAATATTCTAGCTCATGAATTCTATTCGATTCGATTCGTTTCGGTTCGATTCGACGCACCGCTTTCTGCTATCTTCCATTTAAATACATTGTGAAGATAAATTCTGTTCGATTCGATTCCGCTAAGTGGGAGGGGACCTTTAGGCCTTCACGGTGTGGTCGAAGTGATGGGATTAAGGTGCCCAATATGTATATCTGGTGTTCAAATTGTGAGAGAGTATAATGATGTTTAGAATATGCACGAATGGAAAACAAATTAAATTTCATAATAATCATTAAATTGAAGATCCCACAACTAGGTTATAGATAGATAGATTCAGAAAAATCAAGAATTATTTATTTACTCTCTTGATATTTCTGCGCCAGTCTTTGGAATTTTTTTCGGCTTCTCTGGCTTCCCTTCCTTCCCTTCATTACGTTTTCGAGAGGCTCACTGCTTTTCTTTCGCTGCTTTGAAAGTAATTTTGATATCGTGACCTTTGAAAATTATTTTCTCTCCATATGAAATATATTTTTTTCAGACTCAACTTTTAATTTTTAAAATAAAACAGACATTAATTGCCCACGATTTCTTTTTCGGTTCACTGAGCTACGTTCACTTGTTCCGGAGATATAGCTCTTAATAGGTAACAGGATACCCATTTCTGGAAGTTGCCGGTATTTTGTTACTGAAAAACTTCAACGAATGAAACCTAAGCACGATTTAGTACCAAACAGTATATAACTTATTCACACTCTCTTTTGTTTCGACCACGAAACCGCAGTAACAAGATTTCGTCACGCTCGTCAACCAGTGTATACCCCGGTATAACCTGCATATGACGTGAGAAAAAAGACGTAATTCTGCGTCAAGTACTCTAAATAGAAAGAAAAAGTCCCGTTCTACTAGTCATCAAAGTCAAGTCAGTTGCATCACATGCTACGTCACAATAGAGGCAAAATGATAAGCTCTGAATCGAAACCTGTTACGAACATTTTCATAGTTTTTATGTCTCCTGTCCACCGAAACATCCCGTATCACTGTCAACTATGACCTGTAGGTCGACCGATGGTCTAGCGGTTACCATGTTAGCCGCTGGATCTAAGATTCACGGGTTCCAATTCGGTCTAGGGTGATGAATATTAAAGTACGGAAAAATCCTGAGCATAACATCATCTGAAAGGGAAGGGAAGTTGTGAGCCCCATGTCAGAAATTTAGGGATTGAAGAACCATATCCCTCATAGCAGATTCTCGCCCAATCTGAACTAAAGTCGGTGTTTTATATAAAGTCACTCCCATCACAGGCCATGACAGACGGAAATTTAAGGCTCCCATGTATACAAACATCGGCATTAATAACAGTAGAGATCTCAATCCTACGTGTCCTACCCCATCGGTGTCATACATCATAGGCCTATACCTGCTACAGAAGGTCGAAGAGAAAATGTTTATTTGTATTTAGTCTAAATACTTAGATAAGGACAAGATAAGAATAGCGAGATCCACGTGAAGCACGTATGGTTCAAAAAGTATGGAAAAAATGCTATTTATATGTAAGTTTTACTTTTAAACTAATTTCAAAGGTGATTTTTATGCCGTACGAGTCGCATTAATAGCTTTCTGTATTTAACCTTTTCTTAACATTCTCCACCAGCGTACGGGTTTCAAAGGGAGGTTTCAACATCATTATTTTCTAAGGTTTCCATGTCTCAGCCTCCTACAATATTTAATAGATTCGTTTAAATTTTGCACACTAGTGAATACTGTAAAGGAAATTTGATTTAAAAAATGTAGCTAGCTGCCAATACAAACTGTAATACAAAAAAATGTGAAATTTAGCGTGAAATACTCTGTTTTACTAGTACTGTCCGCCAGGCAGATAAAAACACGAGATGAAATGTGAACTGAATGTGACGTCAAGAGATGAAGGCACTACAACCAGTCGTTCTGATAACATTCCCCCTCATATATGAAACTGAGAATACGTGTTTATGTTGTACACAATTTAAAAGACTCACCTCACAGAATTACTGTGATCTTAGGAACATACAGAGGACGGACACTGGAAAGTTTTCTTTTCTCAATCGTACTATCAGGAATTGGAATGTTTTACCTGCAGACTTACTAAAGACTTTACCAATAATTAACCAAAAAATGTATTTAAATAGGCTTAAGACTTAACTAATAATCGATAGTATATTACACACACTATTTAAAGGGTGTAATTGATATTTTGTTATTTGAAGTGTTGTATCAGTGAAGAAGTGTGTTGTGTCAGTGAAGTGTGTTTGTGTCAGTGAAGTTTTATAGTTTATAGTGGTAGAGCAAACTATTTGAACAGTGAAATGTTTTTGAAGTATCAGTGAAATGTATCGTAGTTCCAGTGCAGTGAGTGAGTTGACAGCGAAATGAGTGTAGTGCTGAAAGATATTTGTGCATGTACTGTATGAACATATCATACTCCTGGGTTTTAGTTCGAACTTAGGGTTAAGATACAAATTAGATTTACTTTAAATGTTATTTTAAGCGATCGTGATTCATTTAATATAGAACTTTCCTTGTTAATATTATATTATTGTTACTATTATTTATTATTTTTAGTATTAATTATTATTATTATTATTATTATTATTATTATTATTATTATTATTATTATTATTATTATTATTATTATTGGAATTGAATAGGTTATATCAGCTTCTTGTCTATGCGGATGACGTGAATGTGTTAGGAGAAAATCCACAATCAATTAGGGAAAACACGGAAATTTTACTTACAGCAAGTAAAGCGATAGGTTTGAAAGTAAATCCCGAAAAGACAAAGTATATGATTATGTCTCGTGACCAGAATATTGTACGAAATGGAAATATAAAAATTGGAGATTTATCCTTCGAAGAGATGGAAAAATTCAAATATCTTGGAGCAACAGTAACAAATATAAATGACATTCGGGAGGAAATTATACGCAGAATAAATATAGGAAATGCGTGTTAATATTCGGTTGAGAAGCTTTTGTCATCTAGTCTGATGTCAAAAAATTTGAAAGTTAGAATTTATAAAACAGTTATATTACCGGTTGTTTTGTATGGTTGTGAAACTTGGACTCTTACTTTGAGAGAGGAACAGAGATTAAGGGTGTTTGAGAATAAGGTTCTTAGGAAAATATTTAGGGCTAAGAGGGATGAAGTTACAGGAGAATGGAGAAAGTTACACAACGCAGAACTTCACGCATTGTATTCTTCACCTGACATAATTAGGAACATTAAATCCAGACGCATGTAGCACGTATGGGCGAATCCAGAAATGCATATAGAGTGTTAGTTGGGAGGCCGGAGGGAAAAAGACCTTTAGGGAGGCCGAGACGTAGATGGGAGGATAATATAAAAATCGATTTGAGGGAGATGGGATATGATGATAGAGAGTGGATTAATCTTGCGGTCTTATGTGAGGGCGGCAATGAACCTCCGGGTTCCTTAAGAGCCATTTGTAAGTAAGTAAGTAAATGAATTATTATTAGTATTATTATTAATATATTAATGGTATTTATTATTAATTTTGTTTATTATTAATTGTCATTATCAAGTGTAATTAGTTACAACTGCCACCGGGTATTTATCCATTAGCAATGTGAATACATACATACATACATACACAAAAACTGTTTTTTTGTAGGTTAGACACATAGCAACATTACAAAACTATATATATATATATATATATATATATATATATATTCAGGAAGATTCAGAACATTTACTTCCGTTAAAAACAACAAATAAAAATCAATTTTTTTTATGATTGTGAGTGCCTTGTCCCCTTAATACAATACTAATGTTTAACATTCAACGTATTTCGTGTAACCAAGATTTCCTGAATATTTTTTTTTCTCTCAATTTTATTTTTTATGATGAGATGAGGAAGAGAACACTGTAAATTTCACAGTATATGATCTATATGCTATTTTCTGGTTTCATATTAAAAATAATTGGCGTTCTGTGCCCATTTGCTTAAGGTTTTCTTCATTGTATAAGTGGACTCTCTATGGCATTCTTAATATTTTCCTTTATATTCCATCTCAATTGTCTTAACTCATCAAATAATTTTAGCTAGGGTGCTGCGACGCCATCCTCTCAGCTTTATTTCCCTTCCGGAGAAAACTATGTTAAGAACTTCATCGCCCCTTAAATTGATTGCCTTCGACAAAGTTCTAATCTACGAACATCCGACCTAAATATTAGCCTTGCTTAATATTCAATGGTGTTTATAAAACTCTCAAGACGATGACTCGATGATAAAAAAAATGGGCACAATTCATTAAAGTTGTAATGATAAGAGCGATGGTGAAATATCACTGAAGGAATTCCGAATCGAACTCTAGTACTTATGATAGGCCTATACCTTCTCTCTATTCGTAATGCTGATAACATGTATTTATAGTATTTTAGGGTGCTATTCATAGACATTTCGCTAGCCCGCGCTTCGAGCGTACTGAACTAGCCCCGGCTATCGACTGATTACTTGTACAGGATTCATATCATACCATATCATATCATATCATATCATATCATATCATATCATATCATATCATATCATATCATATCATATATCATATCATATCATATCATATATCACATATCATATCATATCATATCATATCATATCATATCATATCATATCATATCATTTATCGCTAACACTGGTTTATGAATACGAAAAACGTTAGTTCGCTAATCATCTACCGGAAGCCCGCGCTAAAAATGTCTATGAATACGGCCCCTAATATCTCCAAATTCAAATCTCACAACTTTCTACGTACTAAGTGGAATGCGACAATAAAAAATACCATGGGATTGTTGCCTCTAAGACGGTTTCCATGTCGATTTTAACGAGTTGAAAAAACAAGGAAGAAGAAGAAGTTGTACGACGAAAGGGCAAAGTATATAGCAACAACCTACGTCATCACAATTCTGACGTAAAACGCTATTCATTGCCAGAGTGAAGATGCATCCGCGAAATCGATTGCAGCTGCCATTAGTGCCTTGACGCGAGGCTTAGGTAACACGCAGGGCCCACGGCCGGTTAGTGGGCGTCCGTGACGTAGCCAGATAAAACCCAGCATTTCAGAGTAGAAATAAAGGCTCATTCAAGGGCATGACATTTAAAACCACACACGTACGCAGCGAACATAGGCTATCTACTGTGAAGTCTGACCATACAGCATCGATTTGATACCTCGGACTCCAGGATTTCAAACGAAGTTGAAGCTGGTTTGCTAGATGTACTCATGTCTCCTATGGCACCGCCGCATCTTTTCCACAATTTACACTCATACTCATCATATTCGTATTTATTTTCAGGGTTGTGAACCATTACTATTATTTATATCTTCTTACTTACTTATGGCTTTTAAGGAACCAGGAGGTTCATTGCCGCTCTCACAAAAGCCCGCCATCGTCCCTATCCTGAGCAAGATTAATCCAATCTCTACAATCATATCTCACCTCCCTAAAATCTGTTTTAATATTATTCTCCCATCTACGTCTCGGCCTCCCCAAAGGTCTTCTTCCCTTCGGCTTCCCAACTAACACTCTATATGCATTTCTGGATTCGCGCATACGTGCTACATGCCCTGCCCATCTCAAACGTTTGGATTTGATGTTCCTAATTATGATATGATATGATATGATATGATATGATATGATATGATATATGATATGATATGATATATGATATGATATGATATATGATATGATATGACAGATTGAAGTATTTGGATTATTGTTTGGAGCAAGGGGAACAATTCTAAAATTCTCAGTTGAATGTTTTAAGTCTTTTGGAATTCCTTTAAAATTTTTGAAAATTATTGCTATAGACGTAATGAAATATTCTGTTCAGATTTTACGTAATAACCTGTACACCTAAATTTCTTTATATTCTACCTGATTACTAATAATTGTTGAATAAACTTACTTTCTCAAGGGTAGCTTCCATTTGAAAATAACAATCATTACACAAATGTTTATTTTTATTTGTTTAGTGTGTCTTTCGGCTACCCTTGTGGGATTTATATATGATATGATATATGATATGATATGATATGATATGATATGATATGATATGATATGATATGATATGATATGATATGATATGATATGATATGATATGATATGATATGATATGATATATGATCGTTAAGCACTTACTTCCGGTGAGATGGTACTTCACAATTTTGTATACAGTGCCATCCCATCTTATTACATTGCAAAATTTATGCCAGTCGTAACTTACTTCATTCTCTCTTCCAATCATGTTCTCTTTAAATGTATCTTTGTCACCTCTCGTTTACCAGGCTACCTACTATTATTTCCCCACTTCTCCACTAACGTCCCCCACACTTATATCCTCCTCTCACTTCATTAGCTATTGATATCCTTGTCCCCCCTACTATCTACTGTACTTTTTTCTTATATCTGTGACCCATACATACATTGACCGAAAAATATTGACCAAAGTCGCTGCGAATCATAATTTCGCCCTGTTCAGCATGGTGAAAGATTTTTGGGTTTTTGTACCTTGCCATAGATGCTGACACATCCAAAGCGTCGAAGCCACGAGTATATATTGGCCCCAGTATCAGACAAGGGAATTGGAACTTACCACGTTGAATCTATTGCTAAGGACTATTCCCCATGACTGAACGATATATTTATACTTCTAAATTTCAGTAATTTTGGTTTATTCCATCCTCATTAAACACGTTTTGTGAGAACTACTCCTCTTGACTTTTGTATGTGCCGCTAATTTATTTTATTGGTCTATCTGCTGTGGAATTTAAAGTAAATGAGCAATTTGATGGAAGGTTTCGATATGAGTTCATTAACAGTTACTTTGTTAGCAAAAAAATTATTATAATAATGGTTCCATGTGTTATGTGACACTGAAATTCAGTTTCTGAGGTATTTAAGAATTAATCCTTTACATGTGTGCACTAAGCCATAAATTTGTACAGAGTTTCTTTAAATATGTAGGTATAAAGTTACTTCCTGGAATCGAATTCAGAAGCTCTGAAATCCGAAGACAGTTCACTATAACAGACACAATTACGGTAATTTTGTAAAGAACAAAGTAGAAGTGAATAGACGATAATGGCGCAAAGAAGAGTACAGGCAAGGTATCAGAGACCAAGAAGCAGATGGGAGGATATCTCTTAAAGTGCGGTTGGGGTGAGGGTGGGGAAGAGATTTGTGCATGTGTGCGTTTCATTGGCAAGCAAAGTGTGAGAGTGTGTGTGTGTCTGTTCTGTCGTACACGTGACTGGAATCTCTGAACAACAAGATCCTTTTGGCAGCGGTTCGTACGACGCTAGTACATCTTGTCGGTGAGCGATGGGGGAACTGGCCGAGAAAATCGCTCTGCAATCGCCCCGGACTCGAAGAAACCTCCAAGATGAATGGCTGTGTGGTTTTCTGGTACAGCGCTCCCTTTTGTAACAGCAAGATTCAACAATCCTTCCCTCCTCCCTCCCAACCTCCAGCAAACCCAACAATAATTCTGCAGAGACACTAAGAAAAGAGAGAAATCTTATGTACGTTTCTCGCGCTATTGCAGAAATAAATGTGTAACAATTTAGCAACAAATTCTGAGAACAAGTTATGACGCCAACGTATTCTTTCCCTTTTATATTCCTTCGCCTTCCCTTAAAAATAAATGTCCACGAAATCTGAAAAGAAATCATGACATGAAATATGGAGCGTATTTCCTACAAAGTCATAAGCCTGTTAGTATTTGCAGTAAATCAAATAACACATGAATTTTCGGGACTGTTTCTGCGATAAACATTTTAATTTTACTTTTTGTTTAATGACGCTTATAACATAGATACGATAGCTGCTTGTGGAAAACCCAGTAATTCTTGTACATTTATTATTTGACTATGTAATATGGAGAATGTACTTTACCACCACAAGTATGTTAAGGCGATGCGCTACTGAAATTTCTGAAATTCACAATTTTTGAGCTAGAGTGTTGAAATATTTACTGAATATGCATATCAATATCATAATCGCACATTGAAAATTTCTATCTTTTCCCATAAACGCTTTGTAAAAAGTTAAACTTTTTTATTTTCAATTTTCGTAGTGAAAATCCTATTTCTAAGATAGAGAAAAAAATTATTTTTTAAATTTAATTTTTAAGGTAACACTGCATGTTGTGCAATGTAGTATTAGCAATGTCCTACTCTAATTTCTTCACTTGGAAAAAAAATGTCTTCAATGTTCAAACATTAATAAAAATAATAATACTGTTTTACGTATAGGATAAAAGTTGCTAATACTGTGATAGGAGTAATATTGTTATAGTTTTTTTTGAGAATTTATTACAATTTTACTGAGCGAGAGGAAGATCAGTTTTTGTGTCAAAGTATTAAGGGAATGTTCATGAACAAGTTACTGAACAAAACCGGTTCTTCTGTCTCTCAGTAAAATTGTTATTCATCACAATATTACTCGTATCACAGTATTACCAACCTTTACCCCAATTCTCTAGAAATGAAACTATGCTGCATACAGCCAGTCAAATGCATCATTTCACAACATAGATATTTACGAATAAGTATGATAAGTTTCATCACCCCAGCTTTAACCACTGAGAATTAAAATGAATACTTATCGTTGAAAACATAGAACATTTTTTTTTTTTTTTTTTTAGATAATCAGACCTAAATTTAAAGTTTTAGTTACGCATAACTTGTACATTAACGCAACCCCTACAAATAATTATACAACAATATACTTATAATTAAGATACTGAGATAAAATTGTCATAAAACCATACATTTTTAGCGTGAAAATAAAAAAATAATAAAATTAGTCAAAATTCGACAATTCGCATCGCCTTAAGGTTGTAGATAGAGTTATTATTATTATTGTTGTTATTATTATTATTATTATTATTATTATTATTATTACTATTACGTATTTTAACGGCTCTTTCATCTGCAGAGATTATTCAGCTTCGAAATTCAACTTGGACGAGATATGTCCGATATACTTTGCTTGGAGCCCTCTATTAGGGACAGGGTTCATTTGCATACTATAAACAGCTATACGACACGACTAGGAACACACACCCTTACGTCTCTCCTATAGAAAAAAAAATAATATTAAGAATTTTATCGCCCTTTAAAAAACATCGCCCTCGACCGGGTTTGAACACGTAAATCCAGAACCCAACATGGTAATCACTAGGTCACAACAATATTATTATACACATAGAATAAAACGAACTAAAGCTATGAGAATACATTATTTTAAAATGTCTAATAAGAAGTAATAAACATAATTATAAGTTATAACAATACCATAAAAAAGTGTGTGGACCCACAAAAAAGTAATAAATGTATAAAAACCCTTTGGCAGAAATTGTTGCCCAATTATCAACAATATTTCCACGTCAGGTCTTTCTCGATATGCCCTCCTCTCAAGCTTTATCTACGTCACCCTTTCCTTACGCAATGCCCATACGTTCACACGACCATATTATTTGGTTATTTTTCTCTATTTGCCATTATCTATTTTGTCCAATAATCCCATCCTTTCTTGAAGAGTCCACGTACCCTTTTAATAGTCTTCATCCATTTCCATAGTGACTATTTTTTTCCTCAACATGGCTAGATTTGTAAAACTTATGTTCAGGAGGTGAGTAGGTCTCTGTCCGTCCGACTGGTCTCATCGCATCCCGGTTTCCTTCACTCCTTTGTAAAGGCTAGAGCTGTTAGGCTCTTTCTTGAAAATATTTGCTATACGAGATTAGAAGTCTACGTATATTATACAACTGTTTAAAAGTAATATAAAGAAAAGGGCCTTGTTAAATAAGCAACAGTCACATGATTTCCTCAGTTTCGACGACCCTGCGGACGGACAGTAATTTTGATCACTGCGTTATGTAGTTTTCTATCTTCATACTCAGCGCACAGAGCTCAGAGGTCTCGGGTTCGATTCCCGGTGCCGGAACGAATTTTTCTCAAATGAATAGGTATCTACATGTTGACTACTAACATAAAATAGTAGTCTTGATTATTCAATGAGGATGGCGAGACCTCATATATGAACATATGTATTCATACTTCAGTTATTAATTTGCTTCATAAAAGGTAATTTATAACATATAAGAGTTCAGAAAAACCTCTAGAATTGTTTCTTTCATATGTACTGTATGTATGGCGTTACAGTTTCATATATTTGTCATCATGTCTAGCTATAATAAAATTATTGATGATCGTAATAATAGTAAAAAATAAAACATAATTTTAAAGAAATTACATTATTATTATTATTATTATTATTATTATTATTATTATTAATTAATTAATTTAGCTAGCTAGTGAGTACAAATTAAAATTATAAAACAAAAATGTTTCTAGCCACTACCATAAGAGCCACGCTCGTGTACGGTGTGATCTTAGCCAATAATACTCATAACATAAAATTTACAAAGACAGTTTACTAAATACAGTAAGTAATTTAATGCAAACCGATAAATAATGCACAAGAGCAAAAAAAAAAAAAAAGAGAGAGAGAAAAAGAGAGAGAAACAAACACATATTTAATATAAATTGCTAATCAGACAGAAGCCGATGACATTCAGTAAAGACATGAATACAGTCGACAATATAGTCCGCATTGAAGTCCTTTGATAATAGTAATAGTAATAATAATAATAATAATAATAATAATAATTATTATTATTATTATTATTATTATTATTATTATTATGCCTACTAGCCTTAGCTGACCTAATGGGCTTAGCTCTACCAGAATAAATAAATAAATAAATAAATAAATAAATAAATAAATAAATAAATAAATAAAAAATATAATAATAATAATAATAATAATAATAATAATAATAATAATATCTAATATTGCTTAAAACACTGCACTAGAATTAGGCCCTATATACCCCCTACATAGCTCTTTGTAACATACAAGAAAGAATAAATTTCATTTTCTATGTACAGTACATTTCTTACGTAAAGGTGAATATTGTAGGCTTCAATCCAAATAATTCCGTTAGTCTCCAGAGGAATATTATCCCCGCATTGAAGCCCTTTGATGTAGCTCTTTGGCGCAGACCACAAGCTTATACCAACTTGCAGTGCAAAACAAGAGCAATATAACACCTCCTTAAATAGTAATTTATCACTACTTAAAAACTAGCCATAGGTACTGCAAACATATCGTGGGATTGCGGGAAAACGTTGATAAGTAAACAGAAAAGCAATGAGATTACCAACTTAATCCGTAAGCCCACGTTATGTTCAATATAATAAATTAGTGAATTTCTATGTCGCTTCTTTCTCTAAATCCTGCACATTAATTCCTTATGCTAATTCAAAATAATTAAAAATCTTTATATTCCGAAATATCTTTGGATCTGAATGTATTAGATTTTGAACGGGAAATAAAATCCTTGGCATGGCTTTATCCGGGAGGGAAATAAAGCTGTTGATCCTCTGTCGTAACTTCTGCCACATAAATGTTCCGTATCCTTTATCGAGAACTCCAGATAAAATTCATCGCCATTCCAATCTACATTGAATTTCAGCGCTGAATAACCTCTGTAGCTGAAAGCGGTTAAATAAGATACTAGCTAATACTACAGGGACATCATTTTATTTTTACTAACATTTATAATATTAACCTGGCTATACCTTTGGATCAATGGTTGATAACAGTTTGCTACCCCCTTCCACGACTGGAGTTCGATGCTACTGGCATAATATACAAACAAATCACTTTACTAGGTATAGGAGGGAAGAAAAGTAGTTCATTTACGTAAACTAGGAAATATCACTCTTTTGAATTTGATAATTCTTAAAGAATTTTATTTATTTATTTATTTATTTATTTATTTATTTCAAATATACAGAATAAAGAAATATAATTACAAAACAAACAAAGAGAAATACAAATAAAATAATACAAGCAATATGAAAAGAAGATACAGTAGTATTAACAAAATTTGAGACCGAATGAGCAGCGCTCGTGCTCGGTCGCAGTTCAGATATAATATTAAAATAAATAATAATAATAATATAAATATATAAGTAAAATAAAATAGGAACTAAAATATAATTACAGCGGCAATGGAATTATATAATATAATATTAACACTATAGAAGAATAATATCGTACGTGAAAAGTAGGTTTTTGTTTAATCAAAATACAGTACTATATTAACAATAAGTGTTTTTACTCACGAATTAGGGAATGAAGTTAAATTGAAAAAAAATCATAATATGGATATTTAAACATATTTTTGAAAATGATGGCCATTCATTTCGATATAGGCTTCAGTTCTAATGTGTGTAATTCCAATTACCAGTTTCGTCCTTCGTACTAGTGACTCATGTTTAAATAATTCTGTACCTACTCTGTAAAAGAGTACATTACGTACTGTAAATTCAATTTTCACTTCTGCCCGATCCGAAAAGATAAAATTACTCAGACATGCTATCTACTGTCCGTCCAAGTGGTTATGTCGCAGGGTCGTAGAAAGGGGGGAAAACACGTGACATTTAATTACTTAACGAGGCCCTTTTATTTAAGTTATTTTAAACAGTTGTATGGGTATAATATTACCTAGACGTCCAATTCCTAACAGAAATTAATGTTCTCAGAAAAGAGCTAAGACATCCCAGCCACTAACGTTTACAGAGAGGCGAATAGACGCAGGTGTGGGAAACCGGGATGCGTCGTAGGCAAGTGGGCGACAGTACTTGTGCGAAAATGATGCAATATTGAAAGCTCTTTCGTCACTGGAAAACGAGAACATATTTTTGGAACGTACTGTTTACTATGACCGTAACGCTACTATGACTGTGTATGCGGTCTTGGATCTGTGTGGAGGACGGTTGAACTTCATTAGTGGAAGGGGTGGGAGTGAAGTACATTCAAAAACTCTGGCACAATAAAAGTGAAGTAAAAATAAAATGATGTCCCTGTACCTAAAGCATTTGTTTAGAATTTTCATCAGACAGAATAACTAGTGGCTTCAATAAAATCCTTTTTGAAGATAAATTAGCTTAGTAGCCGTCGTCATCGTCGTCATCATCATCATCATCATCATCATCATCATCATCATCATCATCATCATCATCATCATCATCATCATCATCATCCCGGGCTGAAAACATCCGTGTGGCTTCCCCATATTATACCTAGCCCACAGAGGAAATTTCATGCTTAAATGGACAACTACTGTCTCCATGCAGAAAGACTTTCGACAGCCCACTCCGTATATAGGCCTTATACATATACATGTGGAAGGGCAAAGTAGATCCGAAACAGGAAATAGTTGTCGGTAAAAATAAAAGTAGGCCTATAACTACAGTAATATTCATTAAAAAACATAATTGTTGTTTTGTGTTAATATTAGATCCATTCATAACCATAAGTTCGTAGGTTTTTTGTTCGTCATCACAATACTGCGGTGTTAAAAGATTGTTTATACTTTGCCATTTGACATTTGTTATTTGGAGTGTTGTCCTTGTAAAAAAAAGCCTTGAATTTTGCGGATTTGAAAAAAGTTTGTGCTATCTGAGCGCTAAAGTATATGAAATGTCAAGTAGAAAAAAAAACGACCATTTCTAACATATTCTTCTGTTTGAGTTTAATAGAGGAGCAAAGGCAGCGGAGGCAGTTCGAAACATTTGCGCCGTGTAATTACGGGTAGAAACCCAACGGAACTCATTTTTTATTGTTTATTTATTTATTTATTATTTTGCTAATAATTGTAACATAAAATATAATATATACAGAAAAACTTTAGCTCGCCCCTGAAAGTGTAGAACTCGTGCTCAGGGGCGGATTCCTGAATTGAAATTAATAATTATACAATACAATTTGTCTTATGTCTACTATGCAATTATAGTATATAAATTTAAATTTACAATTTTTTAATTTTTATAAAATCCATACATAACTTTGTAAATTCAATACTAGAACTATTAGAATTGACAAGATTGGGATATTTCATTATAAATTTGTTATATATTCTTGGGCCTAAATTACTACTATGATTAAATACTGTAACAGTGTTGCATTTTGGTTCAAACAATCTTAAAGAATTCATACCTTTTGTTTCATAACTATGAGAATACAATTCAAAATTATTTCGATTTTTATGTATGAATTTTATTAATACAATATAATAAATTTGTCTTACGTTAAGTACATTAAAGTCTAAAAACAAATTTTGAGATGGAAAATCAATAGGTTTATGAAGACATATTTTAATTATTTTCTTCTGTAATAAATAAAGTGAATTTGATAACGAAGATTCTTTACAAACTTGGCTTGACGACTTCTTTAAATCCAAACCAGATTTCTTCAGAGACGGAATCGAAAAACTATCCCAGCGTTGGCAGAATATAATACTGATTAATTTCTGTTTTCTATTCATCTCAAAAACTTTTACCACAACGAAAAAACGCTACGAACTTTTGTGTTAACCCAATGAAAGAAAATATTTGACTGTTATTCTGAAACTCTCACTATAAACATACGAGTCCAAATTGAGATCGTCGAGTTCGAAATTAAAAACAATGAAATGTCTTTAGTCTTTACACTGAGAAAGTTCTTGTTCCGAACAACGTATTACCAAGAACAAGAAGTACGATGTTCGCTGCGCGTTTTCGTTAAGTCAATTGGTCGAAAGCACAGGTGCGTTGGATGGGGTTGCATGTCCTAAGCTTCGTCGTCTATTGCAAGCCCCGGGCTGGGCCGGGCAGGGCCGGGTCGGGCCGCGCTGCAACCATATATATTGCAAAGCCACAGCTCGCCCGCCGCCACTTTATACTCCGATTTAATTACTCGAGCCAAAACATTAACGCATTCTGCTAATCGCTTTAATACTGCCTGTCCGCCTCGGTTATCTGCCCCAGCCTGACCACGCGCACTGCGGGCCATGCAAAGCCTCTTAGCTGCTCTTCTCGGTGCCCGTCAACTCCAAAGCACGTGACCAGTCTAGTAAAATAATTCAATAATAATAATAATAATAATAATAATAATAATAATAATAATAATAATAATAATATATTCTTAATGCTTAGTGTTTTACCAGGCTAGAAGTCTTCCCTAAACCTATTCTTTACAATTTGACAGAAATTTTTGCCCAGTTCTCAACAATTTTCCCATGCTAGTTTTTTCTCGGTAAGCACCTCCATCTTTCAGATTTCTTCTTCGACTCTTTTTCTACTGTTCCGTCTTCGCAGTGTCTCTCTCCTTCTTCTTTTTGGACTTCCTACACAATAATAAGAATACGCCACGTCTTTTTTATAAATTTTGAAATAACCAATACCCAAGAATAACCTCTGATTGAGGTTCTGCCTTTTATGCAGACAGTACACCTCACTTGACGTTATGTGTCAGAGGAAGAACAATTATTGTTTGTATGCATATGAAGTCTGACTAGTGTAATATGTAGAGACGACAATTCCATGCAAATGCATGTTTTATAGGAACATAGGACATAGCTCAAACTTATTACTTATCCATTTCATTACTTTCCGATTCCAAATATGTATATTTTTTCCGTGCATATTTGCATGTTTTGGCCATTTTGGGGATAAAAACATGCACAATGCATGTTTAAGGAATTTTTTTACTTAATCATGCATATAATATACATTATATTCAGTTTAAAAGCATGTTTTAATGGTTTTGAGTAGACACTTCAATTTCTCGATTTTCATGACCCTCAATTTAGCTTCAGGAATCAGGATTGAAAAAGGAAAAAAATAAAATAAAAACTAAGTAACAGGAAAAAGTTCATTCAAGTTTGCACCCATAACTTCTTGCGATGTAGAGGGGTCATCTTCTGCCTACAAAAACATATTGACTGACAAGCGCAGGAACCTCACAGTAATAAATTTGGAAATGCTATTAGTTGTTAACTGTGCAAAAAAAAAGTCAAGACAATAAGAAATTTGGAGCACAAATGAAAGTGCTGTTTTAATGTATTTTTCACTTGATCATGCATGTTTCATAGTTTGATAGTGCATGCATAATTTGGGATTTTAAAGTACATGAAATTCTCATCTATGTAACTAGTCAGCGATGTATGAAATGACGGGGGAAAGGAACTGGACACTCTACCCCATTATCTCCTGGCTAAGTTGCCTTATGAGTGATACCTTGTTGAGGTTCAACCTGTCTTCGGACAGTTGACTAATAAAACAACAACATACCCATGAAAATATTAAAAGTAGAAAACTCTTTCTTCCCTTCCGCTCTGAGATTCGGTTAATGTTTACATCAAGGACAGTTCTTGGATAGACTATAGCAGTTTCCTGCAACTGAATGCCCCCAATTAGCACCCACACCGATCCCACGAGTTACCACAAGTCCAGTGGAGAGCCCACGGTGCATACCACTACCACCAGCAACGAATGGCTGTATATCCACGGGTTCCAAGTATATCGGGGCTAGCCCGAAATCTAGGAAAGAAACAGAAATGATGATGAAAGAGGGGAAGTGTAATAATTATGATGACGAAATGAATCCGAAATTCAACGCCGAATGTTATCCAATAATTCTGCTTCAATTGGTTAAGGGAAAATCTCGAAAAAAAACTTCAACTTCAACCAGGTAACTTGTTCCAACCAAGATTCGAACCCGCACCCACTCGTTTCACGGTCAGACGTGCTACAAGTTACTCTACAGGGGTAGACAGCCCATATAATATTCTCAAATTCTTTGTAGGCCTAATACAAGAGTCAACCTGATAAACCTAGAGGACGGAACCCGAATTCGGGGGATAAATTACTGTAGAGAACCACAGTAACGTTCTATTTGTTGTTATTGTAATTATCGTTGGGGGGAGAAAGTTGTCTTGCACTGCGAAGGTATGATTCGACTGAAGCTCTATGAGTTTAGCGTGATCAATAAGAATCGTACTACAATGACAGTCAAAACCATGGTGCTAAAAACTAATTTGATAGTATTCCATCCTACTTTCATTTCGTCGTTGTTCCTGCAATAACTCCTATGTAACATATTTACCGATTTTCAGATTTTTTTCTCTATTAAATAACTTAAATAGTGATACAGCAAATAATAAAATCTCCTATTTCTTTCTTTCGAAAATGTAAGAATTCACAATCCCCTATGTACGGCTGCCATAGGATGAATTAATATTTTTTCCTCCTACTGAAAAAAATGTATATTTTGCACGTAGGCCTAGGAGATATTGCAGGAACAACGATGATTTGGTCATTCCAAGAAGCTTTCGATTCCTTTCATCTCCGATTTCGATTCGATTATTGCTCTCGAAGTTACTGGCGATTAGTACGAAACGCTAAGCAAACATGACAAGATTTGTATGTGAAAATATGAAAAGAATAACTAAAGCTATAGAGAATTTAACATACGCGAACACTCAAAGAAATAAATGGGGCAAAAGCTTCTATATGGATTGCTACGAGAATCAACTTATAGCGAACACCATAGTCGAGATTATGCGAGAATGGGTGCTGGTAGGAGAAGGAAAGCTGATTGTCACTTATGGTAGGAGAAAGAGAAAAGTAAGTGATAACGGTAGCAATCCGTTACCGAAAATGAGTTCACAATAAAATTAATATTTTTTTTTAATATAAATAAATGAAACCCATTTTACAATAAAGTGTTATGATATTATAACCTCAATAGTTTACCCATGAATTTCATATGGTATATATTTATAATCTCTGCTTTCACAGGAAAAATATATTTAAAAGCACTCATCCAGTAGGATCCAGTTGTCCGCATAGGTATTATTTAGCAGAATTTCACACGTGTAAAATAGTTTTCACCGCTAGACTAATTTAATTTCTTGTTTTTACGACGCTGTATCAACATCTAAGGTTATTTAGCGTCTGAATGATATGAAGGTGATAATGCCGGTGAAATGAATCCGGGGTCCAACATCGAAAGTTACCTAGCATTTGCTCGTATTGGGTTGAGGGAAAACCCCGGAAAAAACCTCAACCAGATAACTTGTCCCGACCGGGAATGGAACCCGGGCCACCTGGTTTCGCGGCCAGACGCGTTGACCGTTACTCCACAGGTGTGGACGATCTGCGGTCTCAAAATATCATGAAAAGAAACATTCGTTGAACTCAATGCAGTTATCGGAAAACTGTGAGCGCTTGTAGTATTATTGTACATAGGTCAAGCAGTTCCTTAAATGTCACCAGACTGAAAGATCAACCGTGACTGAGGAATCGAGTTCCACTCTAGGTGTTCTCGACGTCGTTCGTTGATCTATGATGGTATTACAGGACGTACCTAGATATCACCGATGTTTCGTAAGCCATTATGTGCTAATTTTTACGACAAGATACAATGATAAGGTAAAAGAATAGAATGAAGAATGTTCATGAAATAAAAATGTAAAACGTAAAAAATAAAACATGAGAACTTCGCAAAGAAACAGTCTTCATTCAACTTTTCGCCCCAGCTAACGTCGAAATTCGAACAGGATTTAGCCGAATAATAAACCTGCGACCTAGCACTCAACTACCAAGGAACCAAAGTCATTTTTAATCACGAAAATGGTTATGTGATCTTTATTAGAAATATTACCTCTGTATTTTGGTGTATTACTTACGGCATTCGTCCAAAATGACCCATTCATTATAGACTCTGTCCATGAAATCCTAACATAACGGATCCTGAACGATTTGCCCCATTTCAGATTTAAACCGCAAACCGAGCTCTCTGGCTGGTTAATCTGACACTGCGAAAATCAGTTTATGCCCCGGTTACTTCAATCGGAATGAACAGACATGCACCCCATCCCCGGCCCCGTAGTTAGACTGTGGACCTCGAATTACATTCATTCTGGGCAGACAGAACAAACATCACATAACAAAATCTACATGCATACATATTTAACTAAGAACAATTTACATAAGCTACCCAAAAATTGGAATCCAACAGTTAATTCGAAATACTAGGAATTCTTGTTTATGTAGCGTGACATGCAAGTTATCTCGCACTATTATTATTTCTGCATTGTTGCGACGCAATTTGTGTTAGCGTTAGTTCTACCCTCTAATAATAATTCCTGTAATGAGACAGTATTCTGTTGCTGGAAAAAAAAAGATTACGAGAATCTGACGGGAATATATTTTCGAAATGAATGATACAAAAAAATGTGTCACTTAACCATCTTACTTCTTTTTTTTTATTGGTTATTTAACGACGCTATATCAACTACAAAGTTATCTAGCGCCGGCAAAATTGTTAGCGAGATGGTAGTTTGGATTTTGTATAAGACTGGAGATTAGCCATAGATTAACCTGACATTTACCTTACAGCTGGAAAAACCTAACTAGGTAATCAACCCCAGCGGAATTCGAAATCACGTCTCGGATCATAAAACAAACATGTTCATCTAATACAAGTCTATGTTTCTGGTTATAAACTATGTAGCTCTTTTATTATTGGGCAGAAGAAGATATCAGATGATAGACGACATTAAGATAGGGTTCAAAACCACAGTGGGCCAAGCAATTTACTAAAACCGTAGAAAACAAGGGTTAAAATGAAGTTATTGCCATAATTCAATGGAAACATATAGCAAATAATATAAAGTATACACATTCAAACTAAATGATATGTCAATCTTCATTAAACTATGATATTCACTTAACTTTAACCCTTGCTTTATCCGTTTTTAATAAATGGCGCTTGGACCATTATGGCTCTAAACCTTTCATGTATGAATAATATGAGGAGACAAAGAGGAAGGCAGAAAATAGGAAAGACTGGATAAGGCTGAATTTACAGTGAAAGACCTGCCCTTAGGCAAAACACTACGAATGAATGAATGATTCTACAAGTGATGACACTGTTCATAGTTCATATTTTGCTGCATATTGAAAAAAAAAAAAAAACACACATTTGTTATTTGGAAATGCATTCAAATATATTAATAGTTTCTAAATACACTGTTTTCAGGTCAAATAACCAGCATAACATTGGGAAATATAAATGAACTTCTTGTGTAGATATTTACCCACACATGAAATGTGTGTATCACAGAATAGTAACGGCTAATCACCTAAAAGAGAGATTTTTCAGCGTCGGAAGGGTTATAAACTTTGACAAGAATTGGAACAGAAAGTATGAGTATAAAGTATAGAAATAGACAGAGGGATGGACGAACAGACAGAATGATACATTATACCGTCGGTTTACAGGCAAAACACATTAAGTCAAAAATATTACCTCTGAAAAAAAAAAGCGTCTGAATGTTCTTGACAAAACTGATTCCTCAAAACATTATTTTTAGCAAGTTGTTTCTCTTCATGTCTATTTTATTTTCCTTTGCTAAGTTTATACACATACATTCTGTATATTATATACGCCTTTTTCTAGGAAGTTACATTTTTGACTTAATGTGTTTTGCTTGTAAAACATATTACGCATTTAGATTAGAAAGATTAAATAGATTACACAGACAAGAGAGACAATACAGAGTAAACAAGACTAGAATAGACGAGACTTGACTGAACAAGACTAGATGAGGCTAAATTAGACGAGACTAGATTCTAGGTCTGTAAGACTAAACTAAACTAGACGAGACTAGATTAGATGAGACTAGACTAGAGGAAACTTGACTATATAAAACTAGACTATGTAAGACTAGACTACACTCTAGGCCTGTAAGACTAAACTAAACTAGACGAGACTAGACTAGATGAGACTAAATTAGACGACGGTCTTAACAATAAAACCCTTGATAATAAACTAGACGAGATTAGACTAGAGGAAACTGGACTATAGGATATATAAGACCAGACTATATAATACTGGAGTAGACTCTAGGCCTGTAAGAATAGACTAAACTAGACTAGATCAGACTAGAGACTATTCTAGACAAAACTAGACTGTACTAGACCAGACAGACATACTAGATAGACAGTCAGGTACAGAGACATAGACAGGACGAGGCAGGCAGAAAGACAAGCAGGGAAGGAGACAGGACAGACAGGACGGACGGACGGAGACAGACAGATGAGATAACTGACAGACAGACAGGCAAACAATTCTCTTGACAAAAGTTTCAAAATGCATCAATTCATACATTTACATCATTTATCAAAGATAAGAGTTAATAGTCTACGTTTATCCTTTTTTATAGTGATCATCTATCCATCCATCCATCCATCCATCCATTCAAGATTCAGAGTAAATACTTATTTGGATCTCTCTCACACACATATCCCTCTTTCCAAGTCTTGTGTATATCTATGATCCGTCTCAGGAACCTGTACAGTGGCTTGGCGCATATGGGGCCAGAGTCTGTCGAAGTGTATTGCGGGCAGCATCAGCTCGAGGCCACTAAGGGGTAAGATGGTCGTGGCAGAGAGTTCAGATAGAAATGATCCCCTTGCTGCAAGCAATTGGTAGCTTCGTTCAACCAATGTCTCTTCCCAGAGCGGTCATTGGTTCTAGCCCTCCCATATACCACTTGCGCAGAGCTCTTATTTCGTCTTTCTACTCTACAGATCCCTGGGACGGAACATAGCTGCACATAATAACAATTATGAAACATTATGTTTTTTCTCATTCTTCCAAATTATATATTCCGTTCATTTTCTTATTTCGATTTTGGTTGTTGCCATGAATTCGAAATCTAAACCATGAGTCTATATTAATAATTAATAATAGTGTTAGAATAATAATGATTGTACTTATATTTTCATCGTGTGTACTTTTCCACCGATGATAATATCAATATGTTGTCACAGCTGAAGACAATCGTCATACCAACCCCAGGTTAGTAAGTTCCAATGTATATCAAAATAGCTCAAGAGATTAGAGAGCATTCAGAGATATGGACTTAAGATTAATGAACCTCAGATTTGTCCAATAGGAGCCGTCAAGTAAGGGACAGACGGGGTTGATTGATGGACAACAAACTTAAGTTATTTTGCACACATACGTTACATGCACGAACGCATCTATAAATAATTAACATTTGTTTTTGCACAAGGTCGCCTATTAGAGCGTTGCGCCCCCTTTCATAATCATTAGAGACAGTGAGAGGTCGAGTTTGTTCCCTTCCTGCTTCCATGTTGCGTGTGTCAACACTTTGATTCAACCTGAATAATGCAAGGGGAGAGAAATCAAAGGGGTGGAGACCTCACGTTTCGGAATGGCTTAAAAATGCTCAGTAAACACTCACCCATGCGCTACACGAAACCCCTACTTAAATATAAACTGCTGGCTAAATATGAAATTATTTTCTTTGTCTTCTTTATTTTATGTAATAACTTCCATTATCTAAAAGTATCAAAGTACAAAAAGATTTAGCGTCATTCTTACAGAGTACATTTTGCAATTTTTGTAAGTAACAGATTTTACTTAACAATTTCCACACTTCCTTATCAAGATCAGGTCCTTCTATTACCTACTTTCTTGATGTTATCTAACCAACTGAATTTTCAAATAAAATGTTGACCTTTTATCAGTCTATCTCATTTTCTGGTTCTATCAATAGAAATCGAAGTTACTATTACTATTGCTAATTTTTGTAATTTTATCTGGAGCACCTTTGAAACAAAGCAAATTTTGTGAATAATAATAATAATAATAATAATAATAATAATAATAATAATAATATTAATAATAATGAGAGACTTTAATGACACAACATACAGAGGATTAATTTGTATATAAATATGTTTACAATAAATTAAAAGAAGTTTGTTGTTGATGTATTGATGTTCTACAAATCATCAAACAATTTGTTACCCAACACGCGTGCTCAATATCCTTACGCGTGAGGGCATGTTTGTGCATGTGTAGGTAGGGCAGAATGCGTGTGTTAGAGGTTATTATATGTGAATTCAAACAATTTCCTTTCAGAAGACCAAAATTTCACTAACCAATTAATCTAATCATTTCTGTTGTGTTCATATAATATTTTTAAAATAATGATTTTGTATTATTGGAGGCTAGCCTCCCAGTTTGATCTGGAAACCTGACAGGCAAACACCTCTTTGGGTGTGATACTTTAAAAAACAATGCATAACTTAGGTTATGCGTTACGTCACGTCATGTGATTAGTTGGTTGGTTGGTAGAGGTTGTGGGCGAGACATCTGGAGGGAGTGTTTCTTGTAAGTTACGAAGAGAAGCGTCTGTGGGTTCAGTGATATCGCGTTGGTCTTCCATCCAGCGTTCCGGGTTAGATTCTCGGTCAAGTCTTGGTGGAATTTGTGACGGACAAAAAAAAGACGTTGCAGAAGGTTTTTTTTTCTCGGGATACTCCCGTTTCCCTCGTTCTTTCCACCAACACACTCCACTTTCCCCTCATTTAATTTATCATCTGTAATAGCAAAAAATAGACCGGGGTGGTGTCTTGGGGTAGTATGGGTAATAGTAGGGCTTGGGATTTCGGACTCTGGGTTCGGGCTCGTCAGTAGATGACGGAACCTTAACTTCAGGACCCAGGAAGGATGACCTGCTTGTCAGCGTGGAATTCACGAATGCCACCTGACCATCCGTCGAACTTAAGATAATAATCGCAACGGCCTAAGTGCAAGTATCCATCCCTCGTGCAATTAATTAATCAATAAATCAAGACATCACAGAAAAAAGAAGAATATTTACATAGTTCTTTACGTCAGAGAAGTAAATATTTCATAAATGAGTACTGAACCCAGGTTCACTAGATTTGTAGCCGGATACATTAACTTTGAAGTCACATCTTAATGTAACCTGAATTTAAAAGGTTTGATGCGCCATTTTTTATGCGTAAAGAGAAGAGTATAATATCAAAATGGCCGGAGATTGTAATCAACGGTAACTAACATATTTTATTTGCAGTTTATACCTCTTATCAATATTACTGAAAGCAAAATATAGTCTATATACACGGCATCATTCGTTACGTGTTAGTCCTTAATTACAGGAATGGGATAACGGTATGCGATAGAGTTGTAGGCGTTTCTATCTGTTGATGGAACTGTGTTATCTCATTATTAAAGTGTATGAAAGCCAAACTGGGGTTACTACTTGAATTTAATGTAAACATGCTCTCATTTGGTAACCGGCATCAACGCTACAGATGAAAGCACTTGCCAAGTAGATAGGGGAACAGGAAAAGCATTGCAAGCTACCTCACAAAACAATTGTTTGCACTTTCTGCCATTTTATTTTCACCCCATATACACGAACTCACTCTACCCTTACTACACGCATTTTCTCTCTTTCAAATTCCCAGTCTCCCTCTCTCTCTCTTTCTATCTCACTCTATATGTATTACCTTTCTGTGTCTTTTGCAACACTTGTGTTATTTTCGACCCAAACGTCACAGAGCATTTTTCCTCGTACGAGAAAAAAAAAACGCACGCACATTAGCCCTCATAATCAGAATGCTGACATAAAGTCTCTCCCGAACTTAGAATGACCTACTTTTGTCTCTGAAATGTGACAGAGAAGAATAAAAGTTAAGTTAAACCACTGACCAGAATATCCAATGACTGTTCCACCATTTTATTGCACTATACATTCTCATCATTCCGATGTCTTACCGGCTTTGAATAAACTATAAAATTCAAGAACTTTATAAACCACTACATATATAAAACAATATACAGGGTGGAAGTAATATAACTGTGCAGATTTTAACAGCTTATTCCTTGGATAGAGTCCAACAAAATTCTAATACCATACCAGTACCAAAATGAATACATTTCTCAGAAAAAAATTCAATCAATCAATCAATCAATCAATCAAACTCCTGTATCTCCTCATGAGGAGCATAGGACATTCACAAAGTGCCTCCATCGGACCCTATTTGTAGCCAACTTCTTCACTTCGCTCCATGTTTTCCCCTCCCTAGCAATTTCCTCCAAAACTGTTCTCTTGCATGTATTTTTTGGCCTTCCTCTTGTTCTACTACCCTGGGTGTTTCAATCCAAAGCCATTCTTTGTACTGCTCCATCTTCTTTCCTGATTGTGTGCCCTATCCAATTCCACTTTCGTCTTTTGATTTCTATTGTGATTTCTTTCTGATTTGTTATCTTCCATAGTTCTGCGTTTGTGATTATATCTGGTCATCTAATTTTTAAGATTCTTCGTAAACATCTATTAACAAATGTTTGCAATTTATTTTGTATAATTTTACTTGTTTTCCATGTCTCACAGCCATATAATAAGACTGATTTCACATTACTGTTAAAGATTTTAATTTTTGTAGATCTAGATATAATATAAGATTTCCATATTGGGTACAACTGGACAAATGCACTATTTGCATTTTTATTCGGTTTTTTACATCCTCAAAGGCTCCACAATCCTCGTCAATTATACTACCCAAATATTTAAATTCTTGAACAGTATCAATGGTATTATTATTTATTATAACTTTATCTGTCTTTTTACTATTTAATCTCATTACTTTAGTTTTCTTTACGTTTATTTTCATATGAGCCCCTTTTATTACTTCTAATACAGAAAAAAAAATTAGTTTCCTCTAAATGTTAACACTGTTTTAGTCCATAATTACTATCAGTACGATTATGATTTTTACTCTTATTATTAGAGAATGTGATAAGGAATGAGAGAAAATGTTTTTTTCAGTCTCCAGTCTATAGAACCACTTCGACTCCCTATAAACTCATAATGAAGGTTCGGATAAAGTAGCTATATGAAGATAAACTGTTTAGCTAAAACTCTACCTGCTGGGAAGAGCGCTCCCCACACCCTAGCTAAAACATCTGTGAATGGACAGTACAGCCGATAGGAACTGAATAGGCTATACATTGTCACTACTCTCGGCTGGGGGACACGCGACTAGTTAATGTTTGTAAACAAAACGCACGGACCAAGGATGTCTATCCTGATACAGCTACTTTATCCAAACCTTACTCATAAAGTTTTGCCGAAATCATCCTCCACTATTCCAGTCTACAGCGTGAACGAAGAATTTATGGAGAAGGTTAAGCGATCTAATCCATGTAGTTTGTGGTGGAAATGATGACGATGAAGTCAGAGCGAATTCGTGCATTCTAACGCGCAAAGAACGCCTCGTTGATCCGCAGACCGCGCGGTGGCCCAGGTCACAACTACATAACTCAATTACGGTGGCCAGTGTGTGTGTCTCTCTGGTTACCAGAGAAGCGAGTTCGAATCCCGCTTGGGGTCTGCGTGGTATTTCACAGGCTAATTTGCTCTGGGGTCAATTATACGTCCCACCGACTAAGTAGAATCTATAGAGTTTTCGCATGACTGTGGGCTCACGGATTCCGCATTGCATGAACACAGACGGGATACAATCTTTGTCTGCTCGACACAGCGTAGGAGTGTTACATAATAGTGTCTGTGCCTCATGTATCTAAATGCGTTTCTTGCTCAATAATTTGTTATTTGCACTGAGGACTAATGCAATGTAAATATTTAGCGTTCCTTTTATTTCCTCAATACTCGTAGTTCGAAGCATAAAAAGAAAATTCTGTGCTGCAGCAAAATATGTCTACGGACATTTTCACAGCATAGGGCACGTATTTACATTCCTCGAATCGAAAAAGTGATTTTTAGTGTAGTCAATTACTTTGAAACTATTAGAGAAATTTTGTTTACATATCTACTGTTACCTGAACCGGGAAAGAAGGAAACAAAATATAAAATGTTCATTAAAAAATGCAGGCGTGTTCATTAGGACAGTCCTGGATAACGGACAGGGTTTGGAATTGAACGGGTTACATCAGCTTCTTGTTTATGCGGATGACGTGATTTTGTCAGGAGAAAATCCACAATCTATTAGAGAAAACACGGGAATTTCACTTGAAGCAAGTAAAGAGATAGGTTTGGAAGTAAATCCCGAAAAGACAAAGTATATGATTATGTCTCGTGATCAAAATATTGTACGAAATGGAAATATAAAAATTGGAAATTTACCCTTTGAACTGGTGGAAAAATTCAAATATCTTGGAGCAAGAGTAACAAATATAAATGACACTTGAGAGGAAATTTAACGCAGAATAGATATGGGAAATGCCTGATATTATTCGGTTGAGAAGCTTTTGTCATCCAGTCGGCTCTCAAATAACCTGAAAGTTAGAATTTATAAAACAGTTATATTACCGCTTCTTCTGTATGATTGTGAACCTTGGACTCTCACTTTGAGAGAGGAACATAGGTTAAGGGTGTTTGAGAATAAGGTGCTTAGGAAAATATTTGGGACTAAGAGGGATGAAGTTACAGGAGAATGGAGAAAGTTACACAACATAGAACTGCATGCATTGTATTCTTCACCCGACATAATTAGGAACATTAAATCCAGACGTTTGAGATGAGCAGGACATGTAGCACGTATGGGCGAATCCAGAAATGCATATAGAGTGTTAGTTGGAAAGCCGGAGGGAAAAATACCTTTGGGGAGGCCGAGACATAGATGGGAGGATAACATTAAAGTGGATTTGAGGGAGGTGGGATATGATGGTAAAGACTGGATTAATCTTCCTCAGGACTGGGACCGATGTCGGGCTTATATGAGGGCGGCAATGAACCTCCGGGTTCCTTACAACCCATAAGTAAGCAAGTTCATTAAAAACGAAAAATGCTGATATAATTAAGAAAATCGTAAGAATTTTTTTCTATTTGTAACTCGATTCTCACATAAGATCAAGTGGTAAATGTTACTTTGCAGACTATGCGAGTATGTATACAATCCTATTTGTGTCTGAGGAAGTAATAATAATTAATTACACAATTACTCCTCTAATACAAGGTTTGTCGGACAAAAGAATAAAGGCTTGAAGGTATCTCTACCAACTTTTTTGCCAAAATTAGCGTAGTCTTGTCCATTATTTAAGAACGTCAGGAAAGTGTTTACATTTATGAAATATAAAATGACATCTACAGGATTACAGTATGTATCCGGTGAAAAACTTATTGTGAAAAAAAATATCTAAAAATATACACGAACTAATATGTAAAATGAGTGTAACTCTAATGGTTATGCAAATGCAGTGAAATAAAATTAACTAATATTTTGTAAGGAACTATTAAAAAGTTTATGTCAAAATCTTCCCTCAAACTGCGCACTGACAAAGTTTACCGACCATTTATTGCCCATCTCAGAATTCAATTCAGAATATAGCACAATCGGTCCATATTAATTATCTTAGTGTGACAATAATGTGCTAGACTATATTAGCCTCAAGATGATGATATTGTGTTATAAATTGAATAAAAATGTATATTAAAATTAAGTGCCGAACGACTAAAGCGACGGATTTGTACGATTGTAACTCGGGTTCGAATCCAGGCTTGTTCAGATAAAATTTCTGGTGGACAAAGACGGTACTTGGTGATAGGTTTTCACAGTGATCCCTCGCTTCCCCTATCGGCATTCCACCATTTCTTTTTTAATCATCTTCATGTCGTTCTATGTAGTTCATCTTCTATAGTTGAAAGTGACGGCAGAAAAACTACAGCTTCGACGCGTCACTCCTATATAGGAACGGTTGGGAGAATGACACGCAGCCAAGTAGTCGCTATTGTTAAAAAAAATTAAAATGTTATTATGTCATATACTAGAAATACATCATCTATGATATAATCAGATCCGTTCATTTAATCTTCATTTAAGGTGTAACTAAACATTATGAAAGTTATTTTACCAGTAAAAGTTGTTACATTTTGTTTGGAAAGAACTAATGCCATAGCGTTCTCCTTAGCCATCTTGCGATAGAGTCCATGCAACACTGGAGAGATTTACAGTAAGCAATAAGTACGAAACATTGATGATGATGATTTATTTTTATTTTATTAGGTTATTTTACGACGCTTTATCAACAGCTTAGGTTATTTAGCGTCTGAATGAGATGAAGGTGATAATGCCGGTGAAATGAGTCCGGGGTCCAACACCGAAAGTTACCCAGCATTTGCTCATATTGGGTTGAGGGAAAACCCCGGAAAAAACCTCAACCAGGCAACTTGCCCCGACCGGGAATCGAACCCGGGCCACCTGGTTTCACAGCTAGACGCTCTAACCGTTACTCCACAGGTGTGGACATGATGATGATGATGATGATGATGATGATGATTTGTTCCTTGGTTATTTAACGACGCTGTATCAACTACTCGGTTATTTAGCATCAATGGATATGGTGATAGCGAGATGGTATCTGGCGAGATGAGGCCGAGGATTCGCCATAGATTACCTGACATTCGCCTTACGTTTGGGGAAAACCTCGGAAAAACCAACCAGGTAATCAGCCCAAGGGGGAATCGAACCCGCACCCGAGCGCAAATCCGGATCGGCAGATAAGCGCCTTAGCTACTGATCTACGCCGGTGGCTAATAATGATGATGATGATGATAATAATAATAATAATAATAATACTAATAATAATAATAATAATAATAATAATAATAATAATAAAAATCGATAACTGTATGCATTGCTAAATTATTATTATTAATCCATTAGCCATTTTAAAATGTAATCAACTTATTCCTTTCACAATTTCACTCAGCCCGAAAGAAAGTCAATAAGACATGAAGCTTGAATAAATATGTTAAAACAAAAGAGCTTAATTATACTACTGTTACACTTCTTTATCATTCATTTTTCTACTTACAATGCCGAAGAATTAGAACGGAGTGAGAGACAAATGAGAAAAGACGACTAGAGCAGGAGAGAGAGAGAAAGAGAGAGAAGAGGATGAAAGAGGAAAAATAGCGCGATAATAAGAGCGATGCCTGAACTTGGCGATAAGTCAAAAGTTTCACCTTATTTACTGAACTTTCTTCACTGAATCGAACCAATATGGAATCAACTATTCTTCCTAGAAGGAGAGAAAAACTTTTACTTCCGAAATAACTTCTATTTTCTTCCAAACATCGAAAGAAAAGGGGAGATAAAAAAGGGTTTTGGAAAGGGGAGAGGGTAGGAATAACGAAAGAGACTCCCAAGGTCCTGTAATAAACTGAGAGATGGAGGTTTTTGTGATCTATTATATTCGCCTTTAAGTTCAGCCTATCAAAAAGTTGTTTTGCACCGTCTGCAAAAACAGAGTCTCGCTGACAGACAGCTTCTAATGGCGTTAAAATGCTTCCATATCGCTGATCCTGTTCCCCGTCGTATCCATCTCTCCCACTCCCAAGTCTAGCATTTTATATCAGGTCCGATAAAGTATCGGACAAGTTGCAACTTAAAGAAAATTTTAAATACCGGTAATTCCAATTTTTATAGTGACACAACTATTACCATATCTCCGTGGTCGATTGGTTACCACACCTGCCATTAGGTCGAAGTTTTACGATTACGAGTTCAAACCAGTCGAAATATATCCTTGCAGACATTCATTCTGAATGCAATAAATGTTAAGTTAACAGTTCTTTTATTTTTGCTTAATCGCGTATTTAACGACGTTGTTCAACTACGAGATTATCTATCGTTGGCGGAATTGATGATAACGATATTGATGGCATCGTGCCAGAAGGGCGTATCAACTAATTTTGCGTTATTGAAATACCTTAATTGAAGCTATTTATGTTTGAAAACAATCTTTTAAGAATCACAATTAACATGAAAAAGAATAAGAAAGTGCCTTGTTGCATATACAACGATAGAAAAATGATTCCTTACTTAAATGGTTCTAATGTATACTTGCAGTTTTTTGACATGTCCTTCTGGCATGATGCCCTCAATATGGTATGTTGGCGAGGAAAGATAGAGGTTTACCTGAAATTTACCTTACAGTTGGAGAAAGCATCGCAAGAAATGCCATCTAAGCGGAGTTCGAACCCGCGCTTAGTGCAGCTTCGGACTAAGGACTAGATGAGTTACATCGTGGCTAATACCAGGATCATACATAGTAAATGCGATAGAGTATCAGTAAGTTATAAACTGTAGTAGGGACCTTAATTTTCAATAAGACGCCTGAAGATATCACCGCCAGATGGCAATATTATCGATGTGCGCACAAGCTAAATCAAGCACCAGCAGTTGCAAAATGGAGAAACCTCTGCACATTATGTAGGCCTACCATTGGCTATTTGATCCGAGAATTGATATAGCCTACGTTTTGTCTAAGACAGGTTACCTGTGAATAATCGGGCTCACACATCATCACCTCCATCCTGTATGTTCGGATCAAGAGGAAAAGCATTTTTTAACAATATCCTTTGCTGTCAGATCTTTCGCCAAGAAAAATCACACAACGGAGTACTTCTCAACAATTATACATTAGTGCAGAGGTTCTACCATCCTACAAGTGCTGCTTCTTTGTTTCGCTTGTGCGCACATCGGTCATCTTGACACCTGGATAATCCTGTCATCTAGAGATAATAGATTCAGGGGGCTAATTAAAAAATGTATGTCGTTACTTCAATGTATAGTTTACTGGCACGTCTGTGTACTAAATTAATGCATCATTGCGAACACTACGAATGGATAGAGTACAGATGTGAAAATAAACATTATGTAGAATAAATAGGCTACCTGCCCTGTATCTTGCAATTATTTTTCTTCAAGTTATATTGAGAAAATTGTACTTCCGAAAGTAACACTGCTGCATGCACGGTTTCCACTTGAGAAAGAAAAACTCTCTACGCACCGTGTATGGGTTGAGGAACTGGAGGGTCGTTATTTTTAACATCTCGAATAACTGACCTTGCAGCATATCTAGGGTTGACGACTCTTCTTATTTCCCGGATCTTGTACGACTCTCCTTATTTTATTGTTATTTGCCCTTATCTGTATTTGTCTGAGTTTCTCCCCAACCTTTCCACGATATAAAATACTAGACTATTTACTAGGTACTGCAATATATAACGTGACTTCTAGAAAAAAGGATTGAATTAATTTCAATTCATCGATACTTTGAAGGAACGAGAGGAATCGATATTTTAACGACAGGGGCAATCCTGTTGAAATCTCGATACTTTGAATAACTGGGTGTATCGAAACGATAATCAATTAAATCAGTTAAAATAAAACGGTATTATCAATGTCTACCTCTAGAAAGACTTGTATCGGCAACTTCATTGAAATGTTGTTATATTAAATATTGACAGCATTGTAGCATACTGCAGTTCTGTTGGAAAGTAGAAAATATTATTAATTTATCTTGTTCCAGAGTGTCGAGAAGTTAGGTATTTTCAGATATCGAGAATCATTTTGTAATATGTTGTAAAATGTTTATAGGCCTACCTCGAAAGTCATCCGCTCTGGGTAATGGAGTAATGTAATAGAAATTTAGAGTGACTGAAATTAAAATAGGTATATCGTCGTTGTTCCTGCAATAACTCCTATGTGACGTATTTACCTATTTTCAGATTTCTGTTCTATTGAATAACTTAAATAGTGATACACAGCAAATAATAAAATCTCCTATATGTAATTATATTTCTTTGTTTCGAAAATGTAAGAATTCACAGCCTCCTATGCACGGCAGCCATAAGATGAATAGGCCCTAAATGTGTTTTTTCTTCCTACTGAAAACTTTTATATTTTGCGCATAAAAGTTATTGCAGGAACAATGACGATATACTTCAAATGCTTAGAAAAGACAGTGCATTTTTATTGTGTTTACAATATTAAGATGTTACTTTGCGAAAAATAAATATGAGGACACCTTACAGATGTAATATCCAACGTCGAAGCTAAAAAGGGGAAATTCGAAATTGAGAAAGCACAGGACTCTCACAAGTTGTTGCATCGCCTAATCTCTAGCTAAGAAATAAATATCTGTATTGGGTACGTGCAATACTCTCCAGAAAAATTGTTGTATTTCCCATTTCGCCATGCCTAGTACCAAAAACAGTTATAATAATGTCTCACATACCACGCAGATGGATAATTATTGGGCCCACCATCGATAATCATTCTGGATTCAATATTCTGAGAATTCATTTCATTTTGTGAATGGAGAAATAGTTGAAGTGATTATGAAAGAAATGGGAGTATCTCGAAAAAACCTGCAACAAACGTCTTTATCCACCACACATTTTACAATGAAGTCCTAGTACTTCAACTCAAGTCTCCGGCATGAAAAGCCGATGCTTTAACACTGCTCAAGTAATAATAATTTGTTGTTATATAATTGTGTAAACTGAAAAAAAAATACATCTGCCTAATTCCAGAACTGATAATGGAGGAATTTCAAGCAATCGAACAATAAAATCATTTATAAATTCAAGCTGTAAACTCACGACACTTATAATGTTATGTTATCGTACTTAACGCAACTTGATTCCCTATGAGAATTCTCGCCTACCAAGATATTAACATTACAGCGTGTCAGCTTGCAGGAGAAGATTCTAAATACCCAAAGTAGGCAAGGAAAACGACGCCTAGCTTGCGTCTACTAGAACAATATTAGCATTCGTTCCAACATGGAACAGAGAAAAGGGAAGAGGAGGGGGGAGGAAGCCAAGAAAGTTGGTAGCGTCGCCCAAACGCTCTTGTCGGCGTCACCACCGCCGCCCGTTCCTTGTCTTCCCCATGGGGGAAGAGCGGGTAGAATCACCGAAACCTAGAGCTTGACAGTGCTGCCGCCTGGCGGACTAATCCATCATCCCACTCGCGCGTACAGCTTTCTTAATCACCGGTTTTAATTTAAGCCATTAACGGAATAATTAGTGACTCACACACACATATAGACCTAGAACGAAGTTTTGAGACAGACAAGGACCTCAGGTATTAGCCTGCAAACCCTCAACTTTGCAAAGGGTTTCGTCTTATGCTAAGAGAATAGTAGCTCAGTTGTTTGACGGATTCTTAGCAAAGCAGTCCGAAGATTTATTCCGTGTGGAGAATGTTAAAATTGTCACCGACAAAGCGAGCGTTGGGAAGGTGTTCTGCTAAAACTTTAATTTCCCCTTCCATTTTTATTTCAACATTGTTTCCAAGACACTGTGTCATCATTTTAAACCTGTCAACATGAAAACAGACGTGTTTCCTTGGATAGACTACATTCATAAAGGAACTTCCAGAACATCAGATCGAAATTCCTTTTGGACGTTTGCACACTAGCAAATTCTGTGAAGGAAAAATGATCTACAAATCGTAGCTGCCATTACTACCTGTAAGTTACAAAATATAGTGCATATGTAGCGTAAAATGACGCTCGAATAGTGCTTACCTACCTGCATCTAGAGATATCGGCCTATATATACTGCATACCACAGTAAAGACACAACTAGACCACTGTATGTTATGTTCTATCCGTAATCCGTGGCTCTACAGCCCACGGAAGGCCAAGACCGACCAGCCGTCTACTGGCCTCATGCCCACATGCCGAAGCAGAGGTGGACGATCATCCAACCAGAATGGAGGTATCGTGTGGTTAGCACGATGAGCCCCCCGCCGTTATAGCTGGTTTGCGTAACCGGATTTCGCTACCTATCGTAGCTTCCCGAGTGCATCACGATGCTGGGTGGCCACCGGTCCCATACACTGGCCGAAATTTCATGAGAAAATTTCTTTCCTCATGAGGACGACTCGAACCAGCGCGTATTCCGTAACGCGAGTCCTAGGCAGGATGCCTTAGACCACGACGCCACGGCGCGGGACATGTTATGTTCTATAAGTAGCATTATCGCTAAACATTTGTGAGGAATCTCCTTAAAATCCATTATGATTTAGAAAGTACAGGCCTATCCTATAAGAAATAGCGAAATATTGCATTCTTTTCTGTGTTTAACATTTGTATCTGCAACATATTTTCTGCATTTAACTTTTCCTTTACAATCTGTTTCCGTGCATGGCTCTTGAAGGTCTTCCCTTGTCAGTCTGTTACAAGACTCAGTACAGAATCTTTCCCGGGAGTAAAAGCCGGTGTGTGGTACTGACCACTTCACTTCAGAGAATTCTGTCTCACTACATCTTTTGCACAACAAATGACGTATACGGACATCTTTAAACTCATATCTTCAAGTCTATTTCTATGCTTCAACTTTTAAGTGAATACAAGTCTTGGAAATGTATTTTAGCAAACTTCAATTTCAGTCTTCCTTCGGTTTTTATATGATCCAATTTTTAACGAGAAAAATTGTAATAATAATAATTATAAAATAATCTTAATGAGTGTTTTATTTGTTCATTCATTCAGGTTCGGTAACAGATGAACATTTGTAACGTGTGAAAGCTTAACGAAATGTTTAAATCTACTTTCATTCATAAGCAATTGGGTAGATTGATAAGTGTGAGGAAGATAAAAACAAAAATAGTTAATTCATAATAGTATAATACTGAAGTTAATTGTGGCATTAATTTTGAAATAATTCCAATTCTCTATAACAGCGGTCATCAGCACAGAGCACCCTGGTGCTAGCGTAGCTTACCCGCGGAGAACACAATGCACTTTGGTGTATTCGTAGCTGCTAGCGGGTATGTTCTCTACCTTTTCCTGCTGCACGACGGGGCACACGGGACGGCTCCACTTACCCTTTACTCATTTGAGCGAGTGCTGACGACCACTGCTCTATAACAAAATTATTATTATTATTATTACGACGGCGGGGTAGTTCAATTGGTAGGGCAGCTGGCTACGGTCTGGAAGGTCCGGGGTTCGATCCCGAGTGGTGACGGGATTTTTCTCGTTGTTCCAGAACGGCCCCAAGGTTCACTCAGCCTCCTATAAAATTGAGTACTGGGTCTTTCCCGGGGGTAAAAGACGGTCAGAGCGTGGTTCCGACCACACCACCTCATTCTAGTGCCGAGGTCATGGAAAAGCATGGGGTTTTACCTCCATCATGCCCCCCCCCAAGTGCCTTCACGGAGTGTGACGGGAATACCTTTACCTTTATTGTTATTATTATTATTATTATTATTATTATTATTATTATTATTATTATTATTATTATTACTATTATTATTATTACTATTATTATTATTATTATTATTATTATTATTATTATTATTATTATTATTACTGAATATTCATGTAAACTAGGTTTCTCAGCACTGGAACCAGATCAAAACAAACAGTACGCCTATGAGTTATGACACATGGTGAAGAATACTCATTTTTATGATATTAGCATCCCTTGATACAAAGCCGTGAGCGAATCACAGAAGCAATACAAGAGTAATATTATAAATTCATGCAATATGTTTTTGCTAATAAATGTTAAATTGTGTAGAATTAATTAGACATATATCCACTTTAACAATACAATGAATAAATGAGGTAAAATATATTATTTTTGAATTGTAAAAAGTGTCCTTTTGTGTGAAAACTAGGAAACGAAAATTCATTTTGATGTAAAGAGATCATTTATTAATGCAATCTCAGCAACAATTCAATAAAATGAATATTACAAACACGAGAAGGGACTTGAATTGCTATGAAAGTATAGACTACACCCGTATTTAGCTACATTTTAAGCGACTTTTGCAATAGCCATAAAATTACACAAATGACTAAATTGAGAGAGAATCAGTAAGCTTTGTTATGTTAGGTGGATTCATAATCGTACTAACCACATGTCACTGGAATCTCGTCAAATATCCGTCCTGAAATCAGTTGCATAAAACATTCTAAAAATGAGCAAAGGGATTAACTGAAGTGCTATAAAAACTATCAATACATTTTATAAAACGAACTGTTCATCAATTCACAAATAGAATTTCAATGTTGCGTCTCTGAATAGCTCCGTACTTGAAATGAAACGGTAAATAAATAATAACCAATTACGAAGATCAATTCTTGCTAATGATTAAGAAGTGAGAGGTAATTAACTGGTCGAAAATGGTGTGAATGGAGTTTTATATAGAAATCACGCGACGAGTTGCGATGCTATCTTGTTCTCTGATAAATAAAATTGTTACGGAGCAGAAAGGAATGTATAATTAGTTGGATCAAAGTAAACAAGATAAGCTGGAAGGCAAGCAAGTGTCAGACAGGAGGGTGCGTGCCGTGCATTAGAGATTCAACTCTCGTTGGTCAAACACTTCAGACAAGGCGTTGCGTGACCCCTGGGTCAGACGGGTTGCATTCACACAGGATGAACCGTTGGGTACACGGAATACACTAGCACTGCCTGCTACGCAATTTCAACTACAAAACTGGGCGAGGCGTGACCAACGATTATTATCCTGCATCAGCATTAAAATTTTCCGTATATTTGGTTTTCATAATCAATTTAGTCCATATACAAAAACCTGACTTTCCATGTCCGAATCAACGTTCTGGTTGGGTGGAAGGGAAGCCTGCTGGCATTAGCTCTGCCAGATTAAATATATATTATTATTATTATTATTATTATTATTATTATTATTATTATTATTATTATTATTATTGGGCGGCCTAATAGGAGAGTTAGTAGAACAGTTGGCTGTAGACAAAGGTCCGGGGTTCGATCCCGGGTGGTGACGGGATTTTCTCGTTGCCAGACATTCAGGATGGCCCCGAAGTTCACTTAGTCTCCTATCAAATTGAGTGCAGGATCTTTCCCGAGAGGTAAAAGGCTATCGGAACGTGGTGCCGACAACACTACCTCAGTCTAAACGACATTTCATACAAGTTGAGAGGATGCGAAGGCATTTCTTTCCCCTTCTACTTGCCCTGAGTCCGTCAGTGACAGACCGGTAGCTGTTACCTCTTATACCTGCACCCCCCAATCTGTACCGATACACACAAGAAAATAAAATATTAAATAAAGTGCATTAGTGAATATAAAATACAGTGACACAGATGTTTGGCAATTACTTGTTTGAGTATATTTTAATGTCGTTCTTACAATATTTTCAATTAATTATTAATTAAATTAAGGAATGTTAGTTTGTATTATGAAGTTAGGGGGAAGTGACAGCGCAGATTGTCCCATTATGTCTGCTGTAGTGTAGCAGCTAGCGGTGGAGAAAACATTTATCTTCTGTTGTCAGTAGCTTTTTAACGTGCTAGTTAATATAAACAGCAATAAAATGATATATTAACGCTTAGTATAGACTATCGAAATATAGATTACCGGTAAACACTTTCAATAATAAAATTTATCACTGTATTGAAAGTCAATTAGTCGAACGTTTGTGAGATGGACAATAGCATGTTCCCCTTCGCTGATGGTAGAGAGTGTCAGTAGAGGAGGAAAAGCCTATCAACCAAACTGAAATGGAGTTTAGTACATGGAACTCTACCTCCATGCCCCCTAAGTGTCTTCATGACATGTGAAGGGGCTACCTTTACCTTTATTATTGTACTTTAAACCGAATGTAATGTTTTAAAAATGTTCAATTCCGGCTAGTTCAAATGGAATTCGTAGAGAAGGCAATGTTCAGGTCGTCCTCTGTTGGATACCAAGATATCGTCTGGATCAGAAATCCACAGGGCGATTAATTTTAAAGGCAAAAGGCAGATTATCTCCTTTACGCTAAGAAGGCGGATGGGTGCATGAGGTAGAATGACATGGTGTGGTCGGTACAATGCTCTGACTGTCTTTTATCCCACAAAAGACTCACTACTCAATTTGACAGGAGGATGAGTTCATCACGGGACCATTCTGGAAGTTTTGGAAAAGAGAAAATTCCCGCCACCAACCGGGATGGAATTCGGGACTTTCCAGTTCGTAACCAGTTGCTTACCTACTGAGATGCTCTGCCGCTCATGAAGTAATTCTGAAGGGCGACAAAATCCTTAGAAAGACTACTTCGGGATGGAAGTAAAGCTGGAAGAGCCGTAGATTGCGGCACGTAAAGGCACTTTGTAGGATATATTTCGATGAAGAAAATTCTGCATTCTTTTTATCCAATTTAATAAACCCTATTTCACCCTGAGGTATATTAGGGTTATAGTTGGCATCAAAATACATATTTTATAACCAATAAACAATAGTAAAGTTATAATATAAAATAGTGGTCACAGTTACAATTCACATGAATTATGTAGAAGAATGCACCTTAATGAAAAATGGGTGCTGTTAAAGATTAATGAGATGTTTGAGGAATAATCAATGCAAAAGATATACAAGAATATCTAACCGTTTCAGAGTAAATACATGACCTGAAAAGATAATCAATAGTAGATTAATATAACAAAGTTTGACTTTCACTTTCAAATTAATACTTAATTCATGAACAATGGAACAAATTTTGCATTTGAAAGATCCGTTAAAATATTATCGGCACTATAACTTGCCAAAATACTTCTATTTTCTCTAAAATGTCATATTCTATATCACAACAGATGAACGACACCCACAAATGAATGCTTTCGTATCTATCAGCACTTGTTTTCGGAATACCCATTAGTCTAGCCTATTAATCCCACAGAGTTACATTTAGGGATCCGAAGTTCATACATTTGCATATTTTATTTCTGGAGTTATAACTATATACTATATTATATAACTGTATCAACTTTTCAAAAATTTATTAAACAAGAATTATGTTGCATATTCTTCTCCTTTTTATAAAAGCATCGTATTATAATTAATATGTTAACGTATACACGGCTAATTAAGGGTAAATTACTTTATCTTCATCCAGAAATTGCTTTTTTGAAGTCACTTTGCAAAGCAAGCAGTTCTTGTCCATATGGGGATTCTATGGGTTGATAATTACTTTCTCTTCATTAAAATATTTTCGCTCTCACAAGAGAATCACCCACAGTAATAAAATAGAATCCTTTTTTTGAAAATTCGTACATTCTATTTATCCTATTTATTTAAAACGCATTGTACTTTCAACATGTTAAGGCCTACAGAGACAAATTAAGAGAAATTACTTTATCTTCATTTTATGCTTTCGCTTTTACAAGAAAACTTTCCACAATAGGCTAATAAGGTGGAATTCTCCTCTGAAGTCATACAATGGCAGTACCTATTAGAAGGAAAGGTTAGATCCAAAAAATCTATTGATCCGAAATGTAAGATACAAAAACGGCTTAAAAATAGTTAGGCCTATGAGTCTTCATTTGAACAGCTTTGTTTATCAAGCTCTTTGAGCACACGTGTTTAAGGGAACCAGGTAGTGATTAGGGGTGAAAAATCCGATTTTTTGTTTTGTGTTTTAAAATAAAGTAGAAAACTGCTCTTTAAAACAATATAAATATTGTTGGGGGTATTTCTGCAGATAAGCCTTTTAAATGACCTCTTTAAATTTGGCAGTGCATGTAATTCATACATTCTTCTTTTTTAACACAGTTTTCCATAAGTTGATATTTTTCAAACTTAAGTGCATTTTTCTCTGAAATTACTGAATCAATTTACATGAAAGTTTTACACCGTTTTCTGCAGCCTGTGTTCTGTATAGTAGACCTACGGGTTTAAGGATATCACACACACAACACGAGAAAAAATATATATGCATTGAAAAAACTGTATAAAATTGTAAACAAAGTTCAATATTTTTTCTGTTTCACTAGGAGCGAAATATTTAACTAAATTTTGCTTTGGAATTTACAATACACATTACTAGATAGCTTAAAAAATACAAGGTATATGAGTGAAGGTTGTAGCAAGTAATGTGCACCTGAAGAATGAGGTACACCTAGCAAAGTGGGAAAACAGGTTATCAGTTAGGGCCTTTCTTTTGCACTTGGATACGAAACAAATAATTTGTTGTCTTTTATACCACTGAATTCAGAGTGATTGATTGTATAAGCCTGGAAATTTTTATTCCATTCTGAGTACTAGAAGCCTAGAAATATTCAACTAAACTTTTGTATCGAAATTTTTTAATCGCGCAGTATCACTACCCAGTTCCCTTAACACGACTCTTCGTGCTCCTTCACTTCTCATCCACTAGGCCTGCAGACCAAAATACATATTCTATCTTCGATCATGATTATGATCATCACCTGGACACTCTGCGAACCTTAATATAGTCAGCTGGTGTGGATTGGAATGAATTTAGCTGCGGAATCAGCGTAAATGTTCTTTGAGATGGGCATAGCATTAGAGTTCAGAATAACGTAAGAAACAACAAATGGAATTTCTCAATTATATAAATCTCGGTCACCAGCGTAGCTTAGGCGGTAGTGCGTTTGCCTACTGATCAGGAGCTGCGATCGGGTGTGGGTTCGATACCTGCTTGGATTAATTATCTGGTTGTTTTTTCTGAGGTTTTACTCAACTGCAAAACGAATGTCAGGTAATTCATGACGAATCCTCGGCCTCATCTTATTAAAAACCATTTCGTTATCACTAATTCCATCGACGCCAAATAACCGAGTAGTTGATACAGTGCCGTTAAATACCTGGCTTAAAAATTACAAAATTCAGTTATGTACTCATCACGAGTTTCAATTCGTAGTTAATTTTAGACAACTAAACCACTCTTTCTTAAACTTCTAAGAAATACATTAACGTTTAGGGGAGAGTTGGGTACTATCAGACATTGGGTAATACCGGACAGTGAATTTCTTTCATCTACCACCAGATGATAGTACCTGAATGACATGGTTACGTTTCTGTGATGTCGCACTGTCCGATATTACCCGATGTCCGATACTACCCAACTCTCCCCTATGGCGTGTTCGTGATGTTAGGGGAAACGTAATTGTGTTGATCTGTTTTGTCTAGTACACAATAATTATTAGCTTACTTTAAACATTAAAAGATAGTAATTAATTTAGAGTAAGATTATAAGGCACTAACTTCCTAACAAGTCACCAAAGAATAAGGATAAAGTGCTGTATAAATAATATAAAATGTGTAATGATACGAGGAAATACAACTAAAAGGTGTCGGTAAGCAAGTGTCCGTCTATGCATCGAGTTTACGTATATGCGAAAGAATCTATATGGACTCCAAGCAGTAAGTCACTTGTCTCACCTCGTTTGTCACCGTTGCATTTAAGGAAAGAGCTGAAAATGTACGTAACCTAATGGACATCACGTAAGGACTAGAGATATTGCAGAGCACCACATCTGGAACAGCAGCAGGGCAGAGTCGCCTAAGATGTTAGCCGTGGTGAAGTAAAGTGGCGAGAGGCGTACGCCATTATCCTCACTAGTCAAGGAAACCGACATGAAGGAAGTGAAAGTCGAGTCCAATAGCTTCCCGTTCCACATTTAAGGGCGGTATTGAAATGGTCAGCTGGAGAGATAGCAGGAAAAATTTAGCACTTTAAGAAAACCTGCCGTTCTTGTCCATCACAAATTTCAGTTGAATTCTCCGGTATTTCAACACGGGTCTTCAACATGGAAAGTCGAAGCACTAACCTTTCGGCTTAACGCAACGGTCTGCCTCAGCCAGAATCTCAACAGACGACGATACGCGTTACCCATCTGATCAGCAGCATTCTTCTTCTTGCTATACACACATTCATTTCGAAGGGGTTGACTTTGTTTTGTTTGAGTTTCTCGAAGGGGTGGTACTGAATGTGGGGGTTGGTTTGCACAGCTACCGCCATCACGCTTTAACCCACCCCCCCCCCTAACACCCCTCCAACAATCCGCTCGTCCGCCGCGCAAGAAAACACTCAGTTGTTTGAACACCTCTCTAAACCAACAAGGGACGATGCTTTTGCAATTAAACACTGAAATCTATGGGATTTGCAACGAGGACACGAGACGTCAATGTCTCGGCAGACTTGCTAAAATATGAGTCTGTGCTGTATTCGAATGTTATCTTGCTACCCTATGTTTTTATCACAAACTGCAACCAATAACAGACGAGCACCGAACACAGGTCAGACTGACTACTTAAATTTGTATTCTTTGTTCCAGAGTGAACTTTGCGGCTAGCATTTCAATGGTCTAACAATTAAATTTAATACAAACATTTGAAAGAAGTAAAACTAAAAGTGGCGACACATCTTGGAGTTTTGCACTCGCATTACGTGGCCCTCAGGAGATATTACTGCGATTCGGCCCGCTCTCTCGGCCCAGATACGAAGCGAACTACGTATGTACGAGTACTATGATGCTGCAAATATTTGATGTAATCCTTTTCGCGAAAATACACGTTTTAAGTGTTTATAATACCGAAAAAAAACGGTTTAAGGAATACCGTTTGCCTCTGGACAGCGATTTCTCCTGAACTAATGGATGGAAGGTAGGTCGATTTGTTCATATTTACTATCTGCGAGTCAATTTATCGAGAAATGATGCATATGTAATATAACATTTATAAAATACCAATTCTTTATCTGAAGCATAAACATGTGACAGATTGCTCGAAATCTGCAATAACATTTTTTTTTATTTTGTTTCATATGTAGGATAAGTAGAGAAATGAAAGAGATAGGCAGGATGTCTAGATCTCTGTAAGTTTTGAAAAAAAAAATATTAAGCACAGAATTATTTCTACTTTTCGTTTCGAACATCTTAGTCCAGTCGACCTGGTTGGCACAGTTGGTATAGCGCTGGCCTTCTATGTCCGAAGTTGCGGGTTCAATCCCGGGCCAGGTCGATGGCATTTAAGTGTGCTTAAATGCGACAGGCTCATGTCAGTAGATTTACTGGCATGTAAAAAAACTCCTACGGGACAAAATTTCGGCACACCGGTGACGCTGATATAACCTTGGCAGTAGGGAGCGTCGTTAAATAAAACATAACATTAACATGTCTTTGTCCAAAGCTCAGTAGGGCATAGGAAGGGAAGTATCTATCTCATTTGCCCGTGAAGTACAGACCGATTATTTAGTCCTGACAGCTCGGCGACACGAAAGTGGGGAAGTAATAGGAGTAGTGGGGAGAGTTCCGGAGTAGAGATAAGATACAGAGATAAGAGTAAAGAAATGCAGTTAACTGTACACCGCTCTACTGCACGCGTGACATCCGATCGCTCTGAATACAAGCGACTGACTAATTCGAACACCCCTTGGCGTAACTTAATGGACTCGCCTGACCCAGCGCACATTGTCGGCGACTATCAGGACTAAAAAATCGTACTGTAGCATTCTTTATAAACACGTTTGTTATGCGAGAGAGAACCAAGAGAACCACTGAAGCTACGTCTAATATATTTTAACATTTATATACCACTCCAAACGGACAATCGACAGTCGGGAATGGCCTTCCAATTAAAGTAACTATAAATAAAATATAAAATAAAAACCATAAATTATTATACATTTACTTAAACTGTACAATGTAGAAATAAAGTCCAATGCCTTACTTTCGGGATTACAACAATTTCTCGTGTGTGCAATCCAGAAAACTAAGATTGATATTATTTTGGATACATCTTAAAAAATTAAATTATGTATGTCTTTCGAGTAACAGTTCTAGCAAATAAATCATTAAAGTTAATATTATTCACAACAAAATAAAGAAATTGAACCGTTACGAAACACGTAAAATGTGTAAGAAAGTGCGCGTTATCTACGTGAGAGTTTTTTACAGTTTCACTTTGCGGGTGAATGGGGTTGCTTTGAAAGCTGGAACGAGATATTTCTTTTCCATATCCATCACATGCACACATTGTACGTACAAATGAAATCCCGGTCGCACTAACAGGCTGTGATTGTTACTTTTAACATTAACTAATGCAAATCACAGTAAATTTTGTGCAATGTCTTCTTGACTCTAATTTAATGTCCATGACCAGAGAATTAAAACCTCAATAATGAAATTTAAATAAGGGGATGACTGAGAAGGAAGATGAGTGGAGATTGTGTGGAAGGGGATGTAAGAGTTGAGATTAAGGGATGATGAAGGGTTGAAATAACGATTAAATTAATGGATGAGAAGAAGTCATATAACGCGATTCGTCCATTATACTCCACACAATCAAACTACCACCATCCCCCGTCTCTCTCTATCTTCTTTTACCCCCTAACGTAACCACCCTATTATTCGTTACTCTCTACCCCTATCTAACTGTACTACAATGGACAGCATTCGGACCACCACTTTAACCACTGTTATGTCCTAGTAATTGCCAAAGGGGCGGTGGGAGGTAAAGGGTTTCTGAAGGGGGTGGAGGATGGTGCTTGAATACTTTTTGACGGTTTTGCATCTCTTTCTTTTTAAACTCTCTTTGTAATGGATAACATGAAGCGATTTTTTAAAACCACGAGCTGACATAAACAGCTGACAGAGATTTTTTTCCTGTGCTTACAAATATATATAACAGGGACAGTCCGGAGGGGGAGGTTTCAGGGGTTGGACGGGGGGTAGGATAGAGCCCACACACAAGCTTACGTTAGCAATGTTTGTTCATTAACTCATTGTTTGGGCTGGTGTAGCCACATCTGAGTTCGCTCGATTTGAGACAACCCCCTCGACCCCCTATCCCCACCAAAAACTCCCAGCACCCCTCTCCTGGATGCGGTCAACCCACAACGCACAGTATATACACAAGCGCTCTCTTTCTCTATCTCTCTCTCTCCTTCCCACACAGTAGTTCGTTACTCGGGCATTAATGTCCGACTCTATATCGTGCGTATACAATGTTATATTATTTGTAACCCTCTCTCCCTTCATCCGCGGACCTGGACATTCGTCCGGCTTCCTACTGCTGTAAACTTGGATATCAGATTATCAGCTAGCCAATCACAGGCGTTACTGGCTTCTGACGTCAAGGAAAGATACCGTAATTAATTATGAGTATAATGATAATAATCATTATGATCAGTGACTCTTTCATTTCTAGACGCGGTGTATACTACTTAATCTAATTCGCACAAAAGGTTTGCTGTGTATTCCTCGTTTGTTAATGGACATTTCAAGTTACGTGTGGATTAAACGTCGGCAAATCGATGCAGTAGCTGCTATGAAGCCTCTACTCTTCATGGTATAACTTTTCATTTGAAACTACGAAAAGAGCAATCCAAGTTTGGACCCACAGACGTCTTCTGTGGTCGTGTGGTTACCATACATGTCTTATAATCGATGTTCGCGTATTAGAAATGAGCGGATTATGGATTTTTCGAGGAAATTAAATCCTTAATGTGACTTTTTTATTTTAAACAAAGTCAAATTGGCTACAGTTACAGTAGCAGCAATTACAGTAGCGGTAGCAACATTTACAGTAACAGCAGTGATAGAAATACTTGCAACATCATTAGCAATAGTAGGCTAATGATAATATTACTACTAGTCTAACAACAAAAAGTAACAGTAGTGATAACAGTAACAATAATACCAGCAGTAGTAATAGCAACGGCACTGATACTTGCAATACCAGCAGTGAAGCAAATAGTAACCGTATCGGCAGCAGCATTAGCAGTGTCAAAATATTAAAATTGCAGTATCTGCAGTACTTATAGTGATGATGATGACGATGATGATAATAACAATATTAGTAGTAGACCTAATAACTAATAACGATAACAAAGTGTTATTAATAAATTGTAATCAGTAGTAGTATGCAACAGTAGCGGAAATGGTATCAGTAACAATCATATCAATAATAGCTGTCAGTAGCATTAGCAGTATGAGTACTAAGAATGACAATAATAATAATAATAATAATAATAATAATAATAATAATAATAATAATAATAATAATAATAATAATAATAGTAATCGCAGTAAAAAAATAGCAGAATTAATTATTGTAATAATAGTGGTTGGTAATAAGGCTATTAGTATCAATATTGGTATCAGTAATGTTAGCAGAATCAATAGCAACAGCAGTAGTCTATCCGCAATAAAAGCAATGGCCGTACCAACAGCAGCACACCAGTAGTAGCAATACCAATAGTAACAGCAGTTTCAGTAGTAATAGCAGTATCGGTAACAATAACAGTTCCCATAATGATAAAAGTATCAGTAATAACAGCAGTAGGGTTATCAGTAGCAAGAGCAGTTTCAATAATAATAGCAGTGTCCATAGTGAAAGCAGGATTTGTAATAATAGCAATATCAGCAATAACAGCAGGAACCATAGTAAAAGCAGAATCAGTAATAATGGCAATATCAGTAATAACAGCAGTGTCCATATGAAAGCAGAATCAGTAATAACAGCAGTGTCCATAGTAAAAGCAGGATCAGTAATAATAGCAATATCAGTAATAACAGCAGTGTCCATGCAGTGTCCATAGTAAAAGCAGGATCAATAATAACAGCAACATCCATAGTAAAAGCAGAATCAGGAATAATAGCAATATCAGTAATAACAGCAGTGTCCATATGAAAGCAGAATCAGTAATAATAGCAATATCAGTAATAACAGCAGTGTCCATGCAATGTCCATGGTAAAAGTAGGATCAATAATAACAGGAATGTCCATAGTAAAAGCAGAATCAGTAATAATAGCAATATCAGTAATAACAGCAGTGTCCATATGAAAGCAGAATCAGTAATAATAGCAATATCAGTAATAACAGCAGTGTCCATCCAATGTCCATAGTAAAAGCAGGACCAATAATAACAGCAATGTCCATAGTAAAAGAAGAATCAGTAATAATAGCAATATCAGTAATAACAGCAGTGTCCATATGAAAGCAGAATCAGTAATAATAGCAATATCAGTAATAACAGCAGTGTCCATAGTAAAAGCAGGATCAGTAATAATAGCAATATCAGTAATAACAGCAGTGTCCATAGTAAAAGCAGGATCAGTAATAATAGCAATATCAGTAATAACAGCAGTGTCCATATGAAAGCAGAATCAGTAATAATAGCAACATCAGTAATAACAGCAGTGTCCATAGTATAAGCAGGATCAGTAATAACAGCAGTGTCAATGCTGTGTCCATAGTAAAATCAGGATAAATAATAACAGCAATATCCATAATAAAAGCACAATCAGTAATAATAGCAATATCAGTAATAATAGCAGTGTCCATAGTAAAATCAGGATCAGTAATAACAGCAATATCAGTATTAACAACAGTGTCCATGCAGTGTCCATAGTAAAAGCAGGATCAGTAATAATAGCATTATCAGTAATAACGACGTAGTGTCAACAATTATAGTAATATCAGTAGTAACAGCAGTATGAATAGTAACATCAAACAGCAATATCAGTAGTAACAGAGTGTCAGTCGAAATAACAATATTAGTAGTAATGTCAGTATAGATAATGATAACAGTATAAATATAAATAACAGTTGCAGCAATAGTGTAACACTGGCAGTAATACTGTTATTAGTACGTGAAGTAATTATTGCAATACTGAACACAAGCAACACAGTGATAATATCAATAGTAATATGAACGACACCAGAATCTATCATCCTACTGTCACTAACAGTGCGAATGCCATGGAATATTTTGTTTTAAAAAAATGTCTTTGGTACTGCAGTTGTTCGTTGACAATTCAGCAACAGTGGTTTAGAATCCTCCCACCCCACTCCACCCCACCCGAACTCGTCAATATTAAATCTGTTAATTGCAGCAGATTGTACGATTTAGTTAAGTGGTTAGCGACTGAGACGGAATCCTGACAGCTGCGAGGCAGATTACGTTCTTCAAACGTGACGTATTTGTTACGTCAGACGTGACGTGCGGTAATGGACGAGATAGGTGTATCGATTAATGGATTAGGATAGAAACATGAAATGTAGATCAAAAGTAATTTAATTGTTGTCAGTCATTATTTTAGTAATGGAATTATTCCAAGTGGCATCATAAAATATTAGAGAGCTCTCGGTTCTCATATCCGGCAGGCAGTGCAGCCCGGGCTAACGTCTGCTCACATTTCAGGAGATATGCTGCAGATTTCATGTCGTCCTAATGTCTGAGAATTAGGTTTCATAAGCTACTCAAATGTTCTACTGAAAATCATGTAACTTTTTTTTTTAATTTGTTGATTTAATTAGACAATGGATTAAATTGCAAAATTATGACAAAATTATCCCGACTATTATTATTATTATTATTATTATTATTATTATTATTATTATTATTATTATCATTATCATCAGCATCATCATCGTCATTATTTTATTTATTATTTCTGCTGTAGTGAGATATTTTTGGTTCCCCTTCATTGAATCGTAGTAATAAAAACATCCACTCCTGTATTTAAAGTCTTTGTAGGATGGAACCGATACGCGACTCCGGAACGTCTGATGTTTCTACATATATGACACTAAAAAAAATCTGCACCACATTCAACGTCGTGGGATGTCTAAAATTATGCTTAACTAGATTCAGTAGGGTGAATGTTACAGTCTAATACTGTAACATACGAATATTTGAATTTCTGGCTCAGTCGTCGAGAATAGCTCTTGGAGAAGGGTACAACAAATAGGTTCCTATTTCCTTGTCTTTTCTTATGATGTAGCTGATATATATCTATATCTATGGCATGATAAAAAAACAACAAAATCCTACAATGTTAAATACCGTGAAAGTGCAATGGGGAGTAAATTTCTAAGATAAGAGAATCTGAACTCTACGATTATCTCCTGAAGTACAGCTTTTACTTTCCATGATGATGAAACGATATTTTGCTCCAAAATATTGGCAATTTCTCCATCTATGACGTGAAAAAGCAAAAAAAATCTAGTACCAAACTTATTATTATTATTATTATTATTATTATTATTATTACTATTATTATTGTATTATTATTAGACCTATTATTATTAATAGGCCTAATAATAATAATAATAATAATAATAATAATAATAATAATAATAATAATAATAAATAATTCGTGGCGCTACAGCCCACGAAAGGCCAAGACCGCCCAGCTGGCTGCTGGCCTCACGGGAACATGCCGAAGCAGAGGTGGACGATCATCCAACCAGAATGGAGGTATCGTGTGGTTAGCACGATGAGCCCCCCCAGGCGATATAGCTGGTTTGCATAACCGGATTTCGCTACCTATCATAGCTCCCCATGTGCATCACGATGTTGGGTGGACACCGGTCACATACACTGGCCGAAATTTCATGAGAAGATTTCTTCCCCCATGAGGATTCGAAGCAGCGCGCATTCCGTAACGCGAGTCCTAGGCAGGATGCCTTAGACCACGACGCCACGTCGCGGGACAATAATAATAATAATTTTTATTATTAGGCCTATCATCATCATTATTGTGCTAGTAAAAATACAGGGCTGTGTCTACTCCGAAAATAACAGCAGATGTTTTTAATAATATAATTTTGAACACACCGGATTGGCTCCAAGCAAAAGAAGCTCTGACCAATTTCAGTAAGTCCTGTAACTAATCACTTCTTTTATTTCAGATGAACTTCAATTACTATCAAAGTGACTACAAACTCGTACTAAGTTATTCGAAAGAAATACAGTAAAACTTCGATATAATGCTCCCGCCTTTAACGCAAACTTCTTCCCGGTCCTTGGCCTTTTTCCCGGCCCAGAACAAATATTACCACATAAGATAAAAGTCCATTGCTACCAAAACTCGCCTCAGAAACTTGACATTGCGAAAATCAGCAGATCTACAGACTGTCTCAATTTTTCTCGACAACGTCACTGTGTTGTCTATCGGCAACATCTGTATCTCGCATAGTGCCAGAGAATTTTTAGAGAGGTATAATATAGGCCTAACACTCGACAGTTAGCTATAATGCTGACGTGTCCGGTCTCCTTTTGTTTATGCCTGACAAATCTCTCGTCCACAAGACCAATATTTACCCTGGTAGGAAACTGAATGAAAGCGATTAACTGCTGTTGTGTATTGGCGTCGACTTTCATGGCTTCGACGATGTCGTTACTGCTGAACAAGAAACTATCGAAGATCATTGCTAACCGCACTGACAATCAACAAAACAGTGACGGCAACGAAGCGGACGATGATGGCGCGCCTAATCAGCTGCACTGGACGCATTGTCCACCATTACAGCATAGGCTATTTAACTTCTCGCCCTGATCTGCCGAAAAATATACTTCAACATCAGTGCCATACTGACAATGATGCTGACGTACGGAGACAGGATAGATGCGATGACGTCGTTAGAAGAACACATTAGCCCAGTAATTGTTTTCGTGTAAAACGATCTATCGGGATTGGGTTGGATCCCCCTTTGGTCTCATTGAATGGTTTCTTCCGAGGTTTTCCCCAGCCGTGGGACTGAAGCCGGATGGTCTATGGCGAGTCCTCAGCCTCACTTCATTTCACCCCTTTGGTATGATTACCTGATTGGGTTTTTTCCAAGGTTTTCCCCAACCACAAGGCAAATGCCGGGTAATCTTTTGGCGAATCCTCGGGCCTCACCTCATCTCACTACACCTCGCCAAAATATTGTAAAAATTTAGAAAATTGTAAAAACTGTAAAAATTTGTAAAAATGTAACTGTTATATTGTAAAATTTTGACTTGTTCCACATCTTAAAGCTTCATTGCTCCTGTAAGATCTATGGAATATAATATATGAAATGAAAATATCGTGCTTTCAAGAGCGTTATATCGAGGTTTCACTGCATTTCGAAAATTTTGTAATTAAAGTAATAAAATAAAAGAATGAAAGATCATCTCTAAATTAAATGAATTGATTTAATTCATTTCAAATTACCTAAAATGCTGACAATACTGTCCTTGGACAACAGCAAACTTTCTTTCATATTGTGGACAAAATTTTCCAGAAAATCTAGTAGGATATCTGTAATTTGTTGTTAAATTTAATCTTCGTCTCCTATCTTATTAAAAAAAACAAAGCAAATATGTGTCGAACTGATATCTGTTGAAGTTGCTGGCCAAATTGATACAATTCCCACATGTGTTTGCTGGGTTACAAGTAGGCATATGAAGAAGTGTGTAATCATGCAAGCAGTAATGATTCCAAAATCATTAATAAGACTGATATTGTCAACTTCAAAAATGGAAACTATTTTTAACAATACTGACATTGACGACTTTGCGTAAAATTCAAGAAACAAGGAACTGTATTCACAACAAAATAATTCCAATCCCAACGAAAAAATAATTGAACGACGGATAAACCTTCTGTGTTTATGAATATAATTTGTTTTCATTCTGAGAGTATTCAAATTAAAAATTATAATCATTTAAAAATCTAACTTGGGTCTACTTTTGATTAACTTGGTGTATATTAAAAATATTCTACTGATAACCCTCAGATCGACAATCAACGTCACAGTCGATGCTTTGCACATGTCACGGGAACGATACTTTCTGCACAGTGTAATATTAATTTTGAACAAGAAGTATTTACATGTGGTAGAACACAATAGGCTATTAATAATGAACATTATCGGAAACTTGTCAACACAAACGGACATACTACAGAATATTGGCGTTTCCCCATAGAATTGAAAATGTCGCATTAAACCATTACACCCGCCATAAAGAGGGACATTCAATTTTATGTGCATGCTGTTGTATGTTGGTATGGTTTGCTTATCCGCTGGTGTCATATGCTTCTTTTTCCGTAAGTGCAGCCAACTGCCAGGTACGCAGTCACTCTGGACAGCATGACGAACATGTTCATATTCGTGTGCATTGAAGTCCTACACTTAATTGGGATTTGCGTTCTTTGTTGTTTGTGCTTCCCGCAAATAGCAGGCATTCCTCCAAGATACCTATCATTTTAATTCTTTTACGCGCTGTTAAACTTATAGTAAAATTTATAAATAATAGTCTGCTGATAGCATCTGGCCAAATGTTACAAAATATAACATGGAGGTTATACGATGAGAATTTTTAGAAAATACACCCATGGTAGGCAAGGCTATAATGCATTTCACGTGACTTAGTTCATACGTCTCATCTTTTACGTGGCTACAATACATTGTCTGAGCGCATGTAATATTTAAATTACCATAACTAACAGCGACTGAGTCTTAACATTACAACTCGGCAACCTTCCTTAAGTGCAAATATCTCGTATTGTTCTGGGCGGCTAAAAAGCCGTGACGTCCATGAACTAAGATGCAGGAAGATTCTACCTCATCTCGAAAACAAAAAGTGAAGTAGGGTAAAGTTGCTATTTCCGTGATACTCCCAATTCCGTGGCACTTCTTTAAAATTGAATGTTAGTCAAAGTTTTTCTGTTCGACCATAGCGTCAGACATCTTTCTCGAAAGATTACATCTTTTGCCTACGTTTGAGACATCGGTGAACTTCCTAGCAAGATACCCAACCCCGTGACATTCAATGAAAAAAAAACCGTATCACGGAATTAGGAGTATCACGGAATAAGGCAACTTTACCTTATCTGTAAGAAGTATAAAGAGAAGACTCACTGATGCTTCAAATAATGAATTTGGAAATTTTTACGTAAATCATCGCTTTAGCCAAATATCCAATGACAACGAAGAAGTGCTTGAGGAATTCTATCTGCCTGTCACTGTCCATCTTGTGTACAACAATTTTCACAAAACGCCTATTAATCATATGTGAGTCAGTCCATCCGGAAATTATTTTAAACACATGAATTGTGCCATAGCACAACGTTGTAATCCGTGGCCGAAAGCACAGTAGTCTTCTGTGTTCCGGTCAACAACCCCTTCATCGGATGTGTTTTGAAAAGGGGAGTTTCCACCTGTGTGGAGTAACGGTTAGCATTCCAGACCGTGAAACGAGCGGGCCCGGGTTCAACTCCTGATTGGAACAAGTTACATGGTTGAGGTTTTTCCAGGGGTTTCCCCTCAACCCATTGTTCTTACAAATGCTGGGTAACTTTCGGCGTTGGATCCTGGACTCATTTCGCTGGCATTATCATCTTCGTCTGATTCAGAGCAATATATCCATAGCAGTTGAAAAAGTGTCGTAAAATAACCAATTAAAAAGGGATTGTGAAAGGTCATTACAATGTAGATTGTTTTTAATATCATAAGAAACAAATTCAGACGGTGCACTGTTTAATTTTTTTGTATTACACATGCCCGTCCAAATTCACGGGCAATAATGAACCGCAGCGAGCCTCACTAGCCTCTACGGACGAGTCCTTGGCCGTGGGAGAATATGTTATCCTGGTGTAGAAACTAGCTTACTCGGACCAATTTTGAAATGGGTGATTCGTATATACTCTATATACTTACGTCTAGGCACAAAGTACTACTTGCAGCACAGTTAAAAATTTCATGCACAAGAATGTTGAAGAAATAGAGGTTCTACTTCTAAAATCTAAGTAATTTTTGTCAAGAAACGAAACTGTCCTTTTAAAAGAACGATAGGTTAATCTAGGTTAAACGCAGTTGTTTATGTTTACATTTCTTGATCTCTCTAATGTACACAAAAGCTGTAGTACATATCTGTTAACTCCAGGCAATAACATTTTCCAGTGTTGTCACGGTTCGGTACTATTTAAAATTACTCTACTATGAGGAATGAAAATGTACATTTCTTCGGATAATATTTCTGCAAATTTAATGGACAGAAATAAATGTTCGTTGAATTGTATATTATCAGAATGCACTGCTCTCTTAAACTTACCGAGGATATTGAGAATTTAGTCAATAGTTTTCCTAAAATACGCTACTAAATGTTTCATTTATTTTTTACTCGAAACGAATGCAAAAACAAGGAAAACTGTATTTTACTTTTTCTGTTTAAAATAGTTCAAAGAAATTATAAATGAAATGAATTATAGTTTACTCTGTATAAATGAATGTCATGTGTACGAGTTTTCCCTTATCCAATTTTGGAGGATCTTTTTAATTGCATTCTTGACGTGCCACCGTTGTAGTCTCCAAGTGTTCAAGAGCTGTACTCGTGCTCCGAAGCGTGGGTTCGAATTCCATTTGGACTGGTTATTTGGTCGAGTTTTACTCGAGATTTTCCCCAACTGGAAGACGAATGTCAGAAATCCAATGACGAAATTTATCACTCATAACGCCAAATATAATCTCACTATCACCAATTTCACTGACGCTGGATAACAAGGCAGTTGACACGGAGTCGCTATACAGCTCATGAAAAAATATGAAATAGCTACTGGACACCATACCTACAAAGAAGATACTGCCGAGTATTAGTTTGAACTTGAAATCATAGCAGTGACGTGACTGTCAAGCAAAGTTAAAGCTGCGCGTATTAATTTTTGTGATTTACTAAGATGTAGAAAGTAATGTTCTCTCTTAAAATCTAGGACGTGTCCTTATTGCTAATCTTCATGTATCATTGTGCTTCGAGATAAATTTGAAAAATTTTGGTTTATCGCTGTGCAGTAAATGTGAAGAACCTATCTGATACAGCAGCGTACACAGGTGAAAGTCTTTAGAGAGCGGACCCGTAATGTACCTTAGAGACGTGCAATCCATCATGGCCTTCGACCAGGTAAAGACGCATTGATATAGCGGTCGTTCTGCTGCAGCATATGAAGTTCCGTGAGTGTATGCATCCATCTATCAAACAGACGTTGCACAATAGCGGCACAAATATATACCTAACACGTGGCTTATTGTCATGTTAATTCCATGTAACCAATTATACTGTATTGCTACATTAATGGCTACCATAACATTGGACAGGTCCTTTGGGAACACATATCCATACCGGACGTCCTAATTGTATCAGGAGAACTGGCTGCCTGCCTGCGTACATGGAACGCGGACCCAATTCTCGTCAAACGTCACAACTAACTGTGCATTACGCAATAATATATTATAATAAACAATGGCGTGGTTGAGAGAGGACAGTTATGAAACCCGCGTTCCAAATGCGTCTCCAAGGAGCAGTGTCTGACGCCTCCATTAATCGAGGCGGAAATGAGAGGACCTCGTATCCTTCAACACAGACAATGCAGCTCGGCTCAGCTTGTCTCCAAAATGGACGCCTTGTCCACATGGAATGCGAGAAGGAGCGGCAAGCGAAAAGAACTGTTTCTGAACACAATTGTTCTCCATGTGCAAGATATCATCACCAGAGACAGAAAAATAACAATACTTCCTGTCCTTCAGCGTGAATTGATTGGCTCATATATGGCATGACAAAACATTAATGTCCTTTCTTAAGAATTTGCATAGTCAACTTCGAAGGGACCCAGTTGTGTTTTTTCTACATTTTCAACATAAATACATTTTTTTTCTCAGGAAATGCCAGAGATGCATGAAATTTTTCATGTAAATTTAGCACAGTAGAGTGAATAATTAAAAGTACATTGAAATTTGGTTAAATAGTTTGACCAGAATAAAAATCTTAACTCGATAAAAATTTAAAATGAATTAAAACAACGTTGCATTAAATTCCAATATCTCAGGATATGTTAATAAAACGGGAGAATTTCTCATTTTCTTATATCAAGAACGAGGACAAAATTATATTATGTCTAAAAATTACCACTTTGAGATCATATACATGAAAAAAAAACTTACATTTCGTAATCATAAATTCTAAGATGGAAGAATAGTTAAAAGAAGAACAGTTTGGCTTCAGGAAGGGAAAAGGTACGAGAGATGCAATTGGACTGCTACGGACAATCGGCGAAAGATACCTGGAGAAGAATAAAGAAGTGTATGTAGTATTTGTGGACCTAGAAAAGGATTTTGACAGAGTGGATTGGAATAAACTGATGGGGATCCTGAAGAAAATTGGTATGGATTGGAAAGAGGGAAGATTGTTGAGTAATCTTTATATGAAACGAGTCATAGTGAGGATAGGAGAAGAAATGTCAGAAGGAAGTGAAATTGGGAAAGGAGTACATCAAGGATGTCCTTTATCACCTACCCTCTTCAACATCTACTTGGAGGATTTAGTAAAGAACTGTTCTCAGAACATGAGAGGAGTGATAGTAGGAGAATAAAGTGCATAAGATTTGCTGATGATATGGCGTTGTTAGAAGAGGAAATGATAGTAAAGGAATTGCTACTGGAGCTAAATGACAGTTGTGAGCAGTATAGGATTAATATAAATGCAAATAAGACGAAGAGCATGGTCATAGGAAGAAAAGTACAGAATATGTACTTGCGAATTCTAAATAAGGAGTAGAGCAAGTCGACAGCTTCAAATACTTGGGGTGTACTATAAGCAGTAACATGAGCTGCTGCCAGGAAGTCAAAAAGAGGATAGCAATGGTCAAGGAAGCTTTTAATAGAAAAAAATAATATCTTCTGCGGACCTCTAAAAAAGAACTAAGGAAGAGACTAGTGAAGTGCTTTGTATGGAGTGTGGTACTGTATGGGGCAGAAACATGGACATTACGACGAAGTGAAGAGAAGCGAATAGAAGGATTTGAAATGTAGATATGGAGAAGAATGGAACATGTGAATTGGAGAGATACAATAAGAAATGAAGCTGTGTTGGAAAGAGTGAGTGAAGAAAGAATGATGCTGAAACTGATCAGGAAGAGAAAAATGAATTGGCTGGGTCACTGGCTGAGAAGAAACTGTCTACTGAAGGATGCACTGGAAGGAATGATGAACGGGAGAAGAGTTGGGGCAGAAGAAGACATCAGATGATAGACGACATTAAGATATATGGATCATATGAGGAAACAAAGAGGAAGGTAGTAAATAGGAAAGATTGGAGAAAGCTGGGTTTGCAGTGAAAGACCTGACCTTGAGCAGAACACTAAATGAATGAAAATGAAATCATAAATTAATCAATAAAATTATTTCTGAAATATATTATAATTATGAATCTAGCAAAGAAATGAAAATTCCATCAATCTCAAATGTTATGCAAACTTTTATAGCTGTAGCTCGATGGGTTTTTGAGATATTGATACATAAAAAAGTAACGCACTGTATCGTTCTATTAATGTATATATAAATTTCTTTCCAAATTTAGATTTTTATTGAGAACTATTTAACTAATTTCAATGTAATTTTCACTATATTTATTCACTCTACTATGCTATATTTACATGAGGAATTTTATGCAGATCTCTTTGACATTTCCAAATAAAAAAATAAAAGTATATAAGATTAAGTTAAAAATGTAGAAAATTCAACATAAATAGTTGTCTTCAATTAAATCTCTTGAAGCACAGCGTGATGAATATATTTTATACAATACATAAGTTACATTGAAATAACTGACGTGAAGTAATAGCGATAACGTCTAATGCTAACCAAGCAACTTAGCGATAGTATCATTCGCCAACGGATTCTGGGAAAAATTCACTCTGAGATAATCAATATCATTGCTTGCAAAGCATCGGTACAGAAACGAGAGGAGTATGCATTCTTCAGCAGAAAATATAGTTTAGCACGTATCTCTAAAATGGCGTGAGTGGTACGTACAGGTACAATGAAGGCCTAAGGATCAGTGGTAACAAGGAATCACAATAGGCCTATACATCAAACAATCAATATTACTTCGCACTTAACAGTTCAAGGCAACCTTCATAAATCGTAGAATGCACTATATTAACAGGCAGTTGTGTGAATTCAGCATAGATCTCATTACCAACAAGCACGTACGTCACACCAACGTCTCAACACTGAATCTACTGAAAATAATTTCATTTAGAGGTTTACTTTATTATTAACATGGCATAAGTTCCACACCTTATTAACTTTCTAAGATGTAACAGACGGGATATTCACTGCCTAATTATATTATAACGTGCAAAGGACTTCAACTACAGTGATAAACAGATTTTCTAGCACTGTATATTCCCGAGATGCACACGAACAAACTACAATGCAATGCAGAAATCACAGCGTAGGCCCCATTATACTAAATGGAACGCTAAAATGCGCACGTGAAGAAGTCGAAAGCAAGCGAAATAAGCTGATATACGTAATAGGTATAAAAATGTACAACACCAAGTGACGTCATGGTTTGGCAATGGCTGATACGTCAGACTGCAATGACGACGCACACCAAACAAATAAATCTAACGCACAGAGTACTTTTAATCAGAATATAAGATTTGAGGCCTTTGCGCATATGAAAGTAGTAGGAATGAAAAACTGCTTTTATAAAAAAAATTCTACCTGTTTCGATTTACCTGTAATATCAGCTTCCAATATTAGTTCCGAAATAACAGTTCGGCAAAAAACTGTGAGCTTGGGATTTTGACAATACCGTTCGTACTTCGTACTCGCTTCAGGATTGAATATGCACTCGTCCAATTGATATGCACTTATAATAATCGTACCCTGACTGAAAGTAGCATTTCAGTGCTATACTAATAAGGAATTTATAAAAAGATGCCATAGAAAGATGACACGAAGGAAGACACGAGACAAACTCCTGTATGTAAATTTATTTTTCACGAAAGATGAACGATAATATAGCCTAAATACAGAAAACGTACAAAATTGGCTAAATTGTGTAAGAGAAATATCTTATAAGTTCTACGAGCCCCGCATGGATCCATTGATCACGTCTATTGACAAGCCGTCAATTTGTATTGACACTGTTGTCAATTTGTCACTCAGTCGTCATAGTAACACAGACATAATGAGAGTTCGATATGCAGCAAGGGTCCTATCCAAACATATCAATTAGCACTGAAGGATGTACCTATATCGATAGAACTGATAGAGCACGGCTACTAAATGTGATCAAACGTGTTGATTGCAGAGACCAGACAGCCTTTGATCGTAGATTTTAGTCTCCAATTTCGACTCATATAGGATGGGACTCAGTGAACTAAGGAATGAATGAAACATAGGGATAGTAGGCCTACTGATCATCCACGAAACTGAGTCAAACAAAGGAATGTGATGTATAATACCAACAGAAAATCTTCCTATTTTCTTTTGAGCCTACAGTACTATACAAAGTCTCCTTCTTAATATATTAATTCGTCTAAATCTTTTAAGTCTTTTATTGAGAAGAGTATCCTGGAGCCAATTGAGTAGATGAACTTTCTACATATCGAGTAAAATTACGTCGAAGATGGAACCAATAAGCAATTCCGAAACTTTCTAGAGCAGTCATTTCCAACTGTTGGCTCTGTGACGTCACACGTCTCTGCTCTTGCGCTCCTTGAGAGGGGAAGCATAGCTATAAGAGCAAAGTAGGGGGAGTGGCAGTGGAAGAGATGGAGATATTTAAATAGCGGAGACATAGCACCTGAGAGGATAAAAAGAAAGGAGAGAGCGATCCAAGGGGAAATGCTTGCAAGCGATGGGACGGATGTGACGTCAAACTACACCTTTTGTCCCATAATTCTCCGCGAAATACCGCCAAGTATTTAATTTTGCTATAGGCGTTATGTCACATGGTGAAATTTAAATGTCTGACTCGCATTTTAATAATGGTTAGTTGTTGCGTTTGTGGTGTAACAGCTAAACCAAAATCTTCAGGAAATGCCGTGACCTTTCATATCTAAGCATTATATTGTTTTAATTATGTATAATGGAATTGATATAATAGTATGTAGGCCTAACCATTATGGCTTACGTTCTTTACAGATTTCCGAAAGATTTAAGTCGTAAAAATGAATGGCTAAAATTTATAAATAAGCCAAATTGGCAGCCAACGGCAAGAAGCGTTATTTGTTGGCAACATTTCCTGGAAGAATGTTTTGACAGGTCCTCCTGCTGCTCTAGTGTTAGACTGAAATCATATGCAGTTCCAACTTTGCATGTGGAAAGACTTAAATATGTAAGCATATCATCCACCTATATATATATATATTTAGAATTTAACAATGATGAAGTACAGTGCGTTTAATTATAGTCTATAAGATTTCATATACAAATTAGCCTAGTTTTTTTCTCTTCCCTCTGAGGTTCGGCATCATAATTCAGAGACTCTAAAAGAAGTTCCTTATATAATTTCAACATCATCAGAACTGCCATCAAACTCTGACACACCAAGAAAGTTGGACGAAAAGGAGGTTAAAAACGACACTGGATAGTAATCACCTCCCAGTCTGTTATAATTCTACACAGAATTCCAGCACTTTTTTTCTGCAGAAGAAAAGCATTGGCTATAGCCTATGCAACAAATGTACACTTTTCTCATTTTTCTGTAAATTTAGACATGATAAAGTATAGCTATATAACTTAGTACTGTGTTAGGCCGTATAATGGTCCATCTATATACAAGATAGACCTACTACATAACCTGTATAAAAATGTGGCCTACACTTTTCTGAACATTTATTAATAAAACAATTGATCATTAAAGATGTAATTTAGCATTATAATAGGACTGTATATATTCTTTGTACTGTATATAAAAATGTAAAATATTTTATAACCTATATTAAAAAAATAATGTAATTTACCAGTATTAGGCCATGAGGCAACTACACGATAAAAATAATAGCCTACACTCTTTGAAAATACTGCAGCCTATAATATTTTATTGTCGAACAGCCTTACGTAATTATATTTGACATGGTTGACCTTCACCTTGTACTATAAAAAATGTACTTTTCTGTATAGTAACTTACAGTATTTTATAAAGCCAGGTGTTAAAAAAATTAGAGTTAACAGCACAATATGTCCATCTATGCTCTATCTAACATAATATGAAGCTTCAAAAATTATATTTTGTCTTACGTAAATGGCTTAGAATGGATGTGGAGAGAACAGGAGCAAATTAGTAGATTATTATATCAATGCACATTTCACTGTAGCTTTATTAAACGTATTATGGTTGTTACATGGACTGAATACTTCATTTCTACTTTCTTTTATTGCTGTTCACTATATTCACCAACAGAAAAGAATATTAGCTTTTATAAAAATAACACCCGCTTAATATTACTAGACTTTCAAAATATTCGCAACACAAAACAGAAGTCGTAATCGTAATACTACGAACATAACAGCTGTTTAACAAACCGGAAAAAGATGTGAACTATGGGTAATTTGGCGGCCATACTAGTACACCTTTTTGGTTCCACCGTTTCAAGCTTACTGCCCGGGGTTGCATAGCACCAACCTCCCTCACGTGCTCTACCAGCTCTGCTCCGAGAGGGGAAACGCGCTCCGACGTCACAGGTTGGTCAGTTGGAAATGACTGTTCTAGAGATTAAATTTAAACTCAACTCCAAAACACAGAAAGCGTTAAGAATTTTATACATCACTTCTCATGTATATTTTATGACTTTCACAACAATTCGTCTCCTTTGTCACGTTACGAATAATATTGCTCTTCATAGATTTTTCTTGGGGCGCGCGATAGAATCGCCATTAGGGGAGAGTTGGGTAGTATCAGACATCGGGTAATATCGGACAGTGATGTTTCTTTCGTCTACCAACAGATGGTAGTACAGTGATGTTTCTTTCATCTACCACTAGATGGTAGTAGCAGTGTTCAGATGTCGCATACAGAAACGTAACCATGTCACTTAGGTACTACCATCTGGTGGTAGATGAAAGAAACATCACTGTCCGATATTACCCGATGTCCGATACTACCCAACTCTCCATTGAGGCATAATGCTACAAGTCGGAAGCTCGCGGACTCGATTCTTAATGGGATCATGGATTTTTTCCATCGATCTAATTCTTTCGGCCGCACTATGGTCCTAGGGTTTACTCAGTCTCTAACAAAAATGAATGCCAGGGGTATTTCCTAGATGTACACTGACATTCCTACTGTCATTAGTGTCGAATGTTTGCACAGGTGGGAGCCTTAACCTTCCGTCAACATGTGAACCGAATTGCCTGTGATGGGAATGACTTCGTTTTCTCACTTTTCTTGAATTATTATTCGAAAGATTTATAGGACATAGATCATGCCATTTAATATGAACCCACTTGAGATGAATTTACGTTTTATAGGAAAAAGTCAGATTATCCCACCTAAATCCATGACATGCCGTTATCTTTATAAAAATATGAAGGAGTGTAAATCGAATCTTTCTTTCTTAAATTACAATTTTATACAGGTTCCTAAAGTGCACGAGTATATTTTAATTTCAAAGAATAAAAAGGCCTATCGTAAAAATATTTTCATCACGAACTAAAGCGTGTAAGACAACCTTCGAGATTTTAAGGGACACTATGTAGCGAGAGAACCATTGATCAAACTTCATGACACAGTTGAGAAATAAAAAAAAAATGGAGGGAAAGAGGGATATCGTCTCAAAGAAATTCTTATTTAAAAACATAAAATTACTTAGTCACACGTTAAAAAGTGTTACAATTTTTAAAAAAGGCATATACCTTCGACAGACGGCCCGTTTCGACGTGGTGTTACGTCTTCATCAGTGTCTCAAACGAGTAGCTGATATTTCCTGACTTTAAGTAACATTACATCGAAGATGACACAATTAAACAGAATGAAATAATGAGGAATTTAAATTTCAATACGCGGTACCAAACAAAAAAAAAATCACCAGGACTAAATAACTGTGAAAGACAAATCTTTGTTACAGCTCATCATTCTTCCAATAAACACAAAGTCGTATAACATGAGGCCTTTTCAGAAAATAAGGTAGAATTCTCAAGAGATGCTTATAGGTGTTCGTACCTAATTTATTCTTCTTTTTGTAGCTGATTGTATAAACAGATCAAACAAGGAGACGAATATTTTAAAAAGAGGAACCTCCTGAAGCGATGACATTTGACAATCGCGTAGAAAAGAATGAGGAAAGAAAAACAGATCCACTCCAAAAAGTTCAACCTCAACAAAGATGGATAAAGGGAAGGGAGAAAAATAAGATGGAGGAGAATTTTTATTCGTCCTTCTTGAGGATGTCCACCATTGCTACTGAACCGACTCCTTCTCCTCCCCTCCCCTCACCTCCCTCTTATCAAGAACTTAGTTCCTCACTCAGACTTGTCTCCCAGTGTTTGCACCATTAGTTTCGATCATCAACAGACGCGGGTGCCTTTTTACCAAGTCAAAAGAAAAATAAAAAATAAAATACAGGAAAACAAATACTTTTCTACCACTTTTGACCTAGGAAACTTGATGTACCTACAGAGATCTTGGAAGATGCTGCTACTTTTTTCTTTCCCTCTCAACTAAGTTATACAGAAGAGGATTCTGCAGTCGAGACAAGATATTTCTGTAAATGTATTAGTTTCGTGGAACAAGAGTGTGGGAGAGGAGAGGAGAATATATCGACATTTCAAACGCAGGAGACTTTACAATACTTGAAATCACAGCTTTACGCTTTGTGGTTCGCTCCAACATCTATACGCTGTTCTTTGAAGCTAGTAGACACAAAAGGAAGGCACATGTATCAATTGAATTTTGTTACAATTCATGTGGAACTTCAGTTTTACTAATTATAGTTTCTATTAAGTCATAAAATAAACCGAAAAACTGGATACAAATATTCCAATAACAATATATTATAATTAGCAACGACACGATCAAGTTTCTTACGTTACATGTTTACCACATAGGATAAAAAACAAAGGTGATAAACTTAAACTTAATGAACTTAATAACTTACTTACTTACTTACTGGCTTTTAAGGAACCCGGAGGTTCATTGCCGCCCTCACATAAGCCCGTCATTGGTTCCTATCCTGAGCAAGATTAATCCAGTCTCTATCATCATATCCCACCTCCCTCAAATCCATTTTAATATTATCTTCCCATCTACGTCTCGGCCTCCCCAAAGGTCTTTTTCCCTCCGGCCTCCCAATTAACTTAATGAACTTAGATACAATAATTGAAGGAGTAAAATAGTCCAAAGCCACACTTTTAACACAAACTGTTTTTGTGCGATTTCATTTCTTACACATATGGGAAAACTACTATTAAAATATTATAAAAATTACTCAACACATGATATAAGTACTGTATACGCCGAAGAAATTATGATACAGCACCTAATAGCATTGGACTCTACACCTTTAACACGCTTTCCTGTAAAATGTAGTCTGTATGGCTTAGGACAATATTATTTTCATCCCTTAAATTATATATCCGCGGCGCTATAGCCCTTTAAAGACGCAGACCGACCAGTAGGCTGCTGGCTTATGACCACATGTCGAAGCAGGAGTGGACGATCATCCAACCAGAATGGGAGTATCGTGTGGTAAGCATAATGATCCCCCCAGTCGTTATAGCTGGATTTCGTAACCGAATTTCGCTACCTATCGAAGCTCCCCAAGTGCTTCACACGATGCTGGGTGGGCTCCGATCCCATACAGTGGCCGAACTATCGAGAGAAAATGTCTACCCCTCTGAGGACTCGAAGCAGTAAGCATTCCGTAACGCGAGTCCTAGTCAGGATGTCTTAGACTACGATGCCAGGGCACAGGACTATTAGAAATCTTTAACGAATGCTTCTGTCAAGGTACTAATAACAGAATAGGTGGAAAATTTTCTTTGACTTTGTCTATAAACAATTCAAGTTCATCATAATCATCATCATCTTCATGGTTGACTCAAAGAACGGTTCCGCCCATCTTCTACGTGGGCGTCCAACGTCTCAGTATCCAGAAGGTCTATAGTCTTTCATTTGTCGTGTTATTCAGTTCGGATTCATTCTATGTACATTTGCGTACCAGTTTTCTTTTCTTTCTACAATTCAAGTTAAAGAATATTTTAAAATATTAATTCATTAAAGAATTGACTTTCTTTTGCCGTTCATAAAAATATTAACATTTATAAAACTTAATTTCCATTAACGTTTGTGGTGTTTATAAATTTCTCCAACTGCGTAAATGCGGTAACAAATGAGATTTAATTTATAATCATCGATCATAAATTGAAGACCTGAATTGACAAACATTCCAAGTTCAAAATTTACCGAATTTTAATTTTTACCAGACATAGGTTATGTTGTGTTTTGCTAGGCTACCATCCTGTAAAAAAGAATATCCCAACTTCGACTCAGAGCTTATATTCTTGAATCATACAAATATTTATTTCAAAACTCTTATTTTGTAAGCCTATATAGTTTGTAATGGCTTGGTTTCCTCTCCAATGTTTTAACAGTGCACAATACTAGCCATATGCATTTTTTAAATATATTTTGTTTGATTTATTTATACGTATATTTTTGTGAATGTTTAGTCATATTAACAACAAGAAAATTACTTAACTTATACTCATTACTGTGCGTAATTTCGTAAGATATAGCCTATGCCTGACATTCTTATGCAGCTAAAGCATAAAGGAGCAGGAAGAGAATGAACTAAGAAGAAAGTCACCGTGAATATGTAAGGAAAGGGAAAGATTGAACAAACGCAAAGGGAGTTTCGGTTCTACAGAGACTCGGCAAACAAGAACCGAACATATGGCCTCTTACCGGTTTTCAACGGACTCGGTTATTTTAGTTTACATGTTTCATTTTCACGTACTGTTGGGATGCCTATAGAGCAGGGCGAAGTTTGTAGTATCTTGATATCCCCTCTCATGTTCGAACATTACACGACACTAGTGCCGACCACATCACCTCACTCTAGCGCCGAGGTTAAAAAACGTATGGAGCTCTACCTTCATGCCCCCATGTGCCTCATAGCACGTATGAAAGTACCTTTACCTTTACCTTACTGAAGGAGCTTTATTTTTATCTATCATCTTGCAAAACACACTAAATGCTACACTTAATACTGTTATCTATTTCTTGAGCTCCATACTACAAAATTCTTTGACACTTTCATTTAACTATACAGAGTAAAAATTTAACGTGGGCAAGAAATAGTAGACATATTTTGCCTGGAGCCCTTTACCAGAGACAGACATTTTTTTTACGGCCGGAAAATCTGCCACACGGGAACATGACTAACCTCGAAGCCAACAGCTAACACGGTGAAATTTACTAAAGTAAAAGGATAAAATAAAAACAACAAAATTATTCATATTCATAAATAATAACATGTATTCATCTTCTATCCCTCTATCTGGGAACCTCCTTCGCATACATAAAAATGATCAAACATAATTTCACGAGGACGTCTAGTCTATTTGGAACAGCACATATAAAGCAAAAATGTGATTGAAAAGGACAGGCTGAATCATTTCGTACGCAGCAGAAAAGCAAGAGTCGTATCCTTTCTAGGAGTGGAGGCAGCCATCTTTCCGCTGTCGAAAAAGAGAAGCTGACAGTCCTATATATGATATCAGCCAAGTTGCTCGTATTTCTATTCGCTGCGTCATTTCCTCCTGCCTCGACGCGATGCGGCAGTCAATCCAACCGTCGATATAGAAAGATGACCAACTTTTTTTCTTTTGAAATCAGTCAACTGTTATCATAAATATAGGTCAAATGCGGGGCTATTCATGACTCGCCTACACAGAGCGCATTGTGGCCGTTGTGCAACGAGATCAATGTCTGGCGAGTATTATTTAATTACTTTTTATTATGTGTCCAATAAGTGCTATTAACCGATTACAATATGTTGTACAAAGAAATCGTAGGACTGTGAATCTCACATCTGCTATAGCGAGATATGTGTATGAAATTTTCACGTACTTCCACTTTGAGATACCAACTACACATGAAAGTAGGAATTGTAAGGAGACTATGCAATTGCCATGTTTGAAAATTTTGCTTATGACATTGTCCTTGTCCATCACAAAATTGATATGGTATAAAAATTTCCCGTAGCTACTACAGAATCGTTCATAGGAATGAAAATGGATAAATGGTGCAATGGCGGCAGGGGAAATTGGAGAACGCCAAGAAACTCTTCCCCATCATCGTGTTTGTTAACGTGTACAGTGCAATAGTTTCCAGTGGCTACAGCATCGGTGATAAGAATAAAGTTGGAGAAATGGTGCAATGACGACAAAGAAACGAGAAGTCCGGAGGAAAAACTTCCTAATTCTATCTTCGTAAAAGAATAGTTATATGTACAAGGAAATCTCCTACATCAAATCAAAATCTTTATTAGAAGTCTGCACTTGGATAAATACTAAAAAAATGTCATTTACAGAATTGTAGCCTTCAATATGAATTGTAAAACACGAATAAACAGATTGCAAACATAACGTATAAAGTTCAGCTGTGATGATGTTTTTCGTTTGTAGCTAATATAGAGACGAGACATTGTGTGACACCTCGAACTACAGCCTTAAGCCTTGGTTTTTCTGAACCGACGCATGCGACGTGCGAGGTCCGTGTCGCACAAATTCGGACTACACGAGAGATAGTGAGTGGTTTCTGTAACTGCGAGATGCGAGGCCTGAGCACCTTGCAACTATAGAAACCACTCACTATCTCTCATGTAGTCCGGATTTGTGCGAGACGGGCCTCGCATCTCGCACGTCGCATGCGTCGGTTCAGAAAAACCAAGGCTTAAGCAACATTTAATATACTACTTCATTGTCAACTTTATTTCCTTCTTTCTTACTCTGTTTAACCTCCCTTCTTACCCGACTTAGAAGCAACTTCAGGTAGGGGAGGAAGATTAGTTTGACCGTACACTAGACACCTCATAAATGCGGATCTCTATATTCATGGGATCGGCATGGTGAAGGACAACTGCAGAAACATCACAGGAGAAACGTTCAGTCTCGTAAGATATTTTTTTTCCACTGCCCATGTCAGGAAACAGCCCTCGGACCACTTGATTTGGAAACTCACGCGCTACCCACAACTGCGGACTGAGAATATATTATCAACTACTGTCCAAATTTCACGAGAGGATCCCTGCGATGGATGGTCCTTGTGGGGTAAAGCTACGGTTTGTTTACTGACGCATATCGCCAGCGTTAGCGATGATCGTCAGGTAGTGATTTCTTTATCAGCGTACATCGCTGTCAATTCTCATTTGTTTTGCTGTCATAACTCGATTCAATATTACTACATGGTCTTCTCTAAATATCAATTATTGAACGTATATGCAGCGATGCGCGTCCTGAATTTGCTTCAGAAGCAACCTCCAGCGATCTGCGTCGCGTCCAACGATCTACGTTGGCGATCATCGCTGTAAAGAAACCGTGCGCATTCATTTTAACTGTTAGCAACTCCAGGCGACAATCGCCAGTGATGTGCGTCCGGTGATGATCGCAGTAAACAAACCGCAGCTTAAGAGGAGAGAGTAAGCCAGTAACTCAGCGCTCTTGAAGGAGCAGGTGGATGGGGTTGGTGTCATTGGTCGGAGAGGACAAAGAAGGCTCGGTCAATGGTCGGTCGGTTCCTTGTCGGGGTAGGTTATAAGAGTGGGGGGAAAACTCGCATTCCTTGCTCGGATCTTCTCGTGAAATGCAGACAGTATATGTTTCACTATCGTCTTAAAGCTTGTAAGGAATTTCCCACGCTCTTAGTAGATAGTTGCCCATGGTGATAGATAACGTCGAAAATAAAAATGTTTAAATTTTCATCACACACCTAAATGATTAGGAAAAGTGAAAGTTGTGGCGTCTTGTGTTGAGCACATGCATTCAAACAACCTGACAAAATGGCCTCCGAAAAGCAGATATTAATCTAATTTTGAAGGCTATTTTTTCTGTAACATATTTTTTATTAGCAGATAATGTTTGTAATTCAGCTTTCTTTTACTGTGCCTACTTGTGTCAGATTTTTCAAACGATTTCGACATAACAGTTCTGAAAGGTTTGTTTATTACAATTAATGAGGTTTGAATACAAGTCTTCAGCAAAGAGTTATAATTTATAAATTATCGAAATTAATTTTAGGTTCCACTTGAACACGATTGCTCTGATGGATCATTTGTAAAATTATAACATAGGAAATAATGTTTCTGTCTAACATAAAATTCCCTTACGCTTACCGGAATTTGAGAGTAACTGTCACAGAAAAGTGAAGTTCCATCTTTCGCTTAAGTGCCGGCCCATACTTTTCCTATTCTTCTTGTACGGAATGGGTCTATGAGATTGGACTTCACACTGCTGTACCCAAGTCCCCCTTTGCTTATTCAGAGTCGGATTTGACGTTTTGCAGCAGAGACGTGGTTTCGGGCTGTCTTCACGTCTACAACACATCTTTCTCATCTCCTTATCTTCCCTCATAAATTCCAGTAGGCACTCTTCCCCTCCTCCTACCACTACTTAAATCTCCCACTCCACTTCAAGCCTTCTGTCCCTCTCTCGCATAACAATGAAGACCTGACTGGAAATATGTTGAGATTTCCTGGAGCGCAAATTGAAATTAGATTTTCAACCTTCCTCCTCCAACCATCTCTCTTTCCGCGTCCTAAACACGGCACTCATATACAAGGCGGTGGCAGTTCACGATCTTTCTAAAAGAACAAACAGACGTGTTACTCGAGGACACTTGAGCCTAACAGGGTCTCAACGAGGGGATAAACCCTCTTGAATTGAGGTGAAAAGTCACTACGTTGTAACCATTTTGATGATGTGGACTCCATAGTATACTGCTGTTGATTTACGATGGCGACACAGTTCAGAAACTTCTGCGCATAAAAAAGTGACATCACCTTGCGAATCAATTTGCTTCAGCCATAATTTTATTTTTTGACGACTAGGTCATTCAAACGGATTGTCAAAATGGTGTACAAATTACCAAAATCATCTTGAATACACGCAATTTAAAAAATAAAAAAATAATTTAAAACTGAACACATCTACACAATTTTTATGTTATCTGAACAATTCGAACACTATCTCTTTATAGAAGAAAATTAATTTTTTATGTAAGCTTCAAGTAGTCATAAATGTTTGTATAAAAAGTTGAGTTCCATGTCAATTTAATTTATAAATAACATGTTCAATCAATAAATATTCGTTTCTGAAAGAAAATGGTTCCTTCTACATAAACTATTACTCGATTTGTTCAATATTATTACATATCAGTATTACAAAATGTGGCCAGAAACTTTCACGCTGGCTTTAATAATCTAAATCTTTGGTTCCGTATGAAACTTCAGCAGCTGTAACATTTGTTGCCACGGAAGGCTTTTCCCAATATCCTTACGCCTATAATTGAACCACTTTCCTCAAATGTTTGCTGAATTTACCAGCAACCGCTCAAGTATTTCATATTAGTAATGATCTGGGAATTAGCCCACGCAGTTTGAGTCCATTTCAGAAAATTTGATCAAATATAGGTAATAAATAAGCTGGCACTGAACTGAACATTATTTATAGTTTTAATTTGTTATACTAACAAAAATGTATTATTATTATTATTATTATTATTATTATTATTATTATTACCACAACACTTTTTAGCAGAGTTTACCTCTCTAATGCTCTTTCATCTCAATAGAAGGGAGCACACTAATCCAATTACAAGAGATTACTTCTCTGACAGAAGGCCGGCCTGTCCCGGAAGGTGATAAGCAACAAATTGTATTTAAAAACCTAATTTCTTCCACGATGAGGCAGTGTCTGAACTTTCGAGACTGCACAAACATTAGAGCGGTATTAAAAATGTATATTACCTGTTACTTTTTAAAATACTGACTGCTAATTATTTCAAGAAACATTGTGATTCATGCGTAGAAGCAATATATTATCCTAAATGTGATTCCCAACGTAGGTCTATATGATTACAAGTGTGGATGGAGATAATCCAAACAACATTATAACAGACGTATTTTTAGAACGTAAATTCATTATGCACATTACAATGACTACTCTCATCGCTGCAAAAATTTGCGCCACTTTATTTTTCTTTCTCATTCTAGAAAGTCCAGTTTTCATGTCATATAGAAATATCGTCTGTCCTATCCGCTCTCACATTTTACACATTTACTATTTTATCCCAGAGAATTCTCTGTAGTCTCAAGGGAAGTTTCCTGCAGAGTATCTATAGTCTGAATCTAAAAGTTAACCCACACAGACATCTGTCCTCAAAGTAGTGAATTTTGCAGACTGAGAAACTACTAGCGAGTTATTTTGCCCCAAACTTAATCAGGGATAGGATTCTTTACGTGCTGCAATCTACGAACGGCGATGCCTAGCTTACTTTCCTGAAGTGATGGATCGTACGATAACACCAAAAACACAAAGTCCCACTCGCCTACTACTTGCAATGCTTGTCTCTAAACCGTAGATGTCCAATTGTAACTCGTATGAGTAACCCCTGGCGTACGCAACCCGCAGCGTATATTCTTTAAGGTCGTTTTTCCTATTTTATATGGAAAGTTATTGACCATAGCAAAGCATGCTTGACGTCCAATATCTCTTGGTTCTCTAGGCTCTAAACCTATACCAAAGAATTACAGATCCAACACGGAAGAGCTGAGGGTACAATCTCACAGTAAGTATGTAACATACAAAAACTCGTGCTAGTCGACCGATTGTCGTAAGAAAAATTCTTAACGGTTCTTTGTATTACTTAACTACAATTCCTACTCCACGTTATCTCTAGTTCTAAAGATGAACCGCTCAAAGAGTACAGTAATTATACGAAAACTTCCTTCCATTTCCGTCTATCATTCTATCAGTGAAGTTCGACTCATAAATTTTCCCACCAGAGAAATGTAATTAAATTCTGCCAGACTAACAGAATTCCAAAAAAGTAGACCATCTTTGGAAGCAATGATTATCAATCAATTTAATTTCTGGGATTCCTCGTGTATGGTCTAAAATTTTTTAAAGGTGATTGGTTTTTCTTGTTGTTTCTGAGTATTTCAACAATGTCGTTAAATGGAGTTTCCAAGCTTCGAAACTAGTTATCAGTTCAATTACGTAATAGACACAGGTAAAATAAGCATCGCATAGGGTTATTCCGCAAACGTCACTGTTGCCATTGCTGGGGAATATTAAAATATACTCTTAAAAGTGTTGTTATGGAACATTCTTTAGAACGGTGATAGGATGACTGAAAAGAGTTATTTGTCACTTTTAAGTATGGATGAAATGAAGAGAAAGACAATCAGAGGAATGAAGAGAAAACTACAATATTATAAAATCAAACGAGAAATATTAGGAACAAGAAGAGAATGAAAAAGCGAGGAAAAGGAGAAAGAATGAAGGAAAAAGAAAAAAAATTGAGAAGAAAAAATAGAAAGCAAATGATCAAGAGCATGGAAAATAAGTAAAAAGAGTGTAAAAAGACGAAACATAATAAAAGGAAAAAGAGAGAAAATCAAGACAAGAGAAAAAGAATTAAAGGATGAAGAACAGAATAAAGAAGAGAAAAGAAAAGGAAAAAATAGGCATTTGGAAAGAAAGCAAGGAAGAAAAAAAAAAGAAATGAGAACGAGGAAAAAGGAGGCAGAAGAAGCAAAAGAAAAAAAGGATGAAGAAAAAGACAAAAATAAATTGAAAAGGAGAAATGAGGAAGAGGATAAAAATAAGGCAATAGAATAAGCAGAAGGAAAGAGAAAAATAATAAGAACACAATAAAATTAAATGATACGTATAATACCTCCACTACAAAGCACTAACGACTTGACATCACCACCTTCACAGCACAGATCTCACTTATAGGGTAACATGTAACATTAAAGAAGGCATTTTTCTTCATTAACTCAGTCACAGATATACACTAAATTTAATATACCTACCACAAAATAAACGAAAACACTCGTAAAAAGACGGATGTTTTCGTAAAATACGAGTATTTTTCCTGGACCAAAAATACAATACAAATCGAGGGAAAATAAGTATTTTACCATTGACCAACTCTGAAGTAAAACGGTTTACGTACGCATTGCTGTAGCTACTGGAGCAGTTCTCTGTCATTTTTTTTAGACTATCCAAGTGATTTTGCAAAGTGTTACCAAGTGAACGTAATATGCTTATCATTAACCAAAAAAGGGAAATAAGGAAAATATGTTGAAAGCGAAGAAAAAGAAAGGATAGAGACACGGATAAAGAGAGAAAGAAAGAAAAATAAAAAATGTTAATGAAACGAAAGAAACAAAATAAAAAATAAAGTTACAAGGGAAAACACGAAAAAAAGGAAAAAAAGAAAAGACGAAGAAAGCAGTACAGAAATTTAAGAAAGAATTAGCTCAAAAATAAGAGAAAATGACGAGACAAAATCAACGTCAAAACTGGGAGATGAACTAAAATCATAAAAAAATGAAATAGAAGAAACGAGGAACCCTTCGAGATTTCTGGATGCTTGAAATGCGTCATGAATACAAATATATCCATCATTTCGAAGTTGCATACCGACTCCAACATCAGAGAAAGCAGGACTGGAGTAACAATAATTGTACCTAAGGGACCCAACAGATGCTGGATGTCTTTGCTCGTACACAGAGCGAAAATACTCGGAAGTCTTGAATTCTATAGATTCAAAACCCCCTAAAGACCATTTTGTTCATAATTGAGTTATGCTCACATATTGCTTGCGAAGAATGAATTCTAATGATTTATATAATTTTAATTCAAAAAGCCACAAAATTTAAAGCAAAAGATTTATTAAATGTCCCTTGCAGTGTGTAAACTCACTCAATTTTCCACCAGTTACTGCCAAAATCCTTCAGTTTGTGAGGGTGAATATAGGGGATTTTAAATCTATAGGATTCTCTTACAGCACGTTGAATACTGTGAAAGTCTCAAATCATATTAAAGAACAAAAAATAAGAAACATGCTACTTATGTCAATCCAAGTTGGATACATAATTGATCACGAATAAAAGTAACAAGCAAACGTTCATAAACATGAACGACAATCTCTTTTCTCGGAAAATATTCTCGAAATGTGCCGTTGGAAAAATAAATATTGCGACATGGGATGTAATTCATTACGCGATACAGGAGCAGCAATATCGCGGCTTGCTGCCTCTCTAACTACGTGCCTCGCTATCTCATTAACTAACGAGTCTAATTGAGAACTTAATTGCCTCTCTGGTATTCGAGATGTCGGTGGTAAGGCAACGTCGGAACAAAAAAATCCCCGGTTATTATGAAATCCTAGGGTTCGCCACAGCCACTAGATTAAGCTCCGTACCGCTTCCATTAGGACACGAGATCATTTCTCAGGCAGTCGTCGCGTCGACAGAGATTCATCTGCACTGATTCTCATTTGTTTCAAACGTCCTCCATTTCTCGGTTAAATTCTTCACCGAACACTTGGTCGTCTGTCTAGAGAATGTTCTCGATGTTATGGCCGTTGCCTACGAGATATAAAATACGGCAGCTGTGCGTTTGTTTTGAGCTAAAACACTGCTCTTATGAATTCGTAGTGCCGCCGCCAATGTCATATCAACCTATAGTCCACCTCATTTATAACCAGGCAGCGCATTTCCGTTCCCAAACGTACAGCGGATCGAGTAGTTTCTTCTAGTACGTCTATTATGTCACGTAGATGCATAAGCAGGGTAATATTGCAAGCAGGTACGCATGATGTCATTAATTAACAATGATGTAATGTATATAAATGGGTCCCTATAACGTCGTATGACGTAGAAAGAACATTCTCTTAGTTTAAACAAATTTTTACTGGCAGTTATAGTAAAAGATGTGAATTTCACAATCTCATAATATATGTTTTTGTTCACCGTAATGGAGTCGATTTCGTTAAATGAATTAATCGTATATTATATTATATTATATTATATTATATTATATTATATTATATTATATTATATTATATTATATATTATATTATATTATATTACTCGTACATTACATTATATATATGTAGTATTTACAGTTAATGTGTATCATGTTTACTATTATGTTCTATAATATATATATATCTTGTATATATTAGTTCAGTATTATTATCGATCTAATTATATTTTCTGTCATATGTAGCACTAATATTTTGTACAGAACTAGTTTCGCAGTGTTAGTGCGTTTATACGGTCAAAAAGTAGCTGGACAGATCACTTCAATTTAGTAGCAATCCTACTTACAGTTGTCAAGCTGTATTATTATTATTATTATTATTATTATTATTATTATTATTATTATTATTATTATTATGTACCGAACTAGGTTATGCCTTTCGTAGAGTCCTGACGTAAGCATTTACAGTCAGAATTTGAACCTAAAACTTCAGGCTATACTAACCGATAACCTCCCTAACTTGTTTGGGAACGAAAATGCGCTGTCTGTTTATAACATTAGACGGTAGCGCGTCACCCTGATTCTGGGCTGCGCTCTGATGTCGGTTCGATTCCCACTTGAGCTGATTATCTGGTTGAGTTTTTCCGAGGTTTCCCAAACGGTAAGTTGAATATCAGATAATTCCATGACGAATTTTTGGCCCATTCTATTGGGGTTTCTAACGATATCGTGACATCATTTTTCTTCTCCTTATCAAAAGTTTAATGAAATTATAGGCGACTTTGTGTTGTTGACTCCGAATCATAGCATTCTGTGAACACTTTGTGATTCGACCAGGCTGTGATGTATTATGACTGTACTTAGCGTGTAAGAATTTACTCATCTCCCGCAGTGTTTCCACATTTTACCGCAACATGGCAACACGGTACTCGTAACCAGGTTACATGCATGCTTTTTTCTATGCTTATTAAAATGTTAATAAAAGACCTTCGTTTTAATCAGAGATAAGCCGTATCTTTAAGTCATGTGTCTGTTTCCAAAAGTGCTCATCCTTATAAGTCTGATGTTGTTCTGATAGTTTTCTATGCAGAGATGAGGTAACAACAAGTGTACGGTTTACACGTGCTGAAACACATGCAATTACTCCTACATTTAGGGACCCATTTGGAATTACCTATCCTCTTGTAAACATATTCCTAGACGTTATCAGCCACACCGAAAAGCACTTTTTCTTACAAAACCTACTTCTAACTGAATCGCTTTCTTAAAAATAGCATTACAAGGGTTCCAAGTGCAGGCTACAAATTATCATTATCATATTTACTCGACTATAAGACGTCTCTTTTTCTCTATTTTTATATCCAAAATTGGGAGAGGTCTTATAGGCGCAAACTAGTCCGCCACTATTGAGTAACGGTTAGGACGTCTGATCGTGAAACGAGAGGGCCCGGATTCAAATCCTGGTTGCGCAACAAGTTATCTGGTTGGGGTTTTTCCTGGGTTTTCCCTCAACCAACTGAAACAGAATTTCTAGGTAACTTTCGGCGTTGAACCGCGGACTCATTTCGTCATCATTAATTCATATATCATCATCATCATCATCATCATCATCCACACCATATCCTGATTAAGTTCACGGTGCGGAGTGCTGTACTTGTACAAGAGCGCAGCCGCTTGGCTACAAATGTCATATTCACAGAATAAAAGTGGTGAACACAATAAGCCCCAGGCTGCATTGTAAGTCTTCGAGTTCCTCCTCCGTGAAAGAGAGACAGACAGGCGTGAACTTCATAAAATCAGTTGGTTTGAAAAAATATATTTAATTAAAACAAAGTTATTACAAAATTTTGTATCTAGAATTTAAAAAAGTAAGGGAGAGTCTACACAAGGTGAGATACTATCGCCGAGTAAATATGGTAAAAACTTTCCAAAGAAAGAACACCAACGGAATAAGGTATGCTGATCGTAGTGATCCTTGACGATCTATCCATCTTGGTGGAATTCTTGTTTTAGTAGTTTACGTGAATTTAAAGCATAATAACTTAAGTAGCCTGTATAGCTTAAGTGATTAATTGTATATGCTGTAAATTGAACAGTAGTCAGTATAACTCAACTGATGAATTGTTTATGATTATAAATTGAATTAATCTACTTGATATGAATTGTACAATTTTGTATAGCTTAGCGATAGTCTGCTTGTAAATTGAATTAATCTGTTTACTTTGTATTGTATAAGTTTGTATAGTTTGGTTGATGAACTGTATATGGTTTAAATTGAATAGTAATCTGTATAGCTGTACAGATGAATTGTTTATGCTTGTAATTTGAAGTAATTTGCATGATATGTATTATCAATTTCTGTATATCTCAACTGATTGAATTGTTTATGCCTTTAAATTTTAATTAACTTGCTTGCTATGTATTATATTTTATAGCACAGCCGATGAATAATCGTTTGAGTTTGTAAATTTAATAATCTGATTGGCTATGTACTGTATAAGTTATTTTAGTAGAGCCATCAATGTAGCTCAGTCGGCAGACTCGCTGGCCTGCTGATCCGGAGCAGCGCTCGGGCTTGGGTTGGATTCCCCGTTTGGTCTGATTGAGTGATTTCTTCCGAGGTTTTCCCCAGCCTGTGGGACTGATACCGGATGGTCTATGGCGAGTCCTCGGCCTCACTTCACTTCACCCCCGTTTGGTCTGATTATCTGGTTGGGTTTTTTTCCGAGATTTTCCCCAACCACAAGGCGAATGCCAAGTAATCTGTTGGCGAATCCTCGGCCTCACTTCACCTCATCTCATCTCACTACAACTCTCCAAAAAATTGTAAAAAAAATGAAATTGAAATTGCAAAAAAATGGTAAAAATTGTAATTTTAATCTTGTAAAAATTTGCCTTGTTCCACATCTTTGCCAGTGTCCCAGTCAATTTATATTTCTGTTTCTGATCAGTTTCAGCATTATTCTTTCTTTAACCACTCTTTCTAGCATATTTATTTTTTTTTATTTGGCATAATTTGTTTAAAGTTCAAAATGTAGAATGGGCTAAAGCTATGACCAAACATGGAGAACAACTTATCAAACGTCAAACGCTTACTGCTTTCGCTTTTGTTTAAAATGAAAATCCGACCATATATCGATATCCCTTAGGCCCTAAGTTATGTGTCTGGTGTAAAATGTAAAAAAAAAAGGGTAAGGGTATCCCCGTAACATGCCACGAAGGCACTTCGGGGGCATGGAGGTAGAGCTCCATGCTTTCCATGACCTCAGCACTAGAATGAGGTGGTGTGGTCGGCATCACGCTCTGACCGTCTTTTAACCCCGGGAAAGACCCGGTACTCAATTTTATAGGAGGCTTAGTGAACCTCAGGGCCGTTCTGAAAGTTTGGCAACGAGAAAAAAAACCTGTCACCACCTGGGATCGAACCCCGGACCTTCCAGTCCGTAGCCAGCTGCTATACCAACTGAGCTACCCGGCCGCCTATGTGTCTGATATAAAGTAAATTATTCCCAGCGGCCCCGGGTTTGATTCCCGGTCAGGACGAGTTACCTGGGTGAGGTTTTTTCGGGGCTTTTCCTTTCATCTCTATGGATGAATATCAGATAACTTTATCAGGTGGTTGGAACCCCACTCATCTTCGCCACTTCCTTTCCTCTCGCATCATCCTTTTTTCATCATCCCGTTTCTGTTTTCAGATCAATCCACAGGCGGCCTCCCGGAACTACTGGCTCTTTTGACCGGCCTCCGTTGAATGTAGCTAAACGAAGCTGGATGGCTTCTGCAACGAGTACCCGAGGCGGACCTACTCGGGGGAGGAGTTTCGCCTCGGACCGACAGGAGGGCCTTGGGGGAAGTTGCCGAAGCAGGAATGGTATGTGGATTTCTGTTGGCTGTAGTGCCCGGTCGTTGGAGAGTCATGTGGTTGGGTTGGTGCGCGTAGGGAATTTGTGGCAAACAACGCCAGCGCAATAGATCTCATCCGTGCCCCCTCACTTAAATTCCATTCCATTCCAAAATAAATAATTATTATAAAATACAACAGATGTAAAAGTATAAAAGGACACTGAGCTCCTGCTTCGTGATCTGTAACCATTTGGAGACGAAACAGCTTGTAACACCATGATTCATTAAAATTATTGTTGTTGACGAAGATGATGATGAAAATCACTACGTATGATGGCTATGATGATGACAGAGATCTACATGTCAATGAAGTAAATGGAGTTCAAATTAAATTTATATTCCTCTGCTACCTACAAAAATGATTTATGTTTGAATGGGAACGCATCTGAGTTGTCACTTGAACACGTACAAATTTCCGTGTTGTTTATTTTAATATCTGAGATGTGGCTGGCGTAATCTGGCAAAGAATGCGAGACAAATTTATGTCGCGATAGCTTCCCAAACAGCCAACAGCCCACGTTAGGCGTTTATATGTGAAGGGGGCTTGGGGAAAGTTGAAGCAAGACGTTATGAAGGGGATGACTAGAGAGATGAATGGAGGGTTATGGAAGAAATAACGGGCTCCGTTTTTATACCAAAAGCGATGCCATTTCTCTTTTCTTTTCCTTCTGTGGGGCAACAAATCTCAGCCCGCAGCCGCATGACTGCTATACAACACAGAGAGGGGATTTGCTTATTCGTAATGTGGTCTGTCGTATGTTGCAAAATAATTCGTGGTTTCCCATTATTATCGCTGCCGCTAATATACTGTACAACACTTTTGTTTCCAAGACCAATAATCGCCATCGATGCCACCACTATCAATTTCTAGCTTTATTATTTTATTCAACGACTGTCCAGACGTTGGTAGGTGAGTTAATTTTTTCTTAGTAAATAGAACAATGTTTGAATATTCTGGTTATTTATGGTGAAAAAAGCAGTTACATAGCATACGTTTCGAAGTAAAGTCCTTATACAACGCACATTTTGAACAAAAATACTATTCATAGATAATGGAATGATACTGTGACGATAATCGAGAAATAGTAAAACTGAGACAAGGATTTAGAAAAAATTGTGTATTAACTACTTTCTCCTCCTCCTAATCATCATCATCATCATCATCATCATCATCATCATCATCATCATCATCATCATCATCATCATCATCATCATCGCGAATCACAGTTCATAATCATAATAGTTCCGTCTCATCCTGCAGAACATTTAAAACATAATACAATAATTCAAAGAATATTATTACGATGAACCTATAAACTTCTTCTTCTTCTTCTTCTTACATTGAAACCTAGGATAATTTTTTCTGGCCAATGCTCCCTCTGTCTTTTGGAAATATATCTCAGGCGATTCCAACAAATCCATTTGTTTCCACACGATCAATAAAATTATGGACAATCCATTCTTCCCATTTCCTAAGTACCACTGTCCTATAGGTACGATATTACACATTTTTCTTATGTCTTCGCTTCTGACATGGTCAAATCTTGTTTTTCCAGCAATTCTTCTTAATATTTTCATTTCTGCTCTTTCAATTTTTCTGATTATTTTTGCTGTATCTGGCTTCCCTTAACAAGTATATATTAAAATAAAACGCACTACACTTTTATTATAAGTTATTCTAATTTTAACATTAGATTGTAGGCGTACGCATCCATTTTTCAAGATGTTATTACGAAGAGCCCCTGATGTTCTCAAAGCTTTGTTACCTTCTTCAGAAACTTCTTTCTGTAAATCGCAGTATACACAGATACTGTACTTAACCCTTACATAGGCAAAACTTCATTTCTCACACTCGTTTATTAAACCGTGTCGGACTGTAAAGAAAACAACTATCGCAATGTCCATATTTTATATGTAGTACAATATTATGGTATTGTGAAATTTTAATTTTTCTACCATTTTTTTCTATTGTTCTATTAAAAAGTATTATAGCATAATATAGCCTATTAACCTTAGTATCCTATAGAATACTTTGTGAATTTAAGGGTTAAAAGTATTGACTTCTTCCATCATTTTATGATCTAATATTTATAGTTTGCATCTCACTGGAAACTTTCAAATTGTTAAGCATTTAATCTTTCCTTTAGATATTGGCATGTTATACTTCTTTCCTGCTATGTAATAAGATGTTATGTATATAAAAGTCTCTGTAAATCGTCTTCAGACTCTGCAATCAGCACGGCATCATCAGTATAATATACAATTGATAAATCTCTAGTACCCTGCTTATAACGTTTTTTTTTTTTTTTTTTTTTTTTTTTTTTTTTTTTTTTTTTTTTTTTTTTTTTTTTTTACTTCAGATATTATTTAATTCATTGCTAAGTTGAATAGTAGGAATTTTAGTGTGTCTTCATGTCGTATGCCGTTCTCAGTTCATATTGGTTTTATTAACTCGAATATTTACAACGCTGTTGTTAAATAACCCTAAATTCATTCATTATTAATTTAATAAGATAATGAGGAACATTTATTTTCAGAACTGTAGTTACTGGAAATAACTGAATATTTCGGAACTCATCCTCATAACAAAAGCGTTTATACCCTACAGAGCTATTATCATATGTCTCAGAAAAGGGCGACCGACCGGCCGGCCGCACCCTGCATGGTTTCCGCCGAGCGCGTAACCATTTCTCCGGCGCTACACGACCTTCTGCCTTTTATTTACGTATTGTACAAATACACAGGTTCACACAATGAGAATTTGTTGCTAAGCATTACCTAAATACATAATAACCACCAAACTTTATACACTAACGTTGTACACTTGAAGAATTAAGAGTTTCATTACACGACTTCTAAGTACATTGAATACCATATGGCTATTGGAGGTCGACTGCGCGGGAGAAACGGTTAGCGCGCGGCGGAAACCACGCAGGACATGGCCGGCCGGCCGCTCTTTTCTGGGACCTATGTTAATAATAGCTTTGTAGTTGATATAACTATTTCTGCTGATAATAATTTGCAAAGAAACCATTCAGAAACGGCAATAAAATACCAGAAGCTTTTCCATAAGTGCTAAAGACTTGTACCACTTTGCAAGCAATTATGAAATAATGAAATAGTCAATTCTGTGAAATAGTCTGATATTAAAATGTATAGAACCATATTAAACATCCGAAACTATCAATAAAGAATCTATCGGACCATAGAAATCAACGTTTTCGTGTAATCAGGAAGTTCCTGAATACTGACGATGTGATTTGGTGAATAATTGCTTCGTAATCCCATAATCCCAGCAAATGAATATTCTAATAAAACTAGACGTAAACAAATAGTATCCTGCCTTCATTATTCTCTATTTTAGTGATCGAAGGATATCATAGACAACACAATGAAGTTTACAGATATCTTCAAAGGCAGATATCGGGTTTCCAGGTTACGTAACATGTGCAAGAAATGTAACGAATAAGTAGGCTACACAAACCATTCTACAATTCTGTATGACAAGAAGGTGCAAACTGACCGCAGAGTTTGTAAGTAGAATAATGTAATTCTAAATGTAAATATGAGAGGATGCCAACATTAATGTTGCTGCACTTTGCGATTTAGTGTCTAAAATGAAAAAGCAGCTACTATAGAATTGATGTAAAGCAAATTTTGGGTGTCAATACTGAATTTATTCCAATTATGATTAGATATTTTGGCTATATGCCAGGAAGGCTGGAACAAAACCTGTCAAAACTAACAGGACTGTAAAAAGTTGGAAATTCAAGATGATGTATTATTAAGACCTGTTCCTAAATTCGCAAAGTGTTCTGGAAGAAAACGTTTTCCAGATCTGCTGTTGAACAATCTAGACGTAAACTGAAATGAACTTCCAATAAACAATCTACAAATATTATGAATTTGCGATGATAGATACGGGATACTAGGGAAACTGTTTATACACGGTGAACCGTAAGTAATGTCATTAATTTCAGGCGGTTATTCTTTCAAACAAAAAGTTTAATACTTTTTTACCGTTTTTACTTTCTTTTCGAGAAAAAAATTGTTTAACATGAAACATTTCATATCGTGTTTTGGGAAAGCCATTGATTTAATTCCCAATATGCTCAGTCAATTTCAGAGAGCAGTGAGTTATAATAAATCATTGAAGTAATTTTAGTTTTGTCTTTTAAATGTGCAGAAATTTGATATGAACAAAATGTAACATTGAAAAATTCTTTGCAGAACAAAAAGTTCCATTTGTTCGGCTAAAATTGCTGCACATTTAATGGACAAAATTACAATTATTTCAAACATTTTTATCATAATACACTGCTCCCTTAAATTGACTGTGCATATTGGAAATTAAATCAATCGCTTTCCAAAAACACGCTATGAAATGTTTCACGTTAAACAATTTTTATCTTGAAAAGGAAGCAAAAACGAGCGAAAATATGTTGTACTAATAATTGAAATCTGTAGCAATGAATTTTTGCGTACAGTTAACACTTCTCGTTTATAAATGAATACTCTAATCTGGTACAGATAATATATAACAAACCACACATTTCTCAGAGCCGATACATGTAGCAAGTCAATTTTGGTAGCTATCATTACCTCCTTTAACTAAATTCTATTTGTCAAACAATTTTATTCATGTACGAAATTTTCTAGAAACAAATGATCATTTCTAGTGTAGTCATAGTTATAGTAATATAAGCATTGAACTTTTGCGGTTTAAACAGAATCCCTATATTATGTAACTATAAACATTTATGTCCATATCATAGAATACAATGATATCCATATAAGAAGAGTAGGAAGATAATATTTCATATCTTGTTGTGCAAAATCGGATTAAATAAATGCAGTGATATTTTGTTCCCACTTTATTGGATTAATCTGTTCGAGGTGTCACTGGCTTATAACACACAATGTTATTTTATTATAGGTTAACAAACTGGAAAAACTCCTTTGTAGGAGGTTACTAAACCTTAACGCTGCGCTGGAGATTGGAGTCGAAGTTTCCCTCCATTAATCTGAACCATTGTCGCTACTGATTGACAAGTCATCTGATGTATCACTGCTATCAGTTAAACATTCTCCTAACGAAATTATTCCGTCAGTTTCACTAGGCTATTACATTAGCACTAGAAAAATATTGTTCTTTATTATTTTCAACGTGCTCAACACAATTTCTTCCACTTGTCTTTTCCATATTCTGCGAAAAGGCGGTTACCAATCGTTCCTTTACGTTAAGCTGGGACCCAATTTGTGTTACGAAAATCCAATTGAAAACACTGGAGACGACTAAACATTTTAGTCTGCCCCGTTAAGTAAATGAAACTAATCAAAACAATAAACGCTTATTTTTAAAGCATGGTTGGGTTTTGAAGATAAATAATATTTATGTACACGCTATTTGACGGACTGCTAGCAGTCAGACATAAACTTAACAAATGATTATATATTGTTGACTCATTCTATTAACATGGGTTTCTTTTTAACATAAAGTAGAATCTATTTAGATGATTTCATACACTGCAACTACCCCCTTACCTTTTCAAGAAAAAAGGTTATCGCTGATTGCTTTTCTACTTCAAGAACATATTTTCCTACACTACAAAAGTATACAACAATCCTCAAATAAGAAATCTTACATTTGTTATATTGTAGTGACTCAAACATCTTAAAAATCTGCAAACAATACTCTCCAACGTGCTTTTCTCCTTATTAGAATCTGACTACTACTGTTTGAGTTATTATTAAGTATAAAAATGGGAAAATGTTTTGCTTCATTGAAAGCCTACGTAAGTAAGGCCTTCTTCCATTATTGGTACACAATTAGGAAGGAGGAGGTGAAAGACTGATGCATGCGCAGACTAACGGAGTTTTCTAAGTTGTTCCCCTAAAGTTATCAATACTGAAAAAAATATCAAGCAGGTCCTTTTAAAGGAAATTTGATTTCTTGTATGTAAGTTTACCAATTACTACGTGTGGGTAGGCATTAGATACACACAGACTTTGAAAATTAAAGTGAGATGGAGCTATTTCTAATTGGCTGAAGAAAATGCTTGTAGTACGACAAACGGAGATTTTTTAAAATTGTTAATTAGATTTGTATAAGGTAAAATAAGCTTTTCTTGTTGTCTGTGTTCACCGAATATTTAATTAAAATTGAGTATAAAAATAACATTTTTAATTTAGTTCGTTTAACGTGAAATAAGCATATGGTATTTTTATTTTTTCCTTTAGAGTTTTAAATGTTTTAAAATTTTATTTTTATAGCGTGACATAAGCATTACTTTTGTTTACGTTCTCTAGAACACTTAATTGAAATGAGAGAGTAGTCTATAAATGTCTTAAATCTTTTCATTTTAGTTTGAAATAAGCGTATTTTATTGTCTCCGTGTTCTGAACATTTAATTAAAATTAGTTTGTAGAGTTTATATTAAATTTTGAAAGATATTATATAACGTGAAATGAGCAATGTTCATTCTCCACTCTCTAATACAGTTTAAACACGAAAATTAAACGGTATATCAACTGAATTTTTTCTTACGAGTTTAAAAACAATGCACTTGGCAATGACCTTCAACTTCCCGGTTCAAACAAGCCAGGTGAAGGGGTTGTTCAGAACAACAGAGGCTTATGTACACTCCCTACTGACTACACAGCGTTGCACGATCTCGTAATTCATGTATTTTAAAATTCACAATTTTCTGGAAATGGTATTTCACTTTTTTGTTGCTCTTTACTGAAAGAATCATCCACCAGAATTAATGACATTACTTACGGTTTACCCTCTATATGGTTTTAATGTACTCACCTCTATGCCTGTTAGTCTGTTTGTCGAACATGAGCATCGCATCTTCGATCTGAAATGAGAAACGCATAATTAATATAAGTCAGTGTAACACACGAACACATTCTGTTGGCTTCTCCCCTTTCACCATAGATCAGGGATGGAGGAAACAATCCCCTGATAGATAGACTAGCATACTGGAGATTAATTACAGGTTAGATTAAGTTTGTGAACCGCTTACGCAGGCCTAATTGGTAACCGTGGCAGTGACACAAGAAGCACGTGACATGAGAATTAAACTAAAGCTACTCGTCCAAATAGATACAAAGAATACTTGCAACAATTTATTTCGAGATGTTCACGAAAATATACATTTTCAGCATCCTTTGTAACTAAAAAGTGGTTCTGGGCAATCTGTCTGTCTGTATCTGTACATTGATTTCTTCTAAATTACTGAACACCAATCATATTCACCATCAATTAGCACGGGGATAATACACATGAAATATAATGATTTTCAGTAACTATTAATAGGTATTTATTTTATATTAAAAAAATCAAAAGTGAAATTTAGGCGATGTAAGTTCGGACTTACTTCTTCGTGAATTTTTATATTATGTAGATTACATTGACAAATGAAACAGTAAAATTTGTACGGTGTTTTGAAGGAAATTAACTACTATATAAAGAATTATTTTTAATCCATTACGATTTCAGCCAAGTTTTTACCCCTTCGAGCAGAATACGAGACAGATAGGCCGGTTCCCTCTTTCTTAAAGGATTAGTTCTATACAGTCCTTGTTATGCGTGTTTCTGTTTCCACAGAAACTATTACTTTCGGAACGGTAATACTGCAAACCCTCTTGGTTATCTGAGAGAAAAAAAAATTAACGTGTTTAGAATCTCACTACAAACCGCTAAACGTTTAATCACTTGCATTATTTTTAATAAAAATTGATTTTCGTTTACAGCTGAAGATACCAGGAGTGGTTGCATTATATGAATAGCTATTTTATATTATTTTTTGCTAAATTAACAGCCAATGAAATTATTTATGCACACATATGCTAATTTTTGCCGCTATGAACGTTTAATCTGACTAGGTCTATTATGTATTACATAATTTTCTATAACTTATGACCAGTTTCACATCTCAAATTTACGATGCTAATATGAAATCTATTAATAAAATAAATGAAACAAATATGAAATGTGGAATACAGAAGACGAAAGTATTTATCTTTTTATTTCGATATATGAGCCGTTCAGAGCAGAAGTGGTGAAAGTCAAAAATGGGTAGTGAGGATTAAATTAAACATTCTGTAAAATACAGCACAAAGTAGCAATTAATATCCAATTTGTTTAAACTATTAGTAGTCAGTAGACAGCAAGGAGGACATATCAATTGCTACTTTGCGCTGTATTTTACAGAATTTTTACTTTAAATCTCATTACCCAATTTTGACTTACACCTCTTTTGTTCTAAACAGCTCATATTATGGTTTTTATGCATCTCTGTCATAAAATCATTCGAGGAAATAAACTATAGACGGACGTAATTATCTTTGGCAATATGATAAAAAATATAACTGCATTCTTTTGGAGAGTCCCGCGTAGTGGTGTCGTGGTTTAAGGCATCCTGCCTAAGACTCGCGTTACGAAATGAGCGCTGGTTCGAGTCCTCATGGGGGAATAAATTTTTTCATGAAATTTCGGCCAGCGTATGGGACCGGTGCCCACCCAGCATCGTGATGCACTTAAGGAGCTACGATAGGTAGCGAAATCCAGCTATAACGGCTAGGAGGATCATCGTGCTAACCACACGATACCTCCATTCTGGTTGAATGATCGTCCACCTCTGCTTCGGCATGTGGGCTTGAGGCCAGCAGCCGGTTGGTCGGTCTAGGCCCTTCAAGGGCTGTAGCGCCACGGATTATTATTATTATTATTATTATTATTATTATTATTATTATTATTCTTTCAGAGAATATAAAATGAGGTCCACAACTGTGGAGTAACTGTCAGCGCGTCTGGCCACGAAACCAGGTGGCCCGGGTTCGAATCCCGGTCGGGGCAAGTTACCTGGTTGAGGTTTCTTTCGGGGTTTCCCCTCAACTCAATACGAGCAAATGCTGGGTAACTTTCGGTGCTGGACCCCGGACTCATTTCACCGGCATTATCACCTCCATATCATTCATACGCTAAATAACTTAGATGTTGATGCAGCGTCGTAAAATAACCCAATAAATATAAACTGAGAAGAAACTATATGTTATTGTTTACTTTTGCAATCAGGATTTTTGACAAGCGATAATGACTTCACTGTCTACAATGTTAATTAATATAACCTTTCAAAGTTACTTTATAGAAATGTGTAATTAGAAAAGGTGTCTTTTAGATTGTACTGTTTATTTTAAGTAATTTAAGAATATTAAAATGGCTTCACTTATCCTGTAAAGAAGATATCCTTACTGGAACAACTCTCTGTTATCACAGATTTGTTTTATGTAAATACAGATAATGGAGAGCACGGTTTGTATCTGAGAATCCACTTTAATGCAAACTATATTCGGCTAAATTGTGAAACGTGCTGAGAGCTGTTATGTTAATTTTGAAAATTGAGCTCGTTGTAAGAGATAGGAGAGTAGAGTAGAAGGAAACCTTTAACATACACACTTTAATTGTTGGATACGGTGCTCGGTATCCAAAGCAGAATCAGCAGCCATTCTCCATTTCATAATAAAAGAGCCCATAGCCAGTTTCAGGTGGAATCAAAGCGGTGATCATAAGGGTAAGTGTGCACTTAAGGGGGAAAAGATGCAATTACTGTCCATTTCATCCCTCCTCTAAGGACATGCAACCCTTAATTAATGCGGACTAATCCAATTTTCTTCTCTTCTATTTCTACTATTCTGTATGTTAAGTTTTGTTTCACCGATTTTCTACGGATATAGTCATGCTGAAGATTGTTTTCTTGCATAGATTGAAAGAACTTTATTTCCAAAATAAGGAATTAACTCTTCGATTTAATCACTCTTGGAGGATAAATTTTAACTTTATGTTTATTTTTGCACTTTCAATTATTCTTGATAACGAAAAGGTCGTTCTTGTAATACCTACGATTTCTTTAGACTACTGTAGCCTATAATGTCATTTCAGAATTGCAAAGAAAAGTAACTTTTGAAGATATTTTTCTGATAGAGGAAGAAAACGTTGTTTTAACTGGTTTAATGTTCAACATACTAAAAGTCAAACAATTCACAACAACTGCTCCAAACAAGAAAATGCTTTATCAAGGAAGCTAAACGAAATATTCTATTTAGCCTACATATTGGGAACGAAATTGATATGTACCTGTTTGGTAACTACGAAAGCTCGTGTACAACTTCTTGTAAATCTATCACATGGACCTTACAGCTTTATTAAAAGATTATTTTTTAAAGTACTTACTTACTTTACTGTATTACAAGCTTATGAATATATAGAAGCATCATTTAGTATTTGAATTGGTTATTTTACGACGCTTTATAAACTGCTATGGTTCTCTAGCGTCTGAATGAGATGAAGGTGTTAATGCTAGCGAGATGAGAACAGTGCCCGGCGCCGAAAGTTACTCAGCATTTGCTCTTAATGGGTTGGAAAAATCTCAGTCGAACAACTTGTCCCAATCTGGATTTGAACTCCGGGCCCGCTAGTATAACGATCATGCGTGCTAACCGTTATTCCACAGCGATGAACACCTTTCACTATTGCAGACTCAGTACATGGATCAACATTTTTCATTGCAACATGCAATTATTGGAACAACTTGTTCATCTACCACAGGGACCTTACAGCTTTATGTCCATCCGGAAGAAGCAATGCTACCAATTATATTACTTTTTAAACTCTAAAGCCCTCATGCCCATGTCGGTTAGTGTAACCACCGGTTAAAATTGCCACCTAACCCGTGGTTTTACGGTACCTCAACCTCGGTTAGGACTTATAGTAGGTTAACCACGGTAATCTCTAACCGGCCATATTCGAGCGGTTAAAGGAGATAACCAATGATTAGTAGGGTAAGTAAAACAAAATGGCGCCCAGATTCACAGCTGATTATTTCGAAGACGATTGTTATTGTACAGTACTTGACTTACTTGGATAGAGATGATGGAAAGCGTGAAGTGTCTTTGGTAGAAAGAGAGAATTCTTACGAGGAATTAGGTGACAAAATTTCAGGAAGGATTTCATTTATCAAAATCTAACTACAGTGTCATTTCTGCTACAACAAATAGATCACTTGAAATAACACAAAAACAGTCATGTTTCTCTTGTGGATCGGCTGCTTTATTACGATTCTATGCAACTGTTATTTTCTGTATTTTAAGATGGAATACTCGAATATCTCTTTCTATATATCACTGGCTGAACAAAGAAAGGTTATGGATGGAGCTTAGGATAATGCACAGTTTCCTGGTATGAATGGGGTCCTGGACCGTACACACATTCGTACTAATCTTCTGCATCCTTTTCCTTTATGGATATTCCATCTTTTTCAAATGTAATATATTTAAATATAGTAATCAAGTCTATCGATACTTCAATCTCACATTGTGATATAATCATTCTTGCATTTAATTTTACATTTTGTACGATTTTAACCTAACAGTACTGAAAAACAAAGAAATGCAACACGCAAACATAACAGCGTCCAAAGGCAAACAAATGCAACGCGAAAATGTAGGACACGTTCGTTTCGATGTAGAACGGAGTAAGCGCAGTCGTTTTTAGACGTTGACTGTTATCTTTGCAGAGGTATGGATGCTTTCCTTTAGTAATTTTGTAGAAAGAGTGTACCATCATAGACTTTACTCTGGTTAAATGAGGTGTCACCTAACCATGTTTAAGTAATCGGTGATTATGAGTGGTGCACAGAAATTATATTTTAACCACGGCTATTGTTTAATCTTCGTTTCGTAACCTATGATTACTGCGTTTTTAACCGAGGTTGATGCACTTCACCAGCCAGGTTTTAACTTTGGTTACCATTATACCACCGAGAAAGATACTGTTCAATGGGAGGTGAATATATTTCATGTGGAGTAGAGGACGGAGGGACGCTGAGAACGCATATGGTGCTCTTCACATAATATATTCAATGTGAGCAAGCAGATAATCGTATGATAAATGCGCCTTTAAGACGCTATTATGTTATTACGATCGTAAAAGTGTCAAAAAACAATCAGGAAACCTGAGAATGAGTTTTCTCTTACAACAAGAATGAATATTTGCCACCAGAGAGAGAGCTCTCGTAGTAGATCACACTATCTACAGATGCGTTCGCAAGTGAACTACGAGTCTGATACAGTGCCGACGATAAATCCATACTACGAACGCGCGTCGCGAAAATTAACCTCTCTCCCAAAAGCAATATCAGGTCTGTAATTAATTTATGAAAATCCGGTCATAAAAAATTTAGGGCTTATGACTTAGAGAGCCCGAATGATAAATACAAGGCGGAGAGAGGGGACAGAAAGGACCCGATGGCTGTGCGGCAGTTTGTTCAATAACCTCATACACTGAATAATTTATTACACATACTGTGCGCAAAGAGAAAGCATTATTCAGGCCGTTCTGCAGGTAACAGTCAAAACAGACTGCAGGCATTCCTTTAGAAACTACTTCAAAACGCGCTACTCCAGGTAGAATTTGTGCTGTTTAGGGTATTCATATATCCTATATTTTTATTTTCCTTACATAATTTGATTATTTTATTTGTATGTCATCTAAAAGCTTGAACTCTCTAGTTTTGATAAATATATCAGTTTTGTCTCTATGATGTTTGGTTAATTAATTAGCTGAATTTTTATTGACTGAAAGCACCCTTTCTTTAAACCGTTAGTGCAATTCTGTAAGTGCCAATCCGTTATATTCTGTCAATTTTATATATTTTTCATGTAATAACAATTCGAATTTGGCTGTAGAGTTTCAATGTATTATTTTTATACAGTCAGGAAGCTGTGTATTTGGTTTACAATTTTTCTTACCCTCAGGATGTAGATGATTTTTCTCCATATTCAGTTTTACAGCATTTTACAACACTAATGTTAACATAAAGTGCACTTAGAATTGAGATGTTTTCATCATTCTTGCACCGGAATGAAACTGATTAACGTAGCGAAGTGTCAAACTACAAACAGTATCCTACTGCTTAAGGAAGGTAATTTAAAACTCCAAGATCTTAAATTATTGTTTTTTTTTTTTCAAAAATAAAACGACACTTTTCTTTAATGGGATAAAATAGGAAATAACTGTTTTCAGAGCTTATTCTGTGTTCGTTTAGGAGTAGGACGGTGAAAGAGATTTTGCTCTAACATAAAAACTGTGGGTCAAGGACTAAAACAAATTTCCGTTTTAGCTCTAAAAAATTGCCCCCCCCCGTCATCCTAAAAAGTATTTCACATACTTATTTTAGGTGAAAATTCTTAATTATGTATAAAGTAATCAGGCAAAGAAAAGTTGTTAAAATTTGGATAAAAACTGCAAATTTTTCTCCCAAGGGTATAAGTAGCTTAACTAAATAAACTATTTTATCTCTTTATCGTCTCTAGTTAAACCTCAGTTCGGTTTGTGAACAGTGAAATTTTGTCTTTCTTCCGCAGGAATTGGGCGTGCATCTTGTTTTGCATTTAATCTAATAATATTAAGCAGTAGTAAAATGGTGCGATAACTACAAGATAAGAGTCGCCTGCTATTTTCAAAAGTAAATTTGTTAATTTCCTAATATGTCCAATAGCTTACCCATTCACCTAGACACTACTAGTCTACTTTGTAATTGATTCACTAGAGCAGAAAATAAGTCTATAACTTATTTACTTAGTAATGCACTCATCCAGTCAGTACCTAACATTCCCACCAGTCACCAACTCATATTCGAGAACCTGTCCGCCAAATAAGCTCACTTACTCGATTACTCAATAACCTACAATAAGTCAGTCACTTACGTGGCCAATTCACTCAACAACTAATCCACATACTTAAAAATCCATTCATGTACCTCACTAATCAATGACTAACTCACCTACCTTATCTAGCAACAATAACTCACCTATTGAACCGGTGAAAAACTCATTCACCCATTCAATCAGTAACTGAAGTACACACTTAAGCACCCACTGAAATATTCAACTAACTGACAACTCATTTACCTACTGAGTCAGTAGCTAAACCATACATTTAGTACCCACTAAGATATTTAAATCATCAACAAGTCACATATCCACCTTCTTCATTAAATGAAATCACTCGCCAGAATCTACACCATCTACCCATTTACTTACCCAAATAATCAATAACTCAATTCAACCACTTAGCAACTAAACTATGCAATGTATAACCCACTTTCAATTTCAACTCTTCAATAATATAACTCACCCGCCCAGTAACTAAATCATCCTCTTCCACAATCCACCTAGTACCTATGAAAATGATTTATAACTTAACTTACTTACCCAGTAATTAAACTACCCATTTCAGAACCCACTTACCTATTCAGCTGGTCAACAACATAACTCATCCATTCAGTAACTAAATCATTAATTTCATAGCCGAATTACCTACGTACCCATTAGATCAGTAACTCACTTATCCAATTCAAAACTCGCTTACTTATGCAAATGACCAATAAATCAACCCATCCACCCAGTAATTAAACCAACCAATTTCTCATCCAACCGATGAATATCTCAACTCATTCACCCAGTAAATAAATCGTTAATTTCATAATAGATCAACTTACCTAACAGGTCACTAAATTACCCATTCGGTATCTACATCGCTCACTTTATTAACCACTGAAATATCAATTTGGCCAACAACTCACTCACCTACCTAGTAACTGAAACATCAACTTCATAACCCATTTACGTTGTGATGAAGTTTGTTGGAATCACTTCTATTGGAGTGCGTTGTAGGTGACTTAGTAAAAGACCTAAGTCCTTTAAATAACCAAGGACTGCCAATGCTTAAGTTTATTAATCAATCTTGAAATACAAGGCGTAGTACAAGTGATGAAATGAAGATGATGATAATTACTCGTTGCCACGTGGCCCACTCGTCGCCCTCCCCAGCACTTCTGCTGACTGCAGAGCTATTATAATAATAATGATGCTTCTCCAACGATCGGCGCGCAGTTTTATCGGCTCGCGCCAGTGACGCTACGGTAACCTTTGAAGTCCGCGTGATTCGCGTCTACTCGATGGCGTACCCACGCCGTGGCCAGGGCGATGACCTGCCTTTGGACTTTGACAGATAATCCTTTAATCATTAACCCCAGTGCATACACGACTCAAATGATAAATTTTAGGTCAAGTCTGCACGAGTTGTGAGGATGGAATACATTTTGGATTTACAGTATTAATGATGTCACTCTAAACATTAATTACAATCATACCAATTATATTCATTCCACTTATAATTATACCAATCACAATCATACCAATCATGTCCCTACAGTAAGTGGGCGCTTATCACAACGTATCCAATTTATAAATGTCTTATTTTTAAACAGAGTAACAAAACTCATCACTGATAACCAACTGATCAATAACCCACTCACCCATCCAGTAACTACACCACTCACTCATTAGCATACACGTATATCCAATCGATCAACAACTCACAGACTATCCCTAGAGCCTAGAGACAGTCAAAATTCTTGAATAAAAGGGGCTATAATTCTTGGTTAAAAAGGATAAAAATTCTTGAGTGGAAACGAAAATTTCTTCAGTAAACCTGAAATTTTCACCGTGTTTTATTAAACTACTTTGTTGCTTAAGATAATAGACAATTGAAGAGTTCACAGCCATAGTGGACCAAGCGCCATTTATTAAAAACGGAGAAAGCAAGGGTTAAAGTTAAGTGAATACCCTAGCTTAATGAAGATTGACATATCATTTAGTTTTAATGTGTATACTTTATATTACTTGCTATATGTTTCCATTGAATTATGGTAGGCCTAATAACTTAATTTTAACCCTTGTTTTTTACGGTTTTAGTAAATGGCGCTTGGCCCACTATGGTTCTGAACCCTTCAATTATAATTAGTCTATACATTCACAGTTTTACGTTGACAACAATTCTAAGATACTTAACATTATTTAACATTCAAAGTTGTATGCAGACAACAGTTCTAAGTTTGTCATTGTAAGGTTTGTTCTTGTTAGCACACACGAGAACTGTGAAAAAAAAAGTTCACAGTTAACATTAGAAACTGGAGCCCATATAGCTTGGAGTGCTCAGTCCACAAAATCACTGTGATCTTCACGTAACGACAGCAAACCTTCTCGCACTCAAAGTCCAGGACTATTTTAACTATGTGCATTTTTCAAACAGAACTTCTAAAATTTCCAAATTTAGATAATTTATTTATTAATTGCTGAAAAATTGCGTCTTTTCGCGAATAACATAAAATATGCTAAATTCGTGAGTCACAGGATTTTTGCGATTTTTCGCTAGTTGAAACGTGTAATTATATGATACTTTTTAAGTGAACCATGTTTATTTGGTTTTTAGATTTTTCTCGATTTCGCGAGTCACGAATTTTGACTATCTCTAACTATCCCTTAATAAGTCACCTACTTCATAATTCATTTTACTCTCGAACTGACTAATAATTCGCTCACCAACACTTTCAATACTAAAACCACCAACCAACTAATCTATAACTAATAATTATGGCTATGAAAAGGGAACAGTTATAGCTAGTGATGGTGCCGAGTATAGCTGCGGCGGGTGGAATGGGGTGAATTTCCCCTACAACTTGACGTAAGCAGCGTATAGTCTGTACCGCTGCTTACGTCAAGTTGTAGGGGAAATTCACCCATTCCACCCGCCGCCGCAGCTATACTCAGTACAATCACTAGCTGTAACTGCTATAACTGCTCCCTTTTCATAGCCCTACTAATAATAATAGTTTTACTCACTAAATCACAAACGTAATATTCCACTCACCTATTCAACTGATCAATGTCACTCACCAACACAGTGAGTTAACTAACGCAGATACTCAATATTTCACCTAGGCACTAGATCAATAACTCACTCACCCAACCATTCAATCAGTAACTTACGTACTCGTCTAATTAGTACCTCAATCTCCGATTCACTCACCATTACTAATTCAATAATTCAATCATACACTCAATTATCTATTAAGTAATCTTACTTATCCAGCAATTAAATCGCACATATTCATTCATTGTCCTACCCACTAAGCTACTTCTTGAATTAGTTAGTCTCTAGTCATTCATCCACGCAGTGACATAACAATTGCATTACTCACTCCGTCGATTTAATTAATTTATTTATTCATTCACCCATTCACTGAAAGTCTAACGAAATCAATAACTTCAATCAGGCATTCATTCGCTTCATCACCTTACCCACCCACTCGCTCACTCAGTAACAACTTCTTGTCTTTTAAAAATAAAGCTGGCCAGAAAAACACAGCACAATAAGCGCGACAATCTGATAACGCTACTTCCCTTCAGTAGCTTTGAACTGTAAGAGAATAGCTTACTCTTGTATTCTTTTATAACCAACATTTGCTGACGAGAGAATCAGGACAAAAAATAGAGAGAGAGGAGTTGAGCCGACATTAGAAATAAAGTTCTAGTGGCTTGGGAAAGTAATACACTGTTTCCATTCCACCAAAAGTGCATAGACGTACTTTCATTTTCATCACAGAAATATTTCGGGGAAAAAAACTGTTTCACAGGCGAAGCACATGCGGCAGGGGCTGTATAGCCACCACATCAGCATCGGCACCGCTTAGCAGCCGCGTTGAGATAACCACAGCACAATAGGATTTGGAACGGTTCCCAATTTCTCTTCCCCCCTATTCCAAACAACCCCTCTCCCGATTATACGCTCACCTCACTCTTTACCCCTCCCGCAATCACGGGCTGTTGCACAGGGTAATATCCTTTCGTAGAAGAGGGTGAGAAAGGGTAAGGAAGTTATCAGATAGCACCACCGATCCCCACTATAGGTTTCCCACAATTCGTTGCTGGTTTTCGATAGTAAAATTTTTATTCATAATTGAAAATATGGTAGCAATACTAAGTACGATATTAGTGGCACATATGTTGAAAATTTTGTCAGCTATACATACAAAGGAACATAAACTTAAACCTTGAATCCTCCTCAGAGACCTCTTTAGGAATAGAACTGCGAGGTGCACTATGCAAAATTTGTACCGAAATAACCACACGGTCAATAGATGCAAACTTTGAAGCGAAACGTGGAATGTTTCATTAAATTAATGTATTAATGCATTTATTTTGGTTAAAATAGGCAAGCATGTAGGCACTAAAAACAGTACAAATGGCCTGTGAAATAGGCATTTAATAATCATGGAAACAGACAAAAAATATACAAATACTTAATAAACTATTCCATACAGTAGGCTTACTCACTTTCCTTGGTTACATGTCAAAACAAGATGCTTTTTTAAGTTGTCAACTGTCAGAGAGAACGTTTTTCATAGAGGAAAAAGATCTTTCTACTTCTACTGAAGTGATAGGAGCAAACTTACAACAACGTATTTCAGAAGGACCGTCTCTACTTTCTTTCATAGATCGGGAAAAACCGACTGTGTATTGTCTCAAAAAGAGAGATGTGAGAAGGGATTAGAGACTTCAAAGTACGCGTGACTTGTGCGTGCAAGCGACAACAGTAACAGGACCTGAAGACTTGCTTTTAATACTTCCCTCATCCCCTTTCCTTCGCTGGTAAACCCCGAAGTGACCTGAGCACTGATGGTTATACTGTTCAAACATCTTAAGTGACATAAAAGATGGAATCGGAGGGGAGAAAAGTTTACGACTTCTTGGAAACATATGTATTGCTGGAGAATAAGATTTTCAGCAAATATTTGTGTGGGGTGAATATATATTTTTAATTTGTACAACCGTTCTTTTTTGTTTTTTTTTTATATAATGTATGTGCGGTTTATTTTAAATGCATTAAAATATATAAAATGTACAATAACCATGTATAAAGGCTAAAAAAAAGCATTTAACCTTAAAATAGGTAACGTGAACTAAAACAGGCAAAAAAGGAAAAGTAAAAATTGGACCTATCGTCCCCAAATGTGTGGAAACGTGTTTATCTCTAATAGGTCTTTCATATATACACTCAGTTAAAAAAGGCATTTTTCCTAACATTCGGGCTCTAGTCATGTGTTTTCATATAGTTCATGTACATTGAGGGATATCAAATGGCATGTGAGTTGTTATTTCACGGTTAGTATTATATAGGTCTATTATACTGAATAAAATTTCATAACAAGTCACACTTACACGAAAAAATTAACAATTACTATCATAGTCAAGTATCTTTGAATGTCAGCAGAGAGACGCACCATCGAATTTTTAATTCAGCTCAAGCTGTATTCTTTGTGTGTTGTGCTACAGTTCTTTCTGTCTGCCATGAACGTTGCCATAGATTAAGTAACGGAGACACTATAAGGAAATAAAAGTATTATAATAGAACGTTACAAATTTCGGGAATGCGAGATTTTAAGAAGTGGAGAGTATTTCTTTCGCTGTGTCCATCCTACGTTTATAGTGACAGTCAACTCAAATTAGCGTTAGAATTATTTTTTTCACTCGTTATTTGAGTTTCAGTAAATGATTTTGTAAAAATACTTTTACTTTTCCAATTTTTGATAACAGCTTTCTTTTTGACAGTAATTTTAAATATCACATTTGCCGCACAACTTCGACCCACTAACAAAACTGAAGTCTTGGTTTTTTCTGAACCGACGCATTCGACGTGCGAGATGTGAGGCCCGCCTCGCACAAATCCGGACTACACGAGAGATAGTGAGTGGCTTCTATAACTGCGAGATGCGAGGTCTGCGCACCTCGCAACTATAGAAACACTCATTATTCCTCGTGTTGTCCGAATTTGTGCGAGGCGGGCCTCGCATCTGTCACTCGCATGCGTCGGTTCAGAAAAACAAGGCTTTAAAGATACTGTACTCATATCACAGAACCTTGTGTGGTGCGCCTAAAAAGAATATTAGAAGATGAAATCCATGTCAGACTCAACGACCTGATTAGAAAGGAGCTTCAATCCTCTATTTCAACTGTGACAGAAAATCTTTACCATAAATATATGCGTAGGCATGCTTCGTGGCTGGATTATAAGAAAGGTAAAATAGGCTTCATTATCTTACAAATGTTAAAACTTGATATGTACATGTGTACTGTAAATCAGTAGGCTATGTAAGTTACTCAGTTTAAGACTTGTGTAAAATAAATACATGCATATATTGAAGACTTCTAATCAGTGGGTGCGCTTCAGAGTCCCACCTGCCTCGTATGACTGATTTTGCGCTTCAAAGTTCTACTTTGGTACGCCTAAAGGTTTCGTTTGAATAGTAAGTGCGCTTCGCGGACGCAGCGCTCTCTAGTGAAGTAGTAATAATGAATCATAACATTAAGGGGTTAGGTACAGCTTACAGCAGTAAAATTTTGAAAATATTCAACATTTTTTTCCTCCATTACTGTATCTTGTACAATAATGAAAATTAGTATGTGTAAAACACTGTCCTTCTGATATATGATAAAAATATTTTCATTATTTAAAAAAAAATTATATATATATTTTTTTTTCAAAATTCAAAATGGTAGTAGTTCGTTTTGCAGTGACGAAGCGTCTTCCTCATAACTCAAAAACTATCCAACGTTCTGTAATGAAATTTTTCGTGTGTATTTATGAATGTCATATCTACAATATGATGCAAAATCACTTCTCTACTTTTGATAGATTGTCTGATAAAAAAATTGATTCTTTTTAAAAAATGGTCAGCATTTTCTTCTATCACAAAATAAAAATATATATTATTTATTAAGGACTGTAGTTGAAAGAGCATTATATTGTAAAGATGAGTTCAGCAATAAGGTAAAAGAGAGAGAACATGAAAAAGTTAACAAGTTTATGAGTTCTGAGGAAAAAGCTTCATCACTGCACAGTGAACTACCACCGTTTTGAAGTTTGTAAAAAAAATAAATAAATAAATATTTTTTTTAATTGTAAAAATATTGTTTTTCATATAGCAGAAGGGCAGTGTGTTTTATACATACCAATTTTAATTACTTTACAAGATACAGTAAAGGAGGAGTATTAATAATAAATTGTTATTTAATATAAATAAATGTATACATATGACCTTTTCTAGATTGAAAAATACAATTAAATGTTCATATAAAATAGAGGCAAAAGTTTTACCAGCAAAAAATGAACATAAAGATTTAGGTATATTATTTAGCAGCAATTTTACATTTTATAGTCATATTAATAATATTATAAATTTGTCCTATAAAAGTTTAGGTTTTGTTATGAGAAATTCTTGTAAATTCAAAATGAAAACTATAATAATTTTTTATAACTCCATTGTTCGATCTAAATTAGAATATGCTGCTGTTATCTGGAACCCAGTTACTAACAAATATATTCTGTTACTAGAAAAAATTCAAAATAAATTTCTAAAATGTTTATATTACAGACTTTATAATGATTATCCTACCTATGAGAGCTATGCTACAATGCTTCAACATTTCCATTTTACTAGTTTGCAAATTCGACGAAATTGTCAATCTTTAAACTTTCTTTATAAAATGATTAACAATAAGTTGGACTGTGTTGGTTTATTTTATTATATAACATTATATGCACCTAAGCTTAAAACGAAATTTCGAAATTTGTTTTACATACCAAGGACAAATATTGAATCCCACAAAAATTCCCCAGTTTTCCAAATGTTACAGTTATACAATAAATTACATCCTCATCCGAATGTTGATATTTTCAATATGAATTTCTCTAGATACAGAATTATTTGTTATCATATTTTACAGAATATTGTTGTTAGTTAATTTGAAGCTACTTTCACACCTTATTTCAATTTCTCTTTTTTTCTTTCCCTTTTTTCTATTATGTTTCAGTTTTTCATAAGTGTATGTTTCCTTTTCCTTGTTTATGTTTTATCAATTAATTTGTTAGTCGTGAACATTGTAATTGGGCTTTGCCTGTTATGTTCATCAACAAATGCATAAATAAATAAAAAAAAATCAATAAATAAAATGTTGAATATTTCCAAAACTTCTACTGCTGTAAGCTGTACCTAACCCCTTAACCCTCCAGTATTAGCGAGGCATATATTTGTAATCCACTGCTGTTTATTACATCATCACATCTATGCTTTCAATGCTGATAACGTGAAATTTTCAGTACCTTTCTGTTACAGTTTAGTCCTGATATCTGGAGTATTTGAATGTAATTGTGATTCTTTTCTTTGTAGTAATATATATGTTTTTAAAGTTGATTGTAAATTGTAATCCGCACGAGTGTTGATGCCAGTGTGTTTAACAGGTGAGGATACAAGCGTGTATTTTTCAATTTCCTTATCTTAATGAAATTTATTCCTCTAAGCCATTCATAAGACTTTTTACGCATATTTTCTATTGTTATAGTGGTTATTTTATCCAACAATATAAATGGTTAGTAGAAACAGATATTTGATAATACAGAACAATGACTTCTTCTCACGTCGAACAGGCATGAACTTGAAACCCAATAGTGACTTAAATTTTAGGCGTGGAAAATTATAATTCTAGAGTGTAGTTTATAATAACTAAGAATTAAACCTAATAATGACAATAGAGTTTTTAATTTCACAGTTTGCATCATAATGCCACTCATTATGGCATCACTGATTTAAATATTAAAGTTCAAATACAGTTACAATGTTATATCACAAACAGTTTAACAGAATCAGTAATGTTGCTATTATGAAGCAATGTGTTGTAAAATTACACATTCATACGTGTAAAAAAATTGCTTATTAAAAAAAAATGATGGATTACACATGTAATCTGCTCGAGTATTGGTGTCACATACTATGGCGCGAGCACTGAAGGGTTAAAATTAACCGTACAGTATAGAATTGGTCGACGATTGAAAACGCAAAGCATGATGTGGAGTCTTAATGCTTTATGGACAGTGGCGGCTCGTGATAAAATATTATATGTGTTCACAATTTTGTGTTCCAAAATCGAAGAGAATTTGAAATCGTACGTTTAGCCTAATATAAAATGTCATGATTCAAATATTTCACTATCGAAAAAACCGTATATAAATTCAAAAGAACATATAATAATAATAATAATAATAATAATAATAATAATAATAATAATAATAATAATAATAATAATAATAATAATAATAATAATAATGAAACTGAGTCTTTTTATTTCCAATTTTTCCTGGTAAGCCAGTTTACTCAGTTCTTTACTGTTCCAAATTACTTTAACAGAGTTCATTGTTTACATTTGTTAAAAATGAATGCATACAACAGTGCCGTTATTTACAAAAGCGTGTGTTCAGTAATATATTTTGGTTCACAACACGCTGATACACTATGGCCTATACCAGTACTGTAATCCCATTCCATAGATTGATTACTATAAATACATGCCAGTAAATATTATTCTTAAATATTATACACTACCATACAGATACTTAAATTCATACCACCACCACATTCAGCCAGCACGTGTTTGAAAGCCAAACTATGCTATTATGCTGACACTGAAGTATATATATATATATATATATATATATATATATATATATATATATTTTATTGGGTTATTTTACGACGCTGTATCAACATCTAAGGTTATTTAGCGGCTGAATGAAATGAAGGTGATAATGCCGGTGAAATGAGTCCGGGGTCCACCACCGAAAGTTACCCAGCATTTGCTCCTAGTGGGTTGAGGAAAAACCCCGGAAAAACCTCAACCAGGTAACTTGCCCCGACCGGGATTCGAACCCGGGCCACCTGGTTTCGCGGCCAGACGTGCTGACCGTTACTCCACAGGTGTGGACCACTGAAGTATAGTAATTCATAAACTACACTCTCGTAGCAGCATTGTACACACAACCACACAAAGTAAACGTTCCGACAGTGAGATGCTGATACCTACAGGCTAGAATACAGACTATTAAATTTCATCCTCGAGATATATCACGTGAACGATAGCATCGATGCACCTGACATCTGTAGGATAGATTCACTGTTCACTTAATGCTTTGTGCTCTTGACGAGTCATAAGCGGCCAGCGAAAGACAATTTTCTCCCGCGCATGCGTGAAATTCCTGTAACCTTCTTGAAAAGAGCACGGCTTGTACGTGAACGGATGTTGCCAAGTTTACATAAGAAGTTTATGCAAGATGCGGGAAGTTAAAAATACTCGATTCTGATATTATACATTCCCACTACTTCAATACGTATTAAATAATAAAACTAGTCGTGCATTAATGGCAACAAGGTGTTCATGTGCTCTTGTGCTCTTATTGACGCAACGCCACTGTTTATGGAAGCCACGGAAATGGGTTCCAATCATGCTCACACAAGGATGTCACCCCACTCTGCTATATTATTCCTACCAAATTCGAATAGAAGGGCAGTTAAAATCAAGGAAAATATAGGGTCTTAACCAATCTCTTTGAGATCTCATCCCGAAATTTATCGCAATGCCTGCGGAACTCCGAAAGACAGGACAAGTTATCGTTCTGAGAACTAGCTGATTGGAAGGATCAACATTTAGTATTTTTTATTATAGGATTTTCTACAGCACTGTACTTTCCCCTCAAGCAAATAAAGTGCATTACATAAAAATTATCATTCTGTTCATTTAATTTTTTTTTCCTCCACTGTTCCCTATATGATATAGTATCTGGATCTTGTAGTCCTTTCATTTCCGTCAACTTCAACAACAATAAAGGAGGTCACGAAGAAAATAGATGAAACAATTCTTTGTAGGTCAAAAGCGAGGTTAAATAAGGAACTCCTGAAGGTCAAATAAGGTCAATCTCACAAACAAATAATTGGTACACAGAATGTGCGTGTTTGTACTTAATTTGTTTTCACCGAAAGGCAACATGCTCGTTGTTTCAAGAGCGTAATCCATAATCTTCGACTCCTCGCTAATTGACGAAATGGAAGATTTATTACGATTTGCTACGTTAATGAATTGAACTGACAATACAGATTTAATTGAATGCTCCTATAAACCTAATCGAATAGTGATTTAATTAATGATTCATTGACTTTGTGTGATTGACTAATTATATGGTTAAATTAATTAATCGGCTCGCATACGAAGGCTTTAGACTATTTGTGAATGATAAGAGAACATTCTCTGTTGTTTCCAACAAACCCGGGTTCGATTCTGAACAGGAAAATAGCGATTTATCTCTCTCCTACTGGAAAATTGGGTACACACCTTATATTTTATTTGTTCCGTGCTGTTTTATTGAGTAACTGTGAGCCATGGTGACTACATAACTAGGGAGTCCTATTATAGCTATGGAGCTCTATTTCTACATACTGTACGTTACTGTGCGCCATGGGAACAGCTCGTTCAGAATGATATTAGGTTTCAAAGTTTGATGCGCAATAGAAACTCAAATTTACTAGGGACGGGAATTCGTCAGTTTCTCTTTAAGCGGCATAAAAAAACGGATAATGAGAATAGGCTACATAAAATTATAAGTCACCATCATTTTACTGACAATGATCGGGACAGAATAGTATACAGAAGCAATGGCAAATTTCCATTTTGTTATTTTGTATTCATTCAGTAGTTACTTAATATTGATAAATGTATTTTTTATGTGATGATAACGATAGAGTGATTTTGCAGTTTATTCTACGTAATACAAAAATCTTGAAACACACTATTTTGTTTTTAATTCACGTAAAGACACTTCAGTGATTTATTAAAAATACTATATATTTTATATGCATAATTCCTAGACTATGTAAACTAAAGTTACCTAATCCCGTGATACTCCTAATTCCGTGATACGTTTTTTTCACTGAATGTCACGGGGTTGGATCTCTTGCTAGGAAGTTCAACGATGCCTCAAAAGTAGGCGAAAGATATAATCTTTCGAGAAAGATGTATGGCGCTATGGTCGAACGACAAAGCTTTGACTGACATTAAATTTTAAAAAAGTATCACGGTATAAGGGGTATCACGGAAATAGGCAACTTTACCAAATAATACAGTAGTAACACGAGCTGCCGTCAAGAAGTGAAAAGAAGGATTGCAATGCAAAGGAAATTTTTAACAGAAAAAGAAACACTGCGTACCTTTGAAAAAATATCTAAGGAAAAGACTAGTGAAGTGCTTACTTTGGAGTATAGCACTGTATGGGACAGGAACATGGACATTACGATGAAGTGAAACATTTGAAATGTCGATATGAGGAAGAATGGAACGGGTGAAATGGACAGACAGAATAAGAAATGAAGCTGTGTTGGAAAGTGTGAGTGAAGAAAGAATAATGATGGAACTGATCAGAAATAGGAAAAGAAATTGGCTGAGTCACTGGCTAAGAAGAAACTGCCTATTGAAAGATGCTCTGGAAGGAATGATGAACGGAAGAAAAGTTCAATGCAGAAGGAGATATCAGATGGCAGACAACATTAAGATACATTAATGAAATGCGGAGACTAAGATGAAGGAGGAAAATACGGAAGATTGTAGAATGCTGGGTTTGCAGTGAAATACTTTCCCTTGGGCTGAAAACTATGAATGAATGAATGAATAGCCTCCTGCTCGAAGGAGGTAAAAATTAAACTGAAATCACTATGAGAAATAAATTAATTCCATATATAATAATTAGTATCTCTTAGGAAGACAATTTCTTTCGATGCTAACTACAGTGTGGGACTCAACTCACCGGCCCTGGCCGGAGAAGACATCACAGGGGAAGCTGGGAGTGAGGATGTAGTGGGACTGATAAGAGGTGTTGACAGGCTAAAGGTTTGACAATTCAGCTACTGTAGAGGTTAATGTATGTATAGTGAATAATTAATGTTTTTATAAAGCTTGTACTGTGGATGCTATCAGTTCGGAAGCTGGCGAATAGAGACGCGGTTTCAAGTAGGTTTGGAGTAACAGTTTGTCTTCTTCACAGGGCTGGTGAGATCAGTCTCGTATAATGACTTTCAGGTTTACTGTACGTAATACAAAACTACTGAAAAATATTGCTCTGTTTTGATTTACGGGAACACACTTTAAATTTTATTAAATTTACTATTATGTATTTCATATGCATAATTCCTGAATATGCATACTGAATATGAACAAAATCAGAAGAAATTATCATAGCAGACAGATAGCAAAATAATTATTTTTCCAGTAACAGAGATGTTGAAAACGTATAGACTACTTTCATGAAAATATCGAAATCAATATGTATTTTCTCATTAAAATTCTAACGATAAAGCAAAAAGGAATATATTTCACTTGTACATTAACATACTGTAATTGATACCAGGAAACTGGCGATAAAACAAAATTTCATTAAATAAAAATTGTCATTTACAAAAATATTTCTGCACCGAAGTTCATAAATGAAAAAATGTCAAGTCTAAAAGGAAGCTAATAAGGAGTGCAATAGCTTAGTATAAAGTGCTTACGTGTCAGTGATGTTTCTTATCCGATCATATAACAGCGCGAATAAATTCTGATCATATTGGATTCCGTTACGAACATGTTTCAGACTTTTTATTTGGTTATTTAACGATGCTGTATCAACTACTAGGTTATTAAGCGTCGATGGAAATGGTGATATCGAGATGTTATTTGGCGAGATGAGGCCGAAGATTCGTCACAAATTGCCTTATGCTTGGGGAAACCTATGAAAAAATCCAACCAGGTAATCAGCACAAGCGGGAATCGAACCCATGCCCGAGAGCAACTCCGGATGAACAGGCAAACGTGCTACCACCTAAGCTACGCCAGTGGCTGCCTACTTTATGTTTTGATAAATTTTGTACGTATGTGGTTTTCAGTTGTAATTCTTGTAATGTCAATACATTCCATTGCTTTCACAAATATTAATAAGTTATATACAAATCTCACAGAACAGGAAGGTTACAAAACCCGCTTTAATTCTCAGAATCCCTTAAGGCAACGACTTCACGTAGCGATTCTCTGACTTGCTAAGCTAAAATGCGACATAAAAATTTCCGTTCTCGAATTCTATAGGTGCGAATCTTCTTCCTCTCCCCTCCTACCTTCTCCTTATCTCCTTCCTTCTTTCCTACCTCGATTATCGCGGGACAATAAATACCGGCAGAGAAATAAACCAATCGTGCATAGTCTGAAAATTGGTAAACTTTGTAACACCAGCACTTCTGGGGAGGGAGATAGCCCGTGCCGTGCTTCTCCCCCCTCCTCCCATTTTCTCTTTCTCGAGAAACAATGGTCCAACGATTTACATAATGGAATGGCCAATATAATGCTAGGCGACCAGCCGGGCCGTACTGAAGCCCTAGGAATGAATTTATACTGTATATGTGTTTGTTTTAATATGCAAACGATATTAGTTGCGTATGCATAAGCCTTATACAAAGAATAGAAGAAAAATAAGAACGAAATGAAGTGTGATGCGAAGGGTAGAAGAAACTAATTTTCAATGTTAAACAAAATCGGCAATTAAGTTTTTTATTTACTTACATTTTATATGCAGTCAGCTTCTTATATGTACATTTAAATTGCTGTTCAAGCTTAAAAGACTTCACATTATAAGTATAGGCTAGGCCTATTTATTACGGAAAAAAATATATGAATATAAGGAGTGACATCTTAAAGATGTTAATGTGTCGTCCTGCTAAACTATTCGTGATACGTCAGTGAATTTTAAGTTTCTAACAATAATTACAATTAAAAGCAATGTGCGTTGGATAATGCAAATAAGAACTAAATTATTGCACCTACATAATTGTCTTAACCTCTTCAGTTGGGAATTTATATTTAAAAAAAAACTGAAAGAAAAATCGGCCACAATCATTCCGGGGTTCAAAAAAAAAAAAAAAAAAAAACAAACAAATCAAGTCTTTATAGAAAATCAAATTTTGGGTCAATTTTGACCCTTGGGGCCCCAAAATTTTAAATTTTAATCTATAATTCTGGTATAGAAATGTTGCAAAAGTGATACTCTTCATTTCTATCAAATTTAATTTTTCAAAACTTTCAAAAGTATTCAAGACACTGCAAAAAATTTGAAAGAAAATTATGTACAGCAGCGGTCATCAAAACAGTGCACGCTCGGGCTAGCGTCTCTTGCCCGCGGACAAGACACAGCACTAGCGTGCTGGCGGGTATGCTGTCTCTCTATCCCTTGTGTACGACAGAGCAGAGTTTCTTACCCTCTATGCACTCTACCCATTTCAGTGAGTGCTGACGACCACTGATGTATAGTATACTCTACAACAGGACTGAAGAGGCTAAATGAAAAGTTAAATTTCCTTTAAACCATTGCAATCATCATCAGACAGGGAATAAGTTACACCATATTTAAATCATATTTAAATCGCCTATTTAATAATGCTGTATGAACTACGAGGTTATCTAGTGTCGTTGGGATTGGTGATAGCAAATGAGGCTGAGGATTCGCATTGACATTATCTGACTTATATTCAGAGAAAACCTCGGAAAGAAGCAAACCAGGAAATCCGCCCAAGCGGGATTCAAACATAAGCCCAAGAGTAACCTCGGATTACGAGTCTCACTCATCACCCGAAACTAAGTCGGTGGATTCTGTAGAACTATTTTTAGTTGGTTATTTAACGACGCAGTATCAACTACCAGGTTATTCAGTAACAGTGGAATATTGGTGACTGCGAGATGGTATTTTTGCGAGATTAGCCCGAGGATTCGCCATGGATTACCTGACATTCTCCTTACGGTTGGGGAAAACCTCGAAAAAATCCAACGCGGTAACCAGCCCAAGAGGGAATCGAATCCATGCTCGAGCCCAGTTCCGCATAAACAGGTAAAGGCTCTACGGACCGAGCTAAGCTGGTGGCTCTTTTTCATTTCGTTTATTCTAAGACGCTTTTATCAACTGCGATGGTTATTTAGCATTTCAGTGATATGCTAGCTAAGTTTATATGAGTCCACGGTCCAGCACTGAAAGTTACCCAGCAATTACTCTTAATGGGTTGAGAGAAAACACGGAAAAAACATGAACCAGTTAACGTATTCCAATCAGATTTGAACCCGACTCAGTTCCACAATCAGACAAATTAACCGTTACTCCACAGTAGTGAACGCTCTTTCTTTAATCATATTCCTATCATTATTAGTTCAGAAGATAAAACTGGGCGAGTTCTCTAACTATACAGCTTTGCTTGCATATGGAAATTAAATCTGTATAAATGTTGACAGCTTCCAAAGTTAAGTATCTCGGAAAACAAATACAATCCAATAAATCGCAAGGCCTTAATTTATTTCCAACGCTAACAGTCACGTAAAAATTGTTTTATACTTGTCACCTAACACATTTGACAACAGGAGGTGATTATTCATTTGTTTTTTTTTATTTTAGTTTGTTTATTTAACGACGTTGTATCAAGTACTAGGTTATTTAGCGTCGATGAGATTGGTAATAACGAGATGATATTTGGCGGGATGAGGCTGAGGATTCGCCATAGATTACCTTGCATTCACATTACGGTTGGGGAAAACCTCGTAAAAACCCAACCAGATAATCAGCCCAAGCGGGAATCGAACCCGCGCCCTAACCCAACTTCAGACCGGCAGGCAAGCGCCTTAACCGACTGAGCCACGCCGGTGGCTTATAGTCTTTATCACGTTTTTATCATGTTAAACAGCGGTGCATAATGTTGCAAGCACGATCCGCGTATGTACTGAAGTAAACGTTTTTCATGTTCTGTTTCAGTTCATTTTATGTAGGCTTCTGTAATAAAAATTCATATTAGCACACACTGGGGGTAAAAACGATTAAGATAAATTTGTTTATTTTTATGTCTTGCTTTAATTTATGTACGTTATTATTGCAAGTCGTAAATTTAGTATAAGAAAAGGAAAGGATAAAATACAATGGAATATTGCTCACTATATTCTTCAAGAATTATAAAACTAGGGAAAGACTACAGTAAGATGGAGATTGGAGAAGCAGTTCAACATGGAGTCAAAACTGTATTTTAAATCTATATGAAATACAGAGATAAAACATAACGAACAAAGGAAAAAAATAAAGTGTATATTTAAAACGTATGTCAATAAAATGTTCTCGTAATGAAAATGACACCTAATGCCTACTACAGCTGTAACAGGCATGCTGTATTATACAAGTGAAAAATCCCGCTCCTCAAAACAACAGTAATTTATATACGGCGCCTTGCGGGAGCAGCAACCAGCGAAACTGCCTTGTCAAAGAAGTGGCCGCAGAAGCAAGGAGTATTGCTAATTACAGTAAGACCTTGCCTTCTTGAATAGCTACTCCAGTAAATTATTTAATTTATAATAATTTATGAATAAAGACAAATACAGTTTTTTAGAATGTAGTTTCTGTAGTTTATAGAAAACCTGCATTTTCTGGTGGAGATTTTCCGTTCCTTTTTTGGCAAAGCAATTCTATAACGCTGTAGCTTTTGTGAGAATAGAGAAGAGTATAGCTACGTTTTTTTTTATTCTTTTTCTTTCCGAATTCCCATTGACAATAGCACAAGTACTGCACTACCGATATCGCAAGAGAGTCGACTGACTCCTAAGAGGGTCGTTGCACGTTTCCACGTCTTAGGAGGGTAGAAGGGGGCAATAGAACCTGGAGGTGGCAGGTTAACGGTCCCGTTGGGGGACGAGGACGACCAAACAACCTTCGACCTCCTCTCTCCTACTCTTTATATATAAACAAACAAGATGAAGAAACAGGAAAGAAACATAACAGCAACTGAGCTATAAATCACAAAATTCGTTTCTTTGTCTGAATGTCTAATACACTTTTAATCGGATTAAAATATGATTAAAATCAGTACAGTCACAATATGTAATATACTGTGTCCAGTTTGTAAAGTATAAGTTACCTGCATTACTACTGTATAGTAAAACTCACGGATATGAGTTCAAAATATGGGTCTGGCCAAACACAAACGTTCTCAGTTGTACCAAACCACATATCAAATTATGTGAGCAAAACTTCACTATACCGCCAAGCGGTTCCGTTACTTTCGGATGTTGTACACGTAAAGACAAGCTCTGTTAGACTCAAGGAACATGGCAGTAGTCTATATGCAACGGATAAAGAATACCAACGGTCTACCGTTTTAGTAAAGATAACTGCACCTTAACATCGTGGTCTAAGACATCATGCATGGTCTCAGATTATGTAATGAATACTGGTTCGAGTCCTCATGGGGAAGAAATTTTTCACGGAATTTTGGCCAGAGTATGGAAGCAGTGTCTACCAAGTATCGTGATGAATTTACGAAGCTACGAATAGATTGCGAAATCTGGTTTCGAAAACCAGCTATAACGGCTAAAAGGGGATCATCGTGCTGATCACACGTTACTTAACTTCCGGTTGGATGATCGTTCACCTCTGCTGAGACGTGAGGTCAGCAACCGACTAGTCGGCCTTGGCTTCTCATGGATTGTCGCGTCATGAATTATTATTCTTAAAGCATATGGCGAAAAGTAAGAACAAAACTTCTTCTAAAACGTTAAAAATAAATGGATCAAAACAGAAAACAAATATAAAGATGTAAGTATAAAAAAAATTGTTTTGTGTCTACCGAAAGGTAAATTGCCGCACAATGGTGCAGCGAAGTTTTATTCAACCCGAAACTTATTATATGTCTATTAGTGTTTACTATACTGAGTGAGCAAAAAGCATGGAACAATGCTTGTAACTTTCTTATTTCTAATTTTATGAATAAACTATTTATACAAAAGTTGTAGGTATCAAGGAAGGAATAGGCTATCTTGAATATGTTTTCAAATACTATGCGTTTCATTTATAAAGAGTGTGCCAATGAGTCTGTTATTTTTAAATGGTACCATGTGTTTATTTCCCCATTTTTGGATTCTTCGGGTCTCACTACGTACAAAATCATATTTTTTTTTTCCATTTATAAATTGTTTTGTAAAAATTGCCTCTTTTGATGACAATGTATGTGTACTGAACAAAGGGAAATTTTAATGCTTCAGTACATCAATCTGTCAAGGCTTTGGATTAAAAAATTGCAGACAAAAGCTAATAGAAACAAGTGAATAAAGCTAATAAAACAATTTAATAACAATGGTTATTTCATTTCAATATCTTCAATGTCAGATTTATGTGGAACTCTACGAGATATAGTAACCGCAGAAAGAAATAACACCAAGGAAATTTTTTCTCACGTAATATGCAATAAAGAAAACTAACGAATATGTAACAAAGTAAACTAACGTTCTCTATGTTGGAAAAGTGGAAGAGGTAGATGGGCAATGTCAGATTTATGTAGAGGTTTCGATGAACGTGGAACTTTACATAACCTAAAAAATAAAGACTGCAGTAGACAGAGAAAAGTGATATCGTCATCGAATTCACACGACCGGAGAATTCAGGAGAAAGTGCTCGCACTATGGCAATGAAACATCATTGATGTGAGCTATACGGTAATTTCTGCAAATATAAAATTCTGAGATGTTTATTAAGCAATGCCTTATAATTCTGTGCCATTTAAAGTTAAAAAAAATTGATAGCCTAATAGATGTAAATAATATAAATAGAAACATTATCCAAAGGTGCCCCTTCTTCCCATTGTCATTTATGATGACATTCTAAGCAATTCATTTCATGACATGACCAGCAGCATCCTGAAATCAGATAGTTCCAGGAGAAGTTGTAGCACTAACTGCTTCTGTGGTCATTCACCTTAAGTTAGTTAAAACAAGTAGCAAATAATCTTTTGCGAAATAAAGATCCTTATTGGTGCCTTTCGTCGCGTAGTCCCGTCCCTTCTGATAGCTCTTTTTTCTGAAGGAGGTAGACTTTAAAACACGAAAAACAAAACCCACAGAAAGAAATACCTATCTAATTAATTTATGTGGCGAAGTAATTTTTACTCTGATATTAATTATACAATGACATCCTTAATTTTATTCTACATAATACACAATACCGCGAAGAAGATAGCATGGTTTTAAGTTTCTGAGTAATTTGATTTGAATTAAATCGATTCACTTTCCTACTGCATATATATCGTTTCCGAATTAATTGACATTCAGATACTGAATATGAACAAATATGGTCATTAAATATTTAGAAGAAACCGTCCTACATACAAATAGGCAAATGGCAAGCCTTAAGTCACTTTTTCACCTAAAAAAGGAAAAGAAAGTTCAGGATAACAGAAAGGGTTTGGAATTGAACGGGTTACATCAGCTCCTTGTTTATGCGGATGACGTGACTATGTTAAGAGAAAATCCACAAACTATTAGAGAAAATTGGAAGTAAATCCCGAAAAGACAAAGTATGTGATTATGTCTCGTGACGAGAATATTGTACGAAATGGAAATATAACAATTGGAAATTTATCCTTTGAAGAGGTGGAAAAATCCAAATATCTTGGAGCAACAGTAACAGATAATACTCGGGAGGAAATTAAACGCATAATAAATATGGGACATGTCAGTTATTATTCCGTTGGGAAGGTTTTATAAATAATCCAGTCTGCTCTCAAAAAAACCGAAAGTTGGAATTTATAAAACGTTTATATTACCGGTTCTTCTGTATGATTGTGAAACTTGGGACTCTCACTTTGAGAGAGAAACAGAGATTAAGATTGTTTGAGAATAAGGTGCTTAGGAATATATTTAGATCTAAGAGGGATGAAGTTACAGGAGAATGGAGAAAGTTACATAACGCAGAACTGCAATCATTTTACTTTTCACCTGACATAATTAGTAACATTAAATTCAGACTATTGAGATGGGCAGGGCATGTAGCACGTATGGGCGAATCCAGAAATGCATATAGTGTGTTAGTTGGGAGGCCGGAAGAATAAGACCTTTGGGGAGACTGAGACGTAGATAGGAGGATGGATTTGAAGGAGATGGGATGTGATGCTAGGGACTGGACTAATCTTGCTCAGGATAGGGACAGATGGCGGGCTCATGTTAGGGCGGCAATGAACCTCCGGGTTCCTTAAAAGCCATAAGTAGGCCTAAGTAAGGAATCTAAAAATTTGTATTGTTGCAAAAAAATCTCGAAATCTATTATATGGCATTAATTTCTTTTCATTTTTTGTATAGTGAGAAAGTAAAACATGGCACAAAAATATAATTATAATACGAGCGCGGGTTTACATAATTATCCTCCACAGAGATATGTTCCTATATAACTCGACAAAGCATTATGAAAAATATCTATGTAATACATAGAAGGTTTGCTACATTACGTCAGCACTGGAGACAGACCTTGAGCGTTGAGGAGTCACGCTGATCCTTTGTTTGTCTTTTCCTCGCCAGTTTATCATCTTTCAGTAAGAATTTAACCCGAATTCCGTCAGGCTAATCCGTAATTTATATTCAAAGCCGAGCCTCTCACAACACACTGTGTTCAGCCATTACTTATAGTGCAATAATATTTATGCAGGTGCGGCGTCGGTACGATAAGTAAATCAGTGTACCATAGCTCATATTGTCAAATTAAGGGCTCTTAAACTACGTTGCATCAAATACAGATAGATGTTAGCACATTACTTTCAGCGGTGGTTCTTAAAACGAATCTTGTTACGAATCCTTCAAATAAGCCTCGGAATGGGACTGATTCTCTGGCACGACCACAGACTTTTGATCAGTTACCTAGATATTACATGAAAATTTTATTGAGGGATTTCAATGCTAAAGTAGGACGGGAGGATATTTTTAAACCGACTGTTGGGAAAGAGAGCCTACACATAACTAGTAATGACAATGTAGTTAGGTTAGTCAACTTTGCCACATCAAAAAATTTAATTGTCAAAAGTACATTCCCCCATAAAGAATGGGCAGGGCATGTAGCACGTATGGGCGAATCCATAAATGCATATAGAGTGTTAGTTGGGAGGCCGGAGGGAAAAAGACCTTTAGGGAGGCTGAGACGTAGATGGGAAGATTATATTAAAATGAATTTGATGGAGGTGGGATAAGATGATAGAGAATGGATTAATCTTCCTCATGATAGGGACCAATGGCGGGCTTATGTGAGGGCGGCAATGAAAGCCAGTAAGTAGCCCTAAGTAAGTAAGGTGGTTCTTAAAACTGTACCTGATATAAGACCGCTACATCTGTTTCATGAAATTCTTTCTAACGCACTTATTTTTAATTAAAATATACAGTTAATTCGGTATTTTGCACTTAACCAGTACACCCATGATACCACAGAGTTAGCATATGATCTACCCGGTGTGTTATAAATCTTCACATTATTAAGTTTTGTCATGATTTATCATATTTTGTCACTTTATATTAGGATTTATTGTATTTCTATGCTATAATTTATTAGTTTGTAATTTATTAAATTTTGACTTATTAAGTTACGATTCGTGTTTGTCTGCTAATCCGGAACTGTGCTCTGATATGGGTTCGATTCCCGCTTGGGCTGATTACCTGGTTGGGATTTTTCCGAAGTTTTCTCCAACCGTAAGGCGAATTTCAAATAATCTATGGCGAAACCTCGGCCTCATTTCGCCAAATACCATCTCGATATCACCAATTTCATCCACGCTAAATAAATCTGTAGTTGATATAGCGCCATTATACAGAGTGTTTCAGAAATATTTTGACAAACCTTGGGGGGGGGGGGCTTGTTCCTCACACCAAAACAAGAAAAAAAGTTCATATAAACATATGTCCTTAAGTCCTTAGTTTTTTTTAGTTATTAATGAAAGAACATAATAAAACATCTATTAGGTATTGTCAGCTTGGTAGCAAGTGTTGAAACTTTAATTAATTCAGAAACTCATAACAAATGTTCAAATGACAAATGACTGTAGTAAACAAATCCTCTTGGCAACACATCTAGGATACAATGGATGCATCAGGAGACTTGTATAAATAACATTATTAGATTATCTGGTTGGGTTTTTACCGAGGTTTTCCCAACCATAAGGAAAGTGTCAGGTAATCTCTGGCGAATCCTCGGCCTCATCTCGCCAAGTATCATCTCGCTATCACCAACTCCATCGATGCTAAATAACTTCGTAGTTGATACAGCGTCGTTAAATAACCACGTAAAAAAACATTATTAGACTATCTAACAAAATGAATTATTATCGGTTACAAACTTAAGTTAAGTTGTTGGATTGTATCTGGAAACGCGTTGAACGTAAACTTTCGTTGTTATGAGTTTCTGAATTCAATATTGATGAAATTTAGCCTAAGCTAATACACAAACCTTTCGATTATTGGGTATACCTTCTTCTTCAGAGAAATATAAATTAAAATATCAAATGAAAATATGTAATTAAAATACTGTAGATTTAGCCATTTGTATCCATCCCAACTATAGTCCCGTCGCTCTTATTTCCGGCAGCCAATCACGTTGCAGGTCGGCTACATTTAAACGTGTGCGTCTTGTCATTCGCTAGTGATGATGTAATGTATTTCCTAAGGCTCGATAAATACTTAATATAATCGCCCGCCATTTTTGCTCTTTCGTTGACGTTCGCAGAAATCACACGAGGACGTTATTTGCCGCTCAATTATTTGCTCAATTACAGTGCGTTTGATTTATTATCATAGGAGCTACGACATGATAATGTTTAACGGTGAAGCAAACAGATTCCTCATCTGGTAGCTCGGCAACGAAAGAACAAAATGGCGAACGATACTACCTACCTAGACTTTATAGAGCCTTTACTTCCTAAGACGTAAACAAAGGGGAGGAGTCACACCGGAAATAAGAGCGACACGACTAGAGTAAACATACTGTAATCCTCTCACTCCCAACAAAATTCCTTTCAGTAATCAATTTGGCTTGGTCATGTACGAATTTTGATCAGTGTGTATGGCACAGTAGTCAATGCCTACGCCCAAGTTCAAGTTCTCTTTGATATTGACAATACGCAAGCCTCAATTTTCTTTATTTTTATCGACAAACAATGATGTGGAAAGGAAGGCACCTTATCGACTTCAGTATCCATGGCAACACTCGTAATAATGGAGTATGTAGTGACTACAAACGTGACTTTGTGTACACGTGGGATGTTGATCTACGTTAGCTGAGCGGGAGTATCTCTGAAGATTCCTGCACTCGAGTTTATACCACACAAGACAGAGAAGACGAGGTCTGTTTACACAACCAGAAAACTCCCTTTTACTTCTTAAGTGATTTGAAAGAAAATGCAATATCTAGACAGACTAAAACATAAAAAAGGATAGACAGTGCCAAGTGCGGTATCATCTCTTCTTCTTCCCTCAATCCCTGCTTCAGCTTGTCACAGCAGTTTATTACCCCTTCGTCTTGTTTGCAGCTCAGTTAGAAGTGCAAAATATTAAAACTTTGAAACCATGACAAGCCGGCTTACCTCTTGCAGAATCTACATATTATATTTTGATGTGAAACTAAGAAACTTTTCAATATAAAAGTTCTCAGATATGTCACATTTTTTAAGTTATTCTAGATATATTAAGAAAATTCTCTATTTTAATATCTAGAAGACGTAAAGAACTGACACTTTATAACCCTTCACAAAACCACAGGGTGATTCAAGAGGAACAGTAAATATTTCAGCAGGTCGTTGTATGGCCTATTCTGAGTAAAAAAAATCATATAAATATGTGTCCAATTTTCAATGAGTGTGGAAGTAGCTACAGCTGTTTGAATGTTACGCATAACAAGCGTTAAAATAGGAAATACAAATGACTTAATGATTACATTAACTACTTATTTACATGGTAACAATACATTTCAATGTTAAAAGTAATGGTTAAAAAATTCCATCACCGGCTCGAATGCTCTTTTCCGCTCTGCTGGCAACACTATCTGAGTCAATCTTCTATGAGGGTAGCACTATTCATAACACGAGCGATTAATTCGCCCCCCTCGTATTTACTTTGTTTTTGTATACTTCGCCTTTCATTCAACTACACAGACCAAAATCAACATGAGTAAGATCTGGGGACCTTGGTGGCCAATGTACGTGACCACCGCGTAAGAACACAACTGCAGTCACATGTCATTCACAGTGCTGAGTGCTTGTCATCTATTTTACACTTGCGAGCGCATCGGGTCTGTGCAGACTGACTACAAACAGATGTTTTTCTATGCCCATTATGAACAGTGTTGCCCTCAGACAATCTCAGAAAAAAGACGCGTATTATTCCTTTGTAGTCATTTGTCTTTCCTTCATACCATTTGTAAGGCTTGTTATTGCCTAACTTTTAAACAGCAATATCACTACATCTATATTGAAAATTGTACACATGTTTATATGAACTTTTTGTTCAGAAAAGTCCATACTAACACTCCCTAAAATACATGGTAGACCGTTCGAATGTACCTAATTTCAATTGTACGTGACTGATAAACGGTTGAAGATAGAAACCTGCAGTAACGTTTATATTGAAAGGAAAACTCAACAAGTTTCGATATGCACATCACCATATCCCTACGTGAGCTCCAGCTGTCACTGTGACGATATCGAGGCGATGAATGACTTCTTGCCAAGAACGTTGGAGCATATCTTATGGAATGCTCTCAATAGCCTCTATGATGCGCTCCCGAAGACCTTCTCTGACTGGGGTGGCGTACATTTTATCTTTGACGTAGCCCCAGAGAAAGAAATCGAGCGGTGGTAAATCCGGAGATCTCGGGGGCCAAGCTATCAGTCCTCCCCTACCAATCCAACAGCCAGGGAACACGTTGTCTAAAGTCGTACGAACGTCTAATGACCTGCTGCTGTGACAAACCGCACCACACATTTAACTTGGAACTATCATGAACGTGCTCTTGTAAAGCGTGAGGATTCTGTTGTTGCAGTCATCCAGGCTTTAGCACAATCCCCAAAAAAAAGTAAATGAGTCAATGCTCTCGTGAGATTGATATCAGCAAATCTAGTGTTCATCGAATTTTACGAGCTCAAAAATGAAAGTCTTACATTCCGAGACTTGTCCACGCACTAAATGACGACGACTCAGACAGGCGACTAGAATTTTTTGAGTGGTTCTTGAACAAGTGTGATGAAAGGGAAGATTTACAAGACTTAATTATTTGGTCAAACAAAGTCACATTTAAACTTAATGAAATAATTAACCGGCACAATTGTGTGTACTGGGCTAACGAAAACCTACACATCTTTAAGAAAAGGCCGCCAATCTTTCAGAAGTAACAGTATGATGTGGTCTGTCTTCCAGAGGAATAATTGGGCCGTACTTCTGCCAAAGGACTGTCACGGGTAAGAAATACCTGCAAATGTTGGAAACCACGATTCCACCTCTTTGAGAATGAAAATGGGTTTTACTTTCAACAAGACGGGACTTCAGCTCACTTTCATGTCGATGTTAGGAATTTTCTCGATCGCATACTCAATCAGAGATAGATAGGATGAAGAGGAAGTTCCCGCCTCGAGCTCCGGATTTAACCCCTCCAGATTTCTACCTATGGGGTACCCTAAAGGACACAGTGTACGCCACAAAACCACAAACACTGGAGGCTCTGAGAATTCAGATTGAACATGCCTGTAATGATATTCCATTAGGAACAATCCAGTTGGTATGTCGCTCTGTTGTACATCGTTGTTGGGAGTGTACTGTGGCGGAAGGGGGTCATTTTGAACATGTACGGGCTTAAGGGATACAAAACCGCAAAAATCGCATTTCTGTCTTATCTCGTTGCTGAGAAATAGTGTTTCAAAATGTGTATACATCAATTTGGGAGACTCTGTATTATATTATAACCTCAACAAATACGAGGGCATTGTAACTACATGCACGTGAGCTAAAATATTACGTTTCCATAGTAACAGTGATTTAGCAAGACTCCCCCCAGTAGTTACTAATGTTTATTTATTAAGCACGGTACGATTTTTTATATTTAGATTTATAATGGACTTGTGGAAGATTGCAAAAATATTAATCTGCATTTAATGTGCGCAGCGGTTTGCGTGCGCGTGGCCTGGATAGTCTTGCCCCATATTTTACATTCGCTACGTCACGTGTATCTCTCCAATCGCTCCGTGCCACTCGGTACAGTCGTACCAACAGAATATCGAAAATACTTTTTAAACTCCTCCCAGAAAAAAAAGAGACGAAAACACAACGTACCCACAAGCCAAGGGTGAGCAAAGTTTTACTGCCTAAAATAGGGAGGCCTATTTATTTCAGGAGTATTATGTATTAATAACAATCATTTATTTGTTTATTTGCTGATTTACTTGCTACCAACAGTATAAACGCTGTTTTGAAAACCTACTTCTAGATAATAAGCATAAGACCATAGGTCATTTTATGGGATTTACAAGTAGGATTCTGTGGTTGTGTGAACAGTTTAGCTCAAAATTAACGGATAAATTAATAAAGAAAAACATGGGGATGTGGGAGAAAGTTCTCCGCTAAGTCATACATTTGCAGCCGAATATTGCCATAATATGAGCTAGAATGAAGTTTAAATAATGATAATGACGATGATGATAATAATAATAAATTATTATTATTATTATTATTATTGTTATTATTATTATTATTATTATTATTATTATTATTATTAGAAGTGTTACAAATAATATGGAGTACCATTTTGTTTTTATCGTTTTGGAAGCTATATATTTTGAATACTGAATGTAAAGTATAGTCCTGTTTATTGCCGAATGTCCCTATGAACGCTACGCTGTGAATGGTACACCGGCTCAGAAGTTCATAAGCTATTATAAAATGTTTGAAAAAGAAAATACTCAAAATCTAACATAGATCTATTTCCTTCATAAAAATGGAGGTAAAAATATGGAATATCTGTAACACGTTACAAGATTAACGAAATAGCAAAGTCAAAATGGCCTCTACTAAGCATTCAGCGTCTTCTTTAGATGTTTCCCAACCGTAATATTGAATCCAGATGAATCGTCCCTCACGTCTTTTCTCGAACTTGTTTTATGGCTTCTTGCGTTGTCTTTTCATTCCACTGTATTCTAAGTTTGTTGGAAGGTTTTCCCACCTTCTATAGGTGCCAACACCAGTAACGAAACAGAAAATCAAGGTATAAAGATGGAATACTAATAATACTAGTATTTCATATTTGTGACACACTCATATTGTGATAACCTCAAAACATATTACAATTTAAAAATCAACTCAGTTAAACATACATTGCTATAAACATAGGTAATTTCTCTTTAAGAATATATATCATTAATATTTCTAACATTGAGGGCAAACAATGTATATTCAAGAAAAAGAACATAACGTCAAAATTTTCCTTTTCTCGAAAACGCAATAATGATAAACGTTTCAACAGTTCAGCTTCTAACTGCAAACTAACACATTCCCGCGAAAGAGAGTATGAGTGCGTAATAATTTGGAAGGCTTCCGCTAGATTACAACACGTCTCGGGTCATATATCGCACTATTTCATTTTGTAGTCCTATTTAATATTTGTAACACTTCCTCTATTATTATTATTATTATTATTATTATTATTATTATTATTATTATTATTATTATTATTATTATTATTTCGTGTCACCATTTACACAGTGAAATTCAAATAACAATAATAGTAACAATATTGATCAAAATATCATAATTTAATTGACATTATTATTAGTTTGTCATCTTGGTAATGGTTTCCTGAAGACAGGAATGATCACAGTGACAAGTCATATTTCTAACGCACAGTTATATTGATATTATGACGGAAAATTACAAAGTTGGATATGTCAGGCCTACGATTATTCTTTTCTGTGACTATGAATGCCAGCTGGCTTTTGTTAGTGTACATGCCGACATGAGTATCCGTGATGGTCACCCCTGACGGAAGATACACAATGGCGCTCTGCTCTAGAATGATGAAACTTCCATGTCGTATCTAGAGCAGCAGAAGCAATAAGTTTATGTCTGAACGAATGGGAGGAAATATTAAAAAAGAAAGCAATACTGTATGCTAGCAATTTCACTGCATAATATCACCGAAATGGAGGCCAAACATCGGAGTTCCCTCGGTAGGAGGTATCCAAAAATAAATTAGTATAATAATAAAATATGACGACTTAGCAATTTGCCCTTCAAAGATAAATATATTACGTCCTGTTCCCTTCCTTATATTTTCTTTCAAAGTCATCAAGGAGAAGGAAGATTAATGCATTATGGAGTATTTATAGAGGCACCTAATGGTTTTCAGATACCGAAGAAATGGCAGTCGGCAGGGGATGGGGTTTAGCCCCACCTATCGCTACTGTTACATGTGGTCTAGCAAGCTTTCCCTGTCTGCGGTATGCAGGCTATGAAAGATGGGACCCTCATACAGAAGTCTGGGGGCGCGGTGGCTGGAAATATATGGGCTGTCGACTGCAGTCTGAAAAACTCTCTTTACAACTACCCCTCAACCAGCCAGGTTTATGGCTTGCGCATGCGCACAATTAACACTCTTACGGCAGCACGCACTGGTAATACTGGCTGACCACTGGCGTTCCTTACGACAGCAGAATATCTTTACTTTGACATATGCTTCTACGCGGAAGTTCATATAAATCTTTAAAAACAAGGTACAATCAGAAATTTGTTATTGGTAGAGTCCTGCGTTTGGTTACCTAAAGCCTCCAAGCGACCTGCATCAGTGTAGGTATGTATGGAGTATAGATCGGCAACACTCGATCTTACTACAGTCCGCATTTCACGAGAAGATCGGAGCAAGGAATGCGAGTTTTTTCCCCACTCTTATAACCTGAACCGGCCGGCCGTTGACCGAGCTTTGTTTGTACTAGCCGGCCAATGTTAACACTTCCATCCACCTGCTCCTTCAAGAACGCCGAGTCACTGGCTTACTCTCCTCTTACCCCGCAAGGACCATCTCCCCTCGCAGGGATCTTCTCGTGAAATTTGGACACAGTACACAGTTCAGGCCTGCTGTTCAGTGAACACGCGAAAACAAAACAAAGCTAGGCGCTTGGAGACAAGTACTCTTATGGGAAGAATTTGGCAGCCAGCAAGAGGAGAACAAGAGAACAAAATTAAAACATGGAGAACACGGGGAAACAAGAAAAGGGGAGGAGAATACAAGAAGAACATGGGGAATACAATTAGAATACAAGGACAACAAGGAAAATACAATGAGAACAATGGGGAAGACAAGGAAAACCGCGCTATGTAGCCTATCTTTCGACATGTTATCGCAACCACAAGTAGTTTTACCTAAAGATATGCAGCATAATGAAGCTATGCACCTGTCGATGTTTTTTTATTTTTTGTTCCTGTTTTTGTTGTCTTGCTCCTCTTCTTGTGGCTTGTTTATTTCCCTTTTTACTAACAACTGCTATATTGATGAATTGACTCATAGCCGTAACGCTAGGATTTATACGTAGTAAGAGTTAAGAATGACGTCGAGTATAGCTGAGTCGATGTGATGCCTGTTAAGAAGGTTTTAAGCCTCGTTGACAAGATTCGAAATGCAAGAAAAGTCACAAGCACTAGACAATGCAGTTTTTAAACCACCCGCTGTTTTGTAAGTGGTGGTTAAGAGGATTAAAGACTCTTAGCGCTAACTAATGGAAGTACTGAATGACAAGAATGCCAAATACAAGGAGTAGGGGGCATGGCTTGCATGTTTATAAACTATACCGACTAAAAATATTAACTTTTACTACATACGAATCCTAGTTCTACTGAGTCATAGGTATACACTAAATATGAACAAAATTCGTCTACTGGTTTAAAAGAAATCTCCGTACACAGGGAGACAGATACAGATGGTATCATAAAAGCCACATTCTTCAGTATCAGTGATGCTGGAAACACGTAAAGCTCGAAACCTAATTTTTGCAACATCACAATATATATGGGAGGAGTGATAATAGGAGGAAGAAGAATAAAGTACATAAGATTTGCTGATGATATGGCGTTGTTAGCAAAGAGCAGATGATACTCGTACTAAGGGATATGCTACTGGAACTAAATGACAGCTGTGAGTAGTATGAAATGAAGATAAATGCTAACAGGACGGAGACCATGGTCTTAGTAAGAAAAGTAAAGCAGATAAGCTTGCGAATTCAAAATGAGGCAGTAGAGCAAGTGTACAGCTTCAAATACCTGCGATGTACTATAAGCAGTAACATGAGCTCCTGCCAAGAAACTAAAAGGAGAATAGCAATGGCAAAGTAAGCTTTTAATACAAAAAGGAGAATTTTCTGCGGACCTCTGAAAAAAGAAATGAGGAAGAGATTAGTGAAGTTCTGTGTGTAGAGTTTAGCATTGAATGGGGGCAGAAACATGGACATTACGACGAAGTACCTAACGAGAAGTGACTAGAAGCATGTTGAAATGTGGATATGGGAAAAGATGGAGCGTGTGAAATGGACAGACAGAGTAAGAAAAGAAAGCTGTGTTGAAAAGAATGGGTGAAAACAGAATGATGCTGAAACTGATCAGGAAGAGGAAAAGGAAGTGGTTGGGTCACTGGTTGTGAAGAAACTGCCTTCTGAAGGATAGACTGGAAGAAATGGTGAACGGGAAAAGAGTTCGGGGCAGAATATATCAGATGATTGAGTACATTTTTATTTTATTTTACTAGGTTATTTTACGACGCTTTATCAACAGCTTAGGTTATTTAGCGTCTGAATGAGATGAAGTTGATAATGCCGGTGAAATGAGTCCGGGGTCCAGCACCGAAAGTTATCCAGCATTTGCCCATATTGGGTTGAGGGAAAACTCTGGAAAAAAACCTCAACCAGGTAACTTGCCCCAACCGGGAAACGAACCCGGGCCACCTGGTTTCGCGGCCAGATGTGCTAGCCGTTACTCCACAGGTGTGGACCGATTGAGTACATTAAGATATATGGATTATATGCGGAGACTAAGAGAAAGGCAGAAAACAGGAAATACTGGGTAATGCTGGGTTTGCAGTAAAAGACCTGCCGTTGGGCAGAACAATATGCATATGAATGAATGTATATTTTCTGTTTATACTTCGTCAAATGAGAGGGTAAAAAAAGTTGGAAAATTGTTATAAATTCTTTACGTAGCGAGGGCCGTAATAATATATTTAGCATCGTGCTGACCATTCGTCACAAAAAAAAAAAAAGAAGGCTGTGGACCTAAACCTTGCGAGTATGAGAAGTTCGCGCTCTGTAGGTAGAGTACCGGTAGTAAAGAGACTTCGCTGTTAAAATTCCAGTCCGACGCGACGGTCAGGTGGACTTCGGCGTCGCTGAATTGACGTCATCGTTGCGTAACTCGGGCATGGCCCCGTCATCGGTGCACCCTAGAGAAAACTCAGCTAGGAGGCTTCCTGGTATAAAGTTTTGTAGGTTTACCCTCCCCCTGTCCCAACATACATCATGCTGTAAGCTATAGTCTTGCGAAACACACATTTGCATATTAGGAATCTTCCACCTTCGCCTCTTGTGGCACAGAAATATATTGCTACTTGCTTTCTCTCTCTCCCCACCACTACAACCCCCTTCGGCTTTTGCTTCATGAAGAGGGTGGGGGTAGTAAGTTCATGCCTTAAGCTTCCGACACACATAAATTTCCCCCTCCCTCCTCCTGTACCTCATTTTATGTAATAATATACACGTCACATTTGCGTTCTTGTAAGTTCCCTACTATGTGCAAGGTTCTGTGAAACAAATGAGCGGTGGGGGGAAGGTTTATAGTTGAGATAACAAGTGCAGTCCTCCACCATCATTCAATTCTGTGTGCACAGGAATCTCAAAATATCTTGCATGTAGTCAATTAGTTGTTTGCATATGAAACAATGACAAAACAAGTGAATAAATAAAACCTTAAGGCAGATTGTTTCTTAAAGTCGTATTTCATAGACAAAGACAAGACACAGAGACAATATATTACTCCACTCTAACCAAGATACAAAACTCAAACTGAAATATCGCTCTGCGATGGAAGTGGGGTAACTAGAACAGAATCCAAACCTTATCAAGTTATTTTTGTTCCGACATCGATCTCTTTGTGAGTCTTATTTTAAATAACTGAATAACATGGAGCAAGCAACAAACTATTCAACTTAGAAGTGTATTTATTTTCTGAAACGAGGAGGGGGATGTGACTTTATTGCTGAAATTTTTATTCCTCAAATTTCTGACTAGTTTTGTGATTGTTGGTCATCTGCAATTTGTTGTTGTATTCCTCTATATTTATCTCTTTTTTATCTCTATCTTATATTTTTTTCTTTCTCCAGTCTATCTTCTTTCTCTACCTTCATGCTTCACATCTCTTTTTTCTTCTTCGCTTTCTTCCATCCTCAACATTCTTTATCTCGTTTCGTCGTATTTATTTAACTCTCTATTACTTTCCTTCTTTCCCCTCCTACTCTCCGTCCCTTTCCCTTTTCATGTCGCCATCTCCTTCTTTCGTCTCATCTTTTTCTATACAGGGTGTTTCAAAAATATGGGGCATAATTTCAGGTATGTATTTCCCACATGTAGACAATCAAAATAGTTCATTACAACATGTGTCCGGAAATGCTTTATTTCCGAGTGATGGCCTTCACAACATTGAAATTCACCGGAACGTTTTTCTTTCCACAGGTCGTTGCCGTCAAAGGAGTCATTAAGAGGGTACTCTGACAGTTCATTCCGAGGCGAAGGTTACATTCAGTGTTGTGTAGGCGTTAGACTGTACGACATGTATTCAAATCAAGAGCTGGCAGAGATACACTTCATGTACGGTAAGGCGGACGGCAATGCTGCGCTGGCTCGTCGTTTGTACCAGGAGAGGTACCCACAGTGACAATGTCCAGATCGGAAGATATTTGTACGTCTCCATTACCGTCTGTGCGAGTATGGAAAATTTAACTCTCCTGATTTGGGAAGGGGACGACCAAGATCTACAACTCCAGAAGTACAGGAGGAGATTCTGGAGGCTGTGAACATGACTCCTTCTGTCAGCACACGAAGGGTAGCGTTGCAAGTCAATGTTCCTCATACGACTGTCTGGAGACTGTTGAAAGAGTATCAATTGTATCCTTATCATTTGCAACGTGTACAGGCCCTGTCACCAGCAGATTACCCTGCACGAGTTAGGTTCTGTCAGTGGTTCTTGCAGCAGTTTGGTGCAAATCCGAACTTTCCTGCCTTAGTATTATTTACAGATGAAGCAAAGTTCACACGAGATGACAACGACCTGCGGAAAGAAAAAGTTCCGATGAATTTCAATGTTGTGAAGGCCATAACTCGGAAATGAAGCATTTCCGGACACATGTTGTAATGAACTATTTTGATTGTCTACATGTGGAAAATACATACCTGAAATTATGCCCCGTATTTTTGAAACACTCTGTATATTTCCTTTTTCCTCTTTTTCCTCTTTTATTATTTCTCTTAACAGTTTACTCCATTTCCTCTTTAATTTCCCACTTCTGTCATTACTACTTTAATTTTTTCCTCTCTTCTCTTCTCCAACTCTTCTCCTCTCCTATCAGCTCTTCTTTAACTTTTATCCCCTTCTCTTTTCTCTTCTTAAAATTCTCTCCTTTCCTCTCTTCTCTTCTAAACCCTCTCATTTCCTCTCTTCTATTCTTCAATTTCTCTCCCCTTCTCTCCTCTCCTATACTCCCCTTTCCTCTCCTCTTATCCCCTTTCCTCTATTTCGTCTGTTCTCTTCCCTAACTTCTCCCTTCTGTTCCCTGACTCCTCTCTTTTCCTTTCCTCTCCATCTTCTCTTTCTTTTATTTTTCCTTCTTCCACTTCTTCTCCTTCCAATCTGTTTTCTCTTTTCTTCTTTTTCATGAACTTCATAATTTATTTTTCTCCATCTTTTCTCTTTTTCCTTTTGCCTTAATTACTAGTACTACTTAGTACTATTATTATTATTATTATTATTATTATTATTATTATTATTATTATTATTATTGTTATTTTATTTAGCTAGCAAAGCGAGTACAAATTAAATTTATAAAACAAAAATATTTCTAGCCACTACCATAAGAGCCAGGCTCGTGTACGGTGTGGTCTTAGCCAATAATATAACACAAAATTTACAAAGACAGTTTACTAAATGCAGTAATTAACTTAATCCAAACCGATAAATAACACACAAGAGCAAAAAAAAAAAAAAAAGAAAAGAGAGAAAAATAGAAAAAGAGAGAAAAACACATTTAATATAAAATCAGACAGAAGCCAGTGATATTCAATAAAAACATGAATACAGTTGACAGAAATAAAAAGGTAAAAAATACACACATTTGTTAGTATTACATATAAATCTCTTTTATAAAAGGTTCAATTTCAAAATATTTCAAATTTGTAAAATGGTTTGTAATTTTATTATAAAGTCTTGGGCCGAAACTAGGACCATGTTTAAGAGCTGCACTTGTATGAAATTTAGGTTCAATTAATGGGAAAGTAGACTTTTGTCTTCGAGTACGATTATTATTATTATTATTATTATTATTATTATTATTATTATTATCATTACCATTAGTATCATTACCATTAACATTATCATTATTATTACCATCATCATCATCATCATCATCATCATCATCAACTTTCCAGGCTGTTGAATTGACAATTAACTACCATCGTAGATACTTCTATATCCCGAAAAGTCTTCCAATTACAAATGCTTAATGTCTTCGTGTTTTTTTTTTAATTATCTAAATATTGAATTCTTGGTCTTCCACGTGGCCTGTATCCATGTTGTAGTTCCTCTAAAACTCCCTTAATTTTGCTTAGTTCTGGTGCCCTTACTATAACTTACTATAGGTCTATGTCGTATCCGCTTTATCATTTTAGCTTCGATTTTTACATTAATGTTGGATTTCTTGTAGATACTGTAAACTTCTTCGCTTGATAATCTTCTCCATTGCAAACTGACAGAGTCAATTACTGCATAAAATATCTCACTTACAGTTTTACGTACCCTTTAGTCTATTTCAGGATTTTCAGTTTCAGCTCATCTCTTTTTGCAATTGTCCAAGTTAGAGAATCGTAAGCCTTTGAGGAAACAATCGGCGATTTGTCTCTGTGCAATTTTCAGTTTGTTCTTTATTATCATCTTTTTTTCCATTCAAGTCCGCAGCACACTCCAATCTTCCGTTTGAGCCTCTCTTCCACCATATTTTCATAAATTGTAATCTAATTTTCGCAATTCTGTGGGTAATAATAAATTATTTTATTTCCTTATTTCCTATGAGTACCTCTTAATATCAAATTGTTATCCCCATTACTTTCTTCTTCTTTAAACAATTTCGAATTCTTATTTGATCCTGAGACTATTTCATTTATAGTCGTATAAGTCTCAGTACTTTCATCTCATATCAGACAATTAAAGGAAATAATTTTGAGAACGTACGCACTGTATTATGACACTAAGCTCCAATTTAATTTTAAACGAAGTTACAGCTCGTTGATGTAGATTTACTTTGATTAAAATACAACAATAGCCGGAGAGCAAATGTTCGCTGGAGCAGATATAATGAGGGGACTGTATTGTGGACGAACATGTGTTGTTAAACGTCATCGCCTGCGGTCAAGAAAGAATACGATAGTCACACAGGAAAGCCAAATTTAATCATCTCAATTCTCCCTCTTCATCCCCTCCTCAAAGTCAACGATGCGATTAATTTCATCATCTGTCTCTCTCCCTCCCCGCCCCCCCTTATTTCTTGACATAATCCGTCCGCTAGCACAATGTCGCTGAAACTGCAACCCCCTCCCACATATTCCCTCTACCCCTTGCTACCTGACACCTTGTCATGCTGTATACGGCTTCACGTGCATGCACCAAAATAGGATTACTAAAATGTCACCCTCGTGGCAACCCTTCTCTTCTGGCACACACCCACGGAACTACCACACTCATTGAGAGAGTCAGAGAGTGGGAACAAGAAGTCGGGAGATTTGGTTTAATCTAAATTCTAAGTTATTGTATCAGCAAGAATTATCTTGTCACAATGGGAGAATCTTATATTAAAACTACAGTACTGCTGAATTAAGTAGATGTTCAGCTCCCTTCACTTAAAACAATATACGGTACAATTTATGACGTAACTATGAGATGTATGTAAGAAATATAATTGTACTAAAATAATTTTGAACTTGCAAACCTCTGTAATATGCGCTGTTCAATGCTGATGTTTAATTTCTGCTAAAATATAATCATTAGGGCTAGGATTTTGATGAAATTGCATATTTTTTCTAGTAAGCCAGAAACATAGCTGCTTTAGTATTTATGTAATGCAATGTATTTATTTACACTGCAAGTGGGCAAGCACCCGGTGGCAGTGGTATACACAATATAAACAATACAAAATAAAATGATAAACAATACACAATAAAATTTACAATACACAATACAGTTCTGCAATACACAATACAATTATATACACAATACAATAAGAATACACAAAACAATTAATAATAAAACATAAATAAAATACCTAATTTTACAATACAACCTACATATGTATAGGCCCTACATAAGTCTCAATAGTCTTTCACTTTACTCTCATCTCACTAAAAACCCTGAAAAACCTCAACCAGGAAATTCAACCCAACCGGGAATCGAACCCGGGCCCTCTGCGTTCTGATATTTATGCGAGTGAAACTTGTTCTTTTTCAAAATTTCCAGTGCTGTTGTCCGATGTAAATTATGTCATGTCTATTAGCTAATGTCCGTAAACTTACATTTGGATTTTCAGCTAGTTACTGAAGCCAAAACTTTGAATAGCCTACATTCTCATTTTCTTCTTGTGGGTGAACATTTCGAGGCTTGTTGCATTTGCTATTTTCTAATACAGATTCAGTGTTCTCGAATTTGCTGATAATTCTAGACACGGTTGTATGACTTGGTGCCGGTCTTAATGGATATTTCTCACTAAACATCTCACATAGGCTACTCTACGTGCACTGTTTCCAATAGGTAATTACATTTAATAATTTGAACTTTTTCGCTCATGGAATAATTACATTACAGATTAACAAGTGAAGCATAAACAACAATATCTTTTTGCATACAATTGTTTTTTACTAATCCATGGCCAACTATGATTAGCATGCATTAAAAATTAGTACAGTTACTGTGGCGGGAGTATTTTGTATTATTTGTTAGACTTTTTATCCCCAGCCAAAAATTGTTTCTAAAGCAGGCTTGCAGAACTGGGGGACAATTGTGGCGTTACGTCACTCATCAGAATACGTCACTCACCCCTTCCTTCCACCCCCGCGTCATTGACTTGGTAGGAGAGGGGATTTGTATTCAGTGTCTGTCTTATGTGATTGCGTACGGGCAACAAATACGTCATTCAACGTCGGTGGGCTGTAGACGGGGAACCAACGCTTTCCCCATGCTTGCCACCCCTCTCTCGCCAGTTCTGTATTCCTGTTCTAGAAGTATGATTGGATGCAGAATTTTTTGCTCTACAAAAAACTTGAATGATATTTTCTTTTATAATAATTAGAAGAGCTAATATAAGACAATACAAATTTTTGCATTAAAATCCCTATGGTGCGTATTCCAAGTCACCACACTGTATAGGCCTATAGCTGTAATACATTAATCTAAAACGGAATTTCTCGTACATTTAACCTACCTATTTGCTCATATAACGCTTTGAGTATATCCTCACAAGTTAAGTATTTAGGAATTTATTATTGACCAACATTTAAAATGGGACAAGCATATCTCCTTCCTGTGTAACAGATTGCGTAAAACAATCCACAAATTTTTGCATTCTACGCTCTTATTTACCTGTTTATGTTCTGCGTACTCTGTACTTAGCTCTGTTTCAATCAATAATTCAGCATGGTATTTTAGGTTGGGGAGGAATGGCAAAATCGACTCTCCATCCTTTAAATTTGCTCCAAAAAAGGATTATCAAAATTTGTCTATATATACCTTTTGATTACCCAACAAAATTAATTTTTTAGGAATTTGGTGTATCAAATCTAGAACAAATTTATGAACAAACATTGCTGATTTACTTCCATAAAAACCACAATAAATTTAAATTTGATCCTCACGAATATAATACGAGACAAAACTACAGTTTCTTTCTAAATACTCCCAAATGCCACACAACTGCTGGATTAAAACACAGCAGAAATTTTGGACCCAAAATATATAATGCACTAATTAGAGCTTACCCTGAGCTAAGTACACTTAACACACATAGATTTAAGAAACAAATCAGATTAATTATTTAATTGTTTAAGCTAATTGAGTTAAAAATTGATACTCTAATATTTATGTACTTTTGTATTTTCTATTTGTATACAGACCCTATTATTACATGCTGTATGTATTTTATCATTTATTAATGTTATTGTGCTCTATGAAGTCTCTTAATTTTGTGATATATTTTGTATAACTGATCTGAACTGCGCCCGAGCACGAGCTTCTGCTCTTTCGGGCTGCAATGTCTAATGTACCTCAAGTGTAAAATATTAAATAAATAAATAAATTAATTAATTAATTAATTTAAATAAATTAAATTTAGAAATACTTTCCTGGATTCGGTTTACACAAAATCAAAGTTGAAACAGTGATAACAATCACCAAAGAGTGTGATGAAGGTATCTAATCATAAACTGTATCTACTTGTCACGCCATGTATTGTAGGAAATATAGAATGTGAACAGGAAGTTCCCAGCAAACCAAAACATTTGACAATCTGCCGCTAATAGCAGGCGTTTATGATTGTGTAGCAGCTGGCGTGCGCCCGGAAGTTGTTTTACTTGGTCCAGAACACGAGTTCGGGGTCCAACTTAACGCGGACGCCTGGTGACATCTCACAGGCCCGGTTCTGTGCCGCCGCTCTTCTCTGTTACCTGTCGCGCTGTTGCAGATAAACCTGACAACTTTGGAAGCGAAAATGAGTTATGAATTGCAAAGTTGGACCACGCCCAGGAAACCAGATCAATCCGGTACTTTTCCTCGCTGCCTCTCCTTCTTTCTCCCCTCCCTCTGGTTTTTCGTAGAAGAGGAGCAGAATGCATGAGAGGCGGTGTCAGAATTCAAGAATTAATCTTCTCTTACGTATTACTTCCTAGTAATTAACTATATACGAATGACCATTATAAATATAAGGCAATTTAGTGAAGTTAAAAAAAATGTATATAAAAGAGTGCATTTTGAAACCGTTAGGCTTATAAACAATTTAAAATCTACTAAAGATGTTATTATTTTAGTCCAAGAAAATAATATCTGTTATAGTGACAATTAATATTTGAGGAGAAAAATTCGCTCCGGCGCCGGGAATAGAACCCGGGTCCTTGGTTCTACGTACCAAGCGCTCTGACCACTGAGGTACGCCGAATTCAATCCACAGCATCGGATCGAAATCTCCTCCTAGGTTAGGTCACAAAAGGGAAAATAACATTGTAGGAGGAGAGTTCGATCCGGTGCTGTGGATTAAATTCGGCGTAGCTCAGTGGTCAGACCGCTTGGTACGTAGAACCAAGAACCCAGGTTCGATTCCCGGCGCCGGAGCGAATTTTTCTCCTCAGATATTAAATTTAAAATCTGCTATTACGTTATATTACAATTAATTAATTTACGCAACAATGTGATAGAAATTGTGCTGGAAAAAGCAGAAGATGTAGAAGAGTTTCTTGGGGTACTCCCGTTTATCTCTATCATCACAACAACACTTTCCACCTTCCCCTTATTTCATCTATCCCTTGTAATAGTTAAAAATAGACTGGAGTGAAGTTTTGCGGACTATTACGAGTTTTCAATGCTGATTATAAGGAAGAGTTAGGACTCCAGATCCTGGAACTTATCAGGTACTCGACCGAGGATGGGACATGGCCCTGTCAGGTCAGAGAAGGATGGCGCAACTGTCAGCGTCGGTTTCACTACTGACACCCAAGCTACCTGTAGGACATACACAATTATAATATCTTATACCGAGTGTTAACTAATACGTGGGAAACCTTTTGGAAATGGAAAAAAGGTCATAAAAACGAGCAAAAAAGTCATGTGAATATATAGCGAATTTCGCTTTTAATTACAGATAATACGTTTTAGTTAATATATATTTGCGTATTACAACTTTATTTTTACATCTTTGTTTACCAAGTCCAAGCATAATTCTATAGATACTGCTCAAATGGCTACCAAGGTTTCTAACACAGGATTACAAGCGCCGTATCATGGACTAATTTACTGTTTGCCATATTCCAGGTGTCTGTCATATCTGCTGACATCCTTCTTCAACACGCTGGTGAAGAATTTCAAAGTCCTCAAAATTTTGCCAGAATTTTGTCCCGCAGGAGGTCTACTGACATGAGCCTGTCGCATTTAAACACACTTAAATGCCATCGACCTCGGCCGGGATCGAACCCGTAACCTCGAGCATAGAAGGCCAGCGCTATACCAACTACGCTACCGAGGGCGACTCAAAATTCTCAATGTAAACTGAATAGACAATTGCTTTAAAGTCTCTATAAGTAAAAATCCAATGGATTGAAGTCAGGGGAACGAGCAGGCTAGGATGCTGGTCCCCCACGACCTATCCATTTATTAGGGAATTGCTGAATTTATTAGAATCGTTCTAGCAGGAAGTAAAAATTTGCGGAGTCCCGTTATGTAGCGAAGATTCTACTGTCCCTTGCTTTCTGTTATACGGTGGCAATAATGAGTAGATCCTCTTTTATTTTAAACAAAGTCTATCTATTTAATAAAAATCACTCACTAATGTAGAAAGTAAAGCACATGAAGACGAAAGTACTTTTGATTAAAGACAAAGCGAAATTGATTATATATTTACATGAACCTTTTTCCTTGTTTTTAGGTCCTCTATCCATTCAGCGAAGGTTTCCCATTTAGGCTATTAGTTAACATCCTGTATGTATGGCGTGCAATGGACCAAAGAACGCAAAGATCTGTCATGGGTCAGACAATATCTCGAAAAGCCAAGACAACAGTGGTATGATAATATCAATCGGTGGCCTTTTATCGTAAGGATAACAGCCTGTGTTATATGGTGACCGTTAGGGAGTCTACCTCTCTCGCCTCCGCAGTATTTCAGGCACTGAACACCACCTTAATGTCACTCATTCCATATCTCTATCTCCCGCAGATTGTATGCTTACTGGACGTGCCTGAACGGTGTACACGAGGATGGACATTCATCTTCCCCCTACTATACACAGACTTATCAGGTCAAATAATCTATAACTTATTGAAGAAGCTTTATCTTACATAAAGTTCAACAGAATTTTTAAAGTAGATAAGCATAAACCAAGACATTTCTCTTGGAACTCTAGAGCTTTGCTATTGCAGGAAACTGGGCTAGAAATCTGCACGAGCTTTGCACAAATGAATTAATTTCAGCAAACATTATTCTCCTGCGCTCTATATCACACGGCGCTTTAGAAAAGAACTTCCTTTTAAAGAAGAGATGAAAAGGGACACGCGGCGTTGGGAGATGGATGAGAATGAGGATACGATGACGGCTGGAGAGAAATTCCTTCCCACTGCACCATCAAACCGATTCTTAATCTGCCATCTCACGTGGGGCGTTAAATTTTAATGGAGACCTCCATCTCCGTCCCCCTTCTCTTCCCTACCCTCTTCACTCTTCGCCCCCTTAACAGATTTCCATTTTTTTCTTTAAATTTCTCCATCCCTTTTCGTCCCAATTTTGAACAGACAAACAGACAGGCGGATATTACAGAAGCAACTGCTCAGTAAACAGTTGAAGAGCGGATGATCAATATATCAATCACACACACACACCTACTACCCTGATGTAATTGAAAATCCCCCGTCAAAATATCGCATTATGCTTCTCGCCATGTTTCTTACAAGGACACGCATTTTAATACGTGTCATAAAAATAGTGTAAAAATGTGCTTAAAATTAATGGCCTCCCGAGTGAATTCAAGAATAATCAATTATAGTAAAATTTACACTGTCCTAGACACTCACCACGCCAATGAAGAATGTAGTGACAATGGAAAAGTTATGCTCATTTATGAATAAGAAACGTAGGCTAATGCGTAGGGCGTAGGTACTGGAATTGGTTCCCAAATCTGTGAATCGGTTCCCAGTTCGTCCCAGAGCTATACCCGAAATGGTTCCAGGTTGATTTCATCTATGTACTGCAAATGGTTCCCGCGCTAGATTAAGCCAGAAAACATTTCCCTTCCCATTTTATACAAACTTAGGACTGTCAACTACTGTCTACAGTAGTAGGTAGGTTAAAATGTTTTGTGCTTGGCGGAAACGCTGCGTCGAATAACTTCATAATTTTATTTAAAGTTGCAATATTACAAATGTCGTGGTTATGTTCGACGTTGCATTCCATTATAATATCTGAATCAGAAAGTTTCACGAAACACTTACATCCTCTTTTAACACAAGTTTATCTTTCCACACCACCAGATAATGTTTTCTGAAAACCGATCATTCACCACTACGAGTTTCTTCCTTTTTTCAACGAGCATAGTAGTGAAATTCATCACTAAGTGCAATACGGCTGTCCTGTACTTCCACTGCCACTACTCTGATAATCACTGAAACTTATGATCGGTATTTATATTTTAACGTATATAAAACCACGGGTCATGATCGAATATAGGTGGTGTTATAGGCAATAACAACTACTCCATCCCCGTTGTTGATATTTGGACATTGTCACTACTCTGCTACATGATCGATTAACATCCCTTCCCCGGTCGACCTGGTTGGCGAGTTGGTATAGCGCTGGCCTTCTATGCCCAAGGTTACGGGTTCGATCCCGGGCCAGATCGATGGCATTTAAGTGTGCTTAAATGCGACAGGCTCATGTCAGTAGATTTACTGGCATGTAAAAGAACTCCTGTGGGACAAAATTCCGGCACATCCGGCGACGCTGATATAACCTCTGCAGTTGCGAGCGTCGTTAAATAAAACATAACTTTTTTTTTAACATCTCTTCCCACACAGCCTTGGAACCTACTCACGTTGTTGATATTTTGTTTGGAAACCAACTGAAGAACAGCGAATGCGTACACACAGTGGTTTAAACGTTACAATTTTACGCATAGCAGTAATGTCTAATAAGGCTTAATGATTATGATGATGATGATGATGATAATAATAATAACAATAATAATAATAATATTTCATTTATTTATTTGTACTGGCAGACTTAAAGTCATAGAGTCTTCTCTTACACTCTACCAGGTCACAAAGTATACAAGCAGTGAAAATTTAACAAAAAGTTAAAGAACAGGATACTACCATATTACAAAAAATAATATCATAACAAAATCGACACCAAACAATACGAAAATAATACCATAATAGAAAAAAGAAAGTAAAATACAGATGTGAAGATTGGAATATAATAAAAGCAACTCAGTTTGTACAGATAGTTAACAGGGAAAAACGTAAGCAAGGATGCAACAAATGGAATGTAATAAATAAAAAATACGAAATTTAAATAGGCTAGAATCAATAATAAAAAGGGTACGATAATAAATTCATCTGGCGATCAAGAGAACAAAAAACGGGAAAAGGAAGAAAAAGAATCATATATTTTTACAAAACTATCGCAGAGAAAACGTTTCTCCAGAATGTGCAGTTCCGATTAATTACGAGTTAAAGGATTGCACTGTATTTCAGATAATATATAGTAACTTCAACTTCCTTAGCAACAAGACGAAGTACTTCTGGCTTTACACAGCGGTATAATATCAATTTTTCTGATCAATTTACTCATCTATGATGCCAAAAGAGTAGCGTAAATTACATATCATAATTTTCACTTTTCATTTTTGCGTAACAGAATGAAAGAGAGAACACAGAAATTTCGTTTTCATGTCAAGTATTAATGCGAATATTTCGAAAATTCCCTTAGTCCTACTTCCGCAGATTTTCTTCAATACATCGGTATTAAACAATGCTGAACACATGTTGGGGTGTTGCTGCAGTTGCAAGTAGCAGTCTTACAGTAGTGCTGCAGTATCACCTGACTTGAGTCTCCATCTGTTGCAGTTTTTCCGCCTCACGCACATACAGTACGTCCTAAAACTTTGCACCCACCCCTTTTTCAAAAGTTCCCCCTATTGCTTGAAGTCATTATTTAAAGTTCATTTACAAACACGGATTCCGTTCAATACAACAGTAATACATTACGATAATGGAGCAATAGTTGAACCACACTGCAGCAGAACTAACTACTTGGAGAAAATGCCTTGCAGTCTTTATTCACCAAAAATCTGAGATATTTGGCCAGAATACTATTAGGCCCCCTTACATCAGCTATCAGCTGACTAAGCTTTCAACTGGGCCTAGAAGACCATTAAAACCTATCGCCATGGTAACCGGTTTTATGCTGTAGATTGGGGGAGGGGCACATGTTATTTTGGTCCTGACTGCTGGGATACCGCCTATGGGCGAAAACCTACTCTAAGAGCGCCCCAAGCAGAGACAAGCAGGAGAAGGGCGTGGCTACATCACGCTTATCAGCAGTCGGCTGTTATTTTCGCCTCGGTCAAGTGGTGGGCGCGCGATTTCTATTAGTCCATTTTCGTGTTTGCCTTTGTGACGTCACTAGCTATCAGGACACCAAGGAACAGATGGCTGTACCACGCCAGACTCCTTCCGAATAGCTTCTAGGGAGAAAAATAGCAAGCACGCATGCACTGTTATCAGTAAGTACTTCAAAGATCATGGCCAATAAATTGTGGAGGAGATAAAAGCTATATTTGTTGCCCGGCTTACTATATTACTGGGTGAATGTCATATTATAACCGCAGACTATGTTGTTTATATAGCATTCACATCTGTCTGTCGTAAACGAGGGCAGGCATAACTACACAGTAACTCTCTCTTCTAGTTGCCTCGTAAATCCTCTATATTTGCGATATTCTATAAACCGCTTCTAAGTAGAAGTCATGGCTCACATTTCTCGGAAATTATGACAAGTAGGACGGTTCATAGCCCTGCTATTATTAGAAAATTCAATTCAAAATGCATTTATGCCTGAATAGGTTTCTCGTAAAGAGTGATCTCATTCCCCCGCTGCTGGTCCTACCTTTGCCGCAGTCGGTGGGCAAGAAGACTGACAATTGTGATTGGCAGATTGCTGACGTGACGTGTACATAGGAGATGGTACCATACACAGCTATGTTTAAAGTTACAGGTCTATAATTCCATAAAAAAAAAATAGGTAGTCTACAAATATAGTGATAGTAAAAAATTACTGAAGAGTAAAAAAAATAATATATCGGGCTACGTATACCACTATATACAGTACCATTATCCATTTGACTACGCTCACTTTTGAAAAATGAGCCTGTAACTGGCAGGAAGTCAAAAACAGTTATCATGATGAAGATTTTTCAATTACTTTCAACCAAATATGGACAAAACCAGCACTAAAAGTGCTTATAAATTGCTGTTTGTATTCAAAAGCGGACATTGACAAACGTAGGCCTATTTAATTTATTCTTCAGTCTTCCTTTTTCCTACCAAATGCAGACATATCCCATTATTTACTTATGGAGTTATAAAGTAGGCTTAATCCATGCAAAAATGGAAAAATGTAAAATGATTCTGAATGATCAATATTTTCGATAATGAGTGAAATTTATTCTCTGTTCCAACCTGTAGTATTGGCTTAAAGATTTTTAAATTCACCAAAATGCAGCAATTTTGTGTTGCTCGACAGAGAAAGTTTTTGGGAAGAAAATTATATACCGAGATGAGTTTAGGAGCTTTTAGAAAAATTTGCTTATAGAGCTAAAACTTCTCCAGTAGTCAATACGAATAAATGTGAAGGATCTTGATGCAATCAAAAAAAAAATAATTATAAATATTACATTTTGCAACGTTTCATTGAAATGTAATCCATGTAAGTTATCAGATGTTCAAGTTGAGAAACAAGATATATTCTAACCCAATAAAAATATTTATTTTCAAACCATAAAAACTGAAATATTAATGGAATTTCTAATAAAAACCAAGGAAAAATACAGTTTTGAATCAAAAGTGGACAAATACAAATTAATATATTTTTTACTGATGAAATATTGAAGAGATAAATGTGGTATTAACACATTCGATTAGGCCTAGTAAGAATGAACCAGATGTCATATTTTTTATTCCCATTTTTTTCTTTTAATGTGAGTGTCAATTTCAGTTTTTCATGTTTCCTAAAAAATTATAACATGGACATGTCCACTTTTGAGCGCAAGCTTCACAAATAGATTTAAAAAGAACAGTATGATACACAAACACACTTTTTTTTTTATCATAATGAAGAAATACTACACGAATTAGGAACTGAATCAGCAGAAACGAAAATGCAAACACAAAAAAACAACCGGCTACAAACATTTTTCAAGATTGAATGACAACAGAATCCAAAAATTAGGACCTAATGTTGAATTACAGACGAAAAAGAAGGCGACGGCCAGGAAGACTTTTAAAACGACTTCTGGACAAGGCAGAAACGGATCTACAATAAGGCCTGGAAATGATGATGATGATTATGATAACATCACTCTTGAATGCCGATTTCCGTAAATATAAGAAAGCCGTACGATTTATTAGAAATTATTGAAGTATAGCCTATAGGCTATACGGATATTTAGTATGTGGGCCTACTGTAAATTTATTAAAAATGAACTACGCATAGCTAATTATAACTTACGCTAGCCTATATAAATATATACTATGGTTACGAAGTGATATTTCGTAGACCCTATCTGTAAATTTGCAGGTGAATAAAAAATTCTTTTAACAATTAATTTTTCTCAGAAAAGACAATTTCCTTTTTACAAATGTTTCCACTTTGCCAGATCTTCTAGGCTACTCAAGGAAAAAAATGTCAGTTAACTGTCCAGTTTTGTGAATATTTTAATAACGTAGTTAATCTACATATTAATGTAGTTAAACTAAATTACTATTTTTGTAGATACGAGGTATCACTTCTTAGCCACTGATATATAGCTTATACAGGGTGTTTCCGAGGTGGTGTTACAAACTTTCAGGGATGATGGCAAAGGGCACATGTATCAATTTGAGATAAAGAACCCTGGTCCGGAAATGACTGAGTCGAAAGTTACAAGAAAAATAGTTCTTTGGAAATTAAATAATTTTATTCCTCTGTACAACTTATTTATATGTATTTATCTGTACATCTTACACATACTGTATTCATGTTGACGTTGTTTACGTTGTCTACTTACAGTATTCCATTCAGTGCGCTGTCTGAGGGATGGGGACAAGAAATTACACTAAATCAATGCAGATAGCGTAATGTGTAACGGACATGGTCGGTCCTGACATGCACATCTGTAGACAGCAGTGTATGTGTACAAGTTGCAGTGTCCAGTCGATCAGTCCTAGTGAAATGGAGGAATATACTGGGTGTTCAGCTCAAAATGTGTCATGGCTCGCTGTATGCCGTCATGTGGCTAGCCGATGAGCCTAGAGAAACCAATCTTCCTACACTTCCGCAGAGGTGTATAACCTGTGAGGCAGAGAAGTTGCCTAGCAAGTACGGCGTTCATTCTGAAGAGTACGTACCGATACGTACGGTAACGCCGGTAGTGGCAGGAATGTGAACTGTTTGGAAATACGTACTGTCGGGATATGGGGAGAGGGTTAAGACGATTACTTACGTATTTGTTGACATTAACATCGACGGTCAACATGGACACGGAGCATTTGATTTGTGTTGTGGAATGTTACCGTACGCAACCGATGATAACAAATACCCTGCGTACGACTTGCCGGCGCATAACACAGTTCGAAAGAGGTTATGGTAGCACACAGACCGTACAGACCGCCATCTGTTGCTACGACGTTCAAGTTATACCGTACACGTTCTCAAGTTCAGATTGAAGAACGCCTTAAATAATAGGCAACTTCTCTGACATATAAGCTGAAACTCGCTTCAAATCGGTGACCCAACAACAGTGACGTCATGACACACTTTGAAATGAACACCCAGTATAAGAGCGGAATAAACAGACCTGACTTTCGAATACGCATGAGCCAATAGGAACAGTAGACAAGTTCACAGATTGTATCGGTACAAGTACCCACGTAGGAGACATCCGGGCCATACCATTTTTCCACGACTGTTCCAAAAGTTAAGGGAAGGAGGGCACGTAGTGCCAAATTACAATTCCATTTCCACACAACTGTTTTTGCTTACAACTTTCGACTCAGTCATTTCCGGACCATGGTTCCTTATCTCAAATTGATACATGTGCCCTTCGCCATCATCCCTGAAAGTTTGTAACACCACTTCGGAAACACCCTATATATACATATACATACTTACAACGTGCAATATGTAAATTAAATCAAATAGGCGATCTTACTTTTAGAATTTTGAAGTACCTACGTTACGCAATCCAGAAAAATAAACGTTAATTTTTTTGTGTGCCTATTAAATTACATAATTTATTTACGGAGTAGGTATGTTTTTTGATTAATACTTGCAAGAAAATAAAGTGAAAAATAATTACGATTCGCAACATGATGAAAGGAAGTTAATAATTTTGATATGTGTAAAACGTATAAGGGGAAAGAATGCGTAATTTTTGGTGGCACTCATATTTTATTGCAGTATAATATCAACTTCCTCTTGTTAAAATCTCCCGAAGGGAAAAAAAGAATGGCATTACTTCGCAGATAACAGTCGTACAGTCTCCCTAACGTCACAGACCAGAAATAAACATTGACCGTCTATCTTAAGCTTACTCATTGATAATCGCAATTTATGGCAGTTAGGTGGTTCTTGCTTCATACGTAGCTATTACTCTGTGATGAATAATGGAACGGAATCCATGCAAGGCTATTTATTGCGTGCAACAAAATCATTTAACAATTTAGCGAAAGTCGAGACCGGCAGGGATTTTGAGCCTGAAACCACAATTATTGGTTTGCATTTTGGATCTAGCATTCTGTGTTGTGAGACAATGAAGATTTCATTATTTATTATGTGGCATCGGGAGGCGGGACACCGTTTTATTAAAAAAATAATAACGCAGGCCTCGCAAAACGCCCTTAAATATCGTTTACATTCCGGTGGTATATGTCTCCGATATTTCACGTTATTAAAAAGTACGTAACAAAAAGGTAACACGAGCTCTTTTGATAACTGGATGCGGAATTTACTCATTAAACCATTTAGATATTTAGACCTATACATAAAAAAAAACTTTCCTCTCCATTTAAAGGCCACATGGTGCTTTGAAAATAATTTCATATTAACCCCTCCGGTACTTCAACGCTAGAGTGCTGAACTTACCATTCTTATTCCGCAAGTTCAAACCTAGATACTGGAATCATTGTTATGGCTGATAAGATCGGTAGAAGAGAGTTTTCTTCCGAGACTCATTTTCCTTTAACACCAAACAATTATTTTCCCCCTAAACTGCCTACTTCACCTTTCCCTGTCCAAGAAAGCATTTCATATCATGCCATATCACAATGTCGTACAGTATATATGAATAGCCGACCTGATTACTACTCGTATTACTGTATTGGCGTCAGTTTGAATTCCCATAAGCGAGACTCACTATCATACGAGAGCTCGTCCAATGATACGCGATGGACACCCTGTTGGCGAGACCAAGTGACAATCTGGAATACTCTTTAATATCTCGTGATCAGTAAGAAATTATTTTATCCTTCTTTATGGTATCTATGGTATTGGAATCTCACCAGTAGAGGTTCAGCATATCTTAAAAGGTACACTTAAAGCAGTAAGTTTTTGGAAATATTCAACATTTTTTCCCTCCATTATTGTATCTTGTACAATAATGAAAATTGGTATTTGTATAACACTGTCCTTCTGCTATATGAAAAAAAATATATATTTACGGTTTAAAAAAAATATTTATATATATATATATTTTTTTTTTCAAAATTCAAAATAGTGACGTTTACTGTGCAGTGATGAAGCGTTTCCCTTCTAACTCATAAACTTGTTAACTTTTTCATGTTCTCTCTCTTTTATTTTATTGCTGAAACTCATGTTTACAATATCATGCTCTTTCAACCACATTCCTTAATAAATAATATATTTTTTTTTATTTTGTGTTAAAAGAAAATACTGATATTTAACTATTTTTTTAAATTATTTATTTTTTATCAGACAATCTATCAAAGGTAGAGAAATGAGTTTGCATCATATTGTAGATATAACATGCATAAGTACGCACAAAACATTTCATCATAGAAAGTTGGATAGTTTTTGAGTTATGTGAGAAACGCTTCATCACTGCACAGTGAACTGAATTTAAAAAAAAATGTAAATATATATTTTTTAATCGTAAAAATATTTTTTCATATAGCAGAAGGACAGAGTTTTATACACTCTAATTTTCATTATTGTACAAGATACATTAATGTAGCAAAAAATGTTGCATATTTCCAAAATTTTACTTGCTATAAGCTGTACCTAATCCCTTCACGCAATGTAGGCTTATGCGTAATATATCAACTAGAGCCTTGTTAAAAATTTAATTCCGTTCACCCTTCTCGGTACTGTAAGGAAGTATACGAGTATGTCAAAATTATGAGGTCCACATTACATGGATGTAAATGTTGACATCATATCATATCATATATCTTATCATATCATATCATATCATATCATATCATATTATATCACATATCATAAATAAAGGCTATGCATAATTTCATACAGGCATTAATTCTACACCTATTTTTCTATTGCACTGAAATTTCATTGTCGTTCGGAGCGACAGAAGACAATTTCTCACTGAATACAATGCCCCTCCCAGATAGTAAAAAAATATATATATATGTGTTGAACAATAAAAATAATTTAGATTAAAGTATTCCATGTAAGTCATAAAATACAGAAAAATTAATTTAAAAAATTTCATCATAACTATTACGCCTCCAAGTTAAATCTGCGTAAGGAAAGAATGTGAATCACCGTTCCCTCTTCGTCTGGCCTTTGTGACCTGTGAGTAAATACAAAGCTGATAAAGAGATGTTTACTGTTAGTGTCAGCTAGTTGTATGAGACAGCGGTGAATACACGTGTATAGGAGATGCTGAAAGTGTTGCACCTGTATAAATATTGTGTTGTACCCCTGTAAAGTGCAATAATAGTTAATTTTGATAGGCTATTTTATCCTATTTCAGATGGTATTCACATACAGTGGATACTCAATACTGTATAGTTAATTATTGCAATGAGGTATGCCTCAACTAATATTAATATTATGCACCGTATTTCTTACACACATTATATACAATACCTCACTCACTGCATTATCTCGTGTAACATGACCTCACTCACAGACGAAACTGTAGGTTGTATGTGCTCCAACCACGAGAAAGTCTCCGCCGGATGAGACGAAAGGGAGGAATGCTGTGAATGAATGTTGATGTCATAAGATATCATAAGGTCACACACGTGGGTACTCATATCTCTATTGGATCGCTGTCACAGCACAAACAATAACATTGATACACACATGTTTATACTACACATGTTACAAAATTAGATCACTGTTAATTTCTTGGTCTTTTAATCTCTCCATACAGGAAATAATAAATGCAGGAGAGCTCATGGTTTTTAAACAGACGTTATAACGATAATATTATGTATCTACTTCGCTCCAATACATGTCGCAGTAGTAAGCACATTCCTTTTACGGTTGATCTCCTGGTTGGAGAACAATATGCCTACTAACAACGAGCTACTAGCGCTCATCTCTTGCATTCAAGGGACCCAAATTTAACTTGTAATTTTAATTTGTTTGTATTTTCGTTTCTGCTGATTCAGCTCCTAATTCGTCTAATATTTCTTCACTCTGTTATGATAAAAAAGTGTGTGTGTGTGTATCATACTATTTTTTTTTTCGAAAAAATTATATTTGTGGAGCTTGTTCTCAAAAGTGGACATGTCCATGTTACAATTTTTTTTTTTTTTTAGGAAACAAGAAAAACTGAAATTGACACTCACATTAAAAGAATGAAAATCGGACAAAAAAATGGAACATCTGGTTCATTCTTATTAATCGAATGTGTTGATAGCACATTTATCTCTTCAATATTTCAATAGTAAAAATTTATATTATTTTGGATTTGTCCACTTTTGATTCAAAACTGTATCTAGGCCCAATACATCTATTACCCATAGCGTGTAGTAAATGGAACATAAGCCTCAAGTTACAAGAGATGAGAGATATAAAGAGGAAGCTACAAAAAAAAAAAAAAAAAAAACTCTAAGTTTCGTGGTTCTATGTAATGGAGTACATTCGCCTGTGACGCCTGGGACTTCTCACATCTTCCACTGCCAAATATCGCACCCGGGGGAAATAACAGTGATCGGATGTAATGCTACTGCAACGGCTGGACAAGGGCCATTAGTAAATCAAGCCATTGCCAACGAGTCTTGTGCTTCTGATTCTTTACCTTCGCCACACGCAACCAACCGTCTGTCCTTCCGTTCATAACGTGAGTCTACCTTGACAATGAGCAATAACAATAGGTCATCCATTTACGTAAACTAGGAAATATCGCCATTTTGAGTTTGATAATTATTATTAGGTTTTTTTAATCAAAATACAGTACAGTACTAACAATAAGTGTTTTTATTAACGAACTGAGCTATCCATTCAGACGTATTCCTTATGCAGTGTATATTATACTGTCTACAACACATTAGCGTACAATATAGAGAACGAAGTTAAATTGAAAAATAATCATAATACAGATATTTAAACACATTTTTGAAAATGGTGGCCGTTCATTTCGATACAGGACCCAGTTCTTTTGTGCATATTATCGCACTATAGGTTATTGCATCTAATTCCAATTACCAGTTTCGTCCTTCGTACTAGTAACTCATGTTGAAATAATTCTGTACCTACTCTATAAAAGAGTACCTTACGTACTGTAAATTCAATCTTCACTTCTGCCCGACCCGCACAGATAAAATTACTCACAATTGTCAGACTTGCTACAGTATCTACTGTCCGTCCAAGTGGTTATGTTGCAGGATCGTAGAAAAGGGGGAAAACGCGTAACAATTACTTAACGAGGCCCTTTTATTTAAGTTATTCTAAACAGTTGTATAATATTTCGGAGACGTCCAATTCCTAACAGAAATTAATGTTTTCAGAAAAGAGCTAAGACAGCCCAGCCACTAGACTTTACAGAGGGACGAGGACAAGTAGGTGGGGGAATTCGGGATGCGACGTAGGCAAACGGACGACAGTACCTGTGCGAAAATATGATTCAATATTGAAAGCTTTTCCGTCACTGGAAAACGCGAACATATTTCTGGAACGTACTATACTAACTCAGTACTGTTTACTATATGCGGTTCTGTGTGGAGGACAGTTGGAACTTCATTAGTAGAAGGGGTGGGACTGAAGTACATTCAAAAACTCAGGTACAATAAAAATTGAAATAAAAGTAAAATGATGTCTCTGTATTTCAAGACTGATTAATAAACTTAAGTATTGGCTGCCCTTGGTTGTTTAAAGGACTTAGGTCTTTTACTAACCCACCTACAACGCACTCCAATAGAAATTATTCCAACAAACTTCATCACAAGAACATCGCCGATTCAGCTACGAATACACACACTCACTCGGTCAGAATAGCAGCGTTCCGTCCCTCACACTGCACACTGGTCGTAAACAAAGTTCGCCCAAAGTGAGTCTGGCCTTGAAGAAAGTATGGCAACCTGATGTAAATGAACTCGAAGGAATCTTTTAGAGCAGAGAAAACAATTTAAACAAACTGTGATCTTAACACATTATCATTGGTAAGCCACAGTTTCTTCATGATTGTAATAAAGAAATCAGCTGAAGACCAAACAAGGAACACAGTGATTTCGGCTTTCGGGTTGTCCGTGCAAGCACCGCGTAACGACCACACACATAAACAATTGATGAGGACGGCAACTGGAGGCGCGCCTCAAGGCCGCGAGACTGGTCCCATGTGCACGCGTGGTCATTAGTGAGGGCCTATCTGCATGGTCAGTGCAGGAACTCTATCTCTCAGGGGTAGGTTTCCATAGCAACCTGGGGTAATAAATAATTGACCGGCAGATGGGTCCGGCTATAGCCTACGCTCGCGAAGCGCCGCATGTCCGCCCTCCCATACTTTTCCCTTCCCCAAACCTCGGTTAAATAGACATTCCAAAACCGCATTTTTAACGAAGTATGAAGTCGAGTCACCGAATCCCAGTACGCACTTTCCAACTCATAGTGCATTCCCATCCCTCGCCGCCATCATCCTTTAACCTCCCGGTGAGCCCCCGCTGCGACTTCAGCAGTTTAAAAACTATGGGAGTCAAAATGAACGTGAGGTTTTAATTCCAATCCATAAAGTGAGTTTATGGTGGGGGTTGGGTGGAGGGTGGCTAAATCTGGAAAAGATTGGTGGGGAGAAGAATGTACGGAGCTGAACACATGATAAACTGGCAAAGGACTTCCACAGTCTAAATAGAATCATATACACGGAGGAAATATAGGTCTAAAGCTGGACACATGGCCTGCTCAGAAGACCTCTATAGCCAACCCAGTCTACGTCTTTCCACACTTGGCTACTACTAAACAAAGACCAAGGTATTAAACTCCAAGGAAAAAATCTGTTTTTGGATTCACATAAAACCTTCCGTATAGGGTAAACATTGGTAATTTCGTGGCAGTGGTTATTTCGTGATACTTTTTCTTTGCTCTTTTGTGAACTAACCAATGGTGTTACGAGATCCAAATTTCCGCCAAGGGATTGCATATGTTGTCCAGTTTCCAGAAACATACAGCTAAGCTTTGTGTGACTATTGTAGTTGCTTCAGTGAACTTTTATGTTTGGAGAGAGCAAGTTTGTGTCGACTTCTCAGGCATACAAATTTTGTGGATGTTTGTAATTACATTACAGGCTTATTACTAAAGGTAAGCATATGATATTTGGTACAAAGATTTATTGTATCTTCATGAAATTTTAGGAAATGTTTTTGGAATTTTAGATACATCTGTAGTCGCCATATAGGCTTAGCTTTACTGATAGAAATCTTAGCTGTTTGAGGCGAAATTTTGTTGAGCATTAAGTGTTACAATTTTTGAAATAGTATAAAATGTATTAAAATAGGAATTTTAGAAATCTGAAGACAAGATGTGATAACAAAAAAGAAAACGGAGACGCAATGGGTTCAGTATAGCTTCTGTTTGATTTGTTATCATGCTAAGTGTCAATGATAAGTGCTAGATGACTTACTTGCAAGAATTGTGACAGAAGATGGAACATGGCTCCACCATTTTGGACCGGAGACAGAGGCAGACAATGGAGTGGCATCATGCAAATTCACCAAAGAAATAGAAATTCAAAAGTACACCTTCGGCAGGAAACGTTATGGCTACTGTGTTTTTCGATTCAGAAGGACTCTTGCTTGTGGACATCATGCCATATGGAACCAACATTAATTCTGACGGGTATGTTGCAACTCTCAAGAAACTTCAAGTTCGACTGAGTCGTGTTCGACGACATCGGGAGAAGCAGGATGTTCTGCTATTGCACGACAACGCACAGCCATATGTCAGTCACAAGACCACAGATCAGATCAGAAAATTCGGATAGACAATACTGAAACACCCGCCTTACAGTCCTGATCTGGCACCGTGCGATTACCATCTCTTTGGTAAACTGAAGGATCCCTTCGCGGAACGAGGTTAGAAGATGACTTCCTTGTGCACGCTGCTAAAGAGTGGCTCAGACGTGTTGGTCCAGACTTTTACCGTGCTGGTCTACAGGCCCTAGGTTACGTAAGGCAGTTGAAAGGGACAGGGATTATGTGGAAAAGTGACATTTTGTTCCTTAAGGATGCATCTACATTCTGTGAAAATAACAAAGCTGTAGGATAAAAATATAATTTTTAAACAAACGTTATGCATTACTTTTGGAGTTACCCTAGTAATATAGGCTATAGTAAAGTCCGTAATAAAAGTGTTCACCCTTTCAGGGCAAAGAAGATCCCTTTTCAATTTCCATTTTTACTTTGATTTCATTCTTATTATGTGTTGATATGTATTTCTTTGTTTTCTTGCTATGAATATTAGACGGAATTACTATGTTTGAAGTCTTGTAACAATAAATGAGAATTTCATTTGACTTTAATGAATTTTTCCACAATTCTTCTACCTCTCACGAAATTATCAATGCAATATCACGAAATTACCAAGGTTATCACGAAATAACCAACCTTTCAGCTTAAGTTGTAAAAGTGGTTTTTGGCACATATTCAAGAACGTATCCAATCTTTTATGTCTCCAGATTTGTACAGCAAGTTATCGTCTTTAGATGAAAAAATCGGAATAAGGATATATTTACACATTTGCATTTTAAATTAGTTTTCATAAAATTATCACGAAATTACCAATGTTTACCCTATGTATGATGAGACTTTCTTGTGTTAAATTCTAACGTACCTTGTTTATATGTTTCGACCCTTTACGGGTCATCTTCAGAACTGGTCGTTGCTGGTCTTGGCGCCTTTTGTTTTGTTTCTTGTGAGGGTGTGTTCGTGTGGTGTAAAGTGGAGTCAAAGAGACCAGCAACGACCAGTTCTGAAGATGGCCCATAAGAGGTCGAAACATGTAAACAAGGTACGTTAGAATTTAACACAAGAAAGTCTCATCATACATATTTCGAAGTGATACAGTGTTAAAAGTCGTGTAATCAAGATGTATAAAGCCTCCCGTTTTTTCGTCAAATTTTTGGTGGACAAAGCGGATGATATAGGTTTTTCTCGGGGTACACCCGTTTCCCTCTTTCAATCCATAAATACTCTCCACCTCTTCCTCACTTCACCTATCATCTACAGTAGTTAATTAAAATAGGCTAGGGTGAAGTCTTGGAATACGAGTAGTAAGGATCCCCGATGTTGATATAGAATTTAAGAACTTGGGGCTTCGAACTTTGGGGATTATCAGGTAGTTGTTTCAGAACAGTCAACCTCTGTCAACTGCGTGTTGTATTTTCTTTAAACTTTGTAAGGAATTCTCTATCCTCTCTCCAATAGAAATCCAGTACAATATAGAAAGTAGAAACAGAAGTTTATATTCGATTTAGAGTTACGCCAATGGCTGACGAACTGTCTTCAGATACGTTTTCCAACAACTTGAAAGAGAAACTGAATTATCTACAAGTTTTAATACATTTTTGGAAGCTGCTTCTGTGCTTTGCGGTTCTTACTGGCAGCTCATTTATTTATGTATTAATTATATAATTATTATTTTCGTTTTATATTTAACATTTCCAGTACCGGTACCTACGGAAACTTTCAAGATAAACACGACAAGGAAAAAATTCCGTCGATGTTTTCCTTAAGGGGTTAGGTACAGCTTACAGCAGTAAAATTGTTGGATATATTAAACATTTTTTCCTCCATTACTGTAGACTATCTTGTACAATAATGAAAATTGGTACGTGTAAAACACTATCCTTCTGCTATATGAAAAAATTATTTTTACGATTATAAAAAAAATTATATATATATTTTTTTTGTTTGCAAAATTTAAAATGATGGCAGTTCACTGTGCAGTGATGAAGCGTTTCCCTCATAACTCAAGAATTTGTTAACTTTTTCATGTTCTCTCTCTTTTATTTTATTGCTGAAATTCATGTTTACAATGTCATACTCTTTCAACTACATTCCTTAGTAAATAATATTTTTTTTTTATTTTGTGTTAGTAGAAAATACTGATATTTGACCATTTTTAAATGAACTTATTTTTTATCAGACAGTCTATCAAAGGTAGAGAAGTTATCTTGCATCATATTGTAGATATGACATGCATAAATACACACAAAAAATTTAATCACATAATGTTGGATAATTTTTTAGTTATGAGGGGAATTCTTTATCACAGCACAGTGAACTGAATTATGAAAAAAAAAATGTAAAGACTTTTTTAATTCGTAATTTTTTTCATATAGCAGAAGGACAATATTTTACACATACTAATTTTCATTATTGTACAAGATACAGTAATGGAGGAAAAAAAATGTTGGATATTTCTAAAATGTTACTGCTGTAAGCTGTACCTAACCTCTTAATGGGTTATTTAATAACATGAGCGAAGTGCACGGTTATTTAGTATCAGCAGAACAGGCGATAAACTACTTATAGATAGTATATGGGAAGATGAGTCCGCGAATTCGCTGTGGGATTATTTGAAATTCGCCTTAAAAGTTGTGGAAATACGACCAGCAAAAGCAGGATTCGAACCCACGTCCGAGTGCAGCTCCGAGCACGCCTCCTGTTTGCAAAACCCTACGCTACATCAGTGGTTCCTCGATGGTTATTCTAAATAAAGGAAAACTTCAATTGCGTAATGTAGCCTTAAGTTTAAAATTTTGTATCGTGTTATTACTTACATAAGACAAGTTTTATGCGTTGGGTGCGGGAGAATTCCAGACTTGTGTGTCATCTTTTAATTCCAGCCCCGCGCTCCTTCAGAAAGGATTGCATTGCTCTCAAATACAACATACTATTCCACGATATTATATTTCTTATAAGCCTCGAGAATTCAAACAATGTTTTCCTTTTCTATCTCTCTCTTTCCTCCTCCCTCTCTTAACCTGTATACCATGCTCCCAGTTTCCTCTCTCCCTTTACAATTCATCGTTCTACTGGCATCGCGTATCAGTTTTGCAACTGAGGGGGATGAGGGTTGGATTTGCCGGTGTGAAGGAAAAGGGTTGGGATTGTTCCAGTTGGTGACCCCTCTCAAGGGGTTGAGGGGTGAGGAAAAGGGTTTGAGTGCGGAACACATTCGTGTGTATGTGTGTGTGTGTGTGAGTGTGTGGTTGTGGAGGAGGAAAACAGAGTCATTTATTTTCTCCTGCAGGGCTAGCGGTAGCAAAGCTTTTGCGAGAAGCAAGGATCCCAGGAGAAAGAGCGGATGGTCATATAACGATTATCGGCAATGCCAGCTAGAACCACCGCGAAGAGCAAGTAGAAAGATCAGAGAGCCTAAGAGCGTCAGCGGGTGTCGTAAAAAGGCTGGTCCCGCAGGCTACTTGGCCAGCATCTTAACGGTTACCGCCATGGGAACAAGACTTCCTTTGCACCTAGGAAAGGTGTTTTTTGCTCCTTTCTTTCTATAGAAAAGAAAGAATGGTTCGGAAAGAGAAGAGAACTTCATTTGTGCGATTGGTACAAGATTTTAAAATAAATTAGATAGAAATGTTGATTGTTGTACCTTGTGTATCAGGGTTTATTAAATTACATTATGTATTTTTATTTGTCGATTTTGAAGGATTTAAATAATTATTTTAGTTATTGTTTTATAATTATTAATAATATTTATTTGGTAATGATATGTTATTCGGCTTTAATGGTTTCTGGTTTTTCAAGAAATGAATTTAATTCATATAGTCCATTATTATTATTATTATTATTATTATTATTATTATTATTATTATTATTATTATTATTATTATTTGTATATCTTCTTTTTAATTTTTATTTTATTAATATAAATGTTATGGGGGTTAAGCTCTTTAATATATTTTCATAATTTTTATTATTATGTTTAATTAATGCTGGTTTTATAATAGCCTAACTACCAGTTTGAGTTTATTAATTTTTTATTATTTATTTATTTACTATTATTTAATTGTTTTATCGATTTTTTTTATTAAGCTATTATTTATTTGTAATTATAATGAAATTAGTAATTGATATATTTATATTTCTAAAGTTTTTGTTAAAATTTTAAAAGGAACTAGGCAAAATTATTGTTCTCGCATGTTTATCAAAAACATATTTTACACACCTTGACTAAACAACTTTTAACACTATTACTTCGGAATATGTATTATATGTCTTTCTCGTGTTAAATTTTTACCGTACCCGGTTAACTTGTTTCAGCCTGTTATGGGCCATTTTCAGAACTGGTTGGTGCTGGTCTTGACGCCTTTTGTTTGTGTTTCCTGTGGGGGTGTGTTTGTGTAGTGTAATGTGGGTTCAAAGAGTTGTGTGTTCTGAAATTGAGTTGTGTGTTGAGAATTTCATTTGGATGTGTTTTTGTGTCATATATACTAAACAAAGACAACAATAAGTACGCATACATCATCATAATATTGGCACAGATACGTAGATGACATACTAATACTATACAAAGGAAACAAAAACAGATGAAAAACCTGCATCAACACATAAACAAAATACACCCAAGCTACACTACACATTAGAAATAGAAAACAACAAATCCATAAATTTTCTAGACATCACAATAACAAAAGTCGACAACAAACACATTCAAAGCCTACAGAAAACCCACAACAACAACAACAACATACATACACAACACATCCAATCACCCAACACAACACAAACAAGCTGCATTCCGAACAATAGTACACAGACTACTCAACATACCAATGAGCCAACAAGATTACAAAGAAGAGCTAGACACAATCAAATACATAGCACAAGGAAACGGGTACAACCCTAACATAATAGACAACATAATAAGACAAAACAATCACAAAAAACATAAGAATACAACACAAACACAAGAACACAAAAAATACATCACACTAACACATGAAAACAAAAACACACACAAGAATGCAACCTCATTCAAGAAATTAAATTACAACAACGCATACAGAACAAATAATACTCTACGGAAGCATCTCAACATACAGACAAACAAATACAACCACACAGGCGTATACAAACTCAAATGCAACACCTACAACAACTTCTGCATAAGACAGACAGATCATTTCAAACACGTTACAAAGAACACATCACAGCCATAACAAAACTACAAAATAATTCCACATATGCAGAACATATCACAAATGCTAACCACACCTACAGAGACAAACACAGACATGGAAATTCTACATATCCAACCAAAAGGCCAGAAACTAAACACACTAGAACAATACGAAATATATAGATCCTGTGTACATAAAACATAGAGATGTCTTAATAACACAGATGGACGTAGGAAACAAAATAGGTACGGAACTACTGATCATATTCAAGGGAGTGAAATTAAAACGACTTAAGGTAGCCGATAGTTGTATTTGTTCTTGTTGTTGGTGATGATGACGATGATCATGATCATGATAGCGAAACTTCGCACGAAAAGTTGAATATTTATCTTCATTTGTCCCGTGTAGTTTCAAATCATGCCTAGACGTGTTGTTATTTGAGTGTTCGATTAGTTCACATGGGGATTCATATTTTTCCGTCCTTTCTACTGCTGCTTCTTTTTGTTTATTTACGATAAAATTATTAATAAAAGTTAATATAAAATAAATAGAACAATGTATTTACTTCTTAATACATTCTATAATTGTTAAACACAATGAACATTGAACAGAGTGATAGTTAGAGATGGAAATATATAGCTATTTACAATGCAAGATCAAGTTTAATGAACATAAAAATTGATAGTTCGCATAGATAATTCATCGACATTTACCTGACAGTAGCCCCTGGAAGTTATATGTAAATATATAAACTTTCAGCCCTTATCTTTTATTCAATATTTCACACTAGTGTCACGCAAGTACTGTACACAATCCATTAGAATGAAAAGGCATGACACGATGAACTGCATGTCAAGAGCATAGCCAACAAGTAGGTGTGTATCAGAAATCCATACTTTCGTGCGTCCCCCATCCCCCTCTTGCAAGAAGCTTCTCTTCTTTGCCTTGACTTGATGTTTTGTTCCGTCCATCGCCCTTACGTTCCCCAGTAAAGTTTTCCAGCACAACATAGCAATTTCTCCTCCCTCTTCCCTTCAGTTTCAGCAGAATCTTTCAGACCAGCAAGCTACTCGCCTTCCCATCCCTACTGGTTGGTAGGGTCGGAGGAAGAGGGTTGGTTCGAAAGGGGGGAAAACCACGACGCCTAAGACGACGTCAATGACTTTTCCGGAAGAGAAACTTTTTTTGTCTTCAGTGGGTCTCGTTTTCCTGTTGCCTTTGACAAGAAAGCGATGCTACGGATGACAGAAGAAAGGAGGGAATAAAACGAGGACAGTGCTGATAACATAAAATAATTAAAAAAATATGTGAGAACGTCTCCATTTTTACGCGCTAGCCAAGAGTATTCTTCTCTGTAATTAAAATTAACTGTGGGAACGATAAATTCCAACTGAAACTAATTTCTCTTGGACTGATAAATGGGTTGAGGTTACTTCGGTACTGTGTAACAACTGAACACCGTAATATAGGTAGGCTACTAAAGTCTAAACTTTGTACAGAATTATCCTACAACGTAAATTATATTCAGCTGAACATGGAAGCTGTGATATTACCTTAAGAGAGAAGCATGAAAATTGCTTTGGAATCTTGAATTTCCTTCATTTAACACAGTAAAAATACACAAGGGAACATAAATTGCTTGAATCGAAATTTTAATTTACCTCAAATGTTGTAAGTGGAAATTTTTAAATGAAAGTGATAGGGTACGTGTGATAAATAAACTTAATACAAATCTTTACTGACATTAATACATTTTTCTGAAAACTTAATACAGTCAGTAAAGAACAAACCTTATAGCCCTACAGGTATAGGCCTATGCTGTATATTCAATGGAAGATAATATCTGAGTTGTCAAAAATATCGGCATTATTTTACATTTTCAATTTGTTCCATTTCACAAGGCCTAGTGCTCAAGAAAGTTCAGTGAGTTTCTTGTAATGGATTATTTTTTCCCATTTATTATAACATTCTGTATTATTTTGAATAATTTTAAAATGAAGCAATACTGTATTACGAAGTAATAAAAACTAGGAGAAACTACTTAATGAATGGAGCAATTTATTGAATTTTCATTCAAATCTTAAATTTCTTCCCTCCCTCCCGATGCTTATCTCCAAAAAAATCTACGGCTGCCACAAAAAACAAACATACAGAGAAAATATGAGATCTCATTCTAGCTCTATTATAATGTAATCTATGGCAATGCATATAGTACAAAATACTTGGGCGTATGTATTGGTGGCGTAGTGTATCGACCCCGCTGGAAATTCACGTTTACTTGTATTCATATTTCATTCTTGAAAGAATATAGCATATTTCTTCAGTGGTTAAACTATGGTAATGAAGCATTTTGCATACAATCGGTAACTATTTTTATTGTTAATTTTAAAAACTTCTCAATTTGTAGCTGCCATTAAAGACAAAGTATATCGTACCATACGTACACAATATAGGCTAACTTAATTTAGTAAAAGAACAGACATAAGATTGAAATAAAGGGAAGAAAATTTTACAATAATTAATTAATAAGAAACACAAAGTGTCAACAAAGGATGATATAACATTGTTTAGAATGTGTAACAAACGCTGTTAAGAGTGTTGTATAAGAATTATATTATTAGTCTATATATAAATGATTTCCAACAATTTGTAAAGACCTTTTCAATAAAATAAGAGAAAGCTCTAAAAATAGTTCTTTGTCCAACTCTAATCCCTTTAAGAAATTAACTAAAAATTTGGGATTGGTCCTCTAGCACCAGTAAGACTCGCCACATTGCTAGGTTGAACTTTGAAGAATTAAATGCAGCATTTGACTTTCTCTACTGTATGTAGAACTATAAAGGCAAATTCTGATACAGATATGTAAGGAAACACAAGCTCTTTTAAAATAATGAAATCAGTCGATGTTTTAAAGTCCATTTACCTTGACTTGAATTGACCGCAAAATTAGCATGAAAATTTCACAACTCTAAATGAAATTGTAACCATAAAAAGTAATACATCACAAATCAACAATTGAAATAAAAAACTAGGTATTCTTTGTTTTATGGAATAATACAATAGCTTCGAATTGTTAATATGTTTCATTATGGAGTCAAATAACTCCACTGTAGTATACAATTCAAGTTTCTATAAACATCTATAGCATTTTATCGTAGATACGGCTGATCTATAAATAAAATTATGGAATTTTCGTGACACAAAGCAATGTAGATTTCAGTTGGTTACACATATTTAAGGACATACAATAGACTGTTTTTTTTTCTTTGAAAAAAAAAATAAACGTAAAACCAAACAAAAGCTAGTCTTTTAATCATACGTTTATTTGTATCATTGTAAAAGATTGCAACAAAAATAATAAGTTCCATGTTTAAGTTTACGTTTCATTTTCGATGAGAATGGGCTCTAACTCCCACAATTGCGTAATGTTATTTTCACATTTTAGGTGTGGAGGAGGAGCCCGAAAACTAGCATTGCAAGCCTCTAGTGCGCTTATTGTGCCTTACTGCTCTTATACTAGGAATTATTTCTGAAACCCGAACAGTAGCGATCTTGTAGATATCGTGACTCAGCTGTGTAGTGCCAATATTCGATTCAGCCTGCAAGTCTTCATTGTTCCGATGGAGTTCCATTAAAATTCCTTCCACCAAGCGTGCTACATCTCCTTAGACTGATTCCATCTCTACGTCAGTTATAATACTACATCACTCCACACAGTTTTGGATGAATACTAATGAAATGATGGCAATTTTTATTCCGTTATTTAACCACGCTGTATCAGCTACCATACTAATTAGTGTCGATGGAATGGTCATAGCGAGGTGAAGACCGAGGATGATTGGTCATGGGGATTATCTTATATTTGCCTTAGGTCCACACCTGTGGAGTAACGGTTAGCGCGTCTGGCCGCGAAATCAGGTGACCCGGGTTCGATTCCCGGTTGGGACAAGTTACCTGGTTGAGGTTTTTCTTGGGGTTTTCCCCTCAACCCAATATGAGCAAATGCTGGTTAACTTTCGGTGCTGGACCCCGGATTCATTTCACTGGCATTATCACCTTCACCTCATTCAGACGCTAAATAACCTAAGCTGTTGATAAAGCGTCGTAAAATAACCTACAAAAAATATATTCGCCTTAACAGTTGGGAAAACCTCGGAAAAGACCAAACCAGGTACTCAGCTCATTCGAAAATAGAATACACTCCCGACTGCAGCTCCGGTTCAGCAGGAAAACTCGCTACTACTTAAACTAAGGCAATGGTTAAATGATAATGAATGCAGAAAAAGAAAAGTCACCGTGGAATAATGGGTGTAACCTGGAGGACAACAAAAAAAAACCTGGACTTTTTTCTCCACAAACACACTCCACCATAGTCAAGATTCGAACCTGGGTTTGCCATCTTTAAATTTGATGTATTAAACTAAAATGTATAATTTTGCAAACTTCACTATATTTATCATTATTAAAGAAATAGATGCAATATTATTTTAGCAAAATCGAATGGACAATATATTACAGAAAAAAAAACAATTTTTTCTTTTGGTATTCCAGCATTATAGACATTATCGTTAGTAAAAATCATTCATAATATGTACCAGAGCCGTAATATATTACCATGCCAACAAAAACGTCGTGACTTTTATTATGACGACGTAACTTGTGTCATAAAGTTAGTATTATGAAACGATTTGCCGTGCAATAATATTTAATATAAGCTTATCATTGTTTTCACCGCAATCCCATTCTTCATAGACCATGATATCAAAACTACCCATCATTACAAATTTAATGTGGTAGAGTTATTTCTTTATTAACTGTTTTATAATGCTGTTGTTCAAAAATAACTTATGAAACACGATTATAATAATTTAGAGTTATTGTTTCGCTCCTTATCTAAACACTGACTCATGCAATAAATCAGTAGGCTATGACATTATAATCTTATTTCATAATATGCAATTACACACTAAGAATATTCTGAAAAAAATTCTTACAATTATCTAAAACAATAATATTATTAGTGAAATATACACGATAATTTTTTCACCGTTATTTTTATTGTCAGAAATATTAATAATACCTTTTTACACGATCGTGTCTTTTTTCTGTGGTTACCAGTATTGTTGACAGACCTTGTTGCAACTCATAAAAGAGCACTATAGAAAGTAACAATACCTATGAATTACAGCCAATTTTTACACAAATGTTGCAATATTTATGTCCACGGACGTATCAGAATCATCGCTTTCAATCACCTTAGCTGCTATGATGTATCGGCTCAATTATAACACCAACTTTTACTAATCGTTTAGCGAGGCAGAGGCAGAGGCAGGCAGACAGACAGACAGACAGACAGACAGACAGACAGACAGACGGACGGACGGACGGACAGACAGACAGACAGACAGACAGACAGACAGACAGACAGACAGACAGACAGACAGACAGACAGACAGACAGACAGACAGACAGACAGACAGACAGACAGACAGACAGACAGACAGACAGACAGACAGACAGACAGACAGACAGACAGACAGACAGACAGACAGACAGACAGACAGACAGACAGACAGACAGACAGACAGACAGACAGACAGACAGACAGACAGACAGACAGACAGACAGACAGACAGACAGACAGACAGACAGACAGACAGACAGACAGACAGACAGACAGACAGACAGACAGACAGACAGACAGACAGACAGACAGACAGACAGACAGACAGACAGACAGACAGACAGACAGACAGACAGACAGACAGACAGACAGACAGACAGACAGACAGACAGACAGACAGACAGACAGACAGACAGACAGACAGACAGACAGACAGACAGACAGACAGACAGACAGACAGACAGACAGACAGACAGACAGACAGACAGACAGACAGACAGACAGACAGACAGACAGACAGACAGACAGACAGACAGACAGACAGACAGACAGACAGACAGACAGACAGACAGACAGACAGACAGACAGACAGACAGACAGACAGACAGACAGACAGACAGATAGATAGATAGATAGATAGATAGATAGATAGATAGATAGATAGATAGATAGATAGATAGATAGATAGATAGATAGATAGATAGATAGATAGATAGATAGATAGATAGATAGATAGATAGATAGATAGATAGATAGATAGATAGATAGATAGATAGATAGATAGATAGATAGATAGATAGATAGATAGATAGATAGATAGATAGATAGATAGATAGATAGATAGATTTAATCAAGCTAAAGACATGTGAATGTATAGCATCGTCATCAAATAATATTAAACATTAATACTATAAAATCCAAAAATATTGTACAGTGGGTTACTTATCAATTTCGTCTTGACAGTTCTCCTAATAACAGCAGGACTAGACAAACTTCTCATATTAAGAGGGAGTCTGTTATATACGTAAATTAAGTGAAACATTTTCGAAGTTATTCTGAATAACACTATATTTATATTTTTCTTATATATATATCATTATTATTATTATTATTATTATTATTATTATTATTATTATTATTATTATTATTATTACGAGAATAGTAGGCTAATTATGAATATCAGAACACGATTTGTAATGTTCAATATTTTTTTTAACATAAGAAGACCTGTCATGACAATAATAATAATAATAATAATAATAATAATAATAATAATAATAATAATAATAATAATAATATATACTATCTGTAAGCGAAGAAAATAAATAAAACTAAGAGTTATGTTAGCCAAAGAAGAATTATTAATAACCTTCAAGAAGTGAAAAATCGAAACGGGAGATTATGAAAAAGTAATTTATAATCCAGTTCAATTAAAAAGCGTATAACATAAAAAACAAGAACAATAAATTCTAAACTCGATAAAGTGGATGTTATGCATGTAACAATTCCTGCAATGTTTATGTCTGAATTGTTACAACTCGTCTTCTTTCCTCGTACAAAAACTACGAGTTACTGGTCATGAACTTGTTAAGTTCGTATAAATTTAAGGGGGATTTAAACGAGAGAAAATTCTTTAAACTTAAGAGGATGCAAAGATCCCTATTTCACTGTTTGTCTTCTCCTTCTTGAAGCAGAAGACGCTAGAAAGCACCGCCGCCTTTATTTATGGCAGTGATCCTAGCCTACAATTACGTACACATAAACACATCCTTTAAACAAAAAAACTACTAGCTATTTCACTCTTATTTTCCTGTCTTCCCTCTTCATACGACATTCCTTTCCTCCATTCCTCGTTTCTTTCCACTTCCCGTACCCTCGTCTTCCCCTCTCCTGGCCATAGGTTGACTTCCTACGGTCTCGTCTCTCTCAAATGTGCCACCCCACCCCGTCCTACCCTCTCCTGAAGTCGTCGTCTTTCTCCGTGTCCGGTGAGGGGTGAAAAAAATCCGGCCTATGTCAACAGCAGCAGTCGTCGTCCTTCTCTGTCCCACCCTCATACTGAAGTTCCGGGTCTCCGGTGTGCAGATATTAGCATTCCAGAAGAGTCATCTCTCTACAGCGGGCAGCAACATGCTACGGCGGACTGGACGAGACCAACAATTGAATCGTGGAAGTGCCCTACTGAACCTGGACTAATTACAAGTGCTTCTCGAAGCGATTGGCTATCAGTCGATCAGAGACAATTCTAACGTAATTGCTTTCTGGTTCTTTTCTGCAGAAGAATAGAGTAATCTTACTTCACTAGTCAATCTGCTTACAGCTAGTAATGAATAAAAAAAGGTATTCCATAAATTACGAGTACTCACCTTTACTTTTTAACTTTGCTCTAGAGTATGCCATTAGGAAAGTCCAGGATAAAAGAGAGGGTTTGGAATTGAACGGGTTACATCAGCTGCTTGTCTATGCGGATGACGTGAATATGTTAGGAGAAAATCCACAAACGATTAGGGAAAACACGGGAACTTTACTTGAAGCAAATAAAGAGATAGGTTTGGAAGTAAATCCCGAAAAGACAAAGTATATGATTATGTCTCGTGACCAGAATATTGTACGAAATGGAAATATAAAAATTGGAAATTTATCTTTTGAAGAGATGAAAAAATTCAAATATCTGGGAGCAACATTAACAAATATAAATTATACTCGGGAGGAAATTAAACACAGAATAAATATGGAAAATGCCATAAGGACCTTATATAAGAATAAGTAATCGAGATCATGACGTCTATCATACAAGCTTCGACATTTAAAGTGCTCGCATTTTTTATCATAATTATACCCGGAGTTATTAGGCAGAAGTCTGTACGAACATAATGAAATAAATTTCCTTTGAATATTTTCCAGTTTTGCCGAATCAGTACTAGTAATAGAGTTCCAAACTACAGATGCATATTCGATTTTCGATCCCACTAATATATAGTATAGTAGGCCCCTATAGTATTAAAAGAGAGTCAGGTGTTGAAAAAAAAATAAGTAATTGACCGAATTATTCCTAACATTCTTATTGCATGGTTATAAATATAATCAATGTGGTTGTGAAAATATAATTTATTGTCAATTAATACACCGAGGTCTCTAATACAATCTTCTGTGCTAATTAATACGTATTTTAGATGATAGTTATATTTTAGTGTAGACGTTTTCCTTGAAAATGATATTAATAATAATAATAATAATAATAATAATGACACACTTTATTTCCTCGCTACATATTGCACTGAATGCGCCGAAAAATCAACTGCTGTCTATGAATGGTTTGTTGATTGTGTACAGAAAGAGTCAATATCACACTTTACAGTTATTAGCAGTAATTAAATCATGCAGTACACAATATTAAATCCATGAAGACTATACAGTTGAAAACTGAAACACGATACACCAATTCCACTTTTATTCAGCCGTTAAAATATGATTGTAATGTAGCTTAGATTAAAGTGGCTTAGAATACAGTCCAATGAAGTCGTGTTTTACACTCGGTCACTCCTATATTGCGATGTTTGTATAAAACCTAATATATTTTACAAAGCCCGGAGAGATGACAATCTATATTTGATCAGATATTGGTTTTAATAACTTTTTCCTCTCATATTTAATTCGCATTATGAAGAGGTATGTGATTTCAAGGACATTTAATACACAATTATTGGACGTTTGAACGATACGAAAGTATCAACTTGTTATCGAAGGGGAGGGGGCTATTTTGCTCGCGTGTAAAACTATGGCCGCCTACCTCCTAAATCATCCCCTCTAGTGTAATATCCCATCATAATATATATCACCAACACTAGACTGACCATTGCCTCCAAAGCCGTTCTCATTTATTGGGCCATTGGGTTCATAGCACACACACCAACAATCTACCCCCTCCTATTCCTCCAATAGCAAAAAAAAAAAAAAAAAAAAAAAAATCCTCGATGCAAACGCTTCCAGAGTTTAAAAAAAGAACGCGCATACATGGGAAATAATAAAAAAAACAACACACTAGCATGAAGCGCTTTGTCCCTGCTCGATTATTGCCTCCCCTCCTATCCTCATTATTATTATTTAGGCGTACAAACAAAACAGCATAAAAACCAACAGGCGGCTGAAACTTCCTGGGGGCTCCTACACAAGGTATCACAGATATCTCCAAATGATGGGCATCAAATTTTTATAGGTTACTGCATGACCTGTGCGTAATGTAGAAGTGGATTGGAAATTTCGGTAATAAAAATGTTATATCAGCTCTGAACCACGTGTTTATCGCGCTACACATTAGCCAAGGAAAGCTATCTCAGCACCGACTGGCGAGGGAAGATATTTCGTGACCATGACAATGAAATTCAGTTAATGCCACCATAATAATTCTTCACACTTAAATTTAGCTACTCTAGTCTGCTTTGTCGGTTATTTAACGACAATATATTAACTACTAGTTAGGCCTATTTAGTGTCGATGGAATTGGTAATAGCGAGATGGTATTTGGCGAGATAAGGTCGAGAATTCGTCATGTGATTATTTAACATTCGGCTGATAGTAGGGGAAAACCTTGGAAAAATGCGACCAAGCAATCACTCCAAGAATGAACTGAACCCATAACAGAGCTCAGCTCCAACTTAACAGGCAAACGCGCTGTCGTCCGAGATACGCCGGTAGTACTCTAGTTCTAATCTTGAGTCGCTTCACCATGAACATCGATTTGTGCAATGTTTAAGTCAAATTCAAACAAGTAATGCCATAATTTGCCATGAGTCCGCTGCCTTGGCTTTGTGGAAAGCGTATGCCTTTCCTATCTAACCAATTCGTGGTTCTATTCCGGTGTGGGCAATGCAAGTGATTTATCTTCCGTCCACGAGACTAGATATTTGTTCCTTGCCAAGTGCTGCCATGTGTTGTCGCAAAGGTGGCGCTGTATCATGCCGATCAGACGACCAGAAAGGCCCGTAATATATGCCTGTGTATTGTTGCTCCATAGATATGCCCTCCCTACACCAGGCTGCACTATAATTTGAAGCGAAAGAAGATAAAACATGAAAAAGAAAGAAAGAATTTGTCATGTGTTATGTTCCTAGATGTAGTAGAAAGAAGATTACCTGCATAGTGATGGTTGGGAGACCGTACGTATCTGACTACAGAGATCTAATGTTTGAAAAGAAGAAGAAGAAGAAGAAGAAGAAGAAGAAGAAGGTGATGATAACAGAATGGTACAATGTAAACAGAATGACAAGTGATAGAATGCCTAAGATTAAAAAATATGTGTGTATATTGGAGCTAAATGACAACTGTGAGCAGTATGGAATGAAGATAAATGCCAACAAGACGAAGAGCATGGTCCTAGAAAGAAAAGTAAAGAAGGTAAACTTGCGAATTCTAAATGAGGCAGTACAACAAATGGACAGCTTCAAATACTTGGGGTGTACTATAAGCAGTAACATGAGCTGCTGCCAAGAAGTCAAAAGGAGAACAGCAATGGCAAAGGAAGCTTTTAATAGAAAAAGGAGCATCTTCTGCGGATCTCTGGACAAGTGTGATTCCTACAAGGCGCAGTTTATGAGGCAACTAAGCCAGGGGATATGGGATAGGTTGGCCAGTTCCTTTCCCATTCCAATGCATACATCGTCGACTAGGAACAACATTACACTAATCAGACTTCAGATGTATACAAACAATAGTTGTTCTTCCACTGACACATATCGTCAAGTGAGATGTACTGCCTGATAATAGATGTACATATAACCAGAACCTCAATCAGAGGCAGAGAGAAAATAGAGGAAAAAAATTAAGGAAGAGAAAAAATATAAATGAAAAAAAAAAATAAATTAAAGAGGCCTAGTAAATGAGGATTAGGATAATCGAGCGGAAAAGAAACAAAGGAATAACTAAGGTAAATGAGACATGGCGGGGAATAGGAAAGAAAAAACAGACAGTGAAAATTGAAATATTTTAAAGTAAAGAAAGGAAAACATGTTTTGAAATAAATTAATATATCAGGCACAATAGTCGACAAAGAAATAGAAAATAAGACCGTGAAAGAAGTCAATAAAGAAAGAAGGATAAAAATTGTAAAGAGAACGAACCTCCTACCCACGTTGGCTATGACTGTACACTGTTTTGTCTAGCCAATGCAGAAGTGTTGCAGTGTAAAAACTTGATGGCGGCTTCTATTATTACGCATTGGTACGAACACGTGTCATGTGGCTTGCTTTAGTCTGCGGCTAATTGTTAATTTCTATTCCTATATCATGGATCTGTGTCAAACGTCTGTCTTTCTGTCCAACAGACATATTGCACCTGTCCACCCCAGAATGTAGAAAATAGCCTTTGATTTAAAAGGGAACAGCATTGCGATCAGAAACGCGGCTGGCCGGCAAGTATTAAATGCTACAACTAAGAACCCCGATTTCAAATCTTATGCATTCAATTCCCTACTGTTCATTCACTCATTCTTTTTTCATTATCTGATTAACCTCCCCTTCTATCCGATTTAAACACCGCTGCGATTAGAGAGGGGAAATTCATTTGATCGTACACAAGACATCTCACGAATGCTAGTCTGCCCAATAATGGTATCGGTATATCAAAGGGCCACCGCTGAGATATCACAGGACAACGGAAAAACACCCAGTCTCTTTGAGGGAAGATAAAATTTCTTTTATTGCTCACACCGGGAATAGAACTTCGAACCGCTGGTTGGTAAATGCACGCATTATCAACACAGCCACAAAGGTGGACTTCATTCTCTCATTCATTTAAAATACTTTCGGGTGACCGTTTACACTTTCTAACATTAATCACTCATTTAATGATCGATTTCTTCACTGTTTAGCCATTTACTCACTTTTTTGGTCATTAGCTCAACAATTAATTCGATCGTCAATTAATTAAATGATTTGGTCATGGAGTCACTCGTTTACCAGAGTGTCTACCGAAAATGTGAAACAAGAATAGTTACTTTTTAGTTATCACACTTAAAAATTATTCATAAGCACAATGAAAAAACACCAATAACATTTCAGTCATCTGACGATCTGTCATCGGACTTGTTTTTCTTAAGTTTCTCACCTTCTATGGAAGTTAATGTTTTAGACATTTAAGCTAACATTTCTTAATATAAATGTTTAGAATACACCTTATTCTATATTCACAAAGCTTAAAAATATGTGACTGAAATCCGAGTCTGTCCTGAAGTTAATGCGCTACTTAAGTTTGTTTGTTATTATGAAATATGACCAACAAAACAGAGAGGCCACTCCTAGTCTTTGAGGGAGAGAGGTAACGTCTGTCGGAAATCGAACCCAGGTTTTTTTGGATTAGTATTTATAAACGGTACCATTTCAGTTACAACAAAGGACTGTAATATTATTTGTAATTCCAGTTGATGCTTTATATTCGAAATATATCAGACTTATTAGAATACAGTTTATATTTGTATTTACGCGTCCTGGATTACGCAGATAAAAATTTTGCAGCTATTAAGTTACTATCAAATATGCGTAGTTTATTACAAAAATTTCCCCGTCAGGATTATAGCATAAAACTCCCATATGAATATTTTAAGGAAATACAAAATATATTCTGATATCCCTCCTTCCAAAGTCTCCTCGGCACCACTGGTATCATCCGAAATGCCAACACGTTCACACACAATCTTGATTTGCAACTACTGCAAAGGCAGAAATGCTGTGTATATCTGAAATATTAATATAAGAAACATCCTGCAGTACTACTAGCAGGGTTTTATTGCCCTGGAACTCAACCCCGTCCAGATCTGAGTAAAGTACTCCATTTATTGGATGCTGTCCTCAAGATACCGTACCAGCCCAGAAGATTAAGTTTCTATCAATGCCATCGTATACTTCCACCCGTTATTCATACAGCAAGGAAATGAAGGGCTGGTGTACATAACTGAGGAGATATGGAAGAGCAATAAAACTTGTGCTTATTCCAAGCATATGTAGTACAGTGAAGATAATATGAAATTTGCGGTTCTTCTGGAAATTAAATCCGCGCGACAACCTCATTTGAATGAAATGTCAAATGAATCACGTTCATGAAACTAAAATATGAATAGAAACTTATGATGTAGTCATATGAACCATACTATGCTACACTGCGTTATAATAATAATAATAATAATAATAATAATAATAATAATAATAATAATAATAATAATAATAATAATAATAATAATGCCTACGACTTTTTTTTCTACTTTTACTTTACATTCCAAGCGAAATTAAGAATTAATATCAATGTTACAAATGCTCACAAACTCAGAATCATGAATATGTATAGTTCATAGCATATATATTCCGAACCATATAATTTAAAATGCTTGTATCTTCGCCTACTTTTATGTAACATTGATAATGCGAACACTTTCTATAAAGAAATGGAAATTTGTTTTGTATAAGTGTTAAATTAAAGCAATAACAATTTCAATTGTTTTAGAATTTTTTTTTTGTTCAATACCGATTTAATTATATACTGAAACGACAGTCCATGAATACCTGTTATAAAAACAAGTGGTTTTTTCCCGCAAACTCCTAATGATTTGTTTAACATTACTACGGATGTATATGGAATTATTCCATATCGGTTTTCAACACGTGAATGCTTTGTTTCCTATAAAAATTCAGTATCTGAACATCTGTTGCCATAAAAAATTGTGATTTATTTGTATCTGTAATAGAGCCACACTTCAAATTCTAATAGCTTCTGGAAATTATATCGGCAACCCTTATGAAGAGTTATTGCCTGTCGATATTTCGGAACTTACAGTATTATAGACTCATCATGACTGTAATACTAGTCGTAGTAGTAGCAGTAGGTAATAGTATTAACAGTGGTAGTAGTAGTGGTGGTGCTGTAGTATTAGTAGGTAGTATTGGCAGTATAGCAGTAGTAATAGTAGTAGTGGTAGGAGATTCGTAGCAGTAGTAGTGGTAGTACTGTAGTATTAGTAGGTAGTATTTGCAGTACAACAGTAGTAGCAGTAGTGGTAGGAGATTCGTATCAGTAATAGTGGTAGTACAGTAGTATTAGTAGGTAGTATTTGCAGTACAACAGTAGTAGTAGTAGTAGTAGTAGTAGTAGTAGTAGTGGTAGTACAGTAGTATTAGTAGGTAGTATTGGCAGTACAACAGTAGTAGTAGTAGTAGTGGTAGTACAGTAGTATTAGTAGGTAGTATTGGCAGTAGGCCTATAGCAGTAGTAATAGTAGTAGTGGTAGTAGATTCGTAGCAGTAATAGTGGTAGTATAGTAGTATTAGTAGGTAGTATTTGCAGTACAACAGTAGTAGTAGTAGTAGTAGTAGTAGTAGTAGTAGTAGTAGTAGTAGTGGGAGATTCGTAGCAGTAATAGTGGTAGTACAGTAGTATTAGTAGGTAGTATTGGCAGTATAGCAGTAGTAATAGTAGTAGTGGTAGGAGATTCGTAGCAGTAATAGTGGTAGTACAGTAGTATTAGTAGGTAGTATTTGCAGTATGGCAGTAGTAATAGTAGTAGTGGTAGGAGATTCGTAGCAGTAATAGTGGTAGTACAGTAGTATTAGTAGGTAGTATTGGCAGTATAGCAGTAGTAGTAGTAGTAATAGTGGTAGTAGATTCGTACAGTAGTATTAGTAGGTAGTATTTGCAGTACAACAGTAGTAGTAGTGGTGGTAGGAGATTCGTAGCAGTAATAGTGGTACTATTAGTAGGTAGTATTGGCAGTATAGCAGTAGTAATAGTAGTAGTGGTAGTCGATTCGTAGCAGTAATAGTGGTAGTACAATAGTATTAGCAGGTAGTATTGCCAGTACAGTAGTAGTGGTAGTAGGTTCGTAGCAGTAATAGTGGTAGTGATAGTAGTAGTAGTAGTAGTAGTAGTAGTAGTAGTGACAGTAGTGGCAGTACAGTAATAATACAGTAGTTATGGTAGTGGTAGTAGTTGTAGTACAGTAGTAATAGTAGTAGTAATTTAGCAGTATTATTAGTAGTACAATACTAGTATTAGTGGTAGTATGATAGTAGTAGTACTAATGGTTGTAGTGGTAGTACAGTAGTAGTAACACTAGTAGTAGTAGTAGTAGTAGTAGTAGTAGTAGTAGTAGTAGTAGTAGTATTTTATTTAACGACTTTCAAATGCAGATGTTATTTAACATCGAATCCTAACGTGGTCGATCAATTGCTGACATTTTCCTGGCGCCTATTGGATTTTTATGTGCCATAAATCTACGACCAATCCTCCCAAGCTTCACTTACCTAAAGAGAAAGCCACGCTAAAACTTTCATCGCTCTGCGAACCTCGTATTCAACGACCAACACAATAACTATTAGACCACCGAGGATGCCCTGTATATTGTCCTCTAGTAAGTGTAAACAATTCTACCAGTTCCCTAGGACAATATAATACTAATGATAAAACATGTCCGTAACTCCGAAACGTGGGAGACAAAAAAATTTCAATATTTCATTTATAGTTCAAAATTATTATTCACAATATTCAATGTGTAATACTAAAATATAATAGATAATAGAATATCTCTCATTTTTGAAAAGCTCCACATAGTATCCTCTTTGATACGGGTGCAAGAAATATGAAATAACGAAAATTAGTTGTGATATCATAAACGTGATTCATCCGGGCTGAGAGATGACTGTTTTCCAACGCTCCGCCAGAAATATAACTTTCACCAGGTCATTTCCTTCATGAAGTTACGTCGCATCATGTGTAACAATAGAAGCCTCATCGTCACGGCAAGACATACCTCAATTTCCTCCAACATTCAGCATCAGAGCCTCGATAATAACTCCACAGACATAAAACATAAAAGTTTCAACATGTACATACAAAAAATAGTCATAATAAAATTGGGACAAAATTTTAATCTAACTCAGCAAGGCCATCAATTTTTATAGCTCTAAGTGGGAGAGGGGAGAAAAAAGAGGGGAGGAGAACTAGGTCTATATATAAGGTTTGATGATAAACTCCAATATTTCATTCAAGGGAAAACTGGGTAACATTGGCCAACGGTTCGTGTTAATGGTTTGACCTATTAGTAGAAACAGGTCGAATGAACATAATATCGTTCACCCTCTAAAACAGTGGAGGGTGGATTAACCAGGGCGCACAGAGAGTCACCTGGCAGGGCCACCGCCTCGACGGGTGATGGCGAGCGACATAATGTTTATTGTATCAAGGCTAACCGTGCCAACCACAAAACACGACAATACTACGAACATGTTACATCCGCAATGCGAAATCCACCATACAGATCGGCTGTTTATATATATGCACCATCACCATCCTCATCATCAAGATCATTATAACGAACATACATTGCTAGGGTACCACTACAAGCCAAAACAGATAACAAAACTATATAGCCCTGTATAAATGAGTCCCTTTGGATCGTCCAATTAAATAAACCCAGGAAAGCAACAGCATTTGAATTCTTTTGCATTGCTTTATTGCGCACTTTATAGCAGGGTATAAAAATGTACTTCAAGGACAAGGGAAATCAACAACAGCAACGATGTCGTTTGAAAAGAAATAAACTAAACTTATTAGCACATTTCTCTTTCATAAATAGGAAATAACGATGATGATGTTGATGATAATGCTCATTATAATAATTATAGTTAGAACCGTACTCAAATTCAAGGGCCACATCACGCCAGGCCTGTTCCAACTCCAGAAAACTGCTTCCTCCATTTTTACCTTGGTTTTCCTACTAAATTGAATCCCAAACACATTTGCGTATCATCAGTATATGATCCTTCGAGTTTATGTAATATTTTAAAATATTTTTGACGCTGAAGTTATGAAGTTAATTCCCAACTTATTCATTCTTCTTCCTATCCTAGAGTCACGTTGTGAATCGACTTATTATTATAATATTTTTCTTTTGTCCTTCAAGAAGTATGTGTTCCAGCTGACTGAGCACAATAATAATAATAAAAAAGAAATAGCTTGCTATTCATTGTTAAATTTCTGATAAGTCGACTTATAACATTAATAATTCTTTAATGTTAAATCTCAGTCAATATGACTTACCCATATAGATTCTATAAATAACATATTGCATTTAAGATATTACATTAGTAAACGTTTTCGCATTGCGGCATCTTCAGACTACCAACAAACAACCATATCTACAGTAAATCTTAGTGACATATTAAAATGTCATAGTATTTCACATTGGCCTATACAATTGATCTAAGTCACATTCTCTTTGAACCCGAGTTCAACCCTAAAATTCCACATGATGTGGTCATTTGTTATGAGTAGTATAATTATTGTGAAACAATGTAGCCTAGTAGTTTACTTGACTAAATTGACGTAGGCTACATCATATACTAAAAATCGTTCATTTGTATAGTATTTTCCAGCTTTATATAATATACAATTATGTGACCAGGATAAAAACAGCGTATGGTGCAACATACCACAAAAGGGAAAAGGCGTTATTCTGTACAGTGAATTCATACCCTCTAACAAATGGATAACTAAGCCCGATGGAATGACTAGCGATGAATAGAAGGAGGCTATCAAAATGGCTGCCAACGTAAGCGCTGTAAGAGCCATACCCGGTAGGTCTCAGGACAACCACTGCAGGCGATGCCTCAGTGAGATAGAAACCATTGGACATGTCCTGGGAGCCAGCCCTTATGGTGAAACATTGCGTATACTTAGGCACCATGCAATTAGAACTAAATTGGCCGATGCCCTTAGAAAACTAAAATACACGTATATGAAGAAGTCCACGGAACTGCCGACAATGGCAGTAACAGACGCATTGACAATCACCATTAGCGAATTCCTGTCTCAGGGTATGATCATCGACCCCACCATCAGGTTTGAAACATAAACGACAGCCTGAAGATGTACACGAAGAGAGACGAGCAATCTACGTTCCAATCATCCCGTATTATAAAGATAAATCCAACTTCAGTGTCACGGGATTGATGTTTGGAGCAAGAAGAACGATATCTAACTTCACTTCTCAATTCTGTGAAACTCTAGGGCTGCACAAATCTTTTCTAAATGAACTGGCCCTCCTCATAATTAGAGAGTCAGTCAAACTTTTACGGAACCACCTATATGGACTCAAATTCAATGTACTGAAAAAACTGACGTACCATTATCATTTTTCTTTTTCTTATTAGCTTTCATTGCTTCTTTGCTTGTTTGTAACTTTTCTTAATCTGTTAAATGCCATTGTTTGTTTGTTTACTTGTTTGTCATTTTTCTTAATCTGTTATCTTTCATCATCTATTTCTTCTTTTTTTGTTTTGTATGCTTTGTCTAATGGCAACCTCTAATTTGAGGAAGCTCAGATAAATAAATAAAAAATGTGAATTTATTAATTTACTAATACATCAATATTTAAAATCAATCACATTTAGTTCATATATTTATTTATAATTACTACTAATTAACATGTTCTTATATGATGTACCTCATGTATCTCATACGGAATGCAAAACTACTTAATTATAATCTTATGTGTTACATAATATGAGAAAATACCTATGAAAATATAGCTATAAAATAGCTATGAAGATACTAACATTGCTTGTATAAGAAAGTGACCTAATTATGTGTTGATATTATAACATCTTGTATCATAAGAAATTGGTTCGACTACTACAGGTGTGTTATCGGATTTAAGTTACCCCATTTTCTTGTCAATGTACAGTCTTAGACAAAAAAAGTAATAACTGGCTGCCACACGCTAAGTCCTCTTTGGAAGACGGCGGTTGATTCCGTGAGAGCGTAGTTCTACGCGTGAAATAATTTCTTATGCACCAACCCGTTCTGTTTTCCCTTTGTTTTGTTTGTTGCTTTTTCTGTCTGTTTATAGATCAAGTGTTATGAATAATCTATAACGAAGATATAGCCTATTCAAGGAGTAAATTAGGCGCTGTTCGAAGTAGACTTAGATAAATTCACGCTACAGGAGAGCGGTCATTTTTTGTGTCTAAGGCTGTACATCCACATGTTTCATATGTTTAGTTGTATTATTTTTTTAATTTTAGTAGGTTATTTTACGGCGCTTTACCAACAGCTTAGGTTATTTATCGTTTGAATGAGATGAAGGTGATAATGCCGATGAAATGAGTCCGAGATCCAACACCGAAAGTACCCAGCATTTGCTCATATTGGGTTGAGGGGAAAACCCCGAAAAAAAACCTCAACCAGGTAACTTACCCCAACCGGGAATCGAACCCGGGCCACCTGGTTTCGCAGCCAGACGTGCTAACCGTTACTCCACAGGTTGGACTTAGTTGTATTATATAGGAACGTATTTGTTATTGCTTTCTTCAATGGTGCTATTGTGGTCTGGTATGAAATATATTTCCGGTGATGTGTGGGTATATATTTTGTGTGCCGAGTCGGTGTGGCTATTCGAAATAGTTATTACTTTATAATTTTTTAACATATCTTTATATTGTTTAGTAGTAATAGGGCCTAATAATAATAATAATATTAATAATAATAAAAGGAATCCCAGAAAGAAATATGATAACACTACTAAGACTGTAGTTACAGAGGCAGAGATGTCATCTTTGATTTCCATTGTTGCTTGCGAACTGCCGAGATAGCAAGCCGTTATGTAAGAAAGTTGTGTGTCCTGGCCGCGCGACTTTTACCGTTAAAGGAATGTATTATTTTAAAATTTTACAACCACCACTTTATTCAACATGACTATGTCCCGGATAGAATGCCGGTTTCTTTCAATGAGATTTCGAAACTGCGTTAAGTTTTAGTTTAGCAAGTAGACGGGCATGACTTTTTTTGATGGGTTATTCTGTTCTTCTACGGAAGAAAGTGAAAAAAAAAAAGAACAAAAATCTCGTTCAGTACATGTTAAATTCGAAATCGAATGCTGGACCTTTCTAATGCTACGCCAGCAAGCTATCCCGCAGAGAGATATAAATTTCAGGTTTAAATATCACAATCCAACCCTCGCTATCGATCCATTTCTTCTAAATCTTCCTGTATTATACACACATGTAATCAGATATCGGTTTTCGAACTGCGTACCTTAGCTACAGATTTGGTTCCCCACACACCCATCCCCACCCAACCCCTCTCAGCCACTCTAACCACTCGTCTTTCCTTCCACTTTAACCCCCTTCTACCACCCCGCCCTGCCGTAACTCTGAGGAAGGAACCCAAAGTGGCAGAGGCCATGCTGGAAGTGAAGGGAATGAGCTTCTTGCGGGGATTGGAAGGGGTTGATCGAGAAGGAGCTGGAGTGAGAGAAGAAAGCTATTGAGAGACTGGATTAACTCCTGCATCCATCGCTTAGAGCCTGCTGCTGCTTTCTGTTTAGTAGGCGTGACCAGAAAACCTCATCATTCAGATCGCTGTAATTCAAGGCGTCCTCGCAAACAATCGACTGCAAGCAGACATGCAACAATCACGTATTAGTCTATCACAGTTCTCGATGCCTTATACAGGGTGTTTAAACATATCTCCCCATGAATGGCAACAATCACGTATTAGTCTGTCGTAATTATCAATGCTTATAGAGGGTGTTTAACAAGACATTTGTTCTTGCATCGCGGCAACTAAATATTTGCCTTTCACAACTATCCGTACATTCTAGTCTTGCACGGCAGCTATTAGGAATTACTCTGTCACAACTAGCTATACTTTAAGGGGGTATTAAATATCGATGGCCCAGAACCAGACTGTTCCAAGTCCATTTTACTATTTTTTATTCAGGAGAGCTATTTTAAGCTCCTGACATTCAAAGCTTCATGAAACAATTTTGAATAGCTTCATAGCAATCTTGTGGAGAGGAATATTTACAATTTTGTTCGATTCATATATGCAGACAAGAAATGGAACACAATGAAACACAGATTTCTTTCTTATAAAAAGTTGGACTTAGAACAGTCTCGTTCTCGGCCATCGATATAACGCTCTGAAAAGCATACATTCTTGAAAAAATTGTCTAGCACATATCGTTTTTAAGTTATCTTTACAAAAATTGGTATGCATGTTTATTATGGTCCTTTCTATTAAGACACTACGTCAAACATAATTTTTCAATAGCTGTTGTCAACAATTTATTCGTAAATTGTTGTAAATAGTTTAACACATTATCATAAGAAATGTATGTTTTCTCTAGAACTATTCAACTTATTTACATAACTTTTTTGGGCTTCATTTTTATGCACGTAATTAATTATGAATGTGATATTAAGAAATATAATATTATTTTTAAAATAATCATTATGTAAATATTCCGATAAAATTACCTCATTCATGAAAACTTTTACAAATTTCGGTATGGAATATAATCAGAAAACCAATTGATTCAGTCTGTTAACACTCTTAGTATGTATAGTACATTAAAAATTCAGAACAATATATACACAAGTTTTTGAGAATTATAAGCAATTCATAAACTTTATTAAGTCTTAAGACTTCACAGCAGTGTAATTATTGTAAATACCTAGTGAAAATACTACTCTAGTTAAAATTAGTATTAGTATTACTACTAGTGTTAGTATTCAAGTCAGACATGTTAAAATAATAATTATAAACAATTTATAAACTTTATTCAGTCAATAGGCTTCACAGCAGTGTAATGATTGTAAATAGTGAAAATACTGCTCTAGTTAAAATTAGTATTACTATTACTACTAGTATTAATATTCAAGTCAGATATGTTAAAATAATTATAAGGAATTCATAAACTTTATTCAGTAAATATACTTCACGGCAGGGTAATTATTGTAAATAGTGAAAATACTGCTCTGGTTAAGATTAGTATTAGTATTCAAGTCATATATGTTGAATAATTATAAGTAATTCATAATCTCTATTCAGTCAGCTGACTTTACATCCTTGTAAATATTGTAAATAGTCAAAGCCTTACTATTGTTACAAATAGTTTACTATTAGTTTTTAAAAGTTCAGGCAGAATGTAAAAATAGTGCAGCAACAAATGTGTGTAGTATTGCATTACTGCAATGGAGCATATTGAATAAAAAGAAAAAAAAGTTTTTGAGAAAAGATACATTTCTTATGATAATGTGTTAAATTATATATAACCATTTATGAATAACTTGTTACCAACAGTTATTGAAAAAGCATGTTTTGACGAAGATATCTTAAAAGAAAGGACCATAATAAACATGCATACCAGTTTTTGTTAAGCTAGTATAAAAACCATAGGTGCTAGACAATTTTTTCAAGAATGTATGGTTTTCAAAGCGTCATATATTAGTAATCACTTAAAAGAGTTTTCAACGAGACCCCTCACCTTTCACAAAAACAATCTTCAGTTAGGCGGTTGCAATTCTACATACTGTAACGTCCGGCCAGCAGCTCTACAACTCTGAGAGCTGGGGAAGGGAGGGGTAAGTTCTTAGTACAGTTAGCTGGGATAGGGGTGACTGTAGTAATCATGCACAAAACACATGCCTCAACCAGGAGGCCAGTGTGCTGTATATTATGGTGAATGTACGAGTATTTACATTTTTCTCTGCTTTCTTCTTGAGCTGATTATAATTGTGACTAACTACTAAAAACTGCATGCTATATAAAAATAATATTATGTGACAATGCCGCAAAAAGGAAGAATAAAGTCATCCTTTAGGAGAGCTACGAAATTATCAATTCCGGGGAAAAAAAAAAGATCTTTCATTTCCGATAAATCAGACACCAAGTAGAGCAGCATTATAATGCAATAAATCGCAATCTAGAACAAAAATAAATACACGTAAAGAAAATAAATTACGAGAAAGAAATTCTCCTAATAAACCTCTAACGATTCCTGGAAAGAAATGCAAAACTAGAGAACGTCATATGACAATACAAGTAGATGACTCCGATCAATGTGTCATTCGCAGGACTATACATGACATCTACTTACAAGAGAAGAAACATCCTACTTAAGGAAGCATTGGAAAGAATAGTGAACGGAAGAAAAGTTGGAGGTAGAAGAAGATATGAGATGATAGACAATAGGTAAGATACATGAATCATATGCGGAGAAGATTAAGAGGGAGGCAGAAAATAGGAACGATTGGAGATGCTGGGTTTGCGGTGAAAGACTTGCCCTTAGACCAGGGCTGGGCACCGGGAGCGAATCTAGACTCTAAATGGGGACGCTTAATATTCATCCCTCACGGCATCAACGCTGCGCGGTATTTGGTGGGGAAGAAAGGGGTTGAAGGTAAGTCATATGGCTCCCCGTGAGAGAGTAGAATTCGCTCTTGATGCCCAGCCCTGCCTTAGACAAAACAATGAATGAATGAATGAATGAATGAATGAATGAATGAATGAATGAATGAATGAATGAATGAATGAATGAATGGTCTTAGACAGCTACAATGATGTATTATTTGTCGTAAATCTCTTTTCTCGTTACATCTTTTCTTTTAACGAGTCATCTTACTCACCCTCAAAAAAATTACGCATTAGTTGGTGATAACAGATTTAAAATTATGTAATTGTCTTATACTAATAGTCTATCTTTTATTACATTTGCATAGATTTTGTAGCCGCAGTTTAAGAGACTTACACCTCTGTAAAATTATTACATTTCTTCAGGTCGTCTTTTTTATGAATTAGTACAATTACCTTTTTCTGCCAGCTGTAAGCGAGCTCTTCTCCGTAACATATTTTATTGAAAAATGAGAGAAATCTTAAAATGAAACTGTCACTAGAGTATTTAAAGAACTCTAGATTTAAATTATCTTCTCCTACTATTTCTTAGTTTAGTTATAATTGTCTCCAATTCATCTAATATAATAGCACAGTCTAGTATATACAGTCACGAAGCTCAATACATAGTAAATATGCATCCCTAGATAGTTGCTAACCACTAGGATCGCTACTATCGCCTCATTACAGACAATACAGACCTGCACAGTCTATCGTTCCTAGTACCCTCATAAACTAAAGCTTCGTGACCGTATATACTAGACTGTGGTAATATCTTCTGTTATATCATCAGTAGACTTAAGGTTGTTGGGCATAAATAACGTTCTCTTGAAATTTTCAGAGACACTGAAAATATTTTAGGAAAGAGGATTTTGAAACAGAGTTTCTGAGTACAATAGCCCTATCCTTCACTTCATTCCCTAAATATTTATGAATTTTGTAAGTTTGTGACTGAGGGCGGTAAAGGTAATTTTCTAAATGGGAAGTATATTCTTTCCATGAATTTCTTTGAATTCTTCGGACTTCTTGTTTAGCGATGCTAGGTAAGGTTGTAATAAATAAATAATAATAATAATAATAATAATAATAATAATAATAATAATAATAATAATAATAATAACTACGAATGTCCCACAGGATTTTTCGAATATACGACGCAGAAGTCCGGTTCCGATAATCAACTTCGAGCCTCTCAATGGTTTCAAATTCTTAATACTTCTCTAATTTGTTTTCAGATTCAACCGTCACGCTTAGTTCTCACAGAATACTTCATATAGGAACTTTTGTGCTTCTCCGTCAATTTTAGGAGGAATGGCGTGACTTTGTTTCCGCCAATAAGCCGAAAAGGATCATGGGATGAGGAACGGACAGCGAATCCACCTCATCGCCAGCAAACTTCACAGTTTGAAGAAGTAAAGCCGTGAAAGAAAGGAAAGAACTCGCTCCAAACAAGAGTAGCAAACTTTCCTTTTATATTTCCCATGTCCTGTTAGAGAGGTGGGCGCTGGCGAAATTAGACTGAAACAAGCCTGAACACACGGCCTGGCCTGCGTTCACGACGCAATTGTTATCTTCAGGAACAGACGGATCTCGATCCTAGCTTGGCAAGTTACGTCTGGTTCGTCAAGGCAAAAAAATAAAAATCTTATGTCTCCGCTTCACTCATGCTTTTCAAGGAATAGTGTACTACATCTGAAACATTAATCAATATTCAAGAAAAGTAGGCTCTCATTTCAAAGTTAAAAATATAGTCAATATTTCTTAAAAGCTAATATTTATTTCTAATCAGCAAATTCTCATATTTAAAAGACCAATACTCATTTTCAGATAATAAATAAGTGACTCCAAGGCAAAACGTGATTTTTTTGTTTGTCATTTCTTGCAGTTTTTCATGAGCGATAATTTACCGTAAATTTGAAAGACTATATAAAATAATAATTTAATATTTCATAACAATGGCTTACAGAGGAAAACAATAGATATATGCTTGTCACCTTCAGTAGATTAAACGCAGAATATATATGGGAAATGCCTGTTATTATTCGATTGAGAAGCTTTTGTCATCTAGTCTGCTCACAAAAAATCTTAAAATTAGAATTTATAAAACAGTTATATTACCAGTTGTTCTGTATGGTTGTGAAACTTGGATTCTCACTTTGAGAGAGGAACAGAGATTAAAGGTGTTTGAGAATAAGGTTCTTAGGAAAATATTTGGCGCTAAGAGGGATGAAGTTACAGGAGAATAGAGAAAGTTACACAACGCAGAACTGCACGCATTGTATTCTTCACCTGACATAATTAGGAACATTAAATCCAGACGTTTGAGATGGGCTGGGCATGTAGCACGTATGGGAGAATCCAGAAATGTATATAGAGTGTTAGTTGGGAGACCGGAGAGAAAAAGAGCTTTGGGGAGGCCGAGACGTAGATGGGAGGGTAATATTAAAATGGATTTGAGGTAGGTGGGATATGATGATAGAGAGTAGATTAATTTTGCACAGAATAGGGACCGATGGCGGCAATGAACCTGCGGGTTCCTTAAAAGTCATTTGTAAGTAAGTTTGTAAGTAAATGCATGTCATCTTTTGCCACAATATAGATAATACCATCAGAATGCACAACATATCGCAAATTTTCATTTTCGCCAAACACTGACGTCACCTTGTACCTTCGAACCACAGAATTTATAAGATTAATATGAAGACATTATTACAAATACAGCCCTAGTCACTTTTAATGAAATTGAGTTAAGGAAACATTTGTTACGATTTCAAATGTTTATAGACTCCAAAAATGACACATGTCAGGTGCAATAGCCACAAGGATAAACACCAGTTGTATGGAAACAGATGACATGTGTTATTCTATTTATTTTTATTGTTCTCTTGAAAAATAGCAATTTTGACAAGGGCTTTGTAATAATGTCTTTATATTTTGTTTAAGTTATTTTGTGAAGTTTAACATTATCTTTGTAAGTTTAATTCTTACGTTTTCGATTACTCAGAATTTTTACATCATTGTTCTTATTGTTTAAGTCTATTCTTTATTTTATAAAGCTAATTCTCATTTTCAAAATGTTTAAATGCTTGAAAGATTAATATTCATTTACAAAGACTAATATACTAATTTTCCAAAAGTTAATAGCTATATTTTTCGAAATTTAGTCCTTGTTTAAAATTTTTAATCGTTCTCAAAGCTTCGTTCTTAGTTACCGAAGATTAATCCTTATTTTTTTTAGTGTTAATCCTTATATTTCAAATTTTCATTTTTTTAAGTTAAAATTTATTTGAAAAATTTAAACATTATTTTTAAAGAATATATTCCCTCTGTTTAAGATTAAACTTAGGGTTTTGATGGTTAATATTATTATTTAGGTTAATGAACACTATGAAAGATTAATACTAATTTTAAAAAGTGCATTATTATTTTATAAAGTCTATTCGCCAGTTTGGGAGAGAAATACTCCATTTAAAATAATAATACTTTGTTCGAAAAAAAATATTCTCATCTCGCAAGGTGAGTTCTTATTTCCTGTAAGGTCAACCAAGATTTAAAGGCAATTGTAAGTTTTCTCTTATCATTATATTAATATATATATTAATACAGTAATTTCAGGCCTAACTATTTCAAACACGAGCCCGAAAATTCACTTCTGGACAGCTTACGTCTATGCAGAGAGAGCTCGCAGTAGACAGAACTGCGAAGAGCGGCGTAATGCGAGACGTAGTCTGGAAGCCGCAATAAAGGAATCATTTTTAAAATTAATTCAGTAAAATGTGGAATACATTCCGTGAGAAAAGGAAACACAATAACCCGCATTTGAATATCTGCGCGTCTGTCGCTGTTCCTGTGTAAACAAATACCTGCGAGTAAACCCCTCAAGGGGAGGTGGAAGGGGCGGACTCATACACGTAGCGAAGTCGATTTCGTTTACGATGTTTTATTTACTTTCCCGAGAGGGATAAAAAAATAGAGGGGGGGAGAGAGGACTGAGTAAGAGGATTGTATGCGGATATATAGGTCCGCGCCCATTGCAATTATGTAAATGGGGATTAATTTTTGGCCCCACCCCCACCCCCACCCCGTCATACAGATACTGTTCGCGCTGCCGCTATTTGAGAATATGTGACAACAGCACTTGACATGTAATTTAAATTTTAAAATTTATATCATATCCACAGAATAAACCGCTGCGTCATATTGGTACCAAGCGAAACTGCAACACTACAGTCCTCGCCTCGATACCGGAATCTTCAAAACTGTCTCCTCTACCTACAGTGAAGGTAATATCCTTGACAGTATATTATAGTGGTTCAGAAACTGTGGTCTGCGGACTACCGGGGGTCCACAAATGGCCATACAGGCTTCCGTGAGAAAGTTACAGGCCTGCATATTGAACATCTAAAAATTAATACTTTAAGAGGGAATGGAATTGGATTTTGTGTAAAAAATGTTGTTTCATTTATATATCTTTTTCAATTTATTATTTGGTTATCCCTCTTTAAAATGTATATCACACATAACTAGACTGAAATTGCATTCATTTTAATTTTTCGATTTTCAGAGAAGGAATAAAAAATTGAAATTATGGTTTTATAACGACGCTCACAACTGCCGAGGTTATATCAGGGTCGCCGGTGTGCCGGAATTTCGTCCCGCACACTTAAATGCTATCGAACTGGGCCGATATCGAATCCGCAACCTCGGGCACAGTAGGCCAGTGCTATACCAACTGCGCAACTCAGGGCGATGAGAAGGAATATATATTATAATTTTAACGTTCATTTTCCATAAATTTACGAATTCTGGGCGAAAAATTATGCATTATTTATTTTTTGAAATTATTCTTTGATTTGTCTTCTTTAAAATGCTGTGTCATATTACGATTATACTAAAATGATATACATGTTAATTTTTCGTTTTTCTTAGACGGGGACGTAGGCTAATATATGTAATACGTCTTATTTTAACGCTCATTTTCCCGTAACTTTAGTCTTTCACATAAAATAAACCATTTCTCAGCTTCTATTTAATCTTGAAAGCTGAAATTTTCAAAGATTCTTTATATGGATGTTTTATGTTTTACACGTACTGTAGAGTCTAATAATGGGAAAAATATATGTTTCAATAAGGAAATAAATTGAAGAAAAACTACTGTTCAGCATTAAGTCAACTTACGTGTGCATGAGTTGTAAAAACTCAGCGTTCTACAATCAACAGTTTCGAGAAAAAGTTCCTTATGTACTTCATAATTTAACATTGTCAAGATAGGCAATTTCGTACCTCCTTAATTTCAATATGGTAGTAATAATAGTAGTAGTAATATTATTTTATTTAACTACGCTTCCATTTTCAGAACTTATTCAGAATTGACATATAACGTGGGCGAGGAATGGCAAACAAATTTTGCTTCGAGCTCTTTATCTTTTATTTTTCAGTAAACCAAAGATTCGTGACCCACAGCTTAATTTCCCCTCTCGGCGGAGCCACACACAACCAAGTGGTTATAGGTAAAGAAAGTCCTATCAATATAAAATTTGTTCTCTATTTATTCCTTATTCCTTTACTATGAAAATACATAACGAAGACTAACTCACGATCTGGAAGAAAGCTCGGAAGTGAAAGTATGAAAAGGACGAACCATGTATTAAAATGAGAAAATCAAGAAGCTGGAAATTTTCCACAACGTTTATCTAATAATAATGAAGTTTCATTACGTCAGTTTCACTATGCCGATTCCAAAGGAAAACTTAATAAATTTATGATGATGTGTGGAAGGATACGGAGAACTTTAAGGCGGAGTTGTGCAAGAGAAACACGATTAAAATTTTATAATCTTATGCCTATGCACGTTTTGATGCATGGCAATGAGACCTAGGCTATAAAACGACAAAAATTGGGTCAAGTGAAATTAATTTTCTAAGAACAACTGCAGATTACAGGCTTACAGAGCAGGTAAAAAAATACAACCGTCCCAAAACAGGCATACATTTCAAAGGCAGCTGAAAAGAAAACATTAAACACTTGAGAGAACAGAGTACTAAGAATGTACCATACAATATTTCAGAGAAACCTTCTAAGATGCAAGTTATGGGGAGAAGAAAATAGGAAAATCCTCACTTATACCTACTGTGAGATTGCTTCTGTTTAAGTGATGCACATGACTACACCACTGGTTGGAATCTATTGTGAATAATAATAGAAACTGAAAAAGAGTTATAGTTAACACAACAATGATCTTGCCCCCCTAATAAAAGATGTAGGTCATCCCATATTATTTGCAGATGACACAAGTATAGTAATTACAGCCAATAACTCCAACACATTCCAATCTTCAACAGAGGAAATTCTCTTCAAAATATGTGACTGGTTCTCAGTCAATAAATTGGTATTAAATTGTAACATAACTAACATAATTCAATTTAAATCCTGTCCAAATTCAACCTCGCAAATTTCTAGCGCAATAATTAACAATACATCCCTATCAGAAAAACAATACCAAATTTCTTGGCTTAAAAATCGATAATGTGTTAAATTGGAAAAATCTTATTAACGAAATTACCCCCAAACTAAATTCAGCTTGTTTTGCTATTAGATCTATGCAAAAGATAGTAAATATCAATACCTTAAAAACAATATACTTTGCATACTTCCACTCGGTAATGAGTTGTGGAATAATATTCTGGGGAAATTCCACAGATGTAACAGTATATTTCTATTACAAAAAAGAGTAATTAGAATAATAGTAGGTGCCAAATCTAGGGAATTGTGTAGGACTATTTGAAAAAATTTACAAGTAATGCCCATGGCTTGTCAGTACATATATCTTTTCATTAATAATCTTCCTAGTATGTAATCGTGAAAACTTTGTAACTAATTCAACAGTTCATAGCATAAATACAGGACAAAAAATGACTTTCATACTCCATCGGCAAGTCTATCATGCTATCAAAAGGAGTGCGTTATATGGCAGTAAAAGTGTTTAATAGCCTCCCTATCGATATAAAAAATGAAACTCAAAACATAAGATTATATAGGGCCAAATTAAAGAAGTACCTAATTTCTCACGCCTTCTATTCTGTAGGTGAATTCATGACATTCAATAACACTTCATGAAATTGATACTAAAACTGTGTGTTGTACTAGTAGACTACATTGTAAATCTCGTCTGTATATATTTGATCTAGACTGTCACTATAAATTAAGACTGTAATAGTATTAAGTTTTTTGACTTGTTCCATATTCTAGCTGTAAAGCAATGTATGAATACCATGGAATGTTAATAAATACAATACAATACAATACAAAGTTTTAGATTTTTTCCCGTTAACCAAACACAAACAGAGGGAACCTTTTTTCAGCAGATAAGCCAACTTCAGATAAGATATAAGTACACCCAACAAATTATTCAGAAATCAATTGCTTTGGACACAAGTCACACAGTAATACGGGCCTCGAAAAGTAATCATAAAGCAAATTAAATTACACTTTATTTACCAACTGTCGGTGTTACTACTTGCGTACTATTCTTTCAGAACTGAGGAAACTATATAATAATAATAATAATAATAATAATAATAATAATAATAATAATAATAATAATAATAATAATAATTTATTTCATTTATTTATTTATTTACTAATATTTATTGTGGTGTACAACACGCTGGTGCCAATAGCAGTTCAGCACAAAATAAAAGTTAACACGAGATTTACAGTCAACAAGGAATTACAAAAACAGTGCATACAAATAATTATTAAAATTAGAGACAACTACAAATAAAGAATGATGATAAAATGAATAGAAAACTGCAATATACATGATACATAACAGCTCAAAAACAACACAAACGGATGAACTTGAAATGAATGTGATTATGATGAGTATGCTTAATATAAGAATAACCAAACAACAAACTATACATTAAACGGATCAGAATTAATACACTGTAAATTGGCAGTTTTCATGCATCTGACAACTGGAGAGACATATTTCGGCTGGTAATAATAATAATAATAATAATAATAATAATAATAATAATAATAATAATAATATAATTTTCAACTTAGAGAATATAAATGATTCTAAAGAAATATAAACAGAAATGTCAATATCAGAAATTTACCTGTTGTATCTTACTTAGTCTGATATTACCTTTATGTCGGAAAAAATTAATATTTAAATAAAAAGGTGGAAGAGTTACTTTAAATGAAACAATGTTGGTGACTAAACAAGATTTTTGATGTGTCATGTTCATTTATGCTGGTGGTGGTTTTTATGACTATGGATAATTGAAAGCGAACAAAATAAAGCTTTCCACGTGTAGCTCTCAGTGATACCACAACCTCATTTGATTTAATTTTCTATATTCATCACATCCATTATAAATAACGAGGAAGAATTAAGCCAAATCAGACCTGTAATTCTCATGCAGTCACCCAATAACTAAGAGTGTATTAGATATTTTCCTTGCAATTGTTTTAGAAACTGAAATCTGTAACTTCCGTAAGTGGCTAATGTTTATAATCTCACCCCATAAACAGACATAATATTATCTCATTTTCACAGCTCTAAGTTCTGAAATAAGAGTTGTAATGCGGCCAACACCCATAATTTATGTACACCCGCGTGTTAACAACCCAATGAAAGTAACTCTATTTACAAAAAGTACACTTACTGTACAAGGATGATTGCAATGTGCCGAATATGTACTTGATTTGTATCTACGAGTTTATTACGTTAATCATGTGGCAATTTTGTATAGGCGCCGGAGATCTGAGATACAGACATGCGATGAAATTCCGAATTTGAGTTCCAGACTACACGTTATGCGTAAAGACGATACAAAATTGCCACCTCAGCAAGCAAAATAGGATACGTACAAATGAAAGTCCCTGATGCAGCGGCAACCTGCGAAACAGCAGTGGCAGTGAAGTTGCCGCCTAGGCAAGGTAAGTTGCAAACATACACGCATAACTCCTTGTTCAGCCGGCAAGGAACGAAATAATAGTGTCAATGCATGCACTCTTATGAATAAGGTGACAAACAGAAGCTATTGCTTGTTGTTGTTATTTGGTCAACTGTACAAAGACAGGTCTGAATCCCAGAGTGATACCAACATGGCACCCTTATGAGGCAACTAAGCCAGAAGATAATGGGTTAGGGTGGCCAGTTCCTTTCCCCCTTCCATTGCATACATCACCGATTAGCTACATATTACACTAATCAGTTACTGCTTATTTACTGTAAATTAATTTAAGGTAATATTAACCCATGTTAAAATAATGGTTTGCAAAGCACTTTTCCTAGAAAATATTGGGAGTTCAGTAATCGAATTTTTACAGCTTATTCCTGGAACGTTTAGCATTACTTTAACAGAGGCTTCTGAAAAAAATACAATTCAATCTCTAACTTATGATTTTTTATACATTATTAGAGTTAACGCATTTGTAAATTTAAATTTCATAAATGCCTATGTTAAGTCTTGCACTAAGTTATAATGAAAGTTCCTTGAATTTTGGAAGTAATTCTGCCGAGTAGAAACTGAGAAAAGGTGTATTTTGTGCAGGCAATATAAATTTAAGATAAATGAAATCACCTTAAAAAATTGTAGTACAACCTAATTGCATTTGTGGATTTCTATAACATTTTTTTTTAGTTCGGAATATGTATTATATCACTGTCTTGTGTTAAATACTATCGTACCTGGTTTACATGTTTCGACCTTTTGGGCCATCCTCAAAACTGGTCGTTGTTGGTCTTGGCGCCTCTTGTTTTGTTTCCTGTGAGGGTGTGTTCGTGTGGTGTATTCTAAGAGTCAAAGATTGTGTGTGTTCTGAAATTGAGTTGTGTGTTGAGAATTTCATTGGTGTGTGTTTTTGTGTGTCTGTATATTTCATATTGTTCTAGTGTGTTTAGTTTCTGGCTTTTTGGTTGGATGTGTAGTATTTCCATGTCTGTGTTGATGTTTCTGTAGGTGTGGTTAGCATTTGTGATGTGTTCTGCATATGTGGATTTGTTTTGTAATTTTGGTATGGCTGTGATGTGTTCTTTGTAACGTGTTTGAAATGATCTGCCTGTCTGTCCTAAGTAGAAGTTTTTGCAGGTGTTGCATTTGAGTTCGTATACGCCTGTGTGGTTGTATTTGTTTGTTTGTGTTGTTTGTGTGTTGAGATGTTTTTGTAGACAGTTATTTGTTCTGTATGCAGTGTTCTAATTTAATTTCTTGAATGAGGTTGCAATTTTTTTTAGATCTTCAGTAGTGAATTATATATATATATATATATATATATATATATATATATATATATATATATATATAAGTTTCATATACCCATGGATACCTCTGATTGATGTTATGGCTGATACGTATATCTAATTATCAGGCAGTACATCTCACTTGACGATATGTGTCAGAGGAAGAACAATTGTTTGTATGCATCTGAAGTCTGATTAGTGGAATATGTAGCTAACTGGCGATGTATGCATTGGAGGGGGAAAGGAACTGGCCACCCTACCCCCTTATCTGCTGGCCTAGTTGCCTTATGAGTGATTCCTTACTGGTGTTACTTATGAGGTTCAAACCTGTCTTCGGACAGTTGACTAAACAACAACAATACCGATGGAAAGAGGAAATTTCAGAAAATATAATGCGGTGAAAAAAAAAAAAACACAAAAATGAAATTGTTCACTATTTTTCATGGTTCGGGTTCCCTTACGAGACCATTACTTGCTTTCAGTCGTGGGATATAATCAGCAAACAAGAGTGTAAATAAAATTGCTGCCTCGCAACAGAAAATCGTAACCTTACGTAAGAAGTTGCTTTCTGAGGCGTCAGCAGGAAAACAACCACCAGTAAAGTTACTGTGAAAAGGCAAATTCTAGCTACCTATATGAGTGGAGTTCTTTGTTGAAGTGGCAGTCAGAGTAACGACCATGTCAGCGAAGTTAAAAAAAAGAAAAGAAAATTCCAATCATACATGTCGTGCCACGATATTTTCTGAAGTGGCAGGGATAGAAATGAAGAAAGAAAGAATATTTCTACCATATAGGGCTATGGAGCTCTTTATGACGTAGCAGCCAGAAAAATAATAGTACCATTGAAGTTGACAAAATAAAAAGTAATACAATTACAAAAATAGGGCTCGTTGTATAGACGACAATAAAAAAGAGAAAATGAACGGAAGTAAATTTCCTGCTTCACAAAGAAAAACTTGACAAGCAAGAAACATTTCAATTTCTTTAAAATAGGGGAGAGTTGGATAGTATCGGACATCGGGTAATATCGGACAGTGAATTTATTTCATCTTCCACCAGATGATAGTACCTGAATGACATGGTTACGTTTCTGCATACGGCATCACAGAAACGTAACCATGTCATTCAGGTACTATCATCTGGTTGTAGATAAAAGAAACTCACTGTCCGATATTACCCGATGTCCGATACTACCCAACTCTCCTCTATATATAAAATGAGAGTAAGTAAAGTTCTTATTTCACAAAGGAAAACTTGCCAATAAGAAAAATTTCAATTTCTTGAAAAAAATATAAGGTATGTATCTCAAGTTCGCCAGGTCTCCAAAGTTCGCCACTCGTCATTTTCATCAAGCGAGTCAGTTAAATTTCCGCCTTATTAAGGTAAACATAAAATTTGAAACCTTATTTTCTGACGGCTTCCCAATTGTACTGAGCACCTGGAAAGGGTGAAACTCACTAAGAAAAACCTAGAAAAATACTCCAATTCAAACCTAAAGTAGGAGGGAGAATTTCTAGTTTCAAAAGACGTTAGGAGAACCTAGAGTTACGTGGTCGGAAATAGCACAAAAGGCTTAAAACCTGACACTGACGAAGACATTGGAGGAGTTCTTATTAAAACTCAGATCTGATGCGACACATCGGCCTAATTCTAAGTCGCAATTTCTCAAGATAATAAGACAATAAAAATATGATCTCGGTTTAATGTATTCACTTGCTAATTTTCACATTGTCATCGCTTTCACCCAATTAATTGAACTTTGCTTACAATTTGAAGAGGATTTATTTACAAAAATGAGTACACGAGTAGAGGAATTGCCATGAGGACGATCCATTACACCGTAACCAGTGCTGGTCCGTTCTACCGGCCCGGACGGACGGAAGGACGGACGTAACGTTAATTATTTAAACAGAGAAACCAAGCTACGGTCAACAACAAAATATTAATGTGGCAGTGACCACCGCCACCGCCGCGGGAGCGCTAGTTGCAGTCCGGTCACGACCTTCTTGCTACATTAACTTCATCCCCTTTTCCCGCTCCGCCCGTCCGTCCGTCCGGCCCGCGTGCTGTATATTATACTCTTGCACCTTCTGGACCTGACGTGTAATCAGGCCGCTAATTACAAAACTGCTACGCTACAAGATTAATTGCACGGTGCACATCGGGCAATACTTCCTGTTTGTTTCTCCATATGTGGAACAGGGACACATATCATCGCATCACAGATGTGCGTATGATATATTATTAAAACTTTGGTGTGGGGTCACCATGTATTTATGAATAACGAGGCCAATGTCCAGTCATCTCCACTCGCTTAATATATCTAGGCCAAACAAAATTTACCATAAAAAATCAAAGAATTCCCTGTAATGCGTGAGGGAAACAAAAGCAAGTCATTATCTTACATTTGAAAATTTTCTTTAGTACCGTAAAATGGGGTAACTTTGCACCATTTCGCAGTTAAAATTTTGTTTTCAGTCTGTATGTAGTCTTTAAGGGTGCTATTCATAGACATTTCGCAGCACGCGGTACGAGCGTACTAAGCTAGCCCCGGCTATCCACTGATTGCTAGTACAGAATTCAAATCATATCCTATCGCTAACACTGGTTTATTAATACGAAAAACGATGATAATCCACCGAAAGCCCGCGCTAAAAACGTCTATGAATACGGCCCATAATGTCTAATTTTGAGATGGATTTTATACGTTCTAAGGATATGCGGGAATGTATTTAGCCAGTCATATCTTCGAAAATAAATGTCTTCTGAAATTTATAATCTGCCAAAAATTGGTGCAAAGTTACCCATAGTTACATTGCACCGCCAGAGTTTTAAGAGGGATAGTGCAAAGTTTGCCACTGCTGGTGTTACATTGCACAGTACATGTGTTAATGAAAATATAATATATTAGGAACAGAAAAAAATGGAAACACAGATTCAAAAACGGACAAAACTTTTTGAGAAAACTACACAAAACTTCAATATAAGTGATCACATTCTTCCAAAATGATGTCTCAAAAATATGTTCAGTTCTTTCCAATGACAAGTCGAGATAACAGCACGTGATTAACTGTAAAAAAAATTATACGTATTATTTTGTGTAAAGTTCTGGAATGGAATATAAGCAAGCCCTTTCTTGATACTTTCTTCGGTGTATTTACTCTCCCAATTACATCCTCCCATTCATATTCCATAATATCCTCCCTTTCAGTTCATTTGCAGGATTTGAATGATTTTGCCACTGCCTTGACGACAGCATTGTTTGTGTTTATTCCCTGATCCCTGTCCAAGCCGAGCCAATTGCCGACATCTTTTGGAGCACTTCATTTGGAACTCTGTCCCTCAGTGATAAGCCTAGTATCCTTCTCAAATTTTCCTTTGGAATATTTGGAGATTGTTACCAAGTTTGGCAGTGAGAGACCATGTATGACTTTAATATGCAATAAAAAATAACAAATTCAAGAAATTTAGCTGTAATACAAAGTGTGAATTATAGTAAGCGTTTTTAACCCTAATGGAAGGTCCTCAAATGAAAATAATGCAATTAAAATTTAAAAAATCTTCGTGTTATGGTGCGAAGGAACCCCAATTTAGCCTCAAATTCACCTCGATTAGGAAATTATTCTGTAACAACATTTGCCGACAAAACAACTGCACATGCGAAACTAGAAAGTCTAAATGGATGAATAAGGAACAGATACAAGTATAACTTATCTTGAGATTGTGCACACCATCTGTAATGAAAGGTAATTAATTTGATCTATATTTCAATCAAATTATGCACACGTTCTATTGTTAAGGTATAGAAATACCATAAACAAATTTTATGACCACGAACAGTGGAAAAATACTGCACACATATACCATCTATTGGTGGAAGCGATGAACAGATAAATTTGATTCACATAAACACCCCTAGATCTATATAAAAAGTTTTTCATAAATGGTGCAAAGTTACCCCTGCAGGTGCAAAGTTACCCCAATTTACGGTACCTATACACTGCAAGTAGACCATTTCCTCAGTCACATTCATCCACTTCATCACTAGAACGTTCATACATTCATTCACATATTCACGCATACTAAACTTCAACCTTTTCCCTCATTCATCTACTCATTCATTCACATATTCGCGCAAGTATTCATTCACTGACGTTTTCACTCGCTTTTTCATCAATAAATTCACTCAATAATTTGCTCACTCACTCAAATGTTTATTATTTCTTAATTTATTGACAAATTCACTCATTTAGAGATATATTCGTCCATTTATTTATTTATTTATTCGCTCATTTATTCACAGACATAATCATTCATTCATACACTCATTTACTTACGCAGTCAATCACCGATATATTGATTCACTCATAAATGTATTAATTCAAACTTTCATTAACCTATTCATTCATTCTTTCATTCAAATTATCATTCATATTTATTTACAAGTACACGCATTCGTTTACTTATTCATTGATACACATTAATTAACCACAATGATTAATCAATAAATCCACTAATTCAAACTTTCATTCACTTATTCATTCAAAACTTCATTAAGTCTTTAAAATTTTTTTCACATAACGTTCATTCCTTATTCACGGCATAATCGTAGTTCAGTATATCAACTTCTCACGAAAATCTAGTGCCGGCAGATTTTGTGAAATCTGTTGTGAGCAGTTAGTTAAAATGGATATTAAGAATCGCTCATGGATTATAATTGTTTGTTTAATCCTCTATTAAATGCAGAAAAAAGTTAGAAATCCATCAAAATGTTAATCTCGTCAAAATTGACTCAGTACTCGTTCAATAATGACTAATTCAGAATAGGTCATTGTTAAAAAACACTAAGTGAAGTTTGAATAAATGGGCATTTTGATGGATTTTTTAAAATAGAGAATGAAACAAACTAATTATACTCCAAGAGCGATGCTTAAACACAACACAGATATAACTTCAGAATTATTAAACGAATAGAACAGATTTAGTCCGTATAGGCCAGTTTCTATCTGATGCTTTTCCAATTCACTGCGGGCTAAAGCAGGGAGATGCACTATCACCTTTACTTTTTAACTTCGCTCTAGAATATTCCATTAGGAAAGTTCAGGATAACACAGAGGATTTGGAATTGAACGGGTTACATCAGCTTCTTGTCTATGCGGATGACGTGAATATGTTAGGAGAAAATCCACAAACGATTAGGGAAAGCGCGGAAATTCTAGTTGAAGCAAGTAAAGCGATAGGGTTGGAAGTAAATCCCGAAAAGAATAAGTATATGATTATGTCTCACGACCAGAATATTGTACGAAATGGAACTATAAAAATTGGAGATTTATCCTTCGAAGAGGTGGAAAAATTAAAATATTTTGGAGCAACAGTAACAAATATAAATGACACTCGGGAGGAAATTAAACGCAGAATAAATATGGGAAATGCCAACTATTATTCGGTTGAGAAGCTTTTGTCATCTAGTCTTCTGTCAAAAAATCTGAAAGTTAGAATTTATAAAACAGTTATATTACCGGTTGCTCTGTATGGTTGTGAAACTTGGACTCTCACTTTGAGAGAGGAACAGAGATTAAGGGTATTTGAGAATAACTTTCTTAGGAAAATATTTGGGGCTAAGAGGGATGAAGTTACAGGAAACTGGAGAAAGTTACACAACGCAGAGCTGCACGCATTGTATACGTCACCTGACATAATTAGGAACATAAAATCCAGACGTTTGAGATGGGCAGGCATGTGGCACATATGGGCGAATCCAGAAATGCATATAGAGTGTTAGTTGGAAGGCCGGAGGGAAAAAGACCTTTGGGGAGGCCGAGACGTAGATGGGAAGATAATATTAAAATGTATTAGAGGGAGGTAGGATATGATGGTAGAGACTGGATTAATCTTGCTGAGGATAGGGACCAATGGCGGGCTTATGTGAGGGCGGCAATGAACCTCTGGGTTCCTTAAAAGCCAGTAAGTAAGTAAGTAGACCAGATTTCCTCAATTACTTCGATACTGAAAAAAATGACGTCTTTTAACAATGACCGATTCATTATGATAAATTGTTTCTCGATTCATTGAAATAATATTTCCGTTGTGGTGGATGAAGTACTAATGCTTCTAAATTTGATTCCTTCCATTTTAAACCCCTGTGAAAAACTTAAAACGTTAAACACTGACCAGCAAAGGAACACTAAGAACCTGGTTCTCAGAATTATATGTACTTGAGTCACTAAAGTAGCAATACAGACACAGTAGGGGAGAGATAATTATTGTCCATTGCTGTGGCCGAAATCAAACTCTGAGCCACAAGAAAGAGGCCACAGCGTTTGTGACAGGAATTCCACAACCCTTAATAATAAAATTTACCTGAATAATGGGTGAGTGTTAGAAGTATATCACATTAAAAATTTCGTCACAAAGAAGATGAAACAAGAGAACATACGAAGCCATAGTCAGATGAGCGACATCCCACCCTCCATTTTTTTACTTGCAGATTGTTTGCAATGTCTAACCTAATTTGTGTTCGTATTAAAGTTAAAACATCAGACGGTTGGCGTGGAGAGAGCTTGGAGGGTGAGGTATGCTATGCGAGGGCTTTTAACAGATTTACTGTGAAAGTTTTTCCCATAACAAACATGGCAGACAATAAAACTTTCTCTTCCTCCGTTTTTGGGCTCATATACTCTCTCGACCCCCTGGTCTATACGTCTCTCTCATAATTCAGGAAGGTATAACAAGGCAAACATCTGCAGTAATGTGATTTGTTAGGTGTATCTATCCATACCTTTTACATATTTATAGAATAAATCTCCCCCCGTTATCCATCAGTTATCCATCTTCCTTTATGCTCCGTATTTCAGTATTGATTTCTAAAGTATCCTCTTCATCATTGTAACCAGAAAAATCATGCTCATCACAGCCACAACGACCACCGCTATCACTGCCAGCATTTAACGTACCATACAGTAGACATCTTTTTAGCACACTTTTAGATGTAAAATATGAGACTTTTATATTATAGCGATTAAAAAATATACACTGCACCTACTTGGCCTACAAGATTACATAGCTGGTATAAACATTTGAAAATATCTTTCACAAACTTAAACAAAAATAATTTTATTAGATGTCCAAATAGCCCCGGTTTTGGAGTTACGTGGACACATAACTGTTTATAGGCATAAAACGTTTGGTATGCTTGTTAGGTGCTTATGTTACCCTGTAATATGTGGCAGAAGTCTTCAGAAGTGTATTACCTTTGTGAGTAGGTATGTGTATATAATACTCGTATAATATTTTAAAGAAAAAGTAAGGTTTATTGACCTTTTATTTATTCTCACAATATTTTAAAGGAAAACTACGAGTTTATTGAAATGTATTTATTGTCACAAATTCTTTATTTAAAAAATTTACAAGTGACCTTAACAATAATCTAATTAAAAGTAAAAATAAGTAAAAGTAAAATTAGCCACTACACCCAGGGTTTCTGCAATAACTTCCTCTACATTCTTACTTAGAACACTTGGATTTCCAAAAGGTCCAGATTCTTTCTAAGTTCCTTCCGTATAACTTCAAATTTTTTTTCTGCCCCCTTCTTCGATATCCCTCCCCTAACTGCCTCTATCCCTTTTTCCATATCTCGTTTTTTGTAATTGATGTAGGGTTTTGACCCTGGAGTCTTTTCATAAGTTGGCATCATTTTTAAGAATTAACTACCTGTAACAATGGACAATAAAACACAATAATAAAAAGTAACTGAAAATGTATATATTAAATATAATGTCTCAACATGTCACGTTGTGTCCAAGTAGCCCTGCCGTGGACAAGCAGCCCCACTTTACGGTACTGTATTTGTCGACCTATAAGACAAATGGACGAACAGGTTGCACATGTTTTTCCGTGGACAACTTTTCGGGGGAAAATATTTTCAGTTCATTTCAATATAGATTTGCATAAAAAAAATTTTTAGAAAGCTAGTACTGGTCTGTAAAAAATAATTTATCAAGAAAGAAATCAGTAACATTTTGTACGAGAATGACCGAATTACTAATATGAGATTTTTTACTTTCACAATAATTGTGTTTAGAAGCAGAATTTAGCATCGTGTGGTGAAACGTAACATCTCCAACCTTTAGGAACTGCTTATAGGTTCTATTTTTACGCCAATAAAGTAAGACCTAAAGGGTTACCTACTCTGTTGAACACGTTATGCCTGGCCACTTCAAAACAACTAAAATAAAAGTACAAACTTAACATGTTTATCGATCATCGACTCTTTATGATCGGGAAAATATCAAATAACTTTCCGTATGTGAGTATAAATTAAAGAACATCCTGCTTCAGTTCTATTAGTCTTCCACGGTTTCTTTCGAATTCCTGGCATAAAATCCTGAGCTCTAACAGTGGAAAGCAGTGAGTTGGATGCCTTGGTCCTTACAGCTGCCCTAAATGTCATGTACGCTTAGCGGCAAAAAGAATGGGCCGACTCTTGGTCGCCAGAAATGCAAAGTTCTATCGCGCGGTTCACTCGTGTAAACGTAACCCACTGCAAGGCATTGCTGTGGTGTCTCTTCATTGAAAGTCGTCCGTCTATAATGTAGTAAACCTTACGAGCAGTGTGTGGCCCAGTGGTAAGAAGTCTGACATCCGTACCAGAGGTTGTGAGTTTGCTTACCGGTACGGTAAAATTATTATTTTTTTTTATTTTAACATTTACTTAATTTATTAGTTTAAATGTGAAATGGCATTTGTTAACAAACTTCGTTATGCCTGCATTGTAAAAATATTATTCCCCATCACCTGTGGGCTATTAATAGGTGAGACCTGGCCTCTATAAAAAAAATACTTGTTTCACATCCTAAAAAACCGGACGCATATCAAACACAAATAAATAATTAAATTAACAAACCAAACAATTTTTTAATATATTAACAAAACAAGGCCTGTGGTGGGGACTAGTATCTCGTCCACAAACCACCTGCGTCAAAAACTGCCCTCATTCTGCGCGGCATGGAGTCCACAAGATTATGGAACAGGTCTAAATTCTTGGCCATCTCCTCTCACGCATCTAGAACTCTGTCCCACAATTCCTCAGAAGTCCGAACGGGTGGTTTTTCTGCCCAATTAGAGCGTAGGATCCTTTTGACTGCAGCCCACAAATTTTGAATCGGATTCATATCTGGTAATTTTGGAGACCAGTCGACTGGGTCGACATCACGCCTCCTCGTAAAACATCTTTGAATCCGGTTGGCGGTGTGTATGAGATGATTATCCTGCTGGAAGAAAAGTGTTCCTTCTGGATATCGTTTTCGGGCGGAGGGGATCATTACATTTGCCAAAATGTGTTCGTAGACTTCTGCCGTAAACCGCCCATGGATGCGTCCAGAAGTCCTGCCCCACTGTATGAAATCCACCCCTAACATGCAACCCGACTTGTTAATTCGTCTCACGAAGCGTTCATCGTATCGGTGGCCATTCATATAATAAACTAGGGCAGTACTATCGTTGCTATTGGAGACAATTACCTCGTCGGAGAAAATGACATTTCTCCAATCGAAGTCCTGTCGGAGAGTAGCATACGAAGAATGCTACTGGAGACAATTACCTGGTCGGAGAAAATGATATTTCTCCAATCGAAGTCCTGTCGGAGAGTAGCATACGCAGAATAACCTATGCGAACCAGGGCAATGAGTTATTGTTTCTGTGCCATCTTCAAGCGTAATGACGAGGCAGAACGTTGTATTAACAGATAGCAGTATTGCTTGAAAGAGAGAGGGAGGTTTATTATTTATTAGAGTTTGGACATATTCTAAGAGATATCGCCACATAATTATAGCTTTGCGAGACACATATGATGGCAAATTTGTAATAAAAAAAAGAAGATTTGAGGGAGATTCGAACCTTGAGCTACTACTATCAACTTGACCAATGCCGTAACAACTTACGCTACAACTTATGGTTCGGCATAATACGTGGTTTTCCTGTTCATATTCGCTCCGGTTGATTTTGTATTTATCAATTTCATTACTATTTCACTATTCAAGGGCCCTGATGTATCTAGAATCAACCCACCATTCGATTTTATTACATATTTTAGACTCTTAATCAAAATACAGCAAATTTAAATGTTTAATTATGTGTTACCTCGTGAACTATGGCTTTGACGAGACGAGCATGCGCATGCGCAATGTTATGTCTCTCGAACTTAGAAATTGTCGGCCGGCCCATTCTTTTTGCAGCTAAGTGTACATGTCTTATAATTTAAGACTGAGCTCTTCGTTGTACACACGACGTGATTGAAAAGTTTCCTTTAAAACTTCAGAAATGTGTATAGGGCTCCAAAGAAATCAATTTTTGAATCTATATTCACGTTCCAGGTTCATCTCGAGGTGCTATTTGTCTCGCATTGTCGCCGTCAAGGAGCAGCTCATGATATCCCCTATGAAGAAGAAAGGCTGCTCTGGGCGAAGAGATATAGACATTCTTAGCGCGGGCTTCCGGTGGATGATCAGCGAACTAAAGTTTTTCATATTTATAAACCAGAGTTCGCGATATGATAGGATATGAATCCTGTACAAGTAATCACTCGATAGCCGGGGCTAGTTTAGCACGCTCGTAGCTCGGGCTAGCGAAATGTCTATGCATAGCACCCAAAAAGACTAAACTATGAATCAGTGGAGGAAAATGATTTTTTTTCTGATTATACACATTTTGAAGTTCAATGATATAGGACCAATTCGGTCCGGCGATCGTCTTAGGAATCTCTTCGACACGGCCAACTTCAGCAGGCACCCAAACACACCACACATTAAAAGTGATGTTCTGGGTCTGTTTCACAGCTTCAGTACCAGAGACTTATCACCCAATTCAAGGTTTGATGAATAGCGCGAAGTACATCGAAGTGCTACAGAAGGAACTGATCCCAACAATGCATAGGCGGTTTTTTGAAGATGAAGGGCTGTTCCAGCAGAATCTGGCTCCCTGATACCTGATACAACTCCAACCTCACCAAAAAAAATTGACATTGGACTGGCTCGGGAATTCATCAGACTTAAACCCCATAGAAAATGTGTGAAAAAATGTTAAAGCTAGGATCCGCAGGATGAACTGCTTTACCAAAATTGAGATGATCGCGAGTGTCATCAAAGTTTGGTATTGGGACTCATTTATTCAATGAGTAACACTGAATTTTTATGTGAAAGGAAGTCATTTCTTATTAAATGTAAGAAATAATAATAATAATAATAATAATAATAATAATAATAATAATAATAATAATAATAAATACATTTTCATATTAAGTTTTTGTGTCTAATTTTCCTATTTGTCCCATAATAATAATTTTGTATCAACAAAAGCCGCCCCATAGATAGATAGATAGATCGGCCTACTAATCAAATTACAATGAATAATGATTAAAAACAATTATATATGTGACAATTTCAAAGAAAAAAAAACATTAACATTAGTAACTTGGACAGTACTGTAACCTTACAATTCCTGCCATCTTCTACATTTCGATGATATGCAGCACACACAACTTTGTAATTTTATGAAACTTTAGTTTGATTATTTCCAAATTTTAGCGTTTCCGTCACTCTTAAATTTATAGTCACTAAATTGGAAGGTCAACATTTCAATATGAAGTAATTAATAAGCTAAAGTTGTTGTTGTTGTCGTTGTTGTTTAGTCAACTGTCCGAAGACAGGTCTGAACCTCACAAATGATACCAAGAAGGCACCACTTATGAGACAACTAGGCCAGGAGATAATAGGGTAAAGTGGGTAGTTCCTTTTCCCCTCCATTGCATACATCGCCGACTAGCTACATATTACACTAATCAGACTTCAGATGCATAAAACAATTGTTCTTCCTCTGACACATATCGTGAAGTGAGATGTACTGCCTGATAATAGATGTACATAATATCAACCGGAACCTCAATCAGAGGGTAAATAAGCTACAGAAGAGCTTTTATTCCAATCTCTGTCAATAAATATGTGCATAGCTTTGTTTATACACAGTATTTTACAATATAAGCCAAATAGTACCTACTGCTTTGACATTTTTCCACCCTTCATATTAAAATTCAGGAAAGAATGAATCTTGAATACAAGATTATTTACTCCCTCTATGAACTGTGTATGACATCTTCATGGCAATGATTTGTAACAGCATGCGTGTTTTGTTATTCAAAATAGCAATCGGGATGTTACACAATACCAGAACACGAAAAGAGAGATAGAAAGGGAAAAGTATCAGTTAAATTTAAAAACCCAAAGCAGGAAGAATTAACTGACTGAAACAGGAAACCTCGGAGTTCATTATGTAACAACTGAAAGATGTATTCCAGCGGCTATATTTACATTTAGCTCAAAATCAGTTTCCATAAAAACAGCATGAAAGTCGGCTATATCACATTATTAGGCCTACCTGTTTTACTTCAACAAACTATTACTCACAGACATTTAAAAACTTTTGCATTTGTAACTTAAGTTCTACATTATTAATCGCTGACAATGAAGTAATCATCGGTCAAAGTGAAAATGAAGCAAAAAAAAAAAAGCTGTTTTTGAACTTAGTAAAGTAGTCAGTAATTAATATGAAAAAATATATAAAAAAACAAAGAAAATTATGCTTTATGATCTAAACAGTGAGGCAACAGAATTTTACTGCTAGTCAACAAATCATGACGTGTATAAATTGAAGTACCGACTATTGAAACTTATGTAGGGCCTATACATAATAATGTAGGTTGTAATGTTTTTATTATTATTGTGTTAAATTATATTGTGTATTCTTATTGTATTGTGTATAAAATTGTAGGCCTATTGTGTATTGTATAATTGTATTGTGTATTGTAAATTTATTGTGTATTGCTTATCATTTCTTTATTGTGTATTGTTTATATTGTGTATACCACTGCCACCGGGTGCATGCCCGCTTGCAGTGTAAATAAATACATACATAAATTGTAATATAACTTATAAGCTCGCGCAAGGAACGATTACCGAAAAGCAATGGTGGCGTTGCTGTCTGTTTTGACATGTGTATGTAGGCACGCCGAGGGAGCGAGAGATGCGGGCCGATGGAAGTACTGTCTCTTCCAAGAAGATGAACAGCTAGATGAGGACATCGTTGTGGAAATAAAGAACGTAGCAAGAGAAAAATTAGAAGCTAATTAAACGCGCAACATACGTTTACGAATGAAGTAATACCGTGCGATACAAGACACGCATTCACATGCAACGGAACAAACTAAAATCGTAATGTAACTATCACAACGCAAGACTGATTCTATCGATGTCATTTTTCTTCTGACTGTACTCTTGAATATCATTGAAGCTATCTCGTGATCTTTCCTATCGCCTTCTCTTCTTTATCGCATTGTTTCATTCGCATTACTTCCGTCGGTATTCCCTGCTTCCGAGACCTATACGAAAAGAATTGCGAAGAGAAAATGAACTGCACGGTTTTATTTACATTTGTCAAATTACACACCAGACTTCAGGAAATGAAGTCCGTCCACTCTATTTCCTTATCGCTAGGCTGCAGTTACTCTCGCAGCTATCCGTACGAGTTTTCCTTACGCGTCTTATGACGTGTACGTTGGTTAAGTTGAAGGCCTGAGATAACAATAAGTTACCACAGAACAGACACAAGACAGTTGGACTCACCCAGCACTCATGGAAGCGAATTAAAGTTTTCTGCAGAGTCCGGCAATCAGAACGAGCGAGAATTCATTTTGTGGTTAGCATGTAACTGGAATGGATGTTTCCTGGTCTACTATACAACTCCGAGTGTTTGTTTCCGCGTACTATTAATTCTACTAGCCAAGTGCGAAATTTGCAGAAAAATTTATAGGTGTCACATTTTTAGTCCGTCTACAGTGCATAATATTGGTAACATATAGACAGAGATCGGAAGCGTACAAGCCAAACTGCTTAAGAGGAGGAAACGAGTTTTGATGCAGAAAATTGTAAATCATTTGAACACTTAGCGTAGTTAGTTCTTAAATAATTTATATTTTAATATAATAAAAAATTGGTAATGGTGACTTACTGTGCCATGACATTCTTTTGCGACTATCTTGCAGACCACATAACGGTAGGAAAATAAAACAAACGCACGTTACCGGTACTTATAAAGCGATGGCATTATTTACCCTATAATATTACTTTGAGAATAAGTTTATTAAGAAAATATGATGACGAGAGAAATGAGAAGAGGTGACAAGAAACTGTGAAGATTTGTGGTACCGTAGGTTAAATGTTTATGGACAGGTGATGAGATCAGGGGAGAAAGAAAAATTCACGTATCATGAGAACACGAAAGAAGTGTAAAATATCTGGAGAGAATATACAAGACACATATTAGCAACAACAGAATTACAAGAACTGTACCTAGTTACAAATCAAATGAAAGAAGATCCCTAGAAAAATCCAGGAAGGGATGGAGGGATCAGTTGTGATTGGAGCTGGAACAGGTCTCAGATTAAAACATAATGTAAATTATCGGCATAATGATTATTATTATTATTATTATTATTATTATTATTATTATTATTAGTACTAGTAGTAGTCTATTATTTAATTTATTATTTAACTGGCAGAGTTAAGAACCATGAGGCCTTTTCTTCCAGTCAACCATTATTATTATTATTATTATTATTATTATTATTATTATTATTATTATTATTAGTAGTAGTAGTAGTAGTAGTAGTAGTAGTAGAAGTAGTAGTAGTAGTAGTAGTAGTAATAGTAGTAGTAGTAGCAGTAATCTAAAAACTTAAAATTGTTTATTCGACACGTTAAAAGTGTTAAACTTTATTTAAAAAAGGTTATGTATCTTAGACAGACGGCCCGTTTCGACGCCGGTGCTGTGTCATCTTCAGTGTCCTACGGACTACTGTTATTCCTGTTGATCTTGAATTTTTCCATTTTCATTCGTCAGTTGTAGGGGTGGGGGTGGTTTTTTGTGTGTTATGTATCATGATATCGAACAATGTGTGGGTATTGAACTGTAATTGTGTATTAAGTATATGTTGTGAGTATGTTATTGTATGTTTGTATATTTCGTATTGTTCTAAGATGTTTAACTGTAGACTTTTTGATGTGATGTGTAGAATTTGCATATCTGTTTCTATATTTTTGTAGTCATGATTATTGTTGATAATATGTTCTGCATAACTTGATGTGATGTGGTGTTTCGTTATAGCTTTTATGTGTTCATTATATCTTGTTTGAAAGGATCTTTCTCTCTGTCTTATGTAAAAATGTGGGCGACTATTGCATTTAGTTTGTAAACGTCAGTTGAATTATATTTATTTGAATGTTTGATGTGATCAATGAATTACGTACGATAGTAGTAGTCTATTACTTAACTGATGTATTTTTACTGGCAGAGTTAAGACCATGAGACCTTTCCTTCCAGTCAACCATTATTATAACATTATTATTATTATTATTATTATTATTATTATTATTATTATTATTATTATTATTATTATAAGACGCCGCGATGGTCTAGTGGCTAGAGCGATGGACTTATAATTCTGTAGACCCTGGTTCAAGCCTCGGCGTACCTTCGATTTATGTTGGTCAAGCCCATAATCTAGGTAACGCAGGGTTTTTTCTCCGGGAACTCCGGTTCCCCTGTGGCATTCAAAGAAATCTCCATCATCATCTCATCTCATAGCGGATAGTCTATAGCGTAGACCAGTCATTTATGGCGCACCCTGGGCAACGACTCTATCGGTAAATTGGTCTACACAACTGGCTTCATATGGGTGATTGACGAACAATCAAGTATCCGCTATTAGTAAAAATATTATTATTATTATTATTATTATTATTATATTATTATTATTATTATTATTATTATTATTATTATTTTGGAGACAAACTCAAATAAAATCGTAATTGATCACTTGACCTAATACATACAGTATTTAAACTACAAAGCCGCTGTGAACTTACGGCGAGATAAGAAACTCTGCTTCCAGTCCGTATTCTTTCGCTTTACCGGCAAGGCTTAAACGGCCCCACTATGGAACAAGTAACCGTAATAATCCCTAAAGTTTGCACCAATGCATTGAGTCTTCACCCAAGAAAAAAATAATTATGCGTAGAAGAAGAAGAAGAAGAAGAAGAAGAAGAAGAAGAGACGTAAATGTAGAAAAGAAAGAGAATTAAAAATAAGTTGAAACGTAACTCAGTGATTTATTAAAGAAGTTGCACAACTTGGCAACAATTCAAAATCAGTTGAAGTTGAGCTGGCACTCAGGAACGATTTTTTTTCTCCAGTCGGACGATGAACGGTCTATAGGTGAGACCAAAGTAGGAAATAGTTCTTCAGGGTGCTTAATACTGATACTGCATTCCGTACTTGTCTGCTGCCCACATCCAATTCAAAAGCAGAAACTCGTGCTGAATACAGAAGCAAAAAAGAAGACTGCCTATTAAAAAAGATACAGACCATGGGGCACTTCATTTCAAAGCTTTCTAAAGCTGTAAGTATTTTTCAGCCAGAGTTGAAGCAAAAGAGTACATAGGAGTAGAGAAAAGAACAAGAATTTATCCAATAGGCAAAAACTGTCATTCTCTTGAGGGGAGGGCACGAGAGATGAACATTTCAACGTCTCTTCAGTTTACATTAGCCAAATGGAGGAATGTGTTGAAGGATAAGTCCACGTCTAGGAACAAAACCCCATCCCACGCCGGGCGACGGGAGGATAAAAACACATTACTCGAGTGATGGCTACATCAATACTCAACTTTTGGAGGAATAAAACTATACTGCAGCGTTTTAGTACCGAGAGGAACATCTTGTCGTGTCAGACTCTTTGGTACATTACTTGGATTAAAACAGAAAGAGAAGAAAAAATGTACATTATATGTAATTCCTTTCACGTTAGTTGAATGTTAACTGTAAGTGATGGATGTAAGATTGTAAAGCTTAGCACAGAAAAACAGAAGGCAAACAACTGAGCGAAACTTTAATTATTACATTATATCATGTTATAACAATAATAAAAGATAATAATAATAACAATAATATTATTATTACTATTATTATTATTATTACTATTATTATTATTTTAATCATCACCATCTTTCATACCGGTTTAGAAAATGTAACTTGTCTTCCGATCTCAGAAGTAACTCCATCTTCTATGTAGTCTAATCTATTCCGTTTTCTTTTTGATGTAGTGTAAGTTAGATTTTCTTTCATTACTTATTTATTTATTTATTGATGTCACAATTAATATTATTTATATCTTGATTTTGGTAGCAGGAAAAATTACATCCCAGATAATAATAATAATAATAATAATTATTATTATTATTATTATTATTAGTAGTAGTAGTAGTAGTAGTAGTAGTATTAGTATTAGTAGTAGTAGTAGTAGTAGTAGTAGTAGTAGTAGTAGTAGTCGTAGTGGTGTAATCCGTGGTATGGCAGGCCAAGGCCAGCTGCTGGCCTCACGTCCACATGCCTCATCAGAGGTGAACGATCACCCAATCAGTACGGACGTATCATATAGTCAGCTCAACAATCGCCCCCAGCCGTTATAGATGGTTTTCAAAATCATATTTTGCTACCTAACGTACGTACGTACGTGTATGTGTGTTTTTTTGTGTATCCAATGCCTACCCACTTCACTAGAGTGATTCGGGTTTCGCTACCTAACGTAGCACTCCAAATTCAACTCAATATTGGTTGAGCACTGGTCCATAAGAAAATTCCTCCCACATGAGGATATAAACCAGCGCTCATCCATAACATGAGTCCAGGCATGATGCTTTAGACCATGCCACTATGGCGTGGGACATTATTATTATTATTATTATTATTATTATTATTATTATTATTTCTAAGATAGTATGTTGTAAACTTTGAAGATGAACAGATATAATGCTTATGATTAAAGAAAATTTTTTTATTATTGTTATTATTATTATTATTATTATTATTATTATTATTATTATTATTTCTAAGATAGTATGTTGTAAACTTTGAAGATGAACAGATCTAATGCTTGTGATTAAAGAAAATTTTATTATTATTATTATTATTATTATTATTATTATTATTATTATTATTATTATTATTTCTAAGATAGTATGTTGTAAACTTTGAAGATGAACAGATCTAATGCTTGTGATTAAAGAAAATGTTATTATTATTATTATTATTATTATTATTATTATTATTATTATTTCTAAGATAGTATGTTGTAAACTTTGAAGATGAACAGATCTAATGCTTGTGATTAAAGAAAATTTTATTATTATTATTATTATTATTATTATTATTATTATTATTATTATTATTTCTAAGATAGTATGTTGTAAACTTTGAAGATGAACAGATCTAATGCTTGTGATTAAAGAAAATTTTATTATTATTATTATTATTATTATTATTATTATTATTATTTCTAAGATAGTATGTTGTAAACTTTGAAGATGAACAGATCTAATGCTTGTGATTAAAGAAAATTTTATTATTATTATTATTATTATTATTATTATTATTATTATTATTATTATTATTGTTATTATTATTACAAGTGAACAGACTGATTTATACTTCGATTTTAATAAAGCTGTCTATGTTGTACAACATAACACCCTTTTAAAGGTACGATACATTAATCTTTAAGTAACTTAAATTGGGTTTGAAACCATTGCGATACAAAACGCTATGTAAGGAAATTCAATACATTTAAGTTTAATAAGTTTGCGAAATAAAATTCTTCTCCACTACGAACGTCCGAAAATCTATATCTGTGATCTATTTTTTTAACTACAGTTGGAAGAAGAATAAGAGTTTATTTTAAGGACGTCGCAGATTCCCGGCACGTGATGTATTCATAACGTACGAATACAACAGAGGTGAATGATTCTCGACACCTGGTGTGTAGCTGAAGACTGTCGCGTTAAAGAGGCTTATAAGCGTACACATCCGCTATCAACTGTGCTTAAATTGCGAGACAATATTCCAGAGACGCAGTGCCGCTGTCTGTTTATCTCTGTCTCATACACTCACAAAGCTTTTATTAATTTAATAAAACCCCCGCTTCCCTCCAGACTATGTGAGCCGGGCCTCTCTTAATACACAAGCTAATTCTGACGAGATTTAATCTTTAAAGCACAATGCTGTCTCCTCAGATTCTTACCCCAGACAAATAATATACGCGAAAGGGTTTTTTATGTCTTCGTCTGAAAATTTCGGAGAACAAGAATGAAACAGATGAAGAAAACGACTCAAAAATGAATCAGGATTCGATTCCGGGCAGATTTACAGTGTAGCAAGAAGTGTGTGGTTTGTAATAATATATTATAGTATGGATTGCAGTTGGCGAGACTAAAAAAAACGCTCAGTTATGCCGTTTATACGGAAGCATTCTTCCACCTACAAATTTTGTCGTGAATGAGTAGTAACTGGTAAATCTTGTCTGGAGCCCTATCAACCAGGGACAATCTTCTCTTTCATGCAGTGATACGGGCCTTACGATGTCATTTCCTTCCAGAAGAGAGTCATGCCACTTATAAAAAGGACATATGCCACCTCTAAATCTATATGCGGGATTTGAAATGCCGGTCCCCCCCCCCCAACGAAGCCCACTCATTCCATGACAGGATTCTTTTCCATGTTGTAAATCTACAATCTAGGACTCTTTGATGTAGCTAATTTCCAAAGAGATTTAAAAAATCATCGCATTCGGGAAATTATAATTGTTACCACTACACCATTTCGTGTAACAGTTAAGGACTAGGCTTCTTTTTTAAGAATTTGTGACTTATTATGTATTAATTTTTCCTCTTTCGTAATTATGAAGACAATAAAACGAGAATATGTTTTTTACAACATTCTGAAACCTTAATTTTGCTTTATGACTAGGTCGAAATCGAAAATTACTGGTAAGTATAGTTTTTATTTTCTTTGAAAAAAATATTTTAATCAGCTATGATAAAATTTATTACAAATAGAAGCATGAATATTAAGACTTAAAAACCCAAAGATTATATCAGTTAAAATACTTAATTCTTTTGTCACCAGCAATTTCATGACCAAGAGTGAAGCGGAGGTTTTTCCTCTTGTGAATACTGTACTTATGGATGGACTATTTCGTTTATATGACGTCATTCCATTTTTGGCCAATGAAGTGTAATGAAATTTTGAATTCCAACCAATCACAGTCATACATCGCGGTAATTTCTGCAGCTCGATTTATCACTATCAATTTATCGCAAGGTCGTTCTTTTGTTTAGTCAGTGTCGCTAACTGTTTCCACGCAAATAGATGAGCATGAATCCATTGCACTAAATAAAGTACAAAATCCTACTTCCACATCTACATCTTCATCTTCTAATTCCATGTCTATTGTATCTAAAGAAAATGACACACCTTCATAATAATTATTAATTTAATTAATGTATTAATCAGGTTATTTGTAATTATACTATAAAATATTTAAAATAAATTAAGATTTCAGCAGATAATGAAAACATATTTCTGTTATAATAACAAGAGAAAAGAGTAGTACATATAATTAACATTTTTAAACCTGTATTTCGCTTTTCTCAATTGGCATTACTCACTAACATTCAATTTGTTTATTGCAATAATCGTTATTCATTTATTTCGATTTCACAATGTATGAATAGGTTAAGTATTCATAAATATACAATTATTAACATTTTGTAAGCGAATTTTAAGGATATATTATTTACATTTTTATTTTATTCACGAAATAGTCCTGATAAATGTCACTCGAGGTCTGAGATTACTATAGATAAACGAATTGGTTTGGGTATGATGCACTAAAATTTATCATTACGGGCGTAGTCAGGTTTCATTTTCGGGGGAGAATTCGAAAAATGAAAACGACGAAAACGACATTAAAAATATTCAATCATTCCATAGTACAAATGTAGAAATTGCATCTAGAATTCTGTGCTGTTTGGTCAGAACATGACAACACCAAAGAAGTTGTTTTGAGATACAAACATTTTTATTTTCACTTTTCCTTTAAAATCAGAATTCTAGTTTACATACAAATGTGAATCAAAACAACATACATTAGGGCTCTGTTTAATTTTATGCAGATGCTCATGCTTTTCTATAGTTCCTACGTAGCTTGCCGGTAAGTGTATATAGCAGGAAATGGCTATTTCGGAGTTATGTTCTGACCACACACCACAGAATTATGTACTAATTTAAAAGTGAGAATTTCAGGAATACCCTACTGTCGTCCATATAAATCTCTACGCTACAATGAATGTACACGAGGACCAGTTCGTTAATTCTATTTTGATTCGTAGTGTTGGACAAGACGTGTTTGAGTTTCCTTAAGCTTGAAAAAGACCTTTCCTAGGTAGAAGTAGAAACGGAGGTTGTCGCCAAAATTTATGCCAAGGTATAGATGTATGGATACATCTTATAATCGCACTTGTCTAGGCTTTCAAACACTAATTTTGGAGTAGAGCTGCCGGGAGTAGACGTAACTATCGCTTACTACATTTCAAATTCTGGTTTGACCATAGATGAATTCATTTCGAGAAGCACCGATGAATACATTTGCGAAATTTGTGTAAAATGTTAGGAAAGAAACATTGTTTCCATTTCAAAACGAAGAACAAGATAATAATTCTTCAACGATTTGACGATCGTCAACTCAACTGATGGATCAAAATCTGATTTTAAAATTTAAGCAATAACTTGACGAATGTTAAGACATAACAAAATCTATGAAAATAAAATAAGCCCTTTGACAATCGATACATATTTGAAATGCATCCGACTGACTGGCCTGAATCATGGTAGATTAAATCTACCGACAGTATTTTCTAAAATTATCTTGCATCTACGTTATAATTCTTGTGTGTTTTTTATTCTATTTAATACAGGAGAATTCGATATAACAGAACATCGAACAGTTACAGGAATGGGGAAACGGTAAAGTGATAAATTACTGCACAATAACATGCCAATTTCTGCGCACATTAATCCACACATGTTTGCACATACACACATACACAAACACGTACATGGGACCTGCCTTAATTTAACCATCAGCAATCCGACTTGTATATCTACATGTTGCGCTACATGTATGAATATATACAGCAGTATCGCCAGTGCGCTTGCTGTTATTCATTTGTCACGAGCATAAATACGAACAAAACAACAAATTTGAAGCCTACAACAACCCCCGCAGGCCAAAAAACAACCACAACATAAAGTAGGCACGCACCAAAACTCTAACGATATTACGCCTATACAAAATCATAGCCACATATGATTTTTCTTTTTTTTTCACCCCTCCGTATTCGAGGATAAAATGAGAATTCACTGTATACGCATATATGTCCGCATTTAATTTGAATAACAAGGCAGTAGCGGCGGTCGTGCTCGGAAAGAGTAACTTTGACAAACCAACCCCGTTTTCCTCGTTCCCTTCCAAAATGCCCATACTTACAGCATAAAAAAGGGTTACAAATGCAAGTAATTATAACCGATGTAAAATAATGGAAAAACAGTTGGGAAGGCGGTGAGATGGAAAACATTGCTGACTCTGCGATGACGTCAGGCCTCTGTACCATCTGTTGTAACTGGATAGCATTTTGGAAGGAGCAAAAGAAGGTCCACAGTTAGAAGCGCGGCCGCGTGTTGAATAAATGATTCTCGACGGGACGGTTGCACGTTCAGACGCGCTGTGATTTACGTGTGTAGCACCGCAGACGTTCCTGATTGATTGAAGTGTCAGCATTCTCAACACCACTGGCGTAAAAAAATAGTACGTAGATGTTGGTTGATGTGGGGATGTGGTGTCAAGCAGCTTACTAGTAAGAATAATGTTTAAATACAGTATGTTGTACAATAGAATGTCACAAAGGTGACGAAAATACAAAGAAACGGTATAATAAGAAACTATAAAAAACGGTACAAGAAAACAGGAAACTAGAAAAAATGATGCTGCGAAAAACAGGTCACAAATAAGCGAAACAAAGAATAAGAAAACCAGAAATAATTGGCACAATGAAAAAGAGAAGTGGATAAATTTAATTAGAAAAACACAGAGTGATTATACAATGAATCCAGGTAACAACATGAGAAACATAACTTAAAAAATAGCACAATGACAATAGACTAACTGAAAAAAAATCACTACGATTAGAAATAAAACTAGAAAGAAATCGTACAAAGAGAAATGACTAGAAAGAAGTGAGTACGGTTTAGAAATATAACCAGAAAGAAGCCGATAAATGAGTACAGTGACAAACATAATTAAAAAGAAATAGGTACAATGAAAAATATAACAAGAACATCTGTGATTTCACCACATTTAACGAAATTGTCATTTATGAAATTGCAAGTTGTGTATAACTTGGACATACTGTTTAGTGCATGTACTGATTACCGATTGGCACAACATATTGTCCTCTACAAGAACATTGTACGATGGACAGAAAGAAGTGATACAATGGAAAAATACAACTATAAAAGTTTATACAAAAAATTCACAAGTATGAAGAAATGCTAAAATGAAAATACTATAAATAAATTTGTATAATGGAAAACAAAATTAACAAAAAACGATACAATGAAATTTTCCGTGACAAACTGAATTAAAAACAAAAGCATGTTATAATTATTTTACAATAAAATGAAATCTCACGGCAGTTAGTGACGACTTCTTACGTCAAAAGGTATCTGTGAAATGGTCCGGCTTTTGTTTCAACGACCGAGAAAATTTAGAGACAAGAAGGCGAAATAGAGAAAAATTTTAAATTGTGGTTTATTTAACGACGCTCGCAACTGCAGAGATTATATCAGCGTCGCCGGTGTGCCGAAATTTTGTCCCCAGGAGTTCATTTACATATCAGTAAATCTACTGACATGAGCCTGTCGCATTTGAGCACACTTAAATGCCATCGACCTAGGCCGAGATCGAATCCACAACCTCGAGCACAAAAGGCCAGCGCTATACCGACTATGCTACCCAGGTGACCGAAATAGAGAACATGAAGTAATGGTGCAATAGAATGATGAGCGAAACGGTAGTAATCCAACAAATTATGTTTCACGTTAGCCGTTCCTGTCATAAATCGAACAGAATTAATGCAGTAGCACATCGATTCCTATTTCCGATAGTGACAGTAACAAGGAAGCGGGTAGGGTACGATCTCTAAATGTTTAACCCAATCCTTCAATTTAAGTAATATTAATGAAGTTCATTAAATTAGCATTTCTTCAAATTTATTTTTATTTGTGTTTCTTACATTTATCTTGTGTATATTAATGATTTTCTTTTTTGATAATTTTAACATATATTTCTTCAAATAATTTTTACATACATTTCAGACTACATTTCTTTAATAACCATTATTGCGGAGAAATGCATTGTTATCTAAAGAATTCTATTTCCGAACGATAAATTCTTGGACAAAAATTTTAGATTTTAAAATTATATACGTGAATTATGTTTCAAGGTAATTTGATCTTAGTAATTGGGATGCAGAACAAGAAGTGACATATGTGCTATTTGTAACCTTTAATTTATCATTTCTCTGCATAATTTATTAGCAGACAAGTTTCTAAAGTTCGGGTCTTGACCGCACCAGCACACTTCGAGGGTTTAGTGTGAAACCAACGTACCTATAAAAATTAACATTTTTATGTCTTTACGCCAAGTGATAGCAAATTCGTTCTACTTGGTCACAAAAAATCGTAACTCAGTTCCTAACAGTCTTGTAAACAATACAATTCGTAACTACAAAACATTATGGTATAGTTTATGTGAAATATGTGTATTGCCTGTAAGAATTTTGTTGAGAATAAAACAACAATTGTAGTTATTTTAGTTTCACATTAAGCCCTCGTCTTATGTTTGAGATTTCGGCTGAGACTTGTAGTTAGAGTTGAAGGGTGCTATGCCCGCGCTACGAGCGTGCTAAACTAGCCCCGGCTATCGACTGGTTACTTGTTTAGGATTCATATCATATCATATCGTTAACACTGGTTTATGAATACGAAAAGCGTTAGTTCGCTGATCATCCACCGAAAGCCAGCGCTAAGAATGTCTATGAATACGGCCCTAAGTTTTTTAGATCCCAAGGTTAGGAATTAAGAGTAAGAAGTGCGAATTCTATGAATTTGGAAAAGAAAGGGAGCTGTAATAATATGCCCGTGGACATTTTCACTTATACGAGGTCGGATTTTTTCCCACCTGATGGGGCAACCCTAAAGCCTCCTACCAGAGACATGTTTTAGCTTGGTCCTTCCTCCACCCGAATTCCAACCGGCAAAACCCTGCAAGCCGTCAGCGTGGAGTAGATGCTTGACTAGTGAAGTTGTGTGTTTGCTCCTCGTCAATACAATGGAATCGTATAACATCGCGCAGCGGTATGCCATCTTGTTTTGTGTGAAACTCGCGTGAAAATGTCACGAGAACAAACTTTCCGATGACATAAAATGTTTCTGAGGGCAGCAACAACGTTGGAGATTACACCGGAATGGGCGGCCAACAACTGCACGGACAGATGACGACATTGCCAGGGTACGTGAAGTTGTACGAACTGACAGGTCATTAACAGCCAAAATTATAGCACAAGAATTAAACGTGAATCGGGAAACTGTTTGCCAAATTCTCACTGAAGAGCTGAGCATGAGAAAAATTTGTGAAAAAGTGGTTCCAAAAAATCTCACCGGGGAACAGTGAGATGAACGGAGAAATGTGACTGCTGCTCTGTTTTCAACACTGCTCGAGCCTCCATATTCAGCCGGACTTGCTCCATGAGACTTCTTCTTATTCTCGAAATTGAAATCAGTTGTGAAAGGAAGCCATGTTCGAACAATAGAAGACGTCAAATTATTGAATTACTCTGTATTACGAAAAGCACAAACATCTATCATTTAATAACATCCATTTCTAAATATACAGAGCTTTTAATTCAGTCAGTCCTAACAAATACAGGTTTGTCTACCGAAAATGTGAAATAAAAATTAGTTACTCTTCAGTTACTGCAACCCTAGATCATAATTATATACCTCAGATTGTTCGGCCTTATAGAATTTGACGATAACTTTAGTCAGGTTTACTATGCTGCCATCTAGTAGCCACATAAGGAGTCACGTCATAACTCTCATTTGAATTGCAACCTCGCCCGCCAACTGAAGAGTCTGGAAGGAATTCAAAGAGATGTCTGCAGAATAATCACTGGTGCACACTACCTCACGAACAATGTCAAACTCTACAATATCCTTCCTGGTTGCTCATATTCAAGACCTACAGACTACATACAGGAATAAGCTACTTCATCATGCCAACCCTTTACTAAGAGACATAGCATAAATTCAAACAAATACAGTACTTCCGTCTTTGACAGTCTTATTAATCAATTTTCTTTAACATAACTATTTAAATTTCAATTTGTAAAATCATATTTTTGTAAAAGGCAAGGGTCCAAGAGACCTGGTACTTTTAATAAAAACATCTTAAGATTAAAAAAAAATGAATTGCATTAGCAACTGTACTGCCATCCCGTGTTCGTTTACGGCGGACGGGTGGCGATCCTGGCGGTTGTTCTCTTCAAAGTGCTACCGATTTTAACATAGGGATGAGCAATGTGTTATTTATGTAGTATTTAGTATTTATTTATTTATTTAACCTGGTAGAGATAAGGCCGTCAGGCCTTCTCTGCCCCTCTACGTGATCTGGACTACAACTTAATTACTCATACGTATGATGAAAAAGCATTAATCACATTTCAGTCATCTTGCAACGTCATCAGACTTATTTCTTGAAATATGAACTTCATCTTCTCAGTTTTCGCAACTGCAGCTATTCGAGCTCGACCTTAGCCAAGATTAAATAAAGATTTAATAAGTGAAGCAGAATATTATGCTTAATTTCGTTACGCACGACCATTTGAGTCTTTCAAATTCGTTACTTTTTGTTACTTTCGTTAGGCCTCCCAATTGCTTAAATTAGTTAAATTTTGATTACTTTCGTTACCGGTAACACATTGAAACTACCTATTTAAAGGGTAAATTTGACGTTAACAAAAAAAAAAAACACGTCGATTTAGATATGGAGGGGAGGAGTTTAAACCAATGTTAATGACACATTAGATTTCCACTCTCCCCAGACACAGGTCACTCTCACTTTGAAATTTGAAATGACACCTCTATCTTGTGATGTTTCATTTTAAAAGTGGGTTAAGTCCTCAGCTACCCACGCCAAGGAAAATAGATTCCTTCGATTCATTTACGAGTAAGGTAAAATGTGAGATAAAGTTACAAATAATTTATATTCGGTAATATTACAACACCGAGCTGTTTTACTGAGGTTACCAGAGTTGACAAGACTGAATTACGTTGTAGGATTCTATTGTTCTCACATCTTTTATTTTTTATCGTTACCTAAAAACCGGGATTGTTGTTGATTGGAATGGGTTTGAAACTTCCCCCTCCATACCTAAATTGACGCTTTTTTAAAAATCAAATTTACTTTAAATAGATAGCTGATGGGACTGTCTAATTGTGAAATAAACGTCCTTTACGTTTCTCATACTTACCTCATTTTACGTCTACATTCGAAAGAATATACTTAGACAAAATTGAAGACGGGCACAAAACCTGTTGATAATAAATAAAGAAGCCATCTTTTTGAAACTAGGCAGAAAACATGCAAAATTCGACACCTCTGCTATGAAGTAGAGGTCTGGAAGGAAAACAGAACTCCTTTCAGGAAGTTTTAAGCCATGGTATTAACGTTTGGTTTTGATATTGCTTGTTATCGCCATTTTATCCCTCGATAGGATAAAATCCTCTGCAGCAACATCTATCCCTACTCAAAACCTTCCAGATATTGTTTACTTTTCCCAACTTCTTCTTTTTCTTTGTTTCTTTCCCTCACCCCCCCCCCTCCATTCTCCTTCATCTATCCTTCTCCATTCGTAGTTTCAAGCATCAAGAATACGCGTTACGGAATTCGTGTTGCAACTGTTTTCTGTCATCCACTTGCATGCGTCGGCATAAACCATTCGCTTTCTCTCTTTCTTTCTCTCTTATTCTGTAAGATGATAGTCAAAGAGAAGGCAGGAGCGGTTTCATTTCTGTGGGAAGAGAAGAGACTTAAGATATTTCGAAGCAAGCTCTCACCGTCGAGTCTCTTTCTCTATTTTTATGATGTTTCTTCTCTTCTACTAAGGGAAAAAAGTGTACGGTATCTATTGTTGTTTGGTTTGGAATATTGGTGGTTTATTTCAGTTGCGAGTAATCTTTCCATTTTGTAAGAGGAAGGTAACATTATAGCCTACATATACATATCTATTTACAGAACGCCGAAACCAAATGTTGGCTTCAGAATGTGCAAAATTACATAAAATACGTACTGACTTACATTTCGGTATACCTTACTCGTGAAGCAGTGGTAATCCACCTCAACAAATTAGTTTATAAGACGTTTTCAACACCAGCAAATGAGATCTGTTCCGCCAAACAATACAGTCAAAGTAATAAGTACCCTATAACGATTCTAACATATAGGGATTATAAAGACGTTCCTGGTAATCTAGTCCTATAATACTATGCTTCCATTAGATCCGCAGTTTCAAATTAGGCAAAGGGCAACGGATTTTCAGGATTGATAGAAGACTTAGCATGGCTTCCAACAAAATAGATGTAAAGCTCTGAGCTTCGTGTCGTAGGTTTATAGACAGGTAACAGAAAAACTACTCCTGATACAGGACTCCAGGAAAAAATCGTCGGTAATTTTTCCCCCATTTTGAACGTCAACTCTTCAGCTGAAAGCGTCGTTAAATAGAACATTATTGCTTTAAATATAAGAGGGATATTTAAGAAGTAAGGGGCGGTGGAATATTACCGGCGATCAAGAGTTCCGAATAGTTTCGTATGTTTAATAGAATTAAGATTGATCACTGGGAAGTCGTGAGTCACTTTGTGAGCTCATGTGTTTATTTACCATTTTGAAATATTGTTGAAAATGAATTTCTTCAACTCTGAGACTCATGGAATGATTCGTTTCCTCAATTCGAAGTATCTAATAGCCGCAAAAATTAATCAATACCAGTTATATCAAGATTTATGGACATAACAAGTAATTTTAAACCAAGAAGCTTATGGCCACTAATTTTGGAGATAGAAGAGATGCTGAGTATTACCGGAGACTATAATAAATTTAAGGTGGGCAATAAAAAAAATACATGATTCATTCATTTTTTATGTTCTCTTCTCGCGTGACAACATACGCTCAGGTTGTACAACATGTTTTTGCTTTTCGATGTTTCAAGTGGAACTCTATAGATCACTCAACATACAGTTCTGATCTGGATTCTATGATAGGCCTACTAATTCCTATACTGTATGTAAAATACTTTATTAAGCATCTGTTTTGTAAATATTGGTATTGGAAAATAAATAAATGGTAATAAATTAATATCTTATCCTCATGTATTTTGTTTAATTTCGGTTTGAAATTTTACTTGAAGCAAGTAAAGCGATAGGTTTGGAAGTAAATCCCGAAAAGACAAAGTATATGATTATGTCTCGTGACCAAAATATTGTACGAAATGGAAATATAAAAATTGGAGATTTATCTTCGATGAGATAGAAAAATTCAGATATTTTGGAGCAACAGTAACAAATATAAATGACACTCGGAAGGAAATTAAACGCAGAATAAAATGGGAAATGCGTGTATTATTCGGTTGGGAAGCTTTTATCATCTAGTCTGCTGTCAGAAAATCTGAAAGTTAACATTTATAAAACAGTTATATTACCGTTTGTTCTGTATGACTGTGAAACTTGGACTCTCACTTTGAGAGAGGAACAAGATTAAGGGTGTTTGAGAATAAGGTTCTTAGGAAAATATTTGGGACTAAGAGGGATAAAATTACAGAGAACGGAGAAAGTTACACAACGCAGAACTGCACCCATTGTATTCTTCACCTGACATAATTAGGAACATTAAATCTAGACTTTTGAGATGGGCAGGGCATGTAGCACGTATGGGCGAATTCAGAAATGCATATAGACTATTATGGATTTCAGGGAGGTGGGATATGATTATATAGAGACTGGATTAATCTTGTAGGGACCGATGGCGGGCTTTTGTGAGGGGGGCAATGAACCTGCGGATTCCTTAAAAACCATTTGTAAGTAAGTACATTTAGTGTATATGCTAGAATGGTACTCTTATAGTCTACTTTTAAATAGTGATATTATTTCGTTTACTTCGTATTATATTTTTGTCTGAGTTTGTGGACGATTGCCATCTCTTTTCTCCTCTCAAAGGTTTCTGCAATACAAGAAAGGTCGTGACCAATGAGTACTTAATTTATTATGGAATTGAAAAGCTTCTATTACATAACGAAAAAAGTCGCATTTCCATGCTTATAACATACAAAAGGTTTATTCGTTTCCCCTGTATAATGATGGACAGGATCTTACTTTACGGATGGCCCTATTGTGTGTGTTATTGTGCAGATCAGAAAGTTGTTAAAATAGATAAATAGTAATTGAAAGATAATATTCCACGAAATAAAGACAGTATATTGCCAGAACACCTATCAAAAGAGAAGACTAGGTCATCTTAAAAGACGCTGGATAGAGAGTTCTGTCTCTAGGCCAATTTGATCTAATCCCTGAGACTTCTGCCGTTGCTGCTACTGTTGTTGATGATAATACTACGAAAAGATGTTCACAATACGTCGTAGAGTTGGGAAAAATAATAAAACTGTGTGAATACGAAGAGTAAAATCATTAGGGTGCGATGGAAGAGTTATAGGAAGGCTGAAGCTCTCCGTGTCTCTTCCTCTCTGCTTACTGCTCCAGGAAGAAGAGGACAAAAAGGAAAATAAAAAGGTAAAATAAAGCAGGAGACTGCGGGATACTAGCGGCAGTAACGGGGATAAATGGAAATGCAGCGTCGACAGAAGAGAACTGGATCGAAATAAACCGAGGAGACCGGCTGCCAGTATCAAAGTTTCAAGAAACAAGTGCTACCACGGCCCTTATAAAACTTGTAAGAAACAGGTCGGCCAACAAACGCTAATGTAGGCAATGCACACCCATAAACACAACGAGAAATAGCTCAGTTGATAAAGAGGCACTGAGCTACGGACTGGAAAGACGAACCTTAGTCAACGTTATGTTCAAACATTGTACTCTAATTGTTCAAATCATGTTTGTTTTAATCACCTCTTTATTTTTCCGTTAATAATCTGTTTTCAACGTTCTTGTAAATGGCCTAGACGTCCTAGACCATTCTCCGTAACACTCACGACAATGAACACATGAGCGACATCGGGGACGACTAGGTCCGATTCCCCAGTCGGGGTTAGACTTTTAATTTGGTGACTGCTATGACATTTTTTGACCTATATCTACCGTCTCTGATGCTGCAAATCCACCCGTAGTTTAACCATGTCATCCTACCTTCTCAAGTGAATCAGTAAGCATAATGCAGGCTACCTTAAGATCGCAATGCAAGAAGATTTCGGTCCGCCTTCTCTGTGAATAAGAAAATCAAGCAGGATGGAATAGTCTATCGATCTGAGGTCGCTCTTTCTAAAGTACCAAGCAATCATCCCTAGTTGTTATTGGTTAAAAGAACGATCTTATAGGCCTACGTGACAATTAGCCCTATAATCGTACAATATAGATTTACCTCTACTATTTCAACTGTCTACATTCGCAGTATTGCCGGTTACTTGACGGGTAGATAATATACTATACGCTATAATCTCATTATATCAACAACGAACGGGAACAGTCGTGTTTACCAGAGCCCTGTCGAGTGCAGACGGTGACACAGCAGTAGAGGTTCATGTAGTGGGGAATAATGTTCACTACTATTAATAAGGGACATAGTAAGGATCAAGTGATTTAGAAAATTGTGGGAGTGCTGTGTAGAAAGCAAAATGAGTGTGGACATATGCGTACATAGAGCAAGAATCTGTAGATTCAATGTAAAAAGTGTGACGTACTCAAGATCTAGCGACATCTAAACTATGATCTATTAATATGGGCAATAGAATTAATAGTTATTATTACTTATAATTGGTGGTGTCGAGCTAAAACCAGGACCGGAGGCAGCGCTTTTAAAACTGATACGGAAAGAAATGAAGGCAGGATTTAAGTTAATGATAGAAGGTCCAAACATATCTTAAATAACCTGAAACATACATAGACGGGGTTAAAGCAAGAACTGGAAGTAAAGACTGAGAACATTTAAAAAGCTGCAAAAAGAGAATAGGCCTACATTCCAAATGAAGGTTAAAAATCTAGAGAACTACTAGAGGAAGAAAAATATAATTATTTTCGGCATGAAGAGAAGGTCGGGGCGAACAGGAAATTGAACAACAATACCCATAAAATGTAGTAAGACATTTATGCAGTGAAAGTTTCGGCCTGAATCTGGATGTGGACCATATTGAAGACGCCGTTAGAGTAGAAAGGGGAAAAAATCGATCGAAATAAAATATCTAGTTAGAATATATAAGAGAGTAGTGGTGATACCAACTGGCCCCATGTTTCGGCGACTACTATGCAGTGGTATGCAGACAATAATTCTCACCTGTTGGACTGGCCTGCACAGAGTCCTCATATCAATCCCATTGAGCACCTTTGAGACGAATTGGACCGGCGATTGAGGTCTCGGGAGATGCGGCCAACTTCCATTGTCCAACTGAGTGCCATGTTACAAGAGAAATGGCGACGCATTCCAGTGGATATCCTACACAAACTAGTGGAGAGCATGCCTGACAGGATGGCTGCTGTTATAGCAACATGAGGTGGTACCACGAGGTTCTAAAGGCGCAAAAACTGTGCCCAATTACTTTTTGGTAGATAGTGTATTTCATTCCATCCTGAATTGACAATTATTGGTACTGAATATAAACATAATCTGTCTAATGAGTCAGGGATGATCTCTACACACTTAGAATGGACAGACAGACGGCATATGAAAAACCTTTTTGTTCGATATAAGGGCACTGAAACCAATTAAATGATGGCATGAACTTACATTGTTCTTATTTCATCATTTACTTGATAATGGGGCCGATACGTATGTCTTAAACCATACATAATATCCTAACTTGTTTTGGCATTTTCGTTCAAGAGTTACTATCTGAAAACCTAGAAATTATGAAAGAGTAAACATTTGCACACTGCCAAAGGAAAGTAGAAAAAGGGTTACTTTTTTTCACGGATGAATAGCAAGAAAAGAAGAGAGGAGGAGTAGGTAAATCTACAAGGTATTCCCCCTCACAGGCAGCCAATGGAGGTTTAGGAAAAGACATTTACGTGTCCGGCCTGTAACTGAACTGATGAATGTAGAGCGGGGAAAGAACTCGCAAGAAAAGAGGAAAGCAGAAAAAACTGAGCCTTTGGCTAATCTTTCTTTTCAGGATGATGAGAGGGGGACTTACAACTTGGAGTTTTATCCACTCTCGCGAAGATCCAATGTCACCATTTTCCTAATTTAACCTCCTCAATGCCGCACACTGCACCCCACCTCCCCTTCAGTATCGCAGCAACTCAGCAGTTCTTGTCTCTCAGTGTATAGTTTCAGGTCGGTTTCCGAAGAACAAAGAACCTTATGAAATACTAATCTGTGTCAAGCAGTGTTTTAGAGTATCTCCCGAAAGCGTTTACCGATTTTGATTAAACTTATTACATATGCAGGTCTAATAAAGAAGTACATAACGTCGCAAGTAGCTGCAGGCCTAATAAAGAAGTCCATAATGTCGCAAGTATCTTAGAAAATAAAAAAAAGCGTTAAACTGGTTCAAGACCCTCTATTAAATAAACAGGATATCAACTATGACCTGTTTCAAGACAAAATCATTCATCTTCTGGCGAGCAATTTGTGGTTTCTAATAATATGTTCATGCACTATGTGTTATTGTATAATATCTATTTCTAAAGAATTTATCGTATCCTAACATTATTGTAGATATACAAACAATTTGGGCCTCCCTGGATTTGGGGTCGGCAAGACGTAAGGTAACAAGGAAAGAACACATAGTCAGTCCAGCGGTATAAGGATGAATTTATTTCTTAATCACGCCGAGAACCGAGCCTATTCTGACAAACATTAGGCGCTGTCCATGTTAAACAAAATATAAATATGATTATTCACCTAGTCTCTCTAAGATTCACAAACCAATCCGCTGAGTTCAATTCGGGAAAGCTGATGTATAGATCCACGCGTATGTAAAGTACACTCTGTGTATATTAATTTGTAAGAAAGTTTCATTTTAATTAATTCCACATTATTATTATTATTATTATTATTATTATTATTATTATTATTATTACAAAGATTTTATTGCAAGCAAAAATAACATACAATAGCAAAGATTTTACAATACTACTGTAATAATCGTATATGAATATTCTTCAAAATTCGAAATTGATTACCAATCTCATAGTCAAATAGCCTACACATTAGAAATTATTGTACAAATACAATGTAACTGCGTCACACCCGAAAAAGCAAGATGCTTGAGGTCGGATGTGATCAATAATGAAAACTAGATAGAAGAAAAAAATAAATAAATAAAATAATAATAATCATCATCATCACAACTGTGATTAAACTGTTAAATGTAAATTACACATAAAGTTTAAAAAATAAGAAAAAAAAAACAAAAACAAACAAAGAAATGGTACCATAGCCTATACATTAAAATACTAAGTTAAGAATACAACATTGTTAAGGTGACAGAAAAAAAATAAATAAAGAATAAGAATTTACATGATTATAATTTTAAAAACAGTTCAAGCACTTGCTTTTTGAATAATGTATTGTTTAATAATTTTAGTTTAGGATTTCTCTTTAAAAAATCATATATAATCTTGCACCGTAATTAGAACTGTGCCTTAGACCAGCTTCAGTCTTACATTTTGGTTCAATAAGGGGGAGCGAAATTTTGTATCTTCCTGTGTTGTGGCCATGATCGGATGATATGAATTTAGCTTGATATTTACAGTAGTGATTTAATAGTATACGTATAAATTTGCTTGATATTTAAAACATTACATTCTTTATATATGAGATGAGTTGGATGATCAAGTTTTCTTCTTAAACATATTTTAATATTTATATGGAAAATGCAACAGAAGATCTTACCTTACTTCTTGAATGCTTCTCTCTTATAAAGTAGTGTGAAAATCAATACTCACCTGAAAAGAAGAGAAAAATACATTAATTAAATTCAAAGATACATCATTTGACACAACATTATGAAAGAAATACCAGTATGGCGCTATTCAATAATTCAGAATTTTGAAGAAAACTTAAATATCTTAGCCTTATAGAAGGTTAAAGTTAAGATGAATAAGTGCCCACAATGCAGCGCAAATAATGGAAATGTTAAACCCTATCATTAAGATATCCAACGGCACAAATTTCAATGAACATAGCATATATGCGCAGACTACCACAGATTACATTTATCTAAAACTATAAATGCAAGAAACGGGTGTTTGCGCACTATATGTTTCCACTTTTTTATTGTTTTGTGTTTTGAATGTTATAGTATAGATATTTCCACCTGTATTGTTTCAGTGGAAGCAAAGCCATTTTGTTATATAGTTCTCCTATCATGTGCTACAACCGCCATATTGTACTATTTGTTTACAATCATTAATTCACATCACCAGTGGATCTCTATGTATTAACAAGAATCTCCAAGACGGCTACTCATTAAACACAAACGAAGGTAACCTTGTGCTAATTGTATTTATTAGGATTTGAGCCCCTATAACGGGTAAGCCGTCCAAAGAAGACCAACTTTATAATATATTATGAACTGACAGGAATACAAATGAAAACAAGCTTCACAATGTTTATTTATAAAAGTAGATGCAAGAACTAAAATAAAATCATCACTCGCAAATTAAACAAATGAAGAATTGAAATGTGAAGATATTAATTAGAAATCACTAGTTTATTAATTGAAAGCACTGAAATTAATTCACAGTGTAGCCAAGGATAAAAATGCACAGCTGAACGAGGGCGAAGATCACGGTTCAAATCCGATCTAGGAAAGTTTAATCTGTCGTCGGCATTATGTATTGTTTTAGAAAGACAAATTCTATAGTAGATCTATTCGTCCAGTGTAGAGATAGAGACAAATAAGGTCGTAGTGAAAATTACAATGTATTTTAGTACCTTTGTGGAAATGAAAATTAATTCGGAACAAAAAGATATTAAATATTCCTTCAGAAGAGGACAGAATATAAGCAATTAAAGGAAAGACGTATAACACAATATAAAAAAGGGAAGAGGAATTATGAGGATAAGGATAAGAGTGATTAAAAAGATACTGATCAAAAGAAAAAGTTGAAGAATGACAAAGAAAAGGTAAGCAAAAGGAAATAGAAAGGAGAAAATGGAATGATAGAAGGAGAACAAGGGAAAAAAGGACGAAAATATAACTAAAAGGAGAAACAAGAGATGGAGAAAAACACTGAAGCCGGAGAGGTGAAATAAGGTGAAGAGAAGAAAGAAAATCAACACAAAGGCAGTAAAGTAGCAGGAAAAGGGGATAAATGAAAAGAAAAAACGAAGTAGAAAATTAAGAAAGGTGACATAAGATAGAAAAGGAAGGAGAGAAGAGAAGGAAATAAAGAAGTAGGAAGGATAAGAGGATAATAAAAGCAGAAAGACCGGAATATGAAAAAAACGACGAAAAAGAAAAGTAGAAAACTTTACAAAAGAAAATGAAGAGAATTATCAAGAAGAAAATAAAAAATAACAGGAGAAACAGAAAAGTAAAGATGATTAAGGATTAGAATTAAACTGCGAAAACGGCAGAAGGAAGAAATATTGAAGTAAGAGAAGTCAGTGGAGAAAGAATACGAAAAAAAAAAAATTAACGTCGCTCGCAACTGCCGAGGTTATAGGCCTATCAGCGTCACCGGTGTACCGGAATTTTGTGCCGCAGGAGTTTTTACATGCCAGTAAATCTACTGACATGAGCCTGTCGCATTTAAGCACACTTAAATATCATCGATCTGGGACGGGATCGAACCCGCAACCTCGAGCACAGATGGCCAGTGCTATACCGACTACGCTACCGAGACCGACAAAAGAAAGAATATGAAAAAAATATGGCAGTTGAGAAGGTAGAAATAAACAAAGTGAAAAAAGGTAACCAAAAAGGAACAAGAATAACACATGTTACTTAAACTAATTCAAATTTACGAAGCAATTACAATAAAAGTAATTAAGTGTCACGCATTAAAAATAATTCCCAGCTCGTATGAAGCAATATTATTGAATGTAGTCCATCAGAAACTACTCAGTTAAAACATAAATATCAGCATTATTTTGCATTACTGTGAAACGTTTTTCCTTTTTGTCCACTACAATATTTGTGACTCGTCTCTTTTTTTTTTTTTAGCAAAACAAGTGAGCGATTCTTTCAGTTTGATGTTTCGGCTTAACATGTTAATAGTCGACAGAAATCGCCCTCCTGTCTTCCGTCCGATGTCCCTCTCCATTGATTAAAGGCTTATGGAGATGATGGATACGGCAGGAATGGAGAATTGAAAGCTTCGGGAGGAAAAAGTTGAAATATTTGCCTGAGAGGGATGTAGAGGGAAAAAAATAAATAATAAAATTCAACAGATAGAATATTGCACCCAGGGGATTCAAATGGTTTTCCTGTATCAACTCTTCGTAACTAAAACTAAAAGCGAGATAATATAACACTATCACACATACAAACCGTTTTAAAATGAAACTACAGACGCTTGAAGCAGGTCGGCAAACATACAATATTTACATGTCATTATGTGTTTAATCATTCAGACTAACGTGGACATTGGAAAACATAGGGAAAAAAACATACAGATGCGCCAGAAATGATTACATGCAAGTAACTGAGTGGTCTATGACAGACCGGGCAACACAAGAATTCCTTATGGCCCACATAACTATACGAGTCGGCCGCCGACGAGACACCAGTTCTAATTTAAGTCTTGAAAACTTGAAGAATGAACAGGCGTCTTATTATTCATGATTACTCGGAATTCATGAAAATGAACGAAGATAGGAAAGGGGCATGGAAGGAAGGAAGGAAGGAAGGAAGGAAGAAGAGAGCGGTGACAGTGACGACGACAACGAAAATGATGATGACGATAACGACAACTGTGACGTTAAAAAAAAGGGAGAAAAACGTTGAAAAGAGATAATATATTATTAAAGAAAGGGGAGTTGGAAAGATGAAAAGATAAATTAACAAAACATGATTAACTTCAATAATAATGAATAATAATAAAGTATTATTATTATTATTATTATTATTATTATTATTATTATTATTATTATTATTATTATTATTATTATTATTATCGATGATATTTGTAAGCTCATCTGTTCCCATTATCTTCTCTTTGCCGATGATTTAAAAATATTTAGGAAAATTAATAGTCTTGCTGATTGTCATTAACTTCAAAATGATATAGGGTAAACTTGGGTCTGTTGGACAGTCGGGCTTGTTGGACACTCCGTACTTTAACGTGTTACCACGCCACTTGTGGGCACCACATTCAGCTAGAAGTCAATGACGGAAGTAGCCCCACTCGTGCCTACTTCCGTCATTGAATTCTAGCTGAAAGTGGTGCCCACAAGTGGCTTGGTAACACGTTAAAGTACGGAGTGTCCAACATGCCCGACTGTCCAACAGACCCTAGTTTACCCTACATACCATTCAACATTGGTCTGATTATAACGGTATGAAAATTAATATTTCTAAAACATGCGTTGTCTCTTTCTCTAGGAAGACTACTATATCAAAGTTTAACTATTCGCTATCGAATGCCGCCATAATCAGGAAGGACTGTATAAAGGATCTCGGTATATATATATATATATATATATATATATATATATATATATATATATATATATATATATCTTGATTCTAAATTATACTTTCATGAACATGTTGATCATTTATTTAATCATTCACTAAGAATTCTTGGTCTCATTAGGTCTATTACTTATTCCTTTTCCTCTCCTGATACACTACTTACATTATATTATGCTTTAGTAAGGTCTAAATTAGAATATGCATCTGTTGAGTGGAACTCTATTACTTCTGCTGATTCAGCTAAACTAGAAAATATCCTAAGAAAATTCATTTCTCTTTGTGCGTTCAGATTTGTACCTAACTCCTCTTCTTTAAATTATGAACTATCTAGTAGGCCTAAACATTTTAACTGTACCAGTCTGTATTCGAGACGTCAGGATATTGATTACACTTTCTTTAATAATGCTATTAATGGTGTCATTGATTGTGATTCTTTTATACATAACACCTACCTTAGAATTCCCGTGAAAGGTTTTCGTGGTCAAAGAATTTTCTTCACTAAATTATTTAAATCCCTTTCTCCAATAGCCAGGTGTATTAAAAGTGCTAATTTCCAAGATCAGATTTGATTTTACTTATGCATGATATATCCTTACTTGTTATTTAATATCTTTTATTATTTGTTAGATATTGCCATTTATTTTGTTGAATTTGGTGAATGATTAATGTTGACCATTATATTGATTGTATTTCATTTACTGCCATTTATGTCATTCAGTCTCATAATCATTTGTTCTGTATTGTTTTGTTTTTTATTTTGTGCTAAACTGTAATTGGCTTTGTGCTGTTGTTTTGCACATTAATATTCGAAATAAATAAATAAATAAATAAATAAAATTATTATTAAAGAAACTGAAACAAAAGCTGAAGGAACACTGGAAAGAAAAAAGGAAAGAAAGAAAGAAAGAAAGAAAGATAAGATCGAAAGAAAGAAAGATAAGATCGAAAGAAAGAAAGATAAGATCGAAAGAAAGAAAGATAAGATCGAAAGGTACAGGAAGGAAATATGCATACCATGACAATCATTAAAGATCACTAAGCGTTAGAAAGAGATGGAAAGATGAAAGAACACAGAAATTGAAGGAGAAAAAAAGCTGAAGATTATGACGTACATGAATAAGAAGAAGAAGAAGAAGAAGAAGATGATGATGATGATGATGATGATGATCAAACGATAAGACACAAAAGAAAAATGAAGAAAGTTGGAAGAATGAAAAAAGACTCATAATAATCTGCATGAAGAAGAGAGAGTGAAATGATGATGATGATGATGATGATGATGATGATGATGATGATGATGATGAGGAGGAGGAGGATGATGATGATGATGATGACGATGATATAATTATAAAGAGATAGGAACGAAAGATTAATATAGAAAGGAAAGCTGTAAGAATGAAAAATGAAAAGACACGAATAATAATCTGCATGAAAGAGAAGATGCTGGAGGTGCTGATTATGATGAAGATGATAAGTAATGATATCACTGATCATTAGATAAGATAGAAATGAAAGATAACTGAACCTGGGAAAGGAATCTCTAAGGCTAAAAAAAAGAAAAGATACAGATCATGCTGTGCATGAAGGAGAGAGAGAGAGAAGTAGTGGTGGTGGTGGTGATGATTAGGCTATGTGTTTTCATCCAATAGCATCATTCATCCAAGTATCCTCATCGATTGGACCGTAGTTATTTCTGCCGCCGTAGGCGTTACCTTCGGTGCACCATGAAAAAAAAAATGTTATGTTTTATTTAACGACGCTCGCAACTGCAGAGGTTATATCAGCGTCGCCGGATGTGCCGGAATTTTGTCCCGCAAGAGTTCTTTTACATGTCAGTAAATCTACTGACATGAGCCTGTCGCATTTAAGCACACTTAAATGCCATCGACCTGGCCCGGGATCGAACCCGCAACCTTGGGCATAGAAGGCCAGCGCTATACCAACTTGCCAACCAGCTCGACTGCACCATGAATGGCGAACTACATAACATATAATGATAATGATGATAATAATAATAATTATTATTATTATAATTATTATTATTTTTATTATTATTTTTATTATTATTATTATTATTATTATTATTATTATTATTATTATTATTATTATTATTTAATTGAGCAATGTTGGAATGTCTGTGAGGGAAACGGAAGTACCCCGTGAAAACCCACCACTAAGAGTCGTCTTTGTCTACCACAAATTCGACTTCACCTGCCGGGATTCGAAGCCTTGATACGAGTGTGGAAAACAGATGTTCTAGACGTTCGGCCATCTATACGCTAAGATTACAATGTTCATGAAGGTGAAGAAGTGTTGGTAGTGATGACGATTATGATGATAATGATAATCTTACTAATATCACGAAAGGAAATGGAAAAGAAGGGCGAAAAAACAAAGAAAAAATACAGAGATTAAAAAACAGTGAAGTCACCGAACGTTCACGATGAAGAAAAACAGGAACGAAAACAGTAACAGAAGAGGAAGAAGAAAATTAACGAGAAAAGAAGGAAAATAAAAAAATTTATTATATATTCCTAAGTCCATGAGGGTTAGTCACATCTCAAAAGTTGTCACAAGTCTGATGAAGTTTTCTAAGTCGTATTTGTGTTTTCCGACTTTATATGAGGTGTTCCTGACAATTACCCTGTAACATGATCGGATGTGTATCATTTTCTGCTAACTGAGCGGTCAGTTCCTGATATGAAAATAAATCAATTTATTATAACCGGGTCTAAATACTAGCAAGCCACCGGCGTAGTTCTGTCGGCTAAGGCGCTTGCCTACCAATCCGGAGTGCGTTCGGGCGTAGGTTCGATTCCCGCTTGGGATGATTACCTGGTTGGGTTTTTTTCCGAAGTTTTCCTCAATCGTAAGGCAAATTCCAGGTAATCTATGGCGAATCCTCGGCCTCATCTCGCCAAACATCATCTCACCATCACCAATCCCATCGACGCTAAATAACCTCGTAGTTGATACAGCGTCGTTAAATAACCAAGTCAAAAAATACGGCGGGCAGAAAACCGTATAGGCCTTATTACTAGATCAATAAAGAATTGCTGCACTGTTTCAGTCTTATTCTTGTAACACATGTCTTAGGATCCCGTGGTCACGCGACACGTTAAAAAATGAAACTGCATCTTCTGCGAGATTCGAACTCATGAGCGTGATTTTCAGGGAATATCAAAGTCGCGCCTTATGCCACGATTGGCTCACTAAACATACCACGTATTTTAGGAAGCACTCCCGACTCCTTAAGTTACATTAAATATCTCAGTTACTTTAGAAAGAAACTCCTATACAAAGAGGGCCGCTTTGCATTCAGATGAAGTTGTACAAAATTCTTACGCTCCATGGAGCCTTGTCTGAGCAATTATCATCACGTAGAGTCCTTGCAGAAGCATACTCTTCCACTCTGCAGACCCGCCTAAACTAAAGCTAACTTAACAGTAATTTGAGTTGTCGTAAAAGTTTCACATCTCGAGAGACAAGTTTCCGAACTAAAACGGCGTAAGTTCCCTGAAATCAACTCACACAAAGAGTAGATGGTGCGATTATCTACATTTAATGACTCCCTTTGAACTACATGCGTTATCCAGAGTCGATTAACCGACGGCATGGCGGCAAAGGATCAACAGCAGAATCAAAACAAACGATGAGAGAAGTAGCACAGGACTTGGCGAAGATTGAAAATTAAACATTTTGGCTCACGAAACATGCTTACAAACTAATTGGCCTAATGACCAAAAGAAGGAAGAATGAACCGACAGCTCTTGTGATAGGCTCACATACTGAATAACATGGTTTGCTGAATGCCTGAATGAATTACTCAATAACTCTTGCCTTACTTGTTGAATGATTGAAAAACTGACTCATTGACTGGTTAATATACGAGTATAATAATAATAATAATAATAATAATAATAATAATAATAATAATAATAATAATTTATTTTAGCTGGCAGAATTAAGGCCGTAACTCAACCAGCAAAACGTATACATAGATCTACATAATATGATATAATGTTACTTTTACTTACTTACAAATGGCTTTTAAGAAACCCGCAGGTTCATTGCCGCCCTCACATAAGCCCGCCATTGGTCCCTATCCTGTGCAAGATTAATACAGTCTCTATCATCATATCCCACTTCCCTCAAATCCATTTTAATATTATCCATAATCTACGTCTCGGCCTCTCCAAAGGTCTTTTTTCCCTCCGGTCTCCCAACTAACAATCTATATGCATTTCTGGATTCGTCCATACGTGCTACAAGCCCTGCCCATCTCAAACATCTGGATTTAATGTTCCTAATTATGTCAGGTGAAGAATAAAATGCGTGCAGTTCTGCGTTGTGTAACTTTCTCCATTCTCCTGTAAATTCATCTGTTTTAGCCCCAAATATTTTCCTAAGCACCTTATTCTCAAACACCCTTAACCTATGTTCCTCTCCCAAAGTGAGAGTCCAAGTTTCACAACCATACAGAACAACCGGTAACATAACTGTTTTATAAATTCTAACTTTCAGATTTTTTGACAGCAGATTGGATGATAAAAGCTTCTCAACCGAATAATAACACGCATTTCCCATATTTAGCTGTGTTTAATTTCCTCCCGAGTATAATTTAAATTTGTTACTGTTGCTCCAGGTATTTGAATTTTTCCACCTCTTCAAAGGATAAATTTCCAATTTTTATATTTCCATTTCGTACAATATTCTGGTCACGAGACATAATCATATACTTTGTCTTTTCGGGATTTACTTCCAAACCGATGGTTGTACTTGCTTCAAGTAAAATTTCCGTGCTGTCCCTAATCGTTTGTGGATTTTCTCTTAACATATTCACGTCATCCGCATAGACAAGAAACTGATGTAACCCGTTCAATTACAAACCTTGTCTGTTATCCTGAACTTTCCTAATGGCATATTCTAGAGCGAAATTAAAAAGTAAAGGTGATAGTGCATCTTCTTGCTTTAGCCCGGTGAATTGGAAAAGCATCAGATAGAAATTAGCCTATATGGACTCTGCTGTAAGTTTCACTGAAACACATTTTAATTGATCGAACTAGTTTCTTGAGAATTTACGAAAATATAATATAATCTTCAAAGTCCTTTGAGGGGAACGGCGAACACTGCTTATAGATATTCCAATCAGTTCTGAGGTCGCTTTCAAAAATACGATATCGCACGAATCTTTTGCATTTTCATTACTTCCAAATTCCTCTCCTGCCACTGGCATCGTAGCTACATAAATAGCGTACTTAAGCCGCTAATGCTTGACACAACTAGGGGTCGAGTCTGAGGGAAGTTATGAGCTGCGAACGTGATATCACGGGTTCTGTTTGTAAGAAAGAAGTTGTATGATACGTACAATAAAATTCCATCACTTAGAATAAAAGGTAGTAAAAGTCTTTTAGTGTAGAAAAAACTAGATATCTTACATGCGTCTACAAGAAAACCTCTGGCCACGTGATTATGGAAGACTTTAGGAACATTTCCATTATATTCCACGAGACTAACGAGAATTTAGAAACTACCTTACACCGAGTCCTGTTACGTAAGCCATGCTAGTCAGAGATATGCAGAATGGGAGAAAAATAAATAATCCACACAGTGTAAAACTAACGAGATGCAGTACTACAAGAGAAACTCGAGGAAAAAGAAGAAAAAATGTAAAATGGGAAGTGCAATTTAAGAGAAAAGAGACTGAGAGAACAAGGAGTTACAAGAGAACGGAACATGAAAAAAGTTGTAATATGACGGAGAGAAGAAAATAATGGGAATTGATAAAATCAGATGGAAATATAGGCCTAAATGCACGCATTGAAATAGAAACAGGAAGGAAGAAACAAAGAAACAAAAGAAGAATAATAGGAAAACAAGGAGTTTTAATATAAAGAGGCACAAGTACAAAGAAAGAAGGCGTGAGAGAAAAGAACAATTACAAAGAGAGAAATGAAAAAAATAACAGAACACAACAAAGAGTAAGAGAGAATTAAATAAAGGAAAAAAAGAAAAGAAATAGCATTTAAGAAACCTAGATAAAAAGGAGGAGAAAGAAAACAAGTTATAGAAAATAAAGAGTGGTTAAGGAGAAAAGGAAGGAAAACAGAAATAAATAAGGAAAGAAAATAAAGAATATGGAATGAAAAAGAAAAATAAAGAAAGAAATTACAGACAAAAATGGAGCGAAAAGGAAGAAGTTTGGAGAGAAGGAAAGGAAATGATGAAACAAGAATGGAAGCAATATACTTATATGCATTAGAAAGAAGAGGGAAAACAAAACAAAAATAATATAAAATTAAAAGCAAGTGATAGGAAGATATGAGAAAGAAACACAAAAGGAAGCAAAGAGGGAAAAAACTGCAATGTAGTTCCGGCTTCCGTCCAAGAGTTTTAACAATCTGAGGGTGATATTCATAGACATTTCGATAGCCCGCGCTACGAGCGTGCTAAACTAGCCCCGGCTATCTACTGATTATTTGTACAGGATTCATATCATATCATATCATATATCATATCATATCATATCATATCATATCATATCATATCATATATCATATCATATCATATTATATTATATCATAAATAAATAAATAAATATGATATCATAATCATATCATATATCATATAGCTAACACTAGTTTATGAATACGAAAAACGTTAGTTCGCTGATCATCCATAGGAAGCCCGCGCTAAGAATGTCTATGAATATGGCCCTTAATGTTTTATTTCTTAATTGACAGTAGAATCCTCAGCAGAAGTATACTGCTTATTTAATTTGTCTAGTGTATGTCTCAAATGTGCAATATGGGAAAGCAGATGCACTATGCATCCAAAGAGGAACGGTAATTTAAGAAATTAATAAAATTTTATTCCACATATACAGTATACTGTACTACGTTAATGTATTCTACAAGATTGCATCCTTTCTTTCTCTCACAATCCAGAAATAGAACGCAATCTGAAAATGGGCTTATAAAGGTAGAATACAGATGGTAATAAATAATTCTCTATTACCGCCTGCTCCTGAAGGATATTTTAACAGCCCCTAGCATATTATGAGGGAGGGAGAGACGCTTGATCGTGAAATTGAATGGACCTCTAGCTGCTTCAATATATACAATTTTTTTTCTCTCTCAGAGCAACTACATTTACTCCGAACTCTCTATTATACACTTTGTTCCTTTTGTAATAAAATTTAATATTATAGTGCACCAAGTCATCTGCAAGTGACACGGGTTCATGCGATTTCATTCTTGCCAGCTGCAAAGAGTATTGGAAAAAGACCGTTTATGGCAATTTTAAACTCTATTCCGAACTGCACATTTATATATAAAAAAAAACATGAGACTCAATGGTGCCATAGTTCAGTCCATCTTAAGTGCCGGAAGCCAGTTTGTGAATCAAGCAAGTTTCTCGATAGTAAATAATGAGTGAGACAAAGGTGACACACACTTCCTTTATATGCTTTACGTGTTTCGTAACAATCAAGTTCCTTCATCGTTCTAAATTTATTTTATTTAACAATTATTGCAAAGATATACCTAAATTATTTTTAATTTAAACAAAGTAAGACCATAAATTTTCGTTTTCTGGATTACACAAAAAATATATTCCAAAAATTAAGAGGTTTAACTTCATTTGTACGTTGTATAAATAAATATTTATACACGTATATACAGAGTAAACCAGAACTCTATCGACAAACTTTCATAGGTTGTTCAGGGATGTTGGCTGAGTGTTTTGATATCAGGACCCTATGGTCTCCGGTAACTTATTACTAAGTAATGTGTTGTTGATGTGTTTATTTGTAACATGTTGTTTGGACGGTGATAAGATGGGTTCTGATAGGTTACAATGAAAAATTAAAAAGTAATCAACAAAGTTCTGAAGTAGGTACTGTAATATCATAAACTGTAATACAAACAACACAAAAATTACATGAGTAATGAAACTAAAATTAGAACAAAACGGCCAATAGACAATATTTGTTGGGTTGAGACTGTATTTAACACACATTCATTAAAAACGAAAAAAAAAAAAAAAACTTGCAGCCTTCAAACTAACACTTTCAAATTATTAGTGAAATGTTGAATTCTCCGTCTTTTAAGTTCACTAATGTAATGAGAACACCTGGAATACCATGTAATGTAGCCTACTTGGATAATTATAACAAATTCAAGTGAAAAGAAATCCGAAAAAAAACTCAGAACATGAAATTCGCTATAAAAACGCAATAGTAATAATTCACAATGTCGCTATTAGAACTCTATTGCGCGATTTGTCGCGATTGTTTTATCCGCATATTATTAATCAGAATCACTTGATTCATAAAGATTAATAAAAATCTATTGTATATCTATTATGTATTGATTTTCGCGATTTCCATAAATACCCGGTCCTGGCTACGCTGCACAGTTCGAAAAACATTGTCCTATCGTCGTTGTTCCTGCAATAACTTCTAAGTCACATATTTATCGATTTTCAGATTTTTGTTCTATTAAATAACTTAAATTATGATACAGCAAATAATAAAATATTCTATATGTAATTATATTTCTTTGTTTCGAAAATGTAAGAATTCACAGTCTCCTATGTACGGCTGCCATAAGATGAATAAACGTGTTTTTTCTTCCTACTGAAAAATTTTATATTTTGCACATAGGAGTTATTGCAGAAACAAGGACGATATGTGAATATGAACTTGAAAAAATAAAACTCTTTCTCGAGGTCATAACTTTCAGAATTTTCGTAACAAGTTCTTAGAAGCACTAGGCCTACTGCACATAATTCACATTTTGTAACTCGTTTCAAAAATATCTATAACTCTATTATTGAATCATCTCGCTGTATAATGCAATCTACTATTTTCCAACCAGGAGATTAACCGTGAAAGGAAAGTGCTTACTATTTCGTTATCTATTGGAGCGAAGTAGATAGTTAATATTACCGTTATAACGTCAGTTTAAAAAACATGTGCTCTAATGCATATGTTATTTTGTGTATGGAGGGATTAAAAGACCAGGGGCCATATTCATAGACATTCTTAGCGCGGGCTTCCGGTGGATGATCAGCGAACTAACGTTTTTCGTATTCATAAACCAGTGTTAGCGAAATGTTATGATATGAATCCTGTACCAATAATCAGTCGATAGCCGGGGGCTAGTTTAGCACGCTCGTAGCACGGGCTAGCGAAATGTCTATGCACAGCACCCCAGGAAATTAACCGTGATGTAATTTTGTAACTAGGGTAGTATAAATATGTGTGTTTCAGTGTTATCATTTGTGCTTAGAGAGTTAGCCAATGGAGATGCGTGTACCCACGTGTGTGACCTTATGAAATCAACATTCATTCATAGCATTACTCCGCTGCGTCTCATTCCCCTGAGACTTTCTCCTGGTTGGAGTATAGTATTAGCCCCAAAAATGTTTCACACACATTAAGAATGTGACAAAAATATGCTGGAATGGCAACAGTTTCAAACTAAAATGAGAGAATATTGACCAACAAAACCCGCTGTTTCCTCAGTGTGGTTTTCGGCAGTGCCCTGTATAATGACCTGAAACACAGAGACCACTCCAGGCCTTTAAATCCCCTTGTACAATCCCGCCTCCCACACACCTTGCGGAGGAGAGCGTAACTGAGAAGAGACGATATTGGCAAAAGCTTTTCGATGTCACACCCAAACTTCATTTTTTTTTTTTTGTTTGTAACCCAGGCTTATATTTAATCCTATTACCCCTATATATGGCGGTTGTACGCACAGAAACCTCCCTTTTACTCGATTCGCTTTATCGGCTACAGATGTCCACTAATCCCAAGCAATTAAAAGTGATTTTATGATTTAAAAATTGCAATCTAACAGTCACTATTTATTTAGTCGGTATATGTATATTTGTGTATATGTACGAGTATATGTCGGCTCGGAAATGCTTTTGTATCCGTTGGGCACTTTATCAATTTAAAACAAATGTTTAAAAAATCGCACGGAAATGAGCATTTCTGCGGACTAAAATACAAATAACTTTGTCAGCATTTCACTAATAACGAGTTCGCATATTTAAAACCCGAGGTTCGGATCTCGATAGAACTTATCAGCCGAATATATGCAGTACTAACAGTCATGATATTATCGTATACATTCCCTGCAATCAACATTAGTTTCCTAGTTGTTTGTTCGCAGTACAATTAAATTGTTTCCCATTGAAGAGATGGGAATTCGAAAACCGACGTACAAATGTGTTTATTTTAAAGATACGTCGCTATGGTTACGAAATAAATATTACAATCATTGACTACCGCAGTGGGCAGGAATTGACCTAATAAATGTTTGGCTCCCAGTTGCAACACATTGCGAACGACGCCATGTTGTTTATTTAAAACTGCATAAACCCATTGGAATTGTGGATTACAGTTTTAGTAATCAATAGGTATGTCCTATTACGTTGTTGAATTCGTAAGACCAAATATTACGTTTGAAATAATGTAGTATGTCAAGTCTTCTTATGCTTAATATTTATAGTGAGTACTCAGTTACTGCCACCAATTTCGTGAACTGAGAAGCAACAGAACCATGCTTTTCAGGAAAAAAATGGCTTAGAAATTCAACGATTTTTTTTATCATTCATGACAGAAGTCAGTCCAAAGACGGTCCAGATAAAGGTAGCACGATCTATAATACCAAAATAGGCTGCAGGTGCAGAATTGAAGATATTAGTTGGCAGTGGCGTAGCATGAAATTTTGCGCAGGGGAAGCTAATTCAAGTTGTCTTTCATGTACATATGAGAAAACGTGCTACAAAAATATAGTCTTGAAATAAATAGTAGTCAATGTCAAGCCAGCAGTCCGAAGATTGGTTGGAACCTCGTAAGTAACACTAATAAGACATGACCTCAAATGGTACGTGGTAAAATATGATTTCATGGTTTAAACATATCTCTAACAAATAGACACGGTCATTTGTTTTTTAAATCGCACTTTTGTTCGTAAGTCAGTTTTGATAATAGAATTGTCCTAAAAATTCAAGTAAATTGGTGTCAGGAACTGTTATTTCACTCATTATTTATTATATCAGCCACAATGCACACTAACACTTCAACTGAACACAACTCACGAAAGGGATAACTCGGAAACTAAATTATTTGCAATGTCGAAGCTAGCTTCTTGCGAGCCTTGCGACCAGGGTAGTTTAATTAGAAAGGGATGGAAAATCTGCGGGGTGGGTTACACAGAAGAATGAATGAAAGAAACCGGTCTTCTTGGAAACTGGTGTGTGCAGGCTTCTTGTTTACTGCTGCATCACGAATCATCTTGAGCTGCCGCATCACAATATTTAATGCATAAATATAAATTCTATTAAAATTAATAAATAATTTTTTCATACACTGCAGGTTTATTATGAAATTATTATTAACTGGGGAAGCTGAGCTTTTTAGCTTACATTGACGCTACGCCACTATTAGTTGGTGATTATCTGCAGCATCAGCAGGAACAATATTAAGTAATAATAATGTGTGATAAATTTATGTGCCAAATTTAGTACCCACCAAAAACTTATAACATGAAATATCCTATAATTTAGATTATTTATGTACCTTAAAATTATTTGTTTATATGTTTTGCAAACAAACATTTCAACTCAAAAGATGTATATACTGGAGAATTATAAACCATGTTTTGTGTAGGCCTATTGCAATAATGATTTCCATAATAGGCGCGAAATAAAATAAAATAGCGATAGATAAAAGAAGAGGTAGTGTCAAGTTTAAGTTATAATTATTGAGTGAATATTAATAAAAGAAAATATTGTGCCATTTTCGCTGTATATTTATTTACATTTACTTACTTACTTACTTACAAATGGCTTTTAAGGAACCCGAAGGTTCATTGGCGCCCTCACATAAGCCCGCCAGCGGTCCCTATCCTGTGCAAGATTAATCCAGTCTCTATCATCATACCCCACCTCCCTCAGATCCATTTTAATATTATCCTCCCATCTACGTCTCGGCCTCCCTAAAGGTCTTTTTCCCTCCGGTCTCCCAACTAACACTCTATATGCATTTCTGGATTCGCCCATACGTGCTACATGCCCTGCCCATCTCAAACGTCTGGATTTAATGTTCCTAATTATGTCAGGTGAAGAATACAATGCGTGCAGTTCTGTGTTGTGTAACTTTCTCCATTCTCCTGTAACTTCATCCCACTTAGCCCCAAATATTTTCCTTAGCACCTTATTCTCAAACACCCTGAACCTATGTTCCTCTCTCAGAGTGAGAGTCCAAGTTTCACAACCATACAGAAGAACCGGTAATATAACTGTTTTATAAATTCTAACTTTCAGATTTTTCGACAGCAGACTGGATGATAAGAGCTTCTCAACCGAATAATAACACGCATTTCCCATATTTATTCTGCGTTTAATTTCCTCCCGAGTGTCATTTATATTTGTTACTGTTGCTCCAAGATATTTGAATTTTTCCACCTCTTCGAAGGATAAATCTCCAATTTTTATATTTCCATTTCGTACAATATTCTGGTCACGAGACATAATCATATACTTTGTCTTTTCGGGATTTACTTCCAAACCGATCGCTCTACTTGCTTCAAGTAAAATTTCCGTGTTTTCCCTAATCGTTTGTGTATTTTCTCCTAACATATTCACGTCATCCGCATAGACAAGAAGCTGATGTAACCCGTTCAATTCCAAACCCTGCCTGTTATCCTGAACTTTCCTAATGGCATATTCTAGAGCGAAGTTAAAAAGTAAAGGTGATAGTGCATCTCCTTGCTTTAGCCCGCAGTGAATTGGAAAAGCATCAGATAGAAACTGACCTATACGGACTCTGCTGTACGTTTCACTGAGACACATTTTAATTAATCGAACTAGTTTCTTGGGAATACCAAATTCAATAAGAATATCATATAATACTTCCCTCTTAACCGAGTCATAAGCCTTTTTGAAATCTATGAATAACTGATGTACTGTACCCTTATACTCCCATTTTTTCTCCATTATCTGTCGAATACAAAAAATCTGATCAATAGTCGATCTATTACGCCGAAAACCGCACTGATGATCCCCAATAATTTCATCTACGTACGGAGTTAATCTTCTCAAAAGAATATTGGACAAAATTTTGTACGACGTCAACAAAAGTGATATTCCTCGAAAGTTACCACAGTTGGTTTTGTCCCCCTTTTTAAAAATAGGTACAATTATGGACTCCTTCCATTGTTCTGGTACAATTTCCTTTTCCCAAATAGCAAGTACAAGTTTATAAATTTCGCTATATAATGCACTCCCACCCTCTTTCTTGTGGGGGTCCCAATTTGTCTTACATTTCGTCAATTTATTACTATTAATTTTATTTAATATTTCAATCTAAATCTTTACTACTTAAATTTGCTACTTTTATCTCATAAATGAAGTTCTCTCTTCGTTCCTGCGTATTTGTTTTTTTTTTAACATTCCTTTCAGCAGTTTATTTTTTTTATTATTCTAACGTGCATTTCCATCCGTGTTTCAGAACGAGTCTTTCTACTAGATTGTATGTCCTGTTTTAGATTTAATTAAGAGTTCTTGTCTTATATATAACTATATTTCATTATCTTAGGTTTTGCGCTCCGGGGATGCGACGCACTTTTTCTAGAAAACCGAGGCATTGTATCACAGGTATTTAAATCATAGTTAATTATAAAGAGAAAATTGAAGTTTAGAATGTCATATTTTTAGAAATTTAAACCTCTCTTAATAAAATCTAAAATATAATAGTAGTAGTAACACACATACACATTGCAAAATCTTACGGCGTTATTAAAAATGCCATGCAATTGTAAATTAATTAACGACAAGACTTACAAAATATACATAGAACAACTTCCGATTCACAAAATAAATAATAGAGTTTATATTTGTGTCAAAAGCTATTAATATTAAATGTAAATATTATCGTAATTTTTCCTTCAACTATTAAAAAACCCCTCTTCCCCTAATAGCATTAAAAATGTCTCTGGAATCGCTTGAAAATTTATCGATTTCTTCTTCACTATTAGCAGGTTGACGAAGCAGCCTACATCTCTTTGTTTCCGATAATTCTACAGCCAGAAATCAGCGTGGCGATAGCGGAGTCCAGATATTATCGTTTCGCAAAATTTACTGCATTGTATGTTTCGTATTTATAATTTTAAATCTTATCAGGACTAGGAAAATTCTTTATTAAATTCATAACAATAAATAAGACGAATAAGCGAACGTAGAACAAAAATTATTTTGATAAATAAGTTTTCGATAAAGAAATAAAAACGCACAGAATGACTAATATTTTTTGACAAAGCAATCAAAGGGAAACAACTGAAAGCAAATTATTTTAAGTTCCTGCAAAATTGATTACATCGTAAGCCTGTATCTACTTAAGGCGTTACAATTATAAATTAATCAGAATATTTTACTATTGAGATTACAAAGAATATCTTTTGGTGTGTAATCCAGAAAATGAAAGTTCTTATTATTCAGTTACGCATTAAAATGTTCTACTTTTTATTTACTAGCACACTAAATTATAATATTTATGAATTTTTTAAATAATGATTCAAGAAATTATTCTAAAGTGTGAGACAAGCGTGTTCATTGCCACCTGTGTATTTAAATATATAAAATGGCAGATTAAAATAAAACTGTATAATTTAGCGAAAGTGTCGATGCAATGTTTATTATATACAGAAGAAATTGTTTATAATAGCTAAAAAAAGAATGAGGTGCAGATAAAACCAAATTCACTGATGGAGAAGTATCACTTAAAATATCTATTAACGTAACAAAAGTGATGGAGTTTAGGGAAATAGAACTCTCAAAGAAAAAAAATATAAAGATTAGAAAAATTATATAATGAGTAAACCAATTTATTATTTAGGCTGTGATATATCTTATACACAACCACAAGATGTTTAAAATAATTGTTTAAATGTTAGCGTATGGAAGGAAGAATAAAGAGAACTCTCTCAAGAAAAGTAAGGCAAATAATAGTAAAATGTTGTAAAACCATGGCAATTTCGGCATTTATCTATGACTAAAAAAAATCTGGGAATTTGCTACTAGACAAAAACAACGGATTAAATTAACAGAATTGCGACTTCTAAGATCTACAGGGTGTTCATTTGGAAGTGTGTCATGACGTCACTGTTGTGAGTCAGCGATTTGAAGCGAGTTTCACCTTTAATATCAGAGAAGTTGCCTATTAATCAAGGCGTTCAATCTGAACTTGAGAACGTCTACGGTATAACTCGAACGTCGTAGCAACAGATGGCGGTCTGTACGGTCTGTGTGATACCATAACCTCTTTCGACTGTGTTTTGCTCGGGCAAGTCGTACGCAGGGTATTTGTTATCATCGGTTGCGTACGGCAACATTCCACAACACAAATCAAAATGCTCCGTGTCCATGTTGACCGTCGAAGTTAATGTCAACAAATATGTAAGTAATCGTCTTAACCCTCTCCCCATATCCCGACAGTAAGAAAAAAACTCACCTCAGTACGTGTTTCCAAACCGTTCGCATTCCTGCCACTACTACCGGCGTTACAGTACGTATCGGTAAGTACTCTTCAGAATGAACGCCGTACTTGCCAGGCAACTTCTCTAGCACATAGGTAATACGCCTATGCGGAAGTGTAGGAAGATTGAATTCTCTAGGCTCATCGGCTAGTCACATGACGGTATACAGCGAGCCATGACACACTTTGAACTGAACACGCAGTATAGCAGAAATAGTTATGAGGAAATGTTTGAAGAAGAGGAAGTGGTATGAAAGTGTTAACGTATGAAGAAAATAATTTTACCTCGCCAATTATTACTTTACGGGTCTACAGGCAGAAGAAGAATACAAGACCCGAGGAAGAAATTGATAGGCAACATTAGAGATACATTTCTGTGTAACCTGAAAGAACCAATTGAACTTATTATCAATTAGTCCACTGCAAAATGATCACTGGAAAAAGTCCATAATCATTAATTTCCAGTATCAAAAATGTCCCCAGTTATCAAATGCTCAGTATAAAATATGTCCACAGCCATTAAAAGTCCATTATCAAAAATGTCCGGGGTTATTATATGTACAGCAGTGGCAAAAAAAAAACGGACCGACACTTGTAGCTGATTTCAGAGTCACAGATTCAAATTTTGCTAGTCACAAAACATATCCATCTTGTATAATTAATTGTAACAATGAAATTTATTGCATTTGTTCGATTCTTACCGTCTTTTGTTTCCTTCAGTGCCTCAAACGTACAGGCGAAAAAACTTTGAGAGTTTTATTTTCATCTGGCATAAATATTACATTTCTACCTCTATTCGGCAAAGATAACTGCGTATTTTTACATTAAATAGCAGTACATACCTCTGGCTTCACTATCCATATTGAAATTACCACAGTTTGACACAATACACAGCACAGGATTATTTTGTATCAGCCACAAGGGTCGGTCCGGTTTTTTTGCCACTACTGTACTGGTATCATGAATGTCCAGAAGAATATAATTATATCAAATGTAAATTAATAATAATTTAACAATAAAATGTAAACAAAATTTACAAAATTCCGTAATTAATTAATTTTCCAATTTTCTTTTCCACTCAGGTCAGCACGCAGCGTCAGATGATATGAAAATGCCCGCAAATATTTTTTCATATTATTATTGTCCTTATATTGATTGCATCGATGTATAATCCCTTCAATTCGTCGTTGATTTGTAATATATTTCTTGTTTAGGGAGTGTCTTGCGTTTTATATAATCATAGCGAATTTGATGTATGGTATTCTCTGACTCTTCAGTTCTTGTATTACATTTTCTATAAATCTCCAAATACTGATAAGATGTCCAGCAACCATTTTTTTAAATTTAGAGCGGAGACCTTCGACTACATTATTGGTTCTATGACCGCCTTGCAACGTTATTTCCTAGGAATTCCACATATAACGTGGGAATCTTGGCGGTGTAGCTCATCGAAGAAGTATGTTGAATAATTGTTTGTATACATACCATACATTGCACAATTCTGTATAATGGAAATTTTTATTTGTGAACATTTGTACATATTGAACATTTTGACTTTAGGAAATTTCTACATATGTATTGACCATTTTGAACTGTGAACATTTCTGAATACTGGACATTTAATTGGGCGTTTTGGATATGGATATTTTTATAGAGGACTTTTTGTATATTGGACTTTGTGCTGTCGATGAATTGATCGGGAATGAAACCGTATTGATAACGATATAAATATTCTATAAACAGTAACACCATTATTAATATGATAAAGAAAATTAATTTTTGCTAAGCGCGTAACATGTTTGACAAAAATGTATTATCTCCATCACATTAAATTTTATTAATTTAATTTAAACATTTTGTTTAATAAATTAAAATAACCAGACATTTCGTTAAGAGCTGTACTGCATTACTTGAAGTTTTACACAGAATTAGGATGTTGAAGAGAACTTCTCGATAATGCTTTGTGGTGTCCATGTTTGCCGTACTTAAGGTAACTAAAGCAATGCCTCGACGCTGATTACAGCAACTAAGCCATTCTTATACATTCTTTAGGTCGTCGTGGCTACAAGGAATCGATATTCGATGCCGATCTGCTTTCCTCCCCAACCTCTCCCGCACCCTGGCTGTACTATTACATCATTTATCTTTTAAGGTGGGTTACACGGAGAATGTAAAGGGATAATGAAGGTTGAAACACAATGTGTAAGAAGAATTGCAGAGGAGAGAAGATATATTAATTAGGTGAGTTATAAGGATATTAAAGTTGTGAACTTACTTTCAGAACAAACGTATGACAAAATCGTCCTTGATTAGTCTTTTACTATCCTGCTTACATACAGTAGGCCTACTACTAATTTGAAATTTGTGTACGTTGTGTATTGCAGATACTCCCAATGGCTGAAAAGTTTTTAGCTTAGATAATATGGGAAAACATTATGAAAATATATACATTTTATTCTGAAATAATAACCTTGCACTGTTATACATTTATTTCAACTGTGATGCGAAGATTTACCCAACTTTTAAAATATCAGTCATGAATTTGGCAATTTCTCACGATTTATGTGCAAATTAAGTTCTACTTGTAGTTTATTTCGTCGATTATTATGTGTACAACATATCGAAATATAAATTAATTTATTTTCCACCCAATAAATATAAACTTTCCTCTTTTTTAAAACAAACAAAACATACTATTACATGGTAAGAAAAGTAAGATAACTTATGTATGTGATTTTTAAAATCTATGGTTTAACTATGAAATACAAATTAATATAAGCTATCTACAGTTTAAGTAGTAAATGAAGAGTAAGATATCTGACGATTTATAAATTGCACAGTTTAACTAGTAAATACAAATTAATATCTACGGTTCAAGTAAGTAAATGAAAAGTAAGATATCTGAAGATTTATACATTGCATAGTTCAATTAGTAAACACAAATTAATATATTTATGGTAGTAAATGAAAATAAGATATCTGACGATTTATAAATTGCACAGTTTAAATAGTAAATACAAATTACTATATCTATGGTTTAAGTAATAAATGAAAAGTAAGATATCTGAAGATTAATAAAGTTTAGACTGAAATAGAAAATGAAAACTAAGATATCTGAATTGATTTATAAATTTTACGATTTAAATAGTAAATGCAAAGTAAAATATCTGGCTTGATTTATATATTTTACGGCTTAAGAAGTAAATGCAAAGTAAGATATCTAGTTTGATTCATGCATTCTATGGTTTAAGAAGTAAATGAAAAATAAACCATTTCAATTTAATTATACAGTATATTCTGCAATGTAAGGAGTAAATGTACAGTAAGATATGGGGCTTCATTTATATATCCTACGGTTTAAATAGTACATACAAAGTAATATATCTGGTTTTGTTTATACCATTTTACCCTTTCGTTAATAAAGATCAACTTTTATAGCTAGTTGTATAATACACTATTTGCAGTTTAAGTAGTAAATGCAAAGTAAGATATTATCTGATTTGATATATAAATTCTACGGTTTAAGCAGTAAATACAAAGTATGGTTTTAGTTATAAATTCCACTGTTTCACTAGTAATTGCAAAGCAAGATATCTGATTCGATTTATAAATTCTACCATTAAGTAGCAACTGAGGAACAAAACTTGTAATTTTATTTATGCACCTTACAGCATTGTACGATTTAAGAAATAAATGAAAAGCAAGATATCTGATAAATACAAGTAATAAATACAAAATAAGCTATCCGACTTTATTGACATATTTTACAGTTCAAGTAGTGTAAGATGTCCGTTTTGATTTATATACTTTTTATGGTTTAAATCCTAAATACAAAGTAAGATAATTGACTTGATTAATAACGTCTACGGCTTAAGTAGTAAATGCAAACTAAGATAGGTGATTTTATTTATTTAATCCCGACTCTATGAGTAGATGTATAAATGCCAAATTCTACTGTTTCAATAATAAATGTATGTAGACATTGTAATTACGGGCTTATGTGAGGGCAGCAATGAACCTGCAGGTTCCGTAAAAGCCATTTGTAAGTAAGTAAGACACTGTAATTATTCATAAGTTCACACATTACAGCTGTACTTACATTGAAATCATCTCTAATAATATTAGTTCATTATTTATAAAAATCGGTATAAAATAGTATTAGTACAATATTCATGTTTGTTGAAATGTTGTCTCATTGGTAATAAATAATAATCGAGTTAATTTTTTTTTTTTTTGAAACTAAGTTTTCATTATCAAGAGAATGAATCCTTTCAATTAAAAGATCATTCGAATGCAACTCTGGACACAGTTTTCATCCCCTACTGAAGGAAGACATATTTTTGGATTATGGTTTTTCTTGTAACAAACTAACAGCGATTCTATGATATTACGTACCGATATTTTTCAAGTAACCAATAAGAGAACCAAAATTGTATTATGACATTGACCCGCTGATATACAACGCCGTATATATTTAGGTATAATCTCACAATTAAGATGGTGAATTAAAAACAACTTTATTCATTATTTTAATTTTATTTTAGCTATATTTACTCTGATTTAAGTATTTAACACTCCTCGCTCACGCTAGTGTCCCTTGATTTAAAATATGAAACCGCCTATCTCTAATTGGACAATACACTGAAGCAAATCGTAACGAAAGAAACGATATGACGAGAAATGCCGTACTCTTTACTTTGAACAACGAACATAAACGGAAAAAATTTCCAACGATTTTAATTGAATGGTTCAGAATCATAGTGGGCCAAGCGCCATTTACTAAAACCGTAGAAAACAAGGCTTAAAATGAAGTTATCACCATAATTCAATGGAAACATATAGCAAGTAATATAATGTATACACATTCAAAGTAAATGATATGTCAATCTTCATTAAACTATGGTATTCACTTAACTTTAATCCTTGCTTTCTTTGCTTTTAATAATTGGCGCTTGGCCCACTATGGCTCTGAACTCTTCAATTGTGATCAGGTCAGAAATTTTCAGTAACACACGCACGTAGCCTACATATACAAATTGATAGAAGCATTTTTGCATAAATTATCTGCACTTTATTGCGTCGAAACTATATACCAATACGATACCACTATCAGTAATCTGTCTCTATTTATCTCGTAACAAAATCATGATTATTGTCGACAAATGAATGCGATAATGATAATTAACCACATCAATTCGTGTGTAACATGAAATCAATCGGCATGAGCGTCGCTACAATTATTTAGCTGACCAGGACTCGCTCAGCTACTAGGAAAGCGAATAGTGATAATGTACAGGGGATAATCAATAAGTTTCCGGACTGTCCTGAATGTAGGCAACACACAGGATATAGAAAACGGCGAAGTTATCTAGAACCAGGGAAACGTCTGGAATCAATACTAAATGCATGACTTGTAAGGCAGAGAAGAAGACTAACTATAAGTATACAAGAGATTCCAGGAAAAATCGCAATAGCTCCTCGACATGTTTGCATAAAATCACGTGTAGAAGCTCATTCTTAAAGACAATCTGACGCTGTTTGATAGACTGACTCAACAGGCATAGAAGCAATGTTCTTCACTAACACATGCATGTATGCTTAACGGTACAATAAATACAATTGTTGTTCGGAAATATACCTATTGATTGCATCTAGCATTTCTCTGATAAGAACGAGATATGTATTAACGGTGTTGTCTCAATCGATTGATTTATGAGATATTCACTGTATGATAAGATGAATTTACTTGCGTGTCCCTATAACAAGGCACGAAATTCTACAGGATAGTTGTAAATTAAGGCTCTACGTGATTGCCGCCTTTACCCCTCACGGAAATAACGATTTATACAATGCGGCATATTTAATCGCAAATATATTCTCAAGAGTTATTTCTTGCCACAAATATTTTGAAGTCGGCAGAACGGCAGTAACGTTCGGGGCAGTTCTTTCTTAAATAAATAGTCATTATTACTCAAGGGAGAATGTCCCTAAAACATTATAATTTCACAACTCCCACTTTACCGGCCTGCTTTCATAGCACTGCTTGTTTCCTCACAAGCAAATAATACACTACTAACATATTTTAAAATTACAAACTAACATTAGAATTATATTAGGCTTAGAAGTGATTACGTTATCCGAGTATCTATTTTATGAATTCTTTTGTGTGAAATCCATACGACGAAAGTCTATATTCTTATCTACGTGAATAGTAAATTTTATTATTTTATTTATGTAGCTCTTTTTAATGGCAGATCAAGACATGAACTATACAAGGAAATATTACGAGTGCTGTTAAATGTTTTTGCTTACCAGATTTGTTCTCGGACAAAGAAAGCGAGAATTTCGACGTCATTCTTATTATAAGACACATTTTGCCTGTTTTATTTAAATATAAGGTTTTGTACGATATTCACTATATAACAAAGGTTATCTAGGGCCTACTTGTGTTGATTTTGACAATGGTTTATTTAACGACGCTCGCAACTGCCGCGGTTATATCAGCGTCGCCAGTGTGCCGGAATTTAGTCCCGCAGGAGTTCTTTTACATGCCAATAAATCTACTGACATAAGTGTGTAGCATTTAAGCACACTTAAATGCCATCAACCTGGGCAGGGATCGAACCCGCAACCTCGAACACAGAAGACCAGCGCTATACCAACTACGTTACCGAGGCCGATATATATATATATACATATATATATATATATATATATATATATATATATATATATATATATATATATACGATTTCTGAGAATATATATGGTACTATATTATCAGAAATCGTCTTTTGTCACAAAGAGGTTAAAAGCCAAGCAGGACAAGAGACACACTTCTGATGCTATTTCTCACTTATATATACCCTTTTTATGAGCAGACGAACGTCAAAAATACAACATAGTTTTACTCTACCACTTCTATCGTCTGTTTTCAGAGTACTGATGGTACGGTTTTAAGTCACAATCTTATTATATGCCACTAATACCCCTGTATTATCTCTATCACATTCAAATACCAAATATTAAAGTAATGTTTTAAAACTAATTAAAATATACGAACAGATGTACATCTATTTAGTCCACAACTGTGGAGTAACGGTCAGCGCGTCTGGCCGCGAAACCAGGTGGCCCGGGTTCGAATCCCGGTCGGGGCAAGTTACCTGGTTGAGGTTTTTTCCGGGGTTTTCCCTCAACCCAATACGAGAAAATTCTGGACCCCGGACTCATTTCACCGGCATTATCACCTTCATTTCATTCAGACACTAAATAACCTAGATGTTGATACAGCGTCGTAAAATAACCCAATAAAAAAATAAAATAAAAAACACATCTATTTACATCATATCTCAAGCTTTCACTGTGTTTGTAATTAGAAGAATTCTGACTTTTAAACAGTATATTGAGGCTTAAGGAGAAACTGTGGCGAAATAATGGTGAAAAATTAAGAAAATTTACGTTTTTGTTTTTATGTTAGTAATTATATTTGAACCTTCTAGTTTCATAATATGGTTTCATTTCCTATTTGAGAGACCAATAAACTGTATCACGGGACTTTTAATTGTAACAAAGAAAAAAAGAAATTATAAAAATAATCAAATCTGTTATTTTCACAATCAGTTACTTAAATTCAGTGGCCTGCGACGCAACTTGTGCTGCAAAATAAAAGAGATGCTGACGTGGCGACTCGTTGAAATTTGGAAGGCGCGTGACGTCGCATGAGACTCGTCCCACTTCATTCAGATGAGACCGCCAGATACGAGAAGAGAGGACGTGCTATTAAAAAGGCTGCACACTATAAAGAATGCAAAGTTCGACCTTGCAGCAAAGTAATTATTTCTTACTGCCATTGTAATGGAAATTCGGCTCCAGTCACCTAGAGCCGGGTGTGTTGTCTGCCTCGCTCTGTTCTGGGTTACGGTAAGAGGACCAGAAAGTTAAAATACATTAAAATAGTTTCCTTATTATTATACAGTCTTATTAACATCACCGCATAAAATCCGAAAACTTGCGAACATCTTATTTAACAGCTGCATATTCACCACATGAGCCAGAACAAGTAAATATCTTGTAAGAGTTAAATGATTTTCTCAAACGACCCTAAAATTGAAAGAATATTTAAAAATAAAGAGAATATATTGCGTTACATCTTCAAAACTGCAAAAGTCTCAATTGATATCAATAAAAAAGCTTATCAAGTTAGTAGGAATGAATTTTTGTTCTGCTATATTTTGAATGAGGCTTGGAAGTACTAAAGAATTTCCTTTAGAAGAACAATCAGTCTAGTGGTAGGGCTGCTACCTTAAGGTTTCCAGACAAACCTATTGTGCTAGCATTTCCTCTAGTACGGTGGAACAGTTATACCGCTGTGACTCGGTCGTCATAGCCTAGTTAGTAGAGATGAACAACGACCGAGAAAGCGAGACTACCAGCGCCCGCAAAGCCAAAAACCCGCACGACAATGTTGTATTACGTCGCGTCCTTGACGTAAAGACTGGTTGTGAGTGTTCCGAGACTCGATATTGATGAATCCCGAAGTCAAGCAGCCTTGAATAATAATCCGTTCCCTAGTCTTTATTTAATTATTAGGTCCTTATTAAAAGACTACGAATTTTCTTTTCATATGTTTAAGATCAAGTGTGCAGTTTCAAGTAAAAATGTATTAATGTCACGTTTCATGTTTCTTAGAAATGCATATTTATTTGAGAATTGTTTTTTTTTTCTATTTATACATATAACCATAGGTAATATCACATAATAGAACCAGAACATTTTGATAACTAAGATACTGTTCTGTTTTGTCTTTTTGTCTCATTTAAACATTTATAATGTTATTTATTTCAATGATGTATGTTATTCAACGTTATGAAATATTTCCATGCCGACCAAATGCTATTTCGAGAATGACGAGCGAGACTCGAAGGACAAATGCAACGAACACAGCGAGCGAGAGCGGCAGTTAGTTTTGTTCATCTCTACTAGTTTGTGTAAACGGAGTATACCACGAGAAAGCGAGAAGGTAGGGATGACAGTTGGACAGTAGAGGCTGCGTGTTGCGCTTACCAAAGGTCGTAGAAATATAGGCAGACCCAAAGATAGATGGTCAGAGATCATAACAAGCCACTAGAGTTAAAGTCTAATACTATCTTGTGAATAATGATGATAATGACGAAAAAACTTACTTCGAGAAAAGAACTAAAAGTGCATAATTAATAATTATATATAATAATAATAATAATAATAATAATAATAATAATAATAATAATAATAATAATAAGTTTTCAGTCAAATACACTTTTCAATTTGTGAGGTCAGATAATCTGTTACATCACAATATTTAGTACGAAGTCACTAATATTTTAGACTTTAAAAAGTCATCTTCAGGTGCATGAGATGCAAACAATATTTAAAATAGGTGATAAGTTGATCTAGCAATTAATAACATGGTAAGTAATGCACGTACTGGCATTTACAATTATATAAATTTCGTGCTTCTTGAGGTAAACTGTACATGGTAAAGCTGAACACTGGTGCTAGATTTTCGTGTGTATATAAGACAAGGAGAAGGCACAGCATGATATTAACCTTATACAATTAAAAGTTAAGTATTCTCATTAGATCGTATCATTAAAATTAAATTTGTACAGTTTGATATTAACTATGTTAAAATGTTAAATATAATGTATAAATTTAAAAGAGATGGAGAAGCTGTGTTGCAAATGCTATTGGTGGGAGAGCACGCAGTCTAATTCGTCGTGGTGAATGACATAGTTGTCTGAAAATATTTTAGTTAATAGGTTATTATTAATTTTGAAAAGGTTGTGAGAGCTGATATCAGCGTTTCTTAAAGGTTTATTATATTTGTACTTACATAGTTGTTCAGTTGTTTGCATCCAGACAAGGGGGCGTGTTTCACCCGACGTTACGTGCTCTCCCACCAACAGCATTTGCAACACAGCTTCTCCATCTCTTTTAAATTTATACATTATATTTAACATTTTAACATAGTTAATATCAAACTGTACAAATTTAATTTTAATGATACGATCTAATGAGAATACTTAGCTTTTAATTGTATAAGGTTAATATCATGCTGTGCCTTCTCCTTGTCTTATATACACACGAAAATCTAGCATCAGTGTTCAGCTTTACCATGTACAGTTTACCTCAAGAAGCACGAAATTTATATAATTGTAAATGCCAGTACGTGCATTACTTACCATGTTATTAATTGCTAGATCAACTTATCACCTATTTTAAATATTGTTTGCATCTCATGCACCTGAAGATGACTTTTTAAAGTCGAAAATATTAGTGACTTCGTACTAAATATTGTGATGTAACAGATTATCTGACCTCACAAATTGAAAAGTGTATTTGACTGAAAACGTATTATTATTATTATTATTATTATTATTATTATTATTATTATTATTATATATATATATAATTATTAATTGTATTCACACTTTTCTGAACCAAAATGTCTTTCCAATTCATTGAAAGTGCATAGCCTACATTTACTTTTAGATTGAGACTAATAGGTAGACGACGAAGTTAAAAAAAAAAAAAAAAACTTAAAATTGGCTACATATTAAACAGGAGTTATGACTGCAGGAGTGAATATTAATCACATCAATGGGATGCATTCAAGAAGACAAACCAGGGAAATGCTTAAGTGCATTCCAATTGACACAATAAATTTGGAAAGATTGCATTATGGCATGACGTCGGGGCAGAACATGTGGCCTAAATCATTGACATTGTGATGATGAATATGATCGTAGATGATGATAATGATAAATATGATGGTGAAATACAGAGTGTACATAAACGAATATAGCGATTTTAAAGGTGTTTAATGATACTTTAACTATGACAATAACAAAACTCATGTTAAATGAAACAGTAACATCTCCAGTTTACATTGTAAGTTCTTAAGTGTTCAATGTGAGCCCCGTTTGTTACACAACACACATAAACCTTTCGTTGGGAAAGAGCACAAAACCCATTAAGTTTTGGGATGTTTCGTTCGGATTGTACGAATTCATGGGGATTTTCAGATTCCCAGACTCTGACATTGTGCGTGTTAACCTTTCCACTAAAATGAAATGTTGATTCATCACTGAACACAACACAATCAAGAAAGTCATAATTTTCCTGCTGCAACATTTCAAGCGCGAAGTTGGAGCGCACAGCGTAGTCAGTAGGCTTTAAAGCCTGTAACAATTGAGACAGGGACATAAAAAACTCCCTAGCTCCAATAAATCAAATTTTACAGGAGAGAGAAAAAACTTATTATTTCTCTTACTAACTTTAAATATTATACAATTATCTATTAATATTGTGTAAAATTACATTCTTTATCAATTAAATACTTCAAAACCTAAATTTTTACATTATCTTACGCTACAATTTGAAATAAACACTGCTGGAGTTAATGGTTTTCTGACTTCCACAGTGTATGAGCCATATGAAAAAAAAAGATAAGTATATCATAATTCCCTTATGAAACATTGAAATATACGAGAAAATGGAAGTTTATTATTAAGATTAACATTGCTACATTTTTTTTTATTTCAAATATATGAGACAGAAAATCACAAATTACCATAAAGCATATCAAAATACACAAATAAAACCACAAACAATATTAAAATGTTAACACAGTCTCATTCATGTTACAGATTCTGTTTTTTTTCTCTCACTCTCATGTTCTTCCTGTGCATCTAGATTCTAGATTATTACTGTCCGCAAACAGAGTTTGGTAATTCATCCTACTTTCCTCAGAAATGAACTGCATTAAATTCTGCAAGTCCTTTTGCTTTCTTCTTCCAATGGCAATGCTGAATTGTACTTTAGTTGACTGGGGAATGATGCATCTGTATTGGGTTTCTGGAAGTTAATCGACTCGATAAAGTGCCTTTAATAGTCTTACTTATATGGATTTCATAGTTTTTTGTGACATTCTGAATACCGTATCGTATCACTTTAATCAGTTAGTTGAGCGATAGTGTTGCCACCTACCGGGAAATTAAGCTTGGAATGCAAAACCTCTATTTCATGGAGTAAGTGAAGTTCTGACTTCCACGACTTTTAAAACAGCCCCCAGAATGCAGATGAATGTCGATATTTGTGTATTCTTGCCTTCCACGCATGCAGGACAAACTAGAAAGCATCATCCAGTCCATAACTCAATTTTGTTAAAAATTGGAGTTAGTGGGGTTTTGAGCTCCCTGTAACAATTATAAACGGTAGGGACGTATATGTAAGCGTCTTCTTAAGACCTACCACGCTGTCATCACTGGCACTGCAAGTTCACAACTAGCCTTCCCAACTGACTTTTGAGGACTTCGTAAGAAAGAGTCCCGAACGCGCTGAACATTCTCCTCAGACACTCTTGGTCATACCTTTACACAGACAACCGGTAGTTCCCAACTGGTTATGGCATCGATGGATATTGTCGGCATTGAACAATTAAACTGCCTACGAAACGCACGTTGAACTGTTATAACAAATTTACAACTCTCAAACTTCAAAACACAAAATGTTTTCTGTTGAGGAGTCGCCATCTTTGTTATTATCGCTGCCAAGGAAACAAAACAAAGGAAAGCTAACTGCGCATGCATACAATTAAAACTGTCTTCTTTCCTCTTTCATTTGAGCCTATAAACAAATTTCTGCGCCCCATTAGAGTGATAATATAACGACTATAAACTGCTATATTCTTTTAAGTACACGATGTATAATCTGAATTTTAATTATTAATTCCAGTCTTGTTTTCATATTCAAATGTTCCCTTTTTTGTTTCAGAGATACTATCTTCCTAATAAACCTTACAAGAACTTACTCGGATCGAACCCTGACCCAGTTTTGTGGAAGTCTTCAGATGGCTAAACAAGCATATACGAAGACATAGATTTTTGGGATGACATAGAGGGATGTAACAAACACTAAGCTAGTGTATTAATAGGATGGATTCAGGGTCGACATGGATTTGGAAGTGACCCGAAACTTTAGACCTTACAAAAACCAGCACCACTTCAGAGTTTTGTTGCTGCTGACATGTGACCAAGACGCTTTAGAGGGCTCTAAACTTGTTAAACTGATGGCAGTTGTGGGACATGCAGACCACTCTCACGAGATGAGCCTGTTCGAATTAAAAGCTTTCATTAACATGTGACGTAACGCGTGGGTTGTACGTTATAAGGAGCCGTAAAACTGACATTTGTAGCCGCGAGGTTATATACTTGTACACAAATCATACATGACCCAGTTAATTAAAACAAGTTTATGTTCTGCCTGAATTAATACTTGCACTCTAAACTGTTCTCCAACAGTTTGACACAAACTAATTCAATTACAGAATATTTAAACTAGAATACTAACAACCCTAATTTTCACTTTCTCATTACAAGAAGAGATAAATACAAGTCCATCTCAGATTAAAATAACTTATTCCTTAAGCCTTTCTACCTCTTCCGAACTTAATGCCATCTAGTCCTGGGTCTCGCTGCTAGACTGGTAGTTTAATATAATTTCTAGAACTAGATTTTATTACGTTCTTAGACGATCTTTCCAATTTTGCTTAAAGGGTTAGGTACAGCTTACAGCAGTAAAATTTTGAAAATATTCAACTTCTTCTTCTCCATTACTGTATCTTGAACAATAATGAAAATTGGTATGTTTAAAATACTGTCCTTCTGCAATATGAAAAAAAAAATATTTTTACCATTAAAAAAATTATTTACATTTCTTTTTTTTTTCAAAATTCAGTTCACTGTGCAGTGATGAAGCGTTTTCCACATAACTCAAAAACTATAGAACATTCTGTATCTACAATATAATGAAAGATCACTCCTCTACCTTTGATAGATTTTCTGATAAAAAATAAATTCATTTTTAAAAATGGTCAAGTATCAGTATTTTCTTCTAACACTAACTAAAAAAAAATATTATTTATTAAAGAATGTAGTTGAAAGAGCATGATATTGTAAATATGAGTTTCAGCAATAAAATAAAAGAGAGAGAACATGAAAAAGTTAAAAAGTTTATGAGTTATGAGAGAAACGCTTCATCACTGCACAGTGAACTGCCACCATTTTTAATTTTGAAAAAAGAAATATAAGTTACTTATTTTTTTTAATCGTAAAAATATTTTTTTCACGTAGCAGTGTTTTACACATACTAATTTTCATTATTGTGCAAGATAGAGTAATGGAGGGGAAAAAATGTTGAAAATTTCCAAGAATTTTACTGCTGTAAGCTGTACCTAAACCCCTTAAGTTATATAATTTTATCATTAACTGTAAATATGTTAAGTACGTGGTGGCGGAGTATTCGAAGTATTCCCTTTTATTTTCGACACTAGGATGGCTACGACTGAATGCTTGATATGGACACTTAGGCCTATCTGATGGTTAGAGGTACAGAACATTAGTAAGGAGATAGTCTTTATCACAGTACAGCTGAATTCTGCGCCATGATCAAGCAGATGTTTTGCGGAGATAATCGAGGAAGGCTTCTTCTACAGCTACTCGTAACTCTTCCGTTGTGCGATACCGGTTATTAGTACCACTGCATGATTACCAAGGTTCACATGGTTTCCAACACGCCAACAGTCGACCTCGGTAGCGCAGTGGGTATAGCCTTCTGCGCTCGAGGTTGCGGGTTCGATCCCGGCCCAAGTCCATGGCATTTAAGTGTGCTTAAATGCGACAGGCTCATATCAGTAGATTTACTGGCATGTAAAAGAACTCCTGCGGGACAAAATTCCGGCACACCGGCGACGCTGATATAACCTTGGCAGTTGCGAGCGTCGTTAAATAAACCATAATTTATTTTATTAACATGCCAACACAGATCTTCGCGAAATAAAGAGGGGTACATCCACTTCTCGTCCAATCTCTTCATATTTAATCGGCATATTTTGCATTCTATCTCGTCCGCTCTTAAAACTTCACTTATTTCACTTGGATACGACTTTCTTCCCTTTGTTTTGGTATCCATGTTTCGCTTCAATAGGCTACAGTTAGTATAGTCATTACTTTGTAAAATTAATTTCAGTTGTGTGTTTTTCGGTGTTGGCCTTATAGTACTATAGGCCTACATCATCTGACATTTTTATATAAATTGTAATCCACGTATGACCTAACGATGCTCTCATAAGGACGAACTAATGATAAGATAATGAAAGATTATATCTAAAATAGAATAAATTTAAACTGATAGCCTACGAGTGGACTTCAAGCAAAATTTGTCGGATGCTTCCCGCGCACATGAAAATCAGGAGGTAAATCGGGTTTATTCCATCCATACCTTGATTACAACAGAACGTTGCTATAGGCCTAGTGGCAATTATTGACGAAACGGAAGTTCTTGGATAAAATCAGTCCCAGCAGTGATTCATTTAACAAAAGTCGCAGAGCCGGGAATCGAACTCCATTCTCTGCGCTGGGAAGCTAAATAATTTAAATCGGTTGTTTAACGATCCTGCAACTGCGAGATTATCTAGCATCGGTAGAATTGGCGATAGCGAGATGGTATTTTGGTAATGAAACAGAGGGCTCGCCGTGAGATTACCTGACATTCTTCTTACAGTTGCGAAAAATCTCTTAAGAAATCATACCTAAAATTAAGTCCCCTCGGGATTCGAAACAAAGTCTGAAAGCAGTCTCGAAACACGGGTCCAGCCTTCTAAATCTACTTACATAATCACAATCATATTTCTTTCGTGTTTTTTTTTTCTTAGTAATAAAGCTGTTCCACTGGAACATAAAAACTAACGGAGATCAATCAACAAGAAAACTTTACACAGGAAATACGAGAGATGAAATTGATGAGGTTAGATCCAGTTGGTACCCAAACTGACTGCGAGACGGCAGCACGTACGCGTGCATGGATAGAAATGAGCTGAACCGTGCCCGAGCTTGAACAATGTAATCAGCGTAGGCCACGCTTTTGACGCCATCACCGGCAGAATTCCGCAGTAGTCTGCTAGCATTTGCTTGCCAACTTATCAAATGCTCACACACACCCCCTCTCTCTCTCTCCCACTCTCTCCCTCCCGGTACGATGCGATTTCTGCCGGATCGCTGACTTCATATAGGAGGGAAAAGCCTCCTAGATTGAAGATTAGTCTGTGTCCATGGGTCTCCGACACTCTGCTAAGCTCTTTGAGTGACTAACGCCCTCTTTACTAGTTAACAGAATAGCGAGTTATGACATATGCTCTGTATCAGATCTCTTACCTGTGTTGAATCAACACTGCACTTTCACAAATCAGATTTTACATCTCAGTCTAATGAAAGACTGGACGGCCGTCGTAGAATAGTTTTATGTTATATTATACAGGAAGTACCGAGATGCAGCGAACAAACCGATTGCAAGAGCTGTACGAAAATATAAGTTTTCAATACTCTAAACAAACAACGAAATTGTTGTTTTTAATATGCAATTTTCGTGTCTCTATGCACAGCGATTTCTCATAAGCATTAGAATATTTTTCGTGTTCTGTCCGCGAAGCAATTTCTGTGGAATGATACAGAGATAGCAAACCTAATGTTTTTACTAAAATGTAATTGGATCTTGAATTAAAGACACAAAATGACAACTTTAAGCAAATCGTTTTCTATTAATTTTTCATTTATTATTTTCTGGGCAATGACAAAAATAAATTAAATGTTTAGACATACATCTCTTAAAGGTTTGTGTAATAAAACAAATTACACTGAACAACAAGAAACAATGTGTCCCTTATGGTTTGGTGTGCGCTGAATCCGAAAATGCTTCTCTTTTCTTCGTATCACGTAAGGTTTTTAAGATATACTGTGATTTCACTTTTCGATAAACGCTCTCCCAGGAAACATCTGGCGCGGGTTGAGGGTTGTAAAAAAAAAAAAGCTAATGCATTTTATGAATTTATGACTTATTTCCGGTTTCTTGTGGTTGTTGGCATGTTCTTTTGTACTTCTAATAAATAAACAGATATTGGTCCCTTTTATTCAGTAAATTTCATAACAGTTCAAAGTGAGGTCTACACAATGAATAAGCAAGGGTGTGGTTTTTAGTATTTAAAATAAATGTTTACCAGTTTGCGTGAAGACAAATTAAAAGAAGGCATTTTCATCGGTCCATAAATTCACAAAGTTATGGCTGACTCTTTATTTGAGGAAAAACTTTCCGTTACAGAAAAAATGGCATGGCACATTTTCAAAGATGTTTGCTCAAATTTCCTTGAAATTCTAGAGCAGAAAATTACATAGCACTTGTTGTGGAAACCATGTTAAGCGCGTATGAGAAAATGGGGTGTAATATTCTCTCAAAATACACTTTTTACGTTCTCATTTCGATTTCATTCCTCCTAACCTTGGAGCGGTAAGCGATGAGCATGAGGAAAGATGTAATAAAAAATATCTGAAATGGAAAGGCGATATAAAGGAAGATCATCATCCAGCATGCTTGCAGATTATTGTTGGTTTCTTGTAAAAGACAGTCCCAAGTCTAGTTACAAACAGAAGTCATCCATAAAATTATTTTAAATGGTAAGTTTAAATTCCGAGATTTTTCTCATTATACGCATAAAATATTTTTATTATTGTGTTTTAAACTATAATATCATTTTTGTATCCAGTATATATTTTTAAAGTATTATGAGGCATTTTGAGTCCCTAGTGTGTTGTAATTTTATCAGTAGCAGTGAAAAATAAAAAATAAAGAATTTATTTTATAAAAAATTCGATTCATTTTCCCCGGAAAACGGTGCGTGAAGGGGCAATTTGGATTTTAAATTCAGATTTAAGGCACACATATTAGTAATACTCACCTATTTTTATTTCGGAGCAGGACAAAAAGTAAAAATTTGTTGTTCAGTGTTATTTTTATATAATTAGGTCTACGCCTCAAATTGAAAACTTTTTAGAACAAGATATAGAAAATATAGACATAGAGAGTCAAAGTAATATATCTGTGCAGATTTTAATAGCTTATTCCTTGGACAGAGTAGAACACAACATTCTAATTCTTAGAAAAAAATCTTATAAATCTTAACACTGTTTTGCTCGACAAGTACTAACTGAAAGATTTTGATTCTTACTCTTATTATTAGAGAAACTCATAACAAATTATTTATTCTTTTTGCAGTTTTCCAGTTTTTTCAATGAACTAGATGGTTTTCTTGAAAATTATACAGAACCGGAAACACCGCTTGCTCCTCCCTCCAAGACTGGAGTTCGATGAAATTGGCGTAAAACACAAATCACTCTACTAGGTATAGGAAGGAAGAAAAGTAGTTCATCCATTTACGTAAACTAGGAAATATCGCGATTTTGAGTTCGATAATTTTCATTAGGTTTTTCTTTAATCAAAGTACAGTACTGTATTAAGAACAAGTGTTTTTACTCACGAAGTGAGTTATCCATGCGAACGTATTCATTATGCAGTGTATATTATACTGTCTATAGCACATTAGCGTACAATATAGAGAAAGAAGTTAAATTGAAAAATAATCATAATATGAATATTTAAACACAATTTTGAAAATGGTGGCCGTTCATTTCGATACAGGCTTCAGTTCTTTTGTGCATATTATCACACTAAGACTACAGCATCTTATTCCAATTGCCAGTTTCGTCCTTCGTAATAGTAACTCATGTTGAAATAATTCTGTACCTACTCTACGTACTGTGAATTCAATCTTCACTTCTGCCCGACCCGAAAATATAAAATTACTCAGACATGTTACCTACTGTCCGTCCAAGTGGTTATGCCACAGGATTGTAGAAAGGGAGGAAATCACGTGACAGTTAATTACTTAACGAGGCCCTTTTATTTAAGTTAAATTAAACAGCTATATAATATTACGTAAACTTCCAATTCCTAAGAGAAATTAATGTTTTCAGAAAAGAGCTAAGACAGCCCAGCTATTACAGAGGGGCGAGCAGAAGCAGGTGGGGGAAATCGGGATGCGACGTAGGCAAACGGACAGTACCTATGCGAAAATATGATTCAATATTGAAAGCTCTTTCGTCACTGGAAAACGCGAACATATTTCTGGAACGTACTATACTCAGTAACTCAGTACTGCTTACTATCTGCGGTCTTGGTTCTGTGTGGAGTTGGAACTTCCTTAGTAGAAGGGGTGGGAGTGAAGTACATTAAAAAACTCAGGTACAATAAAAATCGAAGTAAAAATAAAATGATGTCCCTGTATAAATTAACATGTATTGTTTTTTCCTGCCATCACGAAGTCTGTCAACCCTAGTGACGTGATTAAGGGAAGGAACTCTACGGCTCGGACGGAGTGCGTGAGCCGGCGCCGCTTTGTTGCCAAACTACGCAGACTTTCAGCTTAATTTCCTAATTAACAATGAACTTAATTACAAAACACATAATAGCTTTTTATTATTTTAATTTCTGATAAATAAATCGTGAATATTATCTCAGTAACTTTACTTCTTCCACGAGAAACATAATTTAAACATGAGGTTTAAGCTTATGCTTTTAACGTGTCTAAGTCCATGATGTGATAATTTGAGGAAAGAAAACTGAAAGAATTAGACATTTCCTTTTATTATTGCTAGATATTTTGGTAGTGTGCAAAATTATCAACTAATCAAATTATATCCTATTTCAATAATAGCTCAATAAAAACTGTAAAATTTATAACAACATGTAGGGTAAAGGTTGGTAATATTGTGATACGAGTAATATTGTGGTAGTTCTCTTTGAGAATTCATTACAATTTTACTTATCGAGAGAAGGACCGGTTTTGTGCAGCAACTAGTCCACGAACATTCCCTTAATACGTTGACGCAAAAAAAACCGATCTTCCTCTCGCTCAGTAAAATTGTAATAAATTCTTGAAAAGAACTATCACAGTATCACTCATATCACAGTACTACCAACCTTTAGCCTACATACATAAATGTTTTGCTCATAGGCAGCCTTTCACTGCAAACCCAGCATTCTCCAATCTTTCGTATTTTTTATCTACCTGAATAGCTATTTTATGTTCGTTTGTGCAAAATTAATCACACAGTATACATGGAGCCTAAAATTTACAAATATAATCATATCTTAGATTTTCATTAAAGTAAATGTATTTTTAGTTAATAGTAAACGATTCCAATTTGAGTGATAATAATTTAAGAAACTAAACTGTAACCACGAGTACCACTGGAAAAGCGATTACAGAACTAAATTTATTGGAAACGCGTAAAATGATAAGCGACGCAGCTTTTTTTTAACTTCATCACATGTAGTTCTTTTTAATTTAAGTATCATAATTTTTTCAACTTATAAACTTTCAGAGAGATAGAAAGAGAGAGAAAGGCGGACGCTATGAATGTTATACGATGAGTAGGACAATAGCAATCTGACGGTGTGCTGTATCGCAAGTTTGGATCGCAAGCACGTGCTCGACACGGCTCTCGCTATTGTGATCCTGACTGTGACACGCATGCGTGGGTAGAACAAATGAAAAACATCGGGCGAAACCCCTTGGGAAGACTGAAGAAGAGTGGTTTCATGGCGCGCAGTCTTAACGAGGACTCTCTCACAAAAGAAGAACACTTGGAGTGGCCATGTGACCCTATACAAGCAAAGGAGGGACGCAGACATGTATCTCAGAGATTTAACAGCCTCATCGTCCCCAACATCATCATTGTTACCGGTATTTATCATTGTTGATGCTAGTAACAGCAACTTCATTATTATTATCGTAATTTTTGCTAACTACCATAAAAATCACCACCATTATCGCCATCATAATCACTGTTGTCAACAGAATCACCAAAATCACTGTAAAATCACAGTCGTCACTATCCTCAAGGACGTTAGTATCAACATCACAGTTCTTTCAGTAATTGTCAAATCCAATGTAGGAAAATATGTTTAAAACAGCAAAGGAATTAGTTACATTTCTGTAAAATTAAAAATAACAAATTAATCCGTGGTACGACAGTCCTTAGCGGGCCAAAGTTGACTAACTATAGCTGGCCTCACGTTCACATGCCTCAGGAGAGGTAAACAACAGTACGGGTTTATGCGTGATTAACACTATGGCCTCCCTAGCCTTATAGCTGGCTTTTGATCCAGATTGTAGTTCTCCAAACCCATCACGATACTCGGTGGGCATTGGTCCCATACACTGGCCGAAATTTCACGAGAGAATTTCTTCCCCCATGATGACTCGAACCAGCGTTCATTTCGTATTGCTCTAGTCTAAAGGCTGATCCACAATAAACCGGGAACGAAAACGACAACGAGAACGAGAACGGAAATAATGTTAAAATAAATGTATTTAACAATATTTCAGTTCTAGTTCTCGCTGTCGTTCCCATTCCCGGTTTATTATGAACCAGCCTTAAGACTGGCGCTTTAGATCACGCGGTTGCCGGGTGGCACACCTCTTTCAAATTAGTAAATTCACATTCAATGTTCGTCTTCTCTCAAAACGCTGGTAATACATATTAAATATAATTTTAAAAATATAAACAAAATGTTTAGTCGGTTAGGCCATGTTAAAATAATAAGAGAAAGTGCACTGTGCATCATCGGTGGTTTTTAGGCGACCAGCGAGAGCCAAAATCTATAATGCCTGTCTTATACAAATCGTCACTCAGCAATGTTTGCCTACCTATCTATTCGTATTAGTCCGAAACATAACTGTCTCTGCTTGGAAAGGTGGAGTGGGAAGTACAGGGGTAATCTGCAGTGACTCGATTGAGTTATTAACGCCCAGACTTGGGTTACAAGTATCAAGTTAACAAACAAAAATATTTAGTCTTCCACTGCCCTCAACATAGTTAAACATTTTAAATAATTCTGCAGAAAATCATAACATAAATAAAAACTTTATTAAAAAATAAAAGGTAATACATCTATACACGCTCAAAGTAAAGTCATTTAATGCACATGTCATTTTTCTCTAAATTTTGTCAATTTCAAACTGTGTTTTTTCCCCTATTAGCCTTTATAAGGTAAATAGGCCTACATGTTAAAACACGATCATTGATTAGCTTTCTCACACGTTTGCAATTCCAATTACTTATTTTCCTTTGTCCTTAACAGCAGTGTCAAAATTCATAAGAAAATTTAAATGTACATAAAATGTTTAATAAAAAAAATAATCATTTCGCAAGTTCAAAGTACAAAATAATTAGCCGATGTTTTCCTTTTCTCCAACTTTTTAGAACTGCAAACAGCATGTTTATTCCATTTTTACTCTGTATTTAGTAAGAAATGTTAAACATTTTTCTGAACAAAAAATATGCATATATGCGCATTTGAAGTGTGCATATTCAATGCAAAACGTACAAATAAATATGTAACCTTTCCCCTAAGTTCGCAAACTCCGAACATATCTACAAAGAGCGCATGTAACGAGAAATAAAAGTTTGTTGTGAAAGAAAATGCTTACTTGCACTTATAACTTTCGGGTTGTGTGCGTTAGTATCCTTTTTAATCACACAGCTTTAAGACGTACTACATAGTTGTGCAAAGAGATGGAAATATCAGTAAGTTAGAAATGTCCCAGAAACAAACCGAAGAACAGAACGCAAGTATTCCGTCCTTGTTTCGTAACTCTTATTTTATTATTTATCGTCCAATGAACCTACTTTTTTCTTCCTCGAAACTTCCGCTGCTCATATCAAACTTCACGGCGCCAAGCATGTCAGTTTTGTGTCTTCAAAGATTCCACAAAAGGATGACCACTGAGCGGAAAAAAAAAGAAGAAAGAAAGAAAAAACACCTTAAAGAAGATACACAGCGTTTACGCTATTTTTTCCTCTACAACTTGGATGCCCCTTATAACGACCTAATATAAAGTGGTATGAATTTTATTCATTTTACTTCTCTACTCCTGGGACTGGTCATTACTGCCTCTTCCAGCTTCGTTAAATATCAGATCTCCTCCTCCTCACAGGCCTACCTACAACTCGCGAACTTATATAATAGATTTTATTGAGTAATGATAATTCAGTTCAAGCCACCGGCGTGGCTCAGTCGGTTAAGGTGTTTGTCTGCCGGTCTGAAGTTGCGCTCGGGAGCGGGTTCGATCCCCACTTGGGCTGATTACCTGGTTGGGTTTTTTCCGAGGTTATCCCCAACCAGGTGAATGCCAGGTAATCTATGGCGAATCCTCGGCCTCATCTCGCCAAATACAATCTCGCTATCACCAATCCCATCGACGCTAAATAACCTCGTAGTTAATACAGCGTCGTTAAATAACCAACTAAAAACAAAATAATTCAGTTCATTATCTGGAGAAGTTCTCTCTAGTTCTCTTATTGCAACTTATCTTTCAATTAAGGGAAATTATTCAGGTATGACTATTCTTTTATTTTCTCTCTTAGTGCTCTGTAACCGCTAGGTACGATTTGGGATCAAGCTTCCATGGTGAATTCCGTAGTAATACCGGCCACCATAACATCAATTCCACTTTTGCCACTTTTCTGAGAGATCGAGGTTTCAAGGTGCTTGAGGTGGTGCATTTTTTGGCAGAAGATGGCTGTCATCGAAAAACTGACATCATTCCCTTCCAGAAAAATGGAAAAGATTTCATACTCGATCCGACTACCAGATTCCAAAATCATAAGACTCAGCCATTAAAAGTTAATTCAGATAAAGTACCTACAATTTCGACTATTGGTTATTACAGGGCTAATGAGAAATCCCATTTGGAAGAATTGGAGGTGGTTGGTTTGATGATTGAGGAGCGATCAACAATTTCCAGCTTCCTGGTATAGTTTTGGAAGAAAATGTGTGTGTCTCTCTCTCTCTCTCTCTCTCTCTCTCTCTAATGCCTACCTACTTCACTTTGCATGATTCGAGTTCCGCATACTGCGGATAGATGGCAGGACTGTGACCGTTTTGAAATTGCACGCCACTTCGGCGGGCCACGTTATGCATGATGTGTATTTGTGAAGAGTTATGTAGTGTAGGCCTACTAGGATGAGTGTAGAGTAAGTGTAGTGTAGGGAATGGGTGAGGATGATGATGAATGTGAGTAAGGGAGAAGGGGATTCCCGGTGCCAGCTATTGCCAACATCAGTCCTTAAAGAGATAGCAATTATGGCTCTTATGGGATCTATTCAACTGGAGTTAGGGTTCCTTGCTTTCATGATCTCGGCACTAGAATGAGGTGGCGTGGTTGGCATCACTCACTGACAGCCTTTAACCCCTCCCCCGAATAGATTTATTTTATTAGGTTATTTTACGACGCTGTATCAACATCTCAGGTTATTTAGCGTCTGAATGAGATGACGGTGATAATGACGGTGAAATGAGTCCGGGGTCCAGCACCGAAAGTTACCCAGCATTTGCTCGTATTGGGTTGAGGGAAAACCCCGGAAAAACCCTGAACCAGGTAACTCATCCCGACCGAGATTCGAACCCGGGCCATCTGGTTTCGCGGCCAGACGCTCTGACCGTTACTCCACAGGTGTGGACCCCCGAGTAGATCTGGTACTCAGTTGTGAGGTTGAATGCATCTCGGGGCCGTTCTAATAGCTTTGGCAACGAGAAAAATTCCGCCTCCATCTGTATGAACTGAGGACTTTCCAGTTCGTCAGCCACTTGCTCTACCAACTGAACTACCCGGCCGTCCTTTCATTAATTTATTTTCACTTCACTTAAAATAATTTACGCATTTATTCACTCACTTTTTCATGTTTTCGGGTAATACATTGATACAGATTTACACTATTATTGACTTCTTCTTTTATTATTTCATTGCTGACGTATTTTTCCTGAGTTCGCTTAATCTTTAACTTTGAATTCATATATGATTTATTTTTATTCAGTTAATCCTTCACTTTGAATGCAATTATACATTTTATACTGATTTACTCTCTCATTTGACTCATTTGAACGTTTATTTACACTTTATTTCACAGCCACCGGCATACGTCAGGTGTAAGCGCGTTTGCCTAGTGAGCCGTAGTTCTGTTCGGGAATGGGTTCGATTCTCGATTGGGCTGATTACCTGGTTGGGTCTTTTCCGAGGTTTTCCCCAACCGCAAGGCGAATGTCAGATAATCTATGGCAAATTTTCGACCTCATTTCGCCAAATATCATCTGTCTATCACCAACTCCATCGACGCTAATAACCCACTAGTTAAATAATCAAGTAAAAATACACATTGTTTCACTTAATTCATCTTCATAAATGTTAATTCTTTAATTTTCCCGTTCGCTTCAGAATTTGTTCTTCTTTTTCTTCATTCACCAACTTAACTACCATTCAACCAAATTATTCATTCACGCATTCATTTATTCGCTAACTCTTAATTCATTTGTGTAGTCATTCATTTAAGGCGGAGTGATATGTGTGTGTGTGTGTGTGTGTACAATTCTATTGTAATTTCCATTTATGTTGCTAGATAACGAATCCTGCATAATTAAGCTTAAGCATTCCTAAGAAATCAAGAGAAAGCGGAAAAAATTTTCACAACAAGGTGACAGTGCTGAGAGGAGAACATGTTCCGCAGATTGTAATAAATCTGCGCTAGTCAGCTTCTTGTTATGGCTCGTCTCATTAACATTTTAAACCTCCGACGTATATATGGGAAGAAATGACACACTGAGAGAAGGGAAGCGACTCCCACATGCATAATATAAAACGCATTAAAGCAGCAATAAACTTTTCATTCCCCTAAAAAAATTATAGCGTGCTAAAGAAAAACTAAAACGCTTGTTTAAAAGGTTAATATTTAAAAACTAGAAAATTGGACAGGATCGGAAGCTTTCCGGTAACTATGTTGCACTTCCCTATCCAGAGGAAATTTTTCAAACTCAAACTGAACATAGGCCAATCACAAACAATAGCAAAATTTAGTCCTTTTTTCCCGAAAACAGCGCTAAATCAAACAGAAATGGAAGAAGGTATCAAACTAACATTTATCAAAGTGTATCTCACATCTATATTAAGTATTAAATTACATAACTCTAATTATTGCCTTATACAATGTAAATGTCCGATTATTAAGGAGTCGTCTGAAGTTAAATACTTAGGCATAATTTTCGACAATCATATTTTAAAATGGAACCAACACACTAATTACGTTTGTAATAAATTACGTAAAATAATAATTATTTTGTTTTATTGAGGAATTATTTGTCAATAAATTTATTACGCACAATATACTTAACTTAATTCTACTTATGTATGGAATTATAGGATGGGGTAGCGTATTTAAAACCAATTTTAATTCACTTTATTTACTATAGAAGAAAATAATTAAAATATGTCTTCATAAACCTATTAATTTTCCATCTCAAAAATTGTTGAGCATTGTTGTGGCTAACATAATTACACGCTGCATTTAGCGCTACAGATGAACTCAAATAATCCAAGGTTGGTAATAAATCATTACACATTTTGTTCAAATTAGTACACACATTTTGAGCTAAAGCATGTTAAGACTATAAATATGTCCCTACTGGGTTATGGGGGACATCATTTACCTCCTCCCCCCCGTTGTAGCTCAACCGTGGTACAGTATATCGGAATATTACCATTTAATAATGGTATTTTTGGGAGCACGTTTCTTACAGAGTTACATCTATATCCGCGATGTTTCGGACCGAGTTGTATAGGACTTGAACTGTAGGTCTATTACAAATTATAATAAGGTATAACTTAAAACAATCTCCCTCTTTTTGTCTCTCGTACAGAAACACATGCATGCATCAATACAACTATGTAACAGTGCTAACAGAAACTTTCTTATATGAAGCTTACCTTCCTGAAGATATCATATGAAAAGTAAACGTTATTTTATTTAATTTCGTCTTTAAGTTTACACATTATACCGGGATCACTTTTCTTTTTTCTGCATTGTTGTGCAGTATGTTATTCATACATCTCCAAGTGGCGGCCTGAACACCTGCAGACTTCTAACACACGAGTACAGGCTGTTACAAAAGAAACATTACAGTGCTTCCATTCCTCAAATGAGGTACAGAAATTCTTATATATTCAGAAATTTAAAATAAATATTAGGCATATAGTCCAGACACTTGATCTGAAGACATTAATTCGTTAATTTAAGCACAGAAATTTAATAATAAACAAAAGCAAAAAAATCTTTTGAATTTAATATTTTCTAATTTTAATAAAAAAAATAGTTTAGACAAGTTTCGGGGACAGTGCCCCTCATGCTCTCCATAACCCCGCCTATGCTCTGTACCCCATATTCTGAAATGTGATTAACGAATATCACACAAACAACAGCAACTTACGACGCAACAACAGCAACTTATCACACAACAACAACGACTATGATCATAAAACTTCTACGCGCGGCTAACGAGAAAGACAGGCTAGGGCACGAATCGAAGTCACGTGATTATCATGGTCTAGTCATGACCATTTTGACAATCGCCTCATATAAATGCATGTTCAAAGTTCTAAAATACAAAGGAATGGCTATATTAAATTCATGTTAAACGTGCATTTATATATAAACTTGTTCAATGTTGGCCATGTTATGACTAAGAGCGTGACGTCACGCCGTAGCCTATCTTTGTCGTTAGCCACGCTTCTACGGAAGTGACGTCATGAATGATGTCAACACCAGAAACAGAAATATACCACATAACATTATTCATTCTGGCGAAAAAAAAAATATTCCAGAAATATTTTGAACAGATTATGTATGACTATTATCTTATTTACTTTATACAATGAATGTGTATCAGAGCAAGGGACTGAAGCCAGTCTATATTTATACTCTAAACAAGTTTCATAAATTCAAACATACTGTACGTACAGCTCATAAAAATATTACACCACAGTTATTTTGTCTTGAGACAGCGGTTTTATGGCCTTGCCACTGCACTTCAGTGCATCTCGGTACAGTGTGAAGTGGCGTGTAAATTTAAAAAAACGGGATTAGATTAACCAGTTGTAAATCATGCCTCTGTGATAGCTGGGAACGTGTTTATGAACGTTATATTCTGTAGTTTACGGGGCCGCGAGATCCAAAACCGACAAAAGGTGAACGACGTTTATTACCAGCATTTTACATACTATCACACTAATGACTGATCTCAGTAAGTAAAGCGACAGTCACATTCTCTACAGTAAGAACATATAGTACGAATTTTTTTTAGAATCTCACGACATCAAGTTCAAATCCCGCATAGGGAATGGATGCTCGTTCGCTGTCAATGTGGTATGTTGTGTTTCGGAAATTTAGAGCAGGCTTCATGCCGACTTCATATCACCGTGGTCCCGTCGTGTAACGAGATATGTTTCATGTGTAGGGATCGGATTTTTATGTAATTACATATTATATTCCTTTCAACCTATCCGTATATAAATAACAAATCTTTTCGAATCTTGTAATTACCATTAATATATTAAAATTTGATACTAGGCCTACATATTTTTACATATTTACCCCACATTACATATTATGGCTTGGTATTACATAAATCTACATATTTATGGGTTTTATTCATTTTTACTTCTCTAAAAGGAAAAAGGAAAAAAACTTGTTAGGAAAGTTTACAATTTGAAATACACAGATTTAAAAAGCCTTTTTACCTACCAAAGAAAAGATATATTTCGGGACGAAATATAACATCCTTAGTTCCAGGAAGTAATAGAGGCACTCACCCTATACCACCCACTGTAAATATGAGTGAACAAAAGGCAACCTTTCTCATACAACTACCTTGTATTGTAAAAATCACTCAGAAAGTAGCGTTGCCTTCATGCGGTGGAGTGGGACGAGTACGACATGGTTTGTCTCCAACTGTAATTGTTCTGCACACGTATTAACAAGTCGCTCCCATGCAATTTGCAACCTTACCCTCCCTCTTCCTAATCCTTCCTGGGAAAACCCGTGTCAAGTCTGGCATGGGCCGCAATAAAGTAGCCGACTTTTGTAAAGAAGCTGAAGTAAAGGAACAAACTGGAAATATGTTGAAAGATTAAAATAAATAGCTTTTCAGGTTATTGCTTGATCTCTTTACTTTAAATTTAGTAGACTATACGAAAATGGGATTTTCCGAGAAATTAGAATGTATGGTTCTCGGCTGGAATAATCCTACCCTTCTGAATGAGACAGGAATGTCACTTTTCAAACAACAGTTTGTAAATGCCTATAGTTGAGATTTTAGTAGGTAGGTACTTTGCTTTTTACAGGTTCCAGCTAAAATGCATGTGCCCCACATCTCCTCTTATTTTCTCCTAATCCAGTAAAGCTTGCAGTACTGTTGTGTCATTCATTTCACTCAGTTCTCTAGTTTTATTACTTACAGTATAAAGTGCAAGTGAGTTTATCTACTGCTTTTAACTAACTAAAATGGCCCCTGTATCTTCAACCTCAACGACAAAAATAAAATCATGGATTGCAATGGACGAAGCTTTTCACTACAGATGGAAAAATAATGTGTCAAGTGTGCGGTAAAAAAGTCGGGTGCTCTATGAAATCACAACTGGAGAGCCTTACCTATTCTATACCCGCCAGATATTGATATTAAATATTTTCATGATTTACATATTTTGGTACATATTCAGCTTATTTTTCTTACATAAATATGTACATATTTCACATCTTGATATTACATAAAAATCCGGTCCCTATTAATGTATGTCGAGGAAAGTCTGAATTATGGGCTTCGAATTAAACTTCGACACTCAATCGTACAACGACACAGCGGAACCGCTAAATTGTGCAGATCTGTAAGGTCGAACTTCAGTGACCTACAGGTATCTTCAAACGCAATAAGCCGACAGCAAATAAAGAAGAAAGTAAAGGATAAATGGGGCAAAGCGACAAAGAGAATTGGTTGTGAAAAATTGACTTCCCCCTTTCCTCACTCCGCCACTCCCCTCTCCCCCCTCTCTCTCACTCTCTCTCTCTCTCTTGCCGTCTGAAGTTAAGAAAAGATCGAAGAAAAAGAGAACTAGTCGTCACAAAGAAAGGGCCCTCATTACCAAGTTAATAGACAGAAACTCCGCCCCAACAATGCCACGGCCGCAGCGTGTCATCTCTGCCTACCCCACCCACTTCACTTCTATCCTAAAAGCAGAACAAACCTAGGAACTGTTGTGTGAGGGGAGATGATAGTTGCGGACGGCTTCTTATTCTTCTGCTATAACTCAACTGTCTTGTGCAGGAGTATCTGCCATCTGCATATATATATATACGAACAGCGTCATAGAATCCAATGATTTATATAGGTAATGCCGTCGTATGACAAATATTGTACCTACGAATCGCCAGTTTTCTTAACCCTCGACTCATGAAACTGACGATTCTTGGGACAACGTGTTTAGGTATCTGTATAATTTATTGTTATATATTTATTTACACACCTCATACATCATTAATAATCATCAATATAATTGTTTAATTTGTCTCCGATCGTAGCAATGAAACTTAAACTCACAAGGCTTGAACTGGACTATTGAAGTTCGATTTAAATGGATATGTTAATCATAAATAAGAATCTTCGGTAACTCTGGAAATCGTAAACCATATAGTATCTAGGAGCTATTCTTACCACAGTAGTCTGAGGGATAACTATCTCAACTTATGCATGATAAACATGAGTCATCCGGTATGTGTATGTATATATTCATTCACACTGCAAATAGTAAGTACCCGGTGGCAGTGGTAACTAATTACACTCAATAATTACAATAATAATAAAAAAATACAGTCATACTATTAATAATAAAATAATAATAGCAATATATAATAATATTAACAAGGAGTATCCTAAATTAAATGAATCACTTAATATAACATAATTAATTAAAGTAAATCTACAGTAATTTATATCTTAACCCTAAGTTAGAACTTAAAACCACGAGTATATATGATATATGTTCAAACTTGCATAAGTACCTTTTAGCACTACACTCATTTCGATATCAATTCACTCACTGCACTGGAACTAAGACCAATTTATGGGGGTAACTTCAGGGACTCATATCTAGTTATTTGGAGTAGCCAAACGGCATCGGAACCTATACATAATTCCGATGTCGGAAAAACTAAAGACATTGTTGCTGACCCAAAATTATTCTTCACATTATCTTTCTCCATCACGAATTTATAACTACAGTATATGGATTGAATAATTCCAGAAATAATTTCTGCTTCACAGGGAGCTTCTACCTGAAAGTTAGATTTGCATAGTATATGGTCTGTCTGGTTTCTAATTCCGTTTCATCTGTTAATCTTTTCCGAGGTCTGTCAATTATTCTTTTCCTTCTAGGATCATAATGTAAAATTCTCGGAGTATTTCTTTCTGATTCATTCATAAGTTATAATATAGTCAGTTATTTTTATTTCTTTTCACAAACCTTCTGTAAAACTGGAATAACTTGGAGTTCCTGTATGTTTCATATTTCGTGTGGTCCAACAAAGTGTAATCCTCTGATATTTTATGAATTTAATATTTTATAAGACTGGTGTGCTATTACTATTTTCATTAGTCCAAACTTCGTTCTCATTCGTCAATAAATGAAACGTATTTTGACACAGATGTTAAGTCTGGTGAATTTTTCTATATGATTTGGCTATACGGCTAAACTTTTAAGATTTAAACTGGAAGTTATTTTTCAATAGGCCTATACCAATATCGACATGTCTACTATGATGTTTTCAATAACAATTTTAAATAAAAAAATTATTATAATTCTCTACAAGAATTAAATAATTTGCACTGATAACTACAAACAAAAATCGAGAGAAAACGCCGAAAAATTAAGACTGAATTTTATCTACCTTAACCCTTTCTAAGGGGGAGAAGGAACTGACCACCCTTCTTCATTACCTCATGACTCATGACTGATGCCTTATTGGTGTCACTTACGAGATTCAAACCTATCTTCAGACAGTTGACTAAACAACAACAATCCTTTCTAACTTTATAAATTATATATTAAACAATTTTGGAACTATAGCTCCACTGGGAAGAGACGGGATGAGTAAGTATAATAGTAATTAGATATAATCTAGCTCAGGGGTGTCCAAACCCCTATAGAACCAGGAGATATTGCATGTTAAGCATATTATGCTAATGTCAATAAATTTCTATATAAAATAGGAAAACGACCTTAAAGAATATGCGCTGTGGGTTGCTTACGTCAGGGGTTACCTCGTACGAGTTACAATTCGACATTTCTATGCTCTAGCGTCTAGCTTTACACATTACCTTGTCAAATGAAAGAAGTTCTGTGACACCAACGATACTATTTTCTGGGTGTAAATTTATTATATGCTTTTTCGTTAATATAATCTATTTTCAGAATCTATAACAGCCTAGTCGGTGCAGAATCGTTATTTCGCAATTAACATTAAAATTAATAGACTTCGATTCAGTTATTATGGTAGGTTAAAATAAACACGAACAATTATAATGCAACATAAAATTCAACTCACTAAAATATTAAAAAGAATCTCAGTCGCTAGAAATAGACGGAAATGAGAGGAATAAAAAGTTTAATTGCTGTGAATGGAAAAATAAAAACTGTAACTAGGATGAACTTTTAATTAACTAATTACAGTTCTTTAATTATACAGCTTAATATTTGAATATTACTTTTATATACCCCAATATAACCATAGAAAAAACCACAAATATTCCATACTTCACAAAGAGGTATAAAATGTTGATTTTTCATCTAAAATGTATAACGTATAGCCAGTTACACAGCAATATGATGTGTCTACTAATTTGAGTAGAAAGTTTTTTCAAAGTAAGATGAATGCACTTAACTGTTTAACTACACAAACACATTTTTAGATTCAATTTCAATATCGTTTATCTTTAATATTCTCTATACCGTATTCTCTTCGTTGATGAAACACATACATAACATCAGTATTTCAAAAACATCAATAATAATAAAAAAAATCTCCTTCAAAGAATGTCCCACAGATAAATCTGGACATTCCAGTTTTAAAGGGAGATATTACTCTACCAAGGCCAGTGGAGTCCTGCAGTCCGGAGCCGTGGCGCTACTGCTCCTGCGTTCGTAATACGCCATCGCGATAATTCATATTATGCCCGCGGCTTCACTCGCCTTGGTCGAATAATACAGTTTTCAAAGTTGTAATAATATAGACAAGCCCGTACACATTCTATTTACATTAGACCAGTGATTCCCAAAGTGGAGCTCGCTACCCCCTGAAGGGTCGTCGTGTAAAGAGCTGAGGAGGGTCGCGAGACGATTTACAAAATAAACAAAAACCGCTTATGAACATATTTATTTTCTATTTAGAAACATTAACATAAACAACGCTAAACGTGACAATAAAAAATTGTTTCAGCAGTTACAAAGTAAAAACAGGGATTGCTCTTGAGGAACTCTAGACATCATCTTATAAGATCCAAAATTGCTGCCGCATTAAGAAATAAGGGCTGGATAGTAGAAGAAGAAATCTCCTGTCTAGCTGAAAACGGGTCAACGAGACGAGTAGATATTTTAGCGTACAATGCTGGCACTAAACAAGATATCATTGTGGACCCCACGATACGTTTTGAAGTAGGATGTCATCAGTCAGCCGAGGTCCATCATGAGAAGAAGTCGATCTATGAGCCTACAGTCAACTATTTCAAGCTGAAATATGCCCTAATTCACGTTGAGGTATTCGGATTGCTCATGGGTGCTCGAGGGACTATACAAGTTTTTTTCGAAGAATTTCGACTGCAGTTTGCTCTGCCAACATCTCTGAGGGAAGACATTGTGATAATTGTGTTAAAAATCCTGTTAAAACCTGATTAATCACATGGTGCCACATTAACATCAATTGTAATTTTTCATGCCCTTTCCTTTGTTTCTTTTTTTTTAATTTAATAACTATGCTTACATAGGTATGCATATTAATTTCTTTGAGGATATACAGAGTGTGTAAGGGCTATCCTCAATGGGAGACAGTTTTCTGTAATAAATTGGTAATAAAAATTATAAATGTGACTGTTCTTCAGAAAGTAGCTTCTGAAATCTGGACTAAGTATCCGATACACACAAAGTGATATCATTTTAAAGTTCAAGGAGACTTCTTGCTTTTGGTTTGATGGCAATCATAGACGAAGAACTTATTTTAGATAAATACGAGGTTGCGAATGTTATAAAAAATGTAATAGCCTTATTTTTGCAAGCTCGAGGCTTTCTTTCATTCAAAATTGGTCTGTTCTGCGAAATAAAAAGGTATAGTTTCAATATTTCATCAGGGAATATCTAGGCCTATATATTTCAACGAGTTTTTCCTTTTTCTTTAATTTCAGCCATTTAAATACATTTGTCTAAAAGCGGATTCAGTAACCATCTGTGACTGTCGTAATTGTTTTGAGTTTATTTCGTTAAATACAAAAAAAAAAACTGCGTTTAAAATCGTACTTTCGGTAGTATCCACTGGCTTTGACTAAAATTATAGTTGTTTGCAATTTTACGCAGATTTGTAATTTTCGAATTGAAGGGTTCAGAGACATAGTGGGCCAAGCGTCATTTATTAAAAACGGAAAAAGCAACGTTTAAAGTTAAGTGAATACCATAGTTTAATGAAGATTGATATGTCATATAGTTTCAATATGCATGCTTTATATTGCTTGCTATATGTTTCATTAAATTATAATAATCACTTAATTTTAACTCTTGTTTTCTTCGATTTTTATTTATGGCGCTTGGCCCACTATGGCTCTGAACTCTTCAATTGAGTCAAGAACCGGTAGACAGTGGGTTGTCGCAAATAGAAGTCTCGCCCAAAACTGGATCTCTCCCTCAGAAAGTTTGGGAACGACTGTATTAGATAATATTTTGCAGCGGTATTATAAATACTGGTCTCCTGATTCAACCGTGTTCCTTGAAGTACGCGTCAATCCTACAACATACCTCATCTAGTTCTCATAAAAACGAGATCTAATAACTTCAACGTATGTTCAATATGGTGCTGGTGACATGCTTTACCACATCGACGCAATTCAAACTTTCTCACTACCACTACTAGATGGACCGATATAATTGTTTCTACGTCGGCCTGATATCACGTCAGTGAGGCTAAATTAAAGATGGAAATTAAGCCACTGATATGAGGAATCTCAGCGGCTGCTTGATCGTTGAAAGTTGTCGATACGTTCACTTCGGAAATGCTTACAGGATAGAGAACTCTGTATGGACAACATATAATTTGCCATAAGGAGTACTGCAGTGTGCCATTGTGTTTGTCTACTTATTACTATACTTTCTATGCATGTGTCCAGGTTTAGGCCTATTCTTAGACCTGTACTGTTTCGGCCAATCATTGCCTTCATGACTCAATCTCTCTATCTATAAGTAACCAGACATATTTAAAGATAACAACTTGGAACTGTCTCGCACATGAAAAAATAACGACTATCACTAACTTCCCTTTCTTTATATTTATAGCTAAAAAAGTTTGAGTTTGACATGTATGGTCTAGGACTCACATCGTACCTTTCATGCAACGTGAACGCTGGGCTCCATTATCCCATGCGCACATAGAGTAAATTTTATGATTTACTTCTTTATATTTATAATTTTTTATGTAGCCTACACTTTATTATTATTATTATTGTTGTTATTATTATTATTATTATTATTATTATTATTATTATTATTATTATTATAGCTGTTCATTATTTATAACTGATTATGCAACGTATAGTTTCTGTCATACTCATTACTTATTAACTGACAATTATTAATTCCCATTTCGGTAAATAATTGCTTTTCAAATATTTTGTATCATTTTCATTTATAAATTCTACTCGTAATCAATACATACTAATAATAATTGTCGATGAACAGTAATTGCAAATGGGAATCAAAATATGCGAGAGAAAACTTTCCTTTTGGTATCTATCTCTGCTACTTTCAATGTTTAGCATACAATAGGACAGGCTTTAACACGAAAAAACGACCTACTTAGGTCAGAAGTCATATAAAGCTACTAACAATAAAAAAATTAGGCCTACAGGCAACGTAAACGTGAATATCGTTGAAAATGTGTCTCAAATATTTTCTAATTTAACGATTATTATAGATAACAACTTGGAACTGTCTCGCACATGAAAAAATAGCGACTATCACTAACTTCGCTTTCTAGTTGCTCAAATATCGTACTATAATTGATATATTATCCTCTGATTGAGGTTCTGCCTGATATATACATCTATTATCAGGCAGTATATCTCACTTGACGATATGTGTCAGAGGAAGAACAAATTGTTTGTATGCATCTGAAGTCTGACTAGTGTAATATGTATCTAATCGGCGATGTACGAAATGGAGTGGGAAAGGAACTGGTCACCCTGCCCCATTATCTCCTGGCCTAGTTGTCTCATAAGTGGTGCCTTGTTGGTATCACTTATGAGGTTCATACCTGTCTTCCGACAGTTGACTAAACAACACAACAATTGATATATTCAACTACGTTATCATCGACATAATATTGTTAAAATAACATCGTTTGTTATCAGCTATTGCTTGTAGTCTTTACTATTGTATTTTTGAATTTCATGTTATATTCATTATAATTGATATCATCGTCATCAACGTCACAGATACAGTCGTCATATCTTCACCGACATGGTCGTCATTATTGTCACCGAAAGTTTGTCAAAATCGTCACCAACATGGTCGTCATTATCGTCACCGAAAGGTTGTCAAAATCGTTACCGACATGGTCGTCACTATCGTCACCGACATGATCGTCGATATCGTCACCGACACGGTTGTCATCAATGTCACAGATAGGTTGTCAAAATCGTCACCGACATGGTCGTCATTATCTTCAACGACATGGTCGTCATTATTGTCACCGACATGGTCGTCATCAACGTCACCGTTATGGTTGTCACTATCGTCACCGACACGGTCGTCATCAACGTCACTGATAAGATCGTTATTATCGTCACCGACATGGTCATTACTATCATCGACACGGTTGTCATCAATGTCACAGATAGTTTGTCAAAATCGTCACCGACATGGTCGTCATCATCTTCAACGACATGGTCGTCATTATTGTCACCGACATGGTCGTCATCAACGTCACCGTTATGGTTGTCATTACCATCACCGACACGGTCATTATCGTCATCGACACGGTCATCAACGTCACTGATATGATCGTTGTTATCGTCACCGACATGGTCATTATTATCACCGACACGGTCATCATCAACATCACCGACATGGTCGTCATTATCGTCACCGATATGGTCATTATCGTCATCGACACGGTCGTCATCAACGTCACCGATATGGTCGTTATTATCGTCACCGACATCATCACAAACATCGTTATCATAATATCATTATCGCCATCAACTTCATTACCGGTCATCATCACAATCGAATTCATCGTTAACACGAGCTTAATAGCCTAATCCTCATCGATAGCACCATTGTTATCGTAATTATCCTCATAGGACGTTATCATCGTCATCGACATTGCCATGGTTTCGTTCATAACATCATTTGGTTCTTATCGTCAGTGCCACTTTCATTATTAGATTTCTTCATCGTCATCCTCGTCATTCTTATCTTGGAGATTTTTACAATTACCGTCATGTCTCTATAATCATGATGTTCGTCACTGACACGGTCACAATTATTAATATCGTCTCATCACATTCACAATCGACATCGCCAACATCTTATTGCCACTTCAAAATCGCTGAATAACTTCAGTTCTTAAAAACCCGCTAAATAACGCTCGCCTCTTCTGGCATTTCTACAGCAATCAGGAGCACCGATACAATATTTCATACCGATGAATGTAGGAGGTGGAGAGACGAGTGGCGCCAGATACCTTGCGTCGGAGACGAGCAAAACTATCGCATTGTAGAGAAATCCCATCTTAATCCTGAACTCGCTCGCTTCGCATTTCGTGTCCAGTTCTAAATCTAATACCTCTCCAAGCCTCCCTCCAGACAAATGTACTGGCGCAGAATTTGTCTAGTCTGTCTGATACTATGCAAATACCAGGCAGCAGCTGAGATGCTATTTGCACAGTCCGGTCCGCATCCAAGTTTATATTACCTTGTATTGTTATAAAATATGGCTCGAAGCACAGATCTGGGTGACGTTCGATAGCACGTGGTGCACATGAGAAACGCTCAGCCTGGATCTCACTTCAAATACTTTCATGCATCTTTCTACATTCAGTATAGATCATAAAAACCGATCGCAAGCTCTGTCAGGAAGCTTACGGCTTTCTATCTCACACGTTGACTGGAACGGTATTGATAATGGACAACAAAGGAAAATAAGATTCTAATTTTCACTACGTTGTTCTTGTTTCCATTTAAATGATCGATTCTCCGCAAATTCGACATCGCAAATTTCAAGCGCAATAATTAACAACAGGTTTCTAACAGAAACAACAACAACCAAATTTCTTGGCTTACAAATCGATATGATAAATTGAAAAAATAACATTAAAGAAATTACCCCCAAAATAAATTCAGCATATTTTGCTATTAGATCTATCCAAGAGATAGAATATGCATACTTCCACTCGGTAATCAGTTTTTTGAATAATATTCTGGGGAAATTTTATAGAAAGTAACAGTATATTCCAACTACAAAAAAGAGTACTCCTAATTAGAATAATAGAAGATGCGCAATGTAGGGAATCGTGTATGACCATTTTCAAAAAACTACAAATAATTCCCATGGCTTGTCAGTATATTTTTTCATTAATAAACTTCCTCGTATGTAATCGTGAAAACTTTATAACTAATTCAAAAGTTCATAGCATAAACACTCGTCAAAAAATGACTTCCGTACTCCATCGGCAAATCTATCGTGCTATCAAAAATAAGTGCGTTATATGTCAGTAAAATGTTTAATAACCTCCCTATGGATATAAAAAATGAAACTCAAAACATAAAATTATTCTATAGGTGAATTTATGACATTCAACAACGCTGCTTGAATATATCTGTCTTGTGCTCCTATTAAGAATCCATACTAAACCTTTATGTTGTAACTTACTAGTAGAACTATTGTAAAACCATTCTGCATATATTTCAACTAGACTGTGACTATGAATTAAGACTCTGTATTACGATTATTTTTTTGGCGTATTCCATATTCAAGCTGTGGAATGTAAATAAATACAATACAATAATGACGGAAATCAATATAATAAGGAAAGAGGTTAAATTGTAGATACTGGGCTGCCATCTAGTGACATAGGAAATAACTAACTTACTGAAAAACGGGTTATTCAATTATAGATGCTGTCCTAATTTAGCTATATTGCAAAATTTTCTACACTACAATCTTACGGAACGTTTTCTTTGGAAAACTAATCGAAATCGCAGTTCCGCTCCAATTCTCTTACAAGAAGCTACAAAATACGACTTAAACGTAATAGGGAAATTTTTCTAAAAGCCAAATTTCCCTTCGGTCCAGATCATCCAGATCCAGTAGAACCTAAAAGTTTCACATCTGCTGGTCTAAAGCATAGCATTAATTTTGGCCCTCGGTTGTAGCTAAATTACACCCAGAACTTCTAACATGTAACGCACTAACATATAACAAGAAAATTAGAAACGTATTAATGTCTTCAATTTGATTAAAGAAATTTATAGCCTATGTGTATCAATTAATCAGTCTATATTATATTTGTATTCTATAATTTCGGAATATATATTTTTCATAAATTGTCCTTCTTGATTTCACGTACGATATTATTCTTCTCTGTGTTAATATTACATTATGTAATTTCATTTTACTTTTAATTCCTCTTATTTATATATTTATATATTCCTCTTATGTTAATAATAAATATATCTGAACTGCGACCGAAACGAGCGTTGCTCCTTCGGTCCCCAAATTTTGTTAATATTATTGTATGCTAACAACCCATCACCGTAAAAAAACAGCTTGTTACGAATCCCTACAATAAAATGGATTTGAGGGAGGTGGGATATGATGATAGAGACTGGATTAATCTTGCACAGGATAGGAACCAATGGCGGGCTTATGTGAGGGCGGCAATGAACCTTCGGGTTCCTTAAAAGCCATTTGTAAGTAAGTATTGTTCCTCTTTTTTTTATATTGATGTATTATTTATTTCCATTTCAATTATTGTAATTATATTCTGTGGTCTGATTTATTATTCTGTATTATAATAATGTATATCGTCGTTGTTCCTGCAATAACTCCTATGTGACATATTTATCGATTTTCAGATTTTTGCTCTATTAAATAACTTAAATAATGATACAGCGAATGATAAAATCTCTTATATGTAATTATATATCTTTGTTTCGAAAATGTAAGAATTCACAGTCTCCTATGTACGGCTGCCATAGGTTGAATAAATGTGTTTTTCCTTCCTCCTGAAAGATTTTATATTTTGCACATAGAAGTTATTGCAGCAACAACGACGATATGCTCTGTATAATAAATTATTGTGTCACATAATTATATCGACATGCAGTCTATGCAGTCTCATTTGTTACCAAATCCTAATGCAATAAAAATGGTTTGAGCCTATTTTCAGTAAATAACCGTTTTGTGCATTATTTCGAATAAGAATTTTAAATAATGTGATATAACTTTCTAGCAGCAAAAATAGCAAATTGTATTCAATGCACTTAATTTTAGAATGACACTTAAACACTTTTTATATGGAGAAGGTTCTGAAGGCTAGCGCCGCAGCCCTGAATGAACGTATAGTTCCTTAACACTCCTTTACGTAGGAATGATTGTTGAGTTCGAATGGTCGCTTTCTTTGTAGATATTATGACTCAACTAAATGGTGCCAACTGTCGGTTCATTCATGTAAGCTTAAGGATCCGATGAAGTCCTACTAGAGCAGAGGTCGTCAGCACTCGCTGAAATGGGTAACGGGTAAGGAGTGTAACGAAATATGTACCGTCGTGCAGAAGGGAGAGGGAGAAAGCATACCTGTTAGCAGCCACGGATGCACGCTAGTAACTCTCTTATCCGCGGTTAAGGGATGCTAGCCCGAGAGTGCACTATGATGATGACTGCTGTACTAGAGTGTCCTCTCATATCCCGAAAATGTACTACACCTCATCTCATTCCATCTGTACGCCAACCACAATATTGCATCATGCTTTACCGATTTGGGTATATATCATTGAAATGATAATACGGCTCCATCATCAACAGGATTCGAACCTGGATCCGGATCCATCGTAAGCCAAATGAACTATCACGACGGATCGGTATACCTTATTTTATTTCAAGGAATGCAGTTCGGTGTTCAAAGGAGCCACCAAACTGCACTCCTTGAAATAAAATAAGGTATACGTAATATTGCATATGAACAAAATCTGGTAGGTAGTTTAGAGAAAAGAACTTCGCGCAGTCTTAAGGACGGATGGACAGACAGATGACAAAGCAGTAGCCACTGTTTTATATTACAGATGCCAGAGATTCTTCGCCATAACAATACTTTATCTATGATCCGTTCACGGGAAAAGTAAAAACAAAACAAACAAGTATTACATTTGCTTAACAAACTGCTACATATATTTCTCCCTCTTTTACGTGTACTTGATTATGCCGGCTCCTTCTGACTGCCAAGAAATTTGCACCTCTGAATGCAGAGTTAGCAAAAGCCTAGGGATTTAGTCTCTTAGATGCCTGGTACTGAATGGCACAGCGATCATTTACAACATCGTGTTTGTGATTTATCGCTCCTGCAGAGATCTAAGGAAACACGAGTTCGTACTGATGACACGGCTCTGGAATGTGAAGGGGTTTAACGTACTCTAATATCTAAGCTTCGTTTATTACTTATTCAAAGCGAGCTTAACACACGCACAAATACATGAAGTAGAATTCATAGACATAGACTATTCATAGACATTTCGCTAGCCCGCGCTACGAGCGTGCTAAACAGGATTCATATCATATATCATATCGCTAACACTGATTTATGAATACGAAAAACGTTAGTTCGCTGACCATCCACCGAAAGCCCGCGCTAAGAATGTCTATGAATAAGGCCAATAGAGCCCGGGTGTTAAGCAAAATGCCTTTTTTTAAACTAAGTGTATATATATATATATATATATGAAAGACTATCAGAGATAAACACGTTTCCACACATTTGGGGATGATAGGTCCAATTTTTATTTTACCTTTTTTGCCTATTTTAGCTCCCGTTGCCTACTTTAAGGTTAATTGCCTTTCTTTTTTAGCCTTTTTATATTTTTAATGCAATTCAAATAAACCGCACATAAATTGGATAAAAAAAAACAAAAAAGGACGGTTGTACAAATTAAAAATAAATATATATTCACCTCACACAAATAATTGCTGAGAATCTTATTCTCCAGCAATACATATGTTTCCAAGAAGTCGTAAACTTTTCTCCCCTACCGATTCCATCTTTTATTTCACTTAACAAAGATATTTAAACAGTATAAACCTCAGCGTTCAGGTCATTTCGGGGTTTTACCAGCGAAAGAAAGGGGATGAGGTAAGTATTAAAAGCAAGTCTCCAGGTCCCGTTACTGTTGTCGCTTGCACGCACAAGTCACGCGTACTTTGATGTTTATAATCCCTTCTCACACCCCTCCCACAATACACAGTCGGTTTTTCCCGATCTCTGAAAGAAAGTAGAGACAGTCTTTCTGAAATAAGTTGTTTTAAGTTTGCTCCAGTCACTTCAGTAGAAGTACAAAGCTCTTTTTCCACCATGAAAAACGTTCTCTCTGACAGGCGGCTCACTATGACAGTTGACAACTTAAAAAAGCATCTTGCTGTGACATGTAACCAAAGAAAGAGAGTACCGTATGGGATATTTTATTAAGTATTTGTCTATTTTTTGTCTGTCTTCATGAATAATAAATGCCTATTTCACTGCCTACTTTTACTATTTTAGTGCCTATATGCCTGCCTATTTTAACCAAAATAAATGCCTAAACATCCGGGCTCTAAGTATTAGTAATCGAATGGCGTTCTCGATATTGTTGGATTCTTGTTCGTGCAAATTTGAACATTACGGCAGTATATACGATATAGTTCTAAAATTTGAGAAGGTTTAATGTAGTCTGATATAAAATCTTGGCTTATTAGTTGCCAAAATTGGCATTAGCATACGAACTAGTAATCAGAAGAATTCTAAGCGGACAGCATTTTATCGATGTTCGCTATTTTGTTCTCATAAATGTGACCTATTTCAAATTGAAAGACAGACATTGCCCTGGTATATGCGAAGGTTTGATATACTCTAACATTAAAAGCTTGGTACAGTATATTTATTCGAAGTGATATTAACATACGAACATCCATACTGCACACAGACGTCCATTTATGTTAGCAATACTGATGAGATTCTTCGTTTGTGTAAATTTAAATTTTATGAATATAGCTCTAGAATGTGCGATGATGTAACATATTCCAAAGTCAAAGCCAGGTTTACTGGCTACTCAAAGTGAAATCAATATATACAAACATGTACAATGCCGGTCAAAGAGATTGCAGGCTACAATATTTCCAAGTCGAAGAAATAAACGTAGCATGCGGAGCGTCAAAAGTTTTACAATTGCGCAAGCAACAGTTAAACTAATATCATCTGACGTGGAATTTGCCGTATATAGTGTGAACCGCGCGTTAGGAGTTCATAATTTCAACGTGGACTGGCTACCTTTTTGTTCAGAATAGTATACACCGGCACATTAACAAGCAAACATTGTGATGGGGGCAGATAAAAGTTATTTTTTTTCTTGCACCATGTTAATAATGTCAAAAGAAATGCCTATACAAATTTTGGCCACTATTAACATGGTGGAAGAAAAAAAATTAACTTTTTTATCTGCCACCATCAGAATGTTTGCTTGTAAGCAGTATCAGCGATCGCATGGCGTCATCGAAATGTTCGATTTTTTGCTTGTGTACATGTACACCAAGGATCAGAACTGTTGAGAGAAGGGTGAAAGCATGTGGAAAGCGTTGGTTCCCCGTCCACAGTTCACCGGCGTTGAATGGCGTCTCTGTGAACCCTATGCAATCACATAACACAGACAATGAAACCAAATCCCCTCCCCTACCAAGTCAATGACGTGGAGGTGGAAGGAAGGGGTGAATGACGTATTCTGCCGTATGACGTACGCCACAATTGACGCCCACGTCTGCAAGCGTGATATACACTTTATTATGATAAAGAAGATCGTACATTTTAATTGTAAGCTCCACCTCCCTAACATCACATTTTGCGTTTGCCTCTGCGATCTACTGTTTCGACTTTCAAGTCAACTGTGGACATACGAATAACTACTCTTGTAAGATATGTTAGTGATACTTCTGCACAATAAACAACTGCATTCAGAAATTAAACCTGTACTACTGTTCTCCAACCAGGACATTAACCGTGAAAGGAATGTCCTTACTATTGCGTCATCTATTGGAGCGAAGTAGATAGATAATATTACAGTTATAATGCCAGTTTAAAAAAACATGCGCTCTCCTACATATGTTATTTCCTGTATGGAGGGATTAAAAGACCAGGAAATTAACCGTGATATAATTTTTCAACTAGGATAGTATAAATATGTGTATCAGTGTTATCAGTGTAATCTTTTGTTCTTTGAGAGTGAACCAATGGAGATGCGTGTGTGTCCTTATGACATCTTATGACATCAACATTCATTCATAGCATCATCCAGCTGCGTCTCACTCCCCTGGTTGGAGTACAGTAATTGCTTCTGTAACATTATTATTATTATTATTATTATTATTATTATTATTATTATTATTATTATTATTATTATTATTAATAGACTAGTAGTAGTAGTAGTAGTAGTAGTAGTAGTAGTAGTAGTAGTAGTAGTAGTAGTGTACTGAAGTAGCAAAGCCAGACAACATTCAAAACATAGCGCTTCCGTTCTGAAGTTGCGCATGACGTCATTGCTCTACAGTTCTACACCCACTAACTGATCACAGGCGTGATAGAGAGGTAGGACATTTCACACGTTAAGGCTGACTTGACATAGATAACGTAGTAACAATAGAACAATGCTATATTACACTTACTTACTTACTTACTTACTTACTTACTAGCTTTTAAGGAACCCGGAGGTTCATTGCCGCCCTCACATAAGCCCGCCATTGGTCCCTATCCTGAGCAAGATTAATCCAGTCTCTACCATCATATCCCACCTCCTTCAAATCCATTTTAATATTATCTTCCCACCTACGTCTCGGCCTCCCCAAAGGTCGTTTTCCCTCCGGCCTCCCAACTAACACTCTATATGCATTTCTGGATTCGCCCATACGTGCTACATGTTCTGCCCATCTCAAACGTCTGGATTTAATGTTCCTAATTATGTCAGGTGAAGAATACAATGAGTGAAGTTCTGCGCTATGTTACACTCTATAGAGTAAACCGTACTTCACAGAAGCAGATCTGTACTCCTTGAGTTTCAAGACGAATGACAGAAACCCCACTTCAGTCTGACCGGCGCGGCGCTGGCGGTAGGAGCATTTAGTTTCTGAGGACTCTGAAATGTTTAGTTTCTGTGCACTCTGCAGTTCTAGGCCTAGTTGCAGTGGTGCTATAGTTTTACTAGTAGCAGTAGTAGTAGAAGTAGAATTAGTAATGATAATAATATCATTTTTGTTGTTCATACAAAAGTGTGTTTCGAATTGGAGATCTGCCGTGCTGAACCGCTGTGAGTTTTACCACTTTCACAGCATTTACTAGAATATTAAACACGTCACAAGTGCAAAAATGTTCAATTTGGACTTCTTCTATTGTTGGTAACGAAAAAGAAAACGAAGACGCTATGAAGATTCACTTTATCTTCGCTTCAGGATTCCCTTTTTCATTGAAAAAAACTCCAGTCTAGACCTACACCTTTTATTAACAATCCAACATTTCTTTTCCACTCATTTAGATCAAAACCTTACTTGAATGGGTTATTTATGAAAGGGCCTAAGTCATTATTTTGTAAAAATGAGTTTGTAAAGTTATAACTGCTCTTTGGGTGTAGATACATCGATTTAGATATGAAGAGGACTAAGATTCACACTCTAATGCTTTCTAGAATTTATTATACAATTTTTATTTCTGCCTTAATTTCAAAATTTCGGCCTATAAGCAGTTTTTCTTAAATTTCTAACAAATTAGTATCAAGACTTAGGCCCTTTCATAAATAACGCATTCACTTGTTCATCTTTCGTTGCTACAAACCAGCCGTGGCGCAAATGCGATCGTGCGCAGAGCCACTGTGTAATCTGCAACGTGCATAGCACCTATGGAGGGAGGCGGACACCCGAAGGGGAAGTGAAGCAACTGTCTGACTTATTAACGGATTTTCATTTTCCTTACGTCAAGCACTTTAATAAAATTTTATACAGTACAAGATTACAAACTAATGTTTAGTATGAGTAGGCTAACGAAGAAAGAAATAAACAAGAAAACATGGGACACATTATCACAACCTAAAATTAACTCTCTTCAGAATGTCTCTGCGACAGAGTTTCAAAATCAGGAATTATGTCACTTACTGCCAGTCGTAGTTGATCACGAAGGTATCTGTCTGTCAGTCGTGATCTAAATTTGGTTTTTACTATTTTCATTGTTGAAAATAATTTTTCACAAACGTAAGTTGTAGCGAACATGGCTTCAACAGAGCAAGCGAAAGAACGAAGCTTCGGATATTTATTTTTTGCCAAAGATTTGAAAAGTTCAACATTTGTCAAGTCCTTACATCTAGCTTTCATTTAACATCACATTGTAAATCTGTGAGTTCAAATTGAAGATCTAACAGCATTATTCGTACATCTGCTGAAAAAGGATCGACGTACAGAGATGATGATGATGATGATGATGATGATAATAATAATAATAATAATAATAATAATAATAATAATAATAATAACAATAAACCTTTTAATGTTTCATCAGTAACATTTAGTATAATGCCGTTTTATGTTATACAACCGTTTTCCTCGTAGTCTTGTCAACAAATCATACATTTAATAAGTTATTCTCCTCATATTGGCAGCAAAAAAATGCGGGCAAATCGCAATATAGCGAACGTAGAAGCTCCGCCCAGACCCCTTCCACTTTTCCCCTACTAGCTCAACAGACACTCTACGTGATAGGCGAGTGTTGTGTCGAATGCACATTTCATGTGGCTGGGGATAACTTTCCCTACTGGCGTTCGCTATATTGCGATTTATCGAAAAATGCGTCCTCCCATCCTACTTGAAACTTTCGTTTTTGTAGACGTACATGGTTTCGAGAGAGACATTGCGACGATACGCCACTCGCAGGTCAGAGACAAATACAAATGGAACGGAGTTTGACTCCAGTGAGTGAGAGGGTGGGGGTTGGGGGAGGTAGGAAGCGCATAGCTATCATTGCGAGCCACAATGTGCTCGTGAGTCACATTTTCGCCACGGCTGCTATAAACAATAACAAAGCAACTTTTAAGCAAAGTATAATTTGGTTTTGCTATACTTTGTTGCACTTAACTTTCACCCGAAGCAGTATCGTCAAGATTGACGATCCAATAAGCGTGTTCTTTCTTTGTTAGATTATCCCGGATTTGAACTCCGGTCTCAAATATAGGAAGGTTTAGACGTTCAGAAAAATCCTGGCACTGCTTACATTTAAACCAAGCAGAGTATAGCTTCCGTCCGTGTAACACTGCATTGTGTGCGGCGATGTTATGCGATCCGATGCCTAAGGATGAGTTGTTTGTGCAACCATATTAGCGTTTCACAACCGACGCTTTGACCCACAGGGTGTAAATGATATGATGACTTTTAGTACCCATTGTACACAATTTATGTCATGCCACGTCCTTTAAAATATATGTGCATACATAAAACATTGATAAAAGTTCTGCTTTACCTTCCCTGTTTCCATTATCGCAAGAGAAAAAATAAATTTTATTCAAAATTATTTAATTCTTGTCATGAAGCGTACACAATGCAGTACAGTAAAAAAGATTTGATAATGGAAGCACAAAAGCTGTCGATACTGTAAAAGTAAAATGAAAATTGAAATGGCAGAATGTGACAGCATGTCTCTTTTTAATTGTAATAAAATGCGAATAAAACAAATGCTATAATTTTTGTCTTTTTTGGCCTTAGCACTGGGTGATATAAAAATATGCAATACTTGGATAAAAGCTTTGGCATTCAATTCAATGTAAAGTTATCCTAATTACTAGGGAACCGAAGACATACAAGAGGCAAAATTGGCCTATAAAAATCGAAAGTAACTGTACGAAATAAAAATGAAGGTGATTAGTTTTTCCTTTCATAGTAAATTTAGAGTTTCAGTACTACTAAGGTTAAAATCACATATTATGTATTCCATTCAGATTCTTAATTCAACATCCAAGTGACAGGTTTAACGATGCGTGAAATTCATGGTTGTGATTCAGAATCATGATTAGGATATGGAATTTTTACCGTTGTTAAACTGAACCATATTGTCTTCAGCAGACGTCTGACTTTTTGTGTCTGATAAGTAGACCCATATACAATGTTCTTGAAATCACCAGTAGGGGAATTAAAATTCTCGATAAGAAAGTACAGTGCTGGTAAGAAAAGACATAAATCAATACAAAATAGGTCAGAGGTAGACAATATAATTAATATATTATGACAGACACCGAAATACAGAGAGAAAGACACAGAGGCACAAAGATGTAGAAGGATACAAAGATATTGACAAGAGGGGAAAAGATAGAGAAAAAAAGACAATGAAACAGACACATACGGAAACTTAAACAGAAATGGAGACAGATGTAAAAACAAAGACAGGGAAACAGACATAGGGAGAAAAACAGAAACAGAGATATAGAGAAAAACAGAGAGAAAGAAGACAAAGACAGATGAACTCGGAGAGTAATAAGGTACAGACGAACACAGATAGAAAAAAGAGACAGAAGGACACGGAGAGGAAAAAGATAGAGACAGACGGATAGAGAGACAAAAAGATAGAGACAGATAGATACGGAGAGAAAAAAGATAGAGACAGATGGATACGGAGAGGAAGAAGATAGAGACAGATGGATACGAAGAGGAAGAAGATAGAGACAGACGGATACGGAGAGGAAGAAGATAGAGACAGACGGATACGGAGAGGAAGAAGATAGAGACAGACGGATACGAAGAGGAAGAAGATAGAGACAGACGGATACGGAGAGGAAGAAGATAGAGACAGACGGATACGGAGAGGAAGAAGATAGAGACAGACGGATACGGAGAGGAAGAAGATAGAGACAGGCGGATACGGAGAGGAAGAAGATAGAGACAGACGGATACTGAGAGGAAGAAGATAGAGACAGACGGATACGGAGAGGAAGAAGATAGAGACAGATGGATACGGAGAGGAAGAAGATAGAGACAGACGGATACGGAGAGGAAGAAGATAGAGACAGACGGATACGGAGAGGAAGAAGATAGAGACAGACGGATACGGAGAGGAAGAAGATAGAGACAGACGGATACGGAGAGGAAGAAGATAGAGACAGGCGGATACGGAGAGGAAGAAGATAGAGACAGACGGATACTGAGAGGAAGAAGATAGAGACAGACGGATACGGAGAGGAAGAAGAGAGACAGACGGATACGGAGAGGAAGAAGATAGAGATAGATGGATACGAAGAGGAAGAAAATAGAGACAGACGGATACGGAGAGGAAGAAGATAGAGACAGACGGATACGAAGAGGAAGAAGATAGAGACAGACGGATACGGAGAGGAAGAAAATAGAGACAGACGGATACGGAGAGGAAGAAGATAGAGACAGACGGATACGAAGAGGAAGATAGAGACAGACGGATACGGAGAGGAAGAAGATAGAGACAGACGGATACGGAGAGGAAGAAGATAGAGACAGACGGATACGGAGAGGAAGAAGATAGAGACAGACGGATACGAAGAGGAAGATAGAGACAGACGGATACGGAGAGGAAGAAGATAGAGACAGACGGATACGGAGAGGAAGAAGATAGAGACAGACGGATACGAAGAGGAAGAAGATAGAGACAGATGGATACGAAGAGGAAGAAGATAGAGACAGACGGATACGAAGAGGAAGAAGATAGAGATAGACGGATACAGAGAGGAAGGAGATAGAGACAGACGGATACGAAGAGGAAGAAGATAGAGACAGACGGATACGGAGAGGAAGAAGATAGAGACAGACGGATACGGAGAGGAAGAAGATAGAGACAGACGGATACGGAGTGGAAGAAGATAGAGACAGACGGATACGAAGAGGAAGAAGACAGACAGACGGATACGAAGAGGAAGGAGATAGAGACAGACGGATACGAAGAGGAAGAAGATAGAGACAGACGGATACGAAGAGGAAGAAGATAGAGATAGACGGATACGGAGGGGAAAATAATAGATACAGACGCACACGGAGAGGAAAAAGATAGAGACAGATGGACACGGAGAGGGAAAAGTTAGATACAGATGGTCACAGGGAGAAAAAAGATAGAGACAGACGCATACAGAGACAAACACAAGGAGAAAAAACATAGAGAAAAAAGGATACAGAGATAAAAAGAGGCAGCAAGTCACAAAAAAGAGATAAAGAGACAGACGGATACAAAGAAGAAGAGACATGGAGACAGACGGATACAAAGAAGAAGAGACATGGAGACAGACGGGCAAAGAGAGAAAAAAGACAGACAAGAGGACACAGAAAAAACTAGAGACAGAAAGACATAGAGAAAAAGCAGAGAGACAGACGGACAGAGACAAAACAGACAAAGATATAGATGGACACAGACAGAAAAAGGATAGAGAGAACAGAACACAGAAAAAAGAGACGGGGACAAAAAACACAGAGCTAAAATTACAAATGCACAAAAGGACACCGAGACAGACAGATACAGACAGACAAAATGACAGAGTAAAAAGACACAAGGATAGAGGAAAAAGGACAGAGAGAGAGCGGGAGAGAAAAGAAGACTGAGAGACAGATGGACACAGAGAAAAAACTAGACATAAACAAACACAGAGAATAAATACAGAGACAGACAGAAACAGAAAAAAGACAGACAGACGGACAAAGAGAGAAACAGAGAGACAGACGGACAAAGACAGAAGAATGACAGAGACAGGAAAACACAGATGAAATAGACAGGCACAGAGAAATAGAGAGAAAAAACGAGACAAACGGACACGGAGGGAAAAAGACTGACGCATATAGAGAGATAAAAATGAGAGGTAGGCAGATGAAAATAGAGATATAGGCAAAGAAGAAGATATAAAAATACAGAAATATGGTCAGAGGGACAGTACAGAAATAGCTATAGACAGAAAGCTACAGGCGGATATACACATAAATACAGAGATAGATAGACTATAAGAGAGACAAATAGACAGCCACAGACAGGGACAGAAAAAGACAAACAAAAAACATACATAGACAGATAGATGGATAGAGAGACAAGAAGGCAGGCAGACATAAAACTAAAATTGCTTATGGACGTATAAAATCTTTCATAATAAATAGAACAGAACCAGGAAGAGGAAAGTGATGAACGCGAGAAGTCGTTAAGCCATTCCACTCCCTGTCTTTGCCATCGAATTATGCAGTTTCTCAACCCAAGAACAAGAATAAAATAAGAATAATAAAGAACAGAAGAAGGAAAAAAAGAAGAAAAGTGTTGTTTGGCGAAAGGAGAAGGCAATCTGTGCAATAACCCTTCCCTTTCCCTCACGCGTCAACTTGAAGGCTTAATCCAATTGTTCCCCATGTGACGTCAGTGTTACATTACTATACCAGTCTTCAAGATTATTGAGCAGGCATTTTAAACACAGGCGAAAAGTGAAAGCACGATCAAAAAACAAATTTCCTGTAAATCCATATTGCGACTACGTTTCACAAGTCATTTCAACAAATTGTTTGTCCTTTCGTAAACATGAATTAAATGTAACATTCTAGTCTTGCCTGAGTTGCAATTATTCCGAACTGCCAGTTGGAAATTTATTAAAAACTCAGCACCATGAAAGCTTACTGCTGCCGTTTGCAAGTATTTAATGTAATTCTGTATTTGGATGGTGATTAGTAATAGTGGTCAAAGAGCCAAACTGAGATAATTGATTACATGCAAACCTTCACATAATAAAATCTGTATAAAAGATATTTTTTTCCAAAACTAGTGGAAAGTTAAGTAATAATGTACACTTTACTAAGCACATGTCAATTGTCACAAATATTAAAGTCTAATGCCATGTTTTGTTAAAAAATGGCGCTTGAATCATTATCGCTTAATTATAAAACTATTATTTCAAGTTTAGTAACAACGAATCATCCACTAAATTTTGAAGAATTTTATGCAGGTAGTACGGTTATAATATACACGTATATATAATATGATCAAATCTTTTCAGCAATATTAATTTGACATCACAAATACAATAGAGAGAGAAATAATATATGTAACCTTCCTTAAGTCCAATGTCCTATTTTGGAAACTATTGATGTCTTCTTCGAAATCAATATCATAAAACCTTTCGATATCTTCGACAACAATATTGTTTCTAATAAATTGTTTCATGGTTATGAGTAATTTGAAACCAGCAACTATTACATTTCGACAGAAAATGCATTTCAATTCAAAATAATGACTTTTTTGTAAACTTAGTATTTTAGAAAATGACTCACACTGCATTGTCTGAGACAATGTTTCATTTAAAGATGAAAATGGACTTTAAAAATCGTACAATATGTACAATCTATATGCACATCGGATTAGAATAAGTTATTTAGACGAGATATTTCAACCATTTCAGAAACCAGATTCTCTTACTTATTCCTGAGTATATATTTCAGTATCAAGAAATTTTAGAATTCCTGCCGCAGACACTGACTTATTTTTTAGTTTCCAAGCATCACAAAATAATGATAATGATGATGATGATGATGATGATGGTGATGATTATGATGATAGCGAGGATGTCAAAGAATTTACTTGCTGAGTGTGACAGAATCCAACAAAAATCAGTTCTGTCTAACTAAGGTAATGACATAATGTAATTGCGAAATGTTAGTGCTAGATGTGTGACAAAGGACGCATAATAATCAGACATCTTGCTGGTACTGAAACTTACATAGAACAATGCCATTCAGTGATGCATTTACGATGTATGATGTGAAACTGAAAGGTATTAATATTTTACAGTGTAAAATGATAAAAGCAGTCTTAAAATGGAAGAAAACATAGACTTTATGTTCTATAAAATATATTCAAGAACGCAATAACTTTTAAAATAAGAGAAATACGTCTGTATAGTTGAGGAAGTGCACAACATCACTTTCATAGCATAGGAAATGTATTCAAATCCCTCCCTATTTATGTAAAAAGTAAAATTCAAACTAGGAGGATAAATTTACTGTGTCCATTCGTTAAAAATCATCAGAAGCGAACAATGCGCATTATTTTCTTTATATAGGATCAATTTATAAGAATAATTTAAATGATCTTAATGCAATATATTTCTAACTGCATACTTGTCATTAATATACTACTTAACGAAAAGATTTAACTCGGGATAACTTTTTTTTTTAATCCTACAAAATTGGCGTTAGTTTCTTTTGTTCCCAACCTAAAGCATTTTATGTTCTAATTTATTTCCAAAACATAGAGTGAATCGAGGGGAGATGACTATCAGGGGAAGATGCTTATTTCTTTGTAGTTTCACATTCTTCCAAGAGATAACGCCACGCGCATATCTTCATGATCACTGAGACAGTTGAATGTCTGTAGAGTGGAAGCTAATTCAATTTGCCACGTGTTCTTGTTGTGAGAAAATGAAAAGCAAGAAAATAGCTCATTTTTCTGCTAGAAAATAATATATGTTAAAATTTTAATACATCCTTGAATTCGTAATAACTGTCAAACTTTTGTAATGGATATTGTAGTAAAGGTTCTAAAGTTTGAATTGTTAACAACCAACGACCTTGTTCTGCCATTTTAGGTTGCGTCACAGCACTGGGCATCTTACCCCTATACTTGGGGAAGATGATCACTTTTTTTCGGGGTAAGATCCTCTGATACAAGTCAGTGGAGTAAGCCCAGTCTTCTACTTGCGATGGAACATGTTATAACAGATGGTATGAATGTTTTAGAGCATCGCAAGCATACGGGATTCCTTATCGTACCCTTAAACGCCGCGTAAAAATGACTGAAGACAAAAGAAAATGTACTGGATTGATTTCGTTGTGTGCAAGAAGTGATTTCACGAGTCTTGCACACGGCAATAAAATATGTGTTTCTAAGTAGTGATGAACGAGTGAAAAAGTGTCCATGAGTCACTTATGTTACATACAGTACATGTATCAAACCAGGTTCAAATAAAATACATATATCAGTAAATGTGTTAATTGCATTTGTCATCTTACCCGACTATCGGGGAAAGATGCCTACAGTGCAGGGAAGAAGAAAACCTGTATCTATAAAATTAACGTTTTCTCTTTTGTATAAAAAATATGGTTTTAAAATACCTTCCATACTTTGACATTTCAATATGAAAATCAAAACTAAATGAACTGTATCTTAAATTTTCAATCGAAGAAAAAGTCAGGCATCTTCCTCCGATCCACTTTAAAGATAGCAAAGTTTACCTCAATAAAGGTATTCACAAAATGGTTTATATTGCACAGAGATTTCTAGTGACGGTTTAAATAAAATAATACTGTTTTCTGTAACATATTCTGATTCTGTCACAATAACTCCACTACATTTTAAAATTACTACTGAATTACAGTGCGGTTTTTTCCTTGCTTTTCCGTTCCAGAGTGGCTCAAATCGAATGACGCTTTCGAGAGCGTCTAGTTTTCCCAAGTACGGTTAATGGCGGGAAGATAATATGCAACATCGTCACTTATTTACAAATAATGTTATAAAATGTTGACCAATTGCATAGAGTCTGCCTCTTTTTAACGTCTCTGTGAAATGTTTCCGTTCATACGGCGAAGTTCCTCGTTGAAAATTTATACTGTCTCTTTCAAATATTATTGCCCTCTAGATACTGGCTTGGCTTGGCTTTGCTTTACTTTTCGAGGGCTGTATCCGGGACGGACCCTTACACTAAGGCTTCCTTTGACCCACTGCGATTCTCCAAGACCGACAGGTGTCCTCGAAGACAATCATGAATCCGACACTTACAGGTGGACCATCCTGCCTCAGCCCTGACAGATCCAGTCTCCATCCGCTGACGACTAACTGATAAGCCGCAGAGGGAAATTGGAGTACCCAGAGGAAAAAATTATATAAATTTACATATTCGGAATCTGCATTAAAGTGTAATTTTAGAAAACACGTTTTTGTCATACTTTGTATGCCTGAGTTTTTTTGCTACTACGCACAGTGGTCGTCAGCACTCGCTGAAATGGGTAGAGTGCATGGAGGGTAAGGAAGTATGCTCCGTCGTGTACAAGGGATAGAGAGACAACATACCCGCCAGCAGTCACGAATGCACGCTAGGGCAGTGGTTGTCCGCGGGGAAGAGACACTAGCCCGAGAGTGCAGTGTTCTGATGACCGCTGATATAGCAGAATATCGCTTGAATTATTTCTAATAAACTCATATACATAACATTTTATGAAAAAAAAACTTAAAATTATAGATTATGAATAACATTCCATACGTTTGTCAATTTTGTAGGCCTGCCATGTAGTTTTTAAACCAATATTGATAACATAGGCTACTGTTGATGAGTACGTTAATAAATAAAATAAAATTATAAATAAAACATACTATTAAATACGTCATTCATTAATTGAAGAGATAAACGAATGTCTATACTATAAGAGATAAATATGAAGGAAAGTGAAATGTAACCTTAACAATTGTTTTATTAATTGAATATGTACAATAAGACTACAAACACTTCATCACTTTTCAACACAGTATAACAGGAACACTTGCATTGAACGTAGTGGGGACTATATTGAAAAGTGATGAAGTGTTTGTAGACTTATTGTACATATTCAAGTAATAAAACAATTATTAAGGTTACTTTTTGTCTCTCTCTCTCGTAACATACACTTACCTATTTATTTACTGCATAAGCAAATATTAAATATTTATAGCCGAGAATTCCTCTTACAATGAACAAATACCGTATCTGTCCGCATGCTTAAACGTTACATCGAACAATTAATTTTTAACAATTTATTTAAATATCATACTGATGGTCCTGACACAGTTAAGCGATTCCCATTTACTGAATATACACACAAAGAGATGACAATTTATAGAATGTGTGGGGGCAATTCTTCAATAGCAATCCACGTGGAAAAATATACATTAACTTGCATGTAATATATTGTGTGAGGAAATAGGATCGTATGTATGCGTTATAGCTTGTCAAGGGGACGAGATAAGGAGTCAATATACTGTGCACTCAACAGAGAAAGCAAATGTGTGGGATATTGAGTAAGACGCCTCCAAATCGCCTGGAGAAGTTGCGAAGAAAAGCAGTTTTGATGACATGGAAATGACTTGCTAAAAAAAAAAGCAGACAAAACTATGTGACAACAGCATCAATGGGTTCTCTTTCTACGTATTATTCCCTCTCCCCATTGCTACTCCGTTTTATTGATTTTTTGATTGTTGATTCTCCAAGACAGCAAAAGAAACGTAAACAGAATTCTATTTTTGGGGTAATTTTGTCTAAAAGCACTGTTCTTACAATTACCTTAATCTCATATTATACAGAATTGAAGTGAAATAACCCTGCAGATTTTCAGAGCAAATAGTTCATGTTGTAGGGGAAACTCGGCTAATTCCGCAGTAGTGCATATATGATTTTACTGCGGCTTTACAATAGTGTGAACGTAAGTTTTAGAGGCTGTCAACAGGAGGCATGTCCTTTGCAGAGCTAAAGAAAAAAAAATCAAGTATATTGGTCGACACCTCTGTCGGCAATACAGTGAAACATCGAAAGTTGGCTGTTTTTCGTGTTTTGCTACACAGCTGTGAAGAAAGTGAGCATTGTTACATATAAATTGTTCCATTTATGTTACTTTCATAATGTATTTCATAATTATTTACGACTGCGGAGTTAGCCAAGTCCTATTGCGGATTTATCCGCACTGTTGCGGAATTACCCGAGTTGTTCTTTTTCAACTGTAATGTATGTAAAACTAAATATATTTGCATTTTAATAGGTCTCTTTATCTCATTTGGTAATGAAAGGTTTCGTCCATGTCTACATACCTTGATAATATTTTTCAATAAACATTTTGATAAAAATATTATAGATTTACTTCTTAATACTGCGGAATTAGCCGAGTATCCGCTATTTATGGAAAGTTCATAGTCGTCTAAAAAATCCTAAATGTTTAACATCCTCTTATTCGGTAACTATTGTGAGTAGGCTCGTGATTTTTGTCCATATAGGTAGAAAATTTAATAAAGAATAATTTATCTCTTTGGCGTATTTCAATAGCGTGGACGGTTTTCGTGTAAATTTAATTTAAAAACCACTAATTTCAAAGCACTGAACGATGCAACCAGATTGCAACGTTGTAGCCAGAGAGGGAGGCTGGAGACAGTTCAAGTAGGCTGAGTTCGTTGACCTCTTGCGTCTGTATTGCGAGAAGAAAGAGCAGTGTGTTAGCGACGATGTTGTCAGACTGCTGGAACTCCCAACTTAATTTTCTGATTATCTGTGTATTTAATAAAAAAACATAATACAGGTTTTCTATTAATTTAAATGTATCCTACTGTCCCTTTCAATATGCAGGACTATTTCAGTTCCACTCTGTATCAATAATAATGTCGCACACTTATCCGGACGGATGATCACGGTTCATCGAACACTGTTCTGTCTGCCACATCAACAAAACTACTCCTTCAATAGTTCTTCAGTAGACATCATACTTCAAAATGGAGTACATCTCGTGTATTAGCATGTCATAGCAGACACGTCTAAAGAAATATCTGTCGTAGCAGAATTTAAGTGGTAATCCAATGCGTGATAGCCTATGAAGAGCCAAGTCCGACCAGCAGACTGCTGACCTCATGTCCACATATCTCAGCAGAAGTGAACGATCATCCAACCAGTACGGGTGTATTGTGTGGTCAGAATGATGATCCCCATAGCCATTATAGCTAGTTTTCACAAACGGAATTTCGCTAACTAACGCAGCTGCCAACATGGCTTGATGTAACAAGCCTTCATTTCTTGAAGTGTGGACAAATCGCCGTAATCTGAGACATCACATGATACCAAACATGTCCGGCTAATTAATATTGTCCATGTATCTTTATTTCTGCGAATTTTCCATCCGTTGACGCAAAATCTGACATGGAGAACATGGAAAGTACGCGGTTTCTATAAAGTTTTATTCTTTATGAATCCAATGAAATGTTTAAAACATGCTTTTAGCATAGAGATATAATAGGTTTACTTCTACACAACTATTTAGGAGAGAATTAAAGGCAGTTCCCCCAAACAGAACATTTTAGTAATTTAGATGAACATTATGCGTGACCTGTATCGTTTCCAGAAACTGACCTGAAAGCGAAGATTATTGTAGAACGCCATGTCTTAGCCGTTTTCAGACAACTGATTTATAATTTTTTTATTTCCTCCTGACGGGTTGCGTGAGGCAAGAGGTCGGTCTTCCTCATTTGTACGCACAATAACGAGGGATCTGCCGTCAGCTCTCCTGTGTTTGCCTACACCTTAATTACACTTGCAGCCTGGCGGAGGATTTCGCCCCTCCAGCACGCGTAAGCACATGCGTGCGTTTCGTAACAATCCACATCATTCCAGACTGACATTAGCGCTCTCTCTGATATTCTCCCTAAAAAGCAAAACATTAGCCGAAATCGCTGGCTTTTTACGACGGAAACCTGGGTTAAAATTCAAACGAAATCAAGTAGTTTGTAATAACGTGGTAGTATTTAAGGAATTTATTTTTAAGACACCTCAATTCTCTCGAAGAATGTTGTCTTCAAAAAGTTTTTCTTCCTTCAATCGTGCTAGGCGGTCCATCAAGTTTGTTCTGTATTGTAGGCTATTATTTATAATCTTTAACTCCAGTATTCTCACGTCTAATCGTATCATGACTTCTTTACCCTTTAACGACCATGAAAAATGTTATTCTCTGAGATTTGGGTTTTACTGTCATACATTTTTTATTTTTTATTATTGGGTTATTTTACGACGCTGTATCAACATCTAGGTTATTTAGCGTCTGAATGATATGAAGGTGATAATGCCGGTGAAATGAGTCCGGGGTCCAGCACCGAAAGTTACCCAGCATTTGCTCCTAATGGGTTGAGGGAAAACCCCGGAAAAAAAACTTCAACCAGGTATCTTGCCCCGACCGGGATTCGAACCCGGGCCACCTGGTTTCGCGGCCAGACGCGCTGACCGTTACTCCACAGGTGTGGACTTTACTGTCATACAGTAGGGTATGGCCATCAATTTGAAAAATTGTATGTTTCTATTCTTTCGCATCTTATCTTCAAATATATTCTGTAAATTGTCAGACACATTTGAAATGTGTTCATTTTTACTTCAATGTAATTTCTTAAGGGGAGTGGATAGTGTTGCCTGTGCGATTAAAGAATTTCAGTACAAAAGTTAAGTTCAATATTTCTAGGCTTTTATTATTCAGAGTGGAATAAAATTTTCCATGGTTATACAATAAAGTCCCGCGCCGTGGCATCGTGGTCTAAGGCATCTGCCTAGGACTCGTGTTACGGAATGCGCGATGGTTCGAATCCTCATGGGGGAAGAAATTTTCTCATGAAATTTCGGCCAGTGTATGGGACCGGTGCCCACCCAGCATCGTGATGCACTTGGGGAGCTACGATAGGTAGCGAAATCCGGTTGCGAATGCCAGCTATAACGACTGGGGGTATCATCGTACTAACCACACGATACCTCCGTTCTGGTTGGATGATCGTCCACCTCTTCTTCGGCATGTGGACGTGAGGCCAGCAGCCGCCTGGTCGGCCTAGGCCCTTCACGGGCTGTAGCGCCACGGATTATTATTATTATTATTATTATTATTATTATTATTATTATTATTATTATTATTATACAATAAATCTTTCTGAATTCAGTGGATAAAACTAATAATTCGTTTCTTATTCAAGTGCAAAAGAAAGGCTCTAACTGATAACCTGTTTTCCCACTTTGATAAATGCACCTCAAACTTCAGGTGCACATTACTTGCTACAACCTTCACTCGCATACCTTGTATTTTTTAGGTTATATCCCAGATCATTTATAGATTGCTCATTCCTACTGTATGTTAAAATCAGTTGCACTTTGAAGAGAACAACCGACAGGATCGCCACCCGTCCGCAGTAAACGAACACAAGATGACAGTACAGTCGCTAATGCAATTCAAATGGAAGTTATTACGTGACTCCTTATAAAAAAATTCAAATTTATTTAAAATTTACATTTGAAATGAATACATATGAATATACACCCGAAATGAGCATATGCTGTGCTCGGGTACAGTCCAGTAGTCTACATAAATTTTACAGAGTTCAAATAATAATGCTGCTGATAGAAATAACAGTAACAACAAGAATAATAATAATAATAATAATAATAATAATAATAATAATAATAATAATAATAATAACAATAATAACAATAATAATAATAATAATAATAATAATAATAAATAGAACAATCGTGACAGAAATGATACAAAGATTGTAATACAAAATAATTCATTAATAATAATATTATTAATAACAATATTAATAATAATAATAATAATAATAATAATAATAGTGATAAAACAAAAATATTTACAATAATAAAATAAATACTAAGACGGATAAAATAAAATATAAAACCACTAGTGATAGTTAACACAACGTAAATAAGCATATAATAACCAGAAAAAATGAACTCGAAAATCAACAGAAAAGTTCGTTATCGCAGACGACAGCAACCGCCGTATTGACATTGTGTTGTGCATTAATGGTAGTAGGGGGGAGCCGAAAGTCTACGTAACTGCCGTTCTCTTCGAATCTTCTCGTACAATCATGGGAAGTTAATGCTGCAAAAACAAAATGTCTACGAGTCAAACTGTTCATTATTATGGCAGCATAATAAACCTGACAAAAGTTGTTACCGTCAAAGCCTATAACGCCGAGCAATCTGGGTATGTAATGATCTAGGGTTATATTTAGTAATGTATATTATACATTCTAAAGAAAAATTTAGTTAAATATTTCACCATTAGTGAAACAGAAGATACTTTAAACGTTTTCAATATAATTACATAAGGGGAGTGGGTAATGATGCCTGTGCGATTAAAGAATTTCAATACGAAAGTTAAGTTCAATATTTCTAGGCTTTCAGCGTTCATAGTGGAGTAAAAATTTCCATGGTTATACAATAAATCTTTCTGAATTCAGTTGTACAAAACAACTAATTAGTTACTTATTCAAGTGCAGAAGAAAAGCCCTAACTGATAACCTGTTTTCCCACTTTGCTAAAAGCATCTCAAATTTCAAGTGCACATTACTTGCTACAATCTTCAATCGTATACCTTGTATTTTTAGGTTATATTTAGCAATGTATATCGTAAATTCTAAAGCAAAATTTAGTTAAATATTTGACCCTTAGCGAAACAGAAGATGAACAACTCTTGCCACTTCTTTCAATGAATATATAATTTCCGTCATGTTATGTGTGTGACATTTATAAATCCTTAGCTCTACTTTGTAGAACACAGGATGCAGAAAACACTGTATAAATTTGAAGTAAAAAGATTCAGTACTTTCAGAGGAAAATGCACTTAAGTTTGAAAAATATCAAGTAACGGAAAACTGTATTAGAAAAAAAAAAGATGTATGAATTACACGCGCCAACAAATTTAAATGGCTTATCTGCAGAGATACTCTCACAACATATTATATTGTTTTAAAGAGCAAGTTTTATACTTTTTAACAAAATAAAAATCTTATATTTTTCCCTCCTAATCACTATCCAGTCCTCATAATTAAAATTAATATTACCGCCCAGGTACTCAAAATTCCTCTTATATGGATGACATCAATCTTCAAATTCCTTGCCTAACATATTGGTACTCGTTAAATTCTTAACGCAAAAATAGCAACTACTCAAAAACTTCCCAAGTTATAGCCGAATCGATGAAATGGAATCAGAAAATCTATTATAGGCTACATCGGTGTCAAAAATACTTAAGTGAAAATATAAAGTATACTGAGAACAAAAGAGCCCCAAATATATTTTTATTATTATTATCATTCTTAATTATCATTATTATTACTGGTGTTAGTAGTAGCAGTAATAGTAGTAGTAACAGGAGCGGCAGTAGAAGAAGAATTGCAGTTTCAAATAAACATCGAGATAAAAATGTGCTCCAGCGTACGGAAGGGTGGCTTTAGACTTGTAGAACTGGACTGTGTTTCCAAACCGCCACTTAAAATGAAAAATACCAGCAGATACTTGACTGCCTGCCTCGAGTGGAGAGTGTCCGAGAGGTTATTGAAGAACATGGCGCACGGACATCTAAATTGTTGAATTCCACATAAAGTAACGCGCCTCCTTTTTTTTTTTTTTTTTTGCTACAGTAAATATAAACTGAAAATCGCTAGTCCGCGTTGCTATGGCAGCGACAGTACATAAATCCAGCCGAGTACACGCGCAGTTCCACCACAACAGCCCGCTATAGTTTCCTGCAATATTTATAACAACCCACTCATTATTTTCCTCCACTTCTTTCTTTCCTCTGCCCTATTGTAGTAGTGGCTCCCCTTCTCTGTTTCCCTCCTTTCATATTTCTACATCCCTCTAGCCACATCAGTACAGAAAGATGGTTACGGAATTGCTCTGCTACTACTGTCTTTAAAAATGTACGACAAATATTTATAAGAATTCAACAACATATGATGAATTTTGAAACAAATATAATACAGTTTCTGCATATAGCCTAAATTCATTGTGTACTTTTCCATATACATTTGACTATGTAACGAAATTACACAGAAGATTCTATATTTGTAAATAAACAATGTAATTATTTGTATGCAAAAAAAATCGAATTACCATCACTATAATATAATATAATATATAATATAATATAATATATAATATAATATAATATAATATAATATAATATAATATAATATAATATAATATAATATAATATAATATAATATAATATAATATAATATAATATAATATATTGCAATACAATACAATACAAAATATAATATAATATAATACAATAATCTGTAAAATTATAAAAATCATACAATATAACATAATAGTACATTATGAAACCAGTTTGTAACAGTATTTTATTGTTCGAGCCAATTTCCTGATTTTGGCGCATGCAATAACTGTAATACAGAGCTTTCATTTCAAAACTCCCCAGTCTAAATAAGTAATTATTTAAATTGATTTAAATTTAAACAAAAACACGTCAATTTAGATATTGAGGGGAAAGTCTAAAACCAGGATTAATTGCATTTTAGATTTCACTCCCACCTCTTAGCTACCCCCACTTTGAAATTTCAAACGACACCCCCACATTTTTATACTTAAATATGAAAGAGCATTCAATTCTTTATACACCTCATTCATTTGTTTTCGCATCTTTTGTTTCCTATCGTCGCCTAGCAACCTGGATTTTTGTTATTTTTGAATTAGAGCTGAAGAGAATAAATCTACAAAAACTTATTGAGCATTTTATGTAGGCCAAATAGTTGTGTTTGTGTATTAAATTATTTTAAAATGGTATATACCCTTCAAGAGAGAACATGAATCATCTTTATTTATTAAAATTAGGACATTTCGCAAAATAACCTGTTTTCATCCTACAATCAACTGATAATAACAAGAATACAGCTTGTCAGGCGACAAAAGATGCGAAAAAAAAAATAAATGAGGTGTATAAACAATTGAATGTTCTTTCATGTCTAAGTATAAAAATATAGGGGTGCCACTTGAAATTTCAAAGTAGTGGTAGCTGGGGGGGGGAGGTGAAATCTAAACTGCAATTAAGCCTGGTTTCTGACTTCCCTCTCAATATCTAAATTGACGTGTTTTTTGTTTAAATTGAATTCAATTTAAATAATTAATTATTTTAGACTGGGGAGTTTTGAAATGAAAGCCCTGTATTATAAACTGTTTCATATGCTATTTCATATGGTAGCATTACAAAACAATTAATAAAGAAGTAGCATGTCAAATTTGTAATGATGGATAGTTTGATATCATGTTCTATAAAGAACGAGTTGCTATGACAGCACGAAAAATCGTTTAATAATATTAATTTTATGGCACAAGTTATGCCGTCATAATAGAAGTCATTTCGTTTTATTTGGCGTGATGATCTCTTACAGCATTGGTACAATAATGTGGCACACTATGAACGGTTTTGACTAACAGTAAAGACTGTTTATAATGCTGGTGTACAAAAATAGTATTATATAGTAACACAGCATATCAAGACGCTCTATTACCGTTACAATAGATAGAATCGGTGATAAAGAAAAGTTATTTTGGCGAGAAGAGCCTGAATATTCGCCAATGGATTATTTCACATTAGACAGCTGGAAAAATACCTCGGAATAAACCAAATTAGATAATCAGTTGAAAGGGGGTCTGATCCTACGCTCAAGCACAGACTCACAGCACAAATACTGTTTGCTACACCAAGACCACTCCGGTGATTAAAATAGAATCTAACATAAAATAATATAATGTGTCTATTGTAAGATAGAATTAAAATAGTACTAGTGGCTTGTACAGCAAATGCTGCAAACTAAGTTCATTAGATGTTCAAATAAATATGTTGCATATTTATTTTCAACGAAGAATACCAGACATTTTGAAAGTTATTTGCTTCCATAATAATGAAACATACTCCCTCTGAATGTTTTTTATGCCAAATACTTTTTCATGAACCTATCCACCTTCAGTTTTTTAGTTTCAACGCGAAAACGCAAGTAACAATGATAGGACTATCAGTGGGTTTTTCATGTGGGAGTAAAGCAATAGCATTTTAGGTCATTGTGGATTGTAGGCGAAAGTTAAAAAAATGTCAGGTTTACTATGCTTTCGAACAATAGATATAACATCTTAGTATAGCTGCTGCATGTAGAGCTTGAAACGTAGAACGTAAAATCCTGCTAAGAGATCTTGCTGAAATGATCGGGAGACTACACAATTTTGTAGGCCTCTTATTTTATCAGTAAATAATAATACAGTTTGGTCTTTCCTTAGGAATTGAAATTTTTGCGCTCTCTCGACCCAATACTGAAGAGAATGACGCATATAGTATAAATACTTACACCACACCTGCATTAAGTAGGCCAATATGAAAAAGACCCAACCTCACTTGATTAATAACTATAAAAATATTTGAATTTTAATAACAATATTATTATCTTACGTAAGTTTTGTAGTTATATATACTATACAGCCGCCACTCAGTAAATTATGGAAATGAAGATCTAATTTAAGATATTCTCTACATCTACTTATATAACCCCAAAACGTTTCACTTTCATATCATCAATATAGCATTAATATGTATAATTAATGAAAAATAGTCACATCATGGTATTAACTATAATAATATTTCATTTCTAATGGTAATAATGTCATCAAACCACCTCAAGTTTTGTAGATTTTAATATCTAATACACAGCTGTACTCAGAAAATTACAAACCGCAGAATCAGACCTGTGAATTATTTTTAGTAAGTCTTAAAGTTTTTAATAACCAACTGAATTTGAGCTCTAAATATGTCGGAAATCCTGAAGGTCATGGCCTTCGTGTTATAGCGTATTGATTATTGTAGTGTGTGTTTGGTTTTTTTCTGAAATGCAATTAGTTCTCAAACTGACGAAAGATGGATTTTGGAAAATAGGAAAATTATGTGGGTAAATTAACATTTCACTGAAAACTACTATTTTTTTTTAACTTTGGGTTTCAAGCTTGAAAATGAGGGGTCATTTATTAAAATCCGTTCAGCCGTTTTCCCGTAATTTCCGTCACCAGTTCAAATTATATATATATATATATATATATATATATATATATATATATATATATATATTGTTTTAATGTGTACATTTTTTGTTATACTGTTCGAAGAGACAAAAAAAGTTTTGTAATAGAGTACTTAAGTTTGAAGTGTTCACGAAGTTAGAAGTCAGTATGACACCCGCCAAAATCAAAACAAATAGAAAAAATTTTCATGAATTGTTTTAATTAAACAAATGTGTTATTTTTAATCCTACTGTTTTAGTACATTTCGACTTAAGCAGTATGCAAACCATATTAAATATCTATTTACTGTGATCGAATAAGAATTATTGGTCTTGTTATATTCTATCGGTAAAAAACTGTAAGTTCTTGTACTTTCTTAATTTCGTTTGCCAGAAAGATTCAATTAATTTTCCTTAAGTAATAGGTACTCTATATTTTTCGAAATAAAATATAAATTCCCAGGAATAAATGCCTTGTACACGTACAGACAGGTTTATTTCTACTACTACGATGCTGTAAATAAATCAGATGGGACACAATTTGTTTATTTATTGAGATTCTTTAAATAATGAAGTTATTCCTGACCCCTGTCACGTATGACCCACCGCCACAATCGTTCAACCCTTGCTCAGCACACTCATCCCTCCATCGTCATCGTTACGAAATACGTATGTAAAATCATTGTATGTAGTGTTTCCTTGACAGACCGGGACAAGTACTTAAATATCTGATAAATTTTCTTCATTCTTTTGAACCCTATTAGATGAATTATTTTTTCGTCAGTTAACTATGCATATTTAAGGTTCTATCTAGCTTCGGTCCAGAACAAATCTTTGCTATAAAAAAAACTCAACAATCAACGGAGATGAAAGCAAGGAAGTTAGCCCAAATCCTGATGGCTGCAATAAAGAACCTACAGCAGCCCGGCGGTTCTACCCTTCGCAAAATAGCAGAGTAGGTCCTACATCTCGGCATTCTTCCTTACAGTTGGGAGCACGCTGATGCGGCAGTTTGTGACAACACTGGCACGACGCGTCATGTTAGATATACTGAGGATAATGAACGGCCGCCGGTACCAGCTCCTCGAGTATCTATCCTAAGATAGATCCTCGAGGAGTTGGTACCGGCCGTTCATTATCATCAGGTATTTAAGTACTTGTCCCGGACTGTCAAGGAAACACTACATACAATGATCTTAAACAGTCTTTAACAGTGTGCATTCCTCAATCAACGGATTTACTAGTGGCATGTGCAGCAAATGCTGCAAACTAAGTTCATTAAAAGTTCAAAGTAAAATTTTTCAAATTTGAAGAGCTTAATATCAAAGGCGGACATCTGACCTTCAGGTGAAATTTAGATAATGTGGATTCTTATACATTTTCTCATGTTTTTTTAGTTATGGTGAAACTATATACAAACTCTAACTCTACATTTATAAAAATAAATTGTTTTAAAATACTACAAAGAACACTGTGAAACAAAAAAATGCCTCTAGATCAAAACTATGGAGACGACAGATGTCCGTCTTTGATATTAAACTACTCATTTATTTCCAATGAAGAATACCAGACATTTTGAAAGTTATTTGCTTCCTTAATAATGAAACACGCCCCTCTGAATGGTTTTCTTTATGCTAAATACTTTTTATCGAACCTATATACGTCAGTTCTTGAATTTCAATGCGAAAACGCAAGTAACAATGCCAGGACGATCAGTCGGTTTTTCATGTGGGTGTGAAGCAGTAGCTATTTCAGGTCATTGCGGATTGTAGGTGAGAGTTAAGAAAATATCAGGTTTGCCATGATTCCCAACAATAGACATAGCGTCTTGGTATAGCTGCTCCATGTTTCGTGAACTACCTTGAAATGTAAAGGGTAGGATCATTTTATCCGGCTAAGAGATCTTGCTAAAGTGATCGGAACACTATAACATTTTGTAGGCCTCTTATTTTATTAGTAAGTAATAACTGTTGGTCTTTCCTTAGGCATTATAATTTTTGCGCTCCCTCCAGACAATACTGAAGAGAATCACACATATAAATGTCTATATCACTTACTTACAAATGGCTTTTAAGGAACCCAAAGGTTCACTGCCGCCCTCACACAAGCCCACTATCGGTCCCTATCCTGAGCAAAATTAATCCAGTCTCTACCATCATATCCCACCTCTCTCAAATCCATTTTAATATTATCCTCCCATGTACGTCTGCCTCCCTCAAGGTCTTTTCCCTTCAGGTCTTCCAACTAACACTATATATCCATTTCTAGATTAACCCATACGTGCTACATGCGCTGCCATCTCAAACGTCTGGATTTAATGTCCTAATTACGTTAAATGAAGAATGCAATGCGTGTAGTTCTGCGTTGTGTAACTTTATCCATTTTCCTATAACTTCATCCCTCTTAGCCCCAGATATTTTCCTAAGCATCTTATTTTCGAACACCCTTAATCTCTCTTCCTCTCTCAAAGTGAGAGTCCAAGTTTCACAACCATTAAGATCAACCGGTAGCATAACTGTTTTATAAATTCTAACTTTCAGCTTCAAATATTTACACCACACCGCCATCAAATATATGGAAAAGACCCATATCACTTGATTAATAACTATATAAATATTTCATTTTTAATAATATTGTTATCTTATGTAAGTTTTGTATAGACTACGCGTATTTATATAACCCCAAAAGGTTTCACTTTCGTATCATCAATAAAGCATTAATCTGTATAATTAGTGACAATACTCACATCATGGCATTCATTATAATAATATTTCATTTTAATGGTAATAATGTCATCAAACATTCTTAAGTTTTGTAGTTTTTAATATCCAATACACAGACAGTTGTACTCAGAAAATTACACACCAGAGAATCTGAACTGTAAATTCTTTTTAGTAAGTCTTGAAATTTTTAATAACCAATATTACAGTAACGTTCTGACCGACATATTGACATTACGATGTCACAGAATCTGAGCCATCTGAACTCTAAATATGTCAGCAATCCTACAGGTCATGGCCTTCGTGTGATATTGTTTATTGTAGTGTGTTTGTGTTTTGTTTTATTCTGAAAAGCCATTATTTCTCAAAACTGACGACAGATGGATTTTTGAAAATAGGAAAATGATGTAGGAAAATTGACATTTCACTGAAAACTACTATTTTTCTGAAAAACTTTGGGTTCAAAGCTTCAAAATGAGGGGTCATTTATTAAAATTCGTTTAGCCGTTTTCTCATAATTTCCATTACCAGTTCAAATTATATATATATATATATATATATATATATATATATATATATATATATATATATATATTATAACATGATGCGATAAAATACACTGTGTATAAGTAATATTATAGCCCAATATTAGCATACTTGCACGCAGCAGAATTTTTAGTTTTCTAACGGTCTCCTGCCAGCATTTTGCGGTCTCCCTGAAGATAACATATCATGTCACATCATATATCATCCATAGTTTGAAGAACTGATTTGTATTGTTTTAATATCAGCTGACCGGCATCACGCGATCTGCAGGTCGCATGTGGCAGAGCGTTCCATCCTCCCTGCAGATGCTATCAGCACAGCCGTCACCCGCAGTCTCTGGCCTTTCTTACCCATCACTCACTCTCCTACTCCATTGGCCATATAGGTCATGAGGAGCCGAGAAGGGATTTCAGGACCGAATCATTTTTATCAGTTCCCCATAGCGCTGTTCCGACAGTTTCGTGGTGATAGCGGTGATTGATGAATAGAGCAAAAAATCTTATTCGGGCTTCGAACACGCATCCCCTTACAGTGAAAAGAAACACAAAACGAAAAGGGACAAAAAGAACAAAAGTTTTTCTGTGATTATTTTCTTCAAAGTTTTCCCCCGATAGATGACCTAAATATCCAGCTTTACTCTTGATCGGGGGCGAAACGAAATGCTAGCTGAACGTCTAAAGTATTGACTTTTCAAGTCGCAGACACGGGTTCAAATTCCAACAAGATGGACTGGAGCCTGAGGCGGACAAAGAGCAATTGTGAGCAGAAATAAATAGGGCTATATCATATGAAAAGAAAGATTTCACGAATACAGCTCAGAACGGAACTTACACTGATTATAAAAATTACGTCTACAAAGACATTTCAAAATGCTGATCTGAAGGCTAACAAGATTAAAAAAAAAAAACATGAATGTTAAGATACAAAAAAGTAGGTTTCGCGAATATACTTCAGGTGTGAATTTTCCTGAAATACAAAATTTTGTCTACCATAAAACTAAATAAAACATATCTGGAATGGACTACAAATTGACAGCGTGACAAGTCCACTTACTCTTACGCCACTCATATGCGTCTAGTGTACACCTCCAAAATTTTACTTGGGAGAGAAATGGGAGACAAGTTTAGCCGGATCCTTTACTTGCAGTAATGTACGACTTCAGTTTCCCAGTTCCACTTCCTCCCCAATTCATCTTAAGAAATTGATCGCCCTTTAAAATAGTCCTCGGCTGGATCTCATCCCGTGAACTTCGGATCAAAAGTCTACACAAGGTGACGGATTTTAAGGATATTAAATAAAAAATTCCGAAAAATTGAGAAATTGTTCAGATTGAATGTGGCCGTCTCAAACATCCTTGATTTTCATTGTCTATGAAAGAAAGACCTGAGGTGCTGGGAAATTTTTTATCGTTTTATTGGAAAGTTCATCTGAAATAGTTTCGTCACTCATGTGGAAGATACTACTAATTATTGTCTGTAGTAAAGAGATAGGATTGGTTGGAAGTAAACCCCGAAAAGACAAAGTATATGACTAGGCCTATGTCTCATGACCAGAACATAGCATGAAATGTAAATATAAAATTAAAAATTTATCCTTTGAAGTGTGGAAAAATCCAAATATCTTGCAGCAACAGTAACAAATACAAATAACTACTACCACTACTACTACCACTACCACTACCACTACCACTACCACTACCACTACCACTACTACTTACTGGCTTTTAAGGAACCCGGAGGTTCATTGCCGCCCTCACATAAGCCCGCCATTGATCCCTATCCTGAGCAAGATTAATCCAGTCTCTATCATCATATCCCACCTCCCTCAAATCCATTTTAATATTATCTTCCCATCTACGTCTCGGACTCCCTAAAGGTCTTTTCCCCTCTGGCCTCTCAACTAACACTCTATATGCATTTCTGGATTCGCCCATACGTGCTACATGCCCTGCCCATCTCAAACGTCTGGATTTAATATTCCTAATTATGTCAGGTGAAGGATAGAATGCGTGCAGCTCTGCGTTGTGTAACTTTCTCCATTCTCCTGTAACTTCATCCCTTTTAGCCCCAAATATTTTCCTAAAAACCTTATTCTCAAAAACCCTCAATCTCTGTTCCTCTCTCAAAGTGAGAGTCCAAGTTTTACTGCCATAAAGAACAACCGGTAATATAACTGTTTTATAAATTCTAACTTTCAGATTTTTTGACAGCAGACTGGATGACAAAAGCTTCTCAACCGAATAATAATACGCATTTCCCATATTTATTCTGCGTTTAATTTCCTCCCGAGTGTCATTTATATTTGTTACTGTTGCTCCAAGATATTTGAATTTTTCCACCTCTTCGAAGGATAAATCTCCAACTTTTATAGTTCCATTTCGTACAATATTCTGATCACGAGACATAATCATATACTTAGTCTTTTCGGGATTTACTTCCAACCCTATCTCTTTACTTGCTTCAAGTAGAATTTCCGCGTTTTCCTTAATCGTTTGGGGATTTTCTCCTAACATATTCACGTCATCCGCATAGACAAGAAGCTGATGTAACCCGTTCAATTCCAAACTCTTTCTGTTATCCTGAACTTTCCTAATGGCATATTCTAAAGCGAAGTTAAAAATAAAGGTGATAGTGCATCTCCCTGCTTTAGCCCGCAGTGAATTGGAAAAGCATCAGATAGAAACTGGCCTATACGGACTCTGCTGTAAGTTTCACTAAGACACATCTTAATTAATCGAACTAGTTTCTTGGGAATACTAAATTCAATAAGAATATTATATAAAACTTCTCTCTTAACCGAGTCATACGCCTTTTTGAAATCTATGAATAACTGATGTACTGTACCCTTATACTCCCATTTTTTCTCCAATATCTGTCGAATACAAAAAATCTGATCAACAGTCGATCTATTACGCCTGAAACCACACTGATGATCCCCAATAATTTCATCTACATATGGAGTTAATCTTCTCAAAAGGATATTCGACAAAATTTTGTACGACGTCAACAAAAGTGATATTCCCCGAAAGTTACTACAGTTAGTCTTGTCCCCCTTCTTAAAAATGGGTACGATTATGGACTCCTTCCATTGTTCTGGTACAATTTACTTTTCCCAAATTGCAAGTACAAGCTTATAAATTTCGCTATATAATGCACTTCCACCCTCTTGTATTAATTCTGCTGGAATTTGATCGATACTTGGAGACTTGTACTTTTTCATATATAATACAAATAACACTGGAAGGAAATTAAATGCAGAATAAATATTGGAAATGCAAATTTGGCTTTCAGGTAGTAGCTCCCTGTAAAGCAGATCTGAATAATTGCAAGGAAAAATTGTTCAAATATGGGAAATGTCTGTTATTATTCGGTTTAGAAGTTTTTGTCACCCACTCTGCTCTCAAAAAAACTGAAAGTTAGAATTTATAAAAACAGTTATATTACAAATTGTTCTGTATGGTTGTGAAACTTGGACTCTCACTTTGAGAGAGGAGAAGAGGTTAAGGGTGTTTGAGAATAAAGTGCTTATGAAAATATTTGGTGCTAAGAGGGATGAAGTTACAGAAGAATTGAGAAAATTATAGGCCTACAACTCAGAACTGCGCGCATTGTATTCTTCACCTGACATAATTAGAAATATTAAATCCAGATGTTTGAGATGGGCAGGGCATGTAGCACATATGGGCGAATCCAGAAAAGTATATAGAGTGTTGAGTGTTAGTTGGGAAGCCGGAGAGAAAAAAAGGCGTAAATGGGAGGATAATATTAAAATGGTTTTGAGAGAGTCGGAAATGATGGTAGAGACTAGATTAATCTTGCTCAAGATAGGGACCGATGGCGAGCATATGTGAAGGCGAAATGAACATTCGGGTTCTCTAAAAGCCAATTGTAAGATACAGAAATTACGTAACATAAGAATTCCCCCTGTAAGGTACAAACCAGTCAAGAAATTAAGCCAACCAACTAACCTCAGAGACAAGAATTTATAATTGAGATCCTAGAACGCATTAAAGAAAAGACAAGATTTTCTTGGTTATGTTATGTTATCTGGCGAGGTAACTTTCTATTTTTCTGGGAAAGTTAATCGGCACAATGTCTGAATACGGGGCTCTCAAAACACCCATATAGTCATGGACCATAATCGAGACAGTTCTAAACTAAATGTACGATGCAGCCTTATGCAGGATATACTTGGATCTTCTTTTTTTTTCATTGAGCCTACTGTTACACCATCTCTGTACCTAAAAATTCTAGAAGAATACACAATTCCACACATTCTACAAAAACAGCCCAGCACAATCTTTCTACAAGATGGAGCAGAGTCTCGCTGGAACGTACAGCACTGGATAACAATTTTACAGGACTGTTGGATTGGACGTGGAGGTACAATAGCATGATCTTTTCGTTCTTCTCACATTACTCCGTTACATTTTTCCTTTGGGTCTATGTCAATGAAATGTATTCCACCGAGTTGACTTACCTCAAGAATTTACGTAATCGCATTATGGAACTATTATACCAGATATGCTACACAGAACCTGAGCTGAATTGAGTATCGTTTAGATATTGTTCGTGTTATAAAGGAGACTCATTAGAAACATGCTACTGATTGTTTTAGTGAAATTGTTTTATTTGTACTTCCTAATAAAGGTGACAAGAATGCCCCTGCATTTTCTTTTGAGAGGCGATTGAAATCAGAGGAGTACGAGAGAAACACCCGGTATATACATAATTCTAAAAATAATTTAGCCTAAAATTCAACTTTTATAAAATCAATTTTGTGTTTTTGTTTCTACGATCTACTAAAAAGGTTTACTCGTAATACAAGTCCATGGGTGGGCAGCTCTGCTCTCAAAGTGTCAACACAACCTAAAATGCAGGTAGAACGGACTCTGTACTAGCTGTAGTGTCTGTATGCGGTTCTTGCAAGACGCAAGTTTGCTCGCGTCTGCAGTAAGTGGCGGCTCGTTTTAAGTGAAAAACAATATAATCCTCACATTATTTCCCTTTAGTGATGAGTCGGAAGACAAAGATTTTTTTATTAAGAAGGGAGGTTCTATTACATTTTCTTAGGTATCACATTTTATGTTACATATAAACACAGTGAAGATTTTAGTAAAGAAATATTGTCTAGATCTGCTTTAGAACGGCTAAAGGTAAAAATGGGATATCAACAAGGTGAGACTGATATCAAATATCGTTAGCACGTTGTGCGTGCGAGTTACAGAATTGCACCACATATGATCGACTAGCTAAGAGCATGTATGGATAAATTTGAAATGTGGCAGTATCATCTAGAACATAGACAACTTCACTTTCTTTGACTATAAACTATCTTGAAGAATGATAAGAAAATCTTCTTATAAAATATAAGGCCCTACTTCAAGACCTACAGCAGAATTCACTGGTAAGCTTGGAGAAAGTGACAATTGACAAGGAATCGAGATTTTCTGAAACCCTTTTGGCTTACAACCGAAAGTTTATAGCTTGAATTGATAAATCTACAGAGCAGCACGCAATTCAAATTCCAGCGAAATCTGGAATCGAACTGTTCGTAATGCTACCTAAGTCAGAATTTTCAAATATACTCTTTGCTTCCATATATACTGTACGTGCTTGAGTCAGAGTTTCATACAAGAAAGAGCTTAAAAGTAAGTTTATTTCATTTGCCGTGACATGTAAAAACTAGTTCCTTGAATTTGTGATTGTTTGCGAATACAGACTATTATCATTCTGAGAACACAGGAATACTCTTTAATGCATAAAAACTTGTAAATTCCCGCGTTCTATGTTTCGAATAATACATATAATAAGAAATATTAACAAATAGTGTAATAATAAATAAGTGTTGCAGCTATATTCGTTGTATCTTGAAAAGGTTGTATTCAGTTTGTGTTTCCAGTACTAAAATAATTTTTAAAGCTAGGAAATAATATAATTTTGTTATGTGTGTTTACGTGTAGTCTGTCTAAAATTACTGTAATTATTGTACCATGCGTCATTCTGAAATTCAAATCATGGAGTAGATATCACGATCACCTGCATGAGCCGCCAGAGCGCACCGTGGCAGTGAACTGCTTTTGCAGCGAAACTACAAACAACTTGTAACTGTTGCGGCTGGCTCCGTCTGTCTTTCTCTCGTTCAAGGTTTTTTAGCACTTTGTGAGCACGAGTTGCCCATCCATAACAATGTCAAAGGAAAGTGGGCTTCACGAATTCAGTTGGTATAGAATATAAAACGGACTAGAGCGATATATGAAAAAAATCTTCAGCTACACATATAATTATATGTTTAAAGGAAAGTAGGTTTCATGGATTCAGTTTGTATACAAAAGGAAATATCGTGTAATGCGGAAGCTGAAAATGGTTTTGTTTATATCTGTGTATAACGTTAGAGGACAGTAAGTTTCCTGAATTCAGTTTCTATAGAATATATAAGGCGTAAAGTGACACCTCTAAATAGCTTCGGCTGCATATATAATGTTAAAGGAAAGTAGGTTTCGTGAATTCAGTTTGTGTAGAATATAAAATAACACGTAGAGCGACATCTGAACATGGCTAATTATACCGTGAGGAGCACTTCGATGCGACTACGAGAGAGATCAGATAAGCAACACAAACAACACAACTTGCAGTGCGAGAGGTGGCGGAGATTAACGTAACGTTATCGTGCATCATCTTATACCAACAACACCAGCCTCGCAGCAAGGCAGCGCCTCTGCAGTGCTGCAGTACTAAATCAGTACAATTTTGCTCCCACAATGATAACTGGCTCAAGAGAAACACAAAGTAACGTTCTTTTACACCGTGACTAATTGCGCCTTCAATCCTCTTCTTATTACATACACATAACAGGTGTGCTAGAGATGTTGCCTAACATCACGGCGTACTTGCCATAATTTATTTTGTAATGATCTAAAAAATGTCATACAAAAGGAGGAATATAATGTAGCTGCTCTACGTTGAATAAAATTAATGCGACTTCTTTGCGGGTAATGATGTTGCTTTATGTTTTCTTATATATTTCAGTCATATCAGTGAAATACTTGATTTTTTTTTTAAGAAAATAAAGAGTTGAACTTAGAAAATAGATCTTCACAATATATGTATAAAATTTCAATTTAGCTCAAAGATGTGTTCCCAAATCTGGTCGTCTTCAAATACCTTAAAATATGTACACTGATAAAGTGGTTTCAATGTCTAAAATTTAGTGCATTTTTACTTAATATTAATATTAAAATATTAGAATTTTTGAGTTTTAGAAAATATTTTTTAGTTTTTTTTTTATATATGAGGCAATGGATGGAATCTTCTAGATTTTCTTTGGAAGTAAATATCCATATCAGTAATAAATCAAACCATAGGCTAATCACTGTAAATATTTCACATTAAGCCCACTACTTTATAAAATTTTCTTACATGTAATATAAACAATATTGCTCGTTTATTACTTTAATAACGTGTGGTTGGCGTTGATATGGTGACCGACATGATTAAAACGTTTACTAACTTTTTCTATAGGCTATTGTTTTATTTACATGCTAACGTATATCTTAATTTTTTATGTGATATTATGTTAGCTAAACGTTCTCTGCGTTTGATTATATTGTAATATCAGTCATAAGGTATCGATATCTAGAGATATCTTACATGTCGTCAATTAACATAATGTTTATCTTCACATTAATTAACCGTGTAAACTTCTAGTGGGAGTTTCTATCTCTAATTCGAAACTTTGCTTTCAAGGTAGTAAACCGTGCAACAAACGTAACATTATTATTATTATTATTATTATTATTATTATTATTATTATTATTATTATTATTATTATTATTATTATTATTATTATACACTTACTTGCTGGAAAACTTAGCACACATCGACATACATCACATTGCAATACCGTAAACTGAAAACAGTGGACGAACACAAGAAATGGCACACACCCCAAACGATGGAGAAAAATGTCCACGTCGTTGTCGAGAACTTAAAATAAAAGGTCTGCTAAAAAGGTCTGAAGACTTAACTGAGCTTGATAATATGACCACGTTGAATTATATTCGCGACCATCCCAGCGTTGATGAAATCTGAGAGACAAGATGTTAGTTTGACTAGATGAGTCCGGGAAGTCATCCTGGAATGGCATTCAAGCAGGATTCGAACCCACACCCGAACAGTCTCGAACCAGGAATTCTACTCACTAAACCCGGACTAAGATGGCTGTTTAGTAACTGTGAATATTTCTTCTCCTTATAATGACTCGTCTCAGTTCAGAAAAAGTGACTTCCATTCGCTGTGTTATTCTCCACAAAATATAATGTGATAATCGGAAGCCCCGTGCAGAAGAAGTGTAAGAATCTCAACTACTCGTATATTATAACAGAATAATGTTTCAGCAAGCCTGCAGTAGAGGAAGTCTGAGGGCCACGTCTAATTTACTAACTCTTGCCGATGAGAATAGGTTTGTGTTGCCACCGGTAGAGAACTCAAATTGCAGTCAGCGTTAACAGCCATAAACTTTCCACTACAACTATGCTGGAAACGGCGGTGTGAGTCCAAGGAGGAAATGAAAGTGGGTATGAGAGAAGTAATAAAGTGGTAGCAAGGTGGGGAGGCAGGGAGGAAGAGGAGGTAGAGAAAGGGGACAGGTCGGCGAAAAGTACACATACTAGCAAATATTGAAGAAGAATCGAAAATGAACGGACTGGAAACGTTGTACAAGGACCAGAGGGAATTTATATCACGCCGAGACCCAGCTGCAACAGTCAGTCAATGGTTTCTCACCAAAAAGAACCTACCTTCGATTCCGAACAAATCCTATAAGATTTGTAGTGAAAGAAAAGGTTTTTTTCGGAACCTATTTCCGTATTATATTTCGCATATTTTTTAGTAAAATGAAGAATAATAAAGAAATTCCAAATTTTACTCTTCTGAATGCAGGATTCCAGGATTAGAACTCGGCTTGACATTGGCACCACTGGCAATACCTGCCTGAAATCACCACAGAAAAGGATAACTCCCCCCCCCCCCCATTGGAATATTACCTAATGACTGATCATTACAAACCGATTATTTAGTCCTGACAGCTCAGCGACGGGAAAGAGGGGAAGTAATAAGAGTAGTGAGGAGAGCTGCGGAATAGAGATAAGGGCGAGCGGTCGGCAAAGGAATGCAGTACGGCTTAACTGTACTGGAAATACAACGCTATACCGCATCCGTGACATACGATCGCTCTGACTTCAGGCAACAGACTAAGCTCATTCACAATGAAAATTAAACATAACGTAAACGTTAACTTAAGAATGTAAATGTTACGGTAAAATCACATCATTCATGATGGGGACATAAACATAACCGCAAAGATACTTGGTAACCATGGAAACATAACGACGTCATTTTCTCATATTCTGTCGTATACTTCAGCGCTCCACGATTATGTACTGTACTGTTTGCAAATCACGTAAGCATAAGCATGAAAGTTTGGAGTTTGCAAACTTTCATGTTAACGTCTAACGGCAATGTTAATGTTAGTGTTTATGTGAATCATTGTGAATGATCCCATTTGATAACCTGGCCGCAAACTTTTGTGTTTATGTTACGGTTATGTTTAATTTCCATTGTAAATGGGTCTTAACCTGAACATCCCTTGGCGTAACTCAATGGACTCGCCTGACTCAGACGCACATTGCTGGCGACTGTCAGGACTAAATAATCGTACTGTACATTTCATAATGTCTCTTAGCAAACAGTCCACACAGTCAACTGCTGCAGCGGGGATCATCGATGTTTCATCAATGAAAATAATAGATGCTTCACGTAAAACCTTAACTCTTTCAGAGTTAGCCTTGATGCAAGAAACCGACATTTTACTTACGATTGTGGAAAATCTCGGGGAAACACTAGCCAGATAATCAGCCCGAGCGCAACTCCTGATCGACAGGCAAGCGCCTCAACAGACTGAGCCACGCCGATGGCCAACATTGTTGTTAACTTTTATACAATATACAGTAAGCCTACATTGTTCAATGTTTAATTTTTTCAAGGAAATTTCAATACTCCATAATTTTGTTATTACAATAAAATTTAAATTGTTATTACTATCAGTACAATAGTTTCTGATGCAACGTTAATTCCTATTACCTTCGGCTTCAGTTAGAGTTAGAGAACATTATCTCCGAAAAGTACAAATTTTTGCTAAGAAAATCAGTGCTATTGTTCTGAATCACACTAAAATGTCTGTAACAATAAATTTTCTACATATTGTAAAATATAAAAAGTTTATCTTTATAAAAAATGAGCAATCATTAAAAAAAATATTCACCTTTTTTCCTTCCTCCTGTAAAATTGCGTTTTTTGAATTAACGTTGTCTGACTCTAAGCCCTCGATCTGTTCTCAAAATGTTGTCGATCTCTCACATTTCGAAATGGATTATGCACTACACTTTTAAAAAATACCAAGAAAAAAAACGATATAAAACAAACACATTACCTTCTTTGTCCCTCTGCTTCATATAAACTTAATTCAGGTTTAAAAGTACTCTCCAATAAAAAAAAACGATTCAAATGAAAGTTGTAATTATTTAGATGAATATAACAAACTCTTTTTATTTCACATTGCAATCTTGGTTGTGAGATTGGAAATTTACATGCCATGATTCATCACCGCCTCAATTACCAATACGATAAACTTTAATCAAAATCTACAATCAGTTACGTGAACACAACCCATCTACAACACACTATACAAACAGGAACTCAACTAGAGTAAAAACGGCCTATTGGTATACCCACACATTCTAAACACGCGACATAACAGATGTTAAAGCGTGTATAAATAAACTTAAAGAAAAAAGGTTCACAGTGGAGTTAACATAAAAAATTATCTTCATACACAATCCACTTTATATTGACATTAACTTGGAGTGATTTATTAAAGGATGCAGTCAAGACTAATTTAGAATTATCCTGTTTAATTATCTGCATGTAATAACAATTAAGAAACATGCTGAAGGAATTATCTTTGCAGAAAATGAGTGCTCTCTGGACCAAAATGATCGTATTTTAATTATTTAAATACAATTTAAATTAAGTAATATATTAAATTATTTATCCTTCTATCAAACACGGACGTTGCCTGGACCAAATGTCCTATTTTAATTATGTAATTACTCTATATTTATTTCTAACAAGTGCAGCGAAGCGTACGGGTATGGCTAGTAAATAATAATATCATCGTATTATTACTACTACTAACGTTCATATAACTCTTCAAGTTATTGCACATGAAACAGGCCTTTTAAAAAGAAAAAATATTTTAGATAAGCTAAATTAGGAACAAAAATAAATTTCAGTGAAAAACTTAGGTGTGAAAGGCAGCGCATGTACTGTTCCATGGCCTGTATGGAGCCTTATCTGCATAAAGAGACAAGAAATTCACAGCGCCATAGCAACTGGGAACTCAATTAAGAGAGGAAGTAATAACAAGTGGATGGCGTTATAAAAACATCCAATTGGAATTGAACCGTCTACTCGTCTTTGTTTTGTGGTGCGCCGTCGCTCCTTGACTCAGCGCCCGCGGCAAACAGGCGATAGTCACTGGAGGAATTAATGCATTTATGAGTTTTCGTCATTGAAACTAAAGTCTACGTCATCCACGACCTTAAAGCGACTCAAATCTTATACTGTGTAAAAATCTATGTGCTATATTCCCAGAAGAAATATTGAAGAAAATTTGAAAATTATTAGTTGTTCGATCTTTATAGTAAAGTAAACTAAATGGCGTATCATATCGAAGACTTAGAACCATTATTTACTTTTACATATTTTACTACGACAATTTAGACGGGTGAAACTTTGGTATCTTGCCGTGCCACTTAAATTATTGAAAATACACTTAAGTGATTGAAAATATACTTAAATAATTAAAAATAACCTCTAAAGTGTAGCATTCCACTCCACCGGCACGATATCATCACTGAAAAAGCTATAAGCCCACACAATCCTCCCCAGATACACACCTTCCTTCTTTATAATACTCGCCCGACCATTAACATTTTCATACACAATGGTGGCAAAATTAATTATTCGAAATAAAAGTAGAATTAAGTATCTACAAGATAGTGGTAGCAGCTACAGCAGAAGCATCAACAGTTTCAGTAAGTAGCCGTAGTAGCATGACTCCTTCAAATGAAGAGGTTATTCAGTTCTACTTCTTTTGCAAAGGCAACAATGTCAATAATTTTATCACCACTTAAAATCAACCACCGTCGCCTTGATTTAAACTCGCAAATGTAGGACCAAACAGTCAACATAACCACTAGCCCACCAGAAACATCCTCTAATTCTCGATTGCAGAATCTATTAATGGTTGTAGAACGAAATAGACGTCTTATTGGTTAATCGTACAGAGTCATGTTCTTCCCGAAGCGCTTCCAGAAGGACTTATGTACGCACAAGTTGTCCTTCCGGTAGGATAGATTCTTAAATAATATTTTCCATATGCTGTTCTTCTAGCAGGACGTATTTCTATAACGTCCTACCGGCAGTACGCAAGTTATGGTTCCTGCCGGTAGTACCCTGTTGTCCTGAGAGAAAGACGTATTATTTATTTTTTATTTTGTTTTGTTTATTTATTAATTAATTTATTTATTAATTTATTTATTTATTTATTATTTTCAATACAGTTTACATTAGTTTTATTGACTTTGTAAATACAAAGAGAAAAGTAGTAAATTAATAATTTTATTTATTATTTTCAATACAATTTACATTAATTCTATTTGTATCATTAGGATGATAGCTGAATAAATAAAATTTTATTCAATACATATCAGGAAAGTAAATAATGTACATACATGTTTGAATCATATAACATTTTCTTATTTTATTTTTTTAACATATTGTTTTTAATACTTGCTTGTGAAATAGAATACTAGGCCAGATATTATTCGAGGTTATTGAAAGAAATTTGAAAGTAAATAATTTTAAAATGTCATTTTATGATTTGACTAAGTACAGTGAATACTAACTTTCATGAATTATGTAGGAATTCAATTCTGAATGTGAAATGCAAAACAATCACTTTCAGTTTGAGGACTACACATAACTGCTCGTGAGCCACAAGCAACACAAAAGTAACCAACGTTTTGTTGTATCTTCCTGATTCTGGAGCAAACAATACATTGTCTCTGTATTCTTATTGTTTCTTATCAGACTTTGAAGAATTATTGGAGTTAGAAGAAGTTTCATTGTTGGCTATGTTAATTATGTCTGAGGCACGAATCCACGTTACTCTGTTATCAATATTCCATTTTATTTTAACAAGTTTCCTAAGTACCTTCAATACAGTTCCTTCACACACACTTTCAGACCATGTATCACCAAAAACAGATTTACTCCAAGTGTTATTTTCATCTTCATCAAAGAGAATTGCTTTAGCGAAAACTAGCGCACCGTCACTGAAAGAATCCGCCATATCTCAGCAAAAATATGTCTTACCAACTTTTTTTTAAGCTAATATAGAAAGAAACGTTCTTGTCAATGGTCTAGGTCAGCGTTTCTCAAACTTTTTTGAAGTGGGGACCACTTTTTAAAGTTAGAACAGTTCCGCGGACCACCTTACTCTTGTTCCCTTCGAAAGCAAATTTATCATTTTTGTAGCATATTTTTAATACCAGTATACTTATATTTTAAAATAGAATTGAGATTCGGTACTTTGGTCCTCTGTTATGAATTCGGGTGGTCCCTGGCTGGGTTACAGGCGCGGCACTAGATGTGCAGGGAAAAGATGACGAGAAACACCACATTCATAGTGCTTTAAATCCCTCTTTTGTTGCTGAGAGTAGATTGGGAAGTCGGTAGACGGGTAGGGTAATAAATTTCATAAAATGTCAGTATTGGGAGAAAAAGTGAAATTCGATTGCCATGTATCATTTCCAAACTCTGAGATTTTAAGCTATAGTGTGATACGCAGTTTGTTTGAATTTTATTTTTTCTTCTGTCAGTCCCTGAGGACCACAGGTGGTCCGCGGACCATAGTTTGAGAAACGCTGGTCTTGGTGAACATTCTCTCGGCAGGACAGGAAATCCTATATAATCACTTGAACTTGGTAGGACGATGAGGACATCCTGTCCTGCAGGTAGGACGCTGTACGATTAATCATTATATACATTTTACATTAATCGTCATTTTATATCAGTCAACCTCATTTTAATAAAGTTTCAACGATTGCAAGTATCCTGTAACTTTTCAATAACCCCGTATTTTATTGACGTTTGGCGGATATATCCATTTCTCTCAAGGTCCATCGATACAATAAAAAATGGGAACGTTACTTTCCACTCTGAATGCGGCGACTGATAAAATGCGGACAATGTAACAGCATTCCTCACTTTGGTCTCAATTCATTGCTCTAACTAGCTATTGTGATTTTTGATACAGGCTGAAAGGGCGTTTCTAGCACAATCGAGTCTGGATTTATATATTGCATTGTGATATAATGAATTTCACCGCCGTAGTCAGATACTCCGAAACCAGAGGAGACACTACTGCTGGCCCGTCGCAAAAGTTAATTCCCCTGAACAATAGCTTCGACCAGTTAAATGCTCCACCGAGGACAATGGAAGCGTGGAGATATTCCAGTTCGACAACGGAGTAAAGACGGTCTCCGGCCTGGAATAAACTGATTCGTTTTATTAACATATTAATGGACTCATTACGCGAAGGAGAGGCGTCGTCTTGCAAGATGCTGTATTAGGGAACGATAAGTATATTACGTGGCTGTGAAATGGCAAAGTAATATAGGCTTCAAACGTTGTGGTTACTCGTAAAACAACGGGAATTTGATAAATTAGCAGGAATACCGAAGCCTTAATGAGAAAACTTACACCAGCATCCAGCGTTATAGATGAAACATCTCCACAGTGATGGATTTTATACGGGGTCTGGCAGCGAAACAAAGCTTCTGCTGTAGTCATCGATCAAATCTTTCAGGAGCAGCCACTCCAATGTGCGAAACAACGCCGAGCGAATTTTGTGCTCGCTAGTTTTGGCAATGTAAAATACTGTGCGAGAAAGCGGTGCATATTTTGTCTTAAAATGAAACTGACTTTCCTTACGAACATATAGACTTCGTAATCCATTACAGAACTGTCTAGTGATGGCTCCTCGATATTAACATATTACATATGATGTATAGGCATACTATTCAAGTATTTAGACAATTTTGTAACATATGAGCCAAAAATACATAAACATGTTTAAATTATTAGGATGAACACTATTCATACATTTTAATTCCACTCGCACTAAAACGGCATTTGTATATTACATAATCAATCTATTAGCCATATAATCTATCGGCTTTTCAAAAATCGCTGTCTTAATATGGGGTTCAATAACTGAGAAATGATGGACATTTCTAAGCTCTGATGTGATGGAATCTTTCGATGTTGCATATACCTTTATTTCAGTGTAATGTACCGTTTAACTCTAGGAATAGCCTACCAAGGAGGGAATGGGGGTACTTTGTGCCTACCTTCTCCAAAAATTTATATTTTAAATATTAAAATATGAAAATATTATTTATTGTCAGTTATGAATCCCTATATCTTACTGTGTTATTGTTCAATCGTTTTCACTGATAGTTTTACTAAAACACGAAAATATGTTAAGATGGACAAAAATGTCCCTTATTATTGAAGTAATTGTTGGAAAATGTACAATAACATTTCAATTATTGTAATTATTGTGCATAATAATTGTATTGTGTATTGTAATTTTATTGTGCATTGTTTATATTGTTTGTACCACTGTCATCAGGTCGAAAACCCTCCTTGGACGTTCATCCGGGTAGATGTTGAAAATATAAAAAATAGCTTCCAATACGAACTATAACACACAAATAAAGGTTCCAAAAATACCGTAAAATCTGCACTGGGATAGTCTTTTTGCCAGACTGTTGAAGTACCAACATGTAAGTTATATGAAACGGTTTTCCGTAATACTTCACTTATCATCAGCAAGGATTTCAGATAAAATATAAACGTTGCATTTTCAGTCTTTTTTTATCATACCGTACTACTACCACACAGTGCAGCACACAGTTCAAAATAGACATTGATCTAATTAACTTGCAACATACGTTACCAATTTGCCTGGCTGTAGCGTTATTTGTAATGCTCTTGTCTTGTCTCCATTAACGGCGAGTGGAAAGGTTATTCAACTACAAGTACACTCCTATACAATGTATCAAATCTATTTTTTGTGACTCGCCGTTTATTTTGACAGCTAAGTTTTTGTAAGTCACTTGTTTCATACAATATTTTATGCTCGACCATGCCGAAATGTAGTAATTATACACCTGGTAGTAGCCCTTTAATGCACCTCATTAAAGTGCACCTATTCGTTATAATTCAGTTGTTCAGCCAATGAGAAATCGCCATTGTACCATTATAAAACCGCAAGTATCGATTATTCTCGGATATGCAATCGAAAGACAACTAGCGAAACGTCACGGATGCTGGAAATCCAATACTGTCGCAGAAGGTTATGTTCTGTTACTATAATAATTAGCGTTAATTGTAAATAATATTCAAATAAATTCAATTTGTCATCTCGTTTTTCAATTCTAAATCAATTTCCAGATTATATCAAGACTAATCTTTATGTTATTCTCTGGATTATATCAAGGTCAATGGCATACGTGCCTCGGAAAAAATCAATACTTTCGCGTCTGCGCACATCTCACAATTCAGGTCAGTTCCGCTCCTCAGTTACATAACCATAAAATGAATACTTATGAATTATTTCAAGTTAGAAACATGGTCGAGCATAAAAAGTCGTATGAAACTTGCCTATAATGCTAATTAAGACGCTCGTATGAAAATTATTAAACTCGCTTGCGCTCGTTTCATAAACAAACATACTCGCGTCTTAATTACTACCATTATAGGCTCGCTGCATAATGTACTATTTCGAGAATTTCGACCTAGTTAGACCTGAAGAAACTTGAATGTAAGTAGGCCTATCCTACATGGATAAATTACACTCTATTCGTTCTTTGTTGGACTTCTGACGCAGAAACTTAAACGTAGGCAAGGTAACTTAGCAACTACACAAATTCGAAATTTTAAGCACCACGTCCTTATGTGTAGAGTGTAATGTGATACCTTATTGTGAAACTGAAACGTTAAGCAAAATTGAATTAGCGTGTAGACTAGCGTGAACAACACACTCCCAAGTTTACATGGAGTGAATATCCGCATATATCAGACGCAAATAAAACGAAACACGGCGGCAAATGAGGTTGTAGGAAGGAGAAGTCGGCTGCAAGCTCCACCTGGATGCAACCACAACAAGAGAAGCAATTGGAGAAGATGTCGTCAAGATCCCGGTCCAGTAGCCATGAATAATCATGAGGCTAGGAAGTAACCTACTTCGTGCAAGAGGTTCCATGAATACACATGAGACGTTGCTGAAATAACCTTGCTTCTGTTTGCCAAAGAGCTTCGCAAATGCGTCAGAAAAATACCTATAGAACTCTCCAATACTACTCTGATTGCGCTACGCAAGTACAGTGAGTATCAGAAGCGAGATTCCTATTCCTAAATGTCCAATACCTGCACCAGTCTTACGACAACACAGGTAGGAATTTGATTTTCAAGAGCTCTTCAATAGGCCTACTTCTTCATTTGAATATACATTAGTGTATCTCAGAAAGTAATTTTATTATTTCAAATTGTCCATTTTTACGTATTTATTTTAAGATTGTAGAACTCTATCATCATTCTTATTGAATTTAGTATTCCCAAGAAACTAGTTCGATTAATTAAAATGTGTCTCAATGAAACTTAAAGCAGAGTCCGTATAGGCGAGCATGCAAATATAAATGATTTTTAAAAATTAGATTATTTTTCTAAATTGCTTCCGGTTCAATGTCTGAATTCGTCCCAAGGTGACAAAATATATGTTTGGGCTTTAATAAATTTATTTATTTATTTATTTATTTATCTATTTATTTATTTATTTAATCTGACAGGATTAAGACCATAAGGTCTTCACTTCCATCCTACCAGATACCACATATAAATACAAAAAAAAAAAAAATACAAACACTGATGAAAATGATACAAATTAAATTGAAGTCCTATAGAGGGTCAACAGGGTCAAAAGAACACTATAGAGCTCTCATCGAGCTAATACAAAAAAAAAAAACAAAGAAAAACAGAAATAGCAATGATGATAGCAATAACTGATAGCCTAATAATAACAATAATAAATATATTACATATTAATTGTCAATTTTACAACAGAATAGGTACAATATTTATTATATGTCATGGGTTAAGTCGAAGTTGCGCAATCTGACAGGTGTTCGACAAGCAATTCCATGAACTAGAATGTGATTCTTTAATTTAACACATCTAGTAAGCCTCTAATTAAGACCAGTAATAGTGTCACCTGTGAAAAATCAAATGCGTTAACTGTAGGGAGGATAATTTGAAACATTGACAACTGTCCTTTTAATAGGACAGTAGGCATATCTGGGTTAAATTTGAATTTTGATATTGTCCGAGAGAATTCCATTGTTTTTTACTCTGATTGTGATATGCTCAGAAACGCAATAATTTTCCTAAGTGTTTTTATTACCTTAACTCATATATTTTACGTTGGTTATTTAACGACGCTGTATCAACTACTCGGTTATTTAGAGTCGATGGGATTGATGATAGCGAGATGGTATTTGGCGAGATGAGGCAGAGGATTCGCAATAGATTACCTTAAATTCGCCTTACTATGGGGAAAACCTCGTAAAAACCCAACCAGGTAATCAACCATGAGCAACTTCGGATCGGCAGACAAGCGCCTCAGCTGACCGAGCTACCCCATATCAAATGAGCGTACGTACATTTCTCCAATATTCCTCTTATTTTGCTATCCAAATTCCGTGTGCCTCAAGAAATAGATTTTATAAGCTCAGATCTCAACTTTTCTTTAGAGTACATAATCAGCTAGAGTTGTGTCAAAAGCGGTTTCTTTCTATAAAAACCGTGAGCTCCAACGAGCAGTGGAGGTTTCAGCCGCGCACACAAGGTCACTAATATCGTGGGAAGGTGTGATGGGAAATCCCGCTAGCAGTGAAGGGCACAGTTCGGTAGTAGCTATTGAAATAAGATTAGTGTTTGTATACTTATTGCAAAAATACAAGTAGGGTTTGCGAGCTGAGTCTCGAACAATAATATTACTTGCATTAAAACTGCTCTTAACCGACTTATCAAGACATATTCTAAAAGAAATTACACGCTAAACTCAATGAAACATGCCCCATACCGATAACTAAGTCCACCTATCACATGGCTGAAATACGATTAGAGTTTGAAAGCTAAGTCTCGGCAAGTAAAATAATTTACATCCGAACCGTTTTCGATTCGGGAATATTCTACCAAAAATACAAGGGATATAGAATATCTAGAGTAAACATTCACTTCGCCTGGTAAAACTTTCTCTCCTGTAATCAGAAATAAATGTTTTAAAAGTACAAGGAACTTCGCTCCGCAACGATCGTTCTTTGCAATATGACAACCAAAAGTTAGGGCAGAAAAAAATGAGTGATGAAAAGACTACATTGATATCCAATTTTCAAATATCGAAGAAGAGAAGCGAGACTTGCTCTCCGTGGTTTTTTCTGAGACTCTTCGCTCGCTCCGAAGTCATCGGGTGTGACGGACAAACGGAAACTTGAGTTATGTGCAGATATCATCCATTAACAGAGATCGATAAAGTTCCGGAATCGATTCTCAGTCACGAAATCCTACATTGAGTATACCAGTTCCTCAATTCCTTGAAATAAATGAATTGGTGTGACTCCTATATTTATTAATTGGTATGGAATTCTTAACTCTATAGCTACACTCAGATATTTGGCAGGAATTACTTATTTTGCATCCTCGAAATAAACAACGGATCAGCTAAATTATTATTATGGAAGAGGTAACAAGGAAATGAATATGAAAGCAGATCATAAAATAAAGAAAAAGCCATCGGCGTAGCTGAGGCAATAACAAGTTTCCCTACAGATCCGGAGTTGTGCTCGGTCGTGAGTTTTGATTCTTTCCTACCTGATTACTTAATTATTTTTTAGGTTTTCCCAAATGTAAAGCGAATGTCCAGTAACGAAATGGCGAACTCTCGGCTGCATCTCCCCGAATACTATCTCTCTATCACCAATTCCATCTGCGCTAAATATCCCAATATTTGCGTGTTTAAATAACAGAATAAAAAATTATACTGGAAAACCTGATGAAGGCCTGAAAAAATTAAGCAGGGAGAGAAAGAAGATGGAAATTAAATGAGTGAATAACAATGAAAACGGAGAGAGAAGCGAGTGAATAAGATCAAGAATGATGAAAAAGGAAAGAAATTAAAGAAAGAAGAAATTAATAAATTAAAATTTATAAGGTAAGAAATATAAATAAATGTATAAAGACTAAAGAAACATACAAGAAAGAAGAATGGTAAAAAAATGAAAAGGGTAGAGCCAAAAGAATGACAGGGCCACGAAACTCAAGAGAAAAATTAAATTGTATAGAAGAAAAGAGAAGAAAAGGGGGGGGGGGAAGTGCGACGGTTGTACCATTTTCGTTAACATCTGTTGGTATGAAATCTCCTGATTCGCTCTTGTGTTTAAAAATTCATACATCCAATTGTTCTTCTAATAGTTGTAACTGTGCTATTCTCAAGTTAAATATCTCGGAATAATAATCGACCAACATTTACGTTGGGATACATGCAATAGATTAAGAAAAATTATTCACTATTTTTTTCATCCTACGAAATTACTTGACTGTCCATACTTTACGACTGATTTATCTCGCATTAGTACAAGCTATATTACAATACGGGATTATAGGATGGGGTAGTGCTTATAGTACCTCCCTCATGCCAATAATTCTGCTACAGAAAAGAATAATAAAAATATGGCTTAATAAACCTCTTGATTATCCTTCAGAGCTGCTGTTTTCAGAATTTAAAGTATTTGACTTCCATCAAATTTAACTTATATTCACATAAATATAAAACCAAAAGCTCAGAAAACATATGCTTCAAAGTTCCTAAATGTACTACAACTGTAGCATATAATCACAGTAGCAACTTCGGTCCAAGGCTATATAACATGATAATAGATAAATTCTCAAACATTCAATTTGCTAACGCTCTATATTTTAAAAAATCTATTAAAAATTGCTATTAACAGAGAAAATTTTAAGTTCAATTATTGTGATATGTGTTTTTTCTTCTTTTTTTCTTTTATTACTTTTTACTCTGTTATTCAATAAAAGTCTTCACATTAACTTATGTGGAATGCCCCCTGAGCACGAGTATGTAACAATCTTTCTGCAGTGCTAGAGAGTTCTTATATAAAAAAAAATCAATATGTATCTTTGTTCTGGCAATAAAGTATTATTATTATTATTATTATTATTATTATTATTATTATTATTATTATTATTATTATTATTATAAATAGAGAGCAGAAGAATAAGTTAAGGCCAGAATAACAAGGAAAAAAACTAGATTGTAAATAGAAAAGATAAAAGGAAATAAGAAAATGGAAGTTGTAACAAGAAAGAAAGGAAAAAAGGATATGAAGTTGAGAAAATAAAAAAGAAAAAATATGAATGTAAGGAAAGCAAGAAAATGAAAACGGTCTCAATAGTAATTATTTAAAAACTTGAAGTTTCTCATAAAGAACAAGTTTTAAAACATCAGTTTCCAAATTCCAGTTATTACTTGATTTGAAACTATGCTCAATAGTTTCACAGTTACCATGGTGGCCGTTGGACCCAAGGTTCGCGAGTTCAAACTCAGCCAAGGCAAGAAACTCCTTAGCATGGTTTCCTCTTAGTGGAAATGAATACTGTGAGTTCCTTGTCATAGATTTACTGCACGTAAAGGGATCCTGTTTCTGACGGAATACTCTACACAAAATTCCTGTCTCAATTCCCGCCCATATTGAATTTCGACCCTGAATAACATCTACACTTACTTACTTACTTACTGGCTTTTAAGGAACCCGGAGGTTCATTGCCGCCTTCACATAAGCCCCCCCCCCCCATTGGTACCTATCCTGAGCAAGATTAATCCATTCTCTATCATCATATCCCACCTCCCTCAAATCCATTTTAATATTATCTTCCCATCTACATCTCGGCCTCCCTAAAGGTCTTTTTCCCTCCGGCCTCCCAAGTAACACTCTACATGCATTTCTGGATTCGCCTATACGTGCTACATGCCCTGCCCATCTCAAACGTTTGATTTAATGTTCCTAATTATGTCAGGTGAAGAATACAATGCGTGCAGTTCTGTGTTGTGTAACTTTCACCATTCTCCTGTAACTTCATCCCTCTTAGCTCCAAATATTTTCCTAAGCACCTTATTCTCAAACACCCTTAACCTATGTTCCTCTCTCAAAGTGAGAGTCCAAGTTTCACAACCATAAAGAATAACCGGTAATATAACTGTTTTATAAATTCTAACTTTCAGATTTTTTGACAGCAGACTGGATGATAGAAGCTTCTCAACCGAATAATAACAGGCATTTCCCATACTGAATAACATCTATAGACGTTAAATAAAACACTACTACAAAAAACGGAGGCGTATATAGTTTCATAAATCCGCAAACATCAAAATGAAGATATAATTACCCAATTCCACAATTTATCTTTCAAAACTAAAATTCAAAGGACATATTCTAAGCACATAATATGGACACCCCTGTCAGAGACCGATTTACCTTCAACCCACATTTATTGCTCTCCTTAATTCAAAGTACATTCAATTTTATTGCTCCATTACGGAAACTTTTTAACCTTAAAGAAGTTTCAACTACAGATAAACTTCATTCGTGAATATATCAAATAAACTGTATTTCCTTCTTTTGTTTCACGTGGTACAATCGTCGTATGCAACCAGGCCACATACATACGCTATTTGCTGATATCCATTCTGTTGTAGAAGATCTCAGAAGCCCCCGGTGGCGCCCTGAAGTCGCCCACTTCCCCTCCTCAACCACTTACATTTCTAAACACCATTTCTTTCTACAAGATTACAGGACTTTCAAAGCAAATTACAGAGGTTGGACTAGCGAGGTAGAAGCTACTAGAGGCAACAGGCTGCAATTACGTAATCCCCACTCCAAAATCTTACTGTCAGGAGCCAAAATTAATGCTAACTCTTGCTTCTCTGTCGGATCTTGACTTATATAATAATGTTGTATGCAGATGTAGGATAGAATTGTACTGTTCACGAAACGGGTTGTTTCTTTTTTGGCCTTGCCAAAGCCCAGCCAGATAGTTTAAGACTTTCAAAAAAGAGAACCGCGATTCCATCATGAAATTTGGTGAAATAAATTGCTTGTGGAGCAGGTTTCTCTCAGTGCTTTGGTTTCTACTACGATTCTGAACTCTCAGTTGCTTAGGAAATAGAGCATGATTCTATTATTCCTCACATACAGTTCTTATTTATTACTATTAAGACTTTGCACAGTAGTGTTCAACGTGTTTCGATATTTTAGATTCTCTGCACTGTGTCATTGTTGAAGTATCCAAAATTTTGGAGTTATGCAAGGTTTAAGGCACCGGTCATCAAAACACTGCACGCTGGCGCTAGCGTCTCTTACCCGTGGACAAGACACAGCCCTAGCGTGCAATCGTCGCTACTGGCGGGTATGCTGTCTCTCTATCCCTTGTGCACGACGGAGCAGAGTTCCTTACCCTCTATGCACTCTACCCATTTCAGCGAGTGCTGACGACCACTGGTTTAAGGGGTTAGGTACAGCTTACTGCAGTAAAAGTTTGGAAATATTCAACATTTTTTCCCTCCATTACTGTATCTTGTACAATAATAAAAATTAGTATGTGTAAAACACAGTCCTTCTGCTATATGAAAAAAATATTTTTACATTTAAAAAAATATTTACTTTTTTTTTTTTTTTTTTTTCAAAATTCAGTTCACTGTGGAGTGTTGAAGCATTTCCCACATAACTCAAAGACTACCCAACATTCTGTGATGAAATGTTTTGTGTGTATTTATGCATATCATATGTATAATATGATGCAAGATCATGTCTCTGCCTTTAATAGATTGATAAAAAATGGAATAATTTAAAAATTGTCAAATATCAGTATTTTCTTCTAACACAAAATAAAAATATATATTATTTATTAAGGAATGTAGTTGAAAGAGCATGATATTGTAAACATGATTTTCAGCAATAAAATAAAAGAGAGAGAACATGAGAAAGTTAACAAGTTTATGAGTTATGAGGGAAACGCTTCATCACTGCACAGTAAAATGCGACCATTTTTAATTTTGACATATTGCACAGAAATTACACTTAATATAATGAACTAACTATCTGCTTTTAATTTTGTAGCATTTTATAAATATAACTAAAATATGTATTTTAAATGCGTAAAACCACGCAACATTTGACAATACATTTTTAATCTACCTCAGAATATAGAGATAGTTTCAACTCGTCAACTTTACTCTTGCGATCTTCGCCAACAAAATCATCATACACAGCTTTATGTATGGTCTTATATTGGTGCATTATGTTATCGAATAACGAAAAATCGAAAGGGGATAATCGGGAGGAAAAGTTTAAAGGTATTTAAAACGCGTCCTTGCAAGGGGTTGGTGGCTGTAAGAAACTAAATATGTGAGCTCCAAGCCTGTTGGCCACTAGTCTCACTCCGGGTTACGCTGCTCCACTGAAGGAGCTCTAGAAAATTTTGAAGGGGAAAACCGAAAATGGACGTAACCTCTTAGGTACCACATACGCGAGGGGGACGGAAATGTGATCAAGTGATCACGGGACGGGGCGAGGAGGAGATGGCTGGTGTTTGCCGTTAGGATGGCAGGTGTTATCTTGCACATTGAAAGGGGCTTAGCCATTTCGCAGTGGAAGTGGAGTCGTGAAGACTCTGTCATCTGTTGTTCGATGACAAGGCAAGTGAAGGCCGTCAGAAGAAGCGCCGTGAAATCTAAATCTGCAATTTGAGGGGTTCCCTGTCCTTTCAAATTGCGACTAATTGAGTGACCTCGTACATTTAATAGACAATTTATAGGTTCTGAACTAGGGCATACGTCGTTTACAAGAAAAGGGGAATATATATGGGGAAGGGCATATAGGTCCGTGGCTCATCCCGGCATTTATCTTACGCCTTAGGAAAACCACGGAATACCTTAGGCAGGATGAGTTTTCTCATATAAGAGACTAGCCAATTTGGCTATTAGGTATGTTAGGTTCTCGTCTTCCTTTTATAGGTTTCTGACTATAAAGCACTACGAATGTTCTCCGGAGCTACAAAAAAATAACAGCTTTCCCATAACATACGAAAAGAATATGGTTGGTGATCAAGTTTCTTTCGTTTCCTAAGTCCATTATGTACTACAGGTAATTACAACTCGAGAGAGAAGAGAATATTGAAGAATTCTGAACAGTAAACTAGAGCACACCACTCCTTCACCACCGTAACGATACCACCCCTACTCTGCGCTCGCGAATTATTTCTTCGACTCTCTTTCTTCAGCTGAGTGCTCGCCTTCAATGAGCACCTTTTGGACAGGGTTGGTCTAACTCTTTTCTGAGAAATGTTGTGTAATACGACAAGAAAAAAAAATATTATACAATCTTAGAATGTGTTCCGAGTATTTCACATCGGAAGTGCAAACGAACAAGAGCTGAGTCTAACAGAGTGTTGTCAGATGTCTGGCACCGAAGACTACGCAGAATAATAACGCAAAGGAAAATCTTCTGTTACAAGTAGTAGTGTGACATTCTGTACACCATGCAAGAACGTAAAATAGGCCAGAGACTCGACATAGATAACAGCAGTATTACACAAATTCCGGCAACGTCGAAACAGAAATCATGTTTTCACCATGCACGGATTCTCGCCTTTTCTCCTCAGAACGATTTCAGTGCCTAGCTTTCAGTGTTTATTCATTTACTTAATTTACTTGTTTTCCCACGTTTTAACTTACTTATTTACTTGTATATTTATGTATTCATTTACTTATTTATGTGTTTGCGTATGTACTAACCTATTTGCTTACTTTTCATTAGTTAATTTGTTCATTAATGTTTGTGCTTTTACTAACGTATATATATATATATATATATATATATATATATATATATATATATATATATATATATTCGTAACATTTTTCACACATTTACTTCTGTACCTATTAGCACATAAATCTCAATTACTTTGTTGTTTACATATTTGATAATTATAACAGTTTCTTTGCTTATTTAATTAATAAATTTGTCTAATTCCATATACTTGACTAATTTACGTATTTTTCTTCTTTTCCTAACCCATTGCACCCTTTCACTCAGTAACCATTTTCTGTACTCTTTCCTGTTCGTTGACAACTCTTAGTTTCTCTAAAATTATTTCCTCATATTTTCATTATCTTCCCCAAATACACTTTCCATTCTGTCCTAGGCTTTCTTCTTCGCTATATTCCTTCTGCTCTAGCCTTCAAAATCAGCCTAGGATTCCTGTCGTCAATCATGCTTGCAACGTGTCCAAACAATCTGAATTCATTTCATTTAATATTTTTTATTGCTGACTCTTGTTTTAATTCTTTTCTCATTTAAGTATTTCTTATTATTTCTTAATTTCTCAAATATCTCATTACTTACTCACAAATGGCTTTTAAGGAACCCGCATGTTCATTACCGCCCTCACATTAAACCCGCCATCGGTCCCTATCTTGTGCAAGATCAAATATCTCATTACTCTTACTAATTTACTAAGTACATTTTTAATCGGTTATTTTTACGACGCTTTATCAACTGCAATGGTTATGTAGCATCTGAGTGATATGAAGGTGATAATGCCAGCAAAATTAGTCCAGAATCCAGTGCCGAAAGTTAACTAGCATTTGAAAGGTTCAGAGCCATAGTGGGCCAAGCGCCATATATTAAAAACGGAGAAAATAAGGGTTAAAATTAAGTGATTATCATAATTTAATTAAACATACAGTAAGTAATATAAAGTATGCACTTTAAAAATAAATTATATGTCAACCTTCATTAAACTATGGTAATCACATACATTTTAGCCCTTGTTTTCTCCGCTTTTAATAAATGGCGCTTCGCCCACTATGGCTCTGAACCCTTCACTTGCTCGTAATGATTTGACGGAAAAAATCTCAACCAGGTAACTTACCCGATCAGGATTTGAACCAGGGCCCGCTCGTTTCACGGCTAGGCATGCTAACCACAGCGGTGGACTGCGTATATTTATTCAACTAAATTAGTTACAGGGGATTTACAATTAGGTTATCTTAAACCATAGCCTAGGGACCGAAAGTCCAGAAGGGTCGAACAATAATAAGTCTCTAAAGCTCTCATTTCCAACTGATCAACTTGTGACGATGGAGCGCGTTTCCTCCCTCGGAGTAGAGCTAGCAGAGCACGTGAGGGAGGGTAATGTTGTGTCTCGGATATTTAAACATCTTCATCCCTTCTACTGCCAGTCCCCCCCACTTTGCTTTTATACATATATTTCCCTTCTCACGGAGCTCGAGAGCAGAGACGTGTGACATACAGAGCCAGTTGTTGAAAATACCTGCTCTAAAGCCTTGGTTTTTCTGAACCGACGCATGCGACGTGCGAGGTGCGAGGCCCGCCTCGCACAAATCCGGACTACACGAGAGACAGTGAGTGGTTTCTATAACTGCGAGGTGCGCAGACCTCGCATTTCGCAGTTACAGAAACCACTCACTGTCTCTCGTGTAGTCCGGATTTGTGCGAGGCGGGCCTCGCACGTCGCATGCGTCGGTTCAGAAAAACCAAGGCTTTAAGAAACAGAAGTGACAGAGCCACCACCACCACACCATCAATACTACTACTACTACTACTACTACTACTACTACTACTACTACTACTACTACTACTACTACTACTACTACTACTACTACTACTACTACTACTACGACTACTACTACGACTACTACTACGACTACTACTACGACTACTACTACGACTACTGCTAATAATAATAATAATAATAACAATATTATTATATTATTATTATTATTATTATTATTATTATTATTATTATTATTATTATTATTATTATTATTATTACTACTACCACTACTACCACTATTATTGATTCCTTATAAAGCTGATTCTCTGAATGTCTTACATATTATCTCGCTAGTCATTATTACTATTTCTACATTACACTATGCTGGCAGAATACTGTAAGAAATACATAGGCCTACCTAGACCTACCAACTTAGGATTATAAAAACCGCGTCGACTTACAACAAAGTTCATCGAAACCAACACGCTAACTTCCGATACGACCATGTAATATTAATTACCAGACGTGAAGTAATAGGCATACTCCAGAGGTGGAAAGTACACAAGTTTATTGAGCTTCGGGGGGTGAAGAGAGCAGGAGGAGGACCCACATCAATACGAGGGGACCAGCTGTCGATACCATCAAAGGAATGTCCGAAGAGAAACAGCCTGGGAAATGACTTCGTGGTTATTGGAAACACAGACTCCAGGGGCATTCTCAGAAACTTGGGTGCTTTTGAAAACAAGTGAGAAAAAAAAAATATATATATATAGTCATTCGAATCAACAGAAGCCGCTTTCTATAACTGAAACATATCCCAAAGCGTCTAAGTTACAGATGTCGCTAGGAATATGTGTTACGTTTTAACGAAAAATGGAAACATAAATTTCATCGTTCCTCCCACCCTTGTTTCATATCTGTTCTCTCATTTTATCACTAACTCTGATTATGTTCGTTTATGTCTATAGCCTGGCCTAAAGCTACAAAAAGTGTTATGTGAAATATAACTCCAGAATCTGGGGGAAAATTGTTAAACAGTAACAGCTGTTTCTCTAGAAGAACAAAATATCGTTCAATACAACAAGGAATAAAATGGGTTTGTCAGTATCTAATGTGTAACACCAGAAACAGTGATCGTCCTCATTGGTTTAACGGTTAACATGCTAATCAATGGATCAAGGTATCATGGGTTCAAACCTGGCCGAGGGCGACGGATTTTAAAGGGCGATGCTTCGCGTCTTCAGTAATTTTCAGTAAAAGAAATGAATCTCCTTTGATTTATAGCACATATAAGGACTCAGTTCCTGATGAGGACTCCGAGCAAAATCTTTCGTACATTTTTTGCCCATGTCAGAAATTTGACATACAGGATGGTGAACGAAATGTTGGACCATTTATATTTCAATTTATTTGAATGCTCTTCAATTATTCATCCATCCATCCATCCATCCATCCATCCATCCATCCATCCAGTTGGCCCGGGTTCGATTCCCGGTCGGGGCAAGTTACCTGGTTGAGGTTTTTTCCGGGGTTTTCCCTCAACCCAATTTGAGAAAATGCTGGGTAACTTTCGGTGCTGGACCCCGGACTCATTTCACCGGCATTATCACCTTCATCTCATTCAGACGCTAAATAACCAAAGATGTTGATAAAGCGTCGTAAAATAACCTATTAAAATAAAAAAATCATCCAGTTATTACAGTTTGTATCGTCGAGCAAAACATATCTTCCTAAAAATGATTTATAAACAAAATAATGCATCTGCTTAAACTAATTAAAATGCATTAACAACTACTGTTTTAGAGGTATGGATTTTGAGTTTAAAGCAGCGGTCAACAGCACAGTGCACCGATGGGCTAGCGTCTTTTACCCGCGGATAAGAGATACACTAGCGTCTATCCGTGGCTGCTGGAGGGTATGTTTTCTTCATCTTCCTTCTGCACGAAGGTGCATATTCCGATACACTCCTTACCTGTTACCCATTTCAGCGAGTGCTGACTACCACTGGTTTAAAATGTCAACGTCACAATAGAATGTATGTACATATTTATTTTCTCTTATATTTAGTAAGTAATTGTAATTTATTCTATTCTTGCATTTCTTTACAGACCAGATTTCATATGAGGCGTTTAGTTGCAAAATCAGGTACATCACTAAAACATAATTCTTCAGTATGAAAGAAAAACGTTTGGAAGGAACCAAGGATTTGTAACCAATCTATTCTTTCATCATACAAATTCATGTGATGTATCTGGCTTTGGAGCCTAATAGTATTATAGCAGTTGTAGAATCATATGAAGATATGAAATATAACATTAACTCATTTTCGAAAAAAAAAAGTGATGTATCTGATTTTGCAACTACACGCCTCATATTATGTATTACACGTATTTCCTTTGTTGTTACCGGTGTCCATTTCTTCAACTATATAATATGTTATACAGATAAGTGTAATAAAATATGCATCAAATGTAGGCCTACATTAAGCGAAAACTTTTCTTTTAAATTACACATGATAAATTTCCTTCAATTGTTACTCCGTTTGTGTATTCAGAAAATGGCAGTGTTCTGTCTAACCTGAAAAACATCAGGGGCAACCGGTTGAAATTCGAACATTCGGTCGGATACTCTACCTTGACGGATGCCCTCTGACCGGTCGAATGAACACCGGTTGTAAGCTCTATTCTGCAGTTCTATAGTCTACACTATATTTGTATTCTCTACCTTCGGAATAACTTTTTTATAAACCTATATAACCTTTATTTATTTATTTAGTTTATTTTTCATGTTTAGTTCACTAACATACAAAATTATGTAAATCCTTCTCTATCTTCATATTACATTATATGTGACATTTCATTGTAGTTCTTACTTATTTCAGTTTCTAGTTTATTTCGCTGTTCATTTTGTAATAAATAATTTTTGAAATATGATCGAACACAAGCATTGCTCATTAGGTCTTCAAGTCCATTAACATTATTAAATTACTACTACTACTACTACTACAACAATGTCTGAAAACATTGTAAGTCGAAGAAATTAATCTAGAATATTTTAATCAAACATTAATATTTACGGATTATAAGGAGACCAAGAAGTAAATATCTCAACAAAGAACGCAGATTCATTACTCCAGTAATGCTCCAGGCCTTGGAAATATTCAGAAGAATTAAGATATTCATCCCGAATATATGAGTTGAGATAAAGTAACACGTGACATATTCATGATCCCTTATGAATGTCAGACCCGAGGCCAGAGCCAGTACGCCAGAACGAAAAGTGCGCGGCGCCGAGGTTTTCAATATCAACAACACCTGGAGCAAAATACCGCAGTTGTGGGCCACGTCCAATGATTCCAACGCAAGAAAAATAAAACAATAGAATTCCTAGCCCCGTGTTATTGGTGTTTTCTGTTGCTTGGAGTGTAAACATGCCTTCATCTCACCTCTGTTGCGAAGACAACATTTGGTGCGCAACATGTGTACACGCTCCGGGCACAAACACAACTGAATTTTCGGAACAATGTCTCTGTTTTCAGAATCCTCCACACAAAACATGCTACTAAACCCAGCTACCGCTTATTCTGATGTTTTAAAGGGGTCTATCAATAGAAACCGTTATATTTTATAGCCGTTAATAAGCGCGACTTCTACAATACGTAGAAGACACGATCATGGGTTCAAATTCAACCTCGTGCATGGTTTTGTTGTTATGTCGTGCTTTTCCCACTTAGCACTAATTGTACTTTTTAATGTGAGACTGCACAAACCTAAAAAGAAAATCGCGTTAACAAACTAACTATGCACTAGAGATGAACAAAACTAACTGCCGCTCTCGCTCGCTGTGTTCATTGCATTTGTCTTTCGAGTCTCGTCTCGTCATTCTCGTGCGCTTCGAGTCTCGCTCATCATTCTCAAAATAGCATTTGGTCGGCGTGGAAAGATTTCGTAACTTTGAATAATATACATCATTGAAATAAATAACATTATAAATGTTTAAATGAGACAAAAAGACAAAACAGAATAGTATATTAGGGTGCTATTCACAGACATTTTGCAGCACGCGCTACGAGCGTACTAAGCTAGCCCCGGCTATCCACTGGTTACTAGTACAGAATTCAAATCATATCCTATCGCTAACACTGGTTTATGAATACGAAAAACGCTGATCATCCACCGGAAGCCCGCGCTAAAAAGTCTATGAATACGGCCCTTAGTTATCAAAATGTTCTGGTCGTATTATATGATATTACCAGTGAATATAAATAGAAAAAAAAGATTCTCAAATATATTTGCATTTATAAGGAACATAAAACATAACGTTAATATCTTTTTACTTGAGATTGCACACTTAATCTCAAACATATGAAAAGAAAATTCCTAGCTTTTTAATAAGGGTCTAGTAATGAAATAAAGACTGGGGAACGGATTATTATACACTGAAAGGTAGAGATGATGTTTCAAATAGGCTACTTGGTTGTTCATACATATATAACAGTTGCCAAAGTAGATAAAAGTTCAGTTAGATATAAACAACTGTGACGATTCAAGGCTGCTTGACGTTCGGGACTTCGGGAGTGATCAATCTCGATGTCTCGAAACACTCACAAGCAGACTTTACGTCAACGGCGCGACGTATACAACATTGTCGTGCGGGTTTCGGCTTTGCGGGCGTTGTTAGTCTTGCTTTTTCGATCGCTGTTCATTTCTACTATGCATAATCGTCAACTGAAACTTCTCTTGAAAAATCGTACACTATTAAGTAGAGTAAAGCAGGTCAAAAGTAACTGTCAATATGACCTGTAAGGTTTGATACCCATTATACGTAACACTTCATTTCTGTTTCCTTTCCATTCCATATTCGTATGTTATAGTTTCTAGAGTTTTAAATGGGTCACGTAGCCTATGTGAAAAGTAAAATAAGTTATGTAAACATTTAAAATGGTAGAAACTAAAACTTACAGCTATGAATAGAAGGGAAAGGAAAAGGAAGTGCACATATAATGTGAATCAATCCCAAGAAAAAAAAAAAAAAACTTCCTGAATACATATTACTCATTGGAATAAATGCACTAGGCACAGTTCTACGTGATTCCTCACTTCTTCTCATCATGTCATATACATTTTTTTTTTAATTCATCATATACATACAGTTCATAGTAAGAACTGATCTAGTTGATTCTTTCTCTATTCTATTATAATATGTGACACATATGGTTTGTTTTCACTTGCAAGTAAGAAGAATACATAAATGCTATTTCTCATTTTTATAGCGTCTTTAACTGCAAGCGCAATACTGTGTGTTGTGAACAATACAATGGAATTCCACTTTATGTATTTCCATCTAGTGAACATATTTGAGACATGCTCACAATCAGATCTTGCAAAATTGTATATTCTGTACTTGTATTTCGATAGTATAGGTGGAAAGCAATGCGGGATTTGCCTTTTACTAGATTTCTAGTTATTTCATGCTCGAGGACATCGGAAACCCAAATCAAATTGGACCGCGCGTATGTGCCTTACAACTTGGCGGTTACAAGTTTATAATTTAATCTTTCCATTACAGTTCCTATAACTGAAAGCATTTTTTGAAGAGGATGTCAATTCATGATTTTAAAAGATAACCCCGTTATTTTATTTTACCTTGATACAACAGAAGTCATCTCCTTGCAGCTGTCAAACTCCCATAATCTAGGTGAAATTCGATAAAGTTACTTATCGGTCGGACATAGAGCATCCGTAAGCATTTCAGCCCAAATAAGTTTTTGTGCGTCCATCATGGAATGAGTTACATGTGGATTGTCTGTTCACTAAGACGGCTCCAACATTCGCCACCTACGCATTCCTCTCCAGCCATAAAACCCGAATACCGTAATTATTCTGGTGGTAATCTGTCGTACCTAACAAGTCTGTATGAATCTCAGGTCCCAGTCGGTTAATAAAAACCTGGGGCAATTCGGTGTCTTTTATGAGTAGTCTAGAATCCGCCACTGCTGCCATCAACAAATATTTGACAAACAGCGAGAAAAAACCAGCATGTCGGATGATCGAGTATTGATATATTTTTCAAACGATAACGAAAGGGGAATTGTAGAGTTGAAGGAATGACGAGAAAAAAATGGGAGAATCCCGGAAAAAAAACCCTCACAACCATGGCTTTGTCCATCAAAAACACAACTCCGCAACCACCGAGAATTAAATTCAGCTCTTCGTTCGTCGTAAGTCAATGGTCTGTCAAAAGACGTACCAAGGCCACACACTACAATGACTTTCTTTTCCCCTAAGCGTAGGCACGCCCAGCCGCAGCCGGGGAAATTCTAGCCTTCAAACGAGTGCGACAGTGACGTAGAATATCTTTCATGCGTGTGTCTGCATTGTATTATAAGATTCTACGTCACTGTTGCACCTCGTTTGAAGGCTAGATTTGCCCCGATTGGGTATGCCTACTCTGCAGTATTTACGCGTGTATAATCTTTCTAGCAGGATTTCGATCCAATGTGGGGGAGATGATGATGATGATGATGATGATGATGATGATGATGATGATGATGATGACGACGACGACACGACGATTGTGGTTGTGGTTGTGATCGTGACGATTTTTAATAATATTATAATAATTATACAGTTAATTAGCTTCCGAAATTACTTCATACAAACACAGAAACATTCTCTGTAGGCTATGTTTAATAGCTTTCGTTTGTTGTTGTCCAAGGCCCCTTATAGACGAAGTCATTTGTTTTCATTTCATTACAGCTCCTTAGATGGCATTGTTATTGTAATTTTTAAACTCATTTATCTCATTAAACATCAATCCTATCAGAATTTTGCATAGAATAAAACTTATTGGAAATCATTTTTAAAGAACCTTTTGTTGTGTAACATTTTATCACGAAAATTAATAATAAGGGAGATATTTCGATTTATTTAATTCAAGCTCCCTTCTAACTCCCCTTTTAAATAAAATATTTTGAATGCCATACAGCCTAAAATCTAAGTTACAACGAACTTAATTTATATTCCAATTTTCATATAAATCGGATCAGCCATTATCGCTTGAAAGGGTAACAAACATCCAGACAGACAGACAGACAGACAAGCAAAAATTTCAAAAAAGCTATTTTCGATTTCAGGATGGTTAATTACACATGTTAACACCAATTGTTTTTGGAAAATCGAAAATTATCAGAAAAATTTTGGCTACAGATTTATTATTAGTATAGATTGTGGTAGTGCTGATTATGAAAATAATATTGATGATAATAATAATGGTGGTGGTTACATTTTGGTGGGTTGGGGTAGCGATGATGATCAAAATCATGGAGAAAGCATTACGTAATGGAACTGAAGCTAATAGATTAGCAAAAAGTTCGACCTCACAAATATGAAAAGGCATTAAATTACCATGCCACGCATTTATCATTTAAATTTATGAGTAAAAAATTAATATATTACACAATACATTAAAAATTAACGACAATGGCCAGCCGGAAGTTACTATCATGAATCATTTCATGAAATATTCCAATCGGTTTATAGATTTCAATTACTGAAGCCCCAGAAATAAAAGTGTGTGGGGATTCATACCGCGAATGAAGAGCATTAAGGTCACCAAGTTAGAACAGGGATGCGAGATATTACTAATGGCGCAATGAATCGTTTCTCTTAAGAGCTCACCGCAGCTACGAGCCGTGCAACCCAGCGCCAAGAACAATGTGCGCAATTAGCAACACTTGTAAGCAACAAAGAAAATTGGAACAGATCACTTCTCCGATCACAATTGCTTTTAGGTCGTCCATTCCGCTCATTTCTTTATACTATATATATTTTTTTTCATCCCCAGTTAAAATGTTACGTATAATATTCCCTACATATCTCTCCAAAATTTATTCTCTATTGTATAGCACTTTTTAGTTGGTTATTTAACGACGCTGTATCAACTATTCGCTTATTTAGCGTTGATGGGATTGGTGACAGCGAAATGGTATTGGTCGAGACGAGGCTGAGGATTCGCCATAGATTACCTGACATTCGCCTTACGATTGGAAAAAGAACAACTATGTAAGTGGGAATCGAACCCACGCCCGAGCGCAATTCCAGCTACGCTGGTGGCTTCTTTTTGTATAGTAATCATATACATTCCACTCGATACTTTTCCGTCGTATTTCCACTATTAGCTCTTAAACTCTTTCAATTTGACTACAAAGAGCCATATGCGGATTTTAAAAAGGCAGATGACGGCATACGCTATTATGTGCTATACCTAAGCGCTTTAAAAAACTGTTCTGATGTTACACAATTATGATTATAATCCCATGTAACAAATAACAATGCACATTTTCATTTTATCAAAAGAAATACTCCTTCCATGTTGAGGAGGAAAAAAACAATGTTTTTACTCTAAAACTATTCGCTCTACGTCACAAGACGTTACTGGAGCAGATCTGAAATATAATACAGTATTTCTTACTGTCATCAGGTGAGCAACTACTTTGTAAATCTAATAGTGTATCTCGTATGTGGCACATAATATTATAAACCTATAATTGTTTTCAACAAAAATTTTAATTTATATTGTAATGACAGCTAGGAAGTTCGCATAGTAATTCCAATGTTGAACTTGGACTGTAATGCAATGGAATGCATAGCAGCACGAGACATCGACATTTAACAAAGAATAATCAGAGAAAAAAATAAACGTGTTACATATTCCTGTTTGCATAATTATTTAATAACAGATGAGTTTACCTTTTGGAATGATACATAATATTAACATTACGTAAATAATACAATAATAACAGAATAGCTCACTTTGTTCAAAACCTAAACTATTAATATAAATTAACAATATTCTTCAAACTAATCATGACTGTACACAGCTCCACAGAATGATACTATGCGTTGTTTATGTGAACTGCGTATCGTCTGTAGCGTGCGGGATAGGGCGAGACCCTTATAGTTACTGTAATAAAAAGTTTGGGCATGATATTTAAATTTTGTAGGTTGAGATAGATTTTGAAAATACGCTTTTCTTTAATTTGAATAACTCAAAACTATTCAACTGAGAATGATGAACCTTATATGCATTATTATCTACCTATAGCAGGAGGATGGTGTATACAAAATATCACATGTGCCTTAAACATTTTAGACGATAGATTTTTTTTTACCCATGAAACGCCTTAAAAAGTAAACCAATGATTTTATTTCACATAAAACAGTCGAACGTTTAAATACTCATAGGACAACTTAAAATATTATTATTATTATTATTATTATTATTATTATTATTATTATTATTAATTTGTTCGCGGATCCCATTACTGGTCTATGCGATATCTACAGACCTCAAAAAACCACCCGATTCCATTCATCTCACTCTTCCCTTCTTATAAGTTGTATGTAAATTGGTTTTTCGTTATCAACAATGGTCTAGAAAGATGAAAGATGAAAGGCGTACGCATACGTATAAACGCAGACCTTTGTACTACTGTTAATTTCGTCTCGTAAAACTTGTTTGCTTCGTTCAGATTCTTTTTCGCTTTGAACACAGAATGTTTCCAGTAGGCCTAATGTAAGTTCTTACAGAATAGGCCTATTGGATTGCACGTCCCTTCAAGTTCAGTTCCTCAATATAGGCCTATTGACTTCTTTGTAATATGTAACTGGTCGAAAAGCATACCTTCCTGTAGGCTAGATGTTTAAAAATGTCGCAGACGCTATAGCAGTTTCATAATTGTGTTGCTCCTGCTTCACTCTTTCGGTACAGTAACGAACCTTCAGATTTTCAAGACAGTCATTTGTCTTAATGGAAGAGTCATCTGGAGTGCTTCTGCTACAGCAGGATTTCTCTTATTACTGGAGAGACAGTGTTTCTAGGGAGAGGAAGAAAATAAGAGTGACGATGAGTGAAAGACGGAGAAGGAGAGACTCACTTGAAAGGAGAGGAAGAAGAGGAAAAAAAGAAGATATTTCGCATTTAGCGAAAGACGGCATTGCGTCCCCATTGTATTAGGAGGCCTCACGGTAAAGGTAAGGGAGGGAAAGAATTTCTCCTCTCTCCCCACTGACATCTTGTCTCGTTTCGTTTGTTTCTTCCTTTTATCTCAGGTGTTTCGACTTTTTTTACATCATCGAAAGAAACAGTAGCGGTATACGGAAGCTGACATTTGGGAAAAGACCTTATCTTCTAACAGAAACTAGTCTTGATCACCTGGAATTTCTACAAATGTGACTACCAAGTAAAACACAAACTAATTTTAAAAAATTATATATATTTTTTTTTTTTTGTAAATTGTAGGTTGAGGCCTTCCAGCAGGTCAGTAGGAAACCACTTCTATTACATTGATTAGAATGATGTTCACCATGAACAAGATCGGAAGAATTTGAAAGTCATATTTGGTTTCAGATAAGTTGGAATTAGGATAATGGAAATGGATATATACTTTCAGTCAGCAACTTATCAAAGTATATAAGTGCAGAATAAATTTTCTGTCACATCACATTAAAATTATATTTCACGAATGTTTTCAACTAATATAAAGTAATCTTCAGGTGGTAGACACCATAAAAAACAACAACAAAATTGAACACAGGTGATATACATTAGGTGAACACTTGTATGCATTGTCCCAAGGAGGCAAGTGGCGTAAATGTAGTGGCCCGACTTTTATTCCCTTGGAATGAACTAAAATACCAATAGGCCTATATAAATCAAACTCTCGCACATTTTAAGACAAACAGAAGCTTGTCCGAAAGGAAATTATACAAATAATACAAAAGGCACTTCAGTTAGTGAATCGAAGCTTTTTTCTGAAGTAAAGACGCTCTGATAATTCAACAGTTTTCTCCGTGTCCTCTGATTACTCGTCGATTGTTCAAAATCCGCTCTTCGGTCACATCACGTAAAAGATTTCTTGTATCAGAACCATGAGATTAGAGTCCAATGAGAAAGATGAATTTCGTCCGTTTTAAAAACGGTTCTGACTAGATCCAATGGATTTCTTGATGACTTTGAGAACAATTCGATGAAAGTGCGATGCCGTCGATGAGCTCACTTTTGGATTAAACTTGTGCTCAAAGCAAGAATAATTTTGTTACACGTTGCTACGTTAACTGAAGCGAAACCATTGGAAACAAGTATCTTATTTTTTAAAAATGAAATGATGTTTTATTCATAGCCCTATACAAGCATTATTTTTTACTTCATTGATTTCAAAAATGTCCTGCGTTTATAATAATTTCATATAAGTGTAATTTTTCGTTATATAAACTAAGAAAAGAAATGACACATTGATAGAATAAGGAGTAACTGGTGTTTAAGTCGGAACAATCAGCCTAATCCATGTGAGTGGATGATTATGATTATGGTCTAATATTCTTTGCCTAATATAGGGTTACCATCCGTCCGGCAAAACGAGGACATATCCTCTTTTTTAATCATTTTATCCTGTCCGGCAGGCATTTAAAAATATTTGAAATGTCTGGCATTTCGCATTTCAACTACTGAATAATGTGCGATATTATGCATAGAATATCTAAACAAATGGTGAAAAACTATGAAAGAATTTAATTGCTTTCAATGGTTGAATCTGGAGCACATAAAAAACATAAAATATGATTATCTATCGACATGCATTGAATTCTTACACTCTAAAAATGTCACTGTTTATGATTCTAAGCCCTTTTATCAATTTTATTCTGCAATATACAAAGATAAGCCAATCAAGTTAATTTGGACAAAGATTTAAGTTTAGATAAACAATGGTGCAAATTCTTCAATTCCAGTAGTTCTGCAATCACTGAAACTTTCTCAGAACTCTTAAAAATATGTCAATTCTATTTCTCTATCCCAAGTCACAATGGTAATGTTGTGAGAGTATTTTCCCTAATATCTGCTCAATGGACAAAGGAATGAAATCGCATGCTAACGGAGACAGTCAGAGGTATCATCATAGTGAAATATAATTTCAACGACATGTCCCTGTGAACAGTTCCATAGTTATTTGGTACAAGATAAAAGTTTGTCTCTTCAGGCTCTTGTGCACAAAGTGGGCTCCACCGATAAGTAGGGTACAGATATATACTGATTCAAGAACTATAGTCCCGTCGCTCTAATTTCCGGCAGCCAATCACGTTGCAGGTCGGCTACATTTAAGCGTGTGCGTCTTGTGATTCGCTGATGAAGACGTTAAGCATTTCCTAAGGCTCGATAAATACTTAATATAATCGCCCGTCATTTTGGCTCTTTCGTTTGCGTTCGCAGAAAGGACACGAGAACGTTATACGTTATTTGCCGCTCAATTATTTGCTGAATTACAGTGCGTTTTATTTATTATCATAAGAGCTACGACATGATAATATTTAACGGTGTGGCAAATAGATCCCTCATCTGGTAGCTCGGCAACGAAAGAACAAAAATGGCGAACGATACTACCTACCTAGACTTTATAGAGCCTTGACTTCCTAAGACGTAAGCAAAGAGGAGGAGTCACGCCGGGAATAACAGCGTCGCGACTATAGTGAGAAAACTGACTAAGATGAGCCATTGTTTTTATCTTTAATTTTGTTCATACCAATTTTTAAAATGTTCTTCTTTTTTCAGCAATGTCCTCTTATTTTACATTCCATGTCCTCCTATATAATTTCTTCTCATGGTAACCCTAACCTAATAAGAGTCTTAGGAGATATCCCGACATCAAATTCCGGTCATTTTGGTAAGAAATAGTCACATAGCCGACTAGGGAATGGCAAGACCGATGCATTATAAAGGAATCCTCTTTGAAAAGCTGTCTGAAAGCGCCCGCAGAATTAATGTGGGCTCCCCACTTGCCATCTAGTGTCTATATTAAGGGTCCACCACAGGGCTTCACCTCCAGGATTTCATTACGGCATGATGGAGTCATACCAGTTACAAAAGCATCATTACGGAATTGCCACTTGTGCCTTCGCAATATGGAATTACATTTACAACCCAGAGTATAAAGTTAATATAATTTACGTTAAAATGTAACCCGAACAGACGCTTCTGTATATAAAACGGAGCCATAATTCAGTTTTTTATGAGAATGGATCAAAACAAACGCTTTAAAACTTCTTTTGTCTCTAATGCGTATATGCGACTCAATCTAAGGGCAACCACAAGCTGTGGCGAGCTGTTGTTTGGTTTACAAGATTACGTCTCCTTCCATTATAACCCGTAGGGCATCTAGAACGAATTAAAAAAAGGGGGGGGGGAAGGCGAGGATCGATATTTACCTTTCCCACCTATACCTCCACTAGAATATTTTCTCTGCACTCACAACCGTTCTCATTCGTCACTTTTAAAGTGGTCGCATTTCTATCTTACTCGTTTAGAGTTCAGATGGACAAATGTGTCATATCTCAATTTTTGCAGAGACTATGACAACAAATGAATAGATTCGGATTTCATTTCCATCAATAACATGCAAATTCGTCTTTCCTGCACAGAGATTAACTGAGAGCCCCTTGATTCATTTATACTAGCTTAAACAGTTGAGATGCATCATAAAGACCACATGAACAAACAGGCCTATTTCCATATATATGGGTGTCTTGGTTTGGTTGAGTATATGAACAAGTTGGCCTACGTCCAGCAATAAAGCTTAAGACTTGTAATAGTTCAATAATAATACTTACTGACTTACTGGCTTTTAAGGAACCCGGAGGTTCATTGCCGCCCTCACATAAGCCCGCCATTGGTCCCTATCCTAAGCAAGATTAATCCAATCTCTATCACCATATCCTACCTCCCTCAGATCCATTCTAATATTATCTTCCCATCTACGTCTCGGTCTCCCCAAAGGTCTTTTTCCCTCCGGCCTCCCAACTAACACAGTTCAATAATAATAATAATAATAATAATAATAATAATAATAATAATAATAATAATAATAATAATAATAATAATAATAATAACAACAATAATAATAATAACAATAATAATAATATCAATGTCACGGGATTGATGTTTGGAACAAGAGACAAGAGAAACTATACCTAACTTCTCTTCTCTGCACAAATCTTTTCTAAATGAACTGGCCCTCCTCATAATTAAAGAGTCAGTCAAACTCTCATGGAACCACCTATATGGACTCTAATTCAATGTAGTGAAAAAACTGACACAGGATTATAATTTTTCTTTTTCTTATTAGCTTTCATTGTTTCTTTACTTGTTTGTCACTTTTCTTATTCTGTTAACTGCCATTGTTTGTTTTTGTTTGTTTTTCTGTTTGTTTGTCAATTTTCTTACTCTGTTAACTTCCATTATTTGTTTGTTTGTTTACTTGTTTGTTATTTTTCTTACTCTGTTGTCTTTGTCTATTTTTTCTTACTTTTTTTTTTGTATGCTTTGTCTAATGGTAGCCTATGATTTGAGGAAGCTCTGGCGAATAAATAATTAATTAATAACAAAACTAATAATAATGGTGGTGGTGGTGGAGGTAGTGGTGGCCTTGCACCGTAGTGACTATATGACCGTGAAGTCCCGCGATTAGTGGGTGAGAGGTGCTGTTTACAAGTGCAGAAATTAAACAATGTGAATTAAAATTACAACACTTCAAGTCCCGTTGACTATAGTCGCAGAAGTTATCATCAGGCTTCGGCCTAGAGACACAGGGTAGCCAGTATGATGTTTAGAGTACACGGAGTATAAATGACGTCATGACCCGTGTGGACGAGTGACTGCAACAGCACAGGTGGGTCCGTAATGTGCATTACCGTTGTGTGTATTGCTGCTTGGCTGAGGTACGTGTAACAGGCTTCGGCGTAGGACACCTGATTGAAGGTTACAACTCACGTTAATACTTTAATGGTAGACATTTATTGTCTACACTAGGAATGTACTGTATATACTGCATCTGTACAGAGTTAAATATATTTTGTGCCGTACTGTGACGGACTGTTTACATGTTGAGACACGAGGCAACGGTGCGCTCCATCTCCGACTCCACTCGACCAACACAACACTATAGTCTGTGCGGTCTGAACTTCATGCGTATCTGTGCCCAGGACCGAAGTCTGGTTATCACAGAAGTGAAGATAAAGATATAAATATAATGAGTCAATTATAGAATCTGAACAATGAGGTTAACAAGAGTAATCGGGGAAGATATCCCGCTCCATCACAACATCGTCTACCACATGACATATTACTAGCTAGCTTTCGAACCTAATCTCTCTGTATATTTTCCTATTTTGTAGGTTCTTTCATATCACACTATAGAACAGGGACGAGAAATAGCCATTCTCAAAGAGCTTAATTTCTCCTGCTACAGTTGTTGTACGTAGGTACTCATGCTGACTGCTCTGTTTACAATACGAGTTTCCCAATCCTGCCATAGATATTAAAATCTAATTTTTGAAGATTTGATTCTCCTTTTCTTATTCCTGTCCTAGTAATGCCTACAATTCTAAGTCATAAAAATGGTTGCTACGAAGATAACACATACTTTCTCATTATACGTTTAATCCATCACGACAAAGTTTCTCTATCATGTTGTCTATATGTTGCTGTCAATGCTATATTTTCTTTGGATTATTATTTGAAGAAACGAATATACATTAAATCATTTATTATTCATTCAAATACGAAGATAAACTTCTGTTTTATAGGTTGTACGAAAAAGGTATTTTTTAGAATCCAAAGAGTAAGATACTACGATTGAGTTATAATTAATTGTACGATTTAAGTACGTTATGTCATTAATTTTAAACAAACTTATGAATAATGATTATTCATGTACTATAATATTTTTAATATTGCTTTTTTGTTCACAAAATTCGTCATTTCACGGATCAAAATATGTCAAAAGGTATTAGTGGCTCACAATTACATTATAAAATATTCCCTAATCTTTAGATTTAAAAATATTTTTGGAACCCTGATTGCTTCTGTGAAACTTTAATAAAAAATAACAAAGGAGTTTAAATCTATTAGTCGCTGATCGTTTAAAAAGTGGCACCTATCATTAATGTCGCCGGAAGGGTAAGAAGTTAAGATTGAAATCTTAAAGAATTATTAGAAATACATTTTGATTTTTCATTCATTTAGTGTTCTGTCCAAGGGCAGGGCTTTCATTGCAAACCCAGCTAACTCCAATCTTTCCTATTCTCTCTCTTCCTCTTTGTTTATTCATATGATCCATATATCTTAATGTTGTTTATCATCTGACATCTTCTAATAATCCGTGGCGCTACAGCCCATGAAGGGCCAAAACCGACCAGCCAGCTGCTTGCCTCACGGCCACATGCCGAAGCAGAGGTGGACGATCATCCAACCAGAATGGAGGTATCGTGTGGTTAACACGACGAGCCCCCCAGCCGTTATAGCTGGTTTGCGTAACCGGATTTCGCTACCTATCGTAGCTCCCCAAGTGCATCACGATGCTGGGTGGGCATCGGTCCCATACACTGGCCGAAATTTCATGAGAAAATTTCTTCCCCCATGAGGACTCGAACCAGTGCGCATTCCGTAATGCGAGTCCTGGGCAGGATGCCTTAGACCACGACGCCACGGCGCGGGACCTGATATCTTCTACAGAGTAAGAATTAATTTCTCTTAAAAATAATTCTTACTTTGTTACGAACGAACCTCGTACTGTTTCGTTTGGCAGAATATAGCGAAAAGACCGTCTGAAGTACACTAAAACACTATTGTATATTATTGCAAATAAAGAAGCGCTGAATATATTTCTACAAATTATTACATTTCATGCATATAATTATTATCGGATAATTTACTCATAGATATTGCACTTGAACAAATTCCAACTAGTAGTAGGCGGTATGCCCAAAAATACTTCTACGATTTTAAGAATGATAAAAGGATGCACTTAAATGTAAATTTCGGAAAATAAATTTCGTTTAAAATTAGAAAAGATTATTTGCATACTTTGTATAATGAGAACTTAAGAATATAGAACCAAAATTTTACTGAATTCATGAAAAAAAATGAAGACTGTTAAACTATAAAATGTATCCGTAGCCGTTGTGAACTGAGATCGTAGTGAAATTACACTATAAGCGAATCTGACAAAACTGAGCGTCAGGCTCGTTGATCGATATTCGATCTTTCAGTATAAAGTCAGATCGGCTCATACTTCGACTGTAATGTACATTAACGTCCTCGGTACACCTAAAAATTATAAAACCTCCGATTTCGCTGCGGCAAATGGATGTGAGAAGAGCAACTTCATCACATGAGTTGTTACATTATGCGACTGGGATGAACTGGGAGACAGATTCGATATTAAACCTGGACCGCTTTGTCAGCTGCTCAGTCTATTTAAATAGCTGTTTCGCATCTCACAATGGAGGATCAATTTTCTGCAGTCCAAGAGTTTCTTGCTCTCATCCGTCTGGCTTCGGAGGGCGCTCATGCTGCAGAGTGAATGGCTGGATGGGAGAACGACAGCTGCCGGGAATGTTGCCTGCAAGTGACCTCTGCAGGTCATTCCTGAGCGAGCAGCCCGCCCGCACCACCAAATGAGCCGGAAGCCCGGGAGCGCTGTAGCGTGCGTGGAGGGAGGAAGGAAGAGGAATACGAAACAGAAAAAAGGCAGTAAGAAAACAAATGTGAAGAAAGGAAGGGAAATGTGAAAAATAAAGGATGATGAGAAAAAAAGGAGAACGGTAGAAAGTAGAGACAGTGTGAAGGGATGAAAATAAAAAAGATATGGAAAATAAGTACGGAAACCAAGCAAAAAAAAAAGGGATAAAAGAAAGGAAGATCTGAAGAAAATAAGAAACGAAATATAAGAAGAGAAGAAAAGAGATAGTACCAATAATATGTAATGAAAGACAGATGAAAACAAATGAACAGATAGTGAACACGGAGGAAGAAAGAGAAAACAGAGAAGAGGGGTAAAACAGACAAAGAGGTAATAAGAAACAGAAAGGTAATGAAAGAAAGAGAGAAATAAATAATAAAGGAGGAAGAGAAAGAAACGAGATAGGTAGAAATTAGAGAAAATGCAAAGAAAATAAGAAAGATATACAAAAGCAATACAGAAGCTAAGCTGAAACGTAAAGAAGGAATGGAAGGAAGATCTAAAGAAAATAAGGAACGAAATACACAAGAGAAGAAGGAAAGAGAGAGAGTACCGATAATAATATGAGACAGGGGTAGAAACAAAAGGAGGAAGACTATAGGCATGCAACAAGGAAAACTCAGTGCGCAGAAACCAACGGACGCGACTGTCTCGCGCAGATGACGTATGCTTCCGTTCCCAGCATGCTCTCACGACTACTGCTGAGGGGTAAGAGGGGTATAACAAGCTCGCTGCGAGGTATTCGAGCTGAGTTTTGCTTGTAGGATACCTATATATGGTGTGCAGGTTGGAAATAAAAAAGGAATATAAAAAAGAAGGAAAGAAACAATGAATCGGGAAATAGATATAGAATGGATAAATTAGTACTGAAAGAGATGAAAACAAAAAAGTAAGAACTGTAAAAATAAAATGAAATGCATGATGTAAACAGAAAGTAAAATAGACAGAGAATTAAGAAATGGAAGAAATGTGAAAAAGAGGAAAGAACGAGATGGAGAAAATAGAGACATCGAATATATAAACAAATAAAAAGGAGATGTGAAGGAAGAAACAAGGAAGCAAACAAAAGAAAAATTAAAAATGGACATAAATAAAAAAAACATGAGAAAGAAAATAATGTAAAAAGATAAAGAAATAACAGTAATAAAAAAGAAATACATAAGATTTGGAGGAATAGATAAAATTGAGACAAAAATAGAAAAGATCTAGGATAATTGAAATTAAGACAAATACGACAGAAAATCATTTGAGGTAGAAAGTTGATAAAGCTAACAAATTAAGAGTTAAGCGTATAGAAGACACAGAAAGAAAATTTATGAAACAAGGAAAACAAAATTGAGGCAAAGAAAAAATCGGGAAAGGAAAGAAACGAAAAGAGAAAATGGAACGCAGAAAAATTGAAATAAACAGTGCTGTATATGAAATCGCACATGATTTCTCTTTATCTTACATGTTAAGTTGTAGTAAAAAAAAAGTTGCTATTTCGAAAAAAAACTAACATGTAATGCCAAAGTCCATTTTTTAATTTCCACCCGAACACTTCTTAGCGGGCCACCGACGTAACTCAAGTGGTAGCATTTTTGCCTGCTGATCCGCAGCTGCGCTCTGGCGTGCGTTCAGTTCTCGGTTGAGTTTGAGCTTTTCCGACGTTTTCCTCATCTGTAAGGCGAATATGAGGTAATATTGTGGCAAATCCTCTACCTCTTCTTGTCAAATACTATCTCGCTACCACAAATTAAATCGACAGATGATGCAGCGGTTTTAAGTAAATATTTTTTGTGTAATATAGCAAAATTTGTTAAGTATATTTTCAGGCGAAGAGAATAGTGCAAATTCCGCCGTGAGTATGACAAGCGCGTCTCGTGGAAAAAAAAAGTGACCATGCTTAAATAAATTGCTATGAAGGAAAATCGGCGACATAAATTTTTCCATGATTTGAAATAAGAGATTAGATTACTTGTGAAAATGCTGATTCATAAAGTATCCGAGAAGGTAAGGCCCACACTTATATGCTCTTATTGGCAGATGTATGGCGCCAGATGTTTATTTCGGGTTAAGAAGGGTAAGTTCTTCACTACAGAGAAAACGTAATTTGACTGTGTTGATACAATTCCCGAAAGCACAGATTAATTTGTGCTAGTAAGGAGAGTAACAGAGTTTCGAACCATCCTTTTATTCTCAAACCTACAACTTCTGCTTAGTGAACATACTAGTATTTATTAGGCCTATATCAGTACGACAATAATAATTACATATACATGAATACATATGCTTAAAACGTGACAGACATTAGTCTACATTAATATTATATTAGCTTTACAAATCAAAATAGTTAGTGAGGAAACAAACATAATTTCTTGCTCGATCTCCTAAACGGCTAGGTTTACGTTAATTTTTCAAAACAATTCATACAGATCTTAGATTCTTAGGAAAATATTTGGGACTAAGAGGGATGAAGTTACAGGAGAATGGAGAAAATTACACAACGCAGAAGTGCATGCAATGTATTCTTCACCTGACATAATTATTAGGAACATTAAATCCAGACGTTTGAGATGGGCAGGGCATGTAGAACGTATGGGCAAATACAGAAATGCATATAGAGTGTTAGTTGGGAGGCCGAAGGAAAAAAAACCTTTGGAGAGGCAGAGACATAGATGGGATAGGATAATATTAAAATGGATTTGACGGAGGTGTGATATGATAGGGACTGGATTAATCTTGCACAGGATAGGGACCGATGGCGGGTTTAGTGAGGGCGGTAATGAACCTGCGGGTTCGTTAAAAGCCATTTGCAAGTAAGTAAGTAAGATTCATACAGATATCTTTCAGTCCTTATTATTAGCCCTTGTTATGGGTTTTCAACAAAGATATTGGGATCGATCCTGAGGAAATTTTGTGGAAGTTTGTTATGCGAGATAGGTACGGGGCAGGTTTCCATATGCGTTTTACCTTGATATTCTAATTCGAAAATTGACCATTAACGCCTCAACTTCACCTCTTCTCTTAATAGCTGCTGTAGTTGTGTTTTAAAAGGGGATGTTAAAGAGTTTGAATTAAATTACGAAGTAAATTGAGCATTCAGTGTAACGCAATTCATCTTGCAGGAGCAATTGCAATGACGTCACGCCTTGAGCTGCAAAGAGATGTCACACCGGGAGAGGTCAGATTGTGGCGAGCACCCCTCCCACCCTCTCACGTATGTCGGGCGCCATTACGAGCGAGTGGTCACATGCATGCGGGACGACGTGAAATGAGCTCCAAGAGCTGGGATGAGCCTCCCCCGCCCTCACACGGAAACCTTAATGACCTGAATTCTACTAATGATGCCCGGCGCCACACATGAAACTCAGCCACGCAGAGAGCAGGCCACCGCAGAGTGGGTCGTCACTTACACACAAAAGTCTATCATTTATTGAGACAGTTTAGATCACTACTTGTGCTTGCAATTTTATTTCCTATTAGGCCATCAAGTGGGTCATAATGTATTGTGACACTTGGACTACAGAATGAATAATAATCACTTATTTCCAAAATGATATCACTTAGGCCTTTTAAGATAGATTACGTTCAGAATAGACCGTCTCTTATACCTACTTATTAAGGCGCTTTTGCTTGTCAATTACAAAATTCCACTACTTAATACGAATTATAGTAATATACGTGGCGCTACAGCCCTGAAGGGCCTAGACCAGCCATCGCCAACTGGCCTGCATACTAGTTCGGAGCGCCGAGACGCTGCCTGAGGAGGTAGTACTGTGCAGTATCAGCGTATTCCGAATCTCACCGGTCCGGTGGCATCAATGACGTCACGTTGCAGCGAAATAAGGAACAAAACTGCTGGAAGGATCGATGGCTGTCATGGCGACTGTACAAGTTGTCTGTGCTACGCTAGCAAAATTTTGCGAAATTTTCTTACTCCCATCTCGTTCAAAGAAAAGATAGCAAAAAGATTTATTTCTTGAACCAGTAGTAATAACGGGTCCGTTGACATGTTCGCTCATAAGCCATTAACATATTGTTTTTACGTTGTGCTCATCACAAACAATACAGCAGAACTAAAGCAGAATACACCGCCATGACACAACAGTGCACGATGTTATTCGTCTGCTAATTCCCGCCCTATACAAGAACCAATCAGATTCACTGATGTCGCTGATGGAGACTGCCACCACCTCTGCAAGTTGATGGCACCGGTGCGACACCGGTGGAGCATCAATGACGTCATCGGTGGAATTCGGAACACCGTGATGCCATCGGATTGCTCACCGGTGAGATTCGGAATAAGCTCTGAGTCGAGCCAAGCCACCGCATCCCATCACAGAAGTCAACTTTCTGACCATAATTTACAATGTGTTCTTCGATTGTTTTCTACACGAGCACTGACATCGAACATTGACCAGTTAGTGAGGGAAAAACGAATTCATAAATCCAGGAAAACCAATGCTAATGATCAGCGAAAATAAATTTTATCATTTGTTATTTACATGATAATAAAATAATTTAGGCCTACTTCAGTCTTGTAACAGAAACGATAATATGTTTCATATGTTATACAAAATAACAAATAATTGGTTTTGTGACACAAAGTATCAGATAAAAAATGGTTAATTTTATTTTATTGACGACACTTGAACGAAGGAATAGGATGACATCATTTAAATATTAGTAATGGAGTCGATTTGTTTAATATTTTGTAACAGTGAAAATGCATTATACGTCTATAAGTTTTCAATTACTTTACTTTGCTTTCAAAACCGTTGCAATACTTAACGAAAAAGTACAACTTGTTTGTTGTCTTAAACTGAAAAGTGATTTAAAAATCCAGGAAAACCAATGTTAATGAACAGCGAAAATAATTTTTATCATTTGTTATTTACATTGCAATAAAATAATTTACTCTAGTCTTGTAACAGGAAAGATAATATATTTAATATGTTATACATAATGAGAAATAATTGGTTTTGTTATATATAGTATCAGATAAAAAATGGATAATTGATTTCATTTTATTGACGACACTTGAACAAAGGAATAGGATGACATGATTTAAATATTACTAATGGATTCGATTTGTTTAATATTTTGTAACAGTGAAATTGCATTATAGGTTTGTAAGGGCTCAATTACTTTAATATGAAAAAAAAAACTATTTACTTTCAAAACCGTTGAAATACATAACGGAAAAATACAACTGGTTTCTTGTTTTAAACTGAAAAGTGATTTACTTATTATACAGTTCCTGTTAAAATAAATTAAGTACATGCTTCTTCCGTATTTATTTTTATTATAATTAATGGAGAATGATTAAAAGGGTTGAACAAGTGAGCGGACGCCACTGCCATCACCTGATTCCTTCCCTCCAACTCCTGCTGCACAGTTGATGTCTAAGGGATAGAACTGACCTAGCGAGCAAACTGTGCTTGCTCCATAGTGCACTGAGATGACGACTCCTGGCCTAGACCAACCAGCCGGGTGCTGGTCTCACGCCCACATGCCGAAGCACAGGTGGACGATCATCCAACCAGAATGGAGGTATCGTGTGTTTAGCACGATGATCCCCCCAGCCGTTATAGCTGGCATTCGCAACCGGATTCCACTACCTATCGTAGCTTCCCAAGTGCATCACGATGCTGGGTGGGTACCGGTCCCATACACTGGCAGAAATTTCACGAGAAACTGTCTTCCCCCATGAGGACTCGAACCAGCTCGCATTCCGTAACGCGAGTCCTAGGCAGATGCCTTAGACCACGACGCCACGGCGCGGGACCTTAATACGGATTAGCTACAAAATTATCGTCATCAAATAGGTCCTTACACACATAATACTAAAGCACACAAGAACAACGGGAGGCCAAAAGGTTTTCAACTATAGGGAGGCGCAATCATTTGTTGACCATCCTGTTAAGTTATCAGAGTTCGGGTTTCCTGTGGATTAAATTGATTTTAGAATGACTGTACGATATTATCTGCAACGCAAAGGTGTAAGGGTGCCTGAATTCATGAACTATACCCCAGTCTCTGATTGGTTCAAAAGGTTTCTCCGTGATCATCCTGAATTAACGGTGAGGTTTGCGAAAAATATTTTAAAAGTAACATCTTGCATCTTAGCAATACAAATGGGAGAGCATTTTGAGGAAAATTGATCCTCTGAGACCTGTATCAGTAAAGAGGAACAACTATTTTTCAGTCCTAGAGTTGAATGATTACTACCGCAAATAATTCCTTTATATTGTTTGCTTTCCAGGTTTTTTTTTAGTCTGCTTTTGTATTACTCAAATTACTTTTAAAATATGAAAATAAATGAAAATTTTCATGAAATTGTATTATTCGCATAATTTTTATCCTTCACCTACTGAAAATAACGACCTTTTATACATATAAATTATCATTGTTTATTGAGATTCATTTTTCTATGATAATATAGGCGTGACATTGTCTCACTATTTCCTGAAAAAGGCTTATTCACTGGTTTCTGAGATTCGAGACAAAGTCACCCCAGGTCGAGGCGAGATTGTCCGTTTTCTTTCTTTTCTTTTTTTTTTTCTTTTTTTTTTTTTTAATATGTGGACTTAGGAAATTTCAATAACTTCGGAAAATGGCTTTAAATTATTCATTAGACACTAAACAGCTTGAGAATAATATTCTAGAAATTTACAAAAATGCTTTTCACACAATAGAAATGTTTAAAGGGGGGAAAAGGTGCTGAAATGAGATAAAGTCACCCCGGTTGACGGCATCATTTCCCCCCCTCCCCAGAAAAAGCTAGACAAAAAGTGCGACCAGAATAGATTTAGTCTATTCCATGCAAGATAAATAAAAAGAGAGAATTAATCAATTTAGCTACGAATTACTGTTTTATAAATCACGCTGTAGTAATTTCAACGGTCACGTGCACTCGTTTGATCCCCTAACAGAGGAGAGTCATTTGTCTCTGACAGGGATTTAAACTCAAGCCCTTTCAGTTACTCTATCAACTGAGCAAACTGTGATCCTAATAGCGAAATAAAAATAATGCGAAATTAATTCGAGATGTAATTACTGTTAGCGTTTGAAGCTGTGACACCGCACGTGTAATTAGAGAGCTCGTGTGATGGCTGCAATGTGTCTCGCATGCCCCGCAATTATACGCAGCAGCCAGTGTCACAAGATGCTTATTTGCATTCTTACACAACGCCCGTGGGACGAGGCACTCAACATCTGCTTTGCAACTGGTAACTTGCTCGTCCCAGAGATCAAATTACTTCTCCAAAATAGATTTTTTGTTTTAATGACTTAGTAATTTAAAGAAATTAATTCTTAATTTAATGATTCTATTAAACAACAAAAGTAATTTTATACTTTACAAAATTTAAAGGTATAGCTAAATAGGGCTGCCGGGGGTTTAATTACTATAAAACTATTGATTTTATTGCAACCATTCAAGTGTAAAACTTACAAGTTTTTTGGCCTCGATCGCAAGTGCTTTCCATGTTTCTTTATACAGTGCTATATCTATATTTTCTCGGACTTCTTGAATATATCTCCAACGAAGTCTTGGTCTACTTAAAGATCTTTTGCCGCTTGGAAGTCAAAGCAGTGTAGGATGTAGTAAGTCTTCGTTACGCAGAATTTTTCCCCTGCATTTCATTATACTGTGAGTAAACCCGTTAATCAGGCTTACTTACAACTTACAAATGGTTTTTAAGGAACTCTGAGGTTCATTACCGCCCTCACATAAGCCCGCCATCGGTCCCTATCCTGCGCAAGATTAATCCACCTTCCTCAAATCCATTTTAATATTATCCTCCCATCTATCTCTCGGCCTCCCCAAAGGTCTTATTCCCTCCGGCCTCCCAACTAACACTCTATAAGGATTTCTGGATTCGCCCATACGTGCCACATGCCCTGCCCATCTCAAACGTCTGGATTTAATGTTCCTAATTATGTCAGGTGAAGAATACAAACCGTGCAGTTCTGCGTTGTGTAACTTTCTCCATTCTCCTGTAACTTCATTCCTCTTAGCCCCAAATGTTTTCCTAAGAACCTTATTCTCAAACACCCTTAATTTCTGTTCCTCTCTCAAACTGACAGTCCAAGTTTCACAACCATACAGAACAACCGGTAATACAACTGTTTTATAAATTCTAACTTTCAGATTTTTTGACAGCAGACGAGATGACAAAAGCTTCTCAACCGAATAATAACACGCATTTCCCAAATTTATTCTGCGTTTAATTTCCTCCCGAGTGTCATTTATATTTGTTACTGTTGTTCCAAGTTATCTGAATTTCTCCACCTCTTCGGAGGATGAATCTCCAATTTTGATATTTCGATTTTGTACAATATTCTGGTCACGAGACATAATATAGTCCTATACTTTGTCTTTTCGGGATTTACTTCCAACTCTATCGGTTTACTTGCTTCAAGTAAAATTTCCGTGTTTTCCCTAATCGTTTGTGGATTTTCTCCTAACATATTCACGTCATCCGCATAAACAAGAAGCTGATGTAACCCGTTCAATTCCAAACCCTCTCTGTTATCCTGAACTTTCCTAATGGCATATTCTAGAGCGAACTTAAAAAGTAAAGGTGATAGTGCATCTCCTTGCTTTAGCCCGCAGTGAATTGTAAAAGTATCAGATAGAAACTGACCTATACGGACTCGGCTGTAAGTTTTACTGAGACACATTTTAATTAATCGAACTAATTTCTTGGGAATACCAAATTCAATAAGAATGTTATATAAAATTTCTTTTTAACCGAGTCATATGCCTTTTTGAAATTTATGAATAACTGATGTAGTGTACTGTACCCTTATACTCCCACGTTAATCTGGCTTACTTACTATTAACTGGGAACCCGAGTTCAAATCCAAATGACGGCGGAGTCATATTTGTGGTGAGAAAAACCAAGACTACTGGGAGTTTTTCTCGGGATACTCCCATTTTCCTTCATTCCACCGTCATTATTAATTTCAATATTCATTTTTATTTCAACAGTATTTACCTAGATCGATGGCGGTGGGATGTAGTATTATGGCTGATGTTTTTTTAATTGTTATTTAACGACGCTATATTAACTACTGGGTTATTGAGCGTCGATGAAATTTGTAATAGTGAGATGGTATTTGGCAGATGAGGCCGAGGATTCGTTATAGATCACCTGACATTCGTCTTACGTTTGGGGAAAACTCGGAAAAAACTCAACCAGGTAATCAGCCCAAGCGAGGATCGAACCCGTGCCCGAGACAGAATCGGTAGGCAAGCGCCTTAGCCGACTCAGCCACTCCAATGGCCTGACTGGTGTACAGATGACTGTAGTATGATTTGGGTAGGGGGTTAAGAGCACTGTAGTGGTGTGCTATAAATCATTGCTCCTAGCGGTGAGCATTGGAATATTGTAGTACGTAATAGAGAAGCGATTATTTAATAAATCTGCAATGTTGAAAGTCTCGAAGTAACCATATTTTGTAAATAAATGTAATTTTATTAACTGCCTCCCATTGGAGGTAGCCCAGAAGGACTCAGTATACTCTCATACATGAATTTTACAGTACCTAGTAAATGTTTTACATAAATATTTGTTGACAGAAAATTAAAATAAACATATACAGTATATAATGAATTATAGAGTGAGAAAAAAATTAAATAGGGTGAATATGATGACTCAAAATTTGGCAAGAGCGCTTCAAGACTGACGTTATGATGTCAGTAGAAAGTGTTTGTGGTAGTTCAAAAGTCTGCCTGAAGCTTTGAAAGAACTTGGGAATCACACTATGAGCTCCAATATGAAGACCAATCATCTCAATGTTTTCAAGCTGGTATTTTACTTTGAAGTAATCAACTGTTGGCAAGTAAATGTTGAGCTTTTCTTGATTCACATCCTCCGACTGGCTACTCCCAGTTTGAATCCTTATGGTAGGATTAAAATTATATATCCTTTCTTGGTAGTTTAGGAATAAGCTATAATGTCAATACGTCCAGAGGAGCCATTAGTAGCAAGGCAAAAAGCTTCCTCTTCTACTATCCAAGACTTTTTTTTCAAAGCGGCTGCAGTTAAGGATCAAACATGATGGTGTCTGGCATTTCGTAGGAGTAAACCTCTGTTGCACTGACTTTGGACGTGGGCAAGGGTTTCAGTCTCTGGGCAATCATGTCCTTACCGGAATCAGTCCAAAGAGCGACCAGGTACTAATCTAAATGTTGTGAAATTGCATTGACTGTTTCTGATTTGTAGTAAGTAATATAGCCCTAAAAAAATGTTCAGTAGTGTTTCATAAAAATCCAAGTTGCAAGAGGAAAAAATGCAACTCATTGCTTTAGGGCATTACATGAAGTTTGTGGGAGAGATTTCCTACCATTCTGAACTATTGCAAGATGGTTGGAAGAGTTGACATCCAAAGAGCTTTAGATCGATCAGTGAGAAAGATATCCAGAAATGCTGCTGCAGATGGGGTTCGCCGTCTTTCAAGGCTGTGACAATGTATTGTTGATATGGCAGGGGACCATATTTGAAGTATGTAATGCCAAAAGTAACCTAAACAAATTTAGTGTGAAAACAGTAACTATGTTGCCATTGCTTTTCTAATATCCTAGTATTTCTTCTTCGTATGAAAATATGCTTGCATTATTATATTGCTAATTGCTATTTCTGGCACTTAACCTACCATAATTATAACATATGTTAAAGCGTGCTGGAATGAAATTGAACATGAAATATGAAACACATTCGCAACGTTCTCATGATGACTGTACATCAGACAGACTGAATTTCCAGACCAGTTTATAAATGTACGTTGTATAAAAAAGACCACAACGTCTGTGGACCGTACATTTCTATAATGATTTGCTCTATTAACATATTTGCTGTGCTCAGGCAGCATGCAGCTCGTAATGGAGTGAAACCCGATGATCGCTAGAACGGGAGCGAGTCATTTTCTCGTTAGAGTATGAGGTGGAGTGATTGCGGCCATGGGGAGGATGAGGGATTCTTTATTCCTAGCTCATTACTAGAGTGGAGTTACCCTTGATATCTACACCAGATAACGAACCGTTGCATCGTGCTAACAACAGAAAAGGGCAATGGGAGAAGCAACGAATATTTGTGGAGATAAATTCCAAACGAGCTCATGAAAGTTGAGACGCATTTCAGTTATTTGTCGAATTTCTCAGGATTAAAATCCGGGCAGATAACAAGGAATTCGTTGTCGACAAAAGGTTATGGATTAGGTTTTCTCCGAGAACTTTGATATCATGTGTAATTTTCTTTCCACTTTTCGTCTCCTAACACAGTAAAATCATGTCATCGTCTCAGAATGTTTTATGTACTAATAAGAGATACACGCGCCCTCAAAAGGCCTAAATCCGTCACTGCTTGCTCTGACTGTTCAGTTACATAGAATCCATTATGTAAATTAATTTCAATCGTTAAAATTTCAAGGAAAAATTCTATTCGATTAAGAAATGATTTAAAACAGTAAGAAGATTATAAGAGAGAAAGAAAGAGATCCCCCCAATTTATTACAAAAATATTAAGCATAAGGCACAACAGCCCACTTCAAACAATTCACGCAACGCAATATCTAATTAGGCCTATAGCTTTATTGGCAAATTTATAACTTACAGGAAACAAAACTTTATCCTAATTAATTAGAGATAAATGAAAAAATAATTGTTTTGTCAGAAAATAATGATGTAAGGAGATATCTGTGTAACAAGCGTCTCTTTGCAGACCTCAGGGGTTTAATAAAAAGACAATACAGAACTAAGATCAAGCCCTTCGAAATTAAGAAATGAAGGCAAAAATGGGACCAATTAAATTCCATAATTCATATCTTGAAATCACCTACGATGTTATTAGTTATTACTAGAGACCGGATTTTAAAGGGGAAAATTTTTCATCAAAAAAGGACAAAAAAAAAAGGGAAAGTTATAGCCATAAAAAGGACTTGAAAAAGGACTATATTACTCCCCAAAACACACTTCAGAACATTCATTGAAATACATGGCACACACAAACTTACATTTATCTCTTCACAGCATAAGGGAAGTTTTGTATTTGATACAGTCAAAAAAGAACTTCAAAAAAGACTATATTACTCCCTTAACAGGGTGCTATTTTAATTGAAAAAAACTTCAGCACATTCATGGATACACATAGCACACACAAGCTTATATTTATCGCTTCACAACATAAGGAAAGTCTTGCATTGATCACATTCAACATTTCAATGTATTTCAATACAATTCTGCCTCTTTGAATGCAGAATGTCTTTATAAACAGAAAATGACCGCTCAACATCAACTGAAACCAGAGGTGAAAATTTTCTTTTTATCCTGAACTCTAAATCAGCACACTTTATTAGTTTTTAAATGTCTGGAATCAGAAGAAGAACGATATTTATTTTCTCTTGCTCAGAAAGTTATAGGCCTATCGGAAAAGTATAGGAAAATTATCTAAATATTTGAGATATTCTGTCAAAAAAGGACCAAAATAAGATATGTTAAAAAAAAAGGAATATGGACTAAAAAAGGGAAAAAAAGGAAAGTCAAATGCACTTAATTTGGTCGGTGGAAGATAGTTTTGAACATTGTAATTAATTATTTCATGTCTGGTGTTGAAATAAAAAAAGTGTTACCCTTTAAAATCCGGTCTCTAGATATTACATAGAAAAATCTTCCTATTTTCTTCACCAACGCAAAAAATACACCGAATATCACCTTCAAAGCACTCAAATACACAGAGTCTATATCCTGAGCTGTAGGCACATAAAATTGTCAATCGTCCTTTTATCTGAATTACATAGTTAAACTTACGCAGTTTTACTATAATGATGATAATTATTATTATTATGATGAAATTAATAACAATAATAATCACATTCGCTTACTACAATACAAAACCAATAACGTTTTGTAGTTACAGCACAAGAGTAACGCATTCTATTACAAAGAAAGTAATCTCTATATACAAAACATAACACAATCGGCAGGATGTAAAATTTTTAAAAGAATAAACAAAATCATTTATCTAGAATAAACAAAATAATTTGTCTACACCAAGAGGTGCAAGATACGACCTGAACAAACTAGATGTACGTAAAGTTCCAGAAAAAAAATGGTACAGAAATTGATAATCTATTTCTACAAATATTTACTGAATGACAATCAACATTCCTTGCTCAAATTGGACCATCAGAAAAGTACCAACAATTAAGCAATTTTGGCCTTTCTTTACACCGATACTAGACACTCTCACGTGGCAAGACTCACTGATTGTGTGGACAGCACAATGCAGGACCGCCTCGGACACCTCACAGGACAAGCATATTCCCGTGAAAATGGAGATAAATCTCTTATTCTGCCTTTAGTGCAATTAAATAATAGAAAGTAACTTTATAATGCTACTGATCCTACAGTACAGGCCTATGTAGCAAACTATCATAAAAAGTCAAAACAACAGACGAGATTGCGATGACAACGCAGGACGAAATTAGACTCATTAAAAACCATTAGAAATTTCTAATTAACCCCAACACAACAGATGTATGCAAATGATGTAATTGTCCAGCTTATTATTCGATAATTACGCCGACAGTATATGGTAAACACTCGCTGACAATACCTTCTTTAGTATACATAACTAAGTTATCGAAATTACACACTTAACAGCTAGACCACAAAACTAATATCATTACCTTCTCTCAATCATATTGCAAATACAATTCTGGACCTGTAACAGAATCGAATGATATCTACTCGTAGATGTACTACGACTGAAATCATGACAACCGACGTATTACTAAATTATTAAGCGGACTGCTGTATAGGTATTACAGCAAAGACTAAGCCTATATTATCCAGCAAACAAACCACAGTGCATACAAGTTATTGCTGCAAGATAGCGAGATTAATGTCTAGTTATCCGTGAGTCACACAGTAATTAACATATTTCAGTTTCATGGGATGATATTGATAATGATACTAAGGTGGGTGCTCCTGTTATGGCCATGTTCCTGATATGGCCACCCCCCCTATTGTGAGTTAGTTAACCAAAAAATCCGCTAAATTGCAGCAACATCCAGTGAAAAGGCATCCTGGTATGTCACTTGATCGTTTTCCATCCAGTCAGGTTGAGCAATATGGCGTCAGTTGCCTGTTTTGCGGTTTTCATGTGACCTCTTCTTATTTTTCTCTGGTAAGTCTCCTTTGTTTTATGCATGTTTTTCAAATACTTGTTTCATGAAAACCATCGTACTCCATTCAGTTTTTAATGTTCTGTTGATTGGTGTTGTAGTTGATGGCGTATCTTTTACGAGTTGTTCATAATCAAACGATTTTCATGAAAGCTTACCTGCTCCTGATATGGTAATATCAAATGCACCATGGCCATATAAAATGCACCATGGCCATATAAAATGCACCATGGCCATATCAAGTTCATTTCACTTTTATTTTTTCACCTGACAAATTTGCATGCCTTATAGCTGGGATTACGGAAAAATTTTGCATTTTAAGAAAAACAACTTAATTTTTTATGGAAAAACCTGTTTTGACTACACTTTTGAATTATAAAAAAGATTATTAAGTGTCATTTTTATTCATTTTACACCAAAATTATTTAATTTTAACACAACTGCGCTATCAAACTGAAAACAATCACGATTTGTAGAACATGGAACAAGGGTGGCCATATCATGTGCACATGTTCCTGATATGGCCACTAGGTAGACTTTTGGAATTTGGGACTTTTTGGACAATTAAAGCTATTTTTATGGGGAAAGGAAGTTGTTTTAAGAAAGTCCATTAGACTGAGAACGAGTAAGAAAAAAGTGGTTTACATTTTTTTTTTCAAAATGGCGGCTAGAAAAATTCTCAAACTTTAGCATGGCCATATCAGGGACACCTACCTTATTATTACTATTATGTTGTTATTATTATTATTATTATTATTATTATTATTATTATTATTATTATTATTATTATTATTATTATTATTGAATTAGTGAAATGCTTGGGTGAAGATAAGAAGCAAATTCTATTATTATGCAACGAAATATATGAGAAAGGCGAATGGCCTGAAGATTTTACGGATACAGTGTTGATTCCAATACCGAATAAAAATAATGCCAAGAAATGTAAGAGTTCAGGACTATCAGTCTGATATTGCATTCGGCGAAGATTTTCTTGCGAATACCGTATCGACGTTTATATTCTAAGATGGAAGAATAGTTGGAGGAAGAGCAGTTTGGCTTCAGGAAGGGAAAAGGTACGAGAGATGCAATTGGACTGCTACGGACAAGATACTTAGAGAAGAATAAAGAAGTGTATGTAGTATTTGTGGACATAGAAAAGGCTTTTGACAAAGTGGACTGGAATAAACTGATGGGGATCCGGAAGGAAATTTGTGTGGATTGGAAAAAGAGAAGACTGTTCAGTAATCTTTATATGAAACGAGTCAAAGTCAGGATAGGAGAAGAAATGTCAGAAGGAAGTGAAATAAGAAGAGGAGTACGTCAACGATGTCCTTTATCACCTACCCTGTTCAACATCTACTTGGAGGATTTAGTAAAGAACTGTTTTCAGAACATGGAAGGAGTGATAGTAGGAGAAAGAGGAATAAGAAGTGTATAAGATTTGCTGATGATATGGCGCTGTTAGCAGAAGAGGAAATGATACTAAAAGATATGTTACTGGAGCTAAATGACAGCTGTGAGCAGTATGGGATGAAGATAAATGCAAATAAGACGAAGAGCATGGTCATAGGAAGAAAAATACAGAAGATAAACTTGCGAATTCTAAATGAGGCAGTAGAGGAAGTGGACAGCTTCAAATACTTGGGGTGTAATATAAGCAGTAACATGAGCTGCTGCCAGGAAGTCAAAAGGAGGGTAGCTTTTAATAGAAAAAGGAGCATCTTCTGTGAATCTCTGGAAAAAGAATTAGGGCCTACTAGTGAAGTGCTTTGTGTGAAGTGTTGCACTGTATGGAGGAGAAATATGAACATTACGGCGAAGTGAAGGCAAACGACTAGACGCATTTGAAATGTGGATATAGAGAAGAATAGAGCGTATGAAGTAGACAAACAGAATATGAAATGAAGCTGTGCTAGAAAGAGTGGGTCAAGAAAGAATAATGCTCAAACTAATCAGAAAGAGAAAAAAAGAATTGATTGGGTCACTGGTTACTGAAGGATACAATGGAAGAAATGGTGAATGAGTTGAAAGTACAGGGCAGAAGAAGATATCAGATGATAGATGGCATTAAGCTATATGGATCGTATGCGAAGACTAAGAGAAAATCGCAAGATAGGGAAGATTGGAGAAAGCTGGGTTTGCAGTGAAAGACCTGCCTTTAGGCAGAAAATGGCTTACTAGACTTAAAACGCCTTTCACGAGGCGATCGGGGTGCGGCAGTGACAGTAATTTTTTTTTTTGTGAACAAAGCGTTTTGAGGCAGGTGTTCTCCGATTACTTCGATTTCGCCTGTCAATTTATTCACACATTCTCCATCAGCATTCACATATCACCGCCCCTAGGCCATGCGACAGCCTGACTAGCTCACACACATACAAAACTGATCAGCTTCAACTGTCGGAAAGGAAACTGAAGGCGATAAAGAAGATAGTAGTATTAATTGTGTTTATCTAAACCCAAGGCCTTTATGAAATTAATATTGTGGTATACATAAAATTTAATGTAACAAAAACAGTTAATTTTGTTAAATTGTTTTCAGAACCTCAACAATAATGTGAACTAGTAATGATGGTAGAATGAGTATTTGCACTATCAATATACTTCAGCTTATGAGAAATCAATCCATGTCGCGTTCCCGTAACCAATCTCTCTCATACTCGTTATAATATTTTTCTCTTCCATCTTCTTCCCCGATTTCCCAGGAGAATGTTCTTCCCTTCAAGTTTCGCAGTCGAAATTGCTTCTTATATCCTCCCCACGCGAGCTACATGCCCTGCCAATACTAATCTCCTTGATTTAATAATACTCACAATACTCGTCGAGGGGCGCAGACTGCAAAGCCGTTCGTTATACAACCGTACTCATCCGTCTGTTAGCTTCATCCGCTTATATTAAAAATCAGCAATATAACTTATATAACGATCCGTTTCACACACTATTAGCATAATGGCTTTTCACGCTAGAGACCGAGTTCAAACCCAAGTAAGACCAAATAGAATTTGTGGCGCGAAAAAGTGGTAGGGAAGACATCCGCGTACTCCCGTTTCCACACCCACCATTTCAGAAATTATTATCATCCATACCACCAGGAATCAACAGGAAACTTTCGCACCATTTATTTATTATAGAACAAAAATTCCATGATATTCTTATGAGGGACATTTTGCAGTGAAAATTTATGACAGAAATCCTTGGAATCGAAATCAACGTCCTAGCAATCGATTACGCCACAATAAAAGTAAGCAATGCTTCGCCACATGTGTGGCTCAACGCTAGCGTGCCGGTCTTCCATCTAGGCCAGGGTTACACAACTGGCGAGAGAAGGGTGGAAAGCATGGGGAAAGCATTGGTTCCACGACCACAGTCCACCGGCGTTGACGTCACTGTGCCCCGTACGCAGTCACATAACACAGACATTGAATACAAATCCCCCAAGTCAATGACACGGGGGTAGAAGGAAGGGATGCGTGACGTTTTCGATGAGTGACGCAACGCCATAATTGTCGCCCTGTTCTGCAAGCCTGATCTAGGCGGCCAGATCGTGATGGAAATTGTGTGGACTAAGCAGGTGCGAAGAGGGCTTTTCTCGGAGTACTCGCGTTTCATTATCATCTGCAATAGGCTATATAAAAATATGCTGAGATGAATTATTGGTAGTACGAGTTTCCGGGCCCTAGGGCTTATCAGATATTCGTCTAAGAAGGGACTTTGCTGTAAGCGATGAGGCAGGATGGCCCATCTGTCAGCATCGGATTCACGAATGTCACATAGACCACCTGTCGGACTTGGAAAATAATCGTATAGTCTATGTAGAGCGCACTATTCATTCATAATTTTCTGCCCAAGGGCAGGTCTTTCACTACAAAACCCAGCATTCTCCAATCTTCCCTATTTTCCGCTTTTCTCTGCCTACGATCCATATATCTTTTCCTATCTATTATCAGATATCTTATTTTTTCCCCCCCGTTTACCTTCCAGTGCATTCTTCAGTAGGCAGTTTAGCCAGTGACCAAGCCAATTAGGCGCATAATGGATCAGTGTCATCATTAAATTAACTTTTCATTAGAATGCATATGTTATTCCTAGTCTAAGATAACATGAAATTAGTAGGGTCAAGCCCTGTAATACGGCCAATCTTTAAAAATGGCCAGAAATTAAATTCTGAATTGTAGCACCTTGGTAATCTGTCTGAACAACGTGAGAGTGCTTTGGCAAAGAAGTGCTATCCGTTGTGTTTGTGTATGAGCTGTGGTCCGTTTGTTTAGCGAGTATTTTAGGATATGAAGGTATTTATAATATCTCTTGCCCTTGGAAGCGAGTAAGAAATGGTGCTATTTTTTCAGTGTACGCATATTATATTTTATTTTATTGGGTTATTTTACGACGCTATATCAACATCTAGGTTATTTAGCGTCTGAATGAAATGAAGGTGATAGTGCCGGTGAAATGGGTCCGGGGTCCAGCACCGAAAGTTACCGAGCATTTGCTCGTATTGGATTGAGGGAAAACCCCGGAAAAACCTCAACCAGGTAACTTGCCCCGACCGGGATTCGAACCCGGGCCACCTGGTTTCGCGGCCAGACGCGCTGACCGTTACTCCACAGGTGTGGACGCGCATATTATATTTATTCACTTTAAGAGCTACTTTTTTCCTTAAGTACTGTTACTATGATGGTACGAGTAGCTTGCTTGTTTGTGTTCACTTAGCTTTGGTCTAAATTCCTATCCGTAGTGTCATTTGTCTTGCAGACCATTAACTATATCGATATGCACATTCTTGTAATATGGCCATGCAGTGGCTATTTTACAAGACTGAATGGCCGTATTACAAGACTATAAGAAATTCTGTAAGGGCAAGAGGTTTTGGACAAGGAACGTATTAATTGTCATCTGGACACTGAAAAATAAAGTATTTATATCACATTGGAGTATGAAAAAGGGCAGGCAAAACTTAGTTTTATGCTTTCAAGAATTGGTATCCAAAACTCTCTCGCTGAGAAAACCTGAGTCTTTTTCATTGGCAGTGTCTGTCATTCGTGGATTAAACAATATCCAGAAAGAGACATAGGCCTAACAATGTTGCAGTTTGAGATGTTGCTCTCCCAAGCTTGGGGAAAGTCATATTCCATTGAAAATGCTGTCAATGGATGCCGTGCATGTGGGCTTGTTCTTTACAATTCTGGAGCAGTTCCAGAATCTGCGTACTCTCCATCTGAATACTTCTCTCAGGTGGAAAACGAAATTTCTGAAGGGATGGAGGTAAACAAACACAATGTAATCAACAATTGGAGCAACAGGGAGCAAATCCAACAACAATGAGAAATTTCCAAGATTGTCTGAAAACTACAGCACATAACCAACAAAAAGGAAAAGTTCATTAACAAAAGCATCTATCTCGTCGGAAGGCTACGGATGACAATCAAAACAACATTCTAATGTTACGCAGATTATACGCTACACCACAAATAACAATGAGAAAAGTAGGTACAAGGGCGCAAAATGCTACAATTTAACTTCGCCTGAACAAATAAAGGAAAAACTGAATAAGAGATCGAATTCCAAGAGAAATAAACCAGTCAGAACAAAGTTAAACTAAGTAAAAAAAAACATCGTACTCTGCTAACAAGAAGTGTAGCTACTGTAATTGGCTATTCATCGATGACCATGATGGAGAGGTGTGGATGTTCTGTGTCCGTTGCAAAAACTGGTGTCATGAAGAACGTGCAGGAGCATCAAGAATGAAAAATTATTTGTGTTTTAACTATAAAAATGAAAACCAAATAAAGTGTGCACTTTCGTGGCCATATTACAAGACTGTCCTTTAAAATAGTTAATTATGTGGTTATGAGATTACCCCACTGACGATTTTTTAATATTATTTTTATTTTTCTCCATATATCTTTTTGAAATTCTATGTATTTGTCCGTTAAGTGTCTACTAACAATTTGAATTGACGATAACATAAATAATTACTCTAATTTAAGATGTGATTCACATTATATTCCAAAATAACTTGGTAAAGAAACACCTGAACCGTAGACAGAGAGCAGGTTCGTAATACTGGGATTATTTATTACTCCAGAAGCCATTCTGCATCAAAATTCAATGTGGATGAGAGATATACAATTTTTTTCTAAAACCGTCTCTTAGTGATAGGGATCTGTTACGTGCCAAAAGTCAACGGCACGAGTCTACCATCTTTACTTTTCTTTCAGAGAAAGCCACGCTAGGAATTTTATCGTCCTCGACAGGGTTCGAACACGCAAACCTTGGACCAACGGCTAACACGGTAATCACTAGAGAACAATTTCTCATCAGGAAACACCTACAGACAATGGGGCTTCTTCGAAGTTGATCATTATATATTAATTGCTTAAACAGTCGGTTCAGAAAATAAACATCTTGCAAGAATGTAATTTTTTAAGAACATGAAATCTCAAGAAAAGAATACCCTAATTTTGTAAAAACAGTTCTGAAACTTACCAAGGATCTAGAAATCAATTTAAATGCCTATAATTACGATAACAACTTCTAGCAGTTTAGGTGCCTAGGTGATTATTTATTCTACTCAATAAATCAAAAGCAATGCAAAAACAGAAAATCAAATCTATGAGTAGTGTTTTTTTCTGGCGTTCCGGAACCTTTTTGTTTTATTTTTCATCACAGAACCGAAAAATGTGTTAATAATTATGTTTTTGTTCTTTGAACTCCGCTTAGGCGTTGAAAATCTTAAAGTTGGACAAAAAAGAGGTTAAAAACGACAAATTTCCCGTGCAATGGACAAAAATCATCTCCCCGTACGTTATAATAATTGAGGAGGTCAGAAACAAAGGGGTGTAAGTGCACTTACGTTATCTGTGAGAAAATGTGGTTGAATGTAATTAAGATTTCGTAAATTCCTTGAAATTTTTTATTTCAATTTTAGTGTGTGGTGCGGATAAAAAAGATGTATCCCTTTACCACAAAATTTGAAATGTTTTAGCTTGTCCTGGAGGCACTTAGCTCATGTTTTTAGAAATGTCACTTGTATCCCTTTGCTTCTGATCCCCTCAATTATAGTCTACACAGAGTTCCGCCACCTTCTTGTCCAGAAGAAAACCACTGTGTATAAGTATTATCGTAGATCTTACATACCCAGATTGCTCGGCCTTATAGGCTTTGACGGTAACAACTTTTGTCAGGTTTACTATGCTGCCATCTAGTTGTTACATAAGAAGTCACGTCGTAACTCCCATTTGAATTGCATTTGCGACTGTACCGTCATCTCGTGTTCATTTACGGCGGACGGGTAGCGATCCTGGCGGTTGTTCTCTTCAAAGTGCTACCGATTTTAACATAGGGATGAGCTATCTGTTATAAATATGATCTAGGGTATTATGTAAGCACACATCGCTCAAAGAAAATGTATTGCCCTAACATAGGGGGTGACGATTTCCGGGTAACTGGTGTCTTTACCCGGTTACCCTAACAATTACATCCAATACAGAATAGTTGATATCGTGTCGATATTCAGAAGCAATAGTAACCAAACTATTACGCACAAAGTTTGAATATCTCGACATTCGATAAAATAGGAATGTTTCCTTCACAACAGACAAAATTCTCACCGAGAAGACTGTACACCATTAAACAAATAGTTTCTAATTAAAGTCGAGGAAAAAACATTTCATCCAGGATACTAATCTGTGGAGGAAATAAATTTCATTATCTCCTTATAATATAAAATCGACAAAGATATAAAATCCGAGTATAATTAACTGTAACACCCGCTTCAGCGCCTCACAGAGGCAATAAAACCAACTGTGTTGGCTTCTCCGCCAAGTACATAGTTAGTAGCACATTAAAAAGTGCATATATTAACAGACAGAGACAGTGCAAGCAGTGATGTGGCGCAGGAAATTATGTGCCCTCCACGTTCATTACCAGTCACTCAACCCTTCGAAAATATCTGTCTCCCTCCAAACCAGGCTTTAACTGGGTTACTAATGCTGTAGTCATCTTTCAGAGACGTAATGTACGATGTTTAAACCACAAGTAAGCGGGTTACCGCTACGTTCCATCCTAAACTTTTAACAACCAGACTCTGGATGAGCATGAAGAAACAAATGCTTAAATATGCTAAGAAATCTGCATAAATTAAAGAAATGCACGCATTACAAATATATTATCATCATTATCAACGAAACAGGGTTTGGGACTATATAATTCTGTACTATAAAATTCAAAAGTTTTGAGTTTCCTCCATCCACGTTTTCGTCATCCGTTAGGACTGTAATGAAGAGAATTTTTAGGTATTAATAATAATAGTTTTATCTTGTCAATATGTTCAAATTAATGGCACTCATACTCTTGAACATTTTGTTTACCTTTATCGTTTTTCTAATATTGCTTGTATGTCAATATTCCTGTCATGATACAAACATGTGAATCGCAAAGCTATCTTGGGAACCGCATTTCTAGACATTATTGGATTTGTGTATGCTCAGTTATATATGTAAAGTTAATATCAGTCAAAAAACTTAAGAAACGCAATTTGAAAAGAATATAATAACAAGTAGAGGAGAATTTTCTGAAAGTAATCGCGGATATAAATACACACACATGAGGGATATCATATTAGATAATTATAAACGAAACTTTGGAATGACAGTTAAAAGAAAAAAAAATAGGAAAAAAGAAGAAAAAATTGTCACTTTTTCTTACATTATCGTGGCCTGACAAACGAAGACATTGCGTGTACTGTAGAGCAGTGATGTCAAAGCAAGCGCATTTTTCTGACCTTGACGTCGTGTGCGGGCATTAAGCGCTAGGTATGCTAGGAGGAATAAGCAGCCTGTTGGATTAAGAAAACAGTGGTGCACAAACTTCAAACGGAACGTGAAATTTTATATCGTTATTTTTATATGGCTTCTTTTTGTTTGTTATTTTCTATGTTGTCTGTAAAACAAAACTACTAACACCTATTTCTTACCCTAATATTGCAGTTGTGTTTTAAACGTTAATAACATAATAAAGAGTAAAGAAGGAATATTCACACAAATTCCATAATAACTACAACTATACTGTACTAAGTGAATTAAACGTAAAGAAAGTGTTATCCCAAAGAAAGACACTGAATATGACATGATAAGTTGAAATTGATATTGATGATATCTTTAGCCTTATAATAGTAATCAAAACAATATTATAGTACAAAGCAAAGTTGTCTAGGTATATGTTTTAACTGTAACTGATATTACATAATAAAACTCTTATCGCATTATGCTTTTAGGTGATATTGGTGCGCAACTTTCTGTTATCAGAATATTAAATTATCTCGAAATCTGCTGTAGCTATAGAGCTGACGTTTTACCAACACATAGGCACATATCTTTTGTTTGTGATGTAACTGTATTTGCTTTGTTAATTCATTTCCTTACAAACAATTTCCATGCGAATATTTTCAAACATTTTAATACACTATCTCCAGTAATACGTATTTACGATATATTAGATTTACGAAAACATTGTTTTAGTACCTGTAAGGCTACTAAACAAACATATCTCAAAATTTCACTTTTCTGTAAAAAAGTTGAGAAAATATTCCTTTTGAATAAAAAAGCAAAGTTGTGAAAAAATGAACATTAAAATTAAAACTTACATTCTTATAATGAACTTATACTTCTCAGATAAATCTAAAAATTATCATGGATACAATTTCAATAAGTTCTCTTCCCTTTATTCATTGAATCAGTGCTGGCCATCCCTGTATATAGCTCGACCAAGCGGTATATACTATCTCTTTCGTCTGTCTCTTTCCTTTCCGCTGTAAAGCGCTCAGACTTTCCTGGACTCTAAAGCGCGCGTTTGCTCCTTTGGGCATCAGTTGACATCACTGCTGTAGAGAATTGTAGAGAAGAAAATAGATTTGAAGGAAAGCAGCTTTACTGGGGCAATATCTTAATAATAAAAATATAACTGAAAACATAAATGTCACTTCACAAACAACAATGAATGTACCTGCAAAAAAAAAATAAATAAATAAATAAAAAAATAAAATAAAATAAAATAAAATAAAAATGACCACACACGGTGTCTTGGAAGACTTAATAGTTTTTGACAGACAAGAGAAAGATCCTTATTTTTGCATCTGCTCTTCCTTTATAATGTATTCGTCTCTTGTACCGTAATAATATATATCCTGTTGATTTTAATATCTAATTGTATATGTGCCAAGTCTGAAATGTATTCCACATAGAGAATAAAAAACGACCAGATAAATGAAATTTGACTGCCCTTATGAACAGACTCATGTCTTTATGTTTTATTTCCTGTCCTCCCCCAAATCTACAAAACACTTTACAGTATGCTGCTATTGTATCATAATTTATACTGCAGAATTGCAACCGAAAGTCTGTCCCAGTGTGATATAATTTTAGTAATTTTCATTATGAAATAGCTAATAACTGCAGTAATACCAGTATATCAAGGTACAAGATACGTCAGTCCAAGTGTTTATAGCTCACTATGTTTTATCCACACTTTTATGCCACATTACGATAACTAATAGAGGACATTAAGGGTATGGAGCCAGGACTACTTTAGTATTTAATATATTACGTCGTTAAAGCCACGCATTGTACGAGCTGGTGAGATTATTTTAGTTATAAAATATAAAAGAATGTAATTTGTTTCAAACTTCAGTTATAATAAATTAATAGTAACCATTAATTTAAATTTCATTCCTGAATACTGCGTGCAGCACTTCTCGAAATTTATTATTCTAAATATAACATGATTGCAGAGTGATATGTTTTACACAGAGTAAGATATGACGACTTGGCGTTTATTTAGGAGCTTGATATCTCTAAATTATAACTTCTTCACTGCAGCATGCTTAAGTTATTAGTTTATATCCGCGTGCACTATATTTTCTTACTTTGAATGCCACGATATCATAATTTCGACACATACTAAATCTCAGAAATGAATTTTAATAATAAAGTTGCAAAAGCAAACCGGTGTATACTAGGAGAAAGGAGATGGCCTTCTGATTCGAAGCCGCTCTCAAGCACGAGTTCGAAACCCGCACGGATCGATTGCTTGGTTGGAATTTTGTGAGACTTTTCAACTGGAAGGTGAATGTCAGATAATTCATGGCAAATCTTTCATCTCATATCGACATAATACCACAGTCTAGTATATACAGTCACGAAGCTCAATACGTAGTAAATATGCATCCATAGATAGTTGCTAACCACTAGGATCGCTACTATCGCCTCATCACAGACAATGCGAAATAGTACCTTCACAGTCAATTGTTCCTAGTACTCTCATAAACTCAAGCTTCGTGACTGTATATACTAAACTGTGATAATACTCTCTTTCCGTCACCAACTCCACAGTCGCTAGATAAACTCGCAATAATAGTAAAGCATTTTAAATAATTTATTAAAATAGGAAAAAGTAAAAGACAAGGAGAAAGGGGGCATGGAGAGAAAAAACAAGTATGAAAAATATAATATCGATGAAAAAAGTTAGAGTAAAATGGTTATACAGAGTTCGCAAAAAAAATGTATACACTTTTTGTCAGACTGTATCGGGATATTGATATTGTCAATTGATTTCAATTACGAGTATATTGTATGTTATATTACAATGTTAAAGTTTTTAACATATTTAATTTTTTTAATCCCTTTGTGCTTATTAGGTAATTCTTGATGAATAATTCAGTCTTTAATATTTCTTTTATGTTTTTTATTTATATTTTCTATATCTGGATTATTTTATTGAGGTAATTCAGGTTATTTATTTGGTAGTCATTTAATTTCCTTTGGTTTGATTTTATTAAGTCTTTCGCTCAACAAATGTCGGTACTTTCATCACGATAGTGAGAAAACAAAATGGCTGGAGCACGTTTGACGTTCGAGCAGCGAAAATGTGTTCTGAAGTGGTTTATGAGATTTGATAATGCCGTTGAAGTGCAGCGTCAGTGGAGGTGGGAGTAAGAAACAGAACCCCCAACCCGCCTAACAATTAAACGCATTATTGACAAGTTTGAGGCGCATGGAACGATTTGTGATATTCACAAAGGAAGATCGGGAAGACCGCGTACAGCTACAAGTCCTGGAGAAGTGCATCTCCAAATGTTACGCACATCAATTTTACCAGGTGTACCTGCGCTTTAAGTGATGATGAGGTCTTATACCAACAGGACGGGGGCGCCACCACATTACCACCTAGCCATATGAGCTTCCCTGGATGACAATCTGCAGGGACATTGGATTGGACGAAAAGGGTCCATTGCGTTCCCTCCACGGTCGCCAGATCTAACCCCTATGGATTTTTACTTGTGGGGAACTGTGAAAGATCAAGTCTATCGACGTAAGCCGTGCACGCTGGAGGACCTTCGCCAGGAGATTACAGCGGCATGTGCAGCGATCTCCAGGCCGCCAACGGCGAACATTTTGAACATCTAAAGTAATCATGTACTTAACTGAAGACAGTTCTACATGTGTGATCAGTATTTAAATGTAAAACAAACACATAATAAATAGTTTTCGTTCCTTAAAGAGTGTATTTTTTTTGGCACACTCTGTATTGTAAACAAAGAAATGTGTGGAATAAGGTGTTGTAACAAAAAAAAAAAGATGGTTATATTCAATAAGAAACTAAAGTGGAAGAAAATAAACATTCTATGCTACAGAAGAAACAGAAATTAATATGTCAATGAATTTTGTTACTATTTTTGACGGAGAGCAACGTACGCCTTTCTTTTCACTAAGAATGTGTAGGGTGACTTTGGAATTGAACGCCACATAAAAATGCAACTCCTTCTCTTGTTCTCTTTGTATCCCACTTGTTCTTCTCGTGTTTCTCTCGCTCCCTTGTTTTGCCTTGTTCTTCTTGTATTCTCCTTGTTCTCCTTGCATTCCCTTGTTTCCTTATATTTCCCCTGTTTCCATGTATTCTATTTGTTCTTCTTGTCTTCCTCTCCTTTTCTTTATCTTCACTTTGATATCCTTGTCTTCCGCTTGATTTCCTTTTCTTGTTCTCTTTGCATTCCCCTTGTTATCCTTGTATTTATCTTTTCCTCCTTGCATTCCTCTTATTCTCCTTATATTCCTCTTATTCTCCTCGTATTCGATTTGTTCTTCTTGCCCTCTCCGCGTTCTCTTTATATTCACTTTGTTCTTCTTGCCTTTCCCTTCATCTCAATATCTTTCTCTTGTTCTCCTTGTAATCACTTTGTTCTCTTTGTATTTCGCTTGTTCTTATTGTATTCCTCCTTATTCTCCTTCTATTTCCTATACTCTCTAAGTTTTCTCCTCATTCTGTCTTCACTTTGTTCTCTTTGCATTTCCCTTGATCTCCTTACCTTTCCCTTATCGTCATCGTATTCCTCTTGTTCTCCTTGTATTCCCACTTTTCTCATTGTCTTGCCCTTGTTCTCTTTATCTTATCTTTTTTCTCTTTGTATTCCCCTTCATCTGCTTGCCTTCCTCTTGTTCTCCATGTATTCCTCTCGTTTTCCTTATATTCCTCATTTTCTCCTTTTATTCTTCTTGTTTAATTTCTCGCCCACGATAGATTATCGCAGCCAAACGTAGTTCCACGTAATGAAGTGCACTGGAGCAGTGGTACTCATTACGCGGCCCGCGGGTCGCATGTGGCTCTCAAAGACATTTATTGCTGCTCTTGAGCTAATATTACTATTACAATTCTTTTTCTGAGAATTGTTTTTTTTTTTTTTTTTTTAATTTCTGTAATAATGTGCAACTGGAGAAAACTTTGGTTACCCTGCATCATTACTGCTAGTGAAGGAGTTCAACAATGACACGTAAGCTATTTGTTTTCTTTAAAAAAAGCTAGTATCATGTCCCACGTGCTTATTATGTGTTGATATAATAATAGGCTATAAATATGTTATCTTGATATAGTTATATTACAATAGCGTACATTCAAATTTTGATAACAAGTATCCAAAACATTCCCAATCAAGGATAGAAAACCTGAAAATGTTAAAAATGCCCGTAATATCTGAACAGAAAGTAATGTATGCCACTGTGCATAAAAACGAAATGAATAGAAAAGCATCGTATCACGTAGTACAGTGGTCGTTAGCACTCGCTGAAATGGGTAGAGTGCATGGAGGCTAAGGAACTCTGCTCCGTCGTGCACAAGGGATAGAGAGGCAGCATACCCGCCAGCAGCGACGATTGCACGCTACGGCTGTGTCTTGTCCGCGGGTAAGGAACACTAGCTCGTACGTGCAGTGTTCTGATGATCCCTAACGTAGTAGAAATGAAGCCATTTACAGATCCATAGATTTTAAATAGAGCCTTCTAGCTGTATGTGACTTTTTATTTGATAAATTTTAAAATTCAAAATAGATTACGGATTTACAAATGAAATAGAACACCAAATCAATCTGCTCGTAGTGATATGATTTTCTTACAGAAGAGTAGCAGAGTCCGCCCTTAATCTTCAAGAATACTAAAAATGTTAGTTATTTTATATTTAAATAATAATAATATTGTTCTAAATACAGTACTTAAAAATCCGCCTATTTTGTTAAGTTTCAATACTGTAAAATACATTGTGACTCTCGGCAAATTACTATTTCTTATTTTTGGCTCTCCTCTAATTTTTAGTGAGTACCACTGCACTAGAGTAAAGCTCTGCAACCTGTTTTTTTTTTTTTTTTTTTTTTTTTTTTTGCAAAAACTCCATGTATTACGTGTCATTTGTCTAACAGCGGGAAAAATTTCGATAACAAGTCTAAGTATGTAATCAATTCAAGTGGGATTCAAATTCTCGTTCCAGTGCGGCCTCAGAACACGAGCCCCGCTCGCTAATCCCTAGACCACGCCGGTGGCTACGCTGTTATAACGAAAGGAAGAAGGATGTGAAAAGAAAGAAGAAAGGAAAAAGCGTAACAAAAAATTAGATATATGAAGAAGAAAATAAAGAGAATGACAAAACTGTTGAAAAGAGGTATCTAATTTTATTGCAGTTTTGCATACGATCGCCTTCTGTTGTCGGAAGCGAGACTAGGTAACTGTTGAAGTGTATGCAGCCGCCCACGTGCAGTGCACACAAGACAGTTCACGTTGAATTAAAACAAGAAGTGCAAACCCGAGCACGACGCAGACTGCATCCGAGTTGATATATCGCCTCGTTAAATCTTTTGGCTGTCAGCAAGTTTATTTAACCGCCTTGCATGCAGTTCATTTTGAGATTGTTCAGATGCACCCGTCACACACAGCGCACGGTTCATAAACACCTATTAATGACCATTTGACTTAATATAACTCAAATTCTCCGCTATAATCCAGACGGTGCGGTGGCGTTTTCATGTATACTGTAGTAACGACGATAGATGGAACTGAAGAGCTCTCTCTTGTCACACAGATACAGCAGAAATGGGTAAATTTTAATCGCTACTTTACTGTTTGTGCAAGAGACTTCATACGGTACCAAGAACTACGGAATAAGAACTATCGAATCCATTAAAAAAACTATCGGTTTTTAGTTTTAAAATACCCGAGTTAATTAATTTGATTTTCAAATTAGGATACAAATTAAAATCTGAATCTAATTTCAAACAGTTTTTTTTTATGTATGTGTAGCAAATTCATAACATATTAACGAGTTGTGGAATTTCCCTAAGGGACAAAATATCGAACGAAAAGCTAAGCACACTACTGAAACTAAGGATCTTGTAAAGCGAGCAATGAAGACAAAATGGAAATGGAAAGGACACGTAGATACAACAATCACTATGTGAGATCCCTACATCAGCAGGAGAGCACAAGGAAAACCAAAACTCAGATGAACGGGCATGTTTATAAGAGAGGTAGACAAACAATGGTCATCAGGTCAAGAGTTGGGAAGGACAGGAAAGTGTGGAGAGAAATAGAGAAGAAGGTATCCAATGAATCTGACAAGCAAACATTCTGACGAGGGCAGATAAAAAGTTAAATATTTATCTTCTACCATGTTAATAATGTCAAAAGAAATGCTTACACAAATTTTGGCTACTCGAGCGCAATTACGAGGGCCGTAAAAAAGTAAGTTCGCCAGGGGTCGTTAACAGAAAGGAAACACAATTTCATTGGAAAATTATTGTAACAGACACAGCAATTGTAGAACTATTTTTCAACATATTCCCCACCGGAATTGATACATTTGTCATACCATGGGATAGACAGAGAGGTCCACACCTGTGGAGTAACGGTTAGCGCGTCTGGCCGCGAAACCGGGTGGCCCGGGTTCGATTTCCGGTGGGGCAAGTTACCTGGTTGAGGTTTCTTCCGGGGTTTTCCCTCAAGCCAATATGAGCAAATGCTGAGTAACTTTCGGTGTTGGACCCCGGACTCATTTCACCGGCATTATCACCTTCATCTCATTCAGACGCTAAATAACCTAAGCTGTTGATAAAGCGTCGTAAAATAACCTACTAAAATAAAACAAATCGACAGAGAGGTGCAGGCAGATGTCAAACGCTGGTTCCAATCCCAGGCGGTTGACTTATACGTCACAAGGATACAAAAATTGATCCCATGGTATGACAAATGTTTCAATTCCAATGGGGAATATGTTGGCAAATAGCATAACAATGCCTGTATCTGTTTCAATAAATCTTTCCATGCAATTATTCTTTTTTTCTGTAAACGGCCCCAGGGAAAATCACTTTGTGGGCGGTCTCGTAATTGCGGTCGAGTGGCTAAAATTTGTATAAGCACTCCTTTTGACATTATTAACATGGTGGTAGAAAAAAATTTAACTTTTTTATCTGCCCCCATCAGAATGTTTGCTTGTGAGCAGGCAACGTAATTAAGAATAAGGAGGGATTGGTTTATAACAGTATAGTGTAGTAGTATTCAATCTTATTTGCTAGCATACTCCCAAATATATTTGTACTCCCAAATGTATTGCAAATATAATAATTAACAAAACACTATGATTTTGTACTAAAATACATTTTTATTATTATTATTATTATTATTATTATTATTATTATTATTATTATTATTATTATTATTATTATTATTATTATTATAGGTCTAGTAGTTATTGATGTAATAATAGTGATGATTAACGTAAAATGTTATTAAGCAAGGAAAAACTAGAGTTGATATTGCAAAAGAAACTATAATATAATACCATAATTATCAACAAGTATAAAAAAATAAATGTATTTCAGCATTTTTACATATGTAATCAGTGGCACGCGTACAATCCCGCGTACCCCTAGGGATAGGCGTACCATAGTTTGAATATCACTGATATATTGTATAGCAGTGCTTAACAGTGAAATCACAAAAGTATCCTTAAGGGACAGTGGGTGATGTGATAAAAGAAGAGTATTTTCTCTTCACTCGCTAATTGCGAGAGAACACTTGTTAAACAGTAAGAGAGACAATCACTGCAGGCGCAAGATTGGCATTTGACAGATAATGTGTAAAAGTGAGCCTAACAGTAATAGCGAACACGTAACTTTACTCTATGTAGAAAATTATCAAATAAGGAGAACAACCACACAATCAGAGCTTCGAATTGTCCATACAGTACGTTCAAATGCACCACTTCTGTCTAGGAGACCTAAGTTTGTTACTTAACAGCGTACTTCAAACTTCATCAAAAGAAACCGACTTGGGTTAACATTAATTATTCTGTTGGCAACATTTCAATTAATGATAAAATTTAAAAAAAAAATTGAGCCGTGCATGCCGGCTCAGCCGCCAGGACAACCTACTACACCTCATTTTAACTGGGACGACATCTATACTATGAGAATTTCCTACCTTTCATCCTTATTGGCCAGCAGAAATTATGGGTGTGTAAGAGAGGGAGACCCGAGCTCAGCTGAATAGTTGCGGTAGATTGCCATGACACTCAGAAATATCTAGGGATGTAGTGAGAAACAACTAGTGAAAATGTATTGGGTATTCGGAATCTATCATCATGTAGGGTATAAATGATTAATAGACTCGGAAACCTGTAGGCAGGTAGTGAAGGTTATCTAGTGTAAAGTGTATTTCGTCGTTGTTCCTGCAATAACTCCTATGTGCAAAATATAAAGTTGTTCAGTAGGAAGAGAAAACATTAATTCAGTCTATGGCAGCAGTAGATAGGAGACGGTGAATTCTTACATTTTCGAAAGAAAGAAACAAAATTACATATAGGAGATTTTATTATTTGCTGTATCACTATTTAAGTTATTAATACAGCAAAAATCTGAAAATCTGTAAATATGTCACATACGAGTTATTGCAGGAACGACGATTTGCTACTCGGATTCTATTCTACACATGTAGTCAGGTTCAACTAGTTAACGTGATGTTTAGTATTCAGGACATATTTGTTACACTTACAAGGAGAGGACATGCTCTGTATATCACCGAATGGAATAAGATTGTGTGAGATGAAAGTACAAGACGTACTGTTTAAAGTGATACCTGATATGTGTGGCCAATGACCCCTCGTTTTGAAAATATTGGCTATTGTTTGTGACATACTTCCGTTAAGTGCTCAATAGGGAAGCATTAGACTGTGTAACAGCGTAGTCCATATTGTTGGATGCTGAGTTGTTATCCAGGCAACCTGAGTTCGAATCTTAACTGGTCCTACATTTTTTTCTTTTAATAATGATTAATATTGTGATCACAGTTATCTATTTACATACCTATATCATATTTCTCAATGTATTGAATGCTTCATCATGTTTAAACAAATTACTAATTAACTAACATTGTATTGTAAAGGATAAACAATAAAATACTGCTCACGTAGGAAGGTAAGACGTGTCACTGGTGTCTGTTTTATTTCTGTAGCAGCTATTCCATTTCATTTTGTACCCGATTCATTATGTTGTCATAGGAACACACAAAACATACATACATGCACAGCAAATGAAAGAAGGTTGTCCACAGTCACACACATTTTTTCGCACTTCTGCTGCGAAACAGATATCCTTCACATTCACAAACACTTCTTGTTCGTTTATCAATTTTGATGCATACCACGCATTTTTCAACATGGCTTTGATTGCCTGGATGACAACTCAGCATCCAACCACATGAGCTACTCCGTTACACAGTTTAATGCTTCCCTGTTAGGCACCTAAGGGAAGTATGTCGCAAACAATAGCCAATATTTCCAAAACGAGGGGTCATTGGCCACCCATACCAGGTATGACTTTAAACAGTGTGTCTTGTACTTTCATGTCACAAAATCTGATTTAATTCGGTGATATACAGAGCGTGTCCTCACCTTGTTAGTATTTGTAAACATGTAGAGAACGTCAACCAGCTTAGACTTGAAAACGGCCGTTATACAGTGATAGTCAGTCAGTGCGGTATTGCGATAGATTTAGAAATCCGCCTAGTCGCAGTTAGATGTTGGAAACAGTATTTAGACTGTTCAAAAATCTGTCTCGGCGTAATTGTGTCAATGGGAGAATGTGCACATTTATATTAGGCTTACATTAATTCAACACACTCATGGAATTATGATTCCTACGTACCATTACTAAAATCTTGTTTAGGTATTTAAAATTGGCATTCAAAAGAGCCTTTGACTTCTAACTCCTGAATTCTACGTAACGCGAATAGAACAATGGAAATTATACAAGTCTTAACATACGAACAGCTTTGGGCATCAAAAGCTTTAAAACGCCGTACTACGACCTCTTTAAGCCCAGGGAGGATAAGGTGGTGTGAGTTAGAATGTTCTGTGTCTGCACACCTAATAAAATTGGAACGGGGCCCGGAAATTTGATTACTATATCACAATCCGTACTATGAAATGAGATAATGGCCTGACTTCATTAGTGTACCGATAATGACACTTGTGCAGTTCTCTTGCCATCAAGTCTTAGTTACATCCAAGATTTACACCATAATTGCCAGCAGAACTGCAGTTAAGCTGGGAAACGCACGAGCCCGCAAGAATGGAAGTTATAATAAATTACTTTCAAGATATCACTGGTATAATTTTGAGTAGAGTATATTCTACTGATTTGATCTGTTCGAAAGTCTGTAGACACATGCACCAGATAGTTGAATAAGTAAACAGTAACGTGACCACACATTAATAACAACAAACATAAATATTGCAAGAGAAGAATATTAAATAGATTGAGAAGTTTTGTGAAGATACATCACAAAAATGTTAAATAGTTCGAAGATAGGCGTTGTGGAAAGCAAACATGGAGAGATAAATTATAAACAATTTTTTTAAATATAATAAGCCATTTTGAGGTAAGATATGCGAAAAGTAATAGGCCTAAATACAGTTGAAAATTAAAAACATAATTCTGCCCTTATAACTTAAAAACTTTAACTCAGGTTAATAAAATTTTACAGGAAAGAGCTTTTTATTATCTATCAATTTTTTTGCTCTAAATTTTAATATGAATACTTTAAGACTGCTTCGAAGGGAGTTAGGACAGAGAGAAATAGTAAATTTACAACATAGACCATATGATAATTACATAATATGTCCAAAATCTAGAATATATCGGACTTACGACTTTCTGATTTATTAAAAAAAGGCCAGAATTCTGTTAATATACCTTTACTTCATAAATATGAACAAGTTTTATGGAAGTATATTTTTTGGAAGAAAAAAGAAGAATAAAAGCTGCAAGCAAACTAGACACAATCATTATTATTAGAAACAAATTAAGTGAAACATAATCCTTGTTAAATAAGCTACAAGTAAGTTTTGCGAGAAGAAATCTCGTAATTTTTAATTCACAAACATATATATTGTAAGTTTATAGAAAAATAATAACACAATTAGTTTAAAAGAAGTAAAGAATGATTTAGTAAGTTTTAAGATTATATTCAACTTCAAGAAAATTTACGAAGAATATCTAAAGTAAAAAACTGATAAAGCAATTTGAAGGTAAATCTTATAACAAATGAACACATTATACCATTTAGACGTAATTTCATAAATGAATTTAGAAGTCACGTTTTTTGAAGAATTAAGAATAGCTTGGCGATGCCATTTTACAATTCTAAAGCTCCTAATTATAAACAGTTTTGCAGATACGAGTTATGGAAGAATAAAATATCAAACGTGGTCGTGACATTCAGTACAATGACGGGATTAATCCTTGAGCAAACTTGAACTTGCAGAAACGGAAATGAATAATACAGAGGCTTGTTCATTAACCGAATGTCTTCTTTCTCAACGTTTAGATTAGAAATCAAATTTCAGTACGGTACGTGTATTAATAGAACTATGGAAATAATTAATCATTATTCTCAGAATATTAAACGAAATTAAGCTAATTTTTGCTCTATCTGAAACTTTACGTATACGTAGAGTAGCACCTGATATGAATTTTCAAGTAATTTTCTAATTGAAACTTATATTGATTCATTCGAGGAAGTGTACTCTGCACCTCGTATATAATGCAAAGAATGCACACATAGAACCGTAATTGAAACGTTATAAACTCAACGAGATTATTTTATTAATGCTGCTTTCCACAAACGCCTACGTTGCATAAACTGTTAAGCTTCCCCGGTGCGAAATTTCATTTAAATTCTCGGAAAGCACAAGAGCGTCAGGTGTGAGCATGCTTTCAAGTAGAAATACTCAGAACTCACCGGTCCGAACTGCTCGAAGTAATTCTTGACGTCTTCTAGCGTCGTGGGCGCCGACAAGCCGCCCACAAATATTTTCTTCGTCCGTGTGACCATCTGCAACATAAAAACATTACGATTAAATTCCAGGACGGTGTAAACTTTATACAAAGTAGAATCAATGTTTTCGCTGCCTGGTGATAGTGAGACATTGCTTTGCGACTACGTGAACATAGTACCACATATAATAAATTTAAGTTCATCGGCAATATTCGATCAGTAGGCCTATACAGCCGTGAATATACGAACAATGTTAGCTTACGTGAAATTTGATACATTGGCAACAAGGTAGTCCATCATATACAATTTTAGACAAAGAATAACCGAAATTCTGAGAATACTTCAACTACATTCCGTTTCTGAAATCTATAGAGTAAGTCGACGCATTTGGTTGGAGCCGATGACAAGCGAATGAGCGGAACCTATCAGTCCTGGACTGTGTTGCGGGCTGCATCGGCTCATGGCCGCTAAGGGGTAAGATGCGCGTGGCAGAAGGTGATCGGTAGAGTGGCATTTTAGACCACCTGCGCACAGGACTTGTTTCTCTCCTATACTCTACAGATTCCAGAAACGGAGTATAGCTAATAATGAACATTACTTAGGCCGTAGTGGAGTGTGTAAGTGGTCAAATATGCGGCCCTATCCCGCCACACATAGTTTCATATCTGCAGTATACATCGGCAACAAGCGATAAGTCTACTCGCGTTGATGTTTGAACTACGTAAGCTTAAGTGTGTTACAATGGGAGCATCTTTTCAACATTTGAATGCAATGTTAATATAATTTTTGTAAATTTAGTTACGCAATAAACGAAATGCTGTTAATTCTCCAACTATTGTATATTGAAGAAACCATTGACTCTAGCGTAGACTAGTGTTTAAGTAGCGAAATTGTTGTTGAAGGTAGAGGTAATCTTCAACTTTCCAGCTAAAAGGTAGCCTTCAGTGGATTCTCAAAAACGTTTTTCATGACATAGCAGCAATTGTACCAACGCTGATAGAAGTACATCGCGAGGAAAATTACTATAAAGGTGTATATGAATAAGGTAGCCTGCCATAACTATGAAACAACCTTCCGAGGCAGCCGTCGTCCACGAAAGAATATATTACATAGATGTACATAAATCAACAAAATTAAACTCCTTGCTAACTACAGATTGTTCAGCAAAAATGAAAGACAATTCGCAGTTCAAGTATTATACGTATAGCTAAACATAGGCTACATAAATAACCAAAAACAACCCGTTTGTAAACCAATGAATATCAAATCAACACGAGTTATAATCTCCTGCTCATCTATTACAGAGATATAAATACATAATCAAGACCAATCAATTCATTTGTAAACATTAGATTGCCAATATTCAACATGAAACACAATCTGCAGGCCATATAATCCTACATAATTATATTTCATAAACAATTATCTGCAAATACTACACTGCCAGAACAACTTTGAAGTCAATTTTTAGTTCATTTATTATATGGATAGGTTACACAAGACATAATAAAAAATTATTTGTAGAAACTAAATATCGCATAGTAATATAAGAAAATTTCTGGTAATACAATATTTACATATACAAAATAGTGAACATTATATTTCTAAGTTGTTCTGGATAGGACAGACTTGACTAATGTAAAGAAACTGCTGACGAGACAATGTATTCTTAACAAATATGTGGTCCACAGCTGTGAAGTAACGGTTAGCATGCCTGACCATGAAACGAGCGAGCTCGGGTTCAAATCCTGGTTGGGATAAGTTATCTGGTTGAGGTTTTTTCAGGGGTATTCCTTCAATCCATCAAGAGCAAAGGCTGGGTAACTTTCGGCGCTGGGCCCTGGATTCATTTCGTCGGCATTATCATCTTCATATCATTCCGGCGCTAGATAACCACAGTAGCTGAGAAAGCGTCGTAAAATAACCCATTAAAAATATATCGGATAAAGATGCATGAAAATCCGAAGTGTGGGTCTAGAGAATAGCTGTAAGAAATCATTCGGTATCTAATTCGTTAAAGATTTCATAAACTTTAGAGGATACATTCTTTCGGCATAAAATTCGGGGTAAGGGATATTACCAAAATGAAACTGAGCCCTCACAGGTAAATATGAAGGAGAATAAAAAGAATAATTCACTTTATTATCTCGGCTGATTTTTTTAATGGTGAGGTGATCCTATTTTCCAACACTCGTGGTGGATACTGGGAAAATAAAATAACCATATAAGACCTGACATTTTTATCGTCCAGGTCGGGTTGAGAAATTTAGAAATAATAGGGATCTATTTAAATGAAATAATAAACGATGTGGAGATAAAAGTCAGGTTTGTTTCAATAAAGGTAAAATGTATTAGCAATGGAAGTGGATTTTTGGAGATGTGTCATGATATTCAGGAAAGATCTATCGTCCTCAGTGAAGCAGTAATTAGGAGAGGGAGAGATCGATTTATTATCGAAATGATATCTCCATATTTTTTTTGTTACATGTATTCGCGGGGATGTTCTGGCGACTTGGTTAGACTTAGCTACCCACTCAGATGGTTCACATCCTCTCGTCACTTGTCAGAATCGGACAGATTTAGGGCCACCTTGGGCAGGGTTCTGCATTGACGCTCGTCGAGGCGTAAAATCAGAGAGTTAGACGAACGGGGTTCTCCAAAATCGACAAACTAATTGGATGTTATGGGAAATCCAAAGTTTAAATTTAGAGATGACGTATTTCGCGCCCAATAAGAAGAGATCGTGGTTCAGCTTATGAGGTCACTTTGGACCAATAGAGAATAGATTTTAGGCCGGTTGAGTGACGTAGTTTTTAGCCAATAGGATAGTTAGTTTTAGCATAGGATAGGTTTTTATAAATAAGGGTGACGGGGAGCGGAGATGAGCACAACATCTCATCGTGTCGGCGGCCCTACATACAGGACACAATCACAACATCTCATCGTGTCGGCGGCCCTACATACAGGGCACAATCACAACTTCTTATCGTGTCGGTGGCCCTACATACAGGGCACGATCACAACTTCTTATCGTGTCGGCGGCCCTACATACAGGGCACAATAACTACTATTTCGCTTCGTGTCGACAGGATCACAACTTCTTATCGTGTCGGCGGCCCTACATACAGGGCACAATCACAACATCTCATCGTGTCGGCGGCCCTACATACAGGGCACAATCACTACTCCTTTTCGCGGCGACAGGACAACTACTACTTCGTTTCGTGCCGACAGGATAACTACTTTTCTTCATGTAGACGGCGCGACATCTTTTTTTTCGTGTCGGCGGCCCAACTTAATAGTCTTTCTTCCGGCGAAGACTCGATAGATAGAACTTTGTCATCGGCGAGACCACTCGTCAACGTTTAGGAGCTTCGATCATAGTGTACTGGGCAGAGTATTGAATTTATAGTATCGGTTAGGTCTTATTCAGAGTGGCCATAGAGTCGATACAGAAGTGCGACCAACGATTGAATTATAAGTCAGCCGGAAATACATACTCTAGGGTTTACCAAGTGAATACGACAATAAACTTATAGTTTTGGAGTTTACACTGCCTTTTATATAAGTAGCCGGCTTGGTATTATTCCCGACATCATCTTATACCACAACAGTACCTCGGCTACCCTGAGTGAATCTCACGCAACACCGAGCCGCACCCACCCACAAATGGTCTCCAACGTGGGGTCACAATAACCAACACCCACCCTCATCAGTGTTGCAGAGATTATTGTTTCTGTATCTGGAACCAAGATATGCAGGTTCCATCAATACGATAGAATTTTTGGGTGGAAACAAAAACTAAATGCAATTTCCATTCATAAGGATGAACAAAGAAGAATTCTGTGTCCATTCCCATTAGTCCAGTCTCAGTTCGTTATAAGACATCATGTCGATAAAATAATAGAGGACAGATAATGTAGGATAATGGTGAAATGTCGACTCATTATCTCACTAGTTGTATAGGAATTTGTGTAATAATCCTGTCGAAGTAGTACAGACAGGTTATTTAGTCCCGACAGCTCGGCGACGCGAAAGAGGGGAAGTAAAAGGAGTAGTGGTGAGAGCTTCGTAATAGAGATGAGGGTGAGCGGTCGGTAAAGGAATGCAGTACAGCTTAACTGTACTAGAAACAAACCGCTCTACCGCACGCACGACATCCGATCGCTGCGAAGACAAGCGAGTGACTAACCCAAAAAACCCTTGTCGTAACTAAAAGGACTCGCCCTACCCAGGCGCACATCGCCGGTGACTGTCAGGACTAAATAATCGTACTGTAGTACAAGATGGATAACTTGAAAATGTGTATCAATTTTATTAAGCCGAAACCAGTTGAGAAGAACCAATGATTTAGTTGCCAATGTTCGGCATTATGCTACCCATACCAACAAGATTATGTCCGATACCATACGATATAGGAAAACATAAGTAAATATTTCCGTAATCGATTTCATCTAGGAAAAATACAGAGAAATGGTAGATGTAAAGTGTAAAAAAGTTTGTGCGAGATCGTGCGTATTTGCTTGGTTTCCGCACAAAACCAACCCGCGGTAAGTCTAAAATTCCACATTCAGTATTCCCAACCTAACACACATAACAATTTCCCTCTTCTTACCGCTTAAGTGACATATTCATTTTACTGCTTTAGGCTTTGAACATATTATTTCTAGAGACGTTCAATATAGTAATAATTATAAATGGGAAACTTACCACTGCAATTTCACCTAAATTGCACTGTTAATTATTGTTTTTAAATATTTGCAAAAATTAAGTAAACTCTACAACTCCACTAAAGTTACTGCATTTCGTGATGCATGTAACATTAAGGAAGCCGTTTGTTTTAAGTTCGCATTTATAGACTGGGGGAAAAAAAAGACAGACGTATATCACGGCCTGCTGGAGTATAGTAAACACAGAAAACATTTTAAAGCAACAATGTTGAAGAAAGATATTTTTGTTTTCCAAAATTGCCGTCATTGAACAGAAACCAAGATGGAGATTTCATTGCAACTAATTAGAAATTCCTCTTTCAGGTATGTAACAAACGATCTTCGCACAAAATAATGTACGATACACGAGCGGTATGTTTTCTTTCAATTCTCGGAAATTAAAAAAGCTCAACTACGTTTCGCTTTTTCAAACTTTTCCTGGAACATGAAAATTTCAACATACCGCTCTTGTAACGCATATTACTATTGTGGAAAGACACTTCTTCAGTAGGGGCACTGGTTGGTTATAGAAGACTAGCAACTGGAATAGGACGACATCTGCAGACATTGTGAAACGAAATGATGATTGTAATGATTATTATGATGACGATTTTGTCAGTTACAGGGTTGTTGCAGCAAGGAATAGGAGTCAAGGAGTTGCAAATTTCCCCCACCCCCGCACCCGACATCGTCTCCAAGAATAAACACGGATCCAGGAGACAATTACTTGGGGTGATTGATGGCTGGCAGTTAAGAGCAGGATGCAAGATAAACTTCCAAATGCAAGAAGATTCGAGTCAAGGCCCTCATTCGCTCCATGTCGCCGTTGATTGGCGTCATACTGGGTGAGGTTGTTCTAAGTGCTGTGACAACAAAACACTTCAGACTTCTCTTATTTTAAGTTATACGTACGAATGTGGCAATATTTGAATTTACTACGTCTGAACTTCATTTCAGCAGTCTTTACAATGCTTCGTACAAATTGTGTAACTTCTAAGTTATTCAATCAGAGTTCACGAGAGAAGAAATAAATTAATGTTCCAACTTTCACAAAAAATACCCACATTCACTTCTCCAGACTGACGATGCATGGACCATCGCGGTAAGGTCTGATTCTCGTACTGACTTTATAAGGATGAAGCTCATTCAATCTCGGGTTTGAGTCCAGAGGATTGTGAGAGATGGTCGGCCAAATCTTACTATTGAGATGGCTACGTTTCGTAGACTAGAGCTTACAGAGTCTATGTTACAGTTGACTAACCATATTATTGCACATAAAAGAACCCAGTCCCTGATAGAGAGCTCCAGGGAAAAATTGTTCGCCATTTTCCTTCAATGTTGAATTTAGACATGTAACAACCTGTGTAATCGAAAGTTCAATTGAAAAAATACTGTTATTACTACAACCACTACTATTACCTCTACAACCACACCACTACCAACACTATAACCACTACTATTACCTCTACAACCACACCACTACCAACACTATAACCACTACTATTACCTCTACAACCACACCACTACCAACACTATAACCATTATTATTACCTCTACAACCACACCACTACCAACACTACAACCACTACTATTACCTCTACAACCACACCACTACCAACACTACAACCACTATTATTACCTCTACAACCACACCACTACCAACACTATAACCACTATTATTACCTCTACAATCACACCACTACCAACACTACAATCACTACTATTACCTCTACAACCACACCACTACCAACACTACAACCACTACTATTACCTCTACAACCACACCACTACCAACACTACAATCACCACCACCAAAACCAACACCACCACAACCACTACAACCACCACCACAACCACAATCACTAAAACCACTACCACAATTACTACTACAGCCACCACTACAACCACCAGCACTACCACCACCACCACCACTAATAATAATAATAATAATAATAATAATAATAATAATAATAATAATAAACAAATTAATTTAATGTGTAACATGATGTTTAACAGACTGACAATACAAAATAGATTGATTTAATGCAATGTTACAAGATGTGCTAATATTAAATTCACAATACTAAATACAAAATATTTACACACGGAATACTTCATAAATTTTATAGAAGAAAGAGTTCGTCCAAAGGGCTGGATGCGGGAAGAGTACCTAAAACCTCATTGCATTTCCGTGTTGAATAGCAATACTTAAGCGTCGACGCAAATAAGTAGTGCAACGGCGATCACCAGTAATGGAGATCAAAATTTGGCCGATTTGAGATACCAAAACTTTAGCGTCATGACTCCAAGGACCGAAGGTCTTCACAGCAAAGGGGATAAAGATATTATAATTGTCTAAACGATGAGCATATTTATTGACTTTTTCTTCACGGCTAATTCAGCAGCAGATGCTGCGTGTCTGGAGGTATTCGGCAATAATAATAATAATAATAATAATAATAATAATAATAATAATAATAATAATAATAACAATAATAAAATTAGCACCAAAAATTATATGGCGAGGAAGAAACTCCATAAAAATTAAGTTGGGTGTTAATAATTTTCTTTTTTAAACTGTGCGTATTCTAGGGAAGGAAAGTTATCTTATTGTTGAATAATAATAATAATAATAATAATAATAATAATAATAATAATAATAATAATAATAATAATGATAATAATAATAACAATAATAAGATTAGCACCAAAAATTATATGGCGAGGAAGAAAGTCCATAAAAATTAAGTTGGGTATTAATAATTTTCTTTTTTAAACTGTGCGTATTCTAGGGAAGGAAAGTTATCTTATTGTCGATCGTTTATTACTACAACAATTTAAAATTTATAGGCCTACACTTATTTCTTCTTAAACTGCAACTTTTAAATAACTTTCCAGTCTTTTATTGCATCTTTAATACCGCCACTATGTATTACACATGTAAATGAGAACGTTTTACTGACAATTAGCATCAAATAGGAAACTTGCTCTTTGCACGGGTTGAGCATGAAACAATCTTGTTGAACATAACTGTAGAATATGTCGTACGTATTCTGCACTTGGACAACCTCCAGCATGGCCTGCACAGTAAAACTGGAGTCATACGTTATTTAAGTCTGTTAATGGGCGCTATAAGCGGCAAGCTGTGTTACATTTCGATAGAGCGGGACATTTTCATGACGATGTCTGATTTACGAGCCTCAAGAGTTTATAACCGTGACCACATCATATTATTGCAAACCCCAGCAAAAACAACACACAGGTCAAACAACGTTTAAAGTTTATGTTAAGTACTTAATATAAAATGTTACCCACTAGTCAAAGAGGTTTGAAATGGGTCCAGTTACATGAAATGGGAGCAAAACTAATTTCATAAAAACACAGATATGTATATCTATATAAATACATTAGGCCTATATTTAGTTTCTTCAACTAATAAGATATTTACAGTACACAGGAAATGAAATCATATTTTATAGTAAGTGCAATAAAGAAGATAAACTTTTACTTCCTGTACTGCACACGAAAGACATTGTCACTACTAATTCAATTTCAATAATATCTTACTTGCATCACTTGGAGAGTAAGCAGCCCAAATTATACAGCTTAATAAAATAAAATTGATTTTTTTCACATATTTGGAAAAACACGTACTATTTCATTCATTCCTGAACTTCCTTTCCTCTTTGTACAGTTCATAGAAATATTCACCCGTAGGCAAGTAAGCTAATTTGCTGAGACAAGAAATTTCAATGACTTCGTAAAAAAACTTTTAGGGATAGTACAGATGATCAATATTAAGGAATCCATATCAGATTTTTTTTTTTAAGTTACAAGCCTTGATGTGTATAGTCTGTGTTGCCTGTTAAAATAGAAACTGAAGTCAGCTTTCCAAAGTTTGGTTGTTGACTTCCAGTTTCTACAAACGTTGGTGAATTCTGATACGATACGGGTTAGTCGTCATGGAAAATTATATTTTGACTGACTATTACAATTTTACAGTACTACGTCATACTACATCAATACAACGGTACGAAAGGACATCTTTCAACCAATCATGGCTGCTTATTGCAAAATTTTATCATCTCTCTAGCATTTATTTTATCACTTCCTTAGCATTTGTTTCTTTTTATCACTTCCCTAGCATTTGTTTATTTGTTTGCCAACATTTCAAACTGTAAATTCTTTAAGATACCATAAAACATGCTTTGCGATCGTCATTTGTTTCCCGCATAGATAGTCGACTGAAAATGGCGGCTCCTTTCAAATGTTTTGGTGAAGCTAACATTAGTGAAATAGAATTTTAGTACGTCAATTAATATCTATTTTACTGTATTGGGGTACTTTATGTCTTCTAATCTTTATACAAGTTCTTCTGTTTTTATCATCTCTCTACAATTTGTTCCTTTGTTTGCCAACATTTCAAACTACAAATTCTTTACGGTACTATAAAACATGCTTTGCGATCGTCATTTGCTTACCGCACAAATATTAATCTGAAAATGGCGGCTCCGTTGAAAGGTTTTGGCGAAGCTAACATTAGTGAAATAAAATTTTAGTAAGTCAATTAATATTTTATTGTATTAGAGTACTTTATTTCTTTAATCGTGTAATAGTCAATTAAATCTCACTTGAGTTTTGATTTTCTCTAGATAAATCAAAACCTCTAGTGAGATTACTACAGTTTTTCTTCCATTTACATTATTTGCTGTTCCATAAACGAAATGCATATCAGCAAGTTCTCTTAATGTGACTCTTCTCGTGATAATGCCAAACAAAAGAATTCAAATTGTTTGTACGTAATGCTTAACTCAAATAAGCAACATCATGCAAGAAGAGCAGCTATATTTAAACTAAGGAGAGGTTTCAGTGCATTGGCCAGGAGTTCGATTCCAAATCGCCAGATACTCTACCTATTCGCATGAAGCTTGTAATATCTACAAACATCACTATGGTAATGCCATGGTATTAATTAAAAACAATAAAATTACTCATTTTACCATCCTCCAATATTATCTAGATTGGCTAACACATACATCGAAGCTTGTAACTACTAAACGGAACGTTTTCTAACTTCGAGATCAAAAATCGAAAGCAAAAATAAGAGGAATAGAAAGCTCCTTGGAATGAAACAAATAAAAATAGGATAAAATACTATCTGATATTAGTTCTTAGCACCATACTTTAAACTGTCAGTGTAATACGATTATCACTGGTCAGTTGAGTATCAATAACCTTATCTATTAGCTAAGAGACGTTCGTGTGGAATTATCAATATAACTATTTTCTGTCATATGGATATTGCCGGATAAACTGAGCCGTAAATATTAAATATTAACAAAATATGTACAGCAATTTAGTAAAAATCTCTGCAAGAGGACGGACAGATTAGACAAACAGCTTAAGTTGATCTCCTGGTTCAGTTTCCTTTTTCGGAGGTTTTCCTCCTATAGTCACGACGCTGTTATTCCCGGCGTGACTCCCCCTCTTTGCTTACGTCTTAGGAAGTGAAGGCTCTATAAAGTCTAGGTAGTTGGTATCGTTCGCCATTTTTGTTCTTTCGTTGCCGAGCTACCAGACGAGAAATCTATTTGCCATACGGTTAAACATTATCATGTCGTAGCTCCTATGATAATAAATCAAACGCACTATAATTGAGCAAATAATTGAGCGGCAAATAATGTCCTCGTGTGATTTCTGCGAGCGCCAACGAAAGAGCCAAAATGGCGGGCGATTATATTAAGTATTTATCGAGCCTTAGGAAATGCATAACGTCATCATCAACGAATCACAAGACGCACACGTTTAAATGTAGCCGACCTGCAACGTGATTGGCTGCCGGAAATAAGAGCGACGGGACTATAACTGTAAGACAAATGTCATACATAATCTATGCATTCATCCCACTATCATCAGTTCCATCGACATTAGAGGACCTTACAGTTGATACAGAATCGTTAAATGGCCGATATAAAAATAAAAAAAGTTTGTAATAAAGAGTCTAATAACAATTGTACCAAACATTAGCACAGCGAATCCTACCACAATGATGAAAGTTAATCCATAAAGCTTTCATAACTTCAGTAACTTTCAGTGAAGTTCATATAGTTTTGAATACTGACTGTACCCATGCCTCAAATTTGTTCCATGAATATTCTGCGAGGCTTCTGGTATTATCCGCAAGGAATGGTGACCTCAATAACACTTGGAGCAGAGAATCCAAAACTTAGAAGCCCTGCTCTTGGTGATCTTAAACCTCAAAAGAAGGAAACGGGCGAAGCATAAACCAGAGACCGATGTTAATTCTCCATTACTTCCATGGAATTCCATGAAGGTTATGCATAATCTTATTGTAATGTGCGACACCTAGAGGCGGGACTGCAGCTCTCGGTGCCTTCCCCTCCTCGATCTCTCGACGCGTTCGTATTGTTTCGGGATTTTTAATGAGGCAGCAGACGCTTCCCACAACAGCAAGTGAAGTTGCTATGGTAACCAAACAAGAATGGTGATGCATGCTAGCGTGGCGTATTTCTTTCTTTTTTATTACAAAAGCGAAATACAGAGGAGAGAGAGGACGAAGCTGGAAGAGGGTCCTATGTTAATTCTTTATATACGTATTCTTTTAACGTTTTGAGAATGGTACACCACGTTTGTGCTTTAAACAACCTCGTATTTTTTAAAACATGGTAAAATGGATTATAAATCTTATACTAACAAGTTCGCATGTCCTCTCTTTTAATTCGGCTGCTGTTAAAGCAATTTATTCCGTTTTTTTTTCGTAATATAAGAGCGAAGTACATGTACTCATAGAACTCACAATTTCGGCTCAAATTACACAATCGTTGTGCAACATAGAAATCAGAATGATAAACAGAAAGTATAATTTAAAATGTCAACTACAGAACTAAAAATAAAAGAAACAGTTGAGTGTTTTCTAAAACAAAACACATCTCAAGTAAATCATTCGTTTTTATCGACATAATTGATTCCTATCTTCAATTTCTATACCTCACAGTACACAACACGCATATTAGGTGCATCAAGTTGTGTGAAGTTCCGGTCCTTTAAAACCCTGATTCCTATTTTTATTTTATTCTATTCGTGTGAAGTTTTAAAAAAAATAATATTCACTGCGACAAGAGATCGTCGGGTGAATTACAATGTCGTACATCTTAATTAACCATTAACAGAAGTTAACAGAATCTATAGGTAATTCCAGAGGTGTGTTTTTCGTTTAAGTGAGGCTCCATCATATTTTCAGAGGAGTAAAGAGAGGATATCATTGAATAAATTTTGCTAGACCTATTGTTGGAGCTGATTTAAAATTCCTTGAAGATAAAAGTTATCTGTATTCTTCACACTGTGATATAGGTTATGCGTGCATTTCTTTCACATATCTCTAACATATGTACAATTTGGAGGCTTTCGTTTATTTTTGGTTCAAGTATATAATCCGCATGCCAGAGTAAGCTCAAGAAGGTAAAGAATATAATACGATTAATTTGGTTCAGAGCAGCATCTTGTATCTATTTTCTGATATTTTCGACAGCGCATTGTTTTGGGAATATAATGCGTTTTAAGTGTTCTTCGAATTACGGATCTATGAGAGTTTTCCCAACATTTAATTTTGTATGTAGTTCGACTCCTAAGCCCTCAGCTGTAGTAAACAATTCTAATAGCTTATTTTCATAAATATAGTGTTTATTGGATATTGTACTTACTGCTTATTGATTTTTTTTTGTTAGTAGATATGTCTAACTCTCATTATAAATATTAAGTCTCAAAATCCATAGCCAGGAATCAGCCCGTGTACTTCTCGTCAACACGTAAGCACGGTAACCACTAGTCTTACACCATTGAAATGCCAAAATTTTGTTTTCAAATAGAATTTTAAAAATGTCAAATTTAAGATGTTAAATTATCCAGTCTAATAGGGTCAAAACCAGAATAAAAAAGACTTAGGATATGAAATGATAAATTATAAAAACTATAAATAATAAACAAAAGGCTTATCTGAAGTACTCAACACATTTCGACCAAATTAAACGAACTACAAGCGACTAGCTGTCATTGTAACTTTTGCGGTGGCTCTGTAGTCTAGAGCAGTCATGTCAACTGATACCCATAGGCGCAAGCGCGCGCTTTAGAACTCAGGAGAGCTTGAGCGTTTTATAACGGAAATGAAAGAGACAGACGAGAGAGAGAGTATATGCCGCTTGGTCGAGCTATATACAGGGATGGCCAGCACTGATCCAGTGGATAAAGGGGAGAGAACTTATTCGAAACTGTATCCATGTTAATTTTTAGATTTTACTGAGAAGTATAAGTGCATTATAAGGATGTAAGTTTTAATTTTAATGCTCAATTTTTCACAAGTTTGCTCTTTTATTCAAAAGGAATATTTTCTTAACTCTTTTTTTACAGAAAAGTGAAATTTTCAGATATGCTTATTTAGTAGTCCTACAGGTACTGACAACATAGTATTTGTAGGAATGAATCAGAGGCTTCGTCATGGAATTACCTGATTTTCACCTACAGTTGGGGAAAACTTTGAGGATACCCAACTAGGCAATTAACCCAAGCGGGAGTCGAAGTGAAGCCCTACTACAAGCATCGCAATAAGAGTCTAGATCGTTACTCATGAGCTAAGCAGCTGGTCTCTCTGCGTACAAAATAAAATAACATAATAATACGAAATAATATATTTCTAACCTGACATGTACAGTGATTGAAAAATGACGAATTAATAGTAATACATTTTATTTGTTGCAGCAACAAACGTTATCACGCATTATAAATTTCACCACCATTACAGGAATATAAAAAGAATCGTATTCACGATTAAAGTTATGGTATGGTCGTTAATGTAAGCTGACTCAGCTGGATAGAAGCCATAATATTAGTCAAAATTTGCCGATTTCCAATAAAAGTAATAACAAAAACAGTTGAATGTAAGCAACGCCCGCAGCGAGCTGTACAATAAATATCGGCAGCACTAACACTGGGTTCCTCCATTTGTTGTGTCGTTCAAAAGTTAACAATTTGTTAATCAAGAAAATCAATACGATTCTCCTATCAGCAAACAAGTACTCGTGCATTGCTATCGGAGTCATTTCATTTTATGTGCAAAGTTAATCGAGAAAAACAACTCCCAGTGGGTTGTCGGAGTGTAATACACAAATCTATACCACTCAAAAATAAAACGATGTAAATTAAAGGAAATGCATAACGTAAAATTGTATTTATATCAGAGAATATTCGTCAGTTCTTTTACTAAAAACGTCAACAGCAGACTACTACTGTATCTATGGCTCTGTAGCCTAGTTTCTATGCCCAGTTTGTTCGTGTAGTCCAAACTACAATAGATAAAAAAGTACAGCGATGGTGTGCACGTCAGTGATGCAAAGGAAAGTTGAGACGTAGAGCGCCCGTGTTTTCTGCATCTCATGTGGCAAGCAACATACGAATGAGCTTACAGCAGTAAAATTTTGGGAATATTCGAGATTTTTTTTCCTCCATTACTGTATCTTGTACAATAATGAAAATTAGTATGTGTAAAACACTGTCCTTATTTTTACGATTGAAAAAAATGATTTATATATATATTTTTTTCAAAATTCAGTTCACTATGCAGTGAAGAAGCTTTTCCTACATAACTCAAAAACTATCCAACATTCTATGATGAAATTTTTTGTGTCTATTTATGCATGTAGTATCGACAATATGATGCAAGATCACTTTTCTATCTTTCATAGGCTGTCTGATAAAAAATACATTCATTTTTAAAAATGGTCAAATATCAGTATTTTCTTCTAACACAAAATAAAAAATATATATTATTTATTAAGGGATGTAGTTGAAAGAGCGAGATATTGTAAACATGAGTTTCAGCAATAAACTGAAAGAAAGAGAACATGAAAAAGCTAACAAGTTTATGAGTTATGAGAGAAACGCTTCATCACTGCACAGTGAACTACCACCATTATGAATTTTGAAAAAAAAAATATATTTTTTTTTTTTAATCGTAAAAATATCTTTTTCATATAGCAGAAGGACAGTGTTTTACACATAGCAATTTTCATTATTGTACAATATACAGTAATGGATGAAAAAATTTTGAATATTTTCAAAACTTTTACTGCTGTAAGCTGTACCTAACCCCTTAAGTAGACTAAACAAGAGACTAATCTAGTTGGAGAAATTTCTAATGACTATTTCGCCCAAGCACATATACACAAATGCAATGTAAGAATTCGTTGAATTTCAATCAACCAGAGTACTTATTACGGCAATATTTTCGATTTCATATTGACAATTTGTTTTGTCGTTACTGATTTCCAAAACTTCCACAAATATATGACGCACACAAATCATCCTAATTATCAATATATTAAGAAATATAAATTAATTTTCTCAGCGTCAAGCGCACCCAATAAATTTAATATTAAAGAATAATTTTATATTTCATAAAATTTCCAACTATTTACATTTTATTGTACCGACACATGACTTTACTTATGTTTGCAAAGAAATTACGCTAAATATTTGTATCGTCATCTAAATATACGTCATCCTCGTCCGGTTATAGGTGCGTGAACCACGGATATAAAGACGAGCATGTTAGCGACCATACCACCTAGGAAGACTTGTCTCTGTATATTCAAATGACAAGTTTTATCTTTGAATAATATTAATAAAGATTTATCTTTGTTTTTCCGTTTCTTCTCGATTTCTTTACATTATTTTCTGCCTCAATTTTATTTATTTCAATGTATTATATACATATATAATTTATTTCAGTACATTATATACAGGGTGTTAAAAAAGTATCCAACATTTTAAGAGGTGCTAGAATGCATCAAAACAAGAAAATAATGTCTATTAAACATGGGTCCTACAACACATATTTTCTGAGGTCTGAACACTTATTCATAGTAGGTACTCAATGTCGCGTCCATTCATGGCAATGGATTTCTTTGCCCTTTGGAGTAAGGAATCACGCATTCTTTGAAATGTGTTGTTAATACGTTAATAAGAAAGTCCTGATAACGAGCCCGGTTAATCTCTGTGGTAGCACGTATGGCCCTATTAATCTATCACTAAGAACGCCTGCCCATACGTTGAGAATCGGTGCTGATGCCTTGTTTCTTCAACTGCATGGGGATTTTCATCAGACCACACATGCTGATTACGAAAGTTCACATCATCTCTGTTGAACCCCGCTCATATCCGCAACCAAACTTTTGTTTTCAGTATTCCTTGCGACGTATCAGTATTCCATGCCATGGTGCCAACACCGATATGACTATCTGGTATAGTTTGCTGTATTGTAGGGCAGAGAAATGCACACGTTACGTTTAAATAAGAATACCGTAATTATGAGCCACCGGCATAGCTCAGTCGGCTAAGGCACTTGTCTTCCGATCCGGAGTTGCGCTCGGTTCGATTTCCGTTTAGGCTAATTACCTGGTTGAGTTTTTTCCGAGGTTTTCTCCAACCGTAAGGCAAATGTCATGTAATTTACAGCGAATCCTCAGTCTCATTTGCCAAATACAATTTCGTTACCACCAACCGCATGAACGCTAAATAATCTAGTAGTTGATATACTGTCGTTAAAAGACCAACTAAGAATAAAATGCCGTAATTATGCCAGTTGAATTCTCCGTGGGGTCGACACGGAAATTAGTAATCCTTTAATATGAATTAAATTCCTCATTTAAGTCTACAACAGTATGAAAGACGAACTGGGTAAAATCTTGCAACAGTTAGTTGTCTACTTCGCATAGAATGTAGACAAGTTATCCAATCGGAGACCAATGTTTCCAGAAGTGTAATCAAAGCCGGTACACTGCTAGGAATGAAAGGGAAGGGGCGGGGTAAATTCATGGACACGTCAAATGTGATAATACAATTATTACACTTGAATCTCGCCTGCTACTGTTGTGATATGGCTTGTGTGTAATTCGGCGTCTGGCGAGGTGAGGCAAACTGAATGCCTGACGCCAGCAGTGACAGATCGCTTCTACGTAGGCAACCCAACAGACATCCGAGTCGAGCGGTACTGTACAGTAAGGGAGGAAACAAAAGTTCAGGCAGGTGGGAGATATCAGAGAGAGAGAGAGAGAGAGAGCGAGAACTACAAAGAGAAAGACATACACACAGGAAGAAAGAACGAGAGACCTCTATTAACAAAATCATAGAAATAACACATAATTTCACTTTTAAATTTCAATTGGAACCATTATTATAATTTATTATTATTATTATTATTATTATTATTATTATTATTATTATTATTATTATTATTATTATTATTATTATTATTATGAACTGTAATTGGCCACTGGCTGTTGTACAGCACATTAAATATAAATAAATAAATAAAAATTATTATTATTATTATTATTATTATTATTATTATTATTATTATTATTATTATCGTCCTCTCATTTGTTTAAGTATTACTGTTTACATTTACAAGTTTAGATGAAATGAGTTCGAATTCTAGTAGGGAAAGACAAACCCTACGACATCGTATGTTGACTAAATAAGCAGATAGTCCCAGATCCTCCTAGAAGTGAGAGTGGAACAGACCAAGGGATCACTTTTTGAAAAGAGATTCGTGAATGTTGGTAGTAATAATAATAATAATAATAATAATAATAATAATAATAATAATAATAATAATAATAATAATAATAATAAGCCTGTCAAAGTAAGAAACGGATACCCACATGCTCAACATTATAATATTAGATATTACAATTCCATAAAACAAGAAGTGTACAAGAACTGACAAGCAAACATTCTGATGGTGGAAGATAAAAAAGTTAAATTTTTTCTTCCAATATGTTAATAATGTCAAAAGAAGTGCTTATACAAATTTTGGCCACTCGACCGCAATTACGAGGTCGTCCAGAAAGTGATTTTCCCTGGGATCATTTACATAAAAAAGCAGTTGCTTTTTATTGAACCAGATAAAGCAATTGTTTCACTATTTATCAACATATCCCCACTAGAATTGAGACATTTGTCATACTGCAGGATCAATTTTTGTATCCTTGTGTCGTAGAAGTCTGGGATCGGAACCAGCGTTTGACAGCCTACTGCACCTCTCTGTGGATCCCATGATATGAATAATGTCTCAATTCCGGTGGGGAATATGTTGAAAAATGGCTCAACAATTGCTGTGTCTCTTCCAATAAATTTTTCCAATGAAATTATGTTTTCTTTCTGTTAACGGCCCCTGGTAAATTAATTTTTTACGGCCCTCGTAATTGCGGTCGAGTGGCCAAAATTTTTATAAGCACTTCTTTTGACATTATTAACATAGTGGAAGAAAAAAATTTAACTTTTTTATCTGCCCCCATCAGAATGTTTGCTTGTAAGCTGAAAGTACAATATATTCAAATATGTGGATATTACGATGAGGTGAAAAACATATGGAATATCACAGTAAAAATCATAGGGCTAAATTATTGGTTCTATTGGAAACATATCTATCAAATTCACAACAAAATTAGCTCATAAATGTCCCAGGAAAACATACAGCATAGAACTAAATTTCGTACTTGATACGAAAACGTATAATGTAAAATTTAATAAATACTAATTATGTAGGATTATTAGTAAATGTTTTCCCAGTAGGAATGTAGGTTTTAACTGAATAGGTACATGCCTAGAAGCAGTAGTAGAGTTTTAAATAATTCTTATCCAATTTCAAAAAAATTCCTCAAAATATGAATATATTTATTCCTTACAATTTAACAAGAAATAGGTTGCGCTACATTCAAGGAAGACTATGTATGAAGTTTTAATTCAATACAAAATCAATAGTCTACATTCATTACAAAGCAGACTGAGATAGGGAAAAATGTTACTCTTATTAGATACGAGTGTAGGCCATAACATACCAAAGAGATGACAGAAAATTTAAGGAAAATAAATTATGAACGAGAAGAACAAAACATATATCTAAGTAAATGTGTCTGATTACGAAGTGGTTGAAAGAAATGCTGAATATACTCGTATGAACTTCTATATCACATTTTTAAAAGAGGAAACCTAAAACCTACAGTAATTGGCGCTCTGTTAAATACAGTACATTCAAAGGACAACATATATATACCAGGACAGCGACGAATACAGACATTCAAAGACCAGTTCTCATGAAAACAGCACACCTACTGAGGGAACTCTGAACTTCCGCAAAGCTCTAGCAGCGGTCGTCAGCACAGAGCACCTTGGGGCTAGCGTCTCTTACCCACGGAAAACACAGTGCACTATGGTGCACTCGTAGCTGTTAGCGAGTATGCTCTCTACCTCTTCCTGCTGCACGACGGGGCACACGGGACGGCTCCGCTTACCCTTTGCACATTTCAGCGAGTGCTGGCGACCACTGCGTCTAGAGAAATAGGTCGTCACTGACCGAAACGAATTGCGATTTTTCTGAGATGATGATGATGATAATAATAATAATAATAATAATAATAATAATAATAATAACAATAATGGCTCGAGTATCTCTGATTATCAGGCAGTGCATCTCACTTGGCGATATGAGTAAGAGAAAGGACAATTTGTTGTATACATCTCAAGTCTGATTAGCGTAATACTCGTATGTTACTAGTCAGTGATGTAATTATGCAAGTATGCAACAGAGGGGGGAAAAGGAACTGGCCACCCTACTCCATTACCTTCTGGCTTAGATGTCTTATGAGTGATGCCGTATTAGTGTCACTTATGAGGTTCAAACCTGTCTCGGGACAGTTGACTAAACAAAAATGGCTGGAGCTTAAATATGGTCATGATCTGACAAGGAAAACTTCCAAAATCCCGAAAAAAAGTTATTCAGAGGCGGGTACTGTAAAGAAAATGTCATACAAATGTTAGCTGTGATACAAACAATAAGACACAAAAAACCATCAGCTAGATCTGTAGACAAAAATAAACATTCCGTCTTCGACCTTTATTATAATGGATTACTATGAACACGAAGTACAATATGCAGTTCATACTACACACTTAATATAGGATGAACTGCACGTAATGGCATTAATTTCAGTGAGTTATTCATTGAGATATGTTTAAACAGAAAATTTTAATATACGTTTGCTTGTTTTTGTTTCATTTTCGGGATAACAGTTGTTCTATATGAAACATTTCATTGCGTGTTTTGGAAAAGGCATTGTTCTAATTCACAATATGCTGAGTCAATTTAAGAGAGCAATGTATTATGATAATAAATAATTGAAATAATTTTAGTTTTGTCCTTTAAATTTGCAGTAATTAGATCCGAACAAATGTAACTTTTCGTTCTACAAAAGAATTTTACAATGTTATATTTGTGTGGGTCAAATCTCTGCACATATAAGGGACAAAACTAAAATTCTTTCAATAATTTATTATAATACACTGCTCTCTTAAATTGACTGAACATATTGGGAATTAAATCAGTGGTTTTCCCAAAACACGCTATAAAATGTTTCAGATAAAACAATGTTTATCTCGAAAAGAAATAAAAAAACGAATAAAATTGTATTAAATTCTTTGGTGTGAAATATCTCAAAGAATAACCCCCTGAGATTAATGACATACTTACTTACTTATTGGCTTTTAAGGAACCCGAAGGTTCATTGCCGCCCTCACATAAGCCCGCCATTGGTCCCTATCCTGAGCAAGATTAATCCAGTCTCTACCATCATATCCCACCTCCCTCAAATCCATCTTAATATTATCTTCCCACCTACGTCTCGGCCTCCCCAAAGGTCTTTTTCCCTCCGCCTCCCAACTAAAACTCTATATGCATTTGAGATTAATGACGTAACTTAGTTAAACTGTGCTCCAACGTAACGTAAGATTTGTCTTCGTTAGAGACAATTGAAGGGTTCAGAGCCATAGTGGGCCAAGCGCCATTTATTAAAAACGGAGAAAGCAAGGGTTAAAGTTAAATGAATACCATAGTTTAATCAGGACGAATAGAAGAAAAAGTGTACGCACTGCTATGCTTTCCCATTGTCGGTGGCGGACCTGATAACTAGTGTCGCTTCGATCGCTACGTTCCATCTGTTGTCTGAAGTCAGACACCTCGAAAATATTTTTCTCGAGCGTTTAATGATGAAAGTTGCTAGGGATTGTTAACATGCTTTGTTGTTGAGAGTTATGTAGATGTCTTCAATTTGTTGTGCTTTGAATTAACCAGTGACAAAAGAATATTGTGTGGTGTTTTACAAAATGATTACAAAAATTCCGTACTGTTTTGTTCCGGGTTATAGATCGGAATACAGTAGAAATAGTGTAACAAGACATTTCTTTTCGTCTCCTGAAGAAAAAGATGAGTTTGGAAAGTGAGCCAGAGCGATTCCGCGGAAAGATAGGCAGCTTTCGGTAAATAACCGATCAGACTGTTTTAATATGAAACGTCATAAGACAGCAATACCGCGAGTGCGTTGAAAATTACAACCAAGAGTTGTACCTCACATTTTCCCCCAATTTACCGAAATGATTAAATATATGAAAATAAACGTTGCGGAGTAATATTCGATGAGGTCAAATTCAGAGAAGAAATTCAGTTTAATAATTATTCCCTTAGAGTGGACGTATTTGTTGATTTCGGAGATCTCACGTCTGATGTCCAAAAGAAACAATTAGCAAATCATGCATTACTATTTATGCAAGATTGGATTCAACCAATTGCTATTTACGCTAGCAGAAACGCTACTCCAGGTGATATTCTCGTTAAAATTCTTATTCAAGTTATACTACAATTAGAAGCAGTTGGGACGAGAGTAGTCGGTTTCACTTGTGATGGCAGTCAAACAAATAAAAAGGCCTGTAAATCTTTAGAAATCAATGGAAAAAAAAATCCAGCACAATGCTATATTCCTAATCCGTCTGACGAAAAAAGGAAGATATGGGCATTCTCAGATTTTGTGCACATACTGAAATGCATAAGAAATTATTTCCATGATAAAGTCGAACTCTCTTACAAGGAGAAAAACATAAATTTCAGTTTTTATAGGAGAATTTTTGAGGAAGATTTATCTGGATGTGCCAGTCTTAGGGTTTGTCCCAAGTTGACAACAGCTCATTTAGATCCTTCGTCCTTTCAAAGAATGAATGCCAGACTTGCTTTCCAACTCTTCAACGACAGTATCGCCAAAAGTCTCAAATTTTATCGTGAAGTAGAGTCATCGGGTTTCGAGGGCAGTGAGGACACAGAAGAATTTACTAGGCATTTAAACTGTATTGCCGACGCATTAAATTTACACACTCCTGCTAAGACTCTTTATAAAGACTCCTCTAACCACAAATTCCTTATTGATTTTCTTCAATGTCTCAGAACTACAATCAACACATTTGCTTCTAGTATAACAATGGAGTCTTTAGTAGTAACCTTGCAGAGTACCTTAGAAATGAGTGAATGGCTCTGGAGCAAAGGATACAAATATGTCCTAACAGGGAAACTCACCCAAGACACCTTGGAACGTCACTTCGGGATTTTACGTTCACTCAGTTCAGATGACCATCCTTCGACGATAGATTTCCTCCATATGCATTTATTGCAATGTAGTTATGTCCCTGCAAAGCAGGTCCTTAACATTGCAGGAAACTGTGAACCGAAAAGTGATAAACTACTCACAATTTTGTGAATCAAATGCGAACATTAGCGCGAAATGCGGAATTACGTAACAAGGCAGTTAAGAAGTCTGTAGAAACTTGTATAAAAGAAAAAATTGTTCTTTGTGAAGAAATGCATGGTCAAAGCTGGGAAAGTGCTGTGCCCGAGTTGGTAAATACCACTCCTGCCGTGTTGATTGATAGATGTTTAGTGTATCATGTAGCAGGTTATGTCGTAAATCATTCCTCTAAGTTTATTGCGTGTACCCTCTGTGTCCATTCCCTTCGACAGAAAAGTAATGTGTCTAAACATTGTGCAGCTCTCACCCAAATCAAGGACTACGGATCCGGTAGGAACGTCAGTTTTTTAACCCATCCCTCCCAAGCTGTGTACGACGTACTTCTTCAAACAGAAATGAAAATTAAAGAAAACATTAGCTCAGCGAGTGCAATGTGGGGTGATATCTTCTATGACTGTCTTGACACTATTGACGCTCTTACGATCCAGTCTTCGGGAGCAGGTTGTTGCAGAGAATACATCATGGATATTATTCCTAAATTGGTTTACCACTACTTAAAGTGCCGATTCTTCTAAAGGACAAAGGAAATCCGAAGAGAATTGCAAGCTCGTAAATCCGCCAAGTCATCTCGCAAACTCTCGAAGGTAGCAGGCAACTAATCATTCATATGGTGAGTAATTTGATTAATTATAAGCACGTAAAATATCTTTCAACTCTGGTTTTATTTAACATTTTGTAGAGTTTTCTGTCCCTGAATTCGCAACTTGTTAAATACTTAACTTATCGCTTTCATAGCGTTTCAGATCCCATTGTATCTTCTGTTACGAACGTTCATAATAGTATTAACTGAGAGAAGGCTATTAATTATGTATAAGGGACTATTGAGGTATTCCTAAAGTTACGAATAGACGAGCTAAATGGTAGAAATTTGCTTTTAAAAAGGACTACGTTTAGCGTAACAAAACTGTGAGCTTCCTCCAAGTCAGGATACTAGCGATAGAAGCGCCGCGTTGCGGCGGACCTTGTAAACTGGCTGAGTGCGCACACTATTCCTTCTATTCGTCCTGGTTTAATGAAGATTGACATATCATTTAGTTTTAATGTGTATACTTTATATTACTTGCTGTATGTTTCCATTCGATTATGGTAATAACTTTATTTTAACTCTTGTTTTCTACGGTTTTAGTAAATGGCGCTTGGCCCACTATGGTTCTGAACCCTTCAATTGAACGGTTACTCAAACGCGGAAAAATGCACTCTATTTTTTAAACCGAATAACTCTTTGTGTTTTAAAGTGCTGCAGTCTTGTTGGTCACTTTCTCTTTACATACGCGTTTCAAAATTTCGACCAGATATTATAAAAAATTACTTTAAGTCGAAATTGTGACTTTCTGTGACACCCCTCCAGCAGAGGACGACGGAGCTCCTGTATCGTGGGGTCAATGACAACTAACATTCATAAAACAGTCTGAATTCAGTTCCACGACCATGGCGTTTTATACAGTGTTAAAGAGGCAAAACAATAGGAGTAACAATAATCGTTACACAAAATGAAGCAAACTTTACTCAATACGTCTGAATAAAACAGAAAGAAATATTCTCTTTAGTCTGCTGACGTAAATTTTGTTTACAGTTTATATTCTACCTGAATTGAACGTTAAAGACTACATGTATGGATCATCTATAGACAGAAGAATGCTGATACAGTACATACAGCAATGGGGCTCGTGTGAAAGCAGAAATCAACACTGGTAACACAATCTAGTAAGCATCTATAGAGAGTGGACGTTATTGTGTGGAAATGACCAATCAAACGCGGATGGATTGAATGAAAGCTACATTGAAGACTGGATCATATAGCCTACAGATCTAAATATAGACAAGCGGCGTGGCAAAAGCGTCAGATTGACAAGGACAACCCACGTGTTTGCCACCCCAATTGTCAGAAACACAAAGTAACGTGTTCAATCATGCTACCCTCTAATTTCATTTCAAGAATAAAGACTATCATGCCAACATACCGATCGACAAGGTCTTGTACTTTCCCATGGAGTTTGTGAAATTAAGAAAAAGTTTCGAGAAAATTCTTCGAGATATATCAGTGCATTTCAGTAGCATTTACATATAGGGGAGACTGTTGTACCTTTTCACATTTTATTTTTTTAATTTTGGGCAATGAAAATTTTTAAATGAAAAATATGCTTGAAATAATTATTGAAGGTTCCTTTACAACTTCCTGCATCTATTTTCTGTTTTACAGATCTATTAAGGATGGAAAAAATAAAATGAAGGGATATGTAATGGGTTCAAATGTACAACAGATTCATGTACCTTGGAACATACTCTCTTATAAGTTGAAACACGTGGAATATAGGTGGGAATATAGCTGTAAAAACTGACAATCATATTTAAAATGTATTTGCCACCATAAACCAGAGCAGGCTTCTCTGACTGAGATTTTATTTTCTGGAGGAGCAATAACTGCTTCAACAGCTTTCTTCAAGACATCCGGATCAATCGGGGGCCTCTTAACTCCAGACTTACTTCGTGACATGATCTTAAAAGAAAACCAAAAACCGATAGTATTGTGTACCTTGGAACATGTCCCATGGTACAAGATGTTTTATGTTCTAAGGTACAAGAAGGTGCACTTTTAAACAAATATGGCTCCCAAAACTAGAGATTCGCATAAATTATGGAAATTAAAATATATTACTCATCAGATGATGGGGAACACACTGTACTTGATAGATATTAACAAATACAATCTGGTTTTGTGTTAGAGAATATATAACAATGAACGAAATATTTACTTTTGGTACTAAAAAAATTGTTTTGTCCACAGAACTCGCACTTTGCAATAAATCAAACTGAAACTACGACCAGAGCTACCTAGCGGCTTTATCTGCAATCTACTTCAGTTTGAGTCCTCTAGATAGAAGCAAAAATTAAAAAACTAAAAATGTTCAAAGGTACACTATGCTGAAGGTACAACAGTCTCCCTTCCACAGAATGTGATCAAAATTGCTTCATACACAGTGGTGCAGTAAACGTTGTGATCACTCAATATCTGCATTCCATTTGATTAAAAGTGATACAAACAGAATCTCTGAAGTTTTCTTATAGTAGGGCTCAGACTTATATCACTATGTGACCGAATACAAACGTACTATAAATTAAATGAAATGGCAGAGTGCCCAGAAAAGTAGTGATCTATTACTAATCTATGCTACTTTAACAGGTTACACTGCTAACAGTGATTAACGACAGGGTGATAGTAAAATCAGTGTTCTACTGGTAGATGCCACCTTAACAGATAACACTACTACAGTTAAGTTGTCCCATACTCCAACATACGATGATGTGATATCTTCAGGGCAATCAAAGTCGTCGACCATTATTGATAGTGGTAAGAAGATCTCTATTTCATCACTAAAGGTTGTGAACAAATTTTTCCGGATATTAATGTACCTATAAGTTACAACATGAAATCTATAAACTGTATTGATATTTATATCAGTAGTAATATTGTGAAAATTAGTAATTATTTATATTGTTAAGCCTTTGATTGATTCTATAAATCATTGTCTGCTTAATGGGGGATATTATCACTATTATTAAATATGCATACAACTATCCCGTTTACCATTTGTTGTGTTGCATTTATGCAGTGAAATCCCTCGTAACCGGCACCAAAATAACCGGCAATACCAAAACAACGGCACTTTTAACAGGGCCAAAAAAAAGTTTAAACCTGCCACATTGCCACAGTCTGGGCCGTCAGTTTTGCCACATTAGGAAGTTCGTTTTCAGTGAATACTCGAACCTAAAATTAGTGTATTATTTGTGTTGTGTGATGTGTTTTAATAAAGAAAATTCACACAGTTTTATGTTTATTTAGTTATGTTCGGACTGTCAATGATGCCACATTAAAAGTTCACACGAACTTTCGTTTTCAGTGAATATTCGGACCTAAAATTAGTGTATTATTTGTGTTGTGTGATGTGTTTTAATAAAGAAAATCCACACAGTTTTTATGTTTATTTAGTTATGTTCGAACTGTCAGTGTTGCCACATTAGAAGTTAACACGAACATCCATTTTCAGTGAATATTTGAACCTAACATTAGTGTGTTATTTGTGTTGTGTGATGTGTTTTAACAAGGAAAATCCACATAGTTTTTATGTTTATTTAGTTATGTTCGTGCCGTCAATGTTGGCACATTAGGAAGTTCGCATGAACTTTAATTTTCAGTGAATATTCTAACCTAAATTAGTGTATTATTTGTGTTATGTGATGTGTTTTAATAAGATAAATCAATAGAGTTTTTATATTTATTCAGTTATTAAAGAATCAGGAGTAGATTTTGTCGCGTCATAAGTGATATTAGTATACATAATATACAGAGTGAAGGTGAAAAAAAACCCTGCAGATATTCATAGCAAAAAACTCATGTTGTATGTAACAAGAAAGTGTAATACTATATTGGTGTCCACACTTGTGGAGTAACGGTCAGCACGTCTGGCCGCGAGACCAGGTGGCCCGGGTTCGAATCCCGGTCGGGGCAAGTTACCTGGTTGAGGTTTTTCCGGGGTTTTCCCTCAACCCAATACGAGCAAATGCTGGGTAACTTTCGGTGCTGGACCCCGGACTCATTTCACCGGCATTGTCACCTTCATATCATTCAGACGCTAAATAACCTAGATGTTGATACAGCGTCGTAAAATAACCCAATAAAAAAACTATATTGGTGTGAAGTCCATAATGTTGTCCCAAATGTTTAATACCCTCTTATTCGGTAACTATTGCGAGTAGAATCGCCATTTTTTTTCTATATCGATAGAAAATAAAATTAAGAATCATTTATCACTCTGGCGTATTTCAATAGCGTGCAGGGTTTCGTGTAAATTTAATTTAAAAACCACGTATTTCAAGCATCTGACCGTTACGACCAATTTGTAACATTGTAGCCAGAAAGGGAGCTGGAAGGTAGTTCACTAAGGTAGACAGACCTGAGTTCGTTGACCTCTTACATCTGTATTGTGAGAAGAAAGAGCAGTGTGGTAGTGGCGATGTTGCCAGACTGCTGAAACTTCAAAATCAATTTTCTAATTAACCGTAAATTTAATCACAAAACGTAATAAAGGTTTTCTATTAATTTAAGTGTACTCTATCATCCCTTTCAATCTGTATTATTATTTCACTTCCACTGTGTATGTGTCAATTATTTGCTTGAAATGTTTATTTACATGACGAAGTAGCCATTTATGTTAAGAAAGCTGTCGAACTTAACTCTTAATTAAAGTCTCTAAATATATATACATTGCACGGTGGTCAGATATAGGGAGTTGAAGTACATTAATAATAATAATTAGATCATGAAGTATATTAGTGACAACTTATCGAGACAAGCCCTGCCCCTGATAAGTGCATTATTGGAACGATAACAATTTACTGACCTCTGCACATTAAAAAATTCAGTAGAAGCTTTTAACTTCACATTTATATCAACATCAAAATCAACTCAAAGCATCAGCGACATCTTAAATGAGCTCCTACTTTATTTACAATTACCGTGATTTTGTACAACCTTTTAAAGTGGATAGCGTTTCCATTTTCATTTGAAATCAATTAAGGTATCAGCTACAATCTTCTTATTTTTATTATAACAATAATGGTGTAGAAATGAATGTAGGTAGCTATATAACACCGCTAATATCTCCAACAATGTAGGGCTGAGAAAATTGAAATAAATACGAACACCAACATTTTTCTCTACTTTTAACGTCAGTCGTCTAAAAATTAAACGTATAATCCGAAAGCAGCATTTTGTAATAACATTATCTTGGTTATTTACCAGATAAATGGATGTCTTCTGCATTCATATTGCAGTATTTAAATGTTTATAAAAAGGGGATCTGGCGCAAAACATGGTACCTGACATTTTGGTCAAAAATTAGATTGTAGCGTATAATATGGCATCTTACATTCTGCGTCTAATGCAGTAGTTATTTTTCCAACATCTCAACAGATGGCAGAAATATACAGATTTTACTCTAATGGTAGCTATATAAACTGTTGCATGTATAAATGTTTACCTACCTAATAACTTCAAAAAACTAAAGTGTCACTTACCATGTTTTACTCCCGAACCCCTGATTAATGTCCTAAAATACATGCCCAATTTTTATAAATTTTAGTGTATGTACTGTATAAAGAATTATAAAAGACAAGTACGGATAACCTTCTTATACTCTCTGTTTCAGTTTTGAAAAGATGACTAAAATATATTCGTCAATTGGTATTTCAGAGTATCTAATATCATCTATCGTTAACATTTCCGTGTTTTACCGTAATGTTGAATACACTCTTGCTGCAATTGTAGGAAGTTGAGAATCGATTAGGCACTCTCTCCGGCGTCCGGTGCTCTAAGTAGGGTTGTCTCCCAGCGCTCATGCCCTCTTTTGGGTCAAACGTAATCGCATTAACTCAAGTCTGACTTGGTTACCGTGGCAACTCATTATTCAAACCCCATGTAAAAGCACAAAGCCAAATACTTTATATATACCGAGATAACCGCATCCTCCTACTTCATATCGATCGTCTCGGTAAAAAAAAAAGTACACGTCACGCAGAGTACTGCTAGGAAGAAACATTTTTCAACTACATTTATTTTAAGATTACATATTCGAAAATATTCAATTCAATTCAATTTATTAGGCCATTGGACATACAGTTATAGGCTTCGTCACAGATACACTGAAAAAAAAACATATAATACGTTTTAAAAACACTAGTTTAAATTGAAAAAAAAAATTAACATAATGATAACATGAAACAATTTGAAACTATTAAATTAATGAAAACACTTTACTCTTAATGTATTAAATGTAACTGGTTGTAATTATGTGTACTTATTTAAAAACAATTTCATACAAATTTGTGTTAAAAAAACTCACTAAGAGAGTAAAAAGGATTATTTAATAACAAATATTGTAAAATCTAGTTTTAAAGCTATTGATTGGTAACTTATAATATTGACTGAGAAGCTTATTATATAATTTCATCCCCATAATTAAAAAGTTGGTGTTGCTCTTATGTAATCTACAGTATGTATGGAATATTAATTTGTTGACTATTTCTAATTTCATGATCATGTATAGAGTCCAATACGTATAAACCAAAGGGCATAAGATTAATATTTGTTTGGCAATGTTCATGATAACAATGATTACGGATCGGATGGATTTCTATAACGTCATATCATATTTCCTTAATTTATACGTATTTCCATGGTGAAGTTAATTTGTCCAAATTTTAAACATTAGATTATAGTAATCTCAGTTTTGCTACTCAGATTAATGCACTTAATGTTTGCTAGTTTTAAGTTATACTGAAATCAAATTTTGGAATGGAAACAATTCGGCCACAATTACATATACAGAGTATAATGAAAAAGTGGACGAAAACTTCAGTTATGGTTTCTCCATAATTATGTACAGAGAAAATAATTATATGAACAAATGCTTGTTTCTGAGTAGGGCTTGCAAGTATGATCATAGTTCACTACGGTACGTTTGTTTACTGAAATGCATTCTATTTACATTTCCTTAGATGAACTGTTCAAAATGTCAACCTCCTGCCTAAGGCTAAAGCTTGTCGTCTCATCGAGATCAGAACATGCTTGGCCTCCACGCTCACCAAATCTCAACCCATTGCACTTCTTTCTGTGGGAGCACTCAAAGTTGTGATCCGAACAAAATTCTGGTATAGTTCTTATGACATAACAGCGTAGTAGAATCCGCTGAAGGAGAGTTCTTTCATTATCCACAGAAATCGAACACACCAACGGAGTTAAAAAACATTGATATAGTAGAGGAGGATAGACCTGTCCTGTACCTTGCCATATACCATGGCTGTATCGCCAATGGGTATGGAGGGGAAAGATAGGTTTTAGTCTGAGATGGACTCCCGTGTCTATAGATTCGAATAATATTAACCATAATGAAATAAACTCTCTTTCTGAGAGCTCACTCTTTCCCTTCTCGCACAGCTCACATGCCAGGTCTCGCCTCCTCATCTATACTTTCCTGATCCCCATGTGTTATGTCTAAAATGAGTAGTTAACATCCATATTGACACTATTTCTAATCAAATTACATTCAGCACCAGCAGTAGTAGTAGAAGTAATAATAAGGCCCGGTTTCATAAATAAGGTTAATCTAAAGATTATGTTAAACCTAACCGTAAGTTTAACTCAACGTGCCGTATTACATAGTCTCGGTTAAGTTAAACCGTAGTGGAATATGATTGGTATTACTGCTAGGGAAGAAAAGAAGACGATAGCAACTGTTTAATTTTAGTATTGATTTAAAATAGCCGACGCTCGTGGAGAATCTTCATTAAGAAACATCTTTGTTCCTCGATATCAGAGACAGTATCATAAAAAAACTAAAGAGGACCAATACCGCGTACTTCAGTATGCTTGTCAGACGTAACCTCAAATAGTTTCTCAACGCTGGTTACCAACGTTATACTCCCAAACACAATGCAACCAAACTAAACCTTGCATGACCATCCGCGACGTAACTCCATATAGAATCAACTGAGTAATGAAGTAATACTATTAGTGTGCAATACGCGTTGTCTAGAATATTTTTTTATGAAACAGAATTTAGACAAACAATAAAAATATTTTTATGAGTCTAGTCAAATTACGTAATATTATTAGTGTGTTTATAAATCAGGCCCCATAGTAAATCTTACTTAAGACTATCTGCTACACACACAGTACAATGTGCAATAGGTTTATGGTAGATTTATAGACACCTTCGAAATCTTCTATCGTTTTCAGTATGCCTACTGCCAAAGGAAAAATAGCGCAGCGCAACTAGTAACTGATGCAGAGATTCAACAGAATATTTTCAAAAATAAATAATTTATCTTTTCAAATAATCTTTAAATTCAAACCCTAAAATACATATTTTTGCACTTCCTCATTCTTCTGTTGCATGTTGTATCCGAGTTTCAATTTTTCGAAACAAGGTTAGTACTATAATCCTAATTCTGAAGGTAGGACTGTCTGCTTCGATTAAAACTTATGTTCATTTATGTACATTTCGAAAAATTCTTGGCCGCCGTGGCAGTTCAGTAATATTGAGCACTCACTTACCGTCACTCATAAGTACTTGGAAAACATCTGCAATATCCATGCGTATTGCAGGAACCGCCATCTTGCACGTTGAGCCTTGAACTGCAGTTTAAACGGCAGAGAACTGCCGATCAAGTTAAACTCAAGTTAACTCAAGTTTAACTCGTAGTTAAGGTTTATAATACGAAGCAGAATGAAAAATTTTCAGTTTAAACTGAACGTAAGGTTTAAACGGTGTTTATAATACTGGCCCTAACTGGATTTTATTTAACGATGCTTTCAGCTGTAGAGGTTATTAATTGATCGAGATTCAATCCACGAACGAGTCCGACGTTTAACATGGTAACCCTTAAATCATGCGGACGGCGATTTCAATGAAAAGAGTAAAGCAAGTATTATAGTTTTATGGAAAAATAGTATAGTAACATTGCCTTAAAAGCTGACTTACTCCGAAGAAGCTAATCACAAAACCGCAATATGCATCAGAAACCCCATAACATCCGCCAGGCATCGAAACTAGGTTTCCTTGACGACCGGGCCGTCATTTAACTATGCCATACAGAAATTAGCACATACTTGGGATACGGAGGAAGGGAATTTCATAGCCGCTCTCGGCATCTAATAACACGAATACTTGCACCTTTGCAACGCTATTGTTTCAGCTTATAACTTGACAATGATCGATTACACGCGGCCCTAGCGTACAACGGTCCACTCTCTCCTCCCCACACATGTTTTTGTGTTGTTTTAAAGCGCCGACATCAGCGCATCGAAAACATAAAACCTACAGAGCCTCCGCGTTGCGCCACCCAAAAGCAGCCATCATGAATATAATTGAAGAAAAAAAAAAATCGGTCCAATATGATGTGGCTAAAATTGACGTTACATAGAGGGGCTGCAGCAGGGATGGCTCTGTATAGGAGGTGGGGGGGGGGGTTCAGTATTTTTCCTCCATTAACGAAGCCTTTGCAGTAATCACCATAGACTAGCTAATATGAATAGTAACCACCGAGAGGGAGACAGACATCAATGTTACCACCTTTACAAACACAAATACACTAGGAATGGGTTAATCAGATTTTATATGTAGGGACAACGTAACCTCACAATCTCTATGGAAACTCCCTTCACTTGTTTATTCCATCACGAGTTTCCATTTTGAAGTAGAGAACGAATTCGATCTATACGTCATTGGGAGTATTCATCAGTCGATTTGAAGCCATGTCAAACTGTATAATGCCTCGTAATTAATAATACAGGCCGGACGCTGCCTATACAAGAGCGTCATTGCGCTCAGAAGCACAGTGGCCTATGGGAACTCCAGTGAAATGACACCGCACGACCACAATGACGGATACTATGAAAATGATACAGCGAAAAGCCTGCCCTTTTGCTACTAGCGAAATGAAATAAATTCAAAACAAAGAGTTTTATGAACTCGATGTGGTTTTATTCTGCCGCTTTTGAACATGAACTGTATTGTAGGGGACTTCTGTATGACCTAATTTCGACCTTCAGTCACTCAATATAAAAGCTCGTCTCTCTCGACTAATGGAGACTGCGATGCTTTCTTCATATTTAAGTCTCGGCTAACATCTTACGCGACCCTGCTGAGAAACTTAGTTTCGAATAGTGTAAAATAAAATTTACAGTGTGTAATTAAATACAAATAAAATAAAATAATAATGCGTAGGTATAAAAAAGAGTTTTTTAACGGTGCGACTTGATTTTTCGTCACTCATCCATATCAATCCAGTTGTGTAGACCAATTTACCGGCAGAGTCGCTGCCCAGGGTGCGCCATAGGAGGCTGGTCTACGCTATATCCGCGATGAGATGGTGGAAATTTGTTGAGATGCTACGGGGAGGAACCGGAACTCCCGGAGAAAACCCCTGTGTTACAAGTATCATGGGCTTGCCCAACACAAGTTATAAATCGGGGTTACGCCGACGATCGAAGCCGGGTGCACAGAATTTTAAGTTAACAAAGAGGATATAACAATGTTTAATAAATTTGAGGACCGAATGAGCAGTGCTCGTGTTCGGTCGAAGTTCAGAAATATTTGCAATATAAGACGAATATAGATATAAACTATAAACTAAAATAAAATGAGAGCTGCGATGAAATAACATAATAATATTAACACAGAGAAGAAATTACATACTTGTACCCCAGCTCTGTGACTTCTTCTGCGTTCAATTTGGTATCTAATAGACTACATTCATCTTTCGGGTTTTCCCTTTTAATTCTTATTAGTTTCCTTCAATGGTAAGGCTGCACACGGATGCCCATGTGCATCAACGTCGGTTAGTGTAACCATCGGTTAAAATTGTCACCTAACCCATGATTAAGCATTTTTACGGTGGATCAACCTCGGTTACGATTTAAAAAGAAGGTTAACCACAGTAATCTCTAACCGGCCATATTCGACCGGTTAAATGAGATAACCAACGATTAGTAGAGCAAGTAAAGGAAAATGGCGGTCTGAGCCACAGGTGGTTATTTCGAAGACGATTATTATTGTACTGTACTTGAATTACTTGGGTATGAGAGTGAGCGTGAAGTTTCTTTAGTGGAAAGAGAAAATGCTTACGAGGAACTGGGTGACAGAAAATTTCAGGAGGGATTTCGTTTATCAAAATCTACAAATGAATCATTTGAAATAACACAAGAACAGTCATATTTCTCCTATGGATCGGCTGCTTATATTACGATTCTATGTAACTGTTATTTTCTGTATTTTAAGAGGGAATACTCGAATATATCTTTCTATATGTCACTGGCTGAACAAAGAAAGGTTATGGATGGAACTTAGGATAATGCACAATTCCCTGGTGTAAACGGGGTCCAAGATCGTACACATATTCCTACTAATCTTCTGCATCCTTTTCCTTTATGGATATTCCACCTTTCTCATACAATATATTTAAATCTCGTAATTAAGTCTATCGATACTTCAATCTCACATTGGGATATAAGCTTATTCATTTTTGCATTCAATTTTCCATTTTGTACGATTTAACCCAACAGCACTGAAAAACAAAGAAATGCAACTCGCAAATATAACAGCGCCCAAAGGCAAACAAATGCAACGCGAAAATGTAGGACACGTTCATTTCGATGTAGAATGTAGTAACCGCAATCTTTTTTAGACGTTGACTAGCTACTATCTTTGCAGCGGTATGGATGCTTTCCTTTAGCCATTTTATAGAAACAATGTACCATCATAGACTTTACTCTGGTTAAATGAGGTGTATTTTTTATTTATTTTAGTAGATTATTTTAAGACGCTTTATCAACAGCTTATGCTATTTAGCGTCTGAATGAGATGAAGTGATAGTGCCGGTGAAATGAGTCCGGGTTCCAACACCGAAAGTTACCCAGCGTTTGCTCATATTGGGTTGAGGGAAAACCCCGGAAAAAACCTCAACCAGGTAACTTGCCCCGACCGAGAATCGAACCCGGGCCACCTGGTTTCACGGCCAGACTTGCTAACCGTTACTCCACAGGTGTGGACTTGAAGTGTCAGCTAGTCATGTTTTAGTAATCGGTGATTATGAATGGTGCACAGAAATTACATTTTAACCACGGTTACTCTTTAACCGTCGTTTCATAATCTATGATTACTGCGTTTTTAACCGATGTTGATGCACTTCGCCAGGAGTGAGACAAGTGGCCTACATACTTAGAGTTCACACAGACTAATTCATTACTCGTAGTCCCAAATCCATTTGCAAGTTGTGTTTCTGTTGTATTATTCCTCCTCCTCATTCTCATCCTAATCGTTGTCATCCTCCTTTTGACTCTTATGGCTAGGAGTCCCTCTACATGCCAATATTTTTCATATTTGACCATGCTGAAAAACAGAAGATTATTTGTGCATTTTGAGTTAAATCCTTCGATTAGTTCATGGATATGTTGTTACGATCCATTAATATTATTCCAATTATTCATCGTATATTTTGTCTCTCAGAGACAGAGCCTGCATTCTTTTTGTGGAAAACTATCAGCTGACCCCTGATCTACTGTTAGGATAAATTGCATTTCAGAGTGATTTAATATTACACTGTTTTCTACTCAGATTCTGTTAGTTCTGCATGTCGTACAACATGCAATATTTTCAATAGAAAAGCAATGCTCTTCAACTAGTGATACAATGTAAATAACAAGCCAATCGACCTACTTCTGCGAATGGAAATGAGACCTGCTGTACTACTGCCAACAAAACGACATCGACCAATCTCTCATCCGCGAACGTGTGTCGCTATGCCAGTCAATTCGAAAATAGGGTTCTGTTTTACGTAGAAATTACTTGACACCAGCTTCACTGTTACTACACGGAAGACATTCTTCCGTGTCTCAGTCAGTTATTCCAATTTGTTGCTAATTCGCTGCAATGTTAATAAAATTACCATGTCTAAAATGCGCTTGGAATACACTAATTGTAAACGTGTGCATGCCTATATTGTGTTATTCCACTCCAAATGCTTAATTCAAGACACTAAAATTTCGTGGTTTTAAGGTTTAAATCACACATGGGGAGACGATAAGGTAACTGCAATGCTAACATTCAATCCACCCCATAAACTTTACTTTACAATAAAATATTAAAGTCACTTAATTATCAGCTTTCATATGTTTTTTTTTTACTGTCCACGTATGCACTACTTCTTGTAATATACTAACACAATATCAAATAGATATAAATGAAACTTGCTAAATGCAATACTTAGTATAATTACTTCGGTACTGTAAATCGCTTACATTTATTAATCCTAACAAGTCCATTTACATTAGGATTAACATGTTTTGGATTTAGGTCTAAAATTTACAGAAGATGGTTATCTATTAGAAGAGAACTTGCAGTATTTTTAATGGGCTCGTTTTTTTTTTTTTTTTCAAATAATTGTTTACAGACGTAAGTTTATCCAAACAAACCACAATTCGTGTTGCAAAATTGCGTGAGGAAGGGAAGTTTCAATAGGTAATGATTGATATGATTCCGTGCTGTTTTTCATATTATTTTATGTACTGCAATTCAACTGATAATATCAAACATTTAATATTATCATTATTAAGAAGAATAAAATATTCAATATCTCGTGTTTCTTTGAAATTCAAATGTACCTAGGAGCTAGTCATGTTACAATGATGAAGACAAAATAACAAAAGACAACGCCAAGACAGCAAAAGACGAAGGAGATAAAATAGAAAGAATAAAATATAACGAGAACTATGAAAAGACTTAATATACAAAGATAAAACATTAAGGCACAAGACAAAGAAGGAAACATATAATTTAAGAAAAGACGAAAAGAAGACGAGATTGGGGTGAAGAAGCTGAGCCAGAGATTAGGTCAAAGAGATAAAGAAAAAATAAAAAGATGAAGGATAAAACAAGAATATAAAAATGAAAATAAGAACACAAGGGAAAAACTAAAATAAGATAATATAAAAGAAAAAAGAGATAAAGATGAAAAATGAAAAGATAGAAAAAACGAAAAGATGAACCAAAAAACAAAGACGAGAAAGGAAAATGATAAAGCGGGAAAGAAAAACGAAAACATGTAGAAAACCAAAAAAAAAATATATATATGAAGAAGAAAAAAACTAAAATATTAAAAATAGAAGAAACAAAAGACAATATGGCGAAAAACGAAAATATGGATATAAAACTGTTAAAGAAGACAAACAAAAGGGTGAAGAAAAACGAAAAGCTAGAGGGAATAATAAAGTTATGAAGGAGGAAATATGTAAAGACAAGGAAGAAGTAGGCAAAAGGCGAATAAGACTAAATGGGAAGAAAGAAGACGAAAAGACAAGACAAAAAATGAAGACGAAGGGACGAGGGTAAAGGAAAGACGATAAACAATACAAATAGAGGAGGAAGTTCAAAAAGTTGTATAAATTGAAAGACTAACAAACGAGGAAGAATACTAAATAAAATGCGAAGAAGGAGCAGAAAAACGAAAACATAAACTAGACCACTGAAAGCAAAACACGAAAAAAATGTGAATACAAAGAAGACAACATGAAAATACGATCATGAAGCATACAAAGACGAAACCGAAAATCAAGCTACTAAAAGGCAAACAAAGACCAAGACAAAAAGCGATCAGAGGATTCAGAGGATCTTACAATTAAACTACGTTTGCAAAAGAAAATATGAAGAATGTGATTGGCACCGATCAACAGAGACCTTAAGTAGTGAGTCGTCAAAACCCACACGCAATTTATTGTAATTACAAGTATATTACAAGTACAGTGAAATATATTTAGTCGCCTCAAAGGGTGTACTTTAATTTACATCTAAAAACTTACCTTCTATGATTTGTAAATTATTTCGAAGACTATGGAGTTGGCTTAAATATTTTACAGACGATATATTGGAATCGCTGGAGTTCTAGCCAAGTGGTACATAGCATGACTTTGCTGCAGTCGTGACTGTACAGGGAAGTCGTATTTCAACATTATGTGTGGGCACGAAGATGTTCTCCCGACAGTAATGTCTATTCACGACTTGTGATGAACTTTAACAACAATCTGTTCGCATGGAAACCTCAAAACTCCTCCATATAGATCACCTAGACAACTTCAAATATTACTCTCAGAGCGGGAGATGCCACCACAACAATATGGGCCATTTCTACGACATGTGCCATCTAATACAGCATAGTTAAACCTAACCTCACTCAGCTGGTGCCTTTTACTCACACAATAACTTCCTCTGTACAAAATACAGCTATGTTCTCTAACCAATTGTTATGCATTATTAAAGAATTATAAATTCTTAATTAAATTACTGAATACAAATGGTAAATGCAAAAATAATACTATGCTTAAGTAGTGATGATGCACTCAAATGCTACCACAAACCACATAGTGCTATCGTAATACAGATAGAGGGTTCGAAGTTGAGTGGGTGGAGATGAAGATGAGTGTGTTGGATCTAGATGTACCTACTGTGTTAGAAAGGGAACAGAAATCATCCTGATGTAACATTTTGTGTAACGATTCTTTCAATAGTTTCAGAGGTTATTCTGGGTCGAAATTCAATTTTGGCGATAAAACACAAACAAAAGTTGTCTGATAATCCCTATCATAGACAGAATTCTTTCACAAAATGGGATCTACAGTTTTACTTCTCCACCGTGTTAAGAATTTTTCGTCATTTAAAATGCACAATCCTAGAGCGAGTTTGAACCTCGAAATTCGGATCCAACGGCTAGCATAGTAGCCACTACCCCATAGAGAATATTACATTTTATTGGCCGTTTAACCTTTAACCTCTCCTGTTATAAATCATACACACCAATGCCTGTAGGAGAGAGGACAATTCTATGGACATACACACAAAACTTCGACACAATTGTGCGCCTCCTCTAGCTTGGGGTCAACACAGCGTGGGGGCGTTAGAAGGCAATATACTTTTCAATAATAATAATAATAATAATAATAATAATAATAATAATAATAATAATAACAATAATTTATTTATTGATATTTATATGCTGATCAACAGCCATTGGCCAATAACAGTTTAATAACAATAATAATAACTTACAAATGGCTTTTAAGGAACCGGCAGGTTCATTGCCGCCGTCACATAAGCCCGCTATCGGTCCCTATCCTGAGCAAGATTAATCCAGTCTCTATCATCATATCCCACCTCCCTCAAATCCATTTTAATATTATCCTTCTATCTACGTCTCGGCCTCCGCAAAGATCTTTTTCCCTCCAGCCTCCCAACTAACACTCTACATGCATTTCTGGATTCGCCCACACGTGCCACATGCCCTGCCCATCTCAAACGTCTGGATTTAATGTTCCTAATTATGTCAGGTGAAGAATACAATGCGTGCAGTTCTGCATTGTGTAACTTTCTCCATTCTCCTGTAACTTCATCCCTCTTAGCCCCAAATATTTTCCTAAGCACCTTATTCCCAAACATCCTTAATCTCTGTTCCTCTCTCAAAGTGAGAGTCCAAGTTTCATAACCATACAGAATAACCGGTAATATAACTGTTTTTATAAATTCTAACTTTCAGATTTTTTGACACCAGACTAGATTACAAAAGCTTCTCAACCGAATAATAACAGGCATTTCCCATATTTATTCTGCGTTTAATTTCCTCCCAAGTGCCATTTGTATTTGTTACTGTTGCTCCAAGATATTTGAATTTTTGTAACTCTGATGACAACAAATCTACAGCAACGTCCTGTTTCTGATACGATTCGTCCCTTCACCGCACAATATTTCATTTGCTATGGAGTTAAATAAGGCGAAAAAATTTCCTTTTCCAGATTACACGCAAAAACCATTCTATGCTGATACCAAAATGTAACATATCTGACTTAATTTTGCAGTTTCACAGCTTTCATATATTCTGTTCATTCATAATGTCATTTTTTAATTTTTAGAAATCGATATTTAAAAGTAATGTCATATTTAAAAGATGTTAGTAATTTATAATGAGGTTTTTACAATATTTTTTCTTGTAAAAAAAACCGAGAAAGTAAGAAATTTATTGCTTTATGGGAAATCACTCGAACATTATAGAAAGCTTTAGAACTAGTAACGGCTAATTGTTTAAGAAATATCCTTTCCCTACACAGACTTCCGTGTCCGAAAACAGTAAGAATTTAAGACTGAAGTTGGAAGGATAAGGAGAAATAATTCTGAACGTATTAATAAATTTCTCTTAAAATGAGCTTTTTTTTTACCAATATACAGATATACTTGTCAATTTATTCTACATAATAAAAAACGCGAAGAACATAGTTTGTCTTCATTGATAATATATCACAAAGGCGCGTTTTATATTTCAATAAATAACAAGAAATCATTATCGGTACTACGAGTAGGCCTAAATTGCTAAATATTATTAAAATCATTTGCATAATCCTCCGGATAAGTTAACTGTCAAACATTTAATAAGAACAAATTATATCCAATAGTTTAAGAAATATCGCAGTCCTTAGAAAAACAGGTAGCAAACGGTTTATCGGAAACGCTGAAAACATGAATTCCTATGAAAGCATAATACAATACATATGAAGATAAAGCGGGAAAAACTTACGTCCACTTTCGATGCAAAAGAATAGATGCTGCCATCTAGTGGCTTAGCATGAACACTATCAGGTGCCTAATGTCGAAAGGAAAAATCGATCCAAAGTTGACCGCCAGGGAAAAGAACGCTTCATGTCCACGTAATACGGTGGATTATGCACTGGAAGGGTGTACGGAATTAAAAGTTCAGGGCAGAAGAAGATATTAGATTATAGATAACATTTAGATACATGGGTCATATGCGGAGACTGAGAGGAAGGCGCAAAATAGGAAAGATTGAAGAGTGCTGGGTTTGCAGTGAAAGAACTGCCCGTGGGCAGAACACTATGAATGAATCTCAACACCACTGACATGTGATATGAAGGGTTCTTTCTGCTTTGTCTTCAAATTGTTGAATATGTAGAAGATTTTTGGTATATTGTTCAACTATGAACGTAACGAAAGTATGAAAATACGACGTTCTACAAGGTTATATATTGAGCCTTAAAAATAATTCAGGTCTTTGTAAAAGAACAGATCACTTGGTCTAGCAAATAATTATAATTAATAAAACGAATGAATACCCCTCGGAACAAGGGTGTAAGTACGTAGGGAAACAATGTACCACATACTCTTATTCAAGGGGGGGGGGAGGTATCAAATGTATCTAAATATGTATCAGAAATAAAATCAGTACAAGTACCCGTGTTATTCTTTTCACCTTAGTATCTAAAATCAATTATAGACAATACAATATAAATCAGGGGAGATTATTTAAAACGCTATACCGTCTCCCTACTCCTCTGGGGAATAGGGGTCAAAATTCGGAAAACAACGCCAATTTCTCAGTCAAATAAGGTAACCGGAGACTCACCTTTGGGAATTCAGCTCAGAACTCCACCACCACTACTGCATTGGCTAACCTTCCACAGTATGACTAAAATACCATCCGACCGGTCTGCGGAGAGTTCCTATTAAACCCTGTTTTACAGGACTGGGGGATGGGGACAGCAGAGAGAAGGGTTGTGCAGTAGTGGCGGTTCCCTACTTCAGCTTGTTGCAAACCCAACAATCAAGCCCCCTGCTATGTCACCATCTCTTTACCATCTAGCCACACTCGTCCTACAGCTGCTACTGTTGTAGCGACAACTTCTATTGTAACCTCTAGCACTGGAGGGAAGGGGGGAATGCGGTGTCACTTCTAAGACAAGTAGTCCGCTTCTAGACTCAGAGAAATAAGAGAGAAAGTTATGACAGATACCAAAATTGTAGATAATAAATGTTGAGCAGAAGAAATTCTAATAAAGAAAAGTGTCCAACAAGGATATAACTAAAGTACTACCTCACACACAGACAAAACAGTTATTGAGGAATACATTTGGGAAAAACAAGTAAAATGCAGTAACTCACATAAGAGGAGCTCGTACAGTGGCCATTTGTTTAATATTTCGAAATAAACATTAACAAAGCAACCGATATGATATTTAAAACAAGAGTAGTGCCATTAAACGTTATCCTTTTCTGAATAAAATGTTTTCCTCATTTAAATATAATTTTGATTTTAATAATATTTCAGGGATTAAAAATGTTTGATCCATAAATGAAATTTGATGTGATTGTTAAAGTTAATATTGAGTAGATAAGAAAATAGATAATTCATATATTAATTCCAATGTTTATAGCAACTAGTATTACTTTCTGACATTAAAAATATTATAATTATGATATTAACCAAAGAATACTCTTTACACAAATAAGACATCCATTAGCAATAGGACTTATATTACTAATTCAAACAATTATTGTATGTATAATAAGAGGATTATTATCTATTTTTTTAGGTTTTATTTTATTAATATATATGTTATGATTATAGAAATCTCGTGCCTTTAATAACCCTACTTTTGATATAATTGGAAATGTAAATATACTATTAACTCAGAATTTAAAATAAATGAAATGAAATTTAAATATTTAATCGCATGCCAAAATATAACACTGCAAAAAGACATGATGATGATGATAATGATGATGATGATGACAATGATGACGATGATGATTATGATGATGATAATGATGATGATGATAGTGTAATGCATACATCATCTATATGAAATATCTAAATAGTATTATGCCTACAGAATACAAAAGCTGTCATTTTCGTGACAATTACTAAGAAGAACGTAAGTATAGTAAAATAAGATGTAAAATGTTAATTGCAAGAAGTATTATCACAATAGTAAACTTCCTTACATGTGGATATGGAGAAGAATTGGAGCGTGTAAAATGGACAGGCAGAGTAAGAAGTGAAGCTGTGGTAAAGAAAGAATAGTAGTGAAATTGATCAGGAAGAGAAAAGGAATTGGCTGGGTTACTGCATACTGAAGGTTGCACTGGAAATAATTATGAATGGGCAGAAGACGATATGAAATTATAGAAAACATTAAGGTAGTAAGTATATGGAGCATAAGCCTATACGGAAATTAAAAGAAAGGCAGAAAATAACGAAAATTGGAGAATGCTGGGTTTGCAGTGAAAGACCTGTCCTTGGGCAGAACACTGTCAAGATAATAATAATAATAATAATAATAATAATAATAATAATAATCATCATCATCATATCTCTAATTGAGGTTCTGGCTGATATGCACATCTATTATCAGGTAGTACACCTCACTTGACGATATGTGTCAGAGAAAGAACAATTGTTTGTACGTATCTGAAGTCTGACTAGTCTAAAATGTAGTTAGTGGGAAATGTATACAGTGGAGGAGGAAAGGAATTGGCACCCTATCCTATTATCTCCTGGCCTAGTTGCCTCATAAGTGGTGCCTTCTTAGTATCACTTGTGGAGTTCAGACCTATCTTCGGACAGTTGACTAAATAATAATAATAATAATAATAATAATAATAATAATAATAATAATAATAATAATAATATTATTATTATTATTATTATAACAAAAATGATTGTATAACAATTTAATAATACGTGTAGTTAACGGAATTCATTTGCTCCGCTGTTAGTAGGCTATGGCACAAGGCTACGGCTTCAAATTTAATGCAATATAAGGAACACGTGTCTAGCCTAAAAAAATAGACAAATAAATTTGAATTTCACAATCGATCAACGAACACAGACCCGTTGGATTTAACATATTAATGCAACAGTTAGAGTCGCATAAAAGAAATACCGAACTTCTAACATAATACGTATTATTTTTTTCAGATAGCTTACATCTTGTAAGCAAGATTTTGTTCTCAGACAAGAATTCAGCATTTAGCAAAGAACATTTTTTATTTAAAAGTACTGCATTAACATACAAATTTAGACTGAGATTTTGTTAAGTATAGTAATAAAGAGTAATGAACTTGGCCACAGTTAAATAACTGAATTTTTATTCCCACATTTATGAAGTCATATTACTATAATTTTATAATATTTAACAGAACAATTACTGTATTAAAATATTTTCTTCAAATGTGTTTTCATAAATATTAGTTTATAAAATTGACTATTTCAATAAAACATTACATGTATAACTAGTCTCTGGAATTGAATTATAAAGTAATTTCAGGACAATTTCGCATACGTATTGCTGTTATCTAGTATTCGTGCTTCAACACAATGACACGATATGAAAAAAGTAAATTCTCGCAACAATAGCATTAAAGTCATGAATACAAAATTACTCAGAATTATCTATGTTCCCCAGGACAGTTGGTAGTATAGTACAAAGGCTCTCGTTTGTACAGGGTGTTCTTCATATAGCGGAACAGAACCAGTAGAGAATGTAGTAGAATACTCAATTCTTACGCAAAGTTCGGGTATTAGATTCCAGCGGCGTTAAGTACTTTTCGACTCAGATAATGTATTAAATACGTTAAAATTAACTTCATTACCAAAATCCCTTACCATCCTGTGTATTGATTTTTCGTATACGGTTAAGTATTTTATTTTTTTTTTTACTTCGTTTCATTCCTGGATTAATAGTGCGATTCATTTTTTATTAAATTATAATTACGGGTTTTAAAAATCAATATATTATGAAATTCCTGTAATTTTGTTGAAATGACGTTTGTGTTTGAAATGATGGTGTTTAACATCGTAGTAATTCTTTTGAATTGTTTCATTTCCGCTGTTCTGTTAAAAGCTTATTTCGTAACAAACCAAAATTAGTCAACGCATTTTTGCGCTATTCATTGTGTCTCTTTCCAAACTCATCCCATAAAATAATAATTTTGTTCCTGGAGACATAAATTGGTCTTATTAGTATCATTAAAATACTGCAGAACAGAGACAATCAGTTATACAGCCAAGTCAATTTTATTTAAGCACACACTAGTGTTCACGGCACGTACTCCAAGAGGCACGATTTTTCCCCTGTAATCAAGAACGAGGAGAAGACCCGCGCGAGATATGATGTATCTTAAGGGGAAGAACCTACAGGAAATCTCTGTTGTCATATTATTTTAAGTAGAGCCTATATTTCCTTAACATAGTTTCATATCAATGTATGGAGCCTTTTAAATATACATTTTCACTTTTGCTCTTTATGGTACAGTCACAGACATAAAAATGCAAAAATGCAGTATTATGAGAAAATGATATGTCTGCTCTCAAGAGTATCACAGGATTACAAATATTGTCTTAAATGAAAGCTAAAAGACTGCGAATCAATTCTGTTTGAGATTTTTGGAAATTCTAATTTTTGTATATATATATATTTTTTTTGCATTTTTATGAACAGAAAGAAAAATTGCACGTCTATTTTTAACTATTTTTTAATCTGAAATTTGACAATTTCCTCCTATATAATTATTCATATATAATGTAAGAATATGACTTGGAAATTTTATTCAATTATCTCTATTATTGTCTGAGATATTACATATTAAATGTTGAAAAATGTAAAATAAACAAACTCCGGATATTCAAGGAGACTGGAGCGCAGTGGCTATTTAAAAATGGCGTAAAAACGATTATTTTCTTCCTAACGACCTTGAAATTTCACTCAAATGAAGTCAATGCTATGAAGTATTTTAGGCTAAAAAATGTTAATTTTGATACATATTTGGTCATTCCTTAGATTCTTCTCCTTAAGAGTTGTAGCCTATAATTATAATGTAGAGTGCCGGAACCACCCGTGTAGCAAAGGCGGTAGCGCGTTTGCCTACTGATCCGGAACTGCGCTTGGATGTGATTTCGATTTCCCCTTGGGCTTATTAGACTATTATTTGGTTAGGTTTCTTCCGAGGTTTTCTCCAGCTGTAAGGCGAATATCAGGTATCTATGGCGAATCCTCGGCCTCATCTCACGAATTTATTGCTAACAATAATTCCATCGACGCTAAATAACCTGGTAGTTGATACAGCGTCGTTTAAATAAACGACTAAAAATAATCAAACAAAAAAAAATGTTAAGACCTCTACAGAAATACGTAAAAATTTATAATTTGTATTACGGTTTGATATTTCAAATTTATTCAAGTATTGCATTTTTTTATGCTCGAAAGTACAATGGATTCTCCTAAGTTCGACTGAACAGAATTGAAAGTTCAGTCCAATAAGGGTAGTGGGTGTGGCAGAAGAAATGAATACAAACTCTTATTGGTTAGCCATCAACGAATACAGTACTGTACTTGCATTTCCTGCCCGCCCCGAGACTTGTGTATGCGCTTCTAGTACCACAGTGGGTTTCGACAGTTCTGTCTCACAAACGATACAATAATTGTATTATTGAGAATTATTCTTAAAAAGAAAAAGAAGAGTTCATTAATTTAAAATCAGTGATTAAATATGGATGTCCTAATCAATAAAATATTCTGTTTTCCTTTAACAAAAGTATCACTACAAGACACAAAACCAATTCCCAATCAAATGGCAAACCCATTTCTTAGGGGCGTGCCTAATTCTCCTACGTAAGCACTCGAACTATAGGATGTCGAACTTGTTTTCTGTCGAACTTAAGAGCTTCCAGTGTATATTGAAAGTTGTCACTGATACGACAGGAAATATAAATTTTAAGACGTTTTAATAATTTCTGAAAAATAATTAATATAACGAAACCGTGTATAAAACATTTTTCTTTCGTGTTTCATGCTTACAAGAAAACAAATAGAACGCTGAAATATATATTCAATGTTATTTATAACTTAAAAACTTTCTATTAACACTAATACTTCTTCATCAAGTGAGACAAGCCCCTTCAGTGCGATAGTGAGAACGAAGTGAGACAACTTGCATTTAGGTTAGGAGTTCACATAAAGTTAAAGATGAGTCCCGAGAGTTCTTGTAAGGATGTGATATCGTACAGTGTACCTTTTAATTGCTTCTCCTCCCTTTCCTCATTCATTCATTTATTCGAATTGACTTAGAAATTACTATCATCATCTACAAAAAGTGAATACAAGTTCTAAGACCGAATTTACACATTTATTTTAAGATTTATTCTATAATTATGTTTTACAAATCTTCCTAAAGGAACAACACTTTTACTTTTTGAATCTTCTAAAAGAAAGTTTCTTCCACCTTTTTCTAGCGTTAAGTGCAAAACAAACCGTAATTGCTGCAACATTTCTAATTATTTTTGTATTGAAAATCCGTCATATTCGGACTAATATCAACGTTCCAACCTCGGATGAAGTGGAAAAAAGCGGTTACGATTTTGAGAGTAACTTTTAGACATCGAATGGCGACGTAGTTTAGCATTTTGCGTACTGGAACGCCCCATTTGAAATGATTTGCTAGGGTGAAGGATAATGAGAGTATACTGCAACGGGGAGCATTCGAAATCCCTTCATAATAAAAACAAGCGGCCGGTGCAGTAAGGGAACAACGAGTGAGGAAGGGAGGCAACCGGGCTAAACCATATTTTGTTTGTCATGCCAGGAAATGTCAACTTTTACACGTTATAAAAGGGATTTTGTACCTTTATTGTTTAGATAGCTGATGGAATTTTCCAATAAATCAATTTATTACACTAGGGTAACCGATAATGTTTTAATGAGAAACTGATTGTGGTTTTCATTTGTTACTGTTTTAACTCCAGGTGTAATCGAATTAATTTTGGTTGAATGAGATTTTCTTTATTGGTGACGTAACAAGTGGATTAAATTCCATGTAAATATGAGAGCGAGATTTTAACTGTGTCCCTGTACGTGATGTTACATCGTGACAGCTTTCAAAACGTAACGTTGTTTGAATGTTCTCAATTTGTTTTAGTAGGAATAAAATTAAAAATACAATTAGTTCCTTATATTGAGATTTCTTTAAAAAATATTAGGCTTTATCATCACTATCATCATCATCATCATCGTCATCTAGCTATCATGGAATTAGACAATTTGTTGACCTGTTCTGGTCTCACTGTCTAGAAGTCTTTTCCCCAGGTCTATCTTGACTTCTCCTTCCTCTTGGGAAGTAGTTCTTCAAAATTATGGGTAGTCAGTTTCTTGTCATTTCTGTGTGTATATGTTGACACGATTTTCTTTTATAATTTTCAATATTTTCTAATATTGGAACTATTTTTAATTCTTCTGCAATCTCTTTATTAGTTTTGTAACCCATCCAAGTGTAACCTGCTGTTTTTCGCATATATTTCTTTTCTGCTGCTCTTATTTTTATGCATATTATTATTATTATTATTATTATTATTATTATTATTATTAGGGCTATCATTATTATTATAGTGGGAATGGAGAAATAATTATTTATTGTGCCAAAAAAAAAAGAACAAAACTGATTTCAAGCAACATATCAACTGATTAAAAATAACTTTTTACTCAAAGAACACTTGATGCGGCACATCAGCTTGTCGAGGTGATATTATCACAGTCTAGTATATACAGTCACGAAGCTCAATACGTAGTAAATATGCAAACATTAGATAGTTGCTCACCATTAGGATCGCTTCTATCGCCTCATTACAGACAATGCGAAATAATACCGGCATAGTCTATTGTTTCTAGCACCCTCAAAACTCAAGCTTCGTGACTGTATATAGCAGACTGTGATATATTCAACTTTTTTTAAGACCTCTATTTGTTTCACCACGGCCTTCAAGTTCACACTCATACATTGTTATTATTGTTGTTGTTAATATCATACTGTTGTTATTATTATTATTATAACTTTAATATCAAGAATATTTATCAGTACTGAACTAGCAATGCAAGGCTTAATGTTTCCGTAATATATACTTATATTTTCGCAGTCATTTAAGCCTAGAATTCACAGATCTCTCTACCACAATGAACGTTTTGTTGGATGGTTTAGTTTAAGTTATTAATGAGCACGCAATATGTGGTTAATTTCATTAACGAACGTAAAGTAAAATTCTAATATTAACTTTTGGTTATTTAAGTACTCTGGAGTTTTTTTTTTTTTTTTTTCGCCCTTGTAGTTTGGTGTGTACTACATCGATGCTAGGTGGAAGCCATTCCAACAGACCACTGAGGATTTGCTGGGGGTCGACATAAATCCTGGTGATTCTTTCAGCACCGATACTGATAACAACATGCTGTGGAATGGGTATCGGTCATGCAACCGGCAGTACACTCCGGTCACGTCATTCTGCTATGTAGGCCGAGACCTTGGTCAATATGCACACTCAAACAACGAGCCAAAACAGACAACGTGCCATATGCATTACCAATGTTCACACGATCCTACAGAAAAACCATATATACATTCACAGGACGGAAACAAACGTTAAATTAAGGCTGATTCACAATAAACTCGGAACGGAAACGACAACGACAACGAGAACGGAAATAGTTTTAAAATAAATGTATTTAAATGTGAGCATTCACAGTAGTTAATTGTGAATGCTCACATTCAAATACATTTATTTTAAAAATATTTCCGTTCCCGTTCTCGTTATCATTTCCATTCCTGGTTCATTGTGAACCAGCCTTTAGTCTAAAGAAATTGCGTACATATATTGCTATTTCTTTCTATTCAAATTGGGTTGTTTTAGTAGAAAATAAGAAATCTAAAAATATATTTGGAGGATTTCAGAAATTTCTAACATCCGTGATCAAAATAGAATGTGAAAAACATGTCAAGTGACTAGAAAATGAATCGCAGCACATGTTGCTCCAACATTATTTAACTGATTTAAACGGGGTGAAACTTATGAAGCTTCGTATTTAAATAAACTATTCCCCATTATCGAACCTGAAACAGTAGTTGAAAGGAAAGAAATTTGACAGCCATAATGGTATGACGGAGGCAGTCAAAAACTTCTGAATTTTATTGGATAGGGTTAAAGCAATTTTAGGCTATATCGTACCAAAAGGTGTAGGCCTTATGTAGGGGAGAGTGTGGTAATTACACGCACCTAACTTCTTTTGTTATAAATTCCAAGACAATTTTAATGTACTGTAACACTGAAACTTTGAGGGATAATAAAACAATTAGTTTCTAATAATATTTACAAGTTACAAAATGTATTTCTAAACAACATTCTTTACTATTGACTTCTTATTTTATTTTAGTTGGTTATTTAACAACACTGTATCAACTACTAGGTTATTTAGCGTCGAAGAGATTGGTGATAGCGAGATGATATTTGGCGAGATAAGGCCGAGGATTCGCCATAGATTACCTTGCATTCACATTACGGTTGGAAAAAATCTCGGAAAAAACTAACCAGGTAATCAGCCCAAGCAGGGATCGAACCCGCGCCCGAACGCAACTTCAGACCGGCAGGCAAGCGCCTTAACCGACTGAGCCACCCCGGTGGCTTTTTCTATTGATATATGAAAAAGCTGTAATGAGTGCCATTACCCTACCAAGTGGGAAATAGTACGCAAGCAGTTGGGGTAGTAGTATGCAAATACACATGCAACTGGAATATGTATTAATAGGTATAGAATCAACATTTAGCAACAATAAGAAAAATTTGGGAAACCTAACACTAATTTTTTTTTCATGTGGATTGGCAATAGTCATATGAAATTCTGAGAAGTTTCAGCAGCACTGCAATCTGACTGAACACATCCCGAACACAGGACACAACGATACCACAGTTCATTCTCTTTACCACCACAAAACAGGCACTTACTGTTAGAATCAATTTTTTGATTAGGTATTGGGAAGTATAACCGCGTGCGAATAGCTCTACCCCAACTGTCGTCATTAGAATAGTTTAGCTGTGAATGGTCTTGGAAGCAAAGTAACAGAAGATCTTTATTCTCTAGCTAGCAGGTAATCAGTTGTACTTTTAGGACATATTACATAAACTCCAGATCACTCAGATACGTATTACTTACTTCAAACACAATGAAGTCACGAAATTATCAGAAAACTGCAAAAAAATCGACTGACACATTGGAAGCGCCTAAATCAACAGTATAGCGCTAACACTTGACTATGGTCCGTTCCAGGAATCTTTAGAGTAGAAAGACGAAACAAGACCTCTGCGCAGGTGGTATGTGGGAGGGCTAGGGCCAATGACTGCTCTGGGGGGAGGTGTTGGTTGAACGAAGCTACCAATCGCTTGCAGGGATCGGATCATTTCTATCTCTACTCTACCTCAATCATCTTACTCCTTAGCGGACTCGAACTGATGCTGCCCGCAATATACTCTGGCACAGATAGACTCCGCGCCCATATGCGTGAAGTTACTTCACAGATTCTTGAGACAGACCATAGATTGACTTTACCGATGTTCCCGCTAGACTAACTCACCGAACACGGCCACAGAGTGCTGTCATATCCTAAAGCTTAGGTGCGTACCATTACTCGCTGCTTACGAAAACCCCACTCTCCCCTATTGAGTTAAAAGGGGATTATGATGAAAAATAAATAGGTATAAATTAAATATCAACTTTTTTTCTGTGGTGGGCTAGAAGTTTATCAACCCCTTTTGTATTTTTCATAAGCCTTACTTTATGCAGCTTTCTATCATTCATTTACTGAAGAGCACGATATATCACGCTCAAGATTTTATTATGAATAGAGTGTTGTTGTTGTTGTTGGTGTTGTTGTTGTTGTTGTTTTCTAATGCCAGACGTTTGACAATAAAGCCATTTGACCTCTTGCACTCCAATAGTTTTCAAAGATATTGACATGATCAGCTACTGAAGCACAGATTTTTAAGTGTTCCGAATCCACTTCATGGTTTGAGTTGCACAATGGGCAGTTAGGGGATTGATATATTCCTATTCTATGCAGGTGTTTGGCCAAACAGTCATGGCCTGTTGCTAATCTAAATGCAGCTACTAACGATTTGCGTGGTAAATCGGGAATTAACTGTGGATTATGATGCAGAGAGTTCCATTTTTTTCCCTTGAGATTGTGTTATAAAATTTTGTTTGTTGAAGTCTAAATATGTAGATTTAATAAATCTCTTCACAGAGTAATACGTAGATTTAGTAACAGGTCTGTAAGTAGCAGTGCTGCCCTTCTTTGCTAAAGCATCCGTATTCTCGTTTCCCAGGATTCCACAATTGGATGATATCCATTGGAATACAATTATTTTATTGAGTGTTATTAATTGAGAAAACATTTTTAGTTATTTCTGCTGTTTGAGATGAAGTGTGTGTGTGTGCTCGCGCACGCGTGCGTGCGTGTGTGTGCGCGTGCGTGCGTGTGTGTCTAGAGGCTATTCGCAAGATGTTCGCAACGAATTTAAATAAGTAAAATATATTAACTTTTATTTCGCGGCTCTGTCAACGGTGCGGTTATCTAGGTTCTATGATAGGGATTTTGGCAAGATCAATCCGAGAATTCGCCTTGTATTACTTGTCATTCAGATTACATTTGAGGTAAACCTCGAAAAGAACCCAATCAAGTAATCAGCCCGAGAGGGAAATATAACCACGACGGAGTGGAGTCCCGGTGCTTGTTTCTTCCGCTATATCTATACTACCCCAATAGTAATGAAATAATATACTGAATGGAATTCATCTACTTACTAAAAATGTAATAAAATCAAACTATCGAACTTAACATGGTGTCATTATGATGTTGGCATTAAGAATGGTAAGATCATAAGAATAATTAAGAAATAAAATCGTGTAACTTTAGTGTTCGTCACCATCTCGAAGTTAACACTAGGCCTAATGTTTGGTCTACAACTGGGTCATAAATTTTAGCAACCACTATTCACATCTCGGATATCTTTGAATAAGGAAGTAAAATATATATTTTTTAAAGTTAACTCATTAGATATTCAATAACGAATAAAAGAACCTCAAAAAATTTTCTGATGATATTAAAAAAACATATTTTACGTTCTGTAAGTTATTTTTCAGAAGCTTAACTTTGCTTCAGGCAAGTAGAATATGTTAAAGAAGCAGACTTCGTATTTGGTGTTCACAAACACTGTGGGCGCAGTTAAGAACACTCTATGGGATACACATTTCTACTTAGTCCAATACCAACAAATTATTGCGTCCATAGAACGCTAACCCAGACCCTGTGGTCTTGTCTTCTTCCGAACCACAAATTCTATGATATTTAAAATGAATTCTGGCTACTGGAAACTGTTGTTACTTCGAAAAGAGCTCTATGTAACCGTTAAGACTTAAGCTCCTACTGCCCGCATTTTCTGTCATCATTGGTCTAGTAGCTAACGTATCTCTAGAACCTAAGATAAAGGATTCAAATCCAGTTCCTAGGGACGGAGTTTTAAGATACACTGAAACATCACTGGCATGGTCCTTTTCGAAAATTAAATAGGCTAATACAGAGAGTCGCGTGTCCTAGATGCAAGGTGCATAAAGAAACCCCCAATTTTAATGAAAGGATCCAGACAAAATTTACATTTCTCTAGTAATGACATGTTTCACAGGCAGATACCTGCGAACCAGTATTTCAATTGGGAATAGAAATTCTTACGAAATCGCTGAGGCTTTTGATGTACAAAGCTGGGAATATATTGTATAAAACAAACATTATAGTGGAACCAATGATCTAATATATTACGATGTAATAAGTACTGAGTTTTAGATTTTACCTCTTAGCAAAAAAGGAGTCTCTTTAATTTATAGCAACTAGTGCAAGAAGAGAAAAAAACCGTTAGAAGAAATCATGTGTTGCTATGTTGACTATGTGATTGATATTTTGTAGGAAATATGCCTTAAAAATGTTCTATTATTTATTACTACAACAAAAAGTAGTGTTTTTCTAAGCAGTTTTCCTTACGAAAAGTAGACCTTTTCTATGCAACTTGAAGTAAAGCTATTTTCATCTCAGTGTGTGTAGGAATATTTTTGTCGCACTCTCCATGGCCTACTATATTAAATTACATCACTTGTCACTATAGATACAGAATACTACCGGTTACTTATGGCTTTTAAGGAACCCGGAGGTTCATTGCCGCCCTCACATAAAACCGCCATTGGTCCCTATCCTGAGCAAGATTAATCCAGTATCTACCATCATATCCTACCTCCTTCAAATCTATTTTAATACCCTCCCATCTACGTCTCGGTCTCCCCAAAGGCCTTATTTCCTCCAGTCTCCCAAGTAACACTCTATATGCATTTCTGGATTCGCCAATACGTGCTATGCCCTGCCCATCTCAAACGTCTGGATTTAATGTTCCTAATTATGGCAGGTGAAGAATAAAATGCATGCAGTTCTGTGTTATGCAACTTCCTCCATTCTCCTGTAACTTCATCCCGCTTAGCCCCAAATATTTTCCTAAGCACCTTATTCTCACATACTCTTAACCTCTGTTCCTCTCTCAAAGTGAGAGTCCAAATTTTGTAACCATACAGAAGAACCGGTGATATAATTATTGTTTTATAAACTCTAACTTTCAGCTTTTTTTGAGAACAGACTGGATGATAAAAACTTCTCAACCGAATAACACGCATTTCCCATATCTACATAATCTGAGCTTAATTTCCTCCCAAGTATCATTTATATTTGTTACTATTGCTCCAAGATATTTGAATTTTTCCACCTCTTCAAAGGATAAATCTCCAATTTTTATATTTCCATTTCTGGTTACGAGACATAATCATATACTTTGTCTTTTCGGGATTTACTTCCAAACCGATCGCTTTACTTGCTTCAAGTAAAATTCCCGTGCTTTTCCTAATAGTTTGTGGCTTTTTTCGTAACATATTCACGTCATCCGCATAGACAAGCAGCTGATGTAACCCGTTCAATTCCAAACCCTCTCTGGTATCCTGGACTTTCCTAATGGCGTACTCTAGAGCAAAGTTAAAAAGTAAACGTGATAGTGCATCTCCTTGCTTTAGCTCGCAGTGAATTGGAAAAGCATCTGACAGAAGCTAGCCTATACGGACTCTGCTGTAAGTTTCACTGAGAGACATTTTAATTAATCGAACTAGTTTCTTGGGAATACTAAATTCAATAAAAATATTATATAAAACTTTTCTCTTAACCGAGTCATATACCTTTTAGAAATCAATGAATAACTGATGTATTGTACCCCTTATACTCCCATATTGTCTTCAATATCTGTCAAATATAAAAAAAAATCTTATCAATAGTCGATCTATTACCCCTAAAACCACACTGATGATCCCCAATAATTTCATCTACATATGGAGTTAATACTTTCAAAATAATATTGGACAAAATTTTGCACGACATCAACAAAAGTGATATTTCTCGAAAGTTACTACAGTTAATATTGCCCCCCTTTTTAAAAATAGGTACAATTATGGACTCCTTCCACTGTTCTGCTAGAATTTCCTTTTTTCCATTAGTAAGCACAAGCTTATAAATTTCGCTAAATAATGCGGTTTCACTTTCCACTCTCTTGTATTAATTCTGCTGGAATTTGATCGATACCTGGAAACTTGTAATTTTTCAGATTTTCTATCACAATTTCGATTTCACAAAATGTGGGTTCGGGTGTAAATGGCTCAACAGTTTGTCTTTGAATTTCGTCGCGAACATTTCTACTTGGCCTATGTACATTTAGTAGTTGCCCAAAATAGTTTTTCCATCTATTCAGGGTTGAATGAAAATCTACAAACAAGTCACCATTCTCATCCTTGACAACATTTACCCTTCCCTGATATCCATTCCTAAATTCCTTTCCGCTCTTATAGGCCTATAAGTCTCTAATGTTTTTTTATTCTTACTACTTGTTTGTACCGCACTGAGTTTTTTCTTCAAGTAATCTCTTTTTATTCCTAAAAGTACGACTTGGCTCCCGTCTTTCATTGAAATAAATATCTTTATTCGCTTCAACTGGATCCTGTAAGAATTACAATTTTGCCTGTTTCCTTCTTTTTACTACCATGCAACAATCTTTATCAAATCACGGTTTCTTTATCTTAGTTTCATAATAATCTATGCTCTGCTCAGCTGCAATTTTGACACTATCTCTGATATTTTCCCACACGCTATTAACATCTAACTTTTTCTCAACTTCGTCGGAACTTCCTAAAGTGGCAAACCTATTCGAAATTTCGACCTGATAATGTTGCTTAGTTTCCTCGTCCTTTAATTTCAGAATATTGGATTTACTAACATTAACTTGTTGCTCTACTCGCTTGGCTACTGATAGTCTTTCTACTACCGTGCAACTTATCGTTTGAAATATTCTCTGAATTAAGACTCAACGAGTAAAGTCTATGAACCCGAAGGGAGAATACTCATGACATTATAAATGAGAAATTACATGTTAGAAAGAAAATGTGTGATTACATATGATAACTTAAGCTTTAAAGTAAATTGTAATAACCGAATTTTATAGTCTGCTCTTTTTGTTCTTTGCTGCAGATCTCAATCCTCTCGCGGACCACAAGCATCAAACTAACGAGTTGATTTACTTAGTTTACTGTAGACAACTGTAGCGTGAATAATCATTAGTCTAACAAAACATGATACTCTCGTTTAAGCCCCGCTACATTTCCATGTTTTTGTTACTTATGAACAACTTTATCTTTGGAAGTTGGTAACGGTCTGAAAGCACAATACTGGGAATAAGGAGTCAGGAATTCGAGCTGGTCTGTGTCAGAAAGAATACAATACGAGGAATACCTTAATGAAAGAGCGCAAAGGTGATTGCGTGATGTTCTCTAATCAGCAGCAAGTCAATTAAGCCGCTTTTATATAGTGCTGCATGTACAGCTCAGCTAGGAAATAGACCTACATCCTCTGTTTCTGAGGTTCCTTACAAGTAATTAAAACAATTCGTTATGTTGCCTCGGTACAAAGACACAAAGACAAAGCGGATGGGAAACGTGTCCGCAAGTTTCGACTCAAGAATTAGTTAACGTGTTTTGTTGAACTAGTTTAAAGAATGTCCTGCTATAACATTGATTTAAACTTCTATGTGTGTGATATCAGATAATGAACTATGATTAGCCTACCAAAGATAAAAATGAATCTTTGAAAATATATTAGGGAAGTGTGATGCGTTGCTATTTTAATTTAAAGTACTTAGGCCCGGTTTCTTCAACTTTTGTTAAATTATAACAGTGTGTCATCTCATTTTAACTGTAAACTTAAGGGTATACTGTATGTACGTGAACTTCCACAAATATTATCAGAAAATGCAGGCTCTAAATTTCTAAAATTTTATAAGAAAACGAACTCACAATTGGACAAAAATTACAAGATACCACAACAAGACTTATTACAACTTAAATATCTGATAAAAGTATAAAAAATGTTACTAGTAATATTTTTCAAACCAGTTTTTCAAAGTATGAAAAAAACAAAACAAAAAAGTTCTGCAATTACACCATTTGGTAACCATAACATTGTTATAGTCTCTCTGACATCTTTAATATGTTTCCTGCATGTAATAAACACTTATTTATGAAAAGTAGACTAGCCTACTCTCAGACTTGTAGAGTTGTTTATTTTAATACAATTAATTTATTTGTCCTATACAAAATATATTAATAACGTTTTGTGACCTAATTTTTATATTTTCAAAGAAATGGGCATTATTGTAGTCCACCTTTTGCATAAATGCATGTTAAATCAGTGTACAAATTTTTCATAATTCTATCTCTAGTGGTTATGGAGTTATGAAATAATACAGTATGTATGAAATTTTTCAAATTTTGGAAAATTTAATTTAAAGTAAAAAGTGAATTTTAAAAAACATTATTAGTACCTTCTTTACAATTTTATCAGATATTTAAGTTCTAATAAGTCTAGTCGTGGTACCTTGTAAGTTTTGTCCAATTGTGAGTTCATTTCCTTATAAAATGTTTGAAATTTAGAGCCTGCATTTTCTGATAATATTTCTGGTCGTTCACGTACATATATCCTTAACAACTGAAGCATTTCTTAAACTACTGTTAGTACTAACAAACTGTTAAATCCTATGTTAATTTAACTGCCCAATTTCATGGAGTTAAATCTTTTAACTCTCTGTTAGCATATAAGTATCCAATATGGCTGGTGCGTTAGATACTGAACTTTTATATCTTGATTATTTAGAAAATGATATCCATGAATACATAAACAGAGCGGATAATTTCTATGATTTGACAGAACAGAAGTTCATACAAAGGTTTAGGCTATTTTCTGCCAAGCCTCACTTATCGCTTTCAACTTAGGTCCGTTTGTTTGTTTATTCTCATTACTTGATTTATACTGCGAAATTATTTCCAGCAGAAGACTTCTCTCGAACGAAGAGAAATTAGTCCCACGATTTCTTTTTGGTCCAGTGTTTTCCATTTCACAACAGCAATACCAATACACCACTCCACGCTACTGTGATACAGACGACGGAAAGAAGCAGAAATCAAACCTTAGAGAATAGAAAAACTCCTATCCTCTCTGAATCAAACAACGGAAACAAGCAGAATCGCAATTGTCAGAGTTCAGAAAACAGAATTCAGCCTATACTTGGTTAGACTCTAGAATCTCTGGTCCTAACAGAGAGTTAACAAACAGAATGTTAAAATGTGAAATGTAAAGTTGAAGAAAAGCAATATTTTTAACAGCAATTCATACTTTTAACTTACAGTTAATTAACGCTATGTTAGGTGCATTTTAACAAAGGTTTAAGAAACCGAGCCTTAGCTATAGAAAGTTAACACCATATCTTCCAGTTCCCGTATTTCTTTCTCATTATGGTAATTTTGAGAGTTTTTCTTTTCTGCGGTAGAACTAAATAACCAAGAAACACAAATGCAATTTGGATCAACTTGTGTTTTTATATTCCATTCATTCATTCATGTTCTATCCAAGGTCAGGTTTTTCACTCCAAAACCCAGCATTCTCCAATCGTTTCTAATTTTCGCCTTTCTCTTAGTCTCCGCATACAATCCATGTATCTTAATATTGTCTATCATCTGATATCTTCTTCTGCCGCGAACTTTTCTACTGTTCACCATTTCTTCCAGTGCAGTAGGCAGTTTCTTCTTAGTCAGTGACCCAGTCAATAATGTTATATGGCGAAACAAATTCAAGAATAGAGACAGTACAATACAAATTTATAAAACAGTTGTGAGACCAATCCTCGCTTGTCCCTTTGGGAAGAAGAGGGTCATAAGTCCAATAATTTCATAAATTGAGATAACACTGCTAGCCCATAGAGAAAAACTAGTCTGTTTCCATATGGCCACAAGCGGTAGGTTAAAATTGGATGCAGGGCGTAATTGTATCCGTATGGTACTACTGCAATTCAAATAGACCTCTTAGCCTAAACATTCAACTTCAAATACCTCGTAACTACAATTTATGCACCTGTAGGAGTCTCCTTCCAAAGATGAGATCTGTCTTCTGCCACGGAGATTCGAGATGAAGAACTAAACAAATAATTACGTCGTGAAAATGACAATCCTAAGAGAGATTACTGGCGTCACGGTCCGTGATAGGTAAACAAATGAATCCATTAAAGAAGTATGTGAAATAAAAGATGTTATTCCTTGGTCCTAAAAATAGAAGACCGTGTTTTAAGAATGGTTGAAAGGAAACTTACTAAAATTGTCATGACATGCTGCTGGAAAAAGACAATCGGGACAACAGCTCAAGGGATGGGCATAAAGTCACACAATATCGTCCAGTGATACAACGTAAAAGGAGAAATCCTATAAGAAAGAATAAGAAGAAATAGCTCATATTAATGATTAATTTCTTATGTTTTATCACATTTTCAGCCTCAATTGCTACACAAGTTCTATTGTTACGATTTGCCAAATCAGTATGGTTTCGCATGGCTTACAATATTCGACTTATTAGCTACCAGGATTATGAAGGTGGAAATAATTCTTGATGAAGAAGGAAGTAAACGTGGGTGTAGTAGTAGTAGTAGTAGTAGTAGTAGTAGTAGTAGTAGTAGTAGTAGTAGTAGTAGTAGTAGTAGTAGTAGCAGCAGTAAGTAGTAGTTTTATCCGCTTATTTTACGACGCTTTATCAACTTCGATGGTTATCTAGACGTCTGGAGTATGAGTGAAATGAAAGTGATAAAGAGAGCGAAATGAGCCCAGAGTTCAGATCAGAAAATTACCCAGCATATGCTGAGGTGGTAGTAGTAGTAGTAGTAGTAGTAGTAGTAGTAGTAGTAGTAGTAGTAGTAGTAGTAGTAGTAGTAGTAGTAGTAGTAGTAGTAGTAGTAGTAGTAGTAGTAGTAGTAGTAGTAGTAGTATCTTATTTAACGAAGATTTGAACTGCAAAGGTCATTCAGCGTCTAAATTCAATGTGGGTGAGAAATAACTTACTTTTATTTTTTTTCCTGGAGACCTCTATAAGGGACAAGGTTCTTCTACATGTCATAAGCCTTAGACTCGAACCTTCCAACTTGACGTCTCTCCCAGAGGAAGATATATTAAAGTCCCTTAAAATCCATCCCCTTCGGTAGGGCTTTTAATCAGCTAAAAAACCGAATGGAGTCGGAAGCAATTCTCTATATAGTCGAAGTCCAAGTCGTAAGCAATTTTGTATGGAATCGATGTGAGTTGAAGCCAAAAGCAATATATTGTGGATGAAAACGGAATGGGAAGCAAATTTGTTTTGAGTCGGTGTCAGAAGTAACTCCAGGTGACATCGGAGTATGAATTATATCTGGATGGAGTGAGAATCAAAATAAAACCTGGGTGGAGTTTGAGTTGGAAACAATTCTAAACGGAGTAATAGTCGGCAAATTTTCACCAGTACTAACTATAACTTAGATATAATATGTTTGAAAAAGTGTTTTTTACTTAAGCTTATCAGACTTAGCCTACGGATATTCAATGACTCACTGAATCATATCGTTTGTGAAAAACGCTTTTTAAGTTTGTCTTCTGTACTTTAAGAACAGATTTTTGCTGTTCACTAAAAATTAATAATAATAATAATAATAATAATAATAATAATAATAATAATAATAAATTTATTTCTTCTGGACTTCTGGCCTTCTCTTCCACACACTTTCATTTAAATATATATTTGATAAGTTTTAAAAATATGGTTTATCCTATGTTAATAATTACTGAATTCGATTCACAATTGTCCATATAGCCTAGGCCTATATAGCACATAATACATATTATATTCTACAAGAAATCAAGAGTTCAGTGGGAAGTTCTGTACCAACTATAACAGTTGTTGTTTAATATTAGAGGAGAAAAATTCGCTCCGGCGCTGGGGATCAAACCCGGGTCCTTGGTTCTGCGTACCAAGCGCTCTCACCGTCGAGCTACGCCGAAGTCCAATCCACAGCACCGGATCGAACTCCCCTCCTCCAGTGTTTTTCCCTTTGTGGCCTGACTCCAAGTTGGGCATGTATGTTGACATATTAAGTCAACTGCCATTATACAAGGAGCGCACTCAGTTGAGTGACATGATGGCCGGAATTCCACAGTAATATGCATAGTAATCTGTACAGAAATATGCACTGTTGCTAGAAGAAGTTACTAAAGATTATTATTTTTTCGGTCCCCGGCGCCGGAGCGAATTTTTCTCCTCTAACATTAATTGTTACCATAACAGATATATTCTGTAGGACCAAAAAATAATAATCTTTAGTAAATTCGTCTAGAAACAGGTTGAAATCTCATAGGTGACACCAATAATGCATCACTCTTGAGGTAACTATGTCAAGAGATAATGGGGTAGGGTAGCTAGTTCCTTTTCCACTCCATTGCATACCTCGCTGACTAGTAACATATTTCAATAATCAGACCTAAGACGTATACAAACAATTGTTCTTCCTCTGACATATATCGTCAAGTGAGACGTACTGCCTGATAATAGGTGTATTATCAGCCAGAAACTCAGAGATAACTATAACAGCATCAGCTATTATATTGCAAATAATAAGCCTTGGTTTATTATTATAGTACTGTATTCTATCTGTTATGTATTTATTATTATTATTATTATTATTATTATTATTATTATTATTATTATTATTATTATCATTATTAAAACGAACGCATGCAAATTTTATCAAGTTTAATCACAGTTCCCAGAGGAAGTAATTGAATACCCAGAATTTCTACGAGAACTGTTGTTAATCATAATCAAACCCCACACTTTCAGCAGGCAAACTCGAATCTTTCCTATCAATCAAAACCCTTACACACGCTCGATGGAAGAAGAGACTAGTTAAAATCCAACACGCCCGAAGCACTCCGAGTCGCGGCAATTATCCTTCACAGCAGTCCATGAAAAGCTGTTCTTTTGAATTCAGCTTAACGAGTCCGCCATATTTCTTCGCCGCGAAGTAATCCCCGCATCCATCCAGCAGGTGGACAGTGTTACCAGCATAATCCCTCGATACAAGCTCACGGCGATGCCTTGCAGTTAACTGAGGCTTTAGACGGATCTTACTGCAGACTTGGACGACTTGGACTCTTCCACTCTCGATAATGAAACCAACACTAGGCCTGCATCAAATAAGAGATGTCATATGCTTTCTCATTGACACGCTATTCTCAATGGCTAGTTACATAAATGTGAATCAATTATACCCCCTGCTAAACAACATATCGATGGTCTAGATATAAGAATGTAGTATTCTTACTCATTATTGTGCTTTTCAGTGGTTCAAATAGATTGTATAAGTTAAATCATAAACAGTTTTATGTCTCTCCTGGTATTAGATTTAGGTCATCGACATGCGGATCTCTAATTTAAACATTATTAACTAAACAACACCTATAACTTACTTAACTTTAGAGTGTATATATGTTATGTAAGAATAAATAGACCAAACGCAACAAAAACAACAAAAGGAGAACAAAAGAACAATAATTCGCACGAACAAATATATAAACAAATACAACAAGAACGATAAGAAGACGAATATAGACAAATTAAAGAGAAGTAAAAATGCCGAAAAGGAAGAAAAAATAAAAAAAGGATTACAAAAAAACTAACGAAAGAAATGAAACAGAAAATAGAACAACATGCATATCAAGAATGTGAATCTAACGAACAATAAATTCAAGAAGAAGAGTAAGGGCAAAGAAATAAGATCTTCTTTTAGGCTCAAAATTCATCATTCTGATTGTTCTTCTCAAAATTGTGAATGTCCCATATTAATCGAATCATGAGAAGATGAGTATTTAGGCATTACAATCGACCAACACTTACGATGGAATAAACATATTACATATTTTTGCAATAGATTACGTAAAACAATTTAAATCTTTGTTATACTTCGGTCATATTTACCAGTTAATATTTTACGTCTCATTTATTTAGCTTTATGTCAATCCACTCTCCAGTAGGAATTTTAGGATGAGGAAATGCTTGTAATTCTGATCTCACTCCACTAATAATTATTCAGAAAATAATAATTAAAATATGCTTTAATAAACCAATTGATTACTCATTCGAGCTTTTGTTCACTCATTTTAATGTTTTGAAAATTAAACAAATGTATTATATTGCCTTATTAAACTTCATACATAATAACCGTAATTAATTCAAATTGTATCATCATAAATATAGAACTAAAAGATCCGATTTTATACGATTAAAGAAACCAAAGTGTTTCACAAGCACAGCTCTTAGCCATGGACCTACTTTGGTCCAAGGTTATATAATAAAATAATTGAAAAATACCCAAATTTGGAAAATTTTAGTATCTGAAATTTCAAAAATAGCGTTAGGAATTTAATTTTTAAAGAATATATATTGATTTAATATGTATTTATATGATTTAAATTGTTAAAAATTAAAATTGTAGTTTTAAAGTTAATTTATTCCTATAATTTTTTTCCTTGACCCAATTTGTGTCAAATAATTATCTTTGTTTGTGTTAAGTGTGTGTTTAGATAACTTCCTGAGCACGAGTTTTTACTCCTTCAGGGAAGAATTAAAACTGTATTTTTGTTCATGTTATTTTACTAACAATAAACAATAAACTTAGAGTCAGTCATTCCTATTCTCACAATATGAATAAAATTAAGTAGAACAAAGAACCAGAATAAAAACGAAGAACAAAAAAAAAAATACAGAGAAAAAAGTAATAGCAAAATTAAACAAATAGTAGTAAAATAAGATTAGTAAGTCGAGACCAACAAGGAAGAAGACAGAGTCAGGGAAAGAAGAGTAAGGGCAAAGGAGTCGGAATAAAAAATGTCGAGGCAAATATAGTGGAGGAAATAATACTTGGTTGGGGCAAGAATAGTGGGAGCAAGATGAGTAGGAGCAGCAAGGATCAAAGCATGAAGAATCAGAGGAAGAACAGTAAAAGCAAAAGAGTTAGGTACAGAAGAGTCGGAGCAAAATAAAAAGCCGGAAGAAGAAGAATCAAAACAAAAGTCAGATGAATAAGAACATGAATGAAAAAATATATATATATATATATATATATATATATATATATATATATATATATATATATAAACATCAAAAGTGGAACAAAAAACTGTCAACAATCAAGAGCCAGAATACGAGGTAAAACAAAGACCAGAATAAAAATAGCAAGAAAAACGAAGACTCGGAAAACAACTTGAATAAAACATAAAGAAAGGCAGGAATAAGAATCTAAAAAAGGACAACATGAACGAGTAAAGTCAGAACAAAAACAAAACAGCACAACAACAAGGGTAGTACCACAGTCTAGTAATACAGTCACGAAGCTTGAGTTTATGAGGGTACTAGGAACAATAGACTGTGCAGGTACTATTTCGCATTGTCTGTAATGAGGCGATAGTAGCGATCCTAGTGGTTAGCAACTATCTATGGATGAATATTTACTACGTACTGAACTTCGTGACTGTTTATACTAGACTGTGGTAGTACCAGAAACAAAAGCCAGAACAAGACAGAGCAACCAGAATAGGAACAATATGAATAATAAACGAGCAGTAAACTATCAGAACAAGAAAAAGAAGAAAATAAATAAAATAATATAACAAGAATAAGAAACAAATGAACACAAACAAGATCAACAGTACGAGTGGTAACTTTTCTTGTGGACAGACTGGCACATAGACACCGGTAAATTCGTAGAGCATGGCTAACCAGAGTCAGTCAGGCGGAAGAGAGTGGCACACATTAAAAGACTATCCACCTCCGAGAGCCTGCCGCTGGGAAAGCATTTCAACGCGGGCGACAGTCTCAACACTAGAGCTTCAGTTTTATGACATTTAAAGTAGCAGAAAATTTCCTCTCGCTTGTTTTATTATGTGGCTCCGAGCTTTGTAGGTCCAGGCTCTGCTCTGCATCTCCAGAGAAAATTTGCATTTAAATAAAATCTCTAGAAGTGCGAACAAAGTCCAAGGTAGACGGAGGAGGGAACGGGCAGAGAGAGAAAAAAACTCTCTTAACAGATTGTGGAACAATATAGATCGCAGAGGGTGGGTTACTATTATCCAGAGAGCTATTCTTCATTATGCCTCAGTTGGACTAAATATGTTGAGCAACTCTATGCACAGAAATGTACATCATTGTACATGAAATAATGTAATAACGTAAGTCAAGTTTCACACGAGACAATAAAAATGATGTGCGAAAAAATAGAGGAAACTTGTATACAAGTTCAGCGAGTTATGTGATAGTTAAAGAAACAAGAAAGTGCAAACTAAGACATGTGAAGTGTAATAAGCGAACTAGTGGAGAAATCTGACTTAGTCTGAGGCATTAGATGCGGTCAAAAATGTGAGGATTAGATCAATTAGTGTAACTGAACTGGAACTGTTAATAATATAGAGGAATAAGTAGTGAAGTGTTAATGAGAAGATGAATAGAGTAAATTAGGAGAAGAAAAGCAATATGATCGTGAGACTAATAAGAGTTGGAGATAGTAAGTAAGTAATATGTAGGGTTTGATGTAATTGAGATGGAAATTATGGAAAGTGAGGAGATAGAAAGTGAGTGCAAGTAGTGAGAGTGAACCGTAAAAAGTTATCCAATAAAGTGAAAAAGTGATAAAGTGAATTGAACGGGAAATAGCAAGGATGTATCACAAACATTAAAGAATAATATGCTAAAGTAGATGAGATAGTAGAAATATTAGTGAATACTAGTCAGAGATAAGAAGGTTTTAACGATAAACAGAAAAGTAGGGATAACAGTAACGAAAGACAACAATGATAGCAGTAGAGAGGGATATAGACGAGAATGTTTATATATAAGAGTAAGATAGACAGTATTGCATAGCATTCGGGAATGGGATTGCGGGGAGATATAGAAGGATGGAGGAAGAAATAGACAGAAGTAGGGTTTAACTTTAGGTAATGGAAAGAGATGGGGAGATATAGATGATAGGAGAAATATAAAGGATATGTGACTGAATGTAAACAAGGGAGTGATGGACCGTATGCAGAAATGTGAGGGAAACCACTACCTGAAAGCCGTATGATGATAATAAATATGAATATAATAATAATAATAATAATAATAATAATAATAATAATAATAATAATAATAATAATAATTATCATCATCATCATCATCACTATCATCATAATCCGCATGATAGGCAAGTTCACCTGTTTCCTGTAACACAAGGTTCTCCCATTTCTTTGTGGATGTCCAACATCTCAAAATCTTTTTGGTTTGAAATTAATTATTACATAGCTCTACTACATACAGGGTGATTCACGAGGATTTACCGTCCCTTACGGAGCTTATTTCCGAAGGCATTCTGAGCAAAAAAATGCCATATAAACATTTGTCCTAAACTCAATATTTTCAGAGATACACTAATTTGAAATTGTTTGTAAAATACCATTATTTTTAGTTTTAAGGGTAAAAGAATATTACAGATAAAGAATAAACTATTCAGGAGTATCATTTCTTTAATTAGCTAATACTCTGAAGCTAGATATGTGTTGTGGCGTCCATAGTTGCTTCGTGCAGAATTTTTTTTTTTCCGATTTTTAACTACAAAATTACATTTATCAAAACAATTGTTACAAATCACGCCACCTTTGTAAATCCTTCAAGACTCTACATTAGGATGCATAATTAAACGGTATAGAATCAAGTTCCTAAAGTCGTATGATTTGTAACAATTTTTGTGATAAGTGCGTAAGAATAATGTGATAATTAGTTAAAAATTGAAAAACAAAATCTATACAAAGCAACTGACAACACATTTTTAGCTTCAGAACACTAGCCAGTTAAACGGTATAGTTCATTCTCTATTTGTAATATTCTTTTACCCTTAAAACTAAAGAAAATAGGTATTTTACTAACAACTTCAAATTAGTGTAACTTTGAAAATATTGAGATTAGGACTAACGTTTATATTACTTTTTTGCTCAGAATGTCTTCGGAAATGAGCTCCGTAAGTGATGGTAAATCCTCGTGAATCACCCTGTATAATAATGCTTAACGACTAAGTTCATAGATTTCACTTTTATTGTTTAGCTTCGATATGTGTTTTACTTTCTTATTACACCACATATAGTCAAGTTGGAAAAATCGATTCCATGGTTTTAATAGAAATACACATTTTGGTCAACTCGAAAATATTTCGGCATGCCGTCTATCAGCCTGTCTATATCGATTTCTCATAAACTATTACATACCGTTCATAGTCAATATCTATGAGTTAACTCATCATAGAATTATGCACATCAAATACAATAATTTTCAGTGTAATATCAATGAGTCTTCCTTTGATAGAAAAAAATACAATTGAAATTCATACGATACATATCAATATTCTTCACGATTTCATGTATTTCGTAGGATACATTTTACTGGCAGATGAAATATGTATGTAGTTCGTACAATAGGCACACACACAATATTATCTGTATAACCACTACCATTGTTGGTTATGAGTAGGCAGCGCATTTTCGTTCCCAAACATACAGAGGATCGAGTAGTTTCGTCTGGTAGCTACTTCTGTTACGTCACGTGGATACGTAAGCAAGGTCGAACTACAAGCAGGTACGCATGGAGCCATTAAATAATAATGATGTAATGTATTATAATTATGCCCCTGTAACGTCATATGACGTAGAAACAACATTCTCTTAGTTTAAACAAATGTTATGTGATGTTCGTAAAAGATTTGCATTTCATAACCTTAGAATACGAGTATATGTTTTCGTTCACTGCAACGGGATAGCTTTTGATAAATGAATTATTTGTATATATTGTGTAAAATATAAATTTTGATAATTTGGATATTGATTATTGATTATTGATTATTATTATTATTATTATTATTATTATTATTATTATTATTATTATTATTATTTGTCCCTGTAACGTCATGTAACGTAGGAAGAACATTTTCTTAGCTTAAACAAATTTTTACTGGCAGTTACAGTAAAAGATATGAATTTCATAATCTCAGAATACAGGCCTACATGTTCTTGTTCATCGCAACGGAGTTGATTTCGTTAAATGAATTAATTGAATATATTATATAGAGTAATTACAGTTAATGTGCATCATGTTTACTATTATGTTCTATAATATATATTGTATACTATTATATACTGTATACTATATACTATACTGAAGAGTGTAGGCCTATGTTAACGGATGCTGAAAGAAGAAACTTCTGTGGAATGTTACTTTACTTAGCATCCCCACTAAGGTTTAAAAGCATTGTAGATTTCTAAAATAAAATTAATAAGATCCATATACTGTTACTGTATGGCATAAAAATATAAAATAAACTATACAGTATCGTTTCTCTGCTGTGTTATATAATACATACTCTACACGCATTTAACTTGCCTGCCGCTGGAGCGCTACTGTCGCGCCAGTTGTCAAATGTTGGCATATTTTATACGTATGAGTTGCGCGATTGTATGTATTAGACTGTGGTAGTATTCAGTATGGTCGAAACATTACAGTTTCAGGCAATGGAAATCAGAAACAAGCAAGTGTCCTATCGAGTTTGATGAACCCCCAATAAGAAGACACGGCAAAGTTTTCAAATGAACATCTCTCTCAAATTACTGTTAAGTCAATGAATTGTGGTTTCGGTTTGAAGAGAAGGGAATGGGATGGAAGGGGGGTACCATCACCACAACAGAACAGCGAACGGAGATTAACAGAACCGCCTGTATCGAGAGGAATAGAGAAACACAGAACAGAAATGCTTGCGACTTGCTTGCCTATGCCGGAATTAAGCTACAGCTCAATACATACTATATTGAGCCTTGGTTTTAGACTTGGAAGCAGAAGACGGTGCGGGAAATGGAACGAAGAGAGACGGAGAGCGGGAGATACATGCGGGCTAGGAAGTTGAGTTAAACTGTTTGACTTTGGACTTTGTTGAAGGAGAGGAGAGATGGAGAGAGGGAGAGAGGACGTTCCTGCTCCATGGATGAAACTAGTTTCAGGTTTATCTTTATCTTACAAGCAGACTGCAGACAGAGACGGTGGTTGTTCTAAGAGTACATAAACACAGGCAAGGAGAGTGCGACACTGTATTCTATACCAAGTGATAGGCTTCTCCTCTCTGGCCTTCCCCAAAACCGACCAAGATTAATCTTGATGGGACAGAAGCAAACCCTTTTCCTTCTAGCTTGGGTGTTCTTCCATCCTTATACGGTAGTTGCTTTTGCGGCTTGCAGAAACTACGACCATGCTATCTCAGTCGCCACAGGAAATTGCTGTGTATTGGTAGGTCTTGAGATCAATCTAGGTGATACTTCACAGATTTTTTTGTAAAAAACTATAAATTAATTCCGCAGAAATGTAATTTTAATGTCACTAAAAGGTAGTATTCTATTGAAGAGATCCACAAACTTTCACGTTTAGAAGCCTAAAATATCAGTTCGTTTATGGCGCCGAGATTTAAAGTCCGAACTCCTTGTCCCTATACTGGATGTTCATTTGAAAGTGTGTCATGACGTCACTGTTGTGAGTCAGCGATTTGAAGCGAGTTTCAGCTTTTATGTCAGAGAAGTTGCCTATTAATCAAGGCGTTCAATCTGAACTTGAGAACGTGTACGGTATAACTTGAACGTCGTAGCAACAGATGGCGGCCTGTACGGTCTGTGTGCTACCATAACCTCTTTCGAACTGTGTTTTGCGCGGGCAAGTCGTACGCAGGGTATTTGTTATCATCGGTTGCGTACGGCAACATTCCACAACACAAATCAAATGCTCCGTGTCCATGCTGACCGTCGAAGTTAATGTCAACAAATACGTAAGTAATCGTCTTAACCCTCTCCCCATTTCCCGATAGTAAGTAAATAACTCACCTCAGTACGTGTTTCCAAACAGTTCACATTCCCGCCACTACCGGCGTTACCGTACGTATCGGTAAGTACTCTTCAGAATGAACACCGTACTTGCTAGGCACCTTCTCTGGCACATAGGTAATACGCCTCTGCAGAAGTGTAGGAAGAATGAATTCTCTAGGCTTATCGGCTAGCCACATGACGGCATACAGCAAGCAATGACACATTTTGAACTGAACACGCAGTACAGAGTGAGTCAAAACTTCTGCGACAAACTCTGAGGGGTGATAGATCTAACAATAAGGAACCCTTTTTGTTAAACAACCTATGTCTTTTGACGCCTCGTTTCGAAGTTACTGTTAAAAATGTTTTTGCGCGGGCGTACGTCAATGTATGCGAATGTGTGCACCCCTGTTTGTTTGTTGAGATGTTTGTAAGCGAAGAGAAGGGTTGTTGTTGTTTGTTTACGTTTAATATTCGATATCTTTTCCTTTCAGTTCAGTGTAATCATCAACTGACAACGGATGTCTACGCGGTCTTCCACCAATGCGCCGGGGACGAAGAGACCCATCGTCTCGAAGGCGCTGATAAAGTCGAGCAAACATTGTGTGGTGAGGGTGATTTCTGTTTTGAAACTGTTGTTGGTATATGTGGAGAGCTCTTCTTCCGTTTCGGCGAGCCTCCCCATAACACATTACCATGTCGGCTAACTCGAGAAAAGTGTAGACATCCATTCTCAATTGATCATTAGACTGAACTGAAAGGAAAAGGTATTGAACATTAAACGTAACCAACCTCCTCGTTTCTTACAAATATCTTAACAAACAAACAGGGCTGCACAGATTCGCATACACCACCACCACCACCACCACCACCACCACCACCACCACCACCACCACCACCACCACCACGACGACGACGACCACCACCACCACCACCACCACATTATTGTGCACGAATTTTTGTTGGACAGAGACGGTGTTGGGTAGTTTCTCGGGACACTCCCATTTCCCAGCCATCATTTCATCACTTCTTCACCAAAATAGAAGCCCGAATGTACTGGTGAGAGGCTGTCAGTTGATTGAGCCCCAGTTGGCTGGAAATCTCGGCAAAAATCACGCTAATGTCAAAAAATGACAGAAATGACTCATGTCGATAGCAGAAAAATTACACTAAGGTACAAATATAGCGAAACGACTGAAAGATGCTTCAATTAATCAATGAAAAAATTGTCATTAATCTAACTGAAGTTGTAAAATTGTTGTAATTGGGTGGGGGATGACACATGCGTGCCAATCAATCAGGAATGACACCGATATATCTCCTCGCAGTCACCGCCAAGTGGCATGTCAGGCAGGCCGCCGCATTTGCATGTGTGGCCGTGATTATGCGACCCTCCCATCATAATCGGCTTGATTGATGCTCGCCCGGTGAAAGGGACCGCGCTCAATGCTTGATTCTCAAATAATTCCAGCACAGCATGCTTATCTCCGGTACTAATTTACGTTAATTGACTCTACTTATCTAAGACAAAGAAATACAAATTCTTATTATATTTGTCAACGTTTACTGATTTGTATGCCTGTTTATTGTGTCTGTAACACATAATAATGACCGATGAGTGAATAAAAGAATGAAATATGAGCAAAAGAGTGAACGAAAAATAAATTGATGAATATATGAATTAATTAAAAAAAGCAATGAAACAGCAAACAAAAATTGAAGAATGAAAATTGAACAAACAATGAACGAGTGAAAAGCTAATGAGTAAGTGAGTGAGTAGTGAGCGAGCGAATGAGTGGATGAATGGGTGGGTGGTTGGGTGGGTGGGTGATTGGGTAGCTTAGTGAGTGAGCGATTGAGTAAGTGGGTGGTGGTGGTGGGTGAGTGATTAAGTGGATGGCTATGTGAGTGACTGAGTAAATGGATGGCTGAGTGAGTGAGTGAGTGAGTGAGTGAGTGAGTGAGTGAGTGAGTGAGTGAGTGAGTGAGTGAGTGAGTGAGTGAGTGAGTGAGTGAGTGAGTGAGTGAAAAGACGGATGAATGCATGGGGAGTAGTGGGTGAACCAGTGGGTGGCTGGACGGATGAATGGATGGTTGGATAAGCGAAAGATGAATTGTTGTAACGTTGGACGGATGTATGAATGAATTAATGAACCGGAGGACGGAGCTTTGGATGAACGATGGATAAATGAATGGATTAGTTAACTAATGAATGGACGAAAATATTGCAAGGTACTCGCATGGATTGAAGGAGAAATTCATGGATGACTGATGTATATAATGAATGTTGAACTGATGTATGGATAAATATATGAAATAATCGGAGAACGAAGGAGAGTGAATGAACGAAAGAAAATAAACGGTAATAATTAAGAGCAAATAGATAAAAATGTAAGCCTCAATGTAACTTACAAGTTTAACGAATTAATTAATGAGATGAAAGGATGAAAAATAAGGGAAAAATAATAATTAATGGTTTTGTGAATGAGTGAGCGAGTGAATGAATTAAAGATTGAATTAATTAATTAATTAATTAATGGATAAGCAAAATCTGTACCAAAAACTTTCAGAAAGAGCGATATTCCCAAGAAAATCACTCACTTGCTTTGGCATATATATAGAGGAGAAGGTGGAAATATGGGCTAGGAGTGGTAATATGGGCTACCTCGTTTTTTACTATATAGAGTGTTGTTATCTAGCGAAAAGGCTCTTAAAGTACATCTCGTGTCCATCAGTCTGCGTGCACAAAGAGACAAACTAGTTGCCTTTGTGGTGTGAATGTGATGTGTTCTTTGTGTTTTTTTTATCAATTTCAAAGTTTTTGTAGGTACGTAGTTTCAATTTTATTTAAAGAAATATATTTCGTATTCAGAAATCACGCTTGATGTGTTGAACTTATTAAGAACAGCTCTATCACATGACATAAGAGTAATATTTATGTATTTAGAACAACAATTGCTATACATAATCTTAGAAACCTTCATTAGTCGATGCTGTTAATATGCGCTACCGCTATGTGTCAAATATGGGATAGGCAGCCCATATTACCAGCACGTTAACACGTCTCGTATTTTCACTATCGTGATTTGCGTTATTTGTTACAGAATGTTGCCATTGATGTAACACAGGTTTCCTACTTATGTTTCTTTGTTTTTTCCAATTTTATTTTCAAATTTTTGCGGTAGCCCATATTTAGACCCCACTACCTATAGACGACCAGTTCGTCATTTTTTCAAAAAGTAATTATATGCAAATATCTATTGTAACTATTGACCTTTAAGACTGGAAAAAGTGTATATGAATAATTACTTTGTATGTCAATAAAGATTTGCAAGCAATATGCCACACCATTTTCCATTATTATAAGGAAAACAAAATGGTAGCCTACATTTCCACCTTCTCATCTACAACTGAACATTCTTCTCAATCCCATACCTGCTACCATAATGATGGCACTTTAAATTATTTAAAGGAAACAAAAACAACATAACACAACAGAAAAACATAGCCTATAGATAAGCAAGTTGGACTGTGCCACAATACATACAGTAGCTTGTTGAGCCGTATTCATTTGTACTACCTTTTAAAATAATAAATATATTTTACAATATATTCTTTTTGCAACTTGCATTGCACTCATGAGGCAACATTATACTTTTTTTTGTATATTTTTAGATTTCTTCATGTATAATGTTACACGCAATTAAATTTATTTCCTTTACTTAATCAGTTACACAGTATGTCATTTATCAGTTTTATCACACATTTCACTTTTTGTCTTTCTAGCAGCATTATTCTTTGAACCAGGATTCAAAAACTTGTTTATGAGAACAATATGCTACGACTGTAATGTAATGTCTAAAAATTATTTATAAAATGCATAATTTTTTAGGTGCGAAACTACATTCATAACCTATTTTCTTTACTGATAACCCGACATTTCATGTCAGTAGCTTTGTAATTCAAGAAAAAAATCAGAGGAAACCTTTCATTTACTCGGAAAACAAAATATAAGATTTATCTTAACCTGACGCCGAAAGAAAACAGATCGATCTCAGCATATCGCTTTTTTGTCACTACAATGTTCAGAAGAAATAAACACAAGAACAGCAAGTGGATCAATATAGATATCGGTAGTAGAATCTTTCACACTTGACAACCAAAAAAAACAACTGCAAAATAGAGGACACGATTGTCTGCACTAAAACACACAGTGTTTGAGACAAAGTAAAAAGAAAACTGGTGACAAAATAAGAAAAAGGAGCTCGACTGAAGCTCTGAAGGTAGATTCTCTCGTCCTTGCATGTAACATTGGACAAAAAATAGTAACTAGGATCCGGAAGTTCATACGCCCCAGAAATGTACCATATGTTTATGCAATTATCATGAATATATCTTAAAATGTCTATATATACACCGAGTGTAAGTGACATAACTGTACAAACTGAAGGAGGCAATAGTATACATTAACACAAATAAAATACTATTATGCAATCTATATAATTAAGTGCATTATTAATTAAAAAATTAGGTTGAAAATCTGCGTAGTTTGGAACAGCGCTTCGCCGTCTCAGCTATGAATATACACGAACTAAAGTGTGAATAGCAGTATTCCGTCCCTTAGTCACTGCATTAGGGTTGTGAGACTTCCTAATGACAAAAAATAACCCAGCATTCTCCAATATTTCCAATTTTCTGCCTTCCTCTTAGTCTCCGCATATGATCCACATATCTTAATGTTGTCTATTATTTTATATTTTCTCCTGCCCGCAATCGGTCCCTATTCAGTGCAAGATTAATCCAGTCTCTATCATCATATCCCACCTCCCTCAAATCCATTTTAGTATTATCCTCCCATCTATGTCTCGGCCTCCCCAAAGGTCATTTTCCCTCTGGCATCCCAACTAACACTCTATATGCATTCCTGGATTCGCCCATACGTGTTACATGCCTTGCCCATCTTAAACGTCTGGATTTAATGTTCCTAATTATGTCAGATGAAGAATACAATGAGTGCAGTTCTGCGTTGTGTAACTTTCTCCATCCTCCTGTAACTTCATCCCGCTTAGCCCCAAATATTTTCCTAAGCACCTTATTCTCAAACACCCTTAACCTATGTTCCTCTCTCAGAGTGAGAGTCCAAGTTTCACAACCATGCAGAAGAACCGGTAACTGTTTTATACTTTCAAACTTTAAGATTTTTTGACAGCAGACTAGATGACAAAAGCTTCTCAACCGAATAATAACAGGCATTTCCCACATTTATTCTGCGTTTAATTCCCCCCCCCCCCGAGTGTCATTTATATTTGTTACTGTTGCTCCAAGATGTTTGAATTTTTCTACCTCTTCGAAGGATAATCTCCAATTTTTATATTTCCAATATTTACAATATTCTGGTCACGAGACATAATGGTCCGATACTTCCATTTACTGAAAGCGTGAAAACAAAAATTAGTCACACTTAATTACCACAATTTAATAATTGAACAGCAAACTTTCAAAAAGCAGTTCGTACAAAATTAAAAATGGCTTTAAATAATTTTTTGTGTAAGCCACCATATTATACACAAGATTTTCGTATCAAAACACTAATTTTCGCAGTTATGTAAGTATGAGGTTAGTTTAGATAATGTTAATGTTATGTTTTATTTGACGACGCTCGCAACTGCAGAGGTTATATCAGCGTCGCCGAATGTGCCGGAATTTTGTCCCGCAGGAGTTCTTTTACATGCCAGTAAATCTACTGACATGAGCCTGTCGCACTTAAGCACACTTAAATGCCATCGACCTGGCCCGGGATCGAACCCGCAACCTTGGGCATAGGAGGCCAGCGCTATACCAACTCGCCAACCAGGTCGACGGTTGGTTTAGATATTTTTCATCTTCTATACCGCGGTTTTTTATTTTTCTTTAAAAATAAAGCGTATATAAAAAAACTGCGTTTTGAAAGTCCATTACTCAATACTCTTAAGCACAATGAAAAAAAAAAAAAATCATATTTTTTACAATGTATCGTGAGACTAGTTTCTTAAGTTCTCTGATCGTTTCAATGAACGCCCATAAACTTTCCCCCACTCTTTTAGAGTGTATTACACCCGCATATGTAATCTATAATTATCGATAACCGGAGCTCAGGCAACGGGGCCAAAATTAAATAATTGAAGCAGAACAATGCATAATTTCGTCACCCATGACCATTAGTGTGTTTTAAATGCGTTACTTACGTTACTATTTGCTTAAATTTGTTACTTTTTGATTACCTGCGTTATCGGTGCATACCCTCATTCATAATTTCGTCACCCATGACCATTAGTGTGTTTTAAATGCGTTACTTACGTTACTATTTGCTTGAATTTGTTACTTTTTGATTACTTGCGTTATCGGTGCATACCCTGATTCAAGAGAGTGACTACTTTTCCTAAATTACTCCAATTATCCCAGTAATAGAACAGTACAGTGATGCTTTTACCATTCGATCAGTGCTTTCAGCAGGCTTATAGTTATTAGCACAGTACTTAACACGTTGTTCATTAAAATTGCCTCACAGATTTTGCGCGTAATTTACTGTAGTGAACATTGCTTATAAAGTTTCAAATATTTTACAATAACTGTGGAATAATGGAATAGATAGGGGAGAGTCGGGTAGTATCGGACATCGGGTAGTATCGGACAGTGCGTTTCTTTCATCTACAACCATATGGTAGTACCTGAATGACATGGTTACGTTTCTCTATGCGACATTACAGAAACGTAACCATGTCAATCAGGTACTGTCATCGTGTGGTAGATGAAAGAAACTCACTGTCCGATATTACCCGATGTCCGATACTACCTGACTCTCCCCTAAACTTTCTTATTCTATCGTGAAAGCCAGTCGTCCTCCTTCGTCAAGTGGTTAACACATTTGTCACTGGATTGCAGGAACGCTCGTTCAAATCTGGTCTAGAGAGATGGATATTTATTACTAAGATTACTTAAGGGTGATAAAAATGAAAGAAAATTTCCGTTGAAAAGGAAGTTAAACTGCAAGTTTCGTGCAGTAGATTTACGGTATCTAAAGGAGTCCTGTCCTAAATGAGAGGGATGCTGAAAAAATTACATGCCATTTCTCGTCCACGACAAAACTTAAAGATAACAGAATGGGTCCATAAACAGTAACCTACCAGTGAGTGGGATAGTCCCACACGCCACCTACAATCAGTATCAAAACTATTGTAAACACCAATACGTATTAAAATGTATCATCTTAGACAAAAAAAAAAAAAAAAAAATGACCCGCTCCATACGCAAAGTCCCCTTCGGAAGGCTTTGATTGATCTTGTGACAGCTTAGGTTTACAACTGAATAAATTTCTTATGCAAAACTCGGTTGTCTTGTTTGCCGTTTTATCTGTCTGCTTGTATATCAAGTATTATAAATAATCTAGATATATTCAACACGTAAAATAAATGCAAAATAAAAATATCCTTTCCCTAGTCGTATGAAACAGGCGATGCCCGAAGATGGATTTAGACAAATTCACGCTTTAGGAGATCTCTCATTTTTTGTGCCTAAGACTGTACACAGGAAAACAAATTGTGAGAGAGACGATAAATTCATAATGAAAAAAAAATGATAAAAAATACAAACATATACCATTAAAATACAAACAGACAGGCTAAAAGGAAAACGATTCATTTTAATAACCTAAATACTCGATCTCAGATCACCGGTACATAACACCTTCCAATACTCTTCATCATTCACCGTTTCAATTTCTCGTCATTGGAACTCCCTACCTCTTACCTTAAGGAGCTGTCAGACATTTACTAATTTCAAAACCCTTAGACTGTCAGCTTTCCTAAAATATAATTTTTTCTAATAACTTATATGATTTTTATTTTTAACATATAATTTTTTTTTATTTTAACAATTACTTCGATTCACATTACTATAATTGTTTGATTCTTAGAATTACATGTAACTAAACTTGCTTCCATATTATTACCATTATCACTATTATTATTATTATTATTATTATTATTATTATTATATCATTATTATTATTATTATTATTATTAATTGTATATTGTTGCTGTACGTCTGTCATTTTTACATTTACTATTGTTTTAACACTGGTTGAGTGAAAGAGATGGCTTTATGGCCTTAACTTTGCCAGTAGAAATAAATCTACTAAATAAGTAAATAATAAACTTTCAGTGCACATAGTATGCGAAATATTCCACGCACAAGATTTTAATAAAAATAAAATTGGTATGTCAGCGCATACCGAAAGCAGGATCAGGAACTTGCCTGAGCACCATGATCATGGTGCATAATACTAATTTGTATTCCAAATATCAAGGGTTCGAACTCGGGCGCCGCCAAACATGACAGGTTTCCCTTATTGCTACTAGACAAACGCCGCGCCAGAACCTCAACACATGTCACGTCCAAAGCCAGTAGTACCATTCCAGCATCCATAATAATCCTACCGGTCAACCTCGATACCATATATCACCTACAGTTGATACAGTTGCGTTCAAGAGAGCAATAGTACTATGCTGACAGCTTCATTATACACGATTAGTTCCTTTCTCATATTGTTTTAATTTCAGAGCACCTCATGAATAAAATACTTAATATTTTAAGTGTTTGTCTTTATAAAATAAAAGGTAAGTTGATGAAGATGATAAATAGAGAAAGACTAAATTTTGTTGTTAAATTTTTAACGACCCTGTATCGACTACTGAGCGCTGATTAAATTGTGACAGCGAGATGGTATATCGTCGGCTTAGAGTGTAAACCTCCTAACTGCCAAAGAGAAAATTTTTACAAGGGAAGCAAAAAACTAAGTTTAAATTAACTTGAGGACAGGGCTGGACAGCAAGAGCGGATTCTACTCTCTCACGGGGAGCCATATTATTTCTCTTCATCCCCTTTCTTCCCCGCCGAACACCGCGCAGTGTTGGTTCAGTGGCGGATGAATATTAAGCGTCCCCGTTTAGAGACTTGTTCTGCTCCCGATGCCCAGCCCTGCTTCAGGACCAAATCCAAAGTACAGGTACAAATGCCACCTGTACTTTGAATTTGGTCCTAAAGTTTCAGAATTAATTTAAACTTACTTTTTTGGTTCCCTTGTAAAATTTTCTCTTTGGCGGTTAGCAGGTTTACACTCTAAGCCGACGATATGGCGAAATGAGGCCGAGGATTCGTCATAGATTACCTGACAGTCGCCTTACTGTTGGGGAAACTTCGAAAAAAAAAAACTCAACCATGTAATCAGCCCAAGAGGGAATGGAACCCACGCCAGATTGCAGCTCCGGAACAGAATGCGCTACTGCCTGAGCTACGCTTGTGGCTGTGTTGTTAGTACTTTTGTTTATGAACTGATGGTAGAACTTCTTAACGCGAAAGGATAAGAATAGTTTAAAAATACGTTTTTTTGGGGGGGGGGGGAAATCATTTATTTTAATTCGTAGTTGATTTATTTATTTCATGATTTCAAACTTTTCTTCTTTCTGCCCAAAACTTCATGTTACCTATTTTTTTCCCTATTTTGCTTTCTTTCTGTAATTCTTGAGGTATTGTATGTTTCCCACAGAATGTAGTTTCATGACTTTTTAAATTACATTGCACAACATATCGTCGTTTTTCCTACAATAACTCCTATGTGAAAAATATAAAATCTTTCAGTAGGAAGAAAAAACACATTTATTTATCGTATGGCAGCCGTACATAGGAGACTGTGAATTTTTACATTTTCGAAACAAAGACATATAATTACATATAGGGGATTTTATTATTTGCTGTATCACTAGGCTATATAAGTTATTTAATAGAGCAAATATCTGTAAATCGATAAATATGTCACATAGGAGTTATTGCAGGAACAACGACGAATGTATGTGTTCTTGCACAGCCCCTACATATGAGTTATACTCGTTGGGGCATACTCAAATAATAAAAAAAACAATGTGTGTTGTGAAAATATCTTATTTTTTAAATTACATTTCCATTAACGTGTACATGGGGGATTATAATACTTCATTGTTCATACTTATTGTAATTTCCACAATTTGAAACAATATCTGTTCGATATAATGTTTAGGGCCATATGTATCGTTAAGTGCCCAAGGCATGCGGTTGCACTCATAAACATGCCGGCAGTCCGAAACTATGCATGGCATCTTCTCGTACTACTTGGAGGAACGCAGTACAGCCAAGGAAACTGAAGAAAACCTTCAGAGTGTGACGGGAGCGCGATAGCGTAATGCTTAAGATGCTACGCTACAAAGTCACGGGTTTAATTCCTGATTGGGTCATGGGATTTCCAATTGCATTTATCGGTTGCACTTTTCAGGGGTCGACACAGCCACTAACAGAAATGAGTGACAGGGAGTTTTTCTTGGAAGAAAAGTTTGCAAAGACATAGCACTGAATTTTCTACTGAAACTACTGCCGATTGTCTGAAAGGGATGGCCTTAAATTCGCGCTGCCTTATAGGCCTCCATGGCCTGTAATAGGAATAACTTTTTTTGCTCGACCATGCCGAAATGTAGTAATTATACATCTGGTAGTAGCCCTTTAATGCACCTCATTAAAGTACACCTATTCATTATAATTCAGTTGTTCAGCCAATGAGAAATCAACATTGTACCATTATAAAACCGCAAGTATCGATTATTCTCGGATATGCAATCGAAAGACAATTAGCGAAAAGTCACGGAGGCTGGAAATCCAATACTGTCGCAGAAGGTTATGTTCTGTTACTATAATAATTAGCGTTAATTGTAAATAATATTCAAATAAATTCAATTTGTCATCTCGTTTTTCAATTCTAAATCAATTTCCAGGTTATATCAAGACTAATCTTCATGTTATTCTCTAGATTATATCAAGGTCAATGACATTCGTGCCTCGGAAAAAATCAATACTTTCGCGTCTGCGCACATCTCACAATTCAGGTCAATTCCGCTCCTCACTTACATAACCATAACATGAATACTTATGAATAATTTCAAGTTAGAAATATGGTCGAGCATAAAAAGTCGTATGAAACTTGCCTATAATGGTAATTAAGACGCTCGTATGAAAATTATGAAACTCGCTTGCGCTCGTTTCGTTAATTACTACCATTATAGGCTCGTTGCATAATGTACTATTATCAGTGCACAATGTAGAAAAGTGGTTCGACAAAAATTATAGCACATCTTTTTAATTAATGAGATACTGAATCAGACTACGTTAGGAATGGGTTGTTTTCTTTCAACATCTATTCTTTTATATGGTTTACACAAGTTCTACACAATTTTGTAACAATTTTATTTGTATCATTGTGTTTCCTTATACTATTCTTGGAAATATATTATATAAAATATCCGAAAGCTTCGTGTCTTTTCTTATTTACTACCTTATTACATCTTACCTTTATGCGCGTATTGGAGAAGATTCCAATACACGCAAGAGTTCGTTAAAAGCAATATTCTCAATTAAATGTAGGCCTACTCAGATGGTGTTCAGAATGTTCACAGAAAAACAATTGAAGTATATCGTCGTTGTTCCTGCTATAACTCCTTGTGCAAAAGACAACATTTTTCAGTAGGAAGAAAAACACATTTATTCATTCTATGGCAACCGTACATAGGAGACTGTGAATTCTTACATTTTCTAAACGAAATATAATTGAATGTAGGAGATTTTATTATTTGCTGTATCATTATTTAAGTTATTTAATAGAGAAAAAATCTGAAAATCGATAAATACTCGTATGTCGCAAAGGAGTTACTGCAGGAACAACGACGATACAATAACTTTATTGCAGAATTTTCTAATTATTGCAGTTTTCAGTTGTGTCCGCAAATATCCTAAGTTTGATATCTTTCCAATCCTACCGTATTATAAAATAACACAATATGACATTACATAGTACAATCTATTAGAGAATGCAATACAATGTTAATGTAATGTATTTGAGGTTACATTATTGTGTTCTATGCTTTCCTCCAACTAACTGTTCTAGTAAAATATCGATACAATATCTCACACTAGGTCACGACACAACACGGAAGAACACAATCACACGCCTACATGAGTGATTTCAATTTATAATTCAGAGTAAAGGTGAACCATATACTTTTCTTAGAAAGTCTAGTAAGAGAAACGCCCACCGTTATCGACGATTTCCTGACCTGATCGCAAACATAAAAAACAAATTCATGGATTGTCACTATCTAACTGGTAGTCGTGCATACAATATTTTCTCGGCACTGAAAACTCTCGGGTTGAATTTACAGTTTCTATTTCTCTGAGTTCAGAGTCAGATGCCACTTATATTTCGAAACGTTCGATGACACCTATAATGTATCATGGAGTAAGAATCGCATTAAAATATATATGTCCTTCCTATCAACAACATGCTATATATTTACTGAAAATCGTATTCAAAGAGATCTTAGTTCAATTGTGTTTAGATGTTTCAATATATCGTAGACTACATAAAATCTATTTTATCAGAATTTGGTATGACTTTTAACATTAGGCCTAGCTGATATAAGTGAATAAGAGATACAAAAACATTAAAACTCCGGAAATAACTCGCCAGTCTTACAGCATCTGCTTCGTGATAAGTTGTCATTAAGTAATTCTAACAATACCAGTCATTCAGTTTTTTTTAGACTTGAACAAGTTCAAAATTAATTTCCTTTGACTCTTTAATATTAAAAAATACGGGGAATCAAACAGTATTAAAATTTTCTTCAAAGTTTGACTGCGATATTTAAAACTATATTACATATCATTAAGCTTACTTAAAATTAGCTGGGCGGGTGTTAGCATATTTGCATGTTTTATTCCTTATTTGGAAATCATATCCTACCATTAGTCAAAAGCGTTTTAAGAGACTGCAACACAGACGACAGGAAGTTATAGTGCATATATAGGCCTAAGTTATATATTTTTTTCTCAAGGGTTAGTGCATAGTTTCCGCTTTTAGTGCATGTAAATGCATGTAGAGTAAAGGTTGGTACTATTGTGAAACGAGTAATATTGTGATAATTCTTTTTAAGAATTTATTACAATTTTACTGAGCGAGAGAAAGATCGGTTTTTTGCTTCAACGTACGTATTAAGGGAATGTTCGTGGACAAGTTGCTGCACAAAACCGGTTCTTCTCTCGCTCAGTAAAATCTTATTAAATTCTGAAAAATAACTATCACAATATTACTCGTATCACAGTATTACTAGCCTTTACCCTATTCGTTTATTTTTTATCTATCGACCTTAAAAAAATTAATGTTAAAAATGGAAAATTGAAAATAGTAATATGCAATTTACGAAAAACTGAGACAGGTAGTTACATTTCAATATTATTTAATTATAGCAATTTAACGACATGCAGATGGCTGCACCACAACAATCAATAAAATACTCGTTATTAAACTCATTGCCCTGTACAAATGTAATGTTGTGACATCCGAACAATTCTCCATCATCATCATCATCATCATCATCATCATCATCATCATCATCATCATCATCATCATGACTTAGGTATCTCGGCCTGTTCGGGTCTCAAATTAAGAAAACTGATCTCTCCATCCCTTTGGTTGACCTTCTTGCAGTCTATTTGTATTTTTGTGTCTATTTTGGAGTCCGGTATTCTTCCATCCCAAGAATATTTTCGAAGTAACCTTCCTGGTCATCTATTACTTTTTCATTTAAGGGGACATGTATGATTTTTAAAACGTCCACAATTTTATCCAAAATTTGTCAAATTTATACTAGCCTACATAAACAGGCGTACAATACTATTATCTGTACAAAATTTGGTAGCCTACCGTTAGGGCTAACAGTTTTGAAATTATATATTTTAAATATATTTTATATTGACATCACTGAAAAGACTCTTTGCAAGAAAGTTTTCAAAATTTTTGTACAAATTAGCTCAAACCTTGAAAATAGTCATGGCAATAAAAAATAATTAGCTTTTTGAGCTCAGTCTAAGTAGACAGCCGCAATAAATCTTTAAATTTCATGAATATACCATTACAACATATTTGAATCTAAGTGCAACATAATTTCATATCAATATTTCATACAAATCCTAATAACATTTTATTTATCAACATTTAATTGACCTATGTCAGAAGTTTCAGACCAATCTGACAATAACTGTTGTGCAAGGAGCTTTTTTATTCAATAAATTGTTTAAAAATTTACAGTCGACAAAACAGAATTTAAAAAAAATCTCTCAACTCACTCACGCATAGCATGTTTGGCCACATTTGATTACATCGCTAGATCATAGATGTCCAATTGTAACTCGTACGAGGTAACCCCTGGCGTAAGCAACCCGCAGCGCATATTTTTAAGGTTGTTTTTCCTATATCATATGGAAAGTTATTGACCTTAGCAGAGCATGCTTCACGTGCAGTATCTCCTGGTTCTATAGGCGTTTGGACACCCATGGGCTAGATCATTTAAAACGGTCTCAAATTTAATTACGACCATAAAAACAAAAAAGTCGATTTTGTTAATTTTTCAGCATTATTTCATCACAGTGGCTTAAATTAAATGGGACTATGTTTAGTTTCATTCAAATGTCTTCATTTTTATTATTATCTGTTCTCTTATAACCTCCACTGCTCTTAACATTCTCCTCTCTACTGGTTTTCTTTCTTTTCTGCTACGTTTTCTTTATATGTCCTCGTATTAGATGCGTCTGGTAGAATTGATCACGAAAGATAAAATATGAAGATGGGAGATCTGTGAAAAAAAATGATAAATTATACAAATATATAGTTGTTTATTCCCTTTTTACTGTATGCTATGCACTCTCAAAATTATTTTATTTTGTATAAGTATGAGTTTCGTGAGAAAATTAACATTAATTTACCCTCAAAAATACTCAAACTCGTTTGTCTTTATGTAATTACAATTAAATATATTCCTCTAAAGTACTGAAAGGCCTACGAAGTATTAATTTGATTTTCAGATATACATGGACTGAAATATTCCCCACTAAAAATTAAGGTTCATCATTCAAGTAACAAAATTCACCCACATATTTTAATTCTTATTATATGAACAAACTTACATCACTTTAAACACAGATTTTCTTCTCTTTTCAGCCATTGAGTATCTGACTGAAAACTTCAGGTTGTTTATGTAGCACTTAAAACTAAATTATATTTAAAATTGCATTAATCTAAATAAATACCCTAAGGATAATTTGAAGCCCAAAAACAAAGTTTAGCGCGAAACTTAAGAGATTCACATACATTGTTTGGTTATCCTTGAATTCCTCCTACGTTGCTGGACCTTTACATATATTAGTTTAAAGAAATTTATTACATAAAAATTTGGCACAATATTCTTGGAACAACAAGAAATCCTGCAGAGACAGGGAATCGATAAATAAAGAATTTATCACTACCTCATGATTGCAGTTAGGGCTTCTGTAACTATTATACACTGATGAATTTTGTGGCTCTGACTAAATATAATGTACATCCCTTGCATGGTCATTTAGTAATCAAATGCGCCACCACTGTGCCGCAGCTGCGGGCATACTTTTTATAAAAAGATTTAATTATATTCCATAGTCAGTCCAATGGAATGCTTTCAAAATGCAAATTTAACAGAGAAAAACTGAGTCACACGCAACTGGACTGTGTTGTTAGCATGGACAACCCTGAAATATGTCTTAGTATACTTCTTATCGCTGTTGGTCTCTTTCCGCTTTCGGGAACGGAGGACACACAACATAATAGCAATTCATTACTTCCATTCTTACGCCTAGGAACATTATTTCTGTTCCAAGAGACATTACCAATTAGAATCGGAGCGTGGCACCCATAAAAAAAGAAAATCCGTAGATATTACCACAGATAGTAGCAGCAAAGGCATTTCTCTCCTGCAGTGGAGCGCCGTGAGCGGAAGGCAACCCAACTAACAGGGAAGTAGGACAGGGTCTCGACAAGTTTCTGCACAGGCGCATTACGAAACTGTTACTGCCCGCGTGTTAAATTATGCGGAAGGTCACTGTAGCATTACAGGGCAATACCGGATGATTCCCTGTGTATTGACGTTAACCGTAATTTTACGCCAGTGTATTTCCGAACACGAATCCGCTTTATTGTAACAACCCAGTATTTAAATGTATCCATATGCAAAACACATTTCTATTAATATGTAAACGCGTTAATAATAATAATAATAATAATAATAATAATAATAATAATAATAAATTTATGTGCGATGAAGCCCTAATAACCATGAATATAAAGTTAAAAATCCAATACGTTAACTCAGTGAAAAAATAATAGACATGTATGTCGCTTAATAATTTAACCTTATCTATCATTATCAATTCCATTATTCCCGCAATAAAATTACTGAATTTTTTTAAATTTACGACAGAAGCCGGATTTTAAACTTATGTTTACAATGTTTCGAAGAACTATATCTGTCACACTGTGACAACATTTCTACAACTGAAGGGATGTTTTGGAAAAACAACTACTTTTAGACCAAAAACATAAATTTTTAGGAGAAATATAAACCTATCTGGCATGGGCATTGTTAACACTTCAAGTATTAAATTCAACATGCCGTTTCTTAAGGTTTTTTAGAAACTTGGGAAAGCTGAAGTACATTTACAACTTAAATTGCCTCATAGAAATACATGTGTAAATGTAGGTAACTGTGGACAATGGTTGTTTAAAAAAAATACTCTGTTGTGGCTGAAGTGTGCCTCTCCTTTAATCTTCTTTTTTATTTATAGCCTGTTTCTTCTTCTTTTATTGCTTAAGTTTCTTCCATGGAGTTACTTCACCTAAAGATGGCTCCATAACTAATACAATAATTGACGTGCTAAAGTATTTTTCTCTGAGGTGATTTTTGCCGCGTACGTAAGAAGCAGTACTGTAAATCTACTATAGTTTAAAATTAGCCTATATGGATAAGTGTCTCAAGATTATATGAACGGGGTATTTGTAAATGTTACCATCGTCCTGGCTGGACAATGGCTGTTTTCACAAACCAGTCTTTGGACTATGGTTGTTTTATGAAAATCACTGAAAATTTTCACTCTCGTAACAACTAATTAAGTAGATGGCTGCTACAATACACTCACTACACGCTTAATATCCCAAATTTGAATTTTCTGGACTACCTATGGTTCCTTTTTTTAACTCTTCATTTATTTGCTTGGCTGTAATTGATAAATGCAAAAATATTATGTAAGTGTAAGAATATACAAGTAATAAGGAAATCTTCCGCGTTTCTCACTATATGGTCATATAGTTGGTTTCTAAGGGTGTACTGATATACAACGATTGATGCTGAGTGAAAGCTGTGGTCGTGGAATCGAATCCTGACTAGGGGATGAAAGTTTGTCCGAGTCAATTTGACGCCTTTGTCATCTCGTCGTCCTGCTAATCCCACGTCACTAGACTTCCACTGTATGTCCGACCTGCGTCATCAACAGAAATCCATTGTTAGGGAAAAATTTCTCTACGGATAAAAAAAACTCTCTAACGATAGTACTGATTACTATCTCGTTTTTTTCAGGGATAGAACAAAACAAAACACTGAATTCTGAAAAAGAACACAAGAACAATAAGAAGCCCAAGAAAAATAAAACGATGATACAGTAGAGACTAACGATTGTGATTTTTTTTTTTTTACTTTTTTAGTTGGTTATTTAACAACGCTGCATCAATTACCATTATTTAATATTGATGGGATTGATGACAGCGAGGTGGTATTTGGCGAGATACGACTCAGAATTCGCCATATATTACCAGACATTCGCTTTACAGTTGGGGAAAAGCACGAAAATAATCCAACCACGTAATCAGCTCAAGTGGGAATCAAACCCTCGTCTCGGCGAAACTCCGGATGGGCAGGTAAGCGCCTCAGTCAAGTGAGCTACACCAGTGCCTGGCATGATGGCGCAGAAGAATAAGATGGTGTTGGTGGTGGTATCGCGGTGACTATTACGACTCATTTCCTTGATGTATGAAAATAAAACAGTGAAAATACTGAGATAAAGAAAGTAATACATTTTATGAAATTATGGATCATACACTGTTCTTGTTTAAGATTTCCTGATTTTTGTTGATAGCGCCCTTTTTACAAAACACCATCGATATACTAAGATAGAATAAAATAAAACAAGTCCAGATTAAACTTAATGATAAGACATGAGTGACAAGCTGATTCTGACGTGACTGTACCTCGTTGTGTTCTGAGTAATAAACACGTATTTTCTAATTTCATTGGTCTCTTAATTCCGTCGTAAACCGCATGATTAAATTCGGTTTTACGCATGTAAGGAAGGTGATCAGGGAGATAGAGCTGAGAATATTACAGTGCGTTAGTCGACTCCCCCCATTCTCAATTTCGAAGCTTGTATGCCATTATTAGCAAGGTGGTGCGCTAATGTACAAGGCTGAAATCGATTCTGCAATTTATACGCTGCCTATTGAAATTTATAGTGTTGGCATAGGGATCAGCGGTTGTTGTCATAAAGAGATACCGGCTCCTTGCAGGGTTAAAAATCGTTAACTTAAACTTTCTTATTATACAAAGTATAGGACAAGTTTTAGCGACGCTAACCGAAAGTCTAGAGCAGTGGTCGTCAGCATTCGCTGAAATGTGCAAAGGGTAAGCGGTGCCGTCCCGTGTGCACCGTCGTGCAGCAGGAAGTGGTAGAGAGCATACCCGCTAGCAGCTACGAGTGCACCATGGTGCACTGTGTTCTCCGCGGGTAAGAGATGCTAGCCCCAGGGTGCTCTGCGCTGACGCTGTCTAGAATGTATTAATTTCAATCCGGGAATCCTAGATCAAATTAAAAAATTCTGGTTTTGCAAACCTTATTCCAGTAGAGCCATTTTAGTTCCAAGTATCCCTAAATATATAATCATCTTTGTCACAGGTGTAAAAGCAAACGGAAAACTAATACATTATATACATTTTTCAGAATATTATATTCTCGTATAGCTGACATTTTTGGATAGACGTGTTCAGAAAAACAGCAGCAGTATGAGGAAGACGATAAAGAGAAAGAGAAGAAGGATAAAGAGAATGGATTAATAAAGAAATGAAGAAACAGAAAATGAGAAGAAAAAATGTATGAAGAAAAAGAGTCAATATAAGATCGCTGAAGAGAAGTGGAAATTAGGCGCATAAAGAGAAGGCAGGAAAGGTGAAGAACAAAGAAGAGGTGAGAAAATCATAGGGAGTAACAAGAAGACGAAACACATAAGGAACAAAAAGAATGAAATGAAATAATTAATATTAAACAGGCACAGTGCCGTCACGAGCTGTGTGACGGTTGTCCAACAGTAAGTGAAGTTTTATGACTTATTATTTATATTACGCGTTTCAGCCAGATGTGTATCATAAAGTTTTGAGAAAGTGTCAGCTAACTTTATGTAACTGAGTCTTACATCAACTGCGATGAAGGTGGTGGTGGTTCGAGGTAGCTCACGAAATAGAAAGGGTGCATTGGGATGAGGGTGTTTGGCCACTAATGAAACCAAAACAAATTATGTACGGGCCGTTAATTACCAAACTTTGGAACACAAGCGAGGGTGGGGAAAGGGTGAGGAGCAGAAGCAAAACGGCAAAGCGTGAACGACCTAAACAACCCCGTAATGTGGGAGGAAAGAAAAGATCGGGACCCTCATCTGCTCGCGTACGGCCCACATCAGTTCTTGGTTATTATTTGTACCTTCATATTGTAAACTTTCGACATAGGCAATGTGCTTGTATAGGGGTTGAGCAGAATGGCTAAAGTTTGGAGGGTTATCTCAGTTCTGTGGTCAGTCTTGTTTGCCTATACTTGAACATCGAGAGTACTGGATGTGACGCCAATCATCCCAGATATTTCGTGACAAACCAAAGTCAAACAACCTGACTCTGCACAGCGATACTAGATGGCTTCGAGTCGAAACTGGAATTATTTGGACAGTATCGGTTTTAAGGAAGGATGCAACGGTAACTTATGAATGGGGAAGTATTTGTTTTGACGCCTTAAAAAAATTGAAAGTAAAGCATTCAAATTAGCTCAACTTTAAGCATTAAGTGAGGTAGAGGAGACAAAAAAGAAAGCAGAGCTGGAAAAGGAAAAAAAAATTATTAAAGTCAAGTAGAGGATAAAATTATAGGGACGAAAAAAAGGGAAAAGAAATTGAACATAAATGAAATATAAAAAGAAAAAACGAAAAACCATTATAAAATAAAAAGAAAGAAAACAATAGCAAACGAGTATGAACAAGAAAAAGAGGAAAATGAAAGAGAAAAATAAAATAGAAGAAAACAGAAAGTGAAGAAAATGGAAAATAGAAAACGAGAAAGAAAAAATAAAAATGGAGAGATGGAAAGAAAGGGAAAACCAAGGAGGAGAAAATGGAAAGATAATAAAATCGAAAGAAGAAGAAAAAAATTGAAGAAAAAATAAGGAAGGATGCAACGGTAACTTATGAATGGGGAAGTATTTGTTTTGACTCCTTAAAAAAATTGAAAGTAAAGCATTCAAATTAGCTTAGCTTTGAGCATTAAGTGAGGTGGAAGAGACAAAAAAGAAAGCAGAGCTGGAAAAGGAAAAAAAATATATTAAAGTCAAGTAGAGGATAAAATTATAGGGACGAAAAAAATGAAAAAGAAATGGAACATAAATGAAATATAAAAAGAAAAAACGAAAAACCATTATAAAATAAAAAGAAAGAAAACAATAACAAACGAATATGAACAAGGAAAAGAGGAAAATGAAAGAGAAAAATAAAATAGAAGAAAACGGAAAGTGAAGAAAATGGAAAATGGAAAAAAGAAAGAAAAAATATAAATGGAGAGATGGAAAGAAAGGGAAAAACAAAAGAGGGAAAACGGAAAGATAATAACATCGAAAGAAGAAAAAATTGAATAAAAAAATAAACGCAAAAGTAAAAAATGGGGAGAAAAGGAAAGGATGAACAAAAGAGAAGGAAATACTAAGATGAAAAAGGCGGAAGTGACATAGGAAAGGACAAGAAGGAGAATACAAACGTAAAAAAGGAGATAAAAGACAAAGTTGAAAAGACAAGAAATATAATTGACAAGAGTGGAAAAGAGGAAACATACAATAAAAACGGAAAGGTAATTATGAGGAAAAGAAAAAAAGAGAGAAGGGGAAATGAAAAGGGAAATATTAAAAATGGAGGAAAACAAAAGAAAATTATGACAGAAATAAAAACAAAAAAGAAAAGAAAAAGATGGGGTTGGAGTTAATGGCGGAGGAAGATATTATGAAAGTGGTTTCCTCCGTTTAAATCGATCAATTTTTGCCTCATTTAAGTGCTGTTCCATATAGACGTATTATATTTCCATCGTCTCTGATACTATCTATAGGACTATGAATGAAGAATCACTGTAATTCTGTAGTAATAAACTATTACATCACAAGGCTGAGGAAATGAAATTCATTTGCCTTAGTTCTCTATTGCTCCGGGCCTCTCATTGCTCTTCTGTGATATTTGGCCTTTGCCACTTAGAAAATGTATAGAATTTACTGTCAGTCATTTCTCTAAATGTAAAATCTTACTGGTATGCTTTCAATCGTATAAATGAATTTGAAATTCAGGTAAAGCATTTTGCTGAATATTCATTAGAAAACAGGTCTAAAAGTAGATCGGAATTGTAGGTCATCCCCCTGACAGGAGAAATGCATTTCTATACAACCGGTCGCATCGATTCCGTAGTGCTGACTAGCATCTGAATTTTCTGTCTTTCAACCGACATGCGCAGTATAGGCCACACGCGGTACATCAATTCACATCTGAAAAGCGTTGCGTCAGAGCCATGTCTTAAAGTACACGCTTTCAAATTCCATTTCTTTTTAATCCCAAGACCAAGAGATGTATCCGCAAAACTTTCAGCGATAAATTTCTTGTGATAGACGAAGTAATATCAACTGCGAAAGGTGTGTGTGTGTGTGTGTGTATATGTGTGTGTGTGTTTGTGCATGCGTACGTGCGTGCGTCCACATACACACGACGATTCCTTTCATATAAAGTAAATGAAGATTTTTAATAATGCAATGCCAAAAGTTACAATGCTATATTATCATCTACGGATATTATTCAACCTTAAAAATGTCTTCATAATTCACGAGTCTTTTCAGATATTGGTAAATGGTTAAATAATTATAATAGTGATGTTCCATATACAAAGGCTTTCAAATTATATCATTTACGTTACTATGACGTGTGCCAACACTCGTAAAGATATTTGAAGCCATTTCGAAAAATTTGGAAGGATGTATTTCCTGTTGTGAACATTAATTGCAAAAGACTTTTAAACGTATCTGAAACATTTCCGAATTATGTTTCCTTTTTTCGGGGTTTCGGACAAGTAAACATGTAATTTTTGTATTCGTTATAAAAGACGCTGTAATATCTATTAGATTATTTAGTGTCGAAGAAACTGGTGACAGAGAGATGGTAATCGGCGAGATAAGGTCAAGATTCGCCATAGATTGCCTAACATTGGCCTTACGACCGGGGAAAATCTCGGAAAAAATCCAACCAAATAATTAGTCCAAGCGGGAATCGAATCCACGCTCGAGCGAAACTCTATATCAGCAGGCAAACGCGCTACTATCGAGCTAAGCCGATGGCTACGTAAACATGACATCTCTGGGTATACTGTATAAAGAAAATGCAAAAATGAACAATTTTATTATTCGATGCTGGAAAAGAAGTTTAGATTTTAGAAAGATGAATAGAGACAGATCAAAAAGATATGATGACATCGAGATAAACTTTCAACCTTAACATTAATTTTGCAATTGAATGAGTGAATGAATAAATAAATAAGGAAATAAATCATGTCAATGATGAAACGAATGAATGAATGAATGAATGAATGAATGAATGAATGAATGAATGAATGAATGAATGAATGAATGAATGAATGAATGAATGAATGAATGAATGGAGTGCGATTACATACCTCAATTTACGATAATTAAGTAGGAGTAATTTCATAATAATCTGTGCTCCAGTAATGTACAGAATTATGACGTGCAATTAAATTGTAGCTGACATAAACTGCTCGTATTTTTTTCCATCTACAACAGATAGAGGTATGTCACTTTTTAATTAGGCATATAAATATTTACACGTGGTAATTACATATTTTATATTTGTTATTCACATAATTTTTTGCACCATTAAGTGAAGGGAATTTGTTGGGTCAATTTAGTGAGCAATCACAATAAAAAAAGGAGTTTTTAAATAAGTAGTTAGAGTTGGCAATTCGGAAGACGGTAGTCTGCTAGCGTTTGCGTGGAGAGAGACAGATAGAGAGAGCAAGGCAGAGTACAACATTGCCACATCGTACTTCACGCGCACGTGCGATACAAATAGCGCAGGAGAGAATTTAAATTATCAAAAGGCAATAATGACCTTAGCCGTTAATGAATGTATGTAAATCCTCTTTCTTTCACTAACAATACTCTTTGCACGGTTCTCAATCCCACACCACATGCTTAGGCAGTCATTTCTTGCGCGTTGGCAACGTTGCAGCCAGCATCAAGATGGCCGGCAGCGTTCTGCTCGTCAACGTTTTTAAAATAATCATACACTTTGAACACTATTTTCCGCGCCTGCCTTTGCAATACTTGTCTTTTTACAGTCTCTTCTTTCATTTATTTACCTTACACACATACAGTAAATGTTAGTTTTGCTTATTCAATGTACTGAAACACTCACACGTGAACAAACGAACTCGGGAAGTACTTGTTATAGACTGATTCCGATTGGTTCTATTGTACAAACTTGTGCCAGAAATGCTACGGCGCATATAGCAGCTGACCGCCTTCGGAAATGCCGTCTAGTCTAGTCACATTAAAACTTTTTTTTTTCAAAACTAGGTACATTATTAAATCCTTACCGTCAAAATATTAATTCTAAAATCCCTATCAAAATAATGAACTTTAATGCTATGCACAGAATAGCATAGTTTATTCTGAGATACATTTTGCTTTACTCGTCTCGAACTTAATTCGTAAACGACGTCAACGAAATAAAGGATCCTTTCCAATTTATAAGGCAAAAATGTCCTTGTATCACCATTATACTCATCACGGAAGAGATCATAAATAGGCCTATAGGAGTTTAAACTAAAGAATTGGGACAAATTTCATAACAGAATTTTCCCAAACAATTTATTGAAGCCCAATATTGCACACTGCACAAGAAAATCAGTTCTATGTAGGGAGTAAAAAAAATTATTCTTTCGAAAATGTCAACAAATATATAGACCTATAAAGATGTAAATATAAAATAGACAAGTTTGGCTGCATTAGTAACAGTTGTAGCTACATATTCAGCGGGGCCGGGTTCGATCTGGTACGGAAGTGAAAGTTTGTCTCCCTCCTTGTTGCACTGAGCGTGCAACTCTAGCTTTGTTTTTGTCTTGCGTCACAGTGACTGCATTACCGAATGTCTAATGTTGATTCATAATTTTCACGATATTGTGGAGGGAAATAGTCGAAAAGTTTATTCCTGAAGGCGGACGATGATATACTTTGTGATAAATCAGCCGAAACCTTCATTATAAAGGTACTTTCCTATCGGTGATTCTGTACGTAGGATCTTGTATATGTGTACATATTTTAGCATAACTATAAAATTTCCAGTTCGTTTGTACATCTTACATCCCTAAGGGTAGGTGTAAATGTCATTTAATTTTATAGCTTTATTATAAAAGCTTGTTCAATCTAATAGTAAAAAGTATATATTTCAGATTAAGTAGAAAAATTGTTTCACTTGTGGGTGTTCACCAAAAATTGTTTTCTAGTCGATTAATTTATAATAAGGAGCATAGAAGTGTAAATACATTACTAACAATACGTAATGTTTTATTTCATTTATGAATTATCTTACAAAACATCTTCTGCTTTATTGTCAAATTATAAATATCCTAACATGTGTAGGGAAAGCCTAAAATCTCTTTTCAATGGAGGGTTCTTTTATAAAAAATATCTTTCTATCTTCTAATAGCAGACGTCACGTCGCGTTGAGAAGTTGTTCACCCCTGGCATTTCTCTCTAGACGGAAGCCATGTTCCTTCTCAATAACAACGTTGTGACCCAGGTCGGTTAATGTAGATTATTTAAATAATAAGTGCTATAGCGGTTCATTATTATATCAGTTACAAAAACATGACGTAATATCCAGGTTAAACAAGCAGTTATGAAATCTATACCAGATTTTCATACCAAGGCTTCAGTCTCATTTTATATTACGAGTGTAGCAATGCACGCAAAGAAATTATGCTTTCTACTTTAATCAATGTTACACGCAAGTTTCTATACTATAAACATTAAAGCGATATAAGAAGTAATTTGAATTGTTATCATATTATGTTATGTATTGATACTGAAGTGTTCAACTTTCCTTGAAAGTTCGGTGTCGTAAATATCAAGAAAAATCTACAGCTAAATTATTAAACTATTGACTTTTTCATTTCCAATATTGAGAGAAAGCTATTACGTCAAGACACGTTTCAACGAATGTTTCTCCTTCTTTATTTTGTTCTTTTGCGTTATCTTTTCCTCTTTTTATTTATTCTTACTTTCTTTTTTATCACTCTTTTCTCCTCTATCTCTGCAGCTTTGCATTCAACGTTTATTTTAAGATTCATGTAATGAATTTAAAAATAATAAACTCATCTATTTCAAACTAACATAAAAATACACACTCTGTAAATATTATAAGCGACATACCTTAGCATTTTATTGTTAAAAATAACCTACAAATTCGTCACTTCCGAGCCTGTTAGACGATCAATGCTTCCCCTCACCCCTTCAACCAGTAGTTCATATAAAAGTAAGGTAGTTAATGTGGAATCTAACTCCTTTCCTATCTGTAACCACAACACCACGTCTATGCGAAGAATTTAAAATTCACAATTCCTTAAAATCGTTATGCAAGTAATCCTATGAAAGCATTGAAATTGGATTAGATATTATTTTAAAATAAACTTTTCACTGTGCAATCCTACATAGCTAAAATTCATAGTGAACAAATCATATCCCTATATGAATATGCGAATTACAATACGTAAGATTTCAATAAATTTAAACACATGAAATAAATTTAAAAAATAACATTTATATATAAAAATAATACAAAATTAAACATATATGAACAAAAGTCTGGTATAATTAGTCTAAAATATAGAAGGAAGCCACTTCTACACGTTATAAACTTCACACTGGTTTCTCGTTGTCCACTGTAAAAATATTAAATGAAAAAAAAAAACTGTTTCATCTAATGGATTTGAAATATATATTTTTAAAAAGGGTAACAATTTCATTGATCATAAACCTAAAAATCTTTCCACGGTTTTCTTGTTAAGAGCGGCAAGAGCTAAGCTGGAATGAGAGAATGATGGCTAAGATATTAAGTATCACTAAGTATAATATTCTGGGTAAATGAAAACACAAAATTCCGCCCTCAAAGTATTACATCCGGTTCACAAAACCATTTTTCACCACAATCGACCTCCTTAACGAGGTATACAAGCTTCGATATGTATCGATGTAGGTCGATTGACCTCTTCCTCTTCTTCTTTATCACTCCTCTTCTTCCCTTTCCCCCACCCCTCTCCCCTCCCACCACAACCGGCCACCATCACAAAACAGTCATTGCCACATAGAATAATTTCACACATACATGCGTACAAGAAAATCGTGAAGCGATTAATCGATATTACTTGCAAACATCGACTATAATCGATATGCAGTAAACTTACGGTTTGACGGAGTAGCTGTCGCTGGTGTGTGGATCGCACTAAAGCAGTGTCCCCGGGATATCGTGGTTGCGTTTTGTACGGGCGGAGAGAAACACACAAGCCGAGTGCAATGGGAAAGGCACCAGCCAGCTAGTGAGCGAGCGAGCGAGCGGGGGAAGATTTTCGGGGACGGTGGTGCGGTGGTCCGGGGAAAACACATTCAGCAGCACCAGCAGCAGGGACCCCTAGCGCCAGGAGCCGGGGCTTTCGATAGGAGAGGAGGGGAGGCGAGGAGAGGGGAGATTCGCGCCGACGCTTTTCCACGTGACTTGCGCGAGACGGGAACCATGGTGAGCAGATACGAGATACATCGCGAAGATGAATAAAAACTGACCCCCTCCCACGTCAAGCAAATCGAACTTCGGTTATTTTTGGTTGTCCAGGTAACGATGCGATGACTTGGATTCAAAACGACAACAACAGTGGTACTACTTGTCGGTGATGGCGTATCAAGGCACGGGCCGAGGCACGGGGAGATTAACAGGATTCCATGTTAGTCACGGCGCAGGTCGTATGGATCTGACGACACTTCAGACAACACGCACAACTTCACGTGGCTCACTGATCTGGAGTCGAACCTTGGACTCATCTCATAAATATTTAAATATCGCCATATCAAGATGCTCTTTACCCTCCTCCCTCTGTTTTTTCTCGCCGATTTTTTTTTTCTATTTTTCCAATTCTCATCCTTTCTAGTTCTCTTCTCTTCACTTGTTCCCTCCTATCCTCTCTTTCTTCTTCCCCAATTCGCTTCATACTTTCGTCTTCTCTGATTTCCTTCATTATCTTTCCTCTTGTTCTTCTTCATCCTTAATTTTCTTCTCTAATTTAATTTTCTTTTTCTTCCTCTTCTGTAAATTCTGTCCCAATTCTCTGTCTTCTACCTTTTATCTTAACCTACTCCATTAAGCATCTTCGTTTTTTCTAATTCTCTTTGTTTCACCTTTTACTAATTTCCTTTCTTTTTCTCTTCTCCAATTTTATTACGTATCCTTTCCTTCTTCCAAAAAGAATCTGTAAATAAATTTCCCTTATGATCCCTATATCATTATTCACATTTTGAAATATAATTTATACAAAAGCACATAAGTTCTAATTTTAATTATTTATATTTATATTTATGTTATACGTATTGTAAACTTAGGTTTATCTTCTTGTTTTATTAATTAAAAAGGTACTCTTTACCAAGTTATGCAAGTCACTCTAGTGATAAGTAAATAAATTAATTAATCAGTTAATTCACAAACGAACAAACAAATAAATATAATAAATAGCTTTCCTCTTCTCTGATTCTCTTTAATGAATTTCCTTCCATCATCATTATCTCTCACTTTTATGTACTTCTTATTCTCCTCTAATGCCCATGTTTCTTTTCTTCTTCGTTCTACTTTCATCTCTTCCTCCAACTCCATTTTTTCCCTCTCCTACTTTAATAATTGAAGCGTTCTCTAGAACAAGGACTTAGCTACAAAATCTTTAATTTGACATACAAAGCATCAAACCTTATAAATCTAGTAGGCCTATAGCGTCATTGCGTAGAACGACATTCAGATATTTCTAGAGAGCGCTATGTTTGTTGGAGGGAAATAATATTTTGTCAGAAGGGAAATGTGTAATTGAGGATCTAATACATGCTCGAAACGGAAAGATGACGTAACGTACGTTAAGTTGTTATTCCAGGGAACGCCTTAATTGTTCTCTTTCTGTCATACTCCTATTGCTTTTTTAAATCCTTATTATTCTCTCATTATTTATCCTTCCCAATTTAGTCTCTTTCCACTAATTCGCTTCCTTTTCACGCATATTGTCTTTCTTCTACCTCTGGTCCTATTACTTGTAATGACTTATGTTTCTTATTCTCCTTCATCTCTTTCTCCCTGGCTTACTTTTCTCTCCAATTCCTTTTTGTTTCCTCATTCTACTCTTATCTTTTTCCTCCTCTTCTTCTCTATATTTCCTGTTTTCTTTATACTTTTCTATTCTTTTCTGTACTTTTTCTCTTCGTCTTTGGGCACATCTATTGTCAGGTAATGCTTCGGAACTCACAGTTGAATCTCTGAACATTGAGAAAAAGATAAGCGTAATTTCATATGAAGAATCGACAAAAATTGTAAGAATATATCTCATTAAAGCGCAAAGAACTCATTAATATTAAGACAATTAATATACTAACTTTTGTATTAAATTACTTCTATTTTCATACGTACACGTAATCTGTAAATTTTTATCCACAGATTGCAAATTCGTGCATGTAAAAGAAAAACTAGAGATTTTATTATCAGTAAACAATATAAAATTGTATGACTATTTGCTACGTGAATGAACGTAAATATACTCGTAAAATCCGTCTTCAGAAATATATAATCATAAAATGAGAAAATTTGATCCATCCCTACATCATAATATGTTTTAAAACCAGATCAAAATCAAATTTTTGCCGTTTACGAAATAGTGTCATAAAGTATATATTGCAGTTTCATTGCATCATTTATTGTTAAGGTGTATGAGCTGAATGAAACCTCAGAACTGCAGATAACTGCATCAAGCTATAATCAAGCCTTAAAGATACCGTACGTGAAAAGATTGCAGAAGACTCTGTAAAAAAACAGCAATTTCCGTTAGACATTTTGATACAACGCATTCATATAGTTTACGTGTTAGCAAAATTTATGAAAGAACCCGGTAGTAGTTAATATCCGCAATTTCCCTCATTTTTCAGTCTAAATGTTTATAAGTAGTACATATAAAATCATTACATTGTTTGCAAGTTGAGTTTTGATAATAAATATCAAGAACTTTACAGCTAAATCACTAATTCTTTTCAACTACCATCGGTGTAAAAGATGCTATTTTAAATGTATATGCTACCTCGTATATGAACGTGGATGGATATGATTACATATCGATATTTCTAATTGATATGGTCCCCTTTTTCCTGCCAGAGATCTGAAACATTTGGGGTGTGCTACTGTTTTCATTCATTTTTATTCATAAGATAAAGGAAATTTCGCATTCAAGAATTTGTTACATGGGACCAACGGCTTTAATTCATCGTCCATGGAAGCAGCATTCAGGATTTTCCATCTAAAAATCTGTATTACTCTCGGGATAAGATTGAAATTGCATATCCTTGGTCCAGAAAAAAACTTAGATAATCACCAGACCATTACGAGTGACTATTAGTTTCATTGACACAGATGGCGTTAAGGGAATGATTTCGAGAAAAGAAATCTAAGCTCGAAAACGCAATACAGTGGACTCTCTTAAGTTCGAATGGACAGAATTGAAAGTTCAGTCCAATATGGGTAGTGGATGTGGCAGGTGAAATGAATACAAATTCTTATTGGTTATCCATCAACGAATACAGTACTGTACTTGCATTTCCTGCCCGCCCCGAGACTTATGTATGCGCTTCTAGTACCACAGTGGGTTTCGACAGTTCCGTCTCACAAACAGCACAACGCAGTCTGTCTCCTGTAGTGGAAGGAATAAATATTGTACGTTAAAGGAAAAATTAAATATCCTGAAACTTGTTGAAGGCGTAGTCTCTGTCTCAAATAGAAAAAAAGAAGAGTTCATTAATTTAAAACCAGTGATTAAATATGGATGTCCTAATCAATAAAATATTCTGTTTTCCTTTAACAAAAGTATCTACAAGACACAGAATCGATTCCAATTCAAATGGCAAACCCATTTCTTAGTGCCCGTATAGGGGCTTGTCTAATTCTTCTACGTAAGCAGTCGAACTATAGGATGTCGAACTTGTTTTCTGTCGAACTTAAGAGCTTCCACTGTACTAATTTTCAGCACTACCTCCTAAAAAAAATTGTCACTGCGCCTGAGAGACATGCCCCATACAATACTGGCAGACGTTATTTGACGTGCGCACTATGGAAGTAAGTTGTCTTTATTTCCCTAAGTGCTGTTGATCTTGTGTTGTTTTCCTACACTGCACTATCATCTTCGATGCAGAAAGGTCACGTAAACAGCTATAGGCCTATGGTGTATTATGAGCTTCACATTATTCGTGACAATATGATAATACATCTCGCAATGAGGCAAGAATGGATGTATTCTACTGGGTGCAATATTGAATAAAATGAATGAATGAAAGGTGGAATTTGGAAGAGAAACATTAAAAGATAGCGAAAACGCGTTCTTGAAATGGTATTTGAGGCTGAGAAAAACTAAACATGTGAACTCAAAGCCTCTTGGCCACTTATCTCACTCCGAGACTTCTATGATAACAGCAATGGAGACCTTGAAGAATGATGGGTCCGGGAAAGAAGATAGTGGGATGAAAAAGGAGGGTAGTAAAAAGAAGCGGATGTAGGCCTATAGAGAATGTGAATAGAGCAAGTAGTGAGAAACGAGAGGGTAATAGTAAAGAAAAGCAAGTATATTATCTAAGGAAATGGTGGATCAGTGAGGAAAAGAAATAGCAGCGGTATCTATAGGGTCTATAATGAAAAGACGGAGATTAGTGAATGAGTAATAATAATAGATCACCGTGTTTTAAGTAAGGATTAATGCGTATGATAAGAAATAAAGAGTATAATAAAAGAAATACACACAGATACATTTTCTCAAGTACACGGAATTGTTTTTATAAATGTAGTGGACCTAAGGAAAAAGAACTTACCTTTAGAATATCTATAAACATACGTATTATTACGATATAATAAAAAAACTTTTTTGAACGACGAGTCAATTTTTTAACTTTGCTAACAAAATCATTAGGCTATATTTTGAATAAATATAAATTTTAAAACAAATTTCTATTAATAATGCTATATGAGTAATTAATTGTCCCTAGTTCGACCCTTCAATACTTACAACATTTCTATACCACAAACCGCATAACTTTAATATTTCTTCAATTCATTCAAATAGGGTAAATATTTAAAACGATTACATTTGAAGAGTCCACTGAAAGAATGATGGATGTCATTTGGAATACATTTTGCAGGAGAAGCAATTGAAAGTTTGAAATGCTTAGCGCTCAAAGCTTAAATGTGATTTTCCGATCATTACTGGACAATGACTATCAGTGTTAATTCCATATAACTCTCTAAGTACATTCTATATGTCTTAAGCTATGCATTGACAGTCTTGGTTCATTTTCGATAAGAAAGTGACATCCATCGTTCTTGCAGTGGACTCTTCATTTTCTAAACAGTCTTCGTTCATTTCGATTAGTATTGGAGAGTGAGATTCCAAAACGCGTTCAGTCCATTTTTATTAAAGGACTGGTTTAGTTTTTTTTTTTTTATCCGCCAGTCTACGGACTGAGCGAGTTACAAGAGACATGCACAATAACACAAACTTTTAGACAAGGATCGGTGTTTTTTTGGAAGAAAAGAAGCTTAAAATATAACAGGGGACTAAAAAAATCATATAGTATGAGTCATAAAAATGGCCAAATGGACTGAGCGAGTTTTGGTATCACACTCTTGAATTCGTTTCTCAAAACGCGTTATATATCAGGAAAAACCTATAATCTAACGAACTAGGACATTTTTAGACGTTAATGTCGTAACTGGTTAACATAATCGGAAAATATAATGCAAAAATGTCTTTATAAAGCACCAGCTTGCAACATTCATCTTCCTGCAGCTGATCTAAAATAGCTGACAGTTCTGTTAAGATATAAATTAAGATAAACACATTCTATTTCCAAGTCTTTTCATTCAGAGAATAAGACATTAAGGCTTAGTTAAGGCTATCTCGTCTTACGGGATAATAACATCTTTCTATAGCGAAACTTAATGACGTCAACAAGAATGCTTCGAGATATAAACTTTTTCTTCTTACAGTATTCAACAGACTATAAAGGAATAAGAGATTTATTCTCAAAATGTTCTTGTTTTATCTGCTGCTTCCTCTTTTGTGCTTACAAATTCCTTTCAAAGTTAACTTGAATTTTAAACACCATAATTGGTAATTGTTTAATTAACGTCCTTTCCACTTATTACGAAACAATCAATATTTTCGTCCCATGTCTGTACCTGAAAGTAATACAGACTGCGAAATGTTAGGAAAAAAGGAAAGAAATTAATACTTGACCAATAAAATTTCAGCACACTTAGGGTGGCCTAGTCGGTTCAGTCAGTTTAATTAAGATTTTTCACTCAGATTGGATTCAGACATATTCTGTGATGTTTGTGATAATAAAGACTGTTGTTTTCTTCAAACAATTCAATTCCCACTATCACAATTCATTCCTTAACACTTATAAATTTATCGCCTCTGAGGAACTCTGTAAATTTCAGGGCATTTTCTACTGTGATTTTAAGGCCTGTTGTACTTTTGTACCTAGTAATCCTCAGTAAAAAAAAGGATATGAAGTTAGCCTCGGAAACGACCACTGTTGCCAACATATCGCCCTAAAATTTCAACAAAAGTAGCTAAATCTCTCCAAAGTTTGTTAAAAAAATCCCCACAATTGTCGCTAAAAATTAATAATAAATATCACTAAATAAAAATAAGAAAAACATACATATGCGGAGAAAAATATAATTTTTTCATCGTCACCCTCTTTTGCGGAGTCTGGTTGTATTGTTGACGGCTGTGATGTTGAGGTGGAAGCTGTGGGAACATCTGATTGTGAATACACTGCACTTGATCCAATCATTGACACTACACTTTCTGGCAAATTGTAAGTGTGGAAATTTTCACCCATGCGTTTGACCACAATTTTTTTTTGTGAAATCTAACACTTTTTAAATCTTATATGTTAAAATGTATTAAAACCAGCTAAAACTATAGTCTCATTTGCTTCACATGAACTGTCTGCACAAAATTGCTAAACTCAATTGCCTCGGGTCGGTTCGGAGTGGAAAATCTCCGCGTTGCGGGAAAGAAGCAAGACTCGTCACGTGCCAATCAAAGTTGCCACCGTTTATGGGTGTTGGAGCATTAGCAATGAGAGAGACCTAACCGTGAGAATCATCTTTCACCCCTGATCACTGATCACAAATATATGAGATCAGGGCTTTCATGTATGAATTAATAGACGACTCAGTCATGCACCCATGCCTTTTCTAAAACTAAGAAGTGCATGACTTCAGTTGAATGTTTTAACTTAAAAGAAATAAAAATGAGGAAGAATATAAAAATCAGCAGAAAAGTCGCTAATCGTATTTTACAAAATTTGTCGCCGAGACTGTTTCAAAATTCCCTAGATTTAGCGACTTATCGCTAAATATGGCAACACTGAAGACAACAGATACAAAGAATTTTTTTAGTAGTTAACCAGATTGAAAAACTGGGGAGGTGTCAGTTGCGTCTCCATAAACATGTTGACGAAAAATTAATACGTCAGTTGCGTCAGGGGTTTTTAAAAATATATACATTAGTTGCGTCCACAGATACTTGCCGGTTTAGAATGTTATGTCAACTTCTTAAAACTAATATAGTCCAAGGACGGGTTCTGCGACAAGTCAAGACAAAACCAAGCACTGTATAGAACGCGTTCTACTGCGTCATGTACAATGTACAGGTTAAATTAGAAACACGTAAGAGTTATACACAAGCTATGCAGTCAATGACAATTGAGACCTGTATTTGTGATCGATGGATTCAAATTTAGACATCACAAGAATCTACAGAATAATATTTCGCGTTGGGCATGCTGAATGAAATCTTGTAAAAGTTTCATAAAGTTAAATGTTAAAAATTAAATCATTGAAAGCAATCAAGAACACAAACATAACAAATGAGACCAAGTGTTAATAGTATGAGCAGAATTTGCAGCAACAACAATGAGAACGACAAATGGCTGCGAGTCATTTTATTCAAAACTTAATAGTCTATTATTTTATACTGCTCACCCAAACATTTACAATTTTATAAAAGTTTTGAAAGAAATACAAAGCGAAACATACATAAAACTAAGTATTGATAGAGCTCTGCCATTTTAACAGGCAAGGAGGGAGAAAGAAGCTTTTATTCCTAAAAACATGATTGATTTAAATATATCTAAATCAACTTTAGTTCCTTTTTCGTTAACAGCTGCCAGTGTTCAAAATTTAAAATTTAGCGATAAATATAGACTAATAATACACAGTGAAAATTGTTTAGATCCCAAAAGTTGTAAATGTCCACCTTTGAAAGAAGCCACGTATGTCAAATATCTGGGTATCATTATTGATCAGAACTTAAAATGGCCTCATCACATTACTTATCTTTGTAAGAGGCTTCGTAAAACAATTTATAAATTCGTTAATCTTCGATGCTACTTACCTATTAGAGTTCTACGTAATGTTTATTTGGCCATTATTCAGTCTATCATTCAATATGGTATAATTGTTTGGGGTGGAAGTACAAAAATTAATCTTAGTCCGTTAAATTCACTACAAAAACGAATAATTAAAATTTGTTTGAAAAAACGTTTCGATTATCCAACTAAATTAATTTATTCTGAATTTAATGTATTTAATATTGAACAAATTTATAAATATACGCTGTTAAAATTTTATCATAAAAATCGTAATAAGTTTGTATTACAGACACACAATTATGACACAAGACGAAATATTAATTCAACATTAGTAGAACCTAAATGTCTCACATCTGCTGGTCTAAAGCATAGCATAAATTTTGGCCCTCGGTTGTACAATGCTTTAACTAAATTACACCCAGAACTTCTAACATGTAACCCACTAACATATAACAAGAAAATTAGAAACGTGTCAATATCTTCAATTTGATTACATAAATTTATAGCCTATGTGTATCAATTAATCAACCTATATTATATTTGTATTCTATAATTTTGAAATATATATTAGTCCTACTTTTCACGTGCGATATTATTCTTCTCTAGTGTTAATATTATATTATATAATTCCATTGCCGCTGTAATTATATTTTAGTTCCTATTTTATTTTACTTATATATTTATATTATTATTATTATTATTTATTTTAATATTATATCTGAACTGCGACCGAGCACGAGCGCTGCTCATTCGGTCTCAAATTTTGTTAATACTACTGTATCTTCTTTTCATATTGCTTGTATTATTTTATTTGTATTTCTCTTTGTTTGTTTTTGTAATTATATTTCTTTATTCTGTATATTTGAAATAAATAAATAAATTTGCAGCAAGGTCATATAACAAGATAAGATTTCATCAGGAATTTGTCATTTAGGTTTCAACCAGTACGATTGTAATTTTATAGTGAAAATGAAACTCATGAATTTTAATACATTTTATGGTGAAAAATGACACTACCAACATTGTGTGGTGAAGATGCCACAAACAACATTTTTAACCTACCTGTAACGTTTTAATTGGTTATGTTACAGCCAGTCCTAAGTTTGTAAAATGGAAAAGGACGTAATTGACGTAGGCTCCTATTATCCAAAAATATAGGGACGCAACTGATGTCTGATCCAATAAATATAGGGACGAAACTGACGTATAAAGGCCGGTTCACAATAAACCGGGAACGGAAACGGCAACGAGAACGAGAACGTGAACGGAAATATTAAAATAAATGTATTTGAATGTGAGCATTCACAATTAACTATTATGAATGCTTACATTTAAATACATTTATTTTAACATTATTTCCGTTCTCGTTCTCGTTTCCGTTCCAGGTTTATTGTGAACCAGCCTTAAAACTGATCGCGGGCCGCAATCGCCTGTCCCCGGAAAAAGTAGTGCCTCAAGGAGGAATTGGTTCTGGCTCTAGGCGTCCTTGATGTTTACCATCCGTGATACTCGTAGTGTGTTATTGCACAGACAAAGCAAGGTAAAGTTGTAGGCCAATCTCATTGTCATCTTCATCCGATATTACTCAAGCTCCTATGTCACTTGTGCTACATTTTCTTCTGTGATAAGTGGGAAAAGGTAATGTGGAATGCATCTTTATTGGAAAAAAAATTTTAAAGTAGGGGCAAACGGAGGAACCTCAGGAAATACTCTTATCTTCAGATTTTGACTACCAAAATATCGTTCCAGTCAAACACCGGGAATCGTACCCAAGTTCTAGGAATTATAGGCTCGCAGTTTAAAACAATTCTGAATCGAATGAAATATAAAACTTAAAGTTATTTAATTTTGATATAATAACCTAGTACAGACCCTTGTAATGCCTCACTTTGACTATTGTGATGTTTTATATAGCGACCTAAGTGCTGAACTTTCTCAAAAACTTCAACGTGTACATAATGTCTACGTCCGATTTATTTTCAATATCCGCCGACATGATCATATATCGGAATATTTTCTACGACTCTCCTGGCTCCGCTTGCAACATCGACGTTTAGTACATTCTCTTTGCCTTCTGTATCGAATTATACATGATTCCACACCCAACTACCTTGCTTCTCGGTTTACTCTCCTAGCTTCACATCATAATCGTAATACACGTTCACAGCACAATCTGTTGCTATCAATACCACGTCATCAAACATCTCTGTACTCAAGTTCTTTTTCAATAGCCATGGCCCGCTCATGGAATTCGCTGCCGCTGGAAATCAGAGGTAGTCTTAGTCCCCAGTTGTTTAAAATAAGATTGTTTACAAATATTTTAAATGCACAGAATTAGTTTTTTTAGGTATAATTTTTATTTATTTATTTATTTATTTATTATTATTATTATTATTATTATTATTATTATTATTATTATTATTATTATTATTTTACACACTCATTACTTTATTTTTCCATTAACACTAATATCTAGGTAATCGTCATTGTCTCAATGTAACACGTGCTGTGCTCATCATACTAATTCTACTATTCCTTTAGTTGTGAGATTATATTCATATGTATTAATTCTTTTTTTAAGTTAATACTTGTCCTACTAGAATGTATTTTCCTGTTTGTGATTATGTATTCAGTCTATTTTTTTTATTACATATATTTTTTATTATTGTTATTTTAAAGTTAATACTGATTGCGTATATGTATTTTTACTTAATTATGTTTATTATTATTTTTAAGTTAATATTTTTATACCGGTATGTATTTTTCTGTATGTGATTTGATCCTGGTTGAGTGGAAGAGAAGGCCTGATGGCCTTAACTCTGCCAGGGAAAATAAACTATTATTATTATTATTATTATTATTATTATTATTACTACTACTACTACTACTACTACAACACCCAAGTAGAAGACTACAGAGAAGATGTATGTACAACAAAAGACTGTTTTCGAATACAGAAAGTCATTAGAGAAATTGTATAATTTCCAAGGAATGAACACCAGAAATAAGAATACATCTTCATGTTTACCAAACATTAGTGAAAGATGGGTAAATGAATAGCTAGCTATATCACTACTTAACTTCTTCGCATAGAATACAGGAGAAATATTATCGTTCTACCAATTAACTAATTGAAATTTAACTCAAGTCTGTAAGGACACAAATCTCAGTTATGCTTTCATAAATAATCTATATCAATATCTCCATTCCACAGCAGTTTCAAAACAAATGCACAGAAGTCGTTGTGAAGTTCGGACCAATTGAAGTATTTAGATTTGTGTTCCAAGACAAGTTTCCTACTATCCCACGAAACTAAAAAGAAGAGAAATGTCTTAACTCAATTTTACACCTGGTAAGACCATCCAATGAATCATACTGAAATGTCTTTTATTACCAAACTTAGCTACAAACTTTAACACTTGTAGGAGATAGATTCTGTTTGACTCCATGCGATATTCTGTAACGTAAAGTGGAGAGCGAGAGAACAGCGATATATATTTGCTTTTACTGTCTGTACGACGCAGAAATAGTCATCAAAAACACCAAGTCTGTTGAAAATCATCTCTAGTCACCTCTACGCTGCTTATGTATCCCTGAGGAGCACATCTATATTCATTCTTCTTTACGCCCCAATATACGAAGGAAAAATACTATCCCTTAGGATAACAATGTTACGAGGTGGTTGATAGTATGTTAAACATATATATTTTTATACATATACTGCCTCCATTCCCCTCCAGATCGTTCGCCGTGATGACAAAATCGATGTCCAAATAAATAACTCCAGTAGAGCTTATCCCAGGAGTCTGCTGTCACTTATCTATTAAACAGCCGCGCGACCTGGTTGGTTTGTGCCACGTGACCCGAACGTCACGCCATAATACACAACAATAATCAATCCCCCACTCCTCTCTCACTCTCTCACCTCCATACCCTCACCACATCCCAACTGTATGTATGGCTCCCAGTGTATTTAAATTCTATACCTAGCAACCATGGAGCTTAGGGGATGTCAAGGCTCGTACTAGTATACGGGGTGTTCAGCAAACTCCGAGATTCCATTAAATGGGATTTACAGTTTGGTTTTAAGTTTTACATCCCTTGTTTAACTGTGATGTCACTTAGTAGCGAAAAGACGGCGAAGAACAGGAATGAATAACTAATTGTGCTTATTGCATAACTATATGTCTACTACTAATGCAATAAGCATATCACATTACCTATTTGAATATTTTAGATGAAGTTTCAAAACTGCAATTTTATTCTTCTTATGTATAATAACAGAACCTATATTGTATACGATTATATTGGCTATCATGTCTGGATCAATTCCGTAATTTCATAGTATTCCCAGTCTATCATTCAAACGTTCCTACAATTAATTTCAATATTCTTTAATCGGTTATTTAACGATGCTGTATCAACTTTACGGTTATCCGAATACCGGTGAAATTGGTGATAGCGAGTTAGAATTTAAAGATGTGAGCCTGAGGATTCACCTAGAGATTACCTGGTATTCACTTACAGTTGCAGGAAACCTCCGTAAGAAACAACCAGGTAATCAGACCAAACGACTTCAATCTTGCGAAGTGACTTTATAATGTGCAGTAAATTACCACACGAATAAGAAATATTAATATTATCCTTTTTTTACTTCAAACCTCACTTCTGTCCACTTCATGCAATATTGGAAATATTACTTAAAGGAAGATTATTATTATTATTATTATTATTATTATTATTATTATTATTATTATTATTATTATTATTCTTTGCAGTCTGTTCAAAGACGTGTGAGGTAATGCTTCTCTTTGCCTGACCGTTCTTTGCTACAGTATTACCCGACAAAGAAAGATAGACCCTTCTGTCCACGCCATGGATCTGAAGCTTGCACTGTACTCTTCTACACATTTTATTATAAAAATAAAACAAGTATGAATCGCTTTCGAGTGCTGCTACGTTACCTAGTTAGGGTGACGTTCTCTCTAGCTATGATTATGCCTATCATTTAATTCGATGCGCTTATAGTACTACTCGTATTTCTTCACTGAAAATGGATATTTATTTTGATATTGACTGTCCAAAAACGAAATTCCGACGACGGAGCTTTCGTGTTTTGTTATGAAATAAATTAAACAATTGATTGACATCATGCAACAGAGATTTAATTTTAAAGTTCCAGTCTTTAGTGAAGAGTGTAAAGAATATTACACAGTAATATGAAAGTTCAGTATTACCTCTAGTTCTTGGTTCTGTGTCAGTGTTCTATAAAAGCAGTTCTAACTGTTGTGCGTGTGATATTTTCTCTATATATACCGCCAAATTAAGATGTGTGTTGTATGCGTTACGGTGTTTTGAAGTAAAATGCTAAATTCAAAGCTATCGTTAATTAAGCACATAATTATGTTTTTATGAATTTTAATTTCCTTGTTTTATTATAAATGGCAAATTTTCAGGACATCCGCAAAATGCTATGTATCTTCCATCTCTGATTTTCTCTTACCTGTAGTGACAACATAACATTTCCAGACTATATACAGTATATTTGGTGTAAACAATTGTCAATTGTACCGTGACGCACAAACAGTGTTGCCACTGGATGGAAATTCCATCAAAAGTGACGGAATTTCAATGTAGCAGACGGGAAAAGAATGACTTAGACGGGTGACGGATTTTCTGGCGGAAATTACGATTTACATTGTCCTTTGACTTTTTTAGCTGCTGTCATTTGTAATTGTTAAATTTTTGGGGCAGCTTAGACCAACCAAGCACATCAACTGCAGAACTAGAGGCAGATGATGTGGATGAATTATTATTATTATTATTATTATTATTATTATTATTATTATTATTATTATTATTATTATTATTATTATTATTATTTTAATCAAGATTGTCCCATTGAAAAGTAAAAAACCATCTTTAAAGAGAAGAATTATGCATAATCTAAACATAAATCGTGTCAGAATTCATTATTTAGTGTAATTCCACAAACATTCAGTATGTGAGACCGGTCTTGACCTGTTCTTGGTCTTGGGACAGTCTTGAGACTAGCTTGGCGTTGACTGTGCATATGGGCCTAAGTGTGAAATCTCCCAAAATCATTTGGTTGAAACCATCCTGAAAAACAGCACACGAATAGATATCGGAAAGGAAATATTAAATACAGGTAAATTGGTAATACTAAATTTTCCACGAAGAAGAACTTTTAAAAATACAGCTTAAAATTTGCATTTTCAGTAGCTATTTTATCAGACTTTTTGAACATACATTTTACAATGTATCTCTCGGGATCCTTTATCTCTAATTAAGTAAACGTGTAGACGAAGCAGACATTCTGTGTTTCACATTTTTATCATATTGGATTATTGAGGGATAGTACAACACATATTTCATAATTACATTGCAACCTGTAAGTTATCAGTCTTTTCTATTTCAGAGTAAAGTGTGACGTATCTAGATTGTCTTCGTTAACGACAGATAACATTGGTATTAAAGTACTAATATAAGGAGAGACCTCGCATTATTTTTAAGTCTTTTTTTTTTTTTTGTGTCTTACAGTTTGTATTGGTAGCTACGTTTAGGCTCTATATATGTTACTTTTCCCTTACAGTATTTAACAGTGTTCAACCTTTCAAAGGGAATTTCGATTTATCCCAATTCCTAATTAAGAATATAGCACTATGCTAATGATGCTCCGTTTTCAGAGATTAAGATAGGGGATTGTACAATAGGACTTCAAGGTCAATAATTGACCCTCTTTAAAATTTAATTGCATCTAACTTTATGGTAACTACTGAATATTTCGCTAAAATGGCTATATTTGTTATATATGTATGTATTGTGTTAAAAATATTTATCGTGTCATGATATGAGACAAGCTATGTAAAGCACTTATTCGCAAATATAGGAGCAGAACGCGGATAGACTGCCAGATTCTGATACAGCAAAAAGGTTCTGTGATTTTTATACTTTCTTTTTTTAAGTAGTGTCGATTTTGGTTTTCACCTGCTGCACAGCTGAGTACACTCAAATAAGAGCAGAGTAACCTGTGTGCTTCGCTGTCGTGTTATTTCAAAGATAGCGTTGATCCAGGCAATGAATGATGTGTAAACCAGTTAGCCAAGCGAAGCGATATCATTACATTAACTGAAACGGAAGGCGCGTTAGTATCAAAAATACAAAACGGGAATGATGATATGCATGAAGAAATTAATAGCGGGAAAAGGTTCAAAGGGAATTTCTCGCCGTCTAATCTTACTCCCAGAAAATAAAGCAATAAAACACATTATAGAGTTCCTGCTTTATACCAGCCGTCATGTACCAATGGCTAAGGCGCAACGCCATTACTAGATAGAAGCCATGGTTTTGGTTATTATTATTATTATTATTATCATCATCATTATCATTATTATCATTATTTCACTGAAAGCATGACACTCTAAACGTTGTATGCTTTTTTAGATAGAAAGTCAGTGTCGTTTTATTCCCACGTCTCGAGAATCCAAAAACCTATCCATCTAGAACAGTGATCATCAATTCGATGCCCTGTGACGTCACCTTAGCTCGCCTTGCCGCCCGCTGCACTCGTTTCGCTTTAGCGGGCAGACTGTCGGAGGTTTGCAGTGGCAGCTCCTTTTTCTGATAATTCTTTCTCATATTGGTCAAATGAAACTTAAAGTAACGTGAATACCTAAACCTGGTTTTTATGTGTATGGAAGCAAATGATTGATAGCTTAGGGATGAAATGAAAGCTGAATAAATTTGAGTATTGTATTTTACATTTCTACTTTTCCCTTTAATTTTGTTATGTTATAAAATATAATATAACTTAATTTTAGTTGTATTTACACACGTGTGCTTCACTGCAAAATATGTAGGCCCTAATAGAAGAAGTTCCAAACATGACAACTGAAAGCCCATCCTTCTACTGATACTATTGAACAGCGGTGGCGAAAATGTAATCGTGCGCCGAGCCACTGTGTAACCTGCACCGGGCATAGCACCTATGGAGGGAGGCGGACACCCGAAGGGAAAGTGAAGCAACTGTCTGACTTATTAACAGATTTTCATTTTCCTTACGTCAAGCACTTAAATATAATTTTATACAGTACAAGGCTACAAACTAATGTTAAGTAGGCCTACGTGAAACGAAGAAAGAAATGAACAATAAATGAACAATATCACAACCTAAAATTAACTGTCTTCAGAATGTCTCTGCGACAAAGTTTCAAAATCAGGAATTATATCACTTACTGCCAGTCATAGTTGATCACGAAGGTATTTGTCTGTCAGTCGTGATCTAAATTTGATTTTTACTATTTTAATTGTTGAAAATAATTTTTCACAAACGTAAGTTGTAGCGAACATGGCTTCAACAGAGCAAGCGAAAGAACGAAGCTTGGGATATTTATTTTTTGGCAAAGATTTGAAAGTTCAACATTTGTCAAGTCCTTACATCTAGCTTTCATTTGACATCACATAGTAAATCAGTGAGTTCAAATTGAAGAGCTAACCGCATTATTCGTACATCTGCTGAAAAAGGGTCGACGTACAGAGATGATGATGATGATGATGATGATGATGATGATGATGATGATGACGACGACGACGATGATAACAATAACACAACCTTTTAATGCTTCATCAGTAACATGTAGTATAATGCCGTTTTATGTTATACAACCGTTTTCTTCGTAATACTTGTGAACAAATCATACATTTAATATTCTCATCATATTGACAGCAAAAAAATGCGTCCTCCCATCCTACTTGGAACTTTCGTATATGATTTCGAGAGAGACATATGTCACTCGCAGATCAGAGACAAATACAAATGGAACGGAGTTTGAATCCAGTGAGTGAGAGGGTGGGGGTTGGCGAAGATTAGAAGCAAGCGAAATGCACAGCTATCACTGCGAGCCATAATGTCTCGCGAGTCACGTTCTCGCCACGGTGCTATTGAACTCTGTTACAGTGAATTGTACTCCGTCTTTCATTAAATTATATTAACGTAATACTTAAAATGAAACAGACTCAAATGAATTAATTAACCATTAGTGAAATATTTACTGATCTCCTGTAATGCTATTTTACGAGATTTTTTGCCCCTTTCTTGCGTACTAATTGCCAAATATTATACACTACGATCTGAGTACTACATGAACTGCGGAAACTTTATAGATTGTAGTCAGACGTATTACATCTGTGATGAAATTTACTTCTTTTCATAACTGCAATTGCATCCCCACCGTTACAGTATCTATTGACAGCTCGCTGCCCTGTCCCTGCTACCCGCTAAGTAAATGCTTTCCCTGACGTCATTTCGTTTCATAATGACGGACGCTGTTCTAGAAGTTATATCATCACCCGTATAAACTAAAAGGAAGCATTAAAATTAATCGTCATAGGGAAGATTGGAGAATGCTGGATTTGCAGTGAAAGACTGCTCTCAGGCAGGAAACTATGAATGAATCACTATCGTCTTCAAAGTTCAAGGATTAGGTCTTTTGGTTCCTTGCATCTCCATTCGTGTAACTATTATTAACTTTGACTGGCATGATGGAAAGTTGCCGCTTACAATAACAAAAAACAAACACAAGACAAGGGACACACAATAGTTCCATTACGATAACATAGATTCCCAATTCCCTGTCGGGAATCGAATCCAAGGTCACTGGAACTACATAAGCTGTCGCTTGACCTGTAACGCAATATATTTATTTATGTTATTTATTTGTATGTATTTATCTTCTTCCGAATTATGGTTAAGACATCGAGATAATTATACATCGACATGTTAGTAATTTCTGCCCACATAACTACTTAAATGCCTGTTCCTCTATCTACTTACCGATATACATCCTTGCTTACCGTAGCTCCCTCTCTGTCTACCTATCAATGAATTTCTCTACCTACATATATGCCTATATGTCCCCCAACTTACCTGCCTATCTGCCTCTCAATCTGCCTGTCAACTTATCTACAGTCTACAGTCTGTTGATTGCCTATCTTTCCATCTATCTATTTACTTACCTACCTCCTATATGCCTTTGTTTCCCAACGTACGGGTTCATACGTGTTGAGCACAAAGGTCAGAAATCACTATCTGCGCTTACATCGATGTCATTCTAGTTGAGCACAAACAGTAGAAACGATTCTACGAGAAGACCACAAATGCATACAGTGCCTAATTCCACAGGCCTAGAGTTAATCCAAAGGCTATAGTCGTTGATTCCGAACGAAGTACTCAGAAGTATTCATAACGCTGTAGCAGTTGCATGACCATTGACACCTATTAATAATTAATGGGAGTCGATTTCATCTTTGCCAAGCTTGGTTTCGTCAGATTAAAGAATTAAGATTTGTTACCTACCTATCCACCTACCCATCTGTGTGTATATATATATATATATATATATATATATATATATAAAACTGTAATTTGTTCATGAAACTTCAAGCATAACTAGAAGCCTCGAAAAGTGGGAGTTCAGCAGACACATAGAGGAGCTCATGGTGGTTCGGATCAACGCCAGAACTTCACTTGAGACAACACAAAACAATGAAATCCTTTCTGTGATCCTCATGCTGGATGAAGAATCTATAGAGAAAGTTCTTCCAGTTCTTTGTTTTTTGCATTTCACCACTGTTATAAACGGAACCGAGTCATTTGCCATTACTCTATATATAATATAATAAATCCAGAAAATGATCGAAACCTGAATACCATTGATACAGTTTTAGTACTTTACTCAAAGACCATAAATATATAATAATAGACTGGAATTGACGTACGTGCCCTCGATATGTCCTTTCACGGTCGTGGTTGGGCACTAGGGACAAAAGTAGCTTTTAAGTTTATCGCCAGACCCTATCTTATACAGGGACACGTGCATTAAAAGGAATCATATCTAAGGTTATGTTACACTGTGGCCAGAAATGTAAAATTTGTCCTTCGGGAGTTACAGAAACGCAAAGTTTCTTCTCCGTCTCTCTCTCTCTCCTCTCTCTCTCTCTCTCTCTCTCTCTCTCTGTCTCCCTCTTCTCTTGTAAGAGGGTGGGACACTGAAGGAAATGTTCTGTGGCGCTGGGAAAATTCAATCCTAGGTGCGTTGGATGGCCGGCAGTGCGGCGCCGTGCCAGAAACAAAGTGCGATCGCACAAGATGACTGCGGCAATGCCTTTCCAATACGCCGCTGCTTGCACCACCTACAAATGTCACTTTTGTGTCTACACCTCCTTCAGTTTTCAGCCATTCGTTATACACCCATTTTTATTGACCCGCTCTTCTTCAAAATTGTTAATTACCTCTTACTTGTACATTTCATCATTTACTCACATTTGCAGAAAGAATAATTGGCTTAAGACTTCATTTCAAACAGTTATTTCGAAATGATAGCAAATTAACAGTCGTCAAAATTTAGATTTTATGAACTTAAACATTTTAAGCATTTAAAGATTAGAACACAGGAATTTAAAAGATATAGGTGCATAAGTAACAATATGTAATAAGGAATTATATTTGAACGGTAAATAAAACAATGTATATTGACAATAAGTCCCGCGCCGTGGCGTAGTGGCCTAAGGAATCCTGCCTAGGACTCGCGTTACGGAATACGCGCTGGTTCGAGTCCTCATGGGGGAAGAAATTTTCTCATGAAATTTCGGCCAGTAAGTATACGAGACCGGTGCCCACTCAGCATCGTGATGCACTTGGGGAGCTACGATAGGTAGCGAAATCCGGTTACGAAACCCAGCTATAACGGCTTGGGGGGGGGGGATCATCGTACTAACCACACGATACCTCCATTATGGTTGGATGATCGTCCACCTCTGCTTCGGCATGTGCACGGGAGGCCAGCAGCCGACTGGTCGGTCATGGTCCTTCATGGGCTGTCGTGCCTCGGATTATTATAGAGAGAACGTTCAAATTCTGTGCAAATAGTCCACCGAGTCAACACATGAAATTGTGATGATTATCAAGATGAGATGAAATAACAATGACATTTTTTTTAAATTATAGTTTATTTATCGAAACTGCCGAGGTTATATCAGCATCGCAGGTGTGCCGGAATTTTGTTCCGCAGGAGTTATTTTACATGCCAGTAAATCTACTGATATGAGCCTGTTGCATTTAAACACACTTAAATGCCATCGACCTGGGCCGGGATCGAACCCGCAACCTCGAGCACAGAAGGTCAGCGCTATACCGACTGCGCTACCCAGGCCGATAATAACAATGATGATGATGATGATGATGATGATAATAATAATAATAATAATAATAATATTATTATTATTATTATTATTATTTTATATATACATACAGATTTCTAATGATTACACATCTTTTTGTGCCTAAAGACTTATAATAATAATAATAATAATAATAATAATAATAATAATAATAATAATAATAATAATAATAATAATGAGCTTCATACTGAACCCATGAAATTTATACTCAGTTCAGAAACAATGCCTGAAGGTTTTTCCTCTAAGACGTTTTGCTATTTCTCCTTTTCCTAGCAGAACGTCTTATCGAGGTTTTACTGCATTTCGAACACTTAATTGACAATGGATTGTGTGTCAAGGAGATGCTTGAGCACAAGACACTGAAGAATCACGGCCGTGTTGGATACTGATTGGATTCCGGGGGCAATGTTGAGGGATTGGAATTGCTGTGTGTCCTGTAGAGAGGATATCACATTAGCAGGTCCCCTGGAGAGAAGCAGGGAGGGGAACAAGGGGCCCCATGATTTACGAGGATCATTGGATGGGCAATTAGAGTGGGAGGGAGAGAGGGGGGAGGGTGGAACAGAGACGGAGATGGGCAGAAGTGAGCGCCGATACTCTAATCCCACCGAGGTGATGTGGTTAAAATGTCAACCAATGTGTTCATTGTAATGTAACGCGGGGAGAGGGAAGCTATAGCAAAATATTGTAATTATTTTGTGCTGCCATGTTCTCTCCCTCAGCACAACTAAAACTGCCTGTTCATGTCAGGAGTCCCTGCAGAATTTGCTGCTGCTAATGTAACAGGGAGCTCAATGCATTAGCATCAGCCTGTCTACCTCACTGCCTTGCCTACTTCGCCTGCCTCACATCTGTCAGTCTGCCTTCTTATTTGTCTTCTCTATTTTGTCTCATTATGTCCCTGTGTATTATTTACCTGATCATCTCAATAGTCAGTCTATTTCCCGGTCTTTTTGCTTACCTGCCTTTTCAGTCAGTCTCTCTGTTTTGGTTGCCTCTTTGTCTGATCAGTAAGGTCAGAAATTTCGTGCCCAAAACCATACTAAATATTCTTTAAATTGTGACTTTAAAAATTACAACAAACTAGAGATGGGAACGATATATCGGTTTTTACAAAATACCGATATTCGAAATTTTGATTCAATATATCGTATAATATACCGGTTTTCTCATAAATTGATCGATTTTTTTTCTGCAATTATTATCATTATCAACAACAACAAAATCCACACTATACAACTCCGATAATTCCCGAGAGATGGCGCTACTGAAGGTGGACAGTTACATAATTATGCAATCTCACTCAATACCTTGTTCTAATTGACTGGGCTGGAATTCGAATTCAAACTGTTTAATATGCAGCACCAAATTCAAAATGCAGCGTGCGCGAACGTGAGACAGACGGGAGGTTTATCTACTACTGTTTTAATATTGTTATTAATGTTCTCTAAGGCAGAAGCAACTCCCATCCTGAAAGGGAACCGTCTGACCTCAAAACAGGCATCAAAATTTTTATTTTTATATTCTGAAATGGAAAGAGAAACAAGAATTTAATACCGATGTGACATTTTGTTCACGTCTATGATTTCTATGCACAACTTAGTGCTGACATTGCTTTCTTATTATATCTTTTAGTGCCTAAAAATGCTATCCCTATAATCATCACCATTGTTGTTTGAAATGTTGGAGTGTAACAATAACTTGCAATGGGAACTTACTATAGAAGGATTGTTTCAAATCAACTGTGAAGTTTGTTAAAACTTGTAACATTCTAAGTACGGTTTACCTATATTTAAAAAAGATTACGTTGTTAGGTAGAAAAGAGCATTATATCTGTGTCCTGGATTGAATCCTATATAACATTAGAATAATTGAATCGTGTTCCAATATCAAATAGAGTTCACTTAACTCTTTCCCACTATATCATTTAAGCTCTCTTGCCTGCACCATAATTTTGATTTAGGTTAGGACCTACGTCATATGGTATTGAAAATGTATTATTTATTGTTACAATTTTATATTTATGCTTTTAACTGTTATGATGTTAATTTCAATGATAAAAAGGAATATTAAAGTTTAAGTAATTTTATTGTAATACAGTAAATGTACGCCTGAAAATGCAATTTGCTTACGGAATAGCGATATATCGATGATATATCGATATATTTTTTGCGATATATATCGTTTACCGAAATTAGGTTTGCAATATATTGCAATATCAATATATCGGTATTTATTTTATTTTCTCTATCACTACAACAAACTAAACTCCTTTTCATACGACTTAGTTCATGGACATCGCAGCTTTTTAATCGCCCAGAACAACACGAGCCATTTGTGCTTACGTTCCCTAGTTACAATGTTAAAATTAGTCGGCGAAATTAAATTTATTATAAATGACAAAACACCGAGTATAGATAAATTTATCCATGTATTGTGAGTACCTATGTCCGCCAAAATCGTATTGTTGTAAGAATGACAGGTCACAAGCCATTCTCTGAGCTTTGTGGTCTTCAGAAAGGTTTCGCGGGACCCATCGTGCACACACTTTGTGAAATCCGACCTGCTCAATAACACGGCCAACTGTTCCATGTGATAGACCCAAGTCATGCGTAAATTCTGCTACAATTGCAATCGTCTAACATCAATTTTACAGACGACAAACGTCTTGTAAACTTTCTTTTGGGACGACTCTCGTAGTTACAATGTTTGACAGGTTGAGTTAACAAAGATAGTATCCCAACAACCTAACCAGTTTCACAAAACGCTGAATAGGTTTCTGAGAGGCAATGCAAAAAGTTAATTATGCAATAATTTCATGAACATAAATTCCACACATGAAAATGATTCGAATGCCGCCGACATATTTAACTAGAGAGAAAGAGACAGAGAGATAAAGAGACTGTGTAAATATGTTTAGCTACACAACTAAATCGCCAGTTAAACACGTAGAGCAGTTAAACTCATACGAGCGCCCTGTTTATCTATAGTGTTTATTTACACGTTAGCTGGGACATGTGCTCACATCCCCATTCCAAACTCTCTCCGAACACAAATGTCAATAAATCAATTCGCATTAGTATATCATATCAGATGAATGGTTGGTAAACTTGCACATTCTGCTCCATTTAAATTTCCGCACCCTTCAGCATTCGTGGACACAAGAGTCCTGGCATACTCGACTACAGACGACAAATACCCTAGTTTCCGTTTCCGTTTTGTACAATTATTTTCATCTAACAATAAACTAACGAATCTCGCCAAATACCATTTCGCTATCACCAATTCCACAGTCGCTAAATAACCTAGTACTTGATACAGCGTCAATTAAAAATAGAAGAAAACAAGGTAACTTTCCATAAAATCAGGCCGATACTCATCTTGAGAATAGACCTATGTATAGGAAAATACTGTACAAAATAAGTGACTACAAAAAATTAGCTGCCAATAGGCTGCAAATTGCAAGATACAAAATATTTGTTTGAAACACTACTAGGTACTACTAATCTTTCTACAAGCCAGATACATCACAATTTACAACTCACTGCAGGAAGAATGTAACTTGTAAGTCACAATTTAACTAGATCAATGTATACTATAAAGTGTCTCCGACAATAGTCATATCATACAATACGATAACGAACATTATGCATTATACAAGTATGACTGTTGTAATTATTTTCACGCGACTTGGTTTATACGTTTTATGTCCTTCGTAGTTAATGATACACTATCTACCAAAAACTAATTGGGCACTATTTTTGCCCCTTTAGAACCTCGTGGTACCACCTCTTATTGCTATAACAGCAGCCACCCTGTCAGGCATGCTCTCCACTAGTTTGTGTAGGATATCCACTGGAATGCGTCGCCATTCCTCTTGCAACATGGCACTCAGTTGGACAATGGAAGTTGGCCGCATGTTTCGGCGGCTACTGTGCAGTGGTATGAAGACAATAATGTTCACCGGTTGGACTGGCCTGCACAGAGTCCTGATCTCAATCCCATTGGCACTTTTGGAACGAATTGGACCGGCGATTGAGGTCTCGGGAGATGCGGCCAACTTCCATTGTCCAACTGAGTGCTATGTTGAAAGAGGAATGGCGACGCATTCCTGTGAATACCCTACACAAACTAGTGGAGAGCATGCCAGACAGGGTGGCTGCTGTTATAGCGACAAGAGGTGGTACTACGATGTTCTAAAGGGGCAAAAACAGTGCCCAATTACTTTTTGGTAGATAGTGTATTTTGTCTGGGTGAATGTAATATATAGAGAACGGATTTCTAGGTGCTAAGAGAGATTTAGAACTTCATAAAATCATATTTAGGACTTTTAAGAATTTATATAAACTTAAAAATTAATAATTTTAATTTTAGTAAATATTTCATTTTAGGTGCAATTTATATACAAAGAAATCATTACTTTCTATGCAGTCTTCTCCAATACTGTATTTGACTAAAAATACAATTAGTAGAATTATAAAATCTGACTATTGTTTGTAGCAATACACCACCATACGAGTATGTTTTTCTATATTCTTCATTGTGGATTTCTTCCGACAGTCCATGAGAAGCCTCTTGTAAACGGAGAAACTTCTTTCGACGTCACAAGAAGTTATTGGAGCAAACTTCATGCTTCATAGTAGATACAATACCCAAGTGCCCTACCTATTCAGCACTGGCCCTTGTGGTAGAGACACATTTGATAGCATGTCCTTGAATACCAACACACGTGAAGGTACCTTCATAAACACCTTCACGTTGAAATAATTTTTTTGACGTCAGGATATTGCAGTCGAATTTTCCTCCCCTTCTAAGACCAATATGGAACGAACTTGTCAGACCAATGTTTATAAGATTCCTTTTTTGTTACATTTTTGTAATTTTTTGGGCATTTTTTTTTTCATTTTTAATACTGCTATTTTTATTTTAAATAACACATAATACTAAAAATGAGTGTTCAGGCGCAAACATAGTTTTTGGTACGCTTAAGCGTTTCATTATTTTAAATTCTTTAACTTTGACATTCATTAACTATACTTTGATATGTATCATCTTCACAATTTTATTGCAATATTTTGTTTTCATAAGATATCTCTAAATAATGTCTGAAGATGTCATATTGCATGACGAAAACGTTAACAGTTTTAATAAATAAAATGTATATTTATAATTGTATAATTTACGATAAAATACGTAATGTGATTGAATACCATTTTTATTTTTGATTTAGTATTTGACTTATTGGAAGTTTGCAAAAATGAACTCGAAATTAATAAAATGATTGTTACTAGTCGTGAATTGCAGAAATCCCACATGTCGAGTCAATTCAGATTCTTTTCTCCAGAGAATATTAAAGAGAAAAATTAATATTCAGATATGTCAAACACTAGAGCTTATTAATATGTTTTAATAAAAATAATAGCCACTTTAAATACCAAACACTTTTGCAGATAAACAGTTTTTGTGCCTCCTGAAAAGTTTTCTCAAATGGACATGTGAGATTTCTGCAGTTCACGATTCAATTGTTAACAGGACTAGAAGAGACTGTTAGAAATAAGATATCAGACTACAGTCTTAGATACAAGCGATTTAAAACTGGACCTCACAGCGTAGACGGCAATGAAGGGAATACGTCGATCGAACTGATAAAGTCGTTTTGTGAAAGTAGTTCGCGATAAATCACCATAAGGAAGAAAAAGTGTAGGAAGGCCTATTACAGGTTGTCAAGACTCCCTCTAATCGTTAAAGAAAGGACAAGAGATTAAAATAACAAAAAAGAAGAAGTGAACTCAGAAATCTTATCTAACCACCTAAGAAGGGTATTCAAATTGTTAGTGCTCGCAATGAATAACGAAATCAACGGAATTTGTGTTTATGATTAATCTAACTAACAGATCAGAAATTATTTAAATAAGTTTAACATAAATTAAAGGTCAAGTTCAGGTGACCCAGGAACCGTGCAACGGGGTTAATGACACCAAATCACAAAGTCTAGTAAAACTTTGATTTTTTTATTGAACCGACGCATGCGGGATGCGAGGCCCGCGTCGCACAAATCCGGACTACACGAGAGACAGTGAGTGGTTTCTATATTGCGAGGTGCGCAGACCTCGCATCTCGCAGTTACAGAAACCACTCACTATCTCTCGTGTAGTCCGGATTTGTGCGAGGCGAGCCTCGCACCTCGCACGTCGCATGCGTCGGTTCAGAAAAACCAAAGCTTTAGGGACTGTCACATAATACTCATTTGCAAAATTCGATCTACGTAACAACAGCAAAGACAGAATCGGTACTGTTTGCATTCTACCTGTTATGGTGCTAGGGTATTTCACTCTCACTTAAACCTCGAATACCTTAGTCTGTCGCGTTAAACCAGTATGTTAGCGAAGTATTCTCTAGTGTATAGTTAGTGAAGGAAAGTGAATACCTTCTCACCAATGTATTTGTCCACTAAAAATCCCACTTTCACATGTTACGATTTGAAGCCGAGTTTTCAGTGCGGAAAATCGACACAGTCTAGTCATTCGACCAAAGTACACGTAACAAAATTTGACTCTTTACAGATGATTCAGACTTAACTGAACGAAACAATCCCACAATTTATCCTACCCGTGCATATCACTATATTATTACAACACGCGTTTTATCAATGGGGATCAACTTTTAATAACAACGCAATAGTACAAAAGCACGTGCATAAAATAATATTAGTGGAATGGCCAACAAACCACACAATGATGGTTCAATAAACTTACATAATCCTTCGCAAAACAAATTGGCTTTCATACTGACACACAGATCCCGGTTAAGTCTTGTAATCAACAGAGTACGTGACAATTTTGAATTATTAATTGATGTAACATGTAACAAATGGGTCTGCCCTCAACCAAGTCGGTGACAGTCGACAAATTTGTTAGTTTATCTTCATCAATCGCGTGATAACACTTCACGTGTTTTTGACGTCTCAGATGGAATTATGCGATTTCGATCATGCGGATATTGACAGCGAAGGGTGAGCTATCCCACTTCTATTCCCGACTACCAATATCGTAGTTGTCCTCGGTGGTCTAATGGTTATCAACCTGTCATACCTGAGGTTCGCTGGTTCAAACTTGGTGGAGTACGGTGAGTTCTGAAAAGACTATATAAATCTTTAGTAGGCCTATGGCTTCCATCGGAAAGGTAGTATAGATGGGAAGAAAGTGTCGTAGATTTACAGCATGTAAATAAATATATTTTAATAATGAGTGGGCTACAACAAAATTTTAAAGTTCATTTTTCTTCCATGTCAAAAATTTGGAGGCATTACGATGTACAAATATAAAAGTCTTTATCCCACTCACCACCTGCAGTCCATATCATCCATAACGAAGTCATAATATTGTACAATTGTTTCAACGAGAAAAGCAAGAACACTGGAGTTAGAATAGTTACGAAAGTTGTTTATGTCACATTTCATATGCACAGAGGAACGATTGAAGAAAGAAATGGATTAATAAGAACACATTAAGTGAACTATGGACGGATTAATGAACAAACAGAATAAACAATAGCCAGGAAACCAAGAATCGAAAAAAAGAAAGAAAGAAAGAAAGAAAGAAAGAAAGAAAGAAAGAAAGAAATAAAGAAAGAAAAACTTGGAGAAAAAACAAATTCGTGAACGAAGAAACTAACTAATGAGCCAAGAAACAAAACAATGAATTAAAGATTATACGAACAAGAAATTAGTGAATAAAGGAATGGAAGAAAATAAATGTAAAGAAATAGATAATTAACAAAATATGAACTTTTTTTCACTTGGTTATTTAACGACGCTGTATAAACTACGAGTTTATTTAACGTCGATGGGATTGGTGATAGCGAGATGATATTTGGCGAGATGAGATCGAGGATTCGCCATAGATTACCTGACATTTGCCTTATGGTTGGGGAAAATTTAAAGTAAAGAGGTCAAGCAATACTTGAAATCCTATTTTAATCTTTCAACATCTTTCCAGTTTGTTTCTTTACTCCAGATTCTTTTCAAAAATCGGCTACTTTATTGCGGCTCATGTCAGATTTGATACGGGTTTTCCCTGGAAGGAGTAGGAGGAGGGTGGGCAAGGTTGCAAATTGCATGGGAACGGCTTGTTAAGACGTGTGCAGAACAATTATAGTTCGAGACAAATCATGTCATCCTCATCCCACTCCATTGCATGAAGGCAACGCTACTTTCTGAGTGATTTTTTACAATACAAGATAGTTGTATGAGAAAGGTTGCCTTTTGTTCACTCATATTTACAGTGGGCGGTATGGGGTGAGTGCCTCTATTACTTTCTGGAACTAAGGACGTTATGTTTCGTCCCGAAATATATCCTTTCTTGGGTAGGTAAAAAGGCTTTTTAAATCTGTGTATTTCAAATTGTAAACTTCCCCAGCAGAAGTTTCTTTTTTCCCCCTTTTAGAGAAGTAAAAATGAATAAAACTCCTAAATATGTAGATTTATGTAATACCAACCCATAATATGTAATGTGGGGTAAATATGTAAAAATATGTAGTATCAAATTTTAATATATTAATGGTAATTACAAGATTCGCAAAGATTTGTTATTTATATACGGTTAGGTTGAAAAGAATATAATATGTAATTACATAAAAATCCGGTCCCTCTTCATTACCTACAGATGTTAGGGGCTGCCCGACCTTAAACGCTTTCAAGTCCAAAGTGAAACATCTTATTTTAGAACGCACAATGTCCCAGGATATATATTAAATTTCACAATTGTAATTAGTTTATAAAGTAATCATATAATTTAATTTGTCATTTAGTTTAAGTAGGTATAAGTTCGATAACTTTCTGTTGTACTAACATTATATTATCATATATTTCCTTTTTATGCTTTGGTTGAGTGGAAGAGAAGGCCTCACGGCTTTAACTCTGCCAGAAAAAAAAATGAAGCATTATTATTAGTTCCCTTTCATGGGAGGGCACGGACTGAGACTTTCAACGTAAGCAGGCCGCTCCGTGGGCCCATTGTACTACCCGTGATGGAATGGTGTGCATGCCTTAAGGCCCTCTGTACTGAAGATACTCCTGCATGTCGCCTCCGAACTTCCCTACAGCCTACATGATTTCTTTAATATTCCACGTAAACCTCATTGCGGTCCTTCAATCCCGATCGCAAGAGTTACCATGAGCCCAGTGGAGACCCCACGGTACGTAGCACTACCACCAACAACGAATGACCACATATCCATGGGGTACAAGTTCTGCGGCGGCCTGCATCGGAGTAAGCCCGAAACCTAGGAAAGAAACGGAAATGATGATAGAAGGGAAGCGTAATTATGATGGCGAAATGAATCCGAGAACCAACGCCGAAAGTTACCCAGTAATTCTACTTCGATTGGATTAGGTAAAACCTCGGAAGAAACCTCAACTAGGTGACTTTCCCCAATCTAAAGCGGTGGATCATTAATTATATCGCCAACAAGAAATGAATTAATGTACGAATAAATGACCGAACAAATAAACGAGAAACGAGAATGAACAAACAAACAAATTCAAACGAGTAGGAACGACCAAGCTAAACTGATTGTGCACACGACTATACAACTTCCCTTGAAGATTGATTTTGGGCTACGTGAGCTCTAAGACAAATGATCACTAGTCTCAATCCCATTGCTACCAATACATGGAAGAAATAAAGAGATTTTAAGAAGACATTCTGAAAGAGAAGTAAACAACTGATTATGAAAAAAATGTCGAACCCATAGATAGATCATTGTTTACATAAACTAAACGAACATGGCTGATAGGCCTACTAATGTTTGTGAATTAACAACTAGGGAATTTCAGTCAACTGAACAATTATTTATGCACAATTAGCACCAGCACATAAAGCGATTCCCATGAAAAAATCCCTAGAGAAGCCTGTGTCGGCCGGGTCGCATTAGTTATGCACAACTACCACATGAACACCACATATTTTGTTAGATATATATGAGTATGTATTGTATATACATAATATATGAGCAGTCACAAGGTCTGAAAACAGACTCAAGAGTACTAATCGCATTCGTTATAAAAGTCTACGCTGGTAGATTTACGATTATGATATTATCATCATCATCATCATTATTATTATTATTATTATTATTATTATTAATTTATTTTATACTCAAGAACCTGAACTGAAGTTATTTGTCGTTGTACTCAATAAGTGTTACCTTTAGTCAGTGCCTCTTCCCTGCCGGTACCTATTGATATACATCTAAGCGATATTACAGATAAAATACGTCGTATATTTGTTTTTAATGTTTTCTTTCCTGTCTACTTTTATTTGTCAATACAGGTGACTGTATTCTCATATAGAATTCCTGTTTCATTTAAGGAGTAAAATTGAATTGAAGACATTATTACAACAAGCCAAAATATGTAACACTCTAGGCTGCCATACAGGCAAAGATCGCATGATGTAAATAATATTTTGATTGAAACCATTAAGTCCTTTAAGTCACTGAACTGACAAACAAAACCACGTAAATTTGTATAACAAACTAGTAGCTACACTGAGAGTCTAAAATCCATTTGAAATTCCAGAACTGACATATGGAAACTAAATTTGAACCATTCGAAGAAAACAAGATGAAATTAGACTAATTTCAGCAGAGAATAAATGGTCTAGGTCTTTTCCTTGTTGTACAATAAAATAAATTATGAAACTATACAGCAAATTCGCATTATACTGATTTCGGGAAAAATTGATAAATATATAAGTAGTGGGTATAACATTCCTCTCATATAAATAAAGAAAAACTTCCTACGAAAATATAATTACAAATGTTTGAAGGAATAGGAAAATTTTCAAAGTTCCGAAGTGAGTTGCAAACGAAATTCGTTTACAGACTGAAACAGACCACAAGGATCTAGATTCGTGAATGAAGATGATGGTGGTGATGATAATAAATTTTAAATGACCAATTCTGATCTTAGTGAGTGAAGTTAAGTAAAGTAATACAAAGAACTTAGTTATTCAAGGAACGAAACAGTGCCCAATAATAACACTAAAAGGAAGGGTTGAAAGGTTGAAGGCGAAACCCTCCCATCTAAATTAATCAGAACCGGCAATTTTAATCCAATTTCTCCACCGACTAACACTGATTACATCTAAAATTCAAAGTTTCTTTCTTCAATCAAAGAAACGTTTTCTGGTATGTTCAACTCTTGGCTAGATTAAACCAAAACCGAAGCATTCAAATTATGCGAATACGACGGCGGAGGAGGAGTTAAATTCTCTCGCGGAATAAGAGAATAGAAATTGGTTTTAAAAATGCTGCAACAAGAATACGGTTATTGGACGTTTTCGTGTCTTCATTTTCTACTCTTCTGTATTCATTGAAAGGATTTAAAGAATGGTGTGTTTAATATACAAATCAGAGCAGATATTGGCTCAAAATGAACGTTATTATTTCTTAAAAATTTGAAGGTCTCCACGATAACACGCACAAAATTATCCCCCCCCTCTCTCTCTCTCTCTCTCTCACTCACTTCCAATTTGTTTCCAGAAATATTCTGAAACATGGACTTACTAACAATTATGAACATTATTCTACCCACCTAAATCTGTAGACAATTAATATTAGAGGAGAAAAATTCGCTCCGGCGCCGGGGATCGAACCCGGGTCCTTGGTTCTACGTACCAAGCGCTCTTACCATTGAGCTACGCCGAAGTCCAATCAACAGCACCGGATCGAACTCCCCTGTCAGTGTTTTTCCCTTTGTGGCCTGACTCCAAGTTGGGTATGTATGTTGACATTTTATTAAGTCAACTGCCATTATACAAGGAGCGCACTCAGTTGAGTGATTCCACAGTGCACTTCTCAGTGAAAATTTTAGTTTTCTAGACATGTGGGGTTTCTCAATATTCCGGTTCAATGATGATGAGATCTTAAGATTATAAAGCGACAAAGATGAAATAATGATAGCAGAGGAAATAAGTTGTTTTTCCGGGAAAATCTTCGCCATAACAGCGATATTAAACGAATGTGAGAAGATTTGTAACTTAAATTGAGCAAAACCGATACATCATCGTTGTAAGTTCAGATAACTTTTATATCATTGTAACTTCATGCGTTCATTTCTCAACTACATAATGATATTATATCCTACGTTAAAATGCTGTGAATAATTATGCCGACTTGTGCACTTTAAAGTCAATTGATTTAGAAAAATATAAACTTCTTTACTTTAATAGAATAATAGTAACTGTAACTACATTAGTGAAATAATGAATATTTCATGGTTTAAACAAATTCACAGATTCCAATATAAAGGAATACGAACGATTTCATAATCAAATGTAACAGTACTTACTAGAGAAGAACAACAATCGAGAAAGGAAGACTAACAGCGCCTTCCCGAAGTCCATAACGTCAAGCAGCCCCTTGAATCGCCACAGTTGTTTATACCTGACTGAACTTTTATCTACTTTAGCAACTGTTATTATGTATAAACAATCAAGTAGCCTGTTTGAAACATCTCTACCTTTCAGTGTATAATAACCCGTTTCCCAGTCTTAATTTAATTATTAGGGCCTTATTAAAAGACAAGAAATTTTCTTTTCATATGTTTCAGATCAAGTATGCATTCTCAAGTAAAAAGATATTAACGTTATGTTATATTTAAATGGATTTTAGACTCTCAAATTTATTTGAGATTTGTTTTTTTTTCTATTTATATAATCATAGGTTAATATCATATAATAGAACCAGAACATTTTGATAACTAAGATACTGTTCTGTTTTGTCTTTTTGCCTCATTTAAACATTTATAATGTTATTTATTTCAATGATGTATGTTATTCAAAGTTATAAAATCTTTCCAAGCCGACCAAATGCTATTTCGAGAATGATGAGCGAGACTCGAAGCGCACGAGAATGACGAGACTCGAAAGACAAATGCAACGAACACAGCGAGCGAGAACGGCAGTTAGTTTTGTTCTTCTCTAATATTTACTGCTGTGGTAAAAAATAACTCTTTACACAAAAGTTGTATAGGCTATAAAAAAAACATTTCATGTTCTCTGAGTAGAAGGAAATCATTTCAGCAATACAAAATTATACGTGAAGCTGTGTTTTGCAAATAGAGAAACGAAAATTTTCTGATGAAAGATTACAACTTTATCAGCAAGTTTGAAACAAACTTCTTTATTATAATTACTAACTTATTTCTTACATTGGATACGAATTACGTACCACGAAAACACCGCAAGAAAAGCAAACTGAATCTCCTAAGAGCTAGTTTTCGAATTGGATGCGATAAGGAAAGACGATAACAAGAGTCTAATTAAAGACTAATAATATAAATTAAATTATCAAAGAACGAAGAACTTGAAGGGAAATACAGAAGGAATGGTTGACAGTTGAATTATGAAATTACTAATTAATTATAAAACCAATGTAAGTGGATTACATGACCGAAAGAGGGAAGGAAAGACCAAATGGAGATATGAAAGGTTGGCAGTAATTTAAGAGAGAGAAAGAAAAACTTACTTTAAACAAAAATATGAGGGCGAAAATATGGATTCATGACAAAATATTCTCTGAAGTATGAATTTGGAAGATATAATGGAAGACAACGCAGTATTAATTTTACAAACTAACAAGAAAGCGCTCGCTTATGACAGCTATATGTCGTCTAAATGACACCTACTTCTTTGTTACACATATTACGAAGTAAACAAATTAGAGAAACATTTCTTGAAAGAAAAATATGAAGATAAATACGCCCATCATTTTCCCATTTATCAAATTCTCCATTAAATAATTTATATCCTTGAAGAAAAAACCAATGGAAGTAATAAAAGTTGTGTGTTGTCTCGATTCTAAACATAGCGTATTAAAGGACAATATTTTTCGGAAGACTAGTGCTTAAAAATACAGAACAAACACTTGACAAGGAGCTCTCCTAGCTTTCAATTCTTTCATTAACTTAGGTTATAATTTTAAATTGGGACAGATTGTTTTAAATTCTATTTTATTTGCTGACGACCAAGTAATCCTCGCACCTTCTGAAGAAGAACTACAAAGAAAAATATTTCAATTACAAGAAATTATGCTACTTTACAATCTACATATCTCAACAAACAAATAAAAATTAATGGCATTTGAGGGAAAATATCCTATTAGATCAAAAATAATCCTAGAAAACAAAACAATAGAGCAAGTAAGATGTTTCAATTATTTAGGATGCTTATTATCTTATGAAAAAGAGAAAGATCTAGATAATAAATTATCAAAGTTCCAGCATATGTGCGGAACAATTCAAAGAAACTTGCGTAACAAAACCAGGAAAGAGACAATGATGAGATTCTATAAGGTTTTGGCAGTCCCACTTCTATCATACGGAAGTGAAAACTGGACAGTAAATAGATCTGGGAAAAGGAAGATCGAAACGGCAGAAATGCGCTTCTTAAGAAGGATAGCATAACATATTCGCAATACCGATATTAGAGAACAATTACAAATACTGTTCTCCAACCAGGAGATCAACCGTGAAAGGAATGTGCTTACTATTGCGTCATCTATTGGAGCGAAGTAGATAGATAATATTATCATTATAACGTCAATTTAAAAACCATGCGCTCTCCTGCATATGTTATTTCCTGTATGGAGAGATTAAAAAACCAGGAGTTTAACAGTGATCTAATTTTGTAACTAGGGTAGTATCAATATGTGTGTGTATCAATGTTATTGTTTGTGCTGTGAGAGGTAGATAATACAGATACGAGTACCCACGTGTGTGGCCTTATGACATCTTATAACATCAACATTCATTCATAGCATTACCCCGCTTCGTCTTAGTCCCCAAAGACTTTCTCGTGGTTGCAGTACAGTATATGAATTAGTAAATAAATTGACAGACAACAAACTAAAATGGTTTCAACATATAGACCGAATGGAGACATCTCGACTATCAAAACAGACGTTACAATATAGACCTAGAGACAGACGTTCTATTGGACGCCCCATGGAGGGATATGCTTTGAGAGGGCACAGGCTTATAGCCTAAACTTGAAGAAGAAGAAGAAGAAGAAGAAGAAGAAGAAGAAGAAGAAGAAGAAGAAGAAGACTGGATCTTTTGCCTGGAATTTGGCTCATACGGAAATTTAATGTTTTAGCACAGATATTATAACCACCGCCGCTACCAATGAATACCGATTTACTTTTAAATGTTGTGAAGAGTGTTCTCAATGAGGCAGGAATAATGGTGTATTAATAGGAACAATTTTATTTTCTATTTCTTCCATTAGATTATTGGATACGAATTTTTTATACTTTATATCACTATTATTCGCTGAAACAGTGAGCAAATTTGACGAACAACAATGACCAGATTCTTACAAATCGGGTATAGGGACAGTCCACGGAGGGGACATTATTACTGTTTGGATAGCCTAAATATACTGTAAATTAAGACATATTCAGTAACATTTTTCATAATCTGTAGCTTCTTAGTGACTTAATTTAATAATTATTTTAAAAAGTCAACATTATAGTTTTTCTGTAACTTTTACTAGACTGTGACAATAAATACTACCTTATTCAGAGAATGGCCCATATATCCAGTTGATACTCCCAAAACCCCCAATACTTTGCAGGTTAGAGCTACTTTAATCTGTTATTGAAAATGCTGTAAAACTTAGCTGGGGTCGTTACAAATGGCTCAAACTCGCCGACGACTGGCTGTCTCAATGTATACAGAAGGGAGGAAAAATAGGCCTAAAGTAAAATGTATACGAAACGTGCCCTTGCTAGAGTCACTGGACAGTGGATAAGTAAATACGTTAGCTCCAAGCCTGTCGCCTACTTCTCTCAATCCGGGAATCGCTGCTCAACTGAAAGAACTTGGACAATTCTGAAGGAAAGAAGCCGATAAGAAATCGTGACCTACCAGATTTAATAAGTGAGGTAAGGGAAGAAGAAACAAGGCTGCGCCTCCTCGAATATGTTGACGCATTGAAACAGTAGGCATAATACTATATATAAAAAATTGCAAGGAAGTTCCAAGAAAACAGTTACACAAATAGGGAATTAAAGGTGTAGTTAAAACATGTAGCCTATAAAAGAACACCTAGAGACTGTGCTGCCATTAAAAGCTTGAGGAACAATTTACAAATGGTAAGCAGGGTTATTCAACTATAGGATCCGTTAGAAGTTCAATAAATTCGTATTGTTAATTAACGTTAGTAAAATGTCTAGAAAATTCTAATATTGGATCCTTTTTCTTACTTTTATCAAAATTATTAACCAACCCGAGGTATCCACAAGTAACGGGACTTCATGTCTAGCATGATATAAGACCAGTATTTATTACAGCTTTGATTGGACACAATAAGAAGGACACACACTCAGTTGCTAACACAAAGAAGGTACACTCTTAGTTTTCTTTTAGGTTAGTTGGATTTGTAATAATTCACAGCGAAGGACTTACTGCATAAAAAGATTTTTTTTTTTTTTTGTATTTTGGATAATCTTCTTCTTCTTCTTCTTCTTCTTCTTCTTTTTCCCTTCAAGTATTAGGCCATATAGCCTGTTACGATCTCACAGTTGAATTTTCAATCCAGCGCTTCTTTGGACGACCGAGAGATCTCTTCCCGCTTGGACGATAGTGGAGCATGACTTTTGGGATTCTACCTCTACGCATGCGATGCAGATGATTTATCCAGTTGTTCTGATAATGTTTTACGTGATTAATTACAGGTTCTAGTTGTAATTCTTTCATTACTTCTTCATTGCGTTTGTAATCCCATTTCGTATATCCCTCTGTATATCTCATAATAAATTTCATTTCATTAGCCGTTATTCTGCTTTCGTCTTTCTTCCTCAATGTCCATTCCTCACTGCCGTAACAAAGTACAGGTCTCGCCAAGGTCTTGTATAGGCGATTTTTTTGTAGGTTATTTTACTACGATTTATCAACATCATAGGTTATTTAGCGTCTGAATGGGATGAAGGTGATAATGCCGGTGAGATGACTCCGGGGTCCAGCACTGAAAGTTACCCAGCATTTGCTCATATTGGGTAGAGGGAAAACCCCGGAAAAAACCTCAACCAGATAACTTGCCCCCACCGGGAATCGAACCCGGGCCACCGGTTTCGCGGCCAGGCGCGCTAACCGTTACTCCACAGGTGTGGACTGTATAGGTAAATTCTAGTATGCCTTTGTACTAGGAAAGGTTTCATAATGTTGTTAATTATTCCCATTGTTTTGGTGTATTTAAAATTTTTTTGTGAAATGTCTACTTCATCGAAAAAAGGTAATGTGTATCCGAGATATGTAAAATAATTTACTCTTTCTAATATTTTTTAACCTAAACATATTTTGCTAGGCACAGGGTATTTTCCGCAGAAGGTCATAATTTTAGTTTTTTCTTTATTGATTTTCATATCATATTTAATTCCAATTTTAATAAAATTAAAATTGAACGTTGTAATTCATCTTCTGAGGATGCCACCAGCTATTCTGGATAATAAGAAAATGAATTAAAACCATTAGGTCTACTTATACTGTACATATATTAATAATCTCTGGTTATAATAACTTTTTTGCAACAACAAATCTTATAAACCATCCCTGTATTTTTCTACTAGCTCCACGTGAAGGAATATCACGCTCATTAAACAAAAGTAATCTGCACGTACTATCAGGAATCTAATCACGCACTGGCTGGACCACAACGTCTGCGATGAGAGCCGTGTTTACAAGAGTTGCTGCGGAATTACATGCGCGGGATCCGGCTCTGTTTAATGTAAACGTGGTGTTTTAGGTATAATAGAAAGTCTTGTTGACATTTCTTAACCTCCGACGCTGTTTCCTAAGCCATGAGACTGTCTAAATAAACCACAAGCAGAAGAGAAGGATCTTACATTCTTCCACACTTGCAACTACCTGCCAGAGTCGAGACAAAGCGAGAGTTGAGAGGGGGAAACCACCGCCTGCAACAAGGGCACAACCCCTTTCATGCGAGATAAAGTGAACTGAAGGAAGATGCAAGTCTCTTGTTAAAGGGATGAAGACATTAGAAATATAAAAGAAAACAAATATTGAATATATAATTATACTACTACATTAAACATTCGTTTTTGACCAGATTGGTACACAGTTTCTGCATTTTCTGCTATCTTTTAAAAATCCATCTTACGCAATACTGTAGTTGAGCCGGTACTGGCCGGTAGGGCGTACCGTCTAAAATAAAAAGTCGCTATTACCGTACCGGCAAAACTCATAGACTGGGAGACCTTAATTATGTTCAACTAGTCTTTAATACACTTTGAAATGGAAGATGTAAGACAGTGATGTCAACTGATGCGCGCAAGCGCGCGCTTTAGAGCCCAGGAGAGCCTGAGCGCTTTACAGCGGAAAGGAAAGAGACAGAAGAAAGAGGTAGTATATGCCGCTTGGTCGAGCTATATACAGGGATGGCCAGCACTGATTCAATGGATAAAGGGAAGAGAACTTATTAAAACTGTATCCGTGTTAATTTTTAGATTTGTCTGAGAAGTATAAGTGCATTATAAGAATGTAAGTTTTAATTTTAATGCTCATTTTTCACAAGTTTGCTTTTTTATTCAAAAGGAATATTTTCTCAACTTTTTTTTACAGAAAAGTGAAATTTTCAGATATGTTTGTTTAGTAGCCTTACAGGTACTAAAACAATATTTTCGTAAAACTAATATATCGTAAATCGTATTACTGGAGATAGTGTATTAAAATGTTTGAAAATATTCGCATGGAAAATGTTTGTAAGGAAATCAATTAACAAAGTAAATACTGTTACATCACAAACAAAAGATATGTGCATATATGTTGGCAAAACGTCAGCTCTATAGCTTCAGCAGATTTCGAGATAATTTAATATTCTGATAATAGAAAGTTGCGCACCAATATCACCTAAAAGCATAATGCGATAAGAGTTTTATTAAATAATATTAGTTACAGTTAAAACATATACCTAGGCAAGTGTTCGCGTAGGCTTCCGCGGCTGGTGTACATGGTGTGTGGATAAGCTTCAGGGCTTCTACCGCGTTGTCTTGGTGTTATTGGCTGACATTTCGACCGCTGTGTTCAACAACACAGCGGTCGAAACGTCAGCCAATAACACCAAGACAACGAGGTAGAAGCCCTGAAGCTTATCCACACACCATATACCTAGGCAACTTTGCTTTGTACTATAATATTGTTTTAATTACTTTTATAAGGCTAAAGATACCATCAATATCAATTTCAAGTTATCATTCATATTCAGTGTCTTTCTTTGGGATAACAATTTCTTTATGAATGATGTGTTTAATTCACTTAGTACAGTATAGTTGTAGTTATTATGGAATTTTTGTGAATATTCCTTCTTTACTCTTTATTATGTTATTAACGTTTAAAACACAACTGCAATATTAGGCTAAGAAATAGGTTATTAGTACTTTTCTTTTACAGACAATATAGAAAATAACAAACAGAAAGAAGAAACATATAAAAATAACGACATAAAATTTCACGTTCCGTTTGAAGTTTGTGCACCACTGTTTTCTTAATCCAACAGGCTGCTTATTCCTCCTAGCATACCTGGCGTTTGATGCCCGCGCACGACGTCGTCAGAAAAATGCGCTTGCTTTGACATCACTGATGTAAGATGTCTGAAAACATTTGATTTCTATATTCTGGCATAAAAGTAGCGCCTGACATCTCATAATTAACCTTTGTTTAAACGGTTGTAAATTCGTTGTTTTATCAAAAACCATGGCTCTGATCTGTTAATTTCAAGCTTGAAGACCGTCGTGATATGTGTAACTAATATGCCTACTAACCTGATGACATGGAGCTATACATAAGACTGAAGCCTCCAATAATAAGCAAAGAGATACTAAACAAAGGCGATTTCTGTTGATTTTGTTCAAAATATGGCAGTAGTCTGTGATGGCCTTATTATGAGAGATCTAACAATTCCAGAAGCTTAAAAGCGTACTGTACTCTTAAGGTCTTTGAATTTATGGTACATTCGCCAGGGTCTTATGTTGAGGAGACATTCCCTGTTTCAAAACAGAAGTTTTCAAAGAGTGAGTTACACAGCAATACAAAGATAGTTGAAGTAAATCCTGGTCAATTTTATAGAAGTCTGGCAGAAAACTTCAAGCAGTGACTTATCAATCCCATACAAACATCCTACTTACAATCACAATCTAAGATTAGTCATACAAAATGGAAGACAGGTAAAAAAGTAAGATACTGTTGAAAGATTTGACTTGTAAACACAAACATACCGTATATTATAACCTGTAGTGATACGTACATCTCAAACTTGTATGAACATTTCAACCTTGAAGACAGGCGAAAGTACATTCAGGCCTTCAGGAAATATACTGACTTCAATTTGAAACCACCAGAACTTTGTAATTTGTTATATATATAATAGATTCTATTTAAATTTTAACTTCAGAATGCGAAGGCGCATTAGTGTAATGAATGGTATCTGTACTAAGAAAAGGAATACTCTTGTAGTAAAAGAAGTTCTAGGCTTTTGTTCCCAAAATGTGTTGGACCACCAGTGTTAGCATTTAACTCCTTGTCTTATGTGCAATTGTGACTGCGATCTGGAAGGCGGTCTGCAGAGGAGACTGTAAGCCAATGAAATAACCTTGAAAAAGAAGCGCAGTACGAGTCCGTATGGATCGATTCTAATCAAGGAGATTTCAACAGTACCTCCTAAATTTTATTTCCAACTACAGCACTGCTCTTACGATGTTAAATCAGCGCTTGTATGATACTCTAATGTGAGTTATTTCTGGTGTAATATTTCTCATACAAAGTTCATAGAAATTATGTAAATTTTAACAGAAACTCTTAAAGCTCTTCTTTTAAACTTTTTAATAATGACTATTACACTTTTACTACGTCATACTACTTTTGACCAATGAAGTGGTACGAAAAGACGTGTTTCAATTCAGACATGGCTGTTTATCCTACAATTTTTATCATCTCCCTAGCATTTGTTTTTTTATCAACTTCCTAGTGTTTCCCTACTTTAATATTTACAAATCTTCTAGATATTCGAATCCTCCATTTTCCATAGCTATTTTTTCCCTGTACTTGTATACTGTGAAGACGACACAAACTACAGAATCTTCATTATTAAAAGAGTAGTGGAGAGGCTAGAATGAACTTCCTGCGTACAAATATATGGCGGGCAAGACCGGCACATGAAACTTCATCTAGTTTCAAACAAACACAGAAATAAACATACCAAAGACAGGAGATAAATATATCCTAGGTCCAGCGCCGAAAGTTACCCAGCATTTGTTCTTAATGGTTTGAGGAAAAATCCCGAAAAAACCTCAGCCAGGTAAATTGTCCCAACCAGGATTTGAACCCAGATCCGCTCGTTTCTCGGTCAGGCATGCTAATCGTTACTGCACAGCGGTGGACCAGAGGACGTTATAGAAAGGGCATGTTTCTTAGGGATTCTACTTCGAAAAATAAAAGATTCTCATGCTCGCATTAACTTCTGGTTCTGAAGAGTAAGAGTGCACGATTTTGAAAGATTTATTACACGATTTCTAAGATTTACTCTGCTCGCCTGATTGAATTGAAAGAAGAGAAGTGGGAGGAGAAATTTAAAAGGTACACAAAAACGCGTCCTCGCAGAGGGTTCGTGGCTGAAAGTAACTGGATATGTGATCTCCAAGCCTGTTGGCCACTTGTCTCACTCCGGGTTACGCTGCTCCACTGAAGGAGCTCTAGAAAATTTTGAAGAGGAAAAGCAGAAAATGGACGTAACCTCTTAGGTAACACATAAGCGAGGGGAGGGAAATGTGATCAAACTGATCACAGGACACGACGAAAAAGAAATGGCGGAAGGTGTAAGTCTGCACAGTGAAAAGAACTTTGCCATTTTGCAGTAGAGGTGGAGTCGAGAGGACTCGTTTGTTTGCTGTTCGATTGGATGTGTAAGCTCTTTGCACCATTATTTCAGTATTTATATGATTGATATTAGATATTTTATGAGAATTCTTGAATACAAGATCAACAGGATGACGGTTTCCTTTGGTGACTTCATAAAAATCGTACTGACAACAAGCAAATAGTAGGTCTACCCCTGCCCTATGCAATATTCCAATTTGTCGTTCCCATACTTGTCTGCGTCATAAATGTTCAGTTTAAACTTCAATACAAATAGTACTTTAAACAAACAACTCTCATATTTTTAGTAAATTCTGAACATTCCGCATGCATAATTCGCGGTTAATTTTATTTGTAAATAGTAGTTCCAAACAAATCAGTTACATAATTTGGATTAGGTGAAGTTATTTTTTTTTCAGGCAAACGCAAACATTGATGTTACATGGCAAAACCTATTTTTTCGTATCACTTATTATAATTAAGAGGAACACGTCATTATAATTAAGAACATTAGTTTCAAGGATTAAGCTTGCCAGGTCTGTTGCGTTCCTGGAGAATTGTTCTATCTCCCTGTTATTCCTTTCTTACATCCATTCAAATTTCAATTTTACTATTTGCATCTTGTAAGCCATCACTGTATACATTTACGGTCTTACTAATAAAAACTCTATATACAGACGTCTAACTGTCTTATACTTATACAATGAGTAGCTCGTTTATAAGCCGTGTGTAAATTCCTTACTAATAATCACTACATACGTCGTGTATAACAGTACAGCTATTACACAGCTACGTCATAGTTTCGTCATTACTTCGTTACGAAAGGTAATAGAATATCTGAGGTTCTCTATTGCATCCGGCAGAGCGCTCTAGTGTGGCGTGTTAAATATCGATAGTACAACTGGCTCTAATCGATTACCACACTACATTTTGGTCAAAGAGTACAAGCTACAGCAATATTATTCTAATAATTCTATGACCTTTGGTTTGTTCTTCTGTGGTTACAAGGTAACCATCATCATAAAATGACAGTCGATACGAACAGCTGTTAGAGGGGCGGCCATTTTTTCCCCTATATACAACGCTTAAACAAGGGATTTCGTGTATATAACTACTGCAAAGCAATTCCCATCGTATAGTTACAGCTTGTTTATACGTCCATAGCTTATTCACGGTTTATTAGTAACGTTTTCTGTCTCAACTCTGCATAAGTCTCGTATAAAAACTATACACGGTTTATTAGTAAGATTGTTAGTGTAATAGGACCCTGACCCTGAACTGGGTCGAGATCGGACTTATCCATAAAAACGTAGATGTTATTGTAACATAGTGTATTTATTTTACAATACGAATATACATTAAAGCAAAGAAACGAAAATATATGTTCATCTGATATCCAACTCTACGGACGAATTATTACATCCCATCAAACGAACCCACGCAGATCACTTACAGATTCTCTGGCATTCGTAGTAGAATAAGTGAGTATGAAGCACGACATTTCCGACTAATTTTGCTTTTGAACCTTTTCCCATTTCAACATTGCTCCATTAAAGTCATATCGATACCCCGTAGTCTCTGTAGTTGAAAGAGAACAATAATTGAAAAATTAGCAAGTATCAAGAACTCATACTATAGACAGAAAATATGTGTAAGGATGGGAGTGAATAGATTGCTAACGCTTCTGTGGGAGGATACGCACCTATAAACGCCCTCTAGCAGCAGCTGACCAATTGTCCTTAGGATTAGGCTACCCGTACAGTGCAGTCGTAGTGCAGGAGTCTTTTGTTCCTGAGTCGACAGACATCAGCAGCGCGTGGTGGTATTCAACTGTTTGTATAATCCTTGTCTCACAAAACTTATAATTCCACGAAAATAAACACTGCCTTACGCTCTGTTCCTGTGTGTACTTTAAATTAGAAATAAATTGGCTGATTTCCATGAAACACACGTTGGCGGTATAGACGTGTTGAATTTCTGTACTAATATGAAACCTCAAAATCCAGCTAAAAAGCCGTTATCTATGATGCTATACAAGACATTCACTGTAGTTTAAGTGACAGTGTTTCCAGTCACCAACCTAGCTAATTAGAGTTCGATTCCAGACAAGAAACTGGAGATTTGTTTTTTTTTTCCTGCAGGAAATGAACATATCCTACTTCTATTGTACGGACTGAAAGGTCCGGGGTTCGATCCCAGGTGGTGACAGGATTTTTTCTCGTTGCCAAACTTTCAGAACGGCCCCGAGGTTCATTCAGCCTCCTATAAAATTGAGTACCGGGTCTTTTCCGGGTGTAAAAGGCGGTCAGAGCGTGGTGCCGACCACACCACCTCATTCTAGTGCCGAGGTCATGGAAAGCATGGGGCTCTACCTCCATGTCCCCCAAGTGCCTTCATGGCATGTTACGGGGATACCTTTACCTTCTATTGTATGTGTACTGTGTCGTTTTAAGCCACACCAAATCACATGATCAGGAATCCCCCTCCCACCTTTTGCAGAGCCCTTAAACTTTGCAGTGTCAGAAAATATTATCTGAAATACTGTGTGACACGTAAGTCAGTTGACAAATGTGAAACATTACTCTAATTGGAAATACAACTGTATACAGTATGTTCACTTTCGCAAATGTTCAAAATGTGTTCCATTTATTTGGAGACAGTGCCTCACTTGATCCTGACAGTCTTCTGTCACACTTAAAAGTGTTGCAGATGTGTTGTGCTGGATAACATGGGTGATCATTTGTTTCAAGTAATCTATATGTAGGCTTTGTCTGAAAAACGCGGTGTTTCATAAATCCCCATAGAAATAAATCAAAGAGTGTGAGGTCTGGTGACCATGAAGGTCATGACTGAGATCCGGACAAAATGTGTTAACATTTCTCATTCACGTATAACATACTTTGTGTCAACATTGAATATCGTACTAAAGTCGCCGTACACAAGTCTTTAAATATTTCTGTGGATTAAAATAAAGGCATCCTCAAGATAAAAACACAGCATTACTCCATATCATTCTTTTAGATTATTTATTGGGCCATATCAACTGCGCGTTTATGTAGTGCTGGTTAAATTCGTCATAATATTTTTGACAAGAGTCTTGCATTACATGATATTCGCTTTACAGCAGGACAAAATCTCACAAAAGAAACAACTGGGTAACAAACCCAAGCGGGATTCGAACCAACTCACAAGTGCGACCTCGGAGCACGAGTCTCGCTCGCTTATAATCTAGATCAGGCCGGTCGGTGGCTCATTCTATATTGCACGAAAATTTATTAAAGCAACATAAAAAAAAGAAATATAGCTATATTCATTGCGGTTATTAGTTACTTTAATTACTGCTACAGATATTTAAGCCATAATTTTTTACTTCGTTATTTAACGACGCTGTATCAACTATGAGGTTTTTAGCATTGATGAAATTGGTGATAGCGAGATGAGGCCGAGGATTCGCCATAGATTACCTGACATTTGCCTTACGATTGGGGAAAACCTTGGAAAAACCCAACCAAGTAATCAGCCCAATCGGGAATCGAACCCGCGCCCGACCCCATGAAATTCTGAGATTTGTATTCATATAATAACAATAGTAGTAGTAGTAGTAGTAGTAGTAGTAGTAGTAGTAGTAGTAGTAGTAGTAGTAGTAGTAGTAGTAACTACCCAGATGTAGCTGTATTGGATAAAAGATTATCATACCAAATACTAACACATGATGGAATTCGTCTATTCTTGATTACGCTCTAAGATATGTATCGCTGAAGAAACTATAGTTAATTAATAGTACATTATGCAACGAGCCTATAATGATAGTAATTAAGAATCGAGTATGGATATTTATGAAACGAGCGCAAGCGAGTTTCATAATTTTCATACGAGCTTCTTAATTACCATTATAGGCGAGTTTCATACGACTTTTTATGCTCGACCATATTTCTAACTTGAAATTACCGGTATTCAGATGTAAACATTTCATTTGTAACTGACAAGATCGGAAGTGGCCTTGTTCTAGGTCGTGAATTGTGAGATGTGCGCAGACGCGAAAGTATTGATTTTTTCCGAGGAACAATAATGTCATTGACCTTGACGTAGTCCCGTTAAACTTGATAATATTATAATATTATAACCTTGATTATTGAATTCGACATTGAAAAACGAGATGACAAATTGAATTTATTTGAATATTATTTACAATTAACGCTAATTATTATAGTAACAGAACATAACCTTCTGCGACAGTATTGGATTTCCAGCCTCCGTGACTTTTCGCTAATTCTCTTTCGATTGCATATCCGAGAATAATCGATACTCGCGGTTTTATAACGGTAGAAAGCTGACCTGTCATTGGCTGAACAGTTGTAACCTGAGTCGTCATTGGCTGAAAGACCTGACCTTTAATGAGTAGGTGTACTTTAATGACATGCATTAAAGGTCTGCTACCAGGTGTATAATTACTACATTTCGGCATGGTCGAGCATAAAATAAATAAATAAATAAATAAATAAATAAATAAATAAATAAATAAATAAGTAAATAAATAACAAGTTCACTGTGTTAATATTTAAATTGTGGTATTATTTTACCAGATTGATGAGTTTCGACGTAATTTCATCATCCTCTGAAATCTATCGAGTTTCGACACAATTTTCTGGTTTCCTGTTATGGTGGGTGGGATGTGTTCACTAGAGTTCTGAGGATGATAGAAATTACATCAAAACTACTCAATCAGGTAAAATAACACAAGTTGTTATTTATTTATTTTAAATAGTTTAATATTTCTTCAGTGATGGAATTTGCTTAACCACAAATTAAGAGAGAGAGAAAAAAAAGAAATTCCTGAATCCTCAAAATAAAAAGACTACACTCTACTCTTAACAGAATAGATTCCATAATCATTAGATAAAAATCCTCCTTGAAAAGTCACACATCATGCAACAATGGGTATTGCAAGAGGAAGCTTAGAGAAATAATATCTGCCAAATGAAACAAGGCACAAGACAGTTCCCAAAACTTCCGTAAAATCTGTACTTGAATAATCTTTTTATCAGTCTACAGGAGAACACGCGCTTGCCACGGCTTTCCAAGATGCTTCAATTCCCATCAGGTAGAATTATTATTAAATTTGAAGTTATCAATCAGCCTCTACGTAATAGGCCTATATAAGGCGTAACACGTGTGGTTTAAATACGTTAAGACAATCAGAAAAATAAATCAAGTATTAATAAAACGAACACTAAGTTATATTTCAAACTTATGTTATTGTGTCCTTCAGTTTGTGCTGACAGCTAATTTCTGTAGGTTACTTGCTTTGTATAGTTTTTACTTATGTATGGAAGGTTTCCTTGTTAGAAATTAAGAAAATCTAGGAACTTCAATTCTTGAAAATAATATCAATACACTTATCTGTGGAAATAATAGCCTCAAGTGTTTTCACTAGACACCTGCAATAAACTTGACTCTCAGGAGGTCCATTGTGCCAATTTAAAGAACTGCAATCTTGCGAACATCTCTATTGCTCGAATGTTCATTGCAGTTGCAACACACAGCTCTGATTTGTCCAGTGAAGAATGTGCGTCAAGTTTCAGTTTAATAACAATAACAATAGCGTTGATAGTACTTAAAATCAGCAGAAAGACAAGCTATTGCCACATTCCTAGAGTATGATGTAAGTAAATGTAGCGTAACCTGTTCCGTACAATGAAAACGAGGCATTCTCGCCTGACCTCACGGACGTACTCCTAAATAATCGACAATTCCGCAGTAATGCGATTCTTATGCTAACGCTTTATGGCTAATAAAAGTGTGAATGCTGTAAAAACCTCACACCAATAATGGACCATAAACTGACTTTATTTAACTTCTCGTACTCGCCTTGCAGTTTGACGTTTACTTGATTGTGGCTTGAGGATTGTCAACTGTATGTCAAAGGAAGACAATCCTCCTTATAATGCTCAGTACTTCAAATGACAGCTTCAGCAATAAGATGAACCTATCACCGCCATAGCCTGTGAAGCATGCCGTTAAAATTTCCATTTAAAGAGGGGAAGAAGTGAGAATATCTTCAGGTTGAACTATACATTTCTTTGAAATGAGGAAAACACTGCGTTTCGAAGGTTAGGTTCATCTGCATTGCTTGCCGAAAATTAGGAAGAGGGGAGGGGAAGGAAATAAAATGACGAATAGGAAACCAAATCGTTCCTGAGTCATTCAAGCAGAAACGGCCCACTGAGTAGGATTCCTTTCCCTTCTTCCTTTTTTATATGAAGGTGAAAGTTGATTCGGACTTCATCTCCTCTCTATACCATTTCACTATCTCTCCATTTGCACTTGACAATACAGTTTCTGAGAATTTTCTAAAAAAATTGTATTCGGACTGAGAGTTCTCATGAATAAGTTCGTCGGTTTGAGCCTAAAAAAATAGTTCCGAGATATTTTTCACGTAACACAAAGAGTATTAACTAATTCTTTATAGAAAAACAGCGAGAGCTCGCGATATCGGACACACTGTAATATGTTTCTTTGTTAAGAGTAGTAAGGAAATAAAAACAGTATATGTTAATGGAAGAAAAATCAGACATACGAAAAGGAATAGAGATATCAGGAAGGGAAAGGAGATGATTATCGGAAACAGAAGGGTCAAGATTAATATAAGAACAAGAAAAGTATGGGAAAGGCCAGAAGTAGCAGGATAAGCAAGGAAAGTAGTAGAAAATGCAGCAGTAGTAGAAGAAGGAACAATTTTAAGAGGCAGGAGTAATAGCAAGAGGAAGGAAAGGAAGGAAAGAAATAGGAGACGAAGCAGAAATGAAGAGTTCAGAGTCATAGTGGGCCAAGCGCCATTTATTAAAAACGGAGAAAGCAAGGGTTAAAGTTAAGTGAATACCATAGTTTAATGAAAATTGCCATATCATTTAGTTTTAATGTGCATACTTTATATTACTTGCTAAATGTTTCATTGAGTTATGGTATTCACTTAATTTTAACCCTTGCTTCCTCCGCTTTTAATATATGGTACTTGGCCCACTATGGCTCTGAACCCTTCAAATAGCGGAGAAAGTACAGAATAATAAGAGACATAATTAGCATGAATAGTGAAATAAGAGAACGAACAAAAAACGAGGTGAAGATGGAACAAAATAAGAGTAGTAGTAGCAGAAGAATGAACATAAGTAGAAAAATGTACAGAATTACGAGGGGCAAAACTAGAGGAAGTAGAAAAGACGTACGTAGCAGAAGAAGAGAGAGAAATAGCAGCAGGAGGGAAATGAATAGCAAAAGAGTCATAAGCGGCAGACAAGATGGAAGTAGAGTTAACAAGGAAAAGCGAAGAATAAAACGGGAAAGAAGCAGATGGAACAATACCAGAAGGGACATGAGTATCAGGTGGGACAGAAATACAAGCATGGTTAACGAAAAAAGAGATAACAGTAGAAGGGATGTTGTAATTATATTATATAATTGAAGAGTCCACTGCAAAAATGATGGATGTCATTTGGAATACATTTTTCAGGAGAAACAAATGAAATTTTGAAATCCTTAGTGCTCAAAGCGTAACTGTGATTTTCCGATTATTACTGGACAATGATTATTAGTGTCAATGCCATATAACTCTCTATGTACATTCTATATATCTTAAGCTATGCATTGATAATCTTGGTTCATTTTCGACAAGAAAGTGACATCCATCATTCTTGCAGTGGACTGTTCAATTATAGTGGAGAATAAAATGAATGGTATATATTAACCATCTTAAAATGTGTTATTTGAATTAGAAGGAAGTGTAGACAGTACTGCAGTAGCAGTAGAAGGGGCAATAACACTAATAAGAATAGAGAAAGCAAATTTACAATGAACAGTATAAGGAACATAGACAGGAGCCTAGATCATATATACCCAGATTGCTAGGCCTTATAGGCTTTGACGGTAACAACTTTTGTCAGGTTTACTATGCTGCCATCTAGTTGTTACATAAGGAGTCACGTCATAACTCCCATTTGAATTGCATTAGCGACTGTACTGCCATCTCGTGTTCGTTTACGGCGGACGGGTGGCGATCCTGACGGTTGTTCTCTTCAAAGTGCTACCGATTTTAACATAGGGATGAGCAATCTGTTATATATGTGATCTAGGATAGGAGGAAGAACAGGATGAGGGAGAGGCAAATGAACAAACGTAGAAGAGACTACAACGCACAGCATAAAGAACATCAGAATGAGTAAAAGAGTAAGGGCGGAGAACAAAAGGAAAAATAACAAAAATAGCATCAGTAGGAAAAAAAAGTAAGGAGAGAATAAAATGAGAGAAAGAATAAAATTAAAAAAACATCATAATTTATAATAAAAAGAGCAATAGAAGGGAAAGGAAAACGACGACAGCAGGAGGAACGGAAATGATAAAATAAGAGACGAGGAGGAATGCAACAGAGGAAAATTTTGTGGGACATTGTGAAATTCTCAAATCGTACCTATAAAACGTGTTACTGGCAAGGTGAATCCACAGTCTAGTATATACAGTCACGAAGCTCAATACGTAGTAAATATGTATCCATAGATAGTTGCTAACCACTAGGATCGCTAATATCGCCTCATTACAGATAATGCGAAACAGTACCGGTACTAGTACCCTTACAACTCAAGCTTCGTGACTGTGGTGAATCTATGAACAGAGAGAGAGAGAGAGAGAGAGAGAGAGAATATAATTTCGTACACCTTACAGAATCTATATACATTGATTTTTGAATGAAAAACACCATCTATGGCCGTCCCAAATTCTACCATGAGGAACATGAACGTTAAACAAGTTTAGAAACAAGGTTAATTAAGAATCTACTTAGAGAAGAAGGGTTTACAACCTCTTAAGTCCTCCCTTGAGGTCATTGGTTCCTGGCACAGCTCTGGGACTGTCTCTATATGAGTCAGCAGTCGGTATGCAGAGTGCAGCACAGGTTGAGAGGGAGGGGGAATCAAGGTCAACAGAGATTCCCTGCCACGGAATGACATGCAGGTCACGTCTGCAGCTATCTGCCTGCAAGATACAAGTTGCCGATTCTGCCCCCCCTCCCCTCTCCCCACAGCTGTTGACGGGAAGCAGAATAAGATGTAGCGGAGGCTGACAACCCACGAGACAAATAAAATACACTCACGCAGGAGGCAGACCCTAATCAACGCGATTGCGTCACACCACACTGCATCGGGAATCCCTACGCGGTTCACTTACCCTTACGGAAATTTCAGTCATTGAAAGGTGATTTTTTAATATGTTGCCCATTAAATCGGTAATTCGGTGAATGTAGAGATATGGTCGAATAAAAATGAATTATCCTCTGGAATCCAGCCCCAACACATGCTTTCCTCGGCATAAAAGTCTCAGATCATATCGGGATAGAAACATACAGCAGTGCTTTTGTTATGCAACAAAAAAGTTTAAATTATTTGAATGTGGAGCTATAGCAAGACATCTCAAGAGTAGCAAAAACAGATTTAACAGATTAATTACATCTTTAGAGTGTGTAAAACAGTTCCCAATCCTTGGAAGAAAGTAGAAGAAGAAAATAAAGCATACTCAGAAAATTGTCACGCGTCAAAACCCGCTTTATGTAGCCTACTTTAAAGGCGCGTACACACTTTGCGAACGAACAACGAACGAACGACAAACGAATGCATTCGCTGATTGAAATCGGAACGTGTGTACGTCGCAGCAAAGGCAAACCGATCGTTTGGTTTGCCTTCGGAAGTGATCCGTCGCTTGTCGGTACATCAAAGAAAGTTTATATTCGTTGTGGACGGGATTTGCCACTAGTTTGTAGTTCGTAGCAGAACGCAGCGCTTAGTTCAATTTCACCAACAGGATGTCGAAACTGGAGTGGACGGAAGACGCTGTTATAAATCTTATTAATGCATATAGGGAGCAGGAAAACTTTTCGGAATCCCAAGCATCCTACTTACCACAATAAAGTAAGAAAACATTATTTTTGGGAAGCTATTGGAAAGATGTTCAGCTGCAAGGTAGGCGAGTCAAACACGTGCAAAATTTGAATTTTTGTTTATTTATTTTCAGTGGATGCATATTTGTTGTTTATTGTAGGGAGCAGAAGTAAAAAAGAAAATTGAGTCCTACTGACATGATTCCGGAGGGAAAGACAAAAGTCCACAAAAAGATCTGGAATGGGGAGTGATGAAGTGGAACTTAGTTCGCGTATAAACATATGTCGTTCCTCTTGGACAAATTCACGCCCAGAAAACAAAATTCCAACATTGTGCACACAAAATAAATTATTGGCACTGAAAAGTGCCTTTTCGTAAGCATGATGTGCATTCGACAAACACAGACAAATCTATCTTTTTAGTATTTTAAGATAATTGTCAGTGCGGTATACGTATATTAATACTTTCCCCTGTCTTGCAGTCGTACCTTAATAAAATTTTATAGTTCCTTAATTATAGCTGTACATACTTCTGGAACAATCCTGGTAATCAGCTATTTCGACACTTTGAATAAATACATTAAACTTTTAGGCCTATACGAATCTCCTGTAGCGAGATATCGAAGCGTTAATGCTAGCCTTTCCTGAATAAATATTACTTCTCGCCAGCCTGTGTCTTTCTTGGAAATTTTTGGTCCTATTTTGCACAGTACTACTCGTATTTCTATCTGTTTCTGAAATGCGACAGAAGTTGTGAAACTGTCTCGATTCCATTCGACGTAAATCATGAAGCAAGTCAGTGCCTCTATATTGATTGCGACTTTCGTAGAGTGGCGTCTGCACCATCGCCTTTTGGTTTTTAACTTTCTTTTTGTTAAACTGCCTATAATAACAACGGCTGCACTTGCTATAGGCCTAATTATATTTTCGTCTACCATTATTGCGGATAATCAGCGAACGTAAATGTTTTCTGACCATTTGCTGATGATTTGTACGTTGCTCCAAACAGCGAACGAACAACGAAGTTTCGCTTCATCATTCGTTCGTTGTTCGTTCGCTAAGTGTGTACATACCTTAACAGAAATCTTACGATGAATGCAAAATTGTGATTTAAATATGAAGCTTATGTGAATCGATTAATGAATTTTTAAAAGTAGCTTTAATTAAAGCAACATTTCGAAGACTGATTTGGATCATAAAATGTTTATTTCTGTTTTGTTTACAGTCAATGAAAGTACTGGTCGACAAAGCGAACATGCGTACCGGCAAGTGGCGAAATTATACCGTATGACGTCATATGTCTTGACATCGTGGCTAACTATAAAGACAAACTTGGGCACAAATCGGAGTCACGTAATTATCATTGTCTAGTCATGGCCATTTTGACAATCGCATATTATAAATGCATGTTCAAAGTTCTAAAAAACAAAGGAATTGCTATATTAAATTCATTTTAAACGTGCATTTGCATATGAACTTGTTCAATGTTGGCCATGTTATGACTAAGAATGTGACGTCGCGCCATAGCCTGTCTCTTTCTCGTTAGCCACGTCTTCACATATAACTCGTTAGTACCCAAGGTTACCAACAGTACAGAAAGATCACTAAATGTAATATCTTTGTAAATCATAACAGTAACAATATAAGCGATACATTAGCCTGGCTGTGTAAAACGGGTCGTTGGGTAGTAGACATTTTAGCTCACCTTATATAGAAATATCCTACATTGTGCTATATTTGTTCCCGTATAACTTAACGGAGTTATAAATGCACTTAAAAGCTTTTGCTCTTATTAATTAATGTCACAAAATACAAAATAAACAAATGTGTTTATAATTTTCTCCTCTGGCAGGCAATAGGACACTTCAATACTAGTCACTTTGATTTACAGAATGAAAAAGAAATAAAATGAGATTACTTCGATCATTACACTTTAAATGTATGAAGTCCGGACTGTGTATTAAGATTCTTAAGATAAACACGAGATTTATAAAGATATATTTATGAAGTGATATATTCTAAATGTATCTTGTAAAAAAGAAAAGAAACACTTGAACTTATAGGCTATGTATTTGTCGTGTAGTGTCTTGCAGTTTCGAATAAGTCGTTTTCGTGACAAACCGTACTATATTCTGGTTACGATAGTAAAGATATGTTGCCACTTAAAATATATGGAGTGTGTTATAGTATATTGTGTGTGTCCCTGTGTACCTGGTGCTGAATGGACTTCGCTTTATTCAGGGTGCCTGGGAGACAGACAAGAGGACAGACAGACGGGCTAATGGAGAGGACACTGCCATCCTTCCCACTCCAAGGATCCATTATTCCAAACATCCCCAGCTGTAGAATGTTCCCATTCTGAAAACATCGGCCGCGCGCAGATTCATCGCATGGTAACCAAGCGAATTCGTATTTAACTATGATTCTCAAGGATATAACATTTCGTGTAAATACACCACCTTAATCAACTTCACACATATCTTGACTCGGGTCGCAGATCTACAAAACTGGACGCGGAACTGCAAATTATACAAGGACATCATTTTATTGTTACTTCAATTTTTATTGTACCTGAGTTTTTTAATGTACTTCACTCCCATCCCTTCTACTAATGAAGTTCCAATCGTCCTCCACACAGAAGCAAGGCCGCATATGCAGTCAAAGTCGCTTTAGATCATAGTAAACAGTACTGAGTTAGTGGTATAGTACGTTCCAGATATATGGCCGCGTTTTCCAGTGAAGAAATAGCTTTCAATATTGAATCATATTTTCGCACAGATGCTGTGCGTCCGTTTGCTTATGTCACATCCCGGTTTTCCCCACCTGCTTCTGCCCCTCTGTGAAGACTAGTGGTTGGGCTGTCTTAGCTCTTTTCTGAAAACATTTTCTGCTCGGAATTGGACTTTTACGTAATATCGTATAACTGTTTAAAATAGCTTAAATAAAAGGGCCTTGTTAAGTAATTTACTGTCACGTGATTTCCCCCCTTTCTACAATCCTGGGACATAACCACTTGGACGGTCAGTAGATAGTATGTCTGAGTAATTTTTTCTTTTCGGATCGGGCAGAAGTGAAGATTGAATTTACAGTACGTAAGGTAAGTCTACTCTTGTATAGAGTAGGTACAGAATTATTTCAACATGAGTTACTGGTACGAAGGACGAAACTGGAAATTGGAATCAGGTACAAGAGTCTAAAGTGAGATAATATTCACAAAAGAACTGAAGTCTCTATCGAAATGAACGTCCACCATTTTCAAAAATGTGTTTAAATATCCATATTATGATTATTTTTCAATTTAAATTCACTCTCTATATTATATGGTAATGTGCTGTAGACAGTATAATATACACTGCGTAATGAATACGTCCGCATGGATAGCTCAGTTCGTGAGTAAAAACACTTTTGTTAATACTGTATTGTATTTTGATTAAAGAAAAACCTAATGAAAATTATCAAACTCAAAATCATGATATTTCCTAGTTTACGTAAATTGAACTACTTTTCTTCCCTCCTATACCTAGTCAAGTGATTTGTTTGTATTTTACGCCAGTATTATCAAACTCCGGTTGTGGAAGGGGGTAGAAAACAGTGTTTCCGGTTCTCAATTGTTGATCCAAAGGTATAGCCAGGTTAACATTAGAAATGTTAGTAAAAATAAAATGATGTCCCGGTAGCAACTATGTCATCCATAGCATTCTCAAACCATTGTTTCATTAAAATAATTTGTATTGGAAACAAGTTAAAGGATAAATAATAATGTTTCTGAATAGACTTTAGCTTCAATCTGGAGAGTTATTTCTAGTGTTAAAAAGGTGTTTGCAGGTACAAAATCCACTTTCGTAGTTCAAATTGTTGGAGAATAAAATACCTTTAATACTTAGGCAATAAACATGACTTTCCTTTTTATAATTTTACCGGTACTGACAAACTAAAAACAAATTTTGATTATTGCACTGCCGAATATTACAATTTACTGTGTTCTTGCTCTGGATTTTCCCTATCAGTAGGTTAGTAATCTTACATATGAAGAGTCCACTGCAAGAATGATGGATGTCATTTGGAATGCATTTTGCAGGAGAAGCAATTGAAAGTTTGAAATGCTTAGCGCTCAAAGCTTAACTTTGATTTTCCGATCATTACTGGACAATGACTATCAGTGTTAATGCCACATAACTCTCTATGTACATTCTATATGTCTTAAGCTATGCATTGACAGTCTTGGTTCATTTTTGACAAGAAAGTGACATCCCATCATTCTTGCAGTGGACTCTTCATATATTCAGGAACACAAGGATATAAGAAATAACCCAACAACTTTCAAAGAATTTTAGGTACGATTAGAAGAACTAGAACTACTTTACTATGATGCCACTGATGACGCACCCATTTTTACTATGATGTCACTGATGACGCACCCATATTAAAGTCTAGAGAGGAATTTGAAACAGAGAAAAAAAAACGTTAAATGCTAACACCAAAAATTATTTTTGAAGATATAGTAGAATATTCAAGGGAAGACAGAATAAGAGACGAACACATGACAGGAAACTAGATAGGCCTATTCACCAGAAAAAAATAACCTACCATAAAAATCTATTAAATAAACATATTTCGTGTAAGAACAAAAGCAGAATTTCCGAACAAACATCTGAAGAAACAAGTATCGTTATGACAGGCTAATACAGAAATATGGAAGAATATTTCCAATTTATATTTTAAATTTAATTTGTATTACCGTTTGTGTCATGTATGTTCTGTCACTTGTGACAGAAGTAGTTCAGAAGTATTTTGTCATATTTCATTGGAATAATTCATGTTAAAATATTTTACTTACGGAGATTTGCTATAAAGTAATGAATTTCATAAATGCCTCAATGACAATCTATAGCCACTTACTAACAAAGTTCAGTAAATTAAATAATATTTTGCAAAAATAAATAAAATATATAACACACGCCATTTGAGCAATCACACACACTCACTGTTAACTTATCCTAATTCATAGTCTGTCATACTATTCAATTTCATTCCATACTGTGCTTCTTCATCCATGTTTATCACATTAATTTCTTGATTTTAGTTACATTTTTTCGTCACTTGTTTTTCTAGATATTGACATTTTTTTTTTGCAAATATCATTGTTCTTTGTAGACTTTCTCCCCATTGCTAGATAAACAGTAGTTACAGTTAATTGTTGCATAAAGTATACATTTAATAATTTACCCATAACCAACTTAGTGATGATAGAAAAACTTTGTTTCGTAAAAAAATTAATTCATCTCATACAGATGATTTTTAGTACGTTTTTTATTAAATATGCATAATTTTCTAATAAATTTTATATGTAATCTTGTCAATAATTTTTAATCACTTATTGTTAATTGATGGTTGTTTTAAATTTTAAACTTGTTTATTGCAATATGTTTAACATGGATTTACTTACTTTTACATAGATATCTACTTATTAGTCTGATGATGCCCATAATAAAAGTGAAAACGTTCACTAATATGTAATAGCAAAAATAACCTTTGGTATTTTGCTACAATAAATTAGTCAAAGACTGAACAATCAAGAATTCACATTTTCGTTTATCCATTAATTCTTCAGGAAGCACTATGGCCCTGGGGTTTACTCAGCCTTTAACAGAAATGAGTACCGGGGATATTTCGTTGGGGGTAGAGGCGGCGGGCATGTAGGACTTATAACCCTACCACCATTAATGTCGATTGTCTGTGGCCCTTCATGACCTATAATGGAGATGAATTTACCTCTTTTATCTTTCATTATAAAACAATGTAGACAGGTACGTCTTTTACATAATATAGGCTATCACTCTTGCTGACAAGGATGTTTTGAAGTAAATCAGCATATAATAGGTAGCATCGAAATCATAGTGCGTAAATCCCGGAACTGAACACTTTTCCCCTTCTAACTACTAGATACAAGTATTCCCTGTTCAGATGCTCAATGGTGTAGACAAGATCCGAACCGAGTACACAAATGACCTTCCTGCTAAGATTGCTCGGCTTCCGACCCATAGAAAGTAAAGTGTTTTTTAACTCCCTCGTAAATGGAATTGGAATGGAATTTAACTGAGGGGGCCACGGATGTTGATATGTATTGCGTTAACCATCGATATGGAATGAGTTGCGTGCCACAGATCCCCTACGCGCACCAACCCAACCACATGACTCCCTTAATGACCGGTCCTACAGCAGACAGAAATCCATATACCATTCCTGCTTCGGCAACTTCCCCCAAGGCACCCCAGTCGGTGAGGCGAAACTCCTTCCCCGAGTAGGTCCGCCTCGGATGCTCGTTGCAGAAGCCATCCAACGTCGCTGAACTACATTCAACGGAGGCCGGTCGAGAGAGCCAGTAGTTTCGGGAGGCCGCCTGTAGAGTGATCTGAAAAACAGAAACGGGATGATGAGGAAAGGATGATGGGGGAGGAAAGGAAGTGGCGAAGATGAGTAGGGTTCCAATCGCCTAATAAAGTTACCTGATATTCATCCATAGGAGTGAGGGAAAAAAACCAAAAAAACCTCACCCAGACAACTCATCCTGACCGGGAATCGAACCCGGGACAGTTGGGTTCGGAGTTAGACTCGCTAACCCCACAGTCACAATGGTGGACCCCTCGTAAATTACTCAGATACTCAAGGGAGATTAAATGAAAATAAGAAGATACTGGAGCAACAATGACTATTAGAAGAAAATCTGATCAAAAAGAACATTTTCCATCATATCTCATACAATCTGCCAAGAATCGAAATCTTGACACCTTCTCAAAATATTTCCGCTGACTGAATTACGACAGACGTATAGTAAAGTAGAATAATTTCTTTCTGTTATGCAAGGATTAGGTCTCTCGATTTGCTTCGATATCAGAGGAAACTATCTTGCCATAGACTGCGAAATCGGTTCTCGTCTCTACAACCTCCAGGTTCATATTACATGAGCTTTTGTTAGCCGGTGTTCTATTCTCAGTGCGATCATACATGTATCAAAACATTTTCATAGCCCCAACGGCTTTGGCCTTACAAGGGAACCATTCTAAATCATCTGGCCGAAATCCCCATTTGAAATGTGCGCGGGCAGATATTCAGAGGCAAATTATGGTAAATACGAAACAAGCTCCAAATAAAAATCGTAAGATACATCATTTTTAAAAATACTTAAAATCTGAATTTGAGAAGCTGTTTTGTCTACTGTTGCAAAAACTGTGCTTAACATGACCCTTCGTGAACATTCATTCACCTTTCATCAGTAAGACATGAAACCAAATAAACACATTCTGTTTTACCCTTTCTGTATCAAACTGAATTTCTATTTGCAGATGTGGTAGGGAATTCTTCACAAGAGTTCGAGTCAGGAAACACAGTTTAATATGGATAGCGATCTTGTAATTTGCGTAATTCAATGTGAATTCGCTAGCGACGCGAACAAATGTAATCAATATTCTGCACCAGTTTTCAAACCAATAGGCTACTTTAAATTTTATCAGTGGGGAAGCCCTTAAGAGACTTTTGAGGCTTAGCCTATCAAAAAAATTTGAGTTATTATACCTATTAACAATAGGTGCTCAAGTTCGTAATAACGGTATATCGTAACACTTGGTTGCACTCCGATCCTTCCATATATTCAGTTCATTGTTGGCAGTCATTCCAGTATGGAAAGAGCAGTGCGAGCAGCGAGGCTAAAGGCAAAAGCCTCTAAAGCATGACTACGACCTTGATTCGCAAGCTTGAAAGGGAGGAAGTATCAATTCGCTACATCTCCGTAAGGGACGAGGCTAGCCTTCTGTCACAATATTACGTCGCGCTATATTGGTGTTCTCTGAAAGCGCTGCGTAAGTGTGTTATATATTATTAATTTTGTGTAAAATAGCTCAGACTGAGAGAACACTGGGGTCATTATTTGTAGAATTAAAAGAGAAACCGTTTTCGAGTTGGACGTATGAAACAAAATGTGCTTACAAAAATAGGAGATCGATACCACATTTACATAATAAAATAGGGGATGAAGGAAGACATAGAAAAATTCAGTTTTCGCATGGTATAAGAAATATCTTTGACTAACAGAGTGCTTTGAGACAAATAAATTACCGGTATATTGTTTTAGCTGTATTCTGTTTTGAGATGAAAATGAGTGGTCATCATCTTCTTGTGGAATCTGTGTCACAAAAAATTTGATAGAAAAGCAGATAAACATCTGCTGTATAAAAAGATACAAGGTAAGCAGGTTTTTTCAACCTACCCAGTATTTACATCTTAGCTTCGCCACTGAATTTCATAGTTTTTATTGGCAGTTTGTAAGCGAGGTTTCGATCTGATCTTGCAGAAGATTTCCTTATTAGCCCATATCTAGCATAAGGTAAGGTATCAATACAACTTAAGACAATAGGTTACATGACAGTACAACACTGAAAACGGAAAAACGTTTATCTACGGCCGTAATTTTTATTTAACGTTCCAGCCGCTCGCCTTGGTCGTTTTGTACACTCGCGGCCAGCTAATATGTAGGAGTGAATTTTTAATTTCAATTTTTTTCCTCAGATAAACTTCTGTATTTTGACCAGAACTTTGAGCAAATAGCCAACATTGTACGTAAAATTCTCTCGTCTGCACAGTCAATTTTAGATTTTTTTTTTTCTATCTCCAACATCAGTTCCCTACTTCGACATTCAGGACCAAAACTGTCATTATCTCACACAATTTCAGAGACCGTAACGAAGAGATTATGAATAGCCTATGACTTGCTGAAGAGCTGACGTTCTCCAATATGTTTTCTTGGACAGCTAACTTCTGCGCTTTAATTGTGACACACTGCAATTTTTTATTTGTCATGGGAGTTATCTTCAACCTTTTGCAGACTGAAATTTAAACTGAAATGAACCAGATGAAAGAAGTCATAATTCTTAAAGGAAAATATCGGAACTTCTGTGACTAAAATGGAGGGGAGGCTTTCTAAATGACCTAAATGCATTAATTTTCTACTTAATGCCTCATTTAATACGCTAGCGAGAAGTCAGTTAGCCTAAGTATCAAGAGGAGACGAAACGATATTATTATGATTATGTAAATCTATAGTCTAATATATTCTTACGCATTCGGGACAGCCAGAAAAATACCTTTGGAATGGTACACTACGTGAGCCTCGCGGCTGGTATTTATACTCGCAAGACTACTACTTTTATGAAATAGGAGTAATTTCACTTTTTTCAAAAAACTACCTAAATAATGTACATATATAGTCTATTTCTCTTACATAGGTATAATTTCCGTTATTTTTGTTTTTGAAATTCATTTTATTTTGATGTGCATTATTATTATTATTATTATTATTATTATTATTATTATTATTATTATTATTATTATTATTATTATCATCATCATCATTTCTACTATTATTTATCTTGTTTCATTTGTCTGTCAAGAATCTTGTAGGATCTCTGCGGAAAGTTTGTCCCTTTATCTAAGACTGGACAAATGGGGCAATTCAAAATTCTACAAACTAGTTTATAAAAATAAAAAAAAAAAATTGAAAATGTAAAATTTGATGCTTTTCATAAGCAATATTAATTCTAATTTCAGCCAGGAAAATATCAAAATTATTTGATTACATGACAAAATAATTTTCGCTAATAATGGTAATTCTAGACAGCTACAAGCACATCTCTGCATACTGCATTTAGCGTTATCTAAATTTAGTTATTTCATTGTTACTAAGATACTAAAATGACGTATTTTACGCACTTCAGTTAGAAGTGAGGAAAATAAAATAAAATAAAGTACTGTGTTAATTTTATATTTGCGCATTACCAATTACTCCCCCACATTACCTCCAAAACTTGAGAGTAAAAATACAAAACCAATAAACAATATCTTTTGCATCTACTTCCCATTTATCTTCTTTTACAGTTTACTCCAAATCTTATTATGCAGAATACTACAAAATAAAGCTTTTAGGTTCAGATAACTAAAATAAAGTGAATATCGCTCGCTAAGGTAAGTCCTAGAGCGCAGTGTTGTTATTCAGCGGACTCGAGTTCGAACTCGGAGTTGACTGAAGTTATAGTGGACAAGATCGGAGGATGAACGTTCTTTCTGAGGATTTCCCCGTTTTTAACGTCACAAATTTCACTTCACTAAGACTTTCCATTTCGTCTAACATCCCTTTAGTTCTTCCCATTAGCTACCAAATCCAGTCAGCAGCAGCAGCAGTAGCAGTAGTAGTAGTAGTAGTAGTAATAGTAGTAGTAGTAGTAGTAGTAGTAGTAGTAGTTGTATATAAAATATAATATCGTAACGTACAATTATTTGTCCCACAAGACCATTTCTGGCTTCCAACTGTGAGTTGAGACTTGATATCTGCAATGTTTCGTTGTTGAGATAATTTCCAAGACATGAAAGTCTGTCTAGTCTGATGTGTAAGTTATGCTTGGTTCAGTTGTCAAGATTATGACGATGGAAATGGATTTCGGTTTTCTCAAATATTGTTTCGTTATGATCATAATATTATTATAACGTTGTAGTCTTCCAATATCCTTCATATTTTAAGGCAAACATAAAATAAGGAATTGCATTACATAACGACGCTTGTGCTCTGACAGTGCAGATGTTTTCGGTCCAGGTAGTAGCGTCCGACGTATTGGGTCAATATCACGATGCGTCACGTGGACTCCAGAACCGTGCGCGCCTACTAGAGAGAGGTACCATGAATAGGTTCCCAGTTATTTCTGAAATCGACTTGGTTCATGCTGATACGATGATATATTGTGAGTTCAGCCACTCTACTGCATACAATAGATGCCATGTATGTAACAGGGGGCCTGCAGGTATATACGATATTAGTAAAATGCACCAATGTAGCAAAAGAATTACATCTTTGAATGTTTCAGGTTTCAAGATGTTATCTATATTATTATTATTATTATTATTATTATTATTATTATTATTATTATTGTTATTATTATTATTATTATTATTATTATTATTATTAGTGTATAAATTCACAACCTTTGCATAATAATATATATCGGCTGCGTAGTCCTTCCTATACAAGTTTCACAATAGGTTGCATTCATATTGACATTCACCTCCAAAGACTAACACTTAATCTGCAACACTTTTCGAAGCATATAACAAGTTCACTATTATTATTATTATTATTATTATTATTATTATTATTATTATTATTATTAATTTATAAATTCATAACCTTTGCATAATAATATATATCGGCTGCGTAGTCCTTCCTATACAAGTTTCACAATAGGTTGCATCCATATTGACATTCACCTCCAAAGACTAATACTTAATCTGCAACACTTTTCGAAGCATATAACAAGTTCACTATTATTATTATTATTATTATTATTATTATTATTATTATTATCATCATCATCATCATTATCATCATCGCTCTCTATTTCTATTTCGCTCCCCATCTGTGTTAGAACTGAAAAGATATTTCAAAATTTATATGTTAGGATATTATTGAAAATACTGTGTACTAGATCGGTAAGCTTTTATAAAATTCTTAAAAACGAAACCGGTATCGGTACATAATGATTTATAATTCAATATTTCACTTTAAATGTAAACTCTCAGTCATAAATACGCAAGGTTAACTTGTAGATATTGAAATACCGCAAAGCCACCGGCGAAGCTCAGGTAGTAGCGCGTTTTCCTGCTGATCGGGGGCTGCGTTCGGACGTGGGTTCGTTTCCTGCCTGGGCCGATTACCTGGTTGGGTTTTTTTTTTCCGAGGTATACCCCATTGTAAGGCGAATCCTCGGCCATCTCACTATCACCAATAATAATTATTACATGATGCTAAATCTGTGGTGTTCGGGTAAAGGGGGATAATTCATTTTTTTGTGCAGATGGAATTTTGTCTCCCAGATTAACACACAAGTTAAATTATACAAATGAGTGTGCAAAAATAAAAGAATAATAGCAGTTGATGTGGTGTATTTGTGTAGAAAATTATTTGCAATAAGGGTCCTAAGTTTAATTTTCAGTTATCTCCAAACTCATTTTTATGACTTATCTCCCTTTACCCAAATACCACAGAAATAACCTAGTAGTTGATACAACGCCGACAAAAAATTACAGGCAATTACTCGAATCTCTATCATTGCGTGAATGATTATGCCGTTGGTGATTTTTATTGTGAGCATGGTTGGGGTTTTAAAAATGTTTGGGATTTGGAATAAAAGTTTGACTTTTCTTTTCATTTCTGCCTTGCATTGCTTCATAATTGGATCGGTGAGTTGGAAAAGGGGTCAAGTCCATCATTTTTCAAAATGCGGTTTATTGGCGATACCTGACTGCTATGTCTGTACGCATCGTTTGGTATAACAAGGAGTCATGTCCCGTCCACAAAAGTGTGCGTTAGATTAGTATTGAGTTGGAGAAGGGGTCATGTCCAGAGTTTTTTGTCTCTCCTGAACAATTTACTTTTCAGGACATGACCCCTTTTCCAACTCAACGATTCAATTAAACTCTTTATATTGCTTACAAATACACATTTGATAATATATATATTTTATTTTCAATAACTAAATGAGTTAAATGGACTAGATTTACTTATGTTATTTTATAAACGTTATAAAATGCGTAAATAACTTATTTTAATTACATTACAAAGAGAGGGGAATGTCCGCTATGAAGACGCCTGAGAATTATATACCCAATAGTATTTTCTAAGTCTTAACGCTCTATAAAATAAACTCGCATTTAATTGTTAAATACAGCAGAGCATCGATTATCCGAAACAATTGGAGACAAGGGGTGTTCGGATAACTGATTTTTCGGATAACCGATCATTTACGAAAACAAATTGTACCGGTGTCATAGGAGCAGTATGAAACAAAGAAACATTGATATTAAACACAAAACAGTACATATAGTTTTTTGTATCACACGTCTTACAAATAACACAGAGAACTGACTAGCCTAGTTTGACAAGTTCAAAATGGCCATTAAAGTAAAATTTGCTGACTGGAACGCTTTCGGTTAACCGATGTTTCGGTTGATCGGTATTCGGATAATCGATGTTCTTCTGTAATCGATTTATAAAAAGTAACGCACTGAACTTTAAAAACTGAAACATATTAGTAGCCTACTGCAAAAAGTAAGCTAAGCAATAATGTGTAGGAATAATAATAATAATAATAATAATAATAATAATAATAATAATAATAATAATAATAATAATAATAATAATAATAATAAAATTCTGTTTCAAAACATACGTAATCACAAATTCGTTTCTAGTAAAATGCAGCAGATAAGAATATTTTATCCAAGGCTTATTCAAACAGTGCAACCATTTTCTTATCTCTTCTTGATCCTAGGCGTATGTATCGTAAGAACAAAACGGGTTAAATATCGATAAAGCTGACAAAGTGGCTAAGTTCGCGTCGCCTCTCATTTTTCTCCCATAATCTGTATTAGTATGATGATCTGCTGTGTCTCGGTAGGGCCCTCTCATTCTGAGCCTCCAAGCTTTACTTCCTGCCGAAGCAATACAAACTAAGAACTTTATCTCCCTTTAAAAATTTCCCGCGAACCTAGGATCTAACAGCTAGTATAATAACCGCAAAATCGAAAAGAATGACACAACCGAAGAGACGATATCTTGACAGGTAAGGCACAGGAACGAAACAACAACGATGCGCCTACGAGGAAGGTGATGGTAGATTTGGCGAACGCTCCATAATACGCATTTGCTTAAATGTGCTCTCTTAACCGGAAATACTACGTCACGGATTAAGTACTACGCAAATTTTCTTTCTTGTTCCACACGAGAAAGTGGAATAATAAGCTTAATACGTGAAGCAAGTCTTTGTGTTTGCTGTGTATTCTAAAATATTACAACGACTGGACGGTCGACGGTTAGTTTAACTAAAAAGAAGGAGGCAGGAGTGAGGTAGGCGAACTCTGCCTTCATTCTTCACGTCCGACGATACGTTTTGTTGTCTTTTATACATAAAAAGCAAGACTAAATGATATCTTAAACCGTTGTCTAAATGTTTTACCACGGACATGCATCAATTTACGAATCAAATACCAAAGAATTAAGAAGGAGAGGTCGTGGATGGCAAACATGATAGCATGTTGTTGTTCAGTCAACTGTCCGAAGACAGGTCTGAATCTCACAAGTGATACCTTGTTGACACCACTTATGAGGCAACTAGGCCAGGAGATAATGGGGTAGGATTGCCAGTTCCTTTCCCCATCCATTGTAAACATCGCCGATTAGCTACATATTACACTAATTAGACGTCAGATGCATACAAACACTGTACTTCCTCTGACACATATCGTCAAGTGAGATATACTGTCTGACAATAGATGTACATATCAGCCAGAACCTAAATCAGAGATGATAGTATGTGTTATGTATTTTCTCTAGAATTTGTAGCGTGAGTTACGCTGTAGATTTAATTTCTAGCTAAAGTGTCTTCAGTGCCTTTTATATAAGTTCTGTAATTAAAGTCTTACCTCTGGTTGAGGTTCTGGCTGATATCCTAGATCATACATACCCAGATTGCTCGACCTTGTAGGTTCTGACGGTAACAACTTTTGTCAGGTTTACTATGCTGCCATCTAGTTGTTACATAAGGAGTCACGTCACAACTCCCATTTTAATTGCATTAGCGACTGTACTGCCACCTCGTGTTCGTTTACGGCGGACAGGTGGCGATCCTGGCGGTTGTTCTCTTCAAAATGCTACCGGTTTTAACATAAGGATGAGCAATCTGTTATATCTGTGATCTGGGCTGATAGGTACAAATTATCAGGCAGTACATCTCACTTGACGATATGTGTCAGAGGAAGAATAAATTGTTTGTATACATCTGAAGTCTGATTAGTGTAATATGTAGCCAGTTAACGATGTATGCAATGAAAGAGGAAAGGAACTGGCCGCCCTATCGTATTATCTTCTGATTTAGTTGCTTATGAGTGATGCCTTATCTGTGTTACTTATGACGTTCAGACCTGTCTTCGGACAGTTAACTAAACAAAAACAATTAAAGTCTTGGGGAAATAAAAATTTAAAATAATTATTTTAACTCAACATGGTGTTTGATGACCAGGCGTAGACGATGTAAATTCATTTTTCATCCAACTATATTAAAAGTTACAGTTCAAGAAACAGCGTTTAAGTATGTCTTTTTACCTTTGATTTTCCAAGATGAGTGGCATAAGAACATGTTATTTCCATGCATCGGAGTCATTACAGAATAACGAAAAAGCAAGAAGCATTCCTTACTAGACAAAAAAATATATACAGGATGAACCGTAAGTGATGTCAATAATTTCAGGAGATTAATTTTTGGGATATTTCAAACAAAAAAAGTTTGATACAATTTTGCTCGTTTTTGTTTCCTTTTCGAGGTAAAAATTGTTTTATATGAAATATTTCATAGCGTGTTTTGGGGAAGTCATTCATTTCATTCCCAATATGCTCAGTCAGTTTAAGGAAACAGTGTATTATGGTAGTAAATGATTGAAATAATTTTAATTTCGTCCTTTAAATGTGCAGAAATTTGATTCGAAAGAATGTAACTTTTCGTGAAGGAATTTTTCAATGTTACATTTGTTCGGATCAAATTTTCGCACCTTTAAAGGACAAAACTAAAATTCTTTCAATCATTTATTACTATAATACTCTGCTCTCTTAAACTGACTGAGCGTATTGAGAATTCAGTAAATAGCTTTCCCAAAACCACTATGAAACGTTTCACATAAAATAATTTTCATCTCGAAAAGGTAGCAAAAAAGAGCAAAATTGTATTAAACCTTTTTGTTTGAAATATCTCGAAGACTAACTCCCTGAAATTAATGACATTACTTACGGTTCACTTCAGACATTATCCCTTTCTTAAGACTGACAAAGCTAATTTCAATAATGAATGTTAGGAACCTGTCGAAATGTGTGTTGGTGAATATTAGCATGTTAATTTACAATACTAGTTACGAAAAATTCGCCTTTCAGGTCATATCAAAACAATTCTACCGAAATCATAATATTCTATTCATATTTCTATACAGTCTATCTTTATCTTCAATTCTTAAAAGAAATATTATTATTATTAAATTATCATTATTATTAAAATAATAATAATAATCAAAATTATTATTAAAATTATTATTGAAAATTATTATTATTATTATTATTATTATTATTATTATATTGGCTACTTGCGAGGTTACGAAGTAGTACGCATGACTCTTAACTGTGATCGGTAATCCCAAGGCCAATCCTCGGACTCATTTCGTCAAAATATCATCTCGCTATCACTGATTTCATGGACAGAGTATAGAAATGTGCAGTTGATGCAGCAGCAGTAAAAAATTGCCTAATTATTGCATGTGACGAAATAAATTTCATCTTTGTCTTACTGCTTAATCTCCTCCTTTCACCGACTTACAATCGATATAAGGGAGATTACCTACGGATCATCAACTGATTCTTTCCCTGTGCGAACCTCCCGAACCGTGTTGTCAGCTCAATGCAGGACTACAGCTGGACAAGTAAATGACAAGTGCTAGTCCCGTAGAATGAGTTAAATCTCCAACCACAACTGGAATCGAACTACGGACCACTATATTAGGAAGCCAATGCGCTAACCATTTTTCCATAGTGGCGGGCATGAAACGAACTTCTTTCTTTCTTTCTTTTTTTCTTTCTTCCTTCCTTTCTCTATCTACTTCTTTCACTATCTTTCTTTATTTATTATACATCTTGATTACACAACTTTTAACACTATATCACTTCGAAATATGTATTATATGTCTTCTTGCTGTTAAATTTTATCGTACCTGGTTAACATGTTTCGGTCTGTTATTGACCTTCTTCAGAACTGGCTGTTGCTGGTCTTGGCGCCTTTTGTTTTGTTTCCTGTGGGGGTGTGTTTGGGTAGTGTAATGTGGAGTCAAAGAGTGTGTGTTCTGAAATTGAGTTGTGTGTTGAGAATTTCATTTGGATGTGTTTTTGTGTGTCTGTATATTTCGTATTGTTCTAGTGTGTTTAGTTTCTGGCTTTTTGGTTAGATGTGTAAAATTTCCATGTCTGTGTTGATGTCTCTGTAGGTGTGGTTAGCATTTGTGATGTGTTCTGCATATGTGGAAGTGTTTTATAATTTTGTTATGGCTGTGATATGTTCTTTATAACGTGTTTGAAATGATATGCCTGTCTGTCCTATGTAGAAGTTGTTGCAGGTGTTATATTTGAGTTTGTATACACCTGTGTGGTTGTATTTGTTTGCTTATGTTGTTTGTGTGTTGAGATGATTTTGTAGAGTATTATTTGTTCTGTATGCGATGTTGTAATTTAATTTCTTGAATGAGGTTGCAATCTTGTGTGTGTTTTTGTTTTCATATGTTTATTTATTTTTCTCTTTCTTTCACCTCCTCTACAGACCACTACGGTGTAGGGGAGAGAAGGTACTGAGAGTATTCCGAATCTCAGCGCTGAGCAATCTGATGGCGTCACTAATGCCCCACCGGTGTCGCACCGGTTCCATCAGCTTGCAGAGGTGGTGGCAGTGACCATCAGTGAATCTGACTGGTTCTTGTATAGGGCGAGAATTAGCAGACGAATGACATCGTGCACTGTTGTGTCATGGGGGTGTGTTCTGCTTTGGTTCTGCTGTATTGTTTGTAATGAGCACAACGTAAAAAAATATGTTAATGGCTTATGAGCGAACATGCCAACGGACCAATTATTACTACTGGTTCAAGAAATAAATTGCTTATGCTCTCTTTTCTTTGAACGAGATGACAGTACGGAAATTTCGCAAAATCTTGCTAGCGTAGCACAGACAACAAACAATTTGTACAGCCGCCATGATAGCCATCGAACCTTCCAGCAGTTTTGTTCCTATTTCGCTGCAGCGTGACGTCATTGTTGTCCACCGGTCCGGTGAGATTCGGAATACGCTGACTAGCTCTGAATCAACACAACATATGGCCACAGCAAAGATATCACAGGACAAACAACGGACAACTATCCAGTCCTGTAGACGGAATATAATGTATTCCATTGCCAACGCCAGGAATGGAACCACACACTTCTTGGAGAGGAAGGACGCACGTTATTTCAGAGCCACCGCGGTAGACCACGGAACGAATTTAATCGAAATTATTCTTCTGGGACAAAAACTAATTAGAAATTGACACACCTGTATAGACACTGATATGATGAATAGCCTCACACACTTTTCAATAAGTTGTCAGGTATTATTCCATCGGACAGGAAGGCAAGACTGTTAGACATATGATTAATTATTGCAATCAACAATTAGGAGGTAGGTGGGGCAGAACGTATAGAAGACGGTGGGCAACGTATCTAAAGCTGAAAGAGAGGGAATTAATTAGGCCTTCACTATCTGCTGGGAATATAACCATGGTAACTATTTCAGCAGCAGAAATTGTAAGTTTCTCTTTTTATTATTAAAACAAAAGAGAGTGTGTCGGTGAAGGGGGATGGAAAGGGGAGGGAAGGAAAAACGTGACATCACAGAGGAAACTTTGTGATTAATTACTATAATAACTGTCTCAACAAGCCGGAAGAAGAAAAGAGGAGTATGAAAAAGAAAATAAAAGAAGGGACGACACGTAGAAGAAGAAGCAAGCGTCGGGTAGACACATGTGCTGCTGCCCAGAACAAAAGAAGTACGAAGCTGCGCTGGTGGAACTGCGTAACGCTATGGCCTTCATTTGCGTAATGTTCCCCCCACCTACCACCCATACATGTCGTGTGCTAGTTGTTTAATGCAAACTGAGGAAAGTATATAATCGGTATTACACTGTACAACGAGAGATAATGCAGCGAACCTGCGGTTAAAAGCGTCCGCGAAATTAACAAACACAATTAATTTACCGTTGCAAACAGTACCCAAACTTTATCATATACTTGACTCGAGTTGCGTATGGAAATACATGATCTATTGATGGCTTCCTATTTCATTAAAATTAGTAATATAGGCTATATCTACCAAGGAATCCTTCCAAAATGTTTCGATTCTTTATTTAACGACGCTATATTTAACTGTGATGTTATCTAGTTACTGTGGAATTTGTGTTAGCGAGATGGTATTTTGGCTAGGTGAGACCGAGAATTCACCATGAAACTCTCTAAGATTCGCTTTACAATTGGCGAAATACTTTATTTAAAAAGTTAGAAAATCTATCCAAGAAGATTTGAACCCACGTTCGAGAGCAGTACCGCTTCAGGAGTTTATTTCGGTATCCCAGCGATAAGCAGGTACCAGAGTTAAGGAGATATGAAATTGCCTATTTTGAAAATGTTATTTTATGTCTTACATAAGGAACTTTTACTCGAAAACTGTTGAAGTTAGACAACCGATTATTTTAAAGCTAATGAACACATAACTTATCTTTATGTTGAAACAGTAAGTTAGCTTTTCTATATTTTATTTCCTTAGTGAGAAATCATTTTCCCCCATCCGCATATTTATTTTTTTGTTCACCGATTTTCAGCATCTTACCCAATGTAATATCTCCAAAATTAAAAATGTTTTCCAAAACATTATTTCAGTAGTCTACATGTAAAACATCCAAAAAAAAAAAAAACATGTTATGAAAATTTCAGCTTTCTAGATTAAACAATAGCTTAAAAAGTTCGTTTTTTTTATAGGGAAACTAAACTTACGGAAAATAATAATTAAAATAAGACATACTACGCTTCCTTCTCACAAAAACGAAACATTAACATGGGTACAATTTTAGTGTAATCGTATGTGATATAGACTACTATTTTAAAAAGGTAAAATGGAAGATTAAATTTTAGTACATTATGCAACGAACCTATAATGATAGTAATTAAGACGCGAGTATGTTTGTTTATGAAACTAGCGCAAGCGAGTTTCATAATTTTCATACGAGCGTCTTAATTACCATTATAGGCAAGTTTCATACGACTTTTTATGCTCGACCATATTTCTAACTTGAAATTATTCAGAAGTATTCATTTTATTCGTATCTGACTGAAGATCGGAAGTGACCTTGTGCATAGCTCGTAAATTGTGAGATGTGCGCAGACGCGAAAGTATTGATTTTTTCCGAGGAACAATAATAATAATAATAATAATAATAATAATAATAATAATAATAATAATAATAGTAATAATAATGTATTTTAGCTGGCAGAGTTAAGGCCGTAAGGCCTTCTCTTCACTCAACCAGCAAAATGTATATATACATATGTATCAACTTACAAAGAATTCAACAATTTGATTTAGATAAGAGCTACATGTATACAAGAGTTATTTACGAATTAAACAACAAAATACTATGAACTATTAATTAAACACTGAAATACAAACTATGTAGCAGAATTACGCTAAAATACATAGAATGTTAATATATTTCAAATAATGTTAGATAATAGAAAGAGATTATTATGAGGCAATTTTGAAAATACAGCACTATCAGGATGCATGTCTAAAGGAAGGAGTAACAATGTCATTGACCTTGATGTAATCTAGATAATAACATTAACTAATTTTGATACAACCTGGAAATTGATTTAGAATTGAAAAACGAGATGACAAATTGAATTTATTTGAATATTATTTACAATTAACGCTAATTATTATAGTAACAGAACATAACCTTCTGCGACAGTATTGGATTTCCAGCCTCCGTGACGTTTCCTTCGTTGTCTTTCGATTGCATATCCGAGAATAATCGAAAACCTGAACTTTAATGAATAGGTGTACTTTAATGACATGCATTAAAGGACTGCTCCCAGGTGTATAATTACTACATTTCGGGATGGTCGAGCATAAAAAAAAATAAAAATATAGCCCACGGTATATAATTTTTCGCCCAAAATCCGTAAATTTATGAAGAATGAGCGTTAAAATTAAAACTTGCATATCCCTTCCCAGAAAATCGAAAAATTAAAATGGATACAAATTGAGAATAGTCATAATGGTATACTGTTTCAAAGAGGAAAAACCAAATGTGTTATAAAAATAAAACGTAAATCAAAACTTTCCTCCTTAAACCGTGACTCTGTTATAAGTTACATAAATCGGCTTATGCTCTAACGTGAGATTTAACACATCTTCCTTAACTTCATTAACGACAAATACTCAAATGGAGAATGGAGCATTCTACTGTATAATCGAAGCAATTATTTGTTTCTTAAAGTTAATATTGTCAGATACATTTTAAGTCACTTTTTCTTTACAGTATTTATACGTGATTTAGACTTTATATTATAGAAGGTCTCTGAGTATTCTCATCACCATCATCATAATCATCATCGTCATCTTCATTATCACCTTATTCTTCTTCAAGGAATCACTTTTTACGGTTAGTACTGCTCACAAGGAAAGTAGGTCATCTTCTTACCTTCTCCATTTACCCGTTACAGATGGCTTTATGTAGTAAGATCTGTTGCACGGATATGTTGTCCATTCGTTTTCAAATTAGTTTTCTTTGCGCCTATAACGTATTTCAAATTATTGTTTTTCTTTAGTTCCTGACGAATTGTGAAGTTACTAATTTTATAAGTATTAAGTAATATATCCAGCAACATATTTCAAGAACATCATATATCCAGTTTTTTCCCCCTTGAAATATTATCGTATACCGAAGTTCGCAACCTTCTGTGAGCATTACCGTTAAGCACTTTTTTTTTTTTCAAAGGACTGTAATCAAGTACCTTTCCTTGTATTGTATATTCGCCTATTTTTCAGAGCGGAGAGAAAGAAAAAAAAACAAATATATGCATTTAAGATCAGGCCATTGTTCCGCTAAATGTACAAAAGCTTTTAAAATAGAAAAACTAAGCAAGCAATTAGGTTATAAAATTGTAAATTATGTTTTATTTGACGACGCTCGCAGCTGCCGAGTTTATATATCAGCGTCGCCGGTGTACTGGAATTTTGTCCCGCAGGAGTTCCTTTACATGCCAATAAATCTACTGACATGAGCCTGCCGCATTTAAACACACTTACATACCATCGACCTGGGCCGGGATCGAACCCGCAACCTCGGGCACAGAAGGTCAGCACTATACCGACTGCGCCTCCGAGGCCGACAATTATATTATATAAATAGGCCTATATGTGTATATAAACACACACAGCTAAGAACTGAGAGAACAAAGACTCGATGTACATCTATCGTCAGGCAATACACCACACTTGACGATATGTGCCAGAGGAAGAAAAACTGTTCAGAAGTCTGATTAGTGTAATATGTTACTGGTCAACGATGTATGCAATGAAGGGGGAAAGGAACTGGCCATCCTAACCCATTATCCCCTGGTTTTGTTGCCTCATAAGTGGTGCCTTGTTATCATCACTTGAGAGGTTCAGAACTGTCTTCGGACATTTGATTAAACAACATACGTAACTTAATTGTTTACTTAGTTCTTCTCTAACTCCCTTCGCTCTTAGCTATGTGTAGGTACACATTATAGCCATATGCGATTGATGCTAACGTGATGGTGTGAAAATAAGATCATCCCAATTAAGAAAACGTTAAACATTAAGGGTGCTATTCATAGACATTTCGCTAGCCCGCGTTACGAGCATGCTAAACTAGCCCCGGCTATCGACTGGTTACTTGTACGGGATTCATATCATATCATATCATATCGCTAAGACTGGTTTATGAATACGAAAAACGTTAGTTCGCTGATCATCCACACGCGCTAAGAATGTCTATGAATAAGGCCCTAAAAATGTAACAAATTAAAAGCGACCTCCACTAAGTTTTGACTATTATTTTCTCCCTTGTATGTGGCAGTAAAAATTGAAATTTGAGACATTACTACATTACATACACATAGTCGTCATCGTCGGTGGTCTAACTGTTACCATGTTCGCCGATTAATCTGAGGTTCGTGGGTTGAAACCCTACCAAAGAAGATGGAACTTAAAACACGAGAAAAATCCTGAGCATCGCTTCTACCGGAAGGGAAGTACTTTAGCTGGGATCCTGTGTCGTATATTTACGGCAAGTAAAATATGATAATTCTGTTCCAGGTAAATCTGTCGGTTATTTCTGGCCCACTAGACCCCAAATAACCACTGAAATTAATCCCAGACCAGGTTTTGATAGAATTTGTGTTGGAAAAAGCAAACGTTGCAGATGGTTACCCATTTCCTTCTTTCATTTCACCAACTCTCTCCTCCTTCCCCCTCCATTTCATCTGTTATCTGCAAGAGTTAAAAATAGGCTGGGGTAAAGTTTTGGGGGTAGTACGGGTTTCCGATGCTGATAAAGGAAAGGCTTGGGACTCTGAGTCCTGGGGCTTAGCAGGGACTCGTCTGCAAAAGAAAATTGACTCTGTCAGGGCTGAGTTAGGTTGGCCCACCTGTGAGCATCAGATTCACGAATGCCATCCAGACAACCTGTCGAACTTGTAGGTCTACAGTGATCGCATATACAGGGCACACAATGGGCCAAAGTAGACTGAGTGTTAGGATCCGTCCCGGTTCCGGCCCCCGAAAAACCAAGCAAACCTCTACAATTGAAAGCGCCGTTAAATAAAATACTACTGCCATTAGCACTACCACTACATGCACTGCATACCACAATGGTCCACCAACAGCTTCTAAATAACTTATTTACTTGCAAATGGCTTTTACAGAACTCGGAGGTTCATTGCCGCCATCGGTCCCTACCCTGAGCAAGATTAATCCAGTCCCTACCATCATATCCTACCTCCCTCAAATCTATTTTAATATTATCCTCCCACTTCGTCTCGGCCTTTCAAGGTCTTTCCCCCTCAGGTCTCCCAACTAAAAATATATATGCATTTCTGGATTCACCCATACGTGCTACATGTCCTGCCACCTCAAACGTCTGGATTTAAGGTCCCTAATTATGTTATGTGAAGAATACAATGCGTGCAGTTCTGCGTTGAGTAACTTTCTCCATTCTCCTGTAACTTCATCCCTCTTAGCCCCAAATATTTTCCTAAGCACTTTATTCTCTAACACCTTAACCTCTATTCCTTTCTCAAAGTGATAGTCCAAGTTTCTCAACCATACTGAACAACAGGTTAATATAACTATTTTATAAATTTTAACTTTCAACTCTTTTGAAAGCAGACTAGATGACATCGAATAATAGCAAGCATTTCCCATATTTATTCTGCGTTATCATTTGTATTTGTTACTGTTGCTCCAAGATATTTGAAGTTTTCCACCTCTTGAAAGGACAAATTTCCAATTTTTATATTTCCATTTCGTACTACGTTCTGGTCACGAGACATAATCATATACTTTGTATTTTCGTGATTTACTATCAAATCTATCACCTTACTTGCTTCAAGTAAAATTCTCGTGTTTAATCTAATAGCACAGTCTAGTACATACAGTCGCGAAGCTTGAGTTGTAAGGGTGCTAGGAACAATAGACTGTGCCGGTACTATTTCGCATTGTATGTAATGAGGCGATAGTAGCGATCCTAGTGGTTAGCAACTATCTAGGGATGCATATTTACTACGTACTGAGCTTCGTGACTGTATATACTAGAATGTGCTAATAGTTCGTGGATTTTTTCATAACATATTCACATCATAAACAAGCAGCTGATGTAACCCGTTCAATCCAAATCTTCTCTGTTTTGCCACTTTCCTAATAGCATATTCTAGGGCAAAGTTAGAATGTAAAGATGATAGTGCATTTCCTTGCTTTAGCCCGCAGATTAGATCTAATTATTTCTCTGAAGTTAATTATATCTTATATGCGTGTGTTTATCACTTATTTTAAGCGATCGTCGTGATTCATGCTAAGCACACGGCCAAGAGGTCCCCTGATAGTTAATGGTGATTCAAAATAGTCGCAATGGATAAAGGAACAAACCCTTAAAATGTAACTTCATTGAAATCAACAGTTTTGGGACATATCGCCTGCATTTTTTTACGGGAGGAAAGTCATAAAAGATCCTTACAACAGATTTCCAGTAAATCACCATAATATAAATCCAAATGCTGAAGAAACAACGTATATTTATTTAAATTAGTCTATGATTCCATTACTCTTTACCAAATTCTTCTTAAAAAGTCTAATTTTTATGTCTCAGAGCTTTCCACGTTCCTGTTGGGATTTATCCGAATCCGTATCCACCTTCACTGCAAAGAGAAGATGGGACACATGATGCGAAGTCAGTGCAACGCTGAGCCTACACCGAGGATTAGGATTACCATCCGTCAGGCAAAAGGAGGACATGTCCTCTTTTTTAATCATTTTATCCTGTCCGGCACGCATTTAAAAAAAATTTGAAATGTCCGGCATTTCGCATTTCAACTAGAATTAATATGAATATTGAATAATGTGCGATATTATGCACAGAATATCTAAACAAATGATGAAAATCTATGAAAGAATTTAATTGCTCACAATGGTTGAAGCTGAAGCACATAAAATACATAAAATATGATGACCTATTGACATGCATTGAATTCTTACACTCTAAAAATGTCACTATTTATGATTCTAAGCTATGTTATCAATTTTATTCTGCACTGTACAAAGATATGCCAATCAAGTTAATTTTGACAAAGATTTAAGTTTACATAAACAATGGTGCAAATTCAATTCCAATAGCTCTGCGAGCACCTAAACTTTCTCAGAACTCTAAAAAAATATGTCAATTCTATTTATTTATCCCAAGTTGCAATGGAAGTGCTGAGAGAGTATTTTCCCTAATATCTGCTCAAGGGACAAAAGAGCGAACTCTCATGCTAACGGAGACAGTCAGAGGTATCATCACTGTGAAATATAATTTCAAGGACATTTCCTGTGAACAGTTCCATAGTTATTTCACAGTCTACTATATACAGTCACGAAGCTTGAGTTTTGAGGATGCTAGAAACAATAGACTGTGACGGTAGTATTTTGCATTGCCTGTAATGAGGCGATATTAGCGATCCTAGTGGTGAGCAACTATCTAATGTTTGCATATTTACTACTACTATTGAGCTTCGCGACTGTATATACTAGACTGTGGTTATTTGTTACAAGATATAAGTTGGTCCCTTCAGGCTCTTGTGCACAAAGTGGGCTCCACCGATAAGTAGGGTACAGATGTAATACTGATCCAGAAACTAGTGAGAAAACTGACTAAGGTGAGCCATTGTTTTTATCTTTAATTTTGTTCATACCAATTTTTAAAAAGTCCTCATTTTTTCAGCAATGTCCTCTTATTTTATATTCCATGTCCTTCTATAGAATTTCTTCACGTGGTAACCCTACCGAGGAATAGCACATTGGCAAAGCACAAACATTATTTTCTTATGCGCGATAGAAACTACTCCAACGTACAAAGAAGAACAACAAAATGGACAAATATGATTATTTGCGTTCCCTTATTCGAAATTCCTCTGGAATAAACCCTTCATTACCGACCAATAGTATCACTTTACAATTCAGTGTCTGATAAAAGGCCACGAGGTTTCAGATGCGATACGCAGCGATAGAAAAAATGACGCTAGCTATATCCGATTGTCAGATTTTTTTTCATTTCCAAGAAGATTAATAACCGGAAAGCTTTGCCTCCCAGGAGAGCATTCCCGACGCCTCCTGCGTCATCGACCTACACGCAAGATTCAACATATCGCACGTTTCAATTCCGAAGATCTGTCTCATGATCACCCACGCAGAGCGTGTCTGCAGCATATCCGGTGTCTCGTTCAATTGTTACTTATTCATTTCTCATTGCTTCTTGTACTTACTCATATCGTTTTAAGTTTTCAAGACAAAATTATTACGTCTGGATGCAAGCTAACAACGAAGTGGTATTATTAATTGTTGTCTTTTTTCCAACTTCAGGGATTACAATCAGACGACGATATGAAGACAATAGTAATCATGAAACAAGATGGAATGTAGAGCCCGGATGTTTAGAAATTTATAACAGTTAAAATAAGCAGGCAAAAAAGGCAATAAAAACTAAAAAAAGGCACAATAATCTTTAAAAAAGGCATTATAAATTTTTAAAAGGCATAATATGTTTTAGCAATAAATTTAAATTATATCAACATAAATCTCATATTTACTTCGTAGGTGACACAATATTGACTTATAAAATACTTTTTTTCGTGATTAACTGTCTTTTCACAAACCTTACATAATGAAGCTGTTCCATCGGTTGAAAACACATTGGCACCAAATTCACTAACGTAAGCATGAAATTTACTTTTCAATGGTTTACTGAATTTAAGCATTATTCTAGCTAACCGATCTTATACCTTCTGTCACCCGACAATAACTGACTGTTTCTCACTCAAATTTCTTTCTCCTGCAATAATAAACATGTGTAGCACAAAATTGTAACAGTAAGATTTGAAAATATGAAAGCAAACAATTGAAAATGCTAAGTGACAACTTCTATGAGAACGAGCTTAATATTTAAAATAAATTATACAGACGATTGTTGGTATCGTGAAGACATGACAATATTAAATTTGTAACTGTGGATAGTCGATCATTATTCATAATACACCAAGAGTATTAAAGCACGATTATTACCAGATTAAGCACCGAAATAAATTATTTTTATTTAATATTGTTAGTAAAGTTAGTCACTGTTTCAAATATTTGAATTTCTCACACATTACATTACAATTAATTAGAAAATTGCAAATAATGGTTTAAAATTACAAAAAAAAAGGCATTTATTAGTAAGAAACACCTTAAAAAGACAAAATAGGCAAAATAAAAATTGGCCCTATCACTTTGATTTACTCCAAATCACATTTATATCAATGCAAATAATGATTTGCTTCACCCAGTAAAAAAGGCATTTTTCCAAACATCCGGGCTCTACTGATAATAGTTATCGAAGGACTCTAGGAAATCTGTCCAGCGCAAATCATATAGAATCTACCGAGAATCAATCGCAGTCTTATTTTTTGGACTGTTACTGAGTTTACTATTAATAATTTGTTGTTTCAGTCGACCATAGTGATAACTACAATAGTTCTGAAGTTTGAGGCTTCAAAACCATCCGAGAGAGACAACAAAACATAATAATCGCTTTCTTCCGAAGTGGAGTACAACTGAATTTTCAGTGTTTTAGATGTTTAAACAAATTAAACCGTGGTGCGGTAGACCTTGAAGGCCAAGACCGATCAGTTAGCTACTGGCCTCATGTCTACATTCCTCAGCAGAGATGAACTATCAACCAATCAAAACGGAGGTATTGTGTGGTTAGCACGATGATCCAATCAGCAGTTGTAGTTGGTTTCTGGTTTTCGTAACCGGATTACGCTACCTACCAAATTCATCAAGATGCTGGATTAGTACCGGTCCCATACACTGGCTGAAATTTACGACTCGAACCAGCGCGCATTTCGTAACGCGAGTCCTAGGTATATCTTAGACCACGACGCTACGGCGCCGGACCCTTGTAGATGTACAAAACACAAAATAAACTTTATCATTCTATGAGAGAATAGTAGACTAATTTTACAGCAGCGTAGTAGTAGTAGTAGTAGTAGTAGTAGTAGTAGTAGTAGTAGTAGTAGTAGTAGTAGTAGTAGTAGTAGTAGTAGTAGTTATTATTATTAATATTATTGTTATTATCATCATTAGTCTTCTTTTTTGTGATTTCTTTAAAACTTGAGACCATCTAGAATAGCCCACTTGATTCCAGAATATTTTATAATATTAAACACAATGTGGATAATTTCACAAGTTTTCAAATATAACTGATTTCTGTGCCTTCTCTATGATTTTGCTGAAATGGAAATCTAGTTTTGTTTAAATAGCTTTTAAGATTTTAATAAGCCTAGCTGACTAACGGCCTAGTGTAGAGTTAACTTGCGGGATTCATTTTCCGAACTTGCGTTCAGAGGTAGGCTGGAATATCATTAAGGTTAACTGACTGGTAGGGCTTTGTCAGAGGTTTATCCTATCTGTAAAAGAATGTAAGGTAGTCCCATGATTAAACCTTGGTCTCATCTCGCGAAATGCCGTTTCCTATAGCTAACCAAGCCCATCGTTGATAACTGCGCAGTTGGTACAGCATCGTTAAATAGCCAATTTAAGACATACGTCCAGTTGTTACTGTGAACATAGAGTCAAATTCCACATGCTGGTGCATGCTAATTGTCTGCATAAGTTCGATATTGGTATTCCTATACGTTCTTATGTTCTGTTTTGTTAATATTAAAAACTCATTGGTGACTAATCGACTGCCTTTTCTCGGCAGTTATTCTCACACATGATTAGGACATTGTCTAGTTTATTTACTGAAAACATTTTGTTTAAGTATAGGTACTTAATTAATATTATGAATTATTATTATTACAGTATTTTTTTAAATTTATTTATTTAATACTTTATACATGAGCTACATTAGGCATTGCAGCCCGAAAGAGTAGAAGCTCGTGCTCGGGCGCAGTTCAGATCAGTTATACAAAATATATCACAAAATTAAGAGAGTTCATTGATATTTATTTATTTATTTATTTATTTATTTATTTATTTATTCGTTCATTCGCTCACTCACTCATTTATTATTATTATTATTATTATTATTATTATTATTATTACTATTATTATTATTATTATTATTATTATTATTATTATTATTATTATTATTATTATAAAGGATTGAAAAATAACCAGACTAATCACAATTAATGAAATTCTGTTGTAACACTGAAAAGGAAGTGTGAAGAACAGCGATAACTTTTACTTATTTAAGCGTTGATTTCTACATCTTTCATTTGTCTCTGAAGGCGTCGCGTTATTAAATAACACAAATTAAGTCCCTGAAAAGTTGGTGGATAAGAATTTGTCTGGAACGGTCTGTACACACGCGTGTCGCTTCGCATTTGTTTGCTCAGGGAGGGGTTCGCTGCCGTTGCTGATTTTGCCCTTAATGGAAACATGGCGTGAGTGATTAAAAAAAAAAAGGAGAGAGACATAAAGGTGGAGGGGAAATAATAACAGGAAGGGAAGAAATACAAGAATTACAGAGGTGGCACTAAGAAACATGCAAAAGAAATATCCTGGAACTGCAATTTTATCATTAGTGTTTACAATAATAGTTTTACATTGTGGTCATTTTTAAGGCTCGTTTCAGAAAGAGTTTTATGGACTTCCTATTTGTCAACTGATAAGCAGGGAAAGGATTTATATGTAAATACATATTTACTTATAAAGCTAATATAATTTATATTTTGCATTATCTTTATGTTTCACAATGTGTAGGGTTGAAAAATCCTACTTTTATTTTCCATATTTTTCCATATTTTAGAGTTTAGTACATATTTTCGTTAATTTCCATATATTTTCCATATTTCATATAAAACAGTCCATATTATATTAGGTTTAACAATAAAACAAAACAAAATTCCATTAACTTTTAAAAATACATTTCAACAATAGAGATTTAAACACATGTTCAGTAATCCCTTTAACATCAGAGTTATTTGAAAATTAGCAGTCCTATCAACAATGGGAAAGTAAGTTACAAAACTGTATTAATTTAATTTAAAATTTTTAACAGACTTCAGTTGTGCAGCTCAACAGTTAAATGCCAGTCAGAGTACACATAGGTTCAGTTTTGTAAATCATACTATAAAGACGGTAAATATGCCAAAAGTACGTCATTCAGTCAATTTAAAATCAAAACTAACAAGTTACATTTCAGAATTTAAAGAAGATGGTTTATCAACTGACAATAAAATATTATTTTGTAATTTGTGTCAGTGTGCAGTATCATCTACACAAAAGTTCCTGGTGCAACAACACATTACAACTAGTAAACATCAGGCCAACAAACAACTAAATTCCAAGCAGAGACAATTGTTTTTAACACAACCAACAACATCGAATGTAAGATCTGAGTTTAACATCGACCTGTGCCGTTCTCTCATCTCTGCTGATATTCCTCTCTACAAACTAAAGAATAAGGTCTTCAGGGAATTCCTTGAAAAATATACTCAACATACAATCCCGGATGAGTCAACACTTAGGAAGACGTATGCTCCATCCATCTACGATGAGACAATACAGAAGATAAGAGATGAAATTAAAGATAGTTCAATTTGGGTTTCCATTGATGAGACTCCCGACAAAGAAGGTAGACTTGTTGGTAATGTAGTTATCGGTTTGTTAAGTGAACAATATTCTGAACGAATTCTTTTACATTGTGATGTTCTAGAAAAGTGCAATAACAAAACTATAGTTAAACTGTTCAACGAAGCTATGGGTATCCTGTGGCCAAAGGGTATTATGTACGATAATGTGTTATTCTTTATTAGCGATGCTGCCCCTTATATGGTCAAAGCTGGACAAGCATTATCTGTTGTATATCCTAAATTGACTCATTTTACTTGTGTGGCGCATGCATTTCATCGTGTGGCAGAAGTGGTCAGAGACAATTTCCCTAAAGTAGATTTGTTGATTTCATCAGTGAAAAAAGTATTTCTCAAAGCTCCCAGTAGAGTTAACGTGTTGAAAGAAATGTACCCTGAAATTCCATTGCCACCAAAGCCAATTTTAACTAGATGGGGTACATGGCTAGAAGCAGTTGAATATTATGCCGAACATATAGACTCTATTAACAATGTTCTCCTTGCATTGGACTCTGAAGATGCAGTCTCAATTGATACTGCGAAAACAGTTTCCTGTGACATAAGTGTGAAGAATGACTTAGCTCACATTCAGCATACATTTTCATGCATCATAAAAACGCTCAAAAGTCTCCAAAATAGGCACCTTTCACTATCTGAAAGTTTTGAAATTATAAATAGTACTGTGGAACAACTGAATCGTGGTAGAGGTAAAGTTGCAGATGCAGTAAGAGCTAAGGTGGACACTGTACTTTCAAAAAACCCTGGATATGAAGAACTACAAAAGGTTGTTGCTGTGATGAGTGGTGAATCAACAGTGAAGATTAACTTGGACTTATCCCCAGCAGACATTGTGAAATTGAATTATGTACCAGTTACTTCTTGTGACGTCGAACGCTCTTTTAGTCAGTATAAATCTATCCTCAGAGACAATAGAAGAAGATTCACTTTTCAGCACTTGAAAGAAATGTTTGTAACCTATTGTTATGGTAACAGACAATAAAAATTGTGTTTTGTTGAAACTACATTGGAAGATAAGGTACGTCCATTATATTTTTTGTTTAGTTTGATTAAAATGTACCAATATTTAACGTACATAGTCATTTTTTTATAATTTTAAGTCCATATTTAATTCCATATTTTGGTAAAAATCCATATTTAATTCCATATTTTGGTAAAAATAACTACATATATATTTACATATTTCATATATTTTTAGTCCATATAAATCCGTTCCCTGCTGATAAGGATAACCAAAACTGAGATAATTTACATAGCCCTGCAGATAAGTCACAATATAACACACAGCAGTGATCTAAATGGTTAATTGTTCCTTTAAAATTCGTTCTGAGGAACTATCCAGATACGAATACTTCATTCATTATCATAAAATTAAATTTTCGAAGTCCACCTGATGATCGATGATAGAAACAAATGATTACACATCTTCAAAAGATGCTTATAAACTTGTGTGTTTCATGTTACACGTTTATGCTGATCATTAGTTACTGTTGGGCTGATCGGAATGTTATGTTACCTACCTATTTAACATTATTTTAGGTGTTGAATTTTTAATAAACAAAATACGTGGAGAAGTAATAAACACGACAAGAATCATGGACGATGCTGACTTTGCTAAAAATCACAAGCTGAAACAGACTGAATATCTTACGCGAGAACATAAGAAATTATAGATGAATGGACTAATTGAAAGGTATTGCAGAATAAGCAGCTGCAATGTGAAAAGAGTGAGAAGAAAATTTTGGATTGACAAACCAATGGTTAAGAATAGCAATAGATCGAGATAGATGGAAGATCATAGAGGAAAAGTACAGAACTCGAACAGGCTAGCAATGCAGAAATTTTATTTGTATGCCACCTCTAAAAGCCCTAGTTCCATATAAATGTCCGACTAATAATAATAATAATAATAATAATAATAATAATAATAATAATAATTGGAGACCAGATTTTAAAGAGAATCTCTTTTTTTATTTTAACACGAAACATGAAAGAATTAATTACGGTGTTCAAAACTATCTTCCACCGACCAAATTATGTGGTTTTGACTTCCCTTTTTTAGTCCATATTCCCTTTTTTTCACCTTTTTAAAAAACCTCGCATATTTTGGTCCTTTTTTGACAGAATATCGCAAACATTTAGATAATTTTCCTATATTTTTTTCCGATAGGCAACTTCCTGAGCAAGCGAAAATAAATATCGTTCTTCTTCTGGTTCCAGACATTGAAAAACTAATAAAGTGTGCTGATTTAGAGTTCAGAATAAAAACAAAATTTTCACCTCTGTTTCAGTTAATGTTGAGCGGTCATTTTCTGTTTATAAAGACATTCTGCATTCAAAAAGGCAGAATCATATTGAAACATATTGAAATGTTGAATGTGATCAAATACAACGCTTTCCTTATGTTGTGAAGCGATAAATAATTATAAGCTTGTGTGTGCTATGTGTATCCCTGAATGTGCTGAAGTGTTTTCAATTAAAATAGCACCCTTTTGAGGGAGTAATATAGTCATTTTTAAGTTTTTTTTTGTCTATATAAAATAAAACACCTTCCTTATGTTGTGAAGAGAGAAATGTAAGATTGTGTGTGCTATGTATATCCATTGATGTGCTGAAGTGTGTTTTGTGGAGTAATATAGTCCTTTTTCAAGACCTTTTTTTTTTTGGCTATAACTTTCCCTTTTTTTTTGTCCCTTTTTTGATGAAAAATCTTCCTTTTAAAATTCGTTCTTTAATAATAATAATAATAATAATAATAATAATAATAATAATAATAATAATAATAATAATAATAATAATAGTTACTTAAAAATGGTTTTTAAGGAACCCGAAGGTTCATTGCCACCGTCACATAAGCTTGCTATCGGTAATAATAATAATAATAATAATAATAATAATAATAATAATAATAATAATAACTTAAAAATGGCTTTTAAGGAACCCGAAGGTTCATTGCCGCCCTCACATAAGGCCGCTATCGGTAATAGTAATAGTAATAATAATAATAATAATAATAATAATAATAATAATAATAATAATAATAATAATAATAATAGAAAATTGAATAGCTACTAACTTAAATACAGACCATAACCCACATCAAATCACAACAACTCAATACAGATGAATTAATATCTTAACAAAGAAACCAAGACACTATTGTCTTAACGTGTATAAACCAATTTGAATTCCGTTCTCGGTTCTCGTAATTGTTGTACCCTATAATAATTCCCTTAGAAATTCTGGAGTTGTTAAAGTCCTGTAATAAAATTCTACCACAAATTTTACTGTTCTCTTTACACTGAGAGATAATCTCAAGACCATACTCCAAGGTCATCATCATCTTTACTGTTCCTATTTCAGCTAATCAAAATTGCGTTCCCCATGAGTGCCTTCCCTTCAGATTAGAATTCGTCTGTGACTAGATAGCCATAAAGTTGATCCATCCAACTCCTCCTCTACCCTTCATCTGACTCAGTGGTATTAAAAGGAGTAGGTTTCACATTTTAATGCCGTATAATAAAAGTGAAGGAATTTAGAGAAAATTGAATTGGAATTCTATTATCTGCACTTTTCAAGTTCTACAAGTTGTATTCCCTTTATAAATTAAGATATCATGTAAGTGCAAATTTAAATACAATTTCATAGCTGAAATGTTACCAAAGGAACTGGGATTCGACTGCGGAAGATTTCAGATTTCTTAGCTTCAGTAATGGTTGGAAACGTCACTAGAGCACCACGATAGAGCAAAACATTCTATTTGTAACGGAAGAAATGAATACAAGATAAAAATAAAGGAAGACCGTGACTGAAGTAAATATATATCCATAATAGTGAAAAGAAATTAATTTATCACGCTTAGATGAATGCCGATAGAACCGAGGCTCATATTGCCGTAACGTTCACAGAGGAATAGCTAGGATTTTCCCATGCTGATGAGCTATTTAATGAATCTCTAAACATTTCACGGTACCTTTCTCTTCAGATGGACAAAGAGGTGAGAATGGCATCCTACTCGTTGAAGTAATTACAAATGGCTATATCCACGTAACGAACCGACAGGAGTCCGGGTATTATACGTAAAATAATACAAAATGTATGAAGATTCGTAGACGACACTACCCCAAAGAAAATAATAAAAGGGTAAAGTAAAATAATGAGCATATATAATACAGATGTACAACAGGATGGATACTAAGTCTGTAACCACCTTATTAGCAGAGCTAGGAACTTCGTACCGATCGCTATCGTCCTATGCAGAATACGTCCAGCTAAGTGCGACGTTATCAAAACACAGCTACTCATATAAATAGGAACGTACAGTGGAAAGGAAAAGAAATTTATCGTGAAGGCAATATTTCCGTTTCCAGGAAAGAAAGACCTATGGGGCATTCGTAAATGCACAGCTAGTTATATAATTATGTATAGGTACAACTACACAAATTGTTACATACACATAGATTGACATTGATACAATTGCTCTTTACATAGCTACATCATTTACACCTGTAGAATATAACACAGAGTGTAACATTTACAGAAATGATGCAAAACAATAGGTTAACAATAAAATAATGCATTTCGTAAATATATTGAAACTTTTACTAAGTAAAAACCAAAGAATGAAACAAAATCTACATACATACATACATACATACATACATACATACATACATACATACATACATACATACATACATACATACATACATACATACATACATACATACGAGTACATGCATACATAAAGTGCTAGGAAACTTACTATGTTTATACAGGGAATGAATATCGCTCACATTCGCAGCAGAACAATATGTTGTTACTCAAACGTCTTCCATACTGCCAATGTGACCCTGTTGCATGTAATAAGGATTCTTAATAATTATGAATATGATGCACTCCAAAGCGACCGTTGGTCGCGCAGGTTGCCAGTTTTGTATACCCATTTCCTGGCTGCTCGCACCCTGAATAACGAGATTGGTATGAAGTTCCCAGCTCTGCTTTTTATATACAGGATGTTTCTGAGGTGGTGTTACAAACTTCAGGGACGATGGCGAAGGGCACATGTATCAATTTGAGATAAGGAACCCTGGTCCGGAAATGACTGAGTCGAAAGTTACAAGCAAAAATAGTTCTGTGGAAATGAAATAATTTTATTCCTCTGTACACCTTATTTATGTGTATTTATCTCTACATCTTACACATACTATATTCATCTAATGTTGTTTACGTTGTCTACTTACAGTATTCCATTCAGTGCGCTGTCTGAGGGATGGGGACAGGAAACTACACTAAAGCAATGCAGATAGCGTAATGTGTAACGGACATGGTCGGTCCTGATATGCACGTCTGTAGACAGCAGTGTATGTGTACAAGGTGCAGTGTCCAGTCGATCAGTCCTAGTGAAATGGAGGAGTACACGAGAGCGGAATAAGCAGACCTGATTTTCGAATACGGATGAGCCAATAGGAACAGTAGACAAGCTCACAGATTGTATCGGGGAAAGTACTCACGTAGGAGACATCCGGCCCATATCATTTTTCCACAACTTCTCCAAAGGTTAAGGGAAGGAGGGCACGTGTTGCGAAATTACAATTCCATTTCCACACAACTATTTTTGCTTATAACTTTCGACTCAGTCATTTCCGGACCATGGTTCCTTATCTCAAATTGATACATGTGCCCTTCGCCATCATCCCTGAAAGTTTGTAACACCACCTCGGAAACATCCTGTATACCTGATACTATGCGTTAGTTGGGTATGTATGTATGTATGTATGTATGTATGTATGTATGTATGTAGTTAATGCTCAACCAGATTGGTTCAACATCATTTGGTTTCTGACAGACCAGTACAAAGTCCCCATAGAGGATTTAAAATTTACAAGTTTGTTACAAACATTTGAATGTTCCCAATTCATAACTCAATTTTTCTCATTACAAATGACACACTGAGGTGGTGATAAAATATCCAGTTTATATAAATATTCCGCAGGCAATCCAGTTGGATATAGATATTCCTAATTACTACAACATCAATGAATCAATAAACTTCATATATAAACAATCCGCCAACTTGAAAGCCGCCTTTAAAATTTCGAATGTGTGATCACTCTAAATTATGTAAAATTTTGTGACAAAAACAATGGCAAAATCTGTTTCAAAATAGGTACTTCAATTGCTGCAGAGAATTGCACATTAAAATTTCAATAAAATTGGACATCTCTGTGGCTTAATCCACCAACATGAAGAATTATATCAATTTTCACTTCTTTCGCCAATATCATCATAATAATTATGCATAAGGCACGATGGATGGTTAAGTAAATCTTCAGAAAATTAGAATAATTTATTGAATAATAAACAAAATATTACATTTTCCATGATATTCTCCCTTAAAGATACGTACTTTTTAAAAGTGACGTGCAGTGACAATTTTATGTAAATTTTAGCGTGCGATATTTTCTACAAGAATTTATATATTTTAAGTTTGATTTTGCCATTGGTTGTTACGAAATTTTACACAATTTAGAGTGGTCACTTGACCCCTCTTCCACTTGAACTTTCAAAGTTGTACTCTATATGGCGGAGTGCTACAATTATGTGTGTAATTGGTTGATTTAATGGTGTTTTAATAAATGGGCACAACTATATCCACCTAATATACAGTATAAGACAAATAAAAAGGCAGTTCCAGACATTTTATTCACTCTGTGGTGCTGCATTTACCGTGGAACTCGTATATTGATACCAATTCTATTTTTAAATCCAAATTCATAAGAAAATATTGCTTATCTCTGTTAACGGATTCAAAAAATACAGCCTTCTTTTCGTGCCTTTTACTGATGAAGTAGACAAATGGCTTTGAAACGTTCAATGTTTATAAATCTATTATCTATTCCTACTCTATGCAAGAGCATAAAGACCTGACACTAGGAACAAAACTATTGAAGATGTATAAATCCCATTAATGGCAAGAAAATATTTACTGTAGCTCTATACACATTCTAGGTGTTCAAGCGGCTTATGAAAATTCCCGGAAACCATAATCTGTCACATATACAATTATACAATGTGTACACTCAGCAGACTGAAGTGCCAGAGTGTGGAAGAGAGAGAGAGAGAGAGAGTGAGTGAGTGAGAACTCAGTCGATTGACCAAAGCTGAAATTACACAGTGCCATAACTAAGGTATTCATTAACAGACCCAAACCTAATCACATGTAGTCAGACCATAGTAATTTATAACATGAGCTAGCTTCAATATCCACTTCAATTGTCCTTACCTACAGAGACATCTATCAGAATGTCCAGCAACTAATCCTACAGCCTCATTATTCAGAAGTAAATCCTCGATTGTTTCCAGACCCTAACAAAATGTCTTAGCATAACACGTTGGATGTTGACTGTAGCCGATTAGTTAACAAGAATAATACACTCGTACATTCCACCCAAAAACTCAGGTGAGACTGCCGTATTCAGTTTACCTTGCTGTAAACTGTCAATGGGCCGATTTGAGCCTAAATCTTATGACATTTTACTCAACATTTTTACCTAAATATTTACCGGCGTGGCGTACGCGACTACATAGCAATCCGTTGTGATTACGTCTACTGGAAAGAAATTAAAAAATTTTAATTATGGTTTATTTAACGACGCTCGCAACTGCAGAGGTTATATCAGCGTCGCCGGTGTGCCAGAATTTTGTCCCGCAGGAGTTCTTTTACATTCCAGTAAACCTACTGACATGAGCCTGTCGCATTTAAACACGCTTAAATGCCATCGACCTGGGCCGGGATCGAACCCGCAACCTCGAGCACAGAAGGCCAGCGCTATACCGACTACGCTACCCAGGCCGACTACTGGAAAGATTTTTTGAATAGAGGATAGAAGAGATGAATTTTGAATTGAGGAGACATTATAGGTAAATTTTTCCTAAAACCTTCTAATCCCAAAGACAAGATTCTTAACATGTACATGTACGACACTAGATTCCTGACTTTACTGCTTTCAGGAGGAAGCCTTGCTGAAGTTCAACTCCCACGGCTAAGTCTGAAGCGAAGAATTTCAGATCAAATAGCAAGAACAATAATTACTCTACCGTAGAATATAGGCTTTTTTTATTTATTTAGCCGGCCGGAGGGAAAAAATACCTTTGGGGAGGCCGAGACGTAGATGGAAGGATGATATTAAAATGGATTTGAAGGAGGTGGGATATGATGATAGAGGCTGGATTAATCTTGCACAGGATAGGGGCCAATGGCAGGCTTATGTGAGGGCGGCAATGAACCTCCGGGTTCCTTAAAAGCCATTTGTAAGTAAGTATTTATTTAGCCTTCTTATTTAATTATTTCAAGCTCCAGTTCTATCACCAGCTACTACTGCGAAATTTTGTACAGCTTAATGTAAGTATGCTTGTAAATTAAATTAATCTGCTTACTTTGCATTGTATATGTTTGTATAGTTTTGGCCGATGAATTGTATATGCTTTAAATTGAATAGTAATCTGTATAGCTCTATTGATAAATTGTTTGTGTTTGTAATTTGAAGTAGTTTGCATGATATGTATTATCAATTTCTGTATATCACAACTGATTAAATTGTTTATGCCTTAAATTTAATTAACTTACTTGTTTTGTATTATACATATAGCTCAACTGATGAATGATCGTTTGCGTTTGTAAATTTAATAATCTGATTGGCTATGTATTGTATACTTTTAGTAGAGCCATCGATGTAGCTCAGTCGGCAGACTCGCTGGGCTGCTGACTCGGAGCTGCGTTCGGGCTTGGGATGGATCCCCCTTTGGTCTTATTGAATGGTTTCTTCCGAGGTTTTCCACAGCCGTGGTATTGAAGCCGGATGGTCTATGTCGAGTCCTCGGCATCAACCCCTTTGATTTGATTACCCCCCTTTGATTTGATTACCTGGTTGGGTTTTTCCGAGGTTTTCCCCAACCAAAAGGCAAATGCCGGGTAATGTTTTGGCGAATTCTCGGACCTCACCTCATCTCACTACATCTCGCCAGAATATTGTAAAAAAATGCACAAAATTGTAAAAATTGTAGAAAATTACTAAATTGTAAAACTGTAAAAAATTGTAATTGTAATGTAAAATTTTGACTTGTTCCACATCTTAAAGCTTCATTGCTCATGTAAGATCTATGGAATAAAATGAATGAAGAAATGAGAGAGAGAGAGAGAGAGAGAGACCTACACCTATAAATACGTATGATTGAATAGATCAGAACATAAGGATTTTCTCCGGGGTTCTCCTTTTCTCTCGGCTGCAAAATTAGGTCCATTAACTTAAATTCTCCCATTTCATACCCAGACCTAAATGGTCGCAGTTCCGAAGGACCTTCGTCCACCCTCTGAGTCATAAGAACTATCAAACCACAGAGAATTATCTTCACGGCTTCAAAGCCGTTAAATAAAGAATTTCAATTAAACTCAAATCAATTTTGTGGATTTAAAAATCACATAAATTATTTGACATTGCCACTGATTCACTAGTCTGTTTTATTGCCTAGAATAATTATTATCAGATTACACTGTATGCGTGAGAATGGTAGGCATGGAAAGAAAACCACAAACCTTCAGAGATCTTCTTTTCTAAAATGATAACCGCAGATGGTTTCATTTCAGTTTTATTTGCATTCCACCCTCCTCTTCTTTATTTTCAATCCATATATTGGAACACGAAATTCCAGCTTCTTCCTCCGTGCTCCACATCCATTCCTGTCATATCAATGATTCCCTTTTATTGCCTAAATCCGCCCGACGTTTTCTTCCCGTTCGCTTCCTCCCGTCTTTCTATTTATTCTCATCCACTTGTGATGAAGTCTTTGATTGAAGTATAGTTCCTTCTCTGCTCCCACCCTCATGTCTGTCTTTCTTCCTCTCTGTGCCATAACGTTTAACAGTTTATAAAATATAATACTCTACATGCCGTATTCTAACCCTCTTTTTACAGATTTCAATGCAATATATGAGAGGAACTTTCTGTCGTATATTGCCGAAGTCCGTGCAGTACGCTGATGACCAACAAAGAGGATGCCGCTATCCGAAAATGATACTTCGTGGCAACAATACTACGTTGTAATACGTGAAGACTCAAATCAAGGTTGCAGACGTATAAGATAGCCTTAAAAAAAAAGACACTAAGACATTTCGCAGCACGCGCTACGAGCGTACTAAGCTAGCCCCGGCTATCCACTGATTACTAGTATAGAATTCAAATCATATCCTATCGCTAACACTGATTTATGAATACGAAAAACGCTGATAATCCACCGAAAACCCGCGCTAAAAATGTCTATGAATACGGCCATAACTTTTTAAAATCTACTATCTATAACAATAATAATCCGTGCCGCTACAGCCCACGAACGGCCAAGACCGACCAGTCGCCTGCCGAAGCAGAGATGAACGATCAACCAACCAGAATGGAGGTATCGTGTGGTTAGCACGATGAGTCCCCCAGCCATTATAGCTGGTTTGCGTAACCGGATTTCGCTACCTACCGTAGCTCCCCAAGTGCATCACGATGCTGGGTGGGCACCAATCCCTTACACTGACCGAAATTTCATGAGAAAATTTCTTCCCCCATGAGGACTGGAACCAGCACGTATTTCGTAACGCAAGTCCTAAGCAGGATGCCTTAGACCACGACGCCAAGGCGCGGGACACTCTACTGTCTATAGCTGTCTATAATGGATCGTCATTTGCACCTTTTATTCCATCAGTTAATTCCATCGAGTGACCAACCTCACATCCCAGTACATGCATAAGTCCGATTTTCGGATCTCCGTGCTCACTTGTTTCTTTTGATTTTAGTTTCATTCCAATTGCTTTTTACTTTGAATACTTAGCACACTTTTGAAATCACCTGAACTTCGAAATTTATTTACATAAAAATTTAACGTCATTACAATAAGAGGAGAATGAGGGTAAACATCGTAATACTTGTTCTCTAATCATTTAATTCTATTACTTTTCAACGGTTATTTCTAAATGTACTGGGTAATAACTCGGAAGATGTTCAAGCTATTCTTGTATACGCTATTGAATTTTATTTTCGCACATTTACTTTTCGAAATCACTGTTTACCTTCTAAGACGCAAACTGGTCTTATTAAGTATCCTTTTAAGTGCAATAAAGAATTTTTCGACGCCCCGAGAATCATTAGAACTTCAAAGGGTTTGATGTTTGTAGGTCTATTTCCTTTCTAAAAGCCTGATAGAAAATTAAAATAGAGCGGTTCAGTGGCACATTCGTTTATTTTATTTTCCATGAAGTTGTTATTTAATGACGCTGTATCAACTGCGCTGTTATTCAGCGTCGATGTACCATTGGTAATAATAAAATGCTATTCTGGCGAAATGAGCCCGAACATTGTCATGGGATTATCTGATATTGGCCTTATAGTGTTGTAAAAACCTGAAGCAAGAAACTCAACCAGGTAGTAATCTCAGAGTACGAGTTCCACTACGTGCCGCTAGACCACATCAGTGCAGATGAAACAGATTCAGACAAACTAAAATCCTTAAGAAATAATGTAAACTTGATAACGGTTTTACAAGAAATTCTGGAAATTTACCAACTATGTAACATAATTATCTGGTATTTTCCTAAAATCTGGCCTCCACGATCACCAGATGTACAACCTATCGAGATGTGTCTGTGAAGTTATCAAAAAGAAAAAGTTGTTTCTCGTCACCTTCACTCGGCGAATCCAGAAAAATTCGTAGAATTTCTATATGCTCTAAAGAGACTGAAAGAGAGTAAAAAAAAAACAAAACAAAATGGAGATCATATAATATGAATGGCATAATCTCTTTTTGACATACGAGGGGTTTTATTAAGTTTTTAGATTGCCACAGATGGTAATAATTTCATGATCAATAATAGTATTTTCGGTCTCTTATTTTTTCCTGTTGTTCACAGAAATTTTCAAACATACGTTTGTATTATTTTATGCCAGGGAGTGCCCTAAAGAATTTATTGAATTATTATCAGAGGCAGAAAAGAATGAAATAATTCCTGCAGATTGTCAAATGTTTTCTGAGAGACGAAACGAAATTTTGGGGGGAGGTATGCTACTATAAATTAAATATCTGGGAAAGTCATGGCTTAATTTTTTTTTTTTCGTAGTGAAGAAGGAGTTATCATGGTTGACCTTCTGGAACTTGATGTCGCTATCAATGCATAATATTATTCTAACCTTCTAAGATGAAGAACTGAAGCTCGACGGGAGAGCGACGACAAGCAAAGGAATCATTCTTGAACACACTATTTGCAATCCAAGTGACAATGTGAGATTGTGGGTGTGAACTAGTGTGTCAACCTCTACACAGAGTGGATGGTAACCTCTGTACCAAAATTACACTGGTAATAGATCATGAGGAGATATTTGAAAAATATAAGTAAGTTTTTTCTCTAACATTCACAGTTTTGTTTCTATGAAGCATTTGGCAAAAGCATTCCTTACTCAGTCGGTGACGCGCAACAGTGCCCTGCATTGCAAGATTTATTTTAACGATTTTCTCATTATTCAATTTAAATTCATGACTAAACGGTTTAATTTGCAAAAACAAAAAAGATTAAATACATTAACATTCACATTATTTTTACCTATCTGCTTGTATAGCAATCAGCCATTTCTCTCGGGTCATTACCGCAATAGAGCGCTACAAACATTGGTTAGTTAACGGTGTTTCATCGAATAAAAATTGTAATAAAAGTTTTGTTATATTTAACATGTATAATCACTTCTTAAATGATGGTGCATCGGTCTCCTTCCACCTTGTTTTTACCAGATATTGCTCCATCAAACTATATTCTATTTCAGCGTATTTCGGATCTCACCGGACCGGTGGACATCAATGACGTCACGCTGCAGCGAAATAGGAACAAAACTGCTGGAAGGTTGCATGGCTATCATGGCAGCTGTGTAAGTTGTTGTATTTGCTTTTTATTTTAGTGGGTTATTTTACGACGCTGTATCAACATCTAAGGTTATTTAGCGTCTGAATGAAATGAAGGTGATAATGCCGGTGAAATGAGTCCGGGGTCCAGCACCGAAAGTTACCCAGCATTTGCTCGTATTGGGTTGAGGGAAAACCCCGGAAAAAACCTCAACCAGGTAACTTGCCTCGACCGGGATTTGTATGTGCTACCTAGCAAGATTTTGATAAATTTCCATACTGTGATCTCGCTCAAAGAAATAAAGAGCATAAACAATTTATTTCTTCAATCAGTAGTAATAACTGGTATGTTGATATGTTCGTTCATAAGCCATTAACATATTCTTTTTAAGTTATGCTCATTACAAACAATACAGCAGAACACACCGCCATGACACAACAGTGCAAGATGTTATTCGTCTGCTAATTCCCGTCCTATACAAGAACCAATCATATTCACTGATGGCGGCTGATGGATACTGCCACCACCTCTGCAAGCTGATGGAACCTGTGCGACACCGGTAGAGCATCAGTGGCGTCATCGTTGAAATTCGAAACACCGTGATGCCATCAGATTGCTCAGCACTGAGATTCGGAATACTCTCTTTACAAACATGCAGCATATTTTGAAATGTAAGAAACTAGAAAACAATAATGATATAAATGAAGACGGTAAGTGACTGACTTTAGTAAAATAAGTAGGTACATCTGACATTCATTTGAGGGGGATATGAATACTGTATGTATCAATCAAATTCTACCATTTTTTTTTTCACTGTAGGCTAAAAACTTTTAGGCCTAAGCCAGTTCGTAAATAAATCTCCTTACTTTGGGAATGATATACAGCAATATTCTTATTTTTTATGTAAACATTTTAACTAAATTTCAGCGAACTCAGTCTTCACTTTTTAACGACCAACAACGATACAGTTTAATTAAATACCACATATGTTTAACGACATAGTGGAGATATGCGACAAATTAATGTTTGTAAATTGCAATAAAATAACATAAGAAGAAAAACGTTCAAAACTCTTATATTACATTGAAAATTTATGATGATTTATTACTATTCTGACATATAAGTCCTTATGAAAGCATTCTAGGGAGTATTCTTGATTGACTAGAGCAATAAAATCGAGAGCATTTCGATGGTCGGATTTGAACATGATCCTTGCATTAAGTACCGATCGATATTGCAGACATACAATTGCCTCTCGATATAGCAGTGCATTGTGCCGGAGTATTGACAGTGTATATTGCCCCGTGCCTTTGTTGGTTCAGTAGGCCTGTGGAATCACATCTCGTTACATAAACACACGCCTCACTTACGGCTACCGCCACAGATTCCTCAATTTATGGCTTATGGCTTCAGTTGTCCTTAAATCACGAACGCTGTATTTCACTATGTAACGACAGCATTCAGAAAGGGAATTTAACATCTCTAAAATTACTTCAACAAACGTACATAGGTACACCCATATAGAGAGGGTACAAAATATAAAATAGTGGAGGCCTAGTCAGTCAAATGACCTCTCGCCGAAGTAGTTTGGAATTGGGCTCTAACAAAATAATCGAAGTCAGGTGTCAGAAGGAGGTGTCAGATAGACTTTTGTCGAGACTTTGACTTCTCTTGTTATTTAAGTATTTTCTTTATTATTGCCGCAAAATTATGTCGACTCATTGAATAGCCATTTCTTTGAAAATGGCGTTCAACAAACTTATAATAATAATAATAATAATAATAATAATAATATTATTATTATTATTATTATTATTATTATTATTATTATTATTATCATTATTGAGCATCGCGTATGTAAGTTTACAAGGTTCTTGGACACTTAAGATAAAACCTATATATTGCAATACAAGTAATACGAGTGGAATTTTACATTACACATCTTACTATGGGTGCAGTTTCCAGTAGAGATACATTTTACGTGTAATTATAATTCTATGACCTGCGTTTTTCGGGACAAAATATGAGGTAATTTTGTATCTAATGAATATAATATTACCATTTGAGCTAATAATTAATAATAATAATAATAATAATAATAATAATAATAATAATAATATATTTTTGTTTTAGTTCTCCACATGCCTCCATAGAAATAAAATTGATAGTGATATATTTATTAATCTATCATACATCTGTGAGACAGACCTGTTACAATTCTGTATTACCCCAGATCTCCTTACTTTACAATATTAATCACCTATGCCAAGTCTCACAACTAAAAAAAATAAACAGAAACAAAACAAAAAACACACACACACAAACTACAAGATCAATTTAATACACCATTACTTTTAATTTTCTCTTCCCATTTCATCTTCACTATCATTAAAAATTTGCCCAATTTATTTAACTTTCTTATATTAGTTAGATTACATATTTTCTTATATGCTACATATCTATTCATATTCAAAAAAAAATATTATTTTTCCTTGTATTGTCTGTTTCATGACATTCTAATAATATATGTAACGCGTCTTCTCCCATGCCGCAAAGGGGGGCAGATATCCTTCTCTATGGTACCCCTCCTGTTTTCAATTTCCATATTCCTAGTATCTACCAAGCTAAGCCCATCCTCACTTTCCTATTATTTATTCTGACATGTTCTTCCTGTTCCCATGACGTTTTAATATTCTTATGGTTGCTTAATGTTCTTAATTCGTTGACATTTTGTTATAATTCCTGTCTCGTAGTTTCATTACACCCCTCTTTTACGATTTTACAAATTCCATTTAAATTAATTACTCCAATTTCCTCCCATAACCATCTTAGACCTAATCTACTCACCTTGTTCAGAATATAATATTACCACTTGAGCTAATAATTAACGGTAATATGTTTTTGCTTTAGTTTTTTACATGCCTCCATAGGAGTAAAATAATTCTCCGTTTCCTGATCAGCAATCGGCGCTGAGTCTTCTAACCAAAAATACTACTTTTCTCACCATTAGTATTTATTGCTATTTATTATCATCCTGATAGATCGATCCTTCAAGATATGTTGCTAACGAATCTTCTCTGGGCTATGTTTTCTTAGTGTACTTCTAACGAATCTGTTATAATATCCATCGTTGCTTAAAAATCTCCCTAGTTTTAAAAAGTGGTTGAATAAAGTATAAAGCCAAATACTTCCATATCATGCTTCAGTGGTAACGAAGAGTTCCATGAGAGCATTAAGAAGATGCTAAAGCAGGCGATGAAAGCGAAGTGTACAGCAATTTCCGCATGGGTGGTCGTGTGACCGTGCCAGGGTCAAGGTGCTCGAGATCAAGACAAAAACTCGAGCGGCAGCGGCCGCAGGTTCGGTTTTTCTGTCTGATGGCCCAGTGGGATTCAGTCATGTGTTAGGATGCGTCATGCTTACACGAGCTAGCTCCTTTCTTATTCCCTCGTCAAAGTCTTCTGTTACGCTACGCTTCCTGCCAGACATTAAGAGATTTTTCCCCTAATTTTTTGCTTTACTTTACTTTAAAATATTATTTTTTTTCGAATTTGATAATGAAAATTATATTTTATTTTCAAGGAAGAGAAACTTATGACACGAATAGAATCTTTCACTTTAGAGCATAAAGCAAAAAGGAAACGAGAGCAAAGGTGAAGAGGGAAGAAAGAAAAAGAACATGAATATAAATAAATAAAAAAGCAAGCAAGAGTAACTGGAGGAAAGTGAGAGAAATCAAAGGCAAATGACAACAGGGGACGAAGGAAGAGTAACTTAAGGAAAGTGAAGAGAAACCGAAGTCAAATGAGAAAAGAGAGGCAAGACACAGTAATTGGAAGAAAGTGAAGAAGGCAAATGACAACAGAAGGAGAAGGAGGAATATCTAAATGATAGAAATTGAACATAAACAAAAGGCAAATGGAGTAGTAAGAGCAACTGAAGAACGGTAAATAGAAACAAAACGAAAATACGGTAAGTATGAAGCAGAATAAAATTAAGCAAATAAAAAGAAAATAGTACAGAAGATCATAGAGAAACAAATGACAACGGGAACATGAAAATGGAAAAACAGATGATGGAGTAGGGAGAGAGGGAAATAAAACGAGGAGAAATTAAGAATTAAAGATAAGATGATGGGAAAGGAAACTGTGCGAGAAAATATACTGAAGAAAAACAAGAGAGGATAATGAATAAAATTAAGAGAATGGAAATGGAAAAATAATAAAAATGAGAATGTGAAAAACTATTGAGATATAAATTTAAAAAGGAGATAGAGGTTGAAGGAGAACCAAGATAAGAAAAAAAATAGAATAGACAGAGAAAGGGATGAACAATACCTTAAGTGTAAGACGGATATAGAAATAGGACTAAAAGAAGAAGTTGGAAAATGAGACCAAAGCAGGTAGTTAGTTGGGACAACATTTTGTAAAATAATTTGTCGAGTTTTTTTTATTGGGTTATTTTACGACGCTGTATCAACATCTAGGTTATTTAGCGTCTGAATGATATGAAGGTGATAATGCCGGTGAAATGAGTCCGGGGTCCAGCACCGAAAGTTACCCAGCATTTGCTCGTATTGGGTTGAGGGAAAACCCCGGAAAAAACCTCAACCAGGTAACTTGCCCCGACCGGGATTCGAACCCGGGCCACCTGGTTTCGCAGCCAGACGCGCTGACCGTTACTCCACAGGTGTGGACTAATTTGTCGAGGGGGCATCGAAAGTCTCCAGGTTTTCTAAGAAAATAATATGGTCTTTAAAATAATAATAATAATAATAATAATAATAATAATAATAATAATAACAATAATAATATCAGTATAGTACGCTTTCAACTGCGGAATTTAGACCACCGAAGATGACTCTTAGAAAATTCAAGCAGAACAGAAATGTTGAAGATAAACAGGATGATCATCTATTTATTAACACGACAGTAATATCCACAGAGACTACCTTTAACATAAAGACTGAAATAATAACTTCAATCATAAATTGCTCTTTTGGTAAAATGTATTGCGGACACAATATTGGTACTGTAAAGCCTTGGTGTTTCTGAACCGACGCATGCGAAGTGCGAGGCCCACCTCGCACAAATCCGGACTACACGAGAGATAGTGAGTGGTTTCTATAACTGCGAGGTGCGCAGTACTCGCATCTCGCAATTAGGCTATAGAAACCACTCACTATCTCTCGTGTAGTCCGGATTTGTGCGAGGCGGGCCTCGCACGTCGCATGCGTCGGTTCAGAAAAACCAAGCTTTACAGATCCTCGCTGCATCAGTTTGATACGGATCCATACGTGAAATCCTTAATGTGCTATTGAATAGAATCAGTTGAAGAAGTCGATTCCCAATAAAGAAAAATAGTAACAGAACCTCAGCCCCTCGATCCTATGCAGAACATTTTAAAATGTTAAGAGTGTACCGGCTGCTTTTATTTTCCAATTAAATTCCTGGACAAAATAAGGAATGAATGAAACTTATGAGAGTGAAAATACAGCAGAAAAAAAAATAAAATAAGAGATGATAAGGAAGAAGGGGATAAGTTCAAGTATACATAATAATAAATATAGCTAATACTAATAACGTAATAACGTTACGTTTAAAAATAAAAACTATAAATAAGAATAACAAAATATACTTTTTTTATTTACGAGTAAAACACTTCAAATTACAGACCATATTGAAGAGTGGACAACATCATATGGCATCAAGAAATACTGGAAAGATAATATGAGAATCAAATCATTCAAATAGAACCTTCGTAGCAACAGCTGTAAGTCCAACATTATTATACACCTTGTTGGAGATCAAACTTGGGTATCGTTATCCAGAAGTGTCCGTTAAGATAATTTCAAATGAACAGGCTAGAGACAATTGAGCAAAGGTTAAATGGGTATAAGAAACTGAACTACTGTGAGAGAACCTACTCCATAGTTACTTTGTCTACAGTCTCTTCCAGAAATCGTATTCCAGTGGCGTTTAGTAAAAATCCATAAACGAACTAATCTACGATTAACCGAGGTACAGTGGAGCACCTTCTCCTCAACTAAGAAGGTCTTTTCTGCGGGTAATCCCAGGCACCTTATTAGTTATTTTACTGCTGTACAAATACACTTTTGACGCTTACATACATTTAGCCTACTTCTTTTGTCCGTGAACGTCTATGAAGAGTTCTATCATCTCCCGTGTGTCGCTTAAAGCTTTATGCAGTAGATAAATATTTTTCTATTCTTTTTAGAGCCAATCTTTCATCCAATATAAATTAATTTTAAGTACCGAATGTATATCACACTAGTGTTCCATAACCACCGTTAACAACACTACCTCCACAAGTAAAACAAAATGAAATATATTTAAAACTGCATGTATATCGACTAAGATACTTTCCCCATTCTTCGAAATTGCGCATAAAAAGAGGAGACAGCCGAATTCCTTGGTACCCACATATTAAAAGCACATAAGGAAGAAGGCAAAGTTTCATCCCTCCACTACATAAGATCGGGCCATACGATGAGGGTTGCATTAGCCTCTTCTCCACCCTCAAAATGGGGGTGGCATTCAGGTTTATTACCAAAATTAACCGAGACTGCCTTCGTCTCATTGCTCCACTATATTTCTGCGTAATGGTCCGGACACTCCTACTAGCGATAAGAAAAAGAAATGGCCGCAACTCCGGTTCTAAAGCCTCCACCCCACCTCCAACCCTCGGATCTCTCTTCTTGTCTCCCCCATTTGTCACGTAAATAAACGGAACAGCTTGAAGTGAAAATTATTAGTGCATATCTTTTGAAAGAAAACTTCCGAGTAATGGGAGATGCCAAACGAGCGCCATTTTGCAATGTATGGAAGAGAATCAAATGTTTGTCGCTACTAGCAACATAGAATTCACCTGCATAACGGATAATAATGATGACAATAATATTGTGTAAAAATCTTGGCAGTCTTTGAAATTATCTCCGCTTGAATTCTCCTTTCTCGTCCTATATCTAATAAATATCATAATGTGTGCTACGATTAGGCTGCTGATTTTGATCATTACAATTATCGTGAGCACGATCTTAACGACGCTATTCCTACTGCTGACAGAGATGACGTTAACGATGATAGCAATGATGATTATGACCATATAAATAATAATTACTAAAATAATAAGAATGTTGCTATTCATGCGATACTGTTGATATTATTTCAGTGATGTTTTTGATCACAACGATTATATTGACGATAGTGATGTCAATGATGTTCATCACGATTATGAAAATGAAGATTGCGATGATAACAATAATGGATATACTTCTCTTGACGAGGATACTTCTACTGATGACAATGCGAACAATGATGATAATGCTGGTGATGACTCTGTTATGATGACATTGATGATAACGATGTGATATGACGATGACCATAATGTTGATGACAATACCAACTAAGCGCTGACTATGCTGAAGATGTTGGTAATACTGAAAACGTTGACAATAATGCCCATAATGTTGACGACGATTTCAACTTCGATGACTATTGTGACAACGATGCAGATGTTGACAATGTTAATGACTAGACTTCGTATTCCAGCTACCTAAAGACTGAAGTTAAAGACACACTGGGTAGCCTATATAGTACGCCGAACACAGATGATGCAACAGATAAGAATATAAACAAACAGGTCTTCGCTTCGTGTTCCTGGAATACAGTCAACTCCCGACATTCTGAAGCTATAGGCCTACTAGTAAACATATGCTTGAGCCGTGATGTTCATTTTCGTCGTGATCTTTGCAGTGAATATGCATTCGTATGTTACGGAACTTCAACATATGTGGGAGTCACTTGAAATGATTTTATATTGCAAGAAATTCTTTCAATAACACATGACGTTATTTGTGCATGATTTAGTACAAAAATTCCTACTGTCTGAAATTTTTTCGTGTTTCATTAGGATATTGCATATGTCGCTCATCACTGAAAACCCACTAATTTTCTATTATTTTTCTAGAAATCCCCTGAAATGTAGATTATTTAATTTATTAATTGGGATGTTGGCACTGAACATCATGGTAGGCTACACAAATCCACGCTGAACGTCGACTTAATATCCTAATAATTTTCAGATTTTGATGGTACTGATTCTTTTGGATTATGTTCAACACACTTTCGTGCCTTTTGATATAATTGCAGTGTCTTTCAGTGGACTGTTTTCTTGTCACTTTTAGTTTTATTTTACACAATGTATATGTAATGTTGTCTATACTGACAGTAAAAATATTAGTTCAAATTTACTCAACTATGCCGTGCAATATTACACGCTTGAGCGTCTTACCTAAGGCATTTTACCTCTGCAATGAACCTTCAATCAGGCACATAGTTGTAGTTATTTAAATAATACGATTAGTAAGAGCAGTGATCGATAATACTACTCACTATGATTGTGTCCCGGCTTCGATTTATTATAGCGAAAGGCAGAGTGTGCATAACTATTTTGTATACTAACATACCTATACCTGTGCTGTGACGTCACATACTTCGAATCAAGCAACGTCATTCCAGCTTATAGGTAGCTGAATTACGAAGCCCATTAATGACAATGCCTATAATGTTGCTGAATATTTCAACGTCGATGAGTATACCGATGACAGTGGAGATGTTGGTAATGCTTATAATGTTGTTGGAGATTCCTACGATGATGACTAAACAGATGAAATTTGGGATGTTGATAATGAATGTTGATGTTAAAAATGTTGATAGCGATTGATAAAAATATTGATGACCATGCCAACGACAATACTGATAATAACGGTCATTTTGATGATGATAGTACTGCAATTGAGGGGCTTAGAACAAAAAGGAGGTAAGTGACATTATTTAAAAAAATGAGGTAAGTGCGTGTTGTGATAGCCCAAAAGGATGTATCTTTGGGATAAAATCAGGTAAGTGATCACACTGTGCAGTGCTGCTATATGGGCATCATTTCACCAAACTAGTGTATAATATTTCATTGCATGTAGAACTTTAACTGTAATTTCCTCAAAACTAAGTTTCTGTCACTTACCTGCTTTTTGTTCTAAGCCCCTCAATTCATATCCACCTTACAACACTTGTCTTATGAATCTCATAAAGTTGTTTTCCTTTGGAAGTTGGTACGCCGCAGTAGCTTTCCATTCCTTCTGTATTCGCCGTAAAATGATTGGTTTAAATGAAGAATAAATAGTGAAATAAGACAGTGAAAAACAAGAATATTACGAGAAAACCTATCGAACCACATATTGTTCACTATTCTAACTTACTTAACTCGCGTTAATTTGAAGTCCCGCACTACGGGCACGCAGGATGATGGCGACAAAGACGATGATGACACAAGGTCGCAAGGTTCATAATGGATTCTGAGAACGAAAATCCAGAAGTAGGTCTGGTTCCTCACACCTATATACGATGATGTGTGGTACAATTTTATCTTTTTATAGGCAACTACTTCGCACTCAAAATAAACGGTGTGAAAATATATTGCACATACCTTCTCTTGAAATATTAAAGCCTCCTGGACAACACAAATTTACTTTATGACATGCAGAAGCTAAAGCGCCTTGCTTCGCATATACTGCGGCAATATACTGTCTGTTAATTACCCTAATTTACTCCCGTGATAAATCCTCGAAAACCTTGGAGCTTCCTTAATATGACAACACCAACAAGCATTTAAATGAAAGATAACGTACAGATGCTCGTGCCTATGGTGCGGAGCGTCTGGCCTTTACACTCCATCATTTGTTCCATCGCATAACTTTTCTCGTTGTAGAAATGTTGAGACTGATGAAGAATAATATAAACTACTGTTATATTTCATTTAACAATTCATTTGATCAAAACAGTACATTCCAATATATCTAATGATTTATATACAATTTCGATATTTTTTTTATTTTCTGTTAAGGCACTTAAGCAGTAAGTATGATAATTATTGCGACAACTGATAACGATGCACTTATTGAGTATAAAAGGTCAAAACTGAAACATTATTAGAAAATCTAACTAGCAGCCGTTTTAATCGTAGCATTAATTTCATCAAATAAATTATGTCGTCGTGAGTGGTACAGCCAGCGCCAGCGTTTTCGGCGCGTGTCCTTCAGTACAAGCCCAGTCAGTGAGCCAGTTCAGTTGGGAATGGTACCACCCAAATACATGTCTCGTCAGCAATCTGCCAATCATAGTCGTCAGTCTTATCGTCCACACACTGCGGCAAAGGCAAGAGACTCTCACTTTGCGTTTCTGGGGTGTGTTCTTGTGTACAGTGCCCAGTCAGTGGCATCTATTACCAATTCAGCTGACAGTGGCACCACCTTCTAGACACAAGTTACCTCAGCAATCTGCCAATCACATTGTCAGTTTTCTCGCTTACAGACTGCGGCAAAGATAAGAAACTCGCTCTTAACGTTCCCATTACTTATTTCTCTCGCCAAAAACGGTGGCTTTGGTTATAGGTTGAGTTATGTAGTCAAGATGATGGAAGTGAATGCAACCCGCGAAAGGGAAAGAAACCACTGACAAGGAAACTTTAGTCATTGGTATAGGGCCCTAGATTATAAGATGATTCGTGAAGTAGCTTATTCAGCGAAAAAACATAACATAAATAATACGTATTAAATTATAGTTGTGTAGTTTCAATCTACAACTTATCAATCTATATTAATACTGAATTAATTTTCTGTTTTATATATTGCAAAGTTATATTTCCACAAATATTTTCGACTTATTTAAGAAGTCATCTTCAGATGGAGAACATAATAAATGGCACATTGAACACAGGTGATATACAGTGAGAGAACATTTGTGCATATTAAATTAAACATGTATAAAAACATTATAAAAATTATGTGAATACTAGAATGGTTCTAAGTCATTTTGGTATACAATGAATAACATCTAATAAAACTTGTAATATGTTAAAATTAGTCATAATGATAACCACACTTTAATTGAGTCTATAAATATTATGCAACCAATTTAGGTCATGTTGTATGCACATATTTGAAATTTAAAATATTCAGAAATTTAAAAATGACAGTAATTATCCGCTAGTGATATTATGTTCACATAAGAAAAGTCATTGAAGAGATACAAGCACTGGCATATGAGATGGCTTCGACATCTGACTCCACATTCTTCATCTTAAATACGAGGCGCGTACATAAAGTAACTTTCCCATTCGTCCCACAGCTAGCAAACCATATGTTGCGCGAAGCGACTGCGTGTACGTGATAGAGAATGTCCTGGCATGGCGCATGCGCTAGCGGAACTTCCCGAGTGCTCTCAGTAGCTTCGCTGCATTGGTTGAAGATAGACGTTCCTATTCCAGCTCCAGCCGAGTGTGAAGTGCTGTAAGTGACAGAGTTTTAGAATGCACAGGGCATAGCGCGGATTGAAATTGATCGTCAGTTGTGCCAGGTCTATGGGCCTAACATCATGAGCAAGCAGATGGTGCATTGCTCCACAAGGTCGTATGTGATGATGGTTGGCCTCCCACTGCACTCCTCGTCATGCACATTTTGAAAATTGTCTACAGTAGCAACGCACCATCTGCTTGCCCATAGACCTGGCACAGCTGACAATCAGTTTTAATCGGCGCTATGCCCTGTGCATTCGAAAACTTTATCACTTACCTCACTTCACACTCGGTGGGAGCTGGAATAGGAACGTCCATCTTTAACCAATGCAATGAAGCTACTGAGAGCACTCGGGAAGTTCCGCTAGCGCATGCGCCATGCCAGGACATTACTCTATCACGTACACGCAGTCACTTCGCGCAACATATGGTTTGCTAGCTGTGGGACGAGTGGGAAAGTTACTTTATGGACGCGCCTCGTACTATGTCTATTACAACTCATCGCTACGAGTGACTGAAAACTAAACAGTAATTTAACAATAGGGATGTTAATTAATGTCGAACATCTTCTTCGTCCTCTACAACACAAAAAATTTAGCCGCTGAAATCTGCTCTCTAATACCGTTTCCAATAATATATAAGAAGCACCAGTATTATTTTAAAACTTTGTTAGAATTATTTATCTCTAGTTTCTTTTTAAAAACATTGATACTGACCTGACAGTAGAAGCGATAATCTTTGTCTCGTTTAATCTTTAGTTATAATAGAAGAAAACTAACTACAGTATAAAAATATGTTATAATGAACTAATAAATCTAAAATTCAATGACACCCACTTCCAGAAATGTTGAGTTCTCCTATAGTCTGTGGTTTTACTTCTAATAATAAAGAATGGAAGCTGGCCGGACACCCCAAGAAATGCTAAAATACCACCCTCAAGGACGACGACGACCTGGACGTCCACAGAAACGTCTATTGGATCCTGTATAGATGGAATCGAAACAGGCCAACAATGGCCTAATTTCGTGCCTGGAATATGATGATGATGATGATAATGATGATGATGAAATTATATACCTGTACCAACAATTAATGAACATCACGTAACGTATTCGTTACACCACAAACCAACTCTACTAATACCATTAAAATTACAGAATCGTATACTCAGCAAAAACATTAATAACAGCACTAAATACACAAAGTAACTTGAAAACAACAATGCAAAGATTAAAATGTTTCAATCTAAGATACTAGAGAATATGGAAAAGAGTGAGCAAGTGGCAGACTAACTTCGCAATTTAGAGAAGAGACCCAATGAAAATCAAACGAGGTTAACTTCAGACGAATGAAACTTGTACAAATCGAATCTCAGATCAAAGTCAAGTAGTCTCAACGCTATGCAGGCGTAGGCAAGCGACGGTTAGAAGAAAGCAATGGAAATAGAAGAATGTAGTGGACTAGAAATCTCTAGTGGAAGATTACAGGAATGGAATGGAAACTAGAAAAAAAGTGTAACTATTACCATTTTATATTGTCTCGAGCCGTGGCGTCGTAGTCTAAAGCTTTGGTTTTCTGAACAAACGCATGCGACGTGCGAGATCCGCCTCGCACAAATCCGGAATACACGAGAGATAGTGAGTGGTTTCTATAACTGCGTGACGAGAGGTCTGTGCACCTCGCAGCCATAGAAACCACTCACTATCTCTTGTGTACTCCGGATTTGTGCGAGGCTGGCCTCGCATGTCGCATGCGTTGGCTCAGAAAAACCAAGGCTTTTGGCATCCTGCTTAGGACTCGAGTTATGGAATGCGCGCTGGTTCGACTCCTCATGGTGGAAGAAGTTTTCTCATGAAATTTCGGCCAGTGTATGGAAACTGTGCCCACCTAACATCGTGATACACTTGGGGAGCTACGATAGGTAGCGAAATCCGGTTATGAAAGCTAGTTATAACGGCTGGGGGGGATCATCGTGTTAACCAGACGATACATCCATTCTGGTTGGATGATCGTCCACCTGTGCTTCGGCATGTGAACGTGAAGCCAGCCGCCGAGTGGTCGGCCTGGGCCCTTCAAGGGCTGTGGCGCGACGGATTATTATTATTATTATTATTATTATTATTATTATTATTATTATTATTATTATAACTATTTTATTCCAATGAAAATCCAAACAAGAATTTGTGGAATGTCGAAACAAAACAGACAGATCAGCTTTAAGAGTCTGAAAATGGGTCATAAGACTGTAACCCATACTGTGAACAGTGGTGATGGTGTTAATGAAAAATTCACTTGTTAACGCTTTGTTGTAGATTACGCTTACAACGTGATTAAAAACGATCATGAAATATATAACATATATGTCCACGAAGATGAAAAAAATAAGTATACTTATGTAAAATATTGAAACTTTTCATTTCACCACACAGTGGGAACATTGAAATGCTGCATCACAATTGATTGTGAAGTCAAACACAAATGCAAAATTCAATTTGTCTCATACATCTAATTAAATCAACACTCAGAATTAAATAACAGTAAAGTGCAGAGACCGTTACAAACAATGGGACATATGCAGGATCACAAAATGACAAAAAACAGGAAATGAATCCAAGCGCTGTTACAGTCAGGTACTCAGTTCAGACTATGTTATGGGACTCACTGTGCCTAAAACTAATTTCCCATCAAAATCAATATACAGTAGGCGCCTGTTATTGCGGTCGTGTTTGTTATTTGTATTTTGATTCTATTAAACGACAATTTTATTATCCAAAAACAATAGAACTGGTATAGTGTAGCAAAAAGTGTATGCGGGGTACATTGATGTAACACATTGTGTTAGGGCGTTGCAGCCAAAATAATGAAAATGTATACGTATTTCCATTGTGCGCTGCTAAAATATTAGATCCTACATTCTGACGTCCACAGTTTTTAAAAGAATCATTATTTAAAATATTAATTACTTTTATTTCGCCCCGAATTTCAGTTATATTATTGAGGCCGCTTCCAACACCGCATAACGGTTTGTTCTGGTTATTCATCGCACATTTTATAAAACATAGCAAAAGAATATGAAACAATAAATAATACGGCGAATACTGATATGTACCCTCCATGTATTATTGTGTTATCTTGTGTTATGTTCTGTGCTGTGGCTCAAGTGATAGCTTCTGCGGCTTAAAATCTATTCGAGTTACAATGCTGTGAAAGGAGGTGGATATTTATTTCCTTCTACAGACACTGTGCCTATATCTTGATCTGTATTTGTTTTGTGTTTCCTCAAGCTGTATCCTTGCATGCAGCACGCTGAGTACACGATCATAGAACACCCCGCAAGTGTATGTCTATGACTCTAAGGAAAGTGGTGACGGAGATGATGACGAACAAGAAAGTGTCAAAACGAATGAATAAGACAATCACAGAAGGAATTGATTAGAATGTACAGTAATCGAATGAATTAATCAACGAGCTAATAAAGAGCAACGTGATTATGAAATAAATGCATATATGGATAAATTAATGAATAAACTAACTACACCATGTAAATACATGAATAAAAACGTAATTATGTTATATACGAGGACAGAAATTCTTAAGGGGAGAGGATAGTATTTTTTTTAACTTTTTTCCTATTTGGTGTAAAATATTAATTTTTTTATGTAGAGAGCTCATAGCTGTAGCAACTCAACCAAATAAAAATATTTTGAAAAAAAAATTATTTGTGGGCCCAAATTTGAAAAAAATATACACAATGCAGGATTGTACTAAAACCGATATATCTAAACCGTTTTTAAAGATAGATTCAAACAGTTTTTTGCAATGTATTTGCAAAAGCATGTTCTACAAACTGTCTGTAACAGAATTTTGATATTATTCCCTACGTTTGTAAAATAAACAATTAAAATTTAATAACAATTTTCTGATTTCCTTTCTTGCAAACAAACGGACGTATTTTTAAAATGAAATCAATTAACAAAATTCTGTTACAGAGAAAATTTTCCTAATAGTCTAAAGAATGTGTGTTCTAAATTTCGTGCAAGCATCTTTAATACAGTAGTTCAGAAATTATATCCATTTTTGTCTGGCAATGTAGCAAAAAAAAAATGAAGTTACTGGAAACCGATAAAAGCGGGCGTGTGATTTAAAAATCCATAACGCAGGAAGTTTAAAAATGACGTCTCAACATCCGATAAGGGCACAAATACCCACAAAATGTTATGCAAAGCATTCCATACATATCAAAGGGTATTTTAAAGAAAAAAAAATGAAAATTTAATTTACCGGAAACAAGAATAAAAGTGGGTGAGTTATTTAAAAATCCATAACGCAGGAAGTTTCAAAATGGCTACTCAACATCCGATAAGGCCACAAATACCCACAAAATATTATGCTATGCATTCCACACATATCACAGAGTATTTTAAAGAATTTTTTTTTTAATTTACTCATTTTTCACCAAAAAAAAATACCATCCTATCCCCTTAGAAAGATGAACAAATTAATTAATTAATCAATGAAACTCAATCAAGGAATCAATGAAATAACCAAAGGATGAAGAAAAAAATTAATGAATCAAATAAGTAGGCTTCGTGTTCCAGCTACCTAAAGACTGAAGTTAAAGACACATTGAGTATATAGTACGCCGAACACAGGTAATGCAACGGATAAAGTTATAAACAAACAGGTCGTCACTGCGTGTTCGTGGAGTACAGTCAATTCCCGACATTCTGAAACTATAGGTACTAGTAAACACGTTTGAGCCGTAATGTTCATTTTCGTCGTGATCTTTGCGGTGAATAATAACGTGCATTCCTAAGTTACGGAACTTGAACATATGCGGATGTTATTTGAAATGATTTTATATTACAAGAAATTCTTTCAATACCACATGACATTATTGGTGTGTGATGTAGTACAAGATATTTTTTCGTGTTTCATTAGGATATTGCATATCGTTCGCCACTGAAAACCCACTAATTTTGTATGTACTTTTCTAGAAAATCCTAATATGTAGATTATTATTTATTAATAGGGATGTTGGCACTGAACATTATGGTAGGGTAAAAAAATCCAATGCTAAACATCGAATTAATATCTTCTTAATTTTCAGATTTTGATGGTACTGGTTCTTTTGGATTAGCTACATTCAACACACTTTCTGTGTCCTTTGGTATTGCAGTGTCTATCAGTGCACTGTTCCTTTTGTCATTTTTACGTTTATTTTGCACAATTTATATGTAATGTTATCTATACTGACAGTTGAAAATATAGGTTCAAATATCCTCAACTATGTCCTGCAATATTACACACTTGAGCGTCTTACCCAAGGCAATTTACCTCTGTAATGAACCTTCAATCAATCACAAAGATGTACTTATTTAAATAATACGACTAATAAGGCAGTGATCGATGAATCTCACTATGACTGCGTCCCGATTTTGACTTTCTAGAGGAAGAGGGCAGAGGATGTGTAACTATTTTGTATACGAATGTACTTGTACCTGCGTTGTGACGTCACATATACTTCGAATCGGGCAACTTCATTCCATTTTATAGGTAGCTGGAATATGGAGCCTACACATAAGTAGGCTAAATTACTATGGAAATGAATAAACAAATGGATGAGTCGTTCAATTCATAAACAAATATTATGATCTTTAACAAAATAAGAAATTAATTACATGAATGAATGAATTAATTAATAAATTAATCTATCAACGATCAAATTAATAAATACAGGAGTACCAAAACGAACAAACAAATGAATGAATGAATGAAGGGAAGAATGGTTTAATGAACAAGGATATGAATGAATGAATGATTGATTGATTGATTGATTGATTGATTGATTGATTGATTGATTGATTGATTGAATGAATCGATCAAAGGACCAATTAAAGAGTAAACAGATGAATGAATTGAGTAAGTTGAATAACAAATGAGGAAACTGATGTATGAATGGACGAATGAAAATAATAATGAATGGATATATAAACAAATTGATGCATGGTATAACCGACGAACCAAGTGAACAAATGAATATTTAACAGACGAATAACTTACCGAAGAGAATAAACAAATGGGTGATTGACACAACAAATGAGTGAAAGTAAGAATGGATGAATAAATATAGGCTATGGATAAATGATAGAATCGACGAAGGAACGAATAAAAAATTCATAATAAAATTAACGAATGAATGAGAAATTAAATAATAAGTGGATAGGCAAATAATAAGTGAAAATGGATGAAAGGCAGTAAGGGCGAATAAACAAATGCATGAATGATAGAATCGATAAAAAAATGAACGAATGAGCAAAGGAATTATGAAGGAACGGACGTGTGATGAATCATTACCATCGGTTGGTCCAACAAAGTAAGCGACCTGAAGATGATCATTAGATGGCTGAAAACGTTAGTCAAATCCATTCTATATGAATAATAATGTAATAGATTTTTAGCCGTTTACTTTATTTGATAAGTTTGTAGACTAAAAACTATATATAATAAATTCTGTTATAAATATTATATTAAAGGACGAAAGAACGACGAACAAATGAACATAGGATTTTAGCTCCCTGAAGACGTACAGAACTAACTCAACCCACTAACACAAGCCCAACATGCCGCAAGTCACACAGAAGTAACATCATGCAAGACAGTTCCTCTAATGAAAGACCATAAACCCCTCAGACTTATCCGTCTGGCATACTCTGGGTGCTTAGGTCTGAGCTCAGTAAAGATTCAACATCACAAAGACGAAATGGTACAAAAAGAGTGTTGTTCAGTCTCACAAAACATATTAAGAACATCAAATATTGTGGTTTATGAAGCTTAAAGTTTAAACTCAAAGAAAATTATAAATCTAGGGCTGCTGCGATACTGTCAGTAGAAGCTATTTAGTTTAAAGACTATAAAGATTACTGCAAGCACAGAGATGCTAGTAAAAAACCCCTCAAGGAGCTACGAGTTGACCCAGCTTCTATTTAGCGAAATATTGGTTTGTAAATTAGCCAGAAAATTTATTCGCAATGAAAATTAAACGCAACCAGTTTTGTATCCGCTAGTAAACTCTCCGGTGCCTAGAAAATAAACTCGTTCTATGTAATTCATTTTGGTAAACTATTACGATATATTGCTGAGAACTGAATACTACGCAAATGTGCAAGCAATATTTACAATTTAACAAATCATACGCTATTATACGCAATTAAAAGCTATATAATTATATCATGAATATGACATCTATGAATTTACCTTATTTTATATCACAAAAAGTAATGAAAGTTACTCTAAAAATCTCCTCAATGAAACTTTAACATCTGTTGCTTGAACAGTGACATTATTTCTTCATAACAAAACGGTTGACAGTCGCACATAAAATAAACGGGAAAGTACAGAAATGATTACGTTCCTATTTAAGTGGTTTTTATCGTAAAACAAAATGTAATTTTCTTACTAAATTATAGTTCTAAAAATGATAAAATATTACTATATTTACCACTTTTTTTTTACAAGAGTAGGAAAATATGGATGTAGGTTACAAAATGTTTCCATGAAAATATTCATTGATAAGCAAAATCAAAATGCATTTGCAAATTTATCGATCAAAACATAACTTCCGGAAAATATTGCTTTTCAAGACTTCAGTTATTGGATGGAAATTATTGCGTACAAATCCAGAATATATTTATCTGATAATTTTCTCACTGAGAACTGAAGTACCGCTGTACAAAGCTTTATGCAAAAATGTATTTTTACGCATTAAAAATTTAACTTAAATTCTCCCTCTCTGAAGTTCAAAGTAACTAAAACCACGGTTTTACCTTTATTTTTGGTATCTCATCATTAATGCTCTAGTATATTCTTTTTCTCTTAACTCACATTATTAGAGTACTCTTGCTTAAATACAAATTCAATTTGAATTGAAAATAAGTATTAATTTTGTGACTCACCTTAAATATGATTGTGTGGATTCGAATTGAAATTTGAATAGTTCAAATATTTTATATAGGCTAGTTTTTCACACTCTTCTGTAACACATGCACACACAGTTTCCAACATGCACCATTGCTGCAAGAACGTTATCAAAATTTCTCATTGTTTCTACCTCTGCCACGCATATTGGCATGTCTTTGAGGACAGATGAATGAAACTGAACGTAATGTCATTATGAAGCCCCTATCGTGCATTGCGTCTGGAATGTTTTCAACTTTTCACAATAATTTTTATGTCTGAAATACTCTTCTAGCATTCGAATTACAATTTTATATTGCCTAAAAATACATATCCAAGGGGTTGTAAAAAGCTTGTAGGTTTTGGAGGTATAGGTCTAATGTGTGTTTTAATTGTCTTACTGTGTAAAGTATTGTTTACTTCTTCATCAGCAAATATAGTGTCGTCTTTCTGACTACTCGTACTCCAGGAATCCAGAAGTAGTAGTGTGTCTTTCTTAACATCCGGGAGAAATACATCTCCTAACCATCTTCTTACTTGGATTTTTTGTCAGTTTACAGGAACTACTTGCATCGACCACGATATTAAATGGCTTGTCTTTGTCTACACGTTGTTTTACTTTAGGTTCAAATTCCCCTTTCGATTCTTGAAAGCATATGAAGGGTTCAGAGCCATAGTGGGCCAAGCGCCATATATTAAAAACGGCGAAAACAATGGTTAAAATTAAGTGAATATCATAATTCAATGAAAGATACAGAAAATAATATAAAGTATGCACTTCGAAACTAAATGATATGTTAATCTTCATTAAACTATGGTATTTACTTAATTTTAACCCTTATTTTCTCCGTTTTTAATAAATGGCGCTTGGCCCATTATAACTCTGAACCCTTCATATGTAGCCTACAATCATATTCCTAGACTTCCAGCTGCATACCTATGGATTTGGACGGTGTACGAATCAGTGACAGATGCCATGGATGCACTACTACTGTATTAATCTGAGTTAAGAAAAAAATGGCTAGAGAATTAATGCGAGACCTTGATACGGTATCGTGGAACTATGATGATCCGAGTGCGCGCAAGAAGCGGTATAAGTAGCAACGATTTTCAGGTAAATATATTTCGTAAACGAGGATAAAGCGAATTGAACTACTATCACCACGTTTCTTAATGAACGAAAATTAGCTTAAATATGCACTTTCATTAAATTCAAACTGAAGGTTATAAACTCATAGACAAAAAGAGAAATGAAGATATTAGAAAAGAATTGGAAATTCAGAGTCTAAATGAAACAATCATTGAATATAGACAAAGATGGCAAGATCATATACAAAGAATGGATGAAGATCGTATACCACAAATAATAAATAAGTATAAACCTGTAGGTAGAAGAAATGTCGGCAGGCCACGGATGAGTTGTCGGATCAGTTTTCTTGAAGACGGAACGAACCACAAGGCTTATGCCGTGATGAAGATGATGATGATGATGATAATGATGATGATGATAATTAAATTGAAACTCCACGATCTGGGACGGTTTCCTCGTTAGAAGAACTGCGTAATATATAACAAAGCATCTGTTCAATCTAAATATGTATTTTTGTAATAATCAAGACATGTAAAAATGTCGACCAAGGCATAACTATAAAGAAAATCACTTTTTCATAAGTTTGAGACTACTAAAATAATATGTAACTTTCATTTTATATATATGCATTCGTGCTTGGCCCTATTTATCAGATTTGTTTTAAGTGACTAGGTTTTTAATGAACACGATTTGTAGGAAAAATAAGCAATTTTTTTATTCGCTGGGCGTAAAATGAACAAGATAATAACAAGATATTGAAAGGGGTAACAAAGACTTCCTGAATTATTTAAGCTTGGTTTGTGACAAACGTTATCCATGGCTTGATCTATAAGAGAGTCCTACCTTATCGAAGTAGAATCAAGAACTTGGTTGAAACTGTCGGTGCTTACCTGAAACAGAAAGACAAACAATGAGTATGCAGATATCGGAATAACAGAAGCAATTATACCGCACTTTAAAATTCCGCTTGCTTACACAGTATGACGGTTTACGACAGAGGAGACGTGCAGATCTGACAGATTTGCCACACACTGTTGCACTCACAATTAGGGGTGGACAAATTACAATTTAGATGCTAGAGCAACTCCAGTAATTTACAGCTCGGTACCAAAGTACAGATCACAGCATTAGTCGAAAGAAAAAAAGTGTCGCCTTTCCGAGCCGAAGAACCGAGATCAAATTTCAGGATGTACTAATGAAATGAGTTATGGATAAATATAGTTTTAGGGACTGGTTTTCTCGGTCCTTGTTTCTTGTTAATCTATTTTTCTTCTTCTTGCCACAGGCCTTACACACCAATATCAAAAATTTCATTAACAATTTTTATTTTTTATTTCATTTTATTTAGTAACGTGATAACGAACAACATTCATACAGAGACAGTTGAGTAAAAAAAAGTATGCCTACAATGTTCTAAATGGGGGAGAAAGCATTGGTGGAATATTCAGAGAATATGAAGCTTTAACATTATCCATTAGCGATAAAATATATGGCTGGTCAATAACGTAAATTTAACTAGTCCAACAAGTAAGACAATATTCTTCTCTCTCTTTTGTTTACATAAAGACAAAGGTAGATCAAACCTTAGAAACACTGTGCGTTTTTGTATAACTAATCGACTGTGAATGAAATTGAAAGCAGCCTCTTCTGAACAAATAAATCTGTTGCACAAATTAAAATAGTTTTAATGATTTCAAAAATAATTATTTTTATAAATTTGTAGTTTTAACACAACTGTACGCCAAAGATATATACAGGGACATCATTTTATTTTTACTTCAATTTTTATTGTACCTGAGTTTTTTAATGCACTTCACTTCCACTCCCTCTACTAGTAAACTTCCAACCGTCCTCCACACAGAATCAAAGTCGCGTATGCAGTCAAAGTAGCCTTACGGTCATAGTAAACAGTACTGAGTTAGTGAGTATAGTACGTTCCAAAAATATGTTCGCGTTTTCCAGTGACGAAAGAGCTTTCAATATTGAATCATATTTTCGCACAGGTACTGTCGTTCGTTTGCCTACGTCGCATCCCGGTTTCCCCCACTCACTTCTGCTCGCCCCTCTGTAAAGGCTAATGGCTGATATGTCTTAGCTCTTTTCTGAAAACATTAATTTCTGTTACGAATTGGACGTCTACGTAATATTATAAAACTGTTTAAAGTAGCTTAAATAAAAGGGCCTCGTTAAGTAATTAACTGTCACGTGATTTTCTCCCTTTCTACGACCCTGCGACATAACCACTTGGACGGATAGTAGATAGCATGTCTGAGTAATTTTATCTTTTCGGATCGAGCAGAAGTGAAGATTGAATTTACAGTACGTAAGGTAGGTCTACACTTGTATAGAGTAGGTACAGAATTATTTCAACATGAGTTACTAGTCCGAAGGACGAAACTGGTAATTGGAATTAGGTACAATAGTCTATAGTGCGATAATATGCACAAAAGACTAAAGCCTGTATTGAAATGATCGGCCACCATTTTCAAAAATGCGTTTAAATATCCATATTATGATTATTTTTAAATTTAACTTCATTCTCTATATTGTACGCTAATGTGATGTAGACATTATAATATACACTACATAATGAATACATTCGCATGGAGAATTCAGTTCGTGAGTAAAAACAGTTATTGTTAATACAGTACTGTATTTTGATGAAACAAAAACCTAATGAAAATTATCAAACTCAAAATCGCTTTATTTCCTAGTTTACGTAAATGTATGAACTACTTTTCTTCCCTCCTATACCTAGTAAAGTGATTTGTTTGTATTTTACGCCAGTATCATCGAAGTCCAGTCGTGGAAGGGGGTAGCAAACGGTGTTTCCGAATCTCAATCGTCAATCCAAAGGTATAGCCAGGTTAACGTTAGTAAAAATAAAATGATGTCCCTGTACAATTTTTTTTGTGCACAGAATACTACATCTATATATTACTGAAATATGAAAGCCAGCGTTTTTAAGACTTAAATCTAAGTTAATATTTATTTATAAAATGTTGAAGGAAAAGTAGGGAAGCCAGATACTGTCAAAAATGTAAAGTGCGACATTTTTAACTGATCAGACGAAATGAAAATGTTCTACTCTTTATATTTACATTTCTGCGAGTTGTTCTTTCGTCATCCGTCGTAGAAATGTATGAAGATATTCATTCCTGTTTAAAAGATGTAGGCCTACACGAAGAAAATCTTATATCTTGTGTACTGAAGCAAAACAGAAATCCACACTGTTTCTAGTCACCGGTATTCAGAGAATATTTAAAACTTCATATCCATATGCCATTTTCGTTACTGACTATGATGTATTGTACAACATTTGCCACATCATTTCCTCGACCAGAGCTGTTTACAAAATTAGAGAACAAGAAATTTCATAAGAATCTTACGTTATAACGAGAAGTAGACATTAATGGTTCTTATGTCGGTGCTTATTTTATGATCATGTGACATAAATTCTGGAAGATACGAAACAGTCGTTCAATCTTAGGACGGAAGCTACCATAAAAGAATCCACATCCACATTGGTTCGGAACTTTCTGAATCCTTCATCAGCCATCGCTGTAATTTTATATACATAATAATAAAGAAAAATTGAAAGCACTCAACTATACAAGCAGACAGTGAGCATATTCCGAAACACAGATGACCAGAACCCATGTTCTAGGTGGCTGTGCCTGAACAGAGCGGAACAATGTATTGTACGTTCACGTCAACTTCGCTTTTACTGCACATTCCTCATAGAAAGGAAATTTCTTATTCCATCTTCATTTAGGCTATCCCTATTTTTCTTTAATAAAGATTTCTTGATTTTTATGATGATGATAATGATGATGATGATGAACAAGATTATTTCCAGCGCTTTATAAGGCTTTCGTCTCCCAAAAGCAATATTAACCCTGGCTGTTCTTGGAAAGTGATTATAATACACCCTATGAATACGAACGTCCTGTTCTTTCTTCCTATCTTGTATGTTAACATTGCTATCTAATTTCTTCGTTACATGTCTTGTCTCTTAGAGATTTAGCAGTTACTTTTCTCAATGATCCCATCTCTTGTGTTCTGTCTATCACCGCTTTTGTTTCTGGTGCCGTACATAAACAGTGAGTAGTCTTACAGAGTGGAGGAAGATTTAAATTTCATTATTGTTTTCAAGAAACATATATTTTTTATTAAGCCATATACTTTTGTTCTCTAATTACGAGGCATGTAAAAATAAAATAAGTATGCTACATCTTACTTTGCAGAAGACAAAATCGACAGGTGCGTAGCTTTATTATTTGCATATCTTTACGTAGAACTACAGAAAGATAATTTAGTCCTGACAGCTCGACGACGCGAAAGAGGGGAAGTAATAGGAGTAGTGGGGAGAGATCCGGAGTAGAGATAAGGGAAGCGGTCAGTAAAGAAATGCAGTACAGCTTAACTGTACTGGAAACATACCGCTCTACCGCACGCGTGACATCCGATCGCTCTGAAGGGAAGCGACTGACGCCCTTGGCGTAACTAAATGGACTCGCCTGACCCAGGCGCACATTGCCGGCGACTGTCAAACTAAATAATCGTACTGTACGTGTGGATGCTATCACTTGTCGACAGGCGCATAGTTTTACTGTGCTGCACAGTAGAACTACGGGTGAAAAAAGGACAATAACTCAGGGAAACAAGGAGATAACAGAAAAAGGAGAACAAGGGGAAGACAAGAGAGCAAGTGCAATACACGGAGAAGTCGAAGACAAGGAGAGCAAGGGAAACACACGGAAAAGAAATAGAATAGAAGGAGAACAATGAGAATATGTGAGAACAAGGCGAAGACAAGGATAACAAAAGAAACACAAGGAGACAAGGGGAAACACAAGGAGAATATAAGGATAATAAAAGTAATGAAAACACAAGGAAAACAAGAGAAACACAAGAAGAAAAGGGAAAACACAAGGAGAACAAGAAGAATACAGGGATAACAAGGAAAATACAAGGAGAATACAAGGAGAACAGGTGAGAGAGTTGTATTTTTACGTGACGGTAAATTCCCAAGTTACCGGTAAACCATACCTTCTCAAGGGAAGTCGTATCTCTACATCAGAATATTCTACAAGAGGCGAGATTTTTCGATTTTTACAACGGGTCGTAAATGCAGAAACACTTAACTGGAGAACAATAATTCTTGGTAACGGTTCCCTTTCCGCTGTCTTCCCGATCATGGAGCCGATACTTACAGTATACCTCCCTAACGTAAACGATTGTGTACCTATGGCACCATGCAAAAACCCAAAAACCTCGCATCACGTTCAACAAGATGAAAAGTCTAGAATAAACTTACTGTAAAATATTCTACTCATTGAAATAGTAAACTTCTCTTTATTTCCTTGGAAACCAACATAATGAATAGGGCTTATATTACAGCTATATGGGCAACAAGAAAGGACACAAGTTCTTGCTGCTATGAGGGAGGCTTAGGAAGGACTGTGACATGAGGATCAGCGTGACGGCTGTAAGAAATGTGTACCAGCATGAAAATATCGACACTGGAGCATTAAGAGGACTGATACCTCCAAGCGCTGAAATTAAGGTCAGGGCTTATCTACAGCAGCGACTCATTTTCAAGAAGGGGAGGATGGATGCGACATCACACAAAACACGGAGAGTGCTTCAAGACCTCAAGGATTTGATAAACCGTGTGTAAAGTAGGTAGAGAGATAAAATTACTATGAAAATAAATAAAAACGCAAACAACAGAACCGGCAACAAGAAATGCAAACGGTACAAGGACGGTGCTTCGTACTTGCGTAACATAATTCAGGCACGTACTTACACTCTTATCAGTATCACGTGTCATTCTTACAGCTCTTATAGCAGAGCGTATCTTAATTTTTCACCTGTATTCAATTCGCAATAAATAACGCTTCTGTATTAAAATGTTGAAACAGAAAATCTTAAACCAAATACTTAGTAGCATTAAACCAAACTATCTTAAGTGAGTCAATATAAGAATCGTTTTCGGCCGTAATCAAAATAAACAGACTCAACAATCCAGCTATAAGAGTATTATTAATCGAGGACAGTAAGTGACGAATTATAGACATTGTAAGGAAAATCACACTGAATTATGCTAAAGAAATATAAACGATGACTATTTAATTATATTGTCTTCAGAAGAACAATCTGGGATTCCGAACCTCATGTTCAGACTTTTTTGACATTTCGGAACAATTTACAAGTTACATTATCAGTGTAGTTTTACCGAAGACCTAAATGATCGTGTGTGTGTGTGTGTGTGTGCGTATGTAAAAAAATTAAATTATAGGTTACTGAACGACTCTCGCAACTGCAGAGGTTATATTAGCGTCGCCGGTGTGCCGGAATTTTTGTCCCGCAGGAGTTATTTTACATGCCAGTAAATCTACTGACATGAGCCTGTCACATTTAAACACACTTAAATGCCATCGACCTCGGCCGGGATCGAACCCGCAACCTCGAGGATAGAAGGCAAGCGCTATACCAACTGCTCTACTGAGGGCGACTGTATGTATGTATGTATGTATGTATGTACGTATGTATGTATGTACGTATGTATGTATGTATGTACTGGGTTATTTTACGATAATACCGGTGAAATGAGTCCGGGGTCCAGCACCGAAAGTTACTCGTATTGGGTTGAGGGAAAACCCCAGAAAAAACCTCAACCAGGTAACTTGTCCCGACCGGGATTCGAACCCGGGCCACCTGGTTTCGTGGCCAGACGCGCTGACCGTTACTCCACAGGTGTGGACTGTATGTATGTATGTATGTATGTATGTATGTATGTATGTATGTATGTATGTATGTATGTATGTATGTATTACGAGTAGTATCAATACTACAATTACAATTGCAATTATTGTTGTATTATTATACTTATCGTTGTGCTAACCTTTTATTACCTAATCGCTGTTTCTTAGCACAATAATATGAATAACAAATAAAAATAAATGAACAGACCATTAATTTTTTTGACTAATGGCAGGTACTTGACTTCACCCACATGAAGCCAGTTATGTAGACCAATTTACCGACAGAGTCGTTGCCCAGGGTGCGCCATAGGAGACTGGTCTACGCTACACCCGCGATGATATGAGATAATTATGGAGATTTGTTCGAATGCCACAGGGGAACCGGAGTTCCAGAAGAAAACCCCTGTGTTACCTGGACAATAGGCTTGCCCAATACAAGTTATAAATCGGAGGTCCATAGGATTGTAAATCCAGCGCTCTAGCCACTAGACCACCATGTAGGCCCAGGATTATTAAATCTATCATAATATTCAACAATCTGGACGATCTACCTTATATATTATTTGAATTCAATTGAAGATACGAATTTCTTTATTGACAAACTACTTTTCTGGCTCTCTTTTGAACTCATTTATTATTATTATTATTATTATTATTATTATTATTATTATATAACAAATACCATTTTAAATAATCCGGACACTATACAGCACACACAACTATAATCATTCCAAAACAATACTATAGGGACTGAGCTTCTGGTTCTGTTTTCAGCAATGAGTAAAGCCATTACCTGAGACAACACAACACAAAACTAGGTAGGTATGGCAGATAAATCACCATTTGTTTGCCGTGAACAAAACACGGTTACGTTGATTTCTTCCCCAAAATGTTTTCACTAGAGTCCCAGCGTAAAACGACAGAAAGATAAAGTTTCATTTATTTTCTCTGTCTAGATCACATTTTGCCGAATAGTCGAGGCGTATAAAAAGAGATGAGTGTGCGGATCTTCTATTCTCACCTTTCTACACGTTTCACGTATGAAAAAGAAAGCCTGACAAATTCTGACAAGTGTATAAATATCAACTGAAATAAAAAAGAAGTGGTAGAAGGAAATCGACTCCGCTGGCGACGATATAGCGGCCTGTCCTGTTTGGTCTTCCACATATTTTTTTCCCCCTTGTGTCAGATCGATTGACGCCGGCCTGAGAGAAGCTGGAAGTTGCTACAGTTCTCGCTGCCAGCCTAAAGCCAAGACTTTGTTCTTCCCCTGTACTGACAGCTGCAGCATATCGTGTCAGCTATCTCCACTTCGAATCTCAGTCCGTGTCTTTTTAGTGATAGTAATGGGAAAGATTCTCAACAAACAGCAGGCATTCGATCCCGCGCATGTTTTTTGAGATCTGTGGTGGAGAAAGTGGCATGTGACAGACCTTTTTCCAGTATCTTAATTTACTTTATGCTCGACCATGCCGAAATGTAGTAATTATACACCTGGTAGCAGACCTTTAATGCATGTCATTAAAGTACACCTACTCATTAAAGGTCAGGTCTTTCAGCCAATGACAACTCAGGTTACAACTGTTCAGCCAATGACAGGTCAGCTTTCTACAGTTATAAAACCGCAAGTATCGATTATTCTCGGATATGCAATCGAAAGAGAATTAGCGAAAAGTCACGGAGGCTGGAAATCCAATACTGTCGCAGAAGGTTATGTTCTGTTACTATAATAATTAGCGTTAATTGTAAATAATATTCAAAAATTCAATTTGTCATCTCGTTTTTCAATGTCTAATTTTATTTCAATGTTATCTCTGTAGGTTCTTATGGCCTAGCAAGGTCAATGTGCACATCTGTTCCTCGGAAAAAATCAATACTTTCGCGTCTGCGCACATCTCACAACATACGGGACATTGCTCCAGGTCAGATACAATAAAATTAATAATATCAAGTTAGAAATATGGTCGAGCATAAGAAGTCGTATGAAACTCGCCTATAATGGTAATTAAGAAGCTCGTATGAAAATTATGAAACTCGCTTGCGCTCGTTTCATAAATATCCATACTCACTTCTTAATTACCTTCATTATAGGCTCGTTGCATAATGTACTATTATATTTTCATGCATTCATTAATTCATTATACATTTTTGCCATAAAATCATACCGTCTCTTTAGTTGAAACACTTTGCTAAATAACAATTATTAACTGGCAATTACAATCACATCATCATGACTTTCACACCATAGCCACCACCACCACCACCACCACCACCATCAATGTTATGTTCATTATCTTAACCAAACTTATTGCCTTTTGATTATAATATCCTTTACATCGTCATAGTCACCATCTTTCCTTTAGCATCAACGACATCATAATTTTCTTGTCCCCCATAACCATTTTGTTCTTTTATTTTTCAACTTCATAATCACTGTCTTCCTTTTCGTATCAATTAATTATCTTTGTGTCCCGCGTCGTAGAATCGTGATCTAAGGCAGCGGTCATCAGAACACTGCACTCTTGGGCTAGCGTCTTTTACCCGCGAACAAGACACTGCCCTGCTGCTGGCTCCCTATCCCTTGTGCACGACGGAGTATATTTCCTTATCCCCCATGCACTCTACCCATTTCAGCGAGTGCTGACGACCACTGATCTAAGGCATCATGTCTAGGATTCATGTTATAGAATGCGCACTGAATCGAATCCTCAAGGAGAAGGAATTTTCTCACGAAATTTCGGCCACTGTATATGGGAACGGTGCCCACCCAGCATCATTATGAATTTGGGGAGCTATGAAATCTGATGTTCTCCTTCCCCAGCTCTTTTTAGTTTATATATTGACGCAGTCATAAAAGAATGGCAAAGTGAACTTAGACGTAATTTTAAAGTAGGAAATAGGGTTTTAAATACAATAGTGTTATAAGCATCCGACAAGAAAAATTGTGCGCAGAAACCAGCGGGCGTGACTGTCTCGCGCAGATGACGTATGCTCCCGTTCCCAGAATGCTCTCACGCCTACTGCAGGGAAGGGGGTAAGAGGGGTATAGCATGCGCGCCGCGAGGAGTCCGAGCTGAGTTTTGCTTGTAGGACACCTATAGGCCTAGCAGACGATCAGGTGATGTTGACAAATAATGAGAATGAGCTTCAGTTAGTCTCTTACCAGCTCATCAATACAGCTCTAAAGTATAAGCTGGAAATCTCAATAAAGAAATCAAAAGTGATGGTTTTCTACGAAAACACCCCAGAAGATTAAAATAATATTAAATAATAAGATTTTGGAACAAGTTAATCACTTTCATTATTTGAAGTGTGATATTACATATGAAGAAGACGAGGACGTAAGAAATAAACTGGGAAAATGTCAATATATGTTCTAATAAAAGACATATAGAGACTGCAGAAATGAGATGTAGCTGGATACACGCGACGGGATGATATAAGGAATATTTTTATTAGAGATGAATTAGGAATTTTTTAACCTGAATGAAAAAATAGAAGGGAAAAAGGGAAAAAAGGGTAAAAAGGAAATTGGCACGATCACATCCTTCGGATGGAAGATGAAAGTCTGACGAAGATAGTACTAAACTACAAACCATTTGGATATCGTGATGTGGGTCAGCCTAGAAGGAGATGGAAAGATGACTGGATATGAACCTGTGGTCGGAATGGATCTATTGGTCCATCTTGTGGTTGATGATGATGATGATGATGATGATGATGATGATGATGATGATGACGACGACGACGATCAGACATGCTAACCGTTATTCCACAATGGTGGACCAATACGGATAATAATGATAATGATAATGACAACGAAGATAGCGGCTTAGAAAGCATTAGTAGAATTTATTATGGAAGAAAAATCAGAGTGTTCTGTGAAAACGTGTTCCAACCCTGCCACCAATAAAATAAAACCAATAAAGAAAGAACTGTCGATTTATAGCAAATAAGTAAAATAGATGTTGTATCATTTCACGTAAGAATTAATGATCATGCTACTTTTGCAAGGCCAAAACACCGCGTCCTTTCAAAATTAATCAGTGGGCTGATACCTCACATTCATACACAAGAAGAGATGTTTTTGATAAAGTTGGGAGAACAATCTTGCTATCATTTTGTACACTGACACTCAACACGTACTTTAAATTAAACTATGGGTCGATAAACAGAGTGTTTACGGATTATTGCATATCTTGTTAAAATAAAACTCTAAAATGGAAGAACTTCAATAAAGGCCATTGTACGGAGTTGATAATAATCTATTTTCTCTCTGCTTCTTCCTGAAAAACTGGCAACAAAGGAGAAATAAAAAAAGGGAGCAGTATATAAAATTCCTGCAGGATCTATACTAGCAGAATTCTTTCGTCCCACATATAGGTAAAAGTTGTGTTGATAAATCCTCCAGAATGCCAAACCAGCATCCGGCAGCCACGTCTATTGTAGTTAGAAAAATATCAATGCTAGTAAGCTCACTTCCATACAGGGGACGTAGAGGAGAAGAAATCAATAGAGCTACTGGAAAATAGACATTCTGCCGGTCGGCTCTTAGGAGACGGTTGTGCTTCATTCCGACCAAGATACCCGAAAAATAACAATGAATCCCAGTACGATAAACGCGGGATTAGTAGCAACTTTTAAATTGTGAAGTGGACTCCAAATCCATATTTCCGCAGTCTGCCTCCACAATATATTGTAGTAAATTAACAAGAAGTAGATGTACAGGGACATCATTTTATTTTTACTTCAATTCTTATTGTACCTGAGTTTTTGAATGTACTTCACTCACACCCCTTAACTAATGAAGTTCAACTGTCCTCCACACAGATTCAAAGTCGCATATGGTAAAAGCACTGAGTTAGTGAGTATAGTACGTTCCAGAAATATGTTCGCGTTTTCCAGTGACAAAAGAGCTTTCAATATTGAATCATATTTTCGCATAAGTACTGTCCGTTTGCCTACGTCGCATCCCGATTTCCCCCACCTGCTTCTGCTCGCCTCTCTGTAAAAGCTGGGTTGTCTTAGCTCTTTTCTGAAAACATTAATTTCTGTTAGGAATTTAGGACGTTTATGCCTACGTAATATTATACAACTGTTTAAAATAACTTAAATAAAAGGGTCTCGTTAAGTAATTAACTGTCACGTGATTTCCCCCCTTTCTACGATCCTGCGGCATAACCACTTGGACGGACAGTAGATATGAGTCTGAGTAATTTTATCTGTGCGGGTCGGGCAGAAGTGAAGATTGAATTTACAGTACGTAAGATACTCTTTTATAAGGTAGGTACAGAATTATTTCAACATGAATTACTAGTACGAAGGACGAAACTGGCAATTGGAATTAGATGCAATAGTCTATAGTGCGATAATATGCACATTAGAACTGAAGCCTGTATCGAAATGAACAGCCACCACTTTTAAAAATGTGTTTAAATATTCATATTATGATTATTATTCAATTTAACTTCTTTCTCTATATTGTACGCTAATGTGCTGTAGGCAGTATAATATACACTGCATAATGAATACGTTCGCATGGATAACTCAGTTCGTGAATAAAAACACTTATTCTTAATACAGTACTGTATTTTGATTAAATAAAAACCCAATAAAAATTATCGAACTCAAAATCGCTATATTTCCTAGTTTACGTAAATGGATGAACTACTTTTCTTCCCTCCTATACCTAGTAGAGTGATTTGTTTGTGTTTTACGCCAGTATCATCGAACTACAGTCGTGGAAGATGGTAGCAAACTGTGTTTCCGGTTCTCTAAACGTATAGCCAGGTTAATATTAAAAATGTTAGTAAAATAAAATAATGTACCTGTACTTATACAAATATGGCATAAATTTAATAAGATAGCGACACGTTCACCTATATCAATCCATAATTTCGCGTTCAACAGATGCTTTCGTTTCAGCTACATAGTCTACTTTGATTGATGAGATGATGTTTATCCTTTATTTCTAGTTGAAGAAGAAAACAATACTGAATTAGTAAAAGTACTCTGCCGATAACATTTTTGAAAACATAAAAAATCCTTACAAAATTTCGAAGACTGAATTTACATTCGTCTTCAGGGGGAAAAATAAGGCCATCTCTAGAGTAAAAAGAAAACAGGACTAAGGAGAAACATCAACGTCGCAGATGAGATTCCAACTCATAACCTCAGCTACTTTGCAGCGTTAAGACTGCGCTAAAGCCTGTACGCAATTCTACGGCCGATAATGGATATGGATTTTTTCAGCTCTGATTACTTATACTTATCTATGTTGTTTGCTTTGTATGTCTCATTTTAAGTTACGTCAACTTAGGTTCATCTTGACTTGGGTTAGATTGCTTTGAATTGGCTTGACTTGGGTTAACTTAATATTAGAGGAGAAAAATTCGTCCCGGCGCCGGGGATCGAACCCGGGTCCTTGGTTCTACATACCAAGCGCTCTCACCATTGAGCTACGCCGAAGTCCAATCCACAGCACCGTATCGAACTCCCCTCCTCCAGTGTTTTTCCCTTTGTGGCCTGACTCCAAGTTGGACATATATGCTGATATTTTATTAAGTCAACTGCCATTATACAAGGAGCGCACTCAGTTGAGTGACTTCGTGACTGGGATTCCACATAGCGCTTGGTATGTTCAACCAAGGACCCGGGTTCGATCCCCGGCGTCGGTGCGAATTTTTCTCCTCTAATATTAATTGTTACCGTAACAAATATATTCTGTAAGACCAAAAAATAATCTTTACTAAATTGAGTTAACTTAATTTGGCCGAGACTGGTTAAGACTCTATTAGTTTCAGGTTAATCGTATTGAATTTACTTGGCATGGACTGAGTTAGTTTGGATTGATTAAGGACTATTTCGGCTTGGACTAGATAGGCCTATATCTACCAATTTTTGTTTGGTTTGAGTTGAAACGAAATGAGTTGGACTAGACTAGATCGGAACTGTTCTGATTCCGTCTGGCCCTATCTAGAATTGGCTTGGGCGTTTGCGTGAATTTACTTTACACTCTTGTTAAAAATTAACTTAAGATTTAACAAGCATTCAGGAACATAGACGGAGAAAAAATGGTTGAATATTCATTCCATTTGTAAAAAAATGCAGTTTGTGTTTTACTCTGATTTATAACTTAATTTTCGTGCATTTTAATTTATGTAAAACACATTCCCTTTGAAGACTCGACAGAATTTTACGTCAGCAGACGTAATAGGAATATTCTATACAGAAACTCGGTAGAAAATATTAAATAAAGGAATAAGTCATGAGTATCTTAACTTAATTTTCTCTGTACACAGTCAAACGCACTACTATAGTATCTTAAGGTAATATAACACCAGGTTCTTAACACACACAGATTAAACAGAAAGCTCAGCGGATATCAAGTAGAAATAACTAGCTTCATTAATAAATAATACGAATATCTTTACGAATGAATTGAACAGGTTACATCAGCTGCTTGTCTATGCGGATGACGTGAATATGTTAGGAGAAAATCCACAAACGATTAGGGAAAATACGGGAATTTTACTTGAAGCAAGTAAAGAAGTAGGTTTGGAAGTAAATCCCGAAAAGACAAAGTATATGATTATGTCTCGTGACCAGAATATTGTACGAAATGGAAATATAAAAATTGGAAATTTATCCTTTGAAGAGATGGAAAAATTCAAATACCTGGGAGCAACAGTAACAAATATAAATGATACTCACGAGGAAATTGAACACAGAATAAATATGGGAAATGCCTGTTATTATTCGGTTGAGAACCTTTTATCATCCAGTCTGCTGTCGAAAAATCTGAAAGTTAGAATTTATAAAACAGTTATATTACCGGTTGTTCTTTATGGTTGTGAAACTCGGACTCTCACTTTGAGAGAGTAACATAGGTTAAGGGTGTTTGAGAATAAGGTTCCTAGGAAAATATTTGGGGCTAAGAGAGATGAAGTTACAGGAGAATGGAGAAAATTACACAGCACAGAACTGCACGCATTGTATTCTTCACCTGACATAATTAGGAACATTAAATCCAGACGTTTGAGATGGGAAGGGTATGAGTGAATCCAGAAATGCATAGGCCGATAGTGTTAGTTGGGAGGCCGGAGGGAAAAAGATCTTTAGGAAGGCCGAGACGCAGATGGGAAGATAATATTAAAATGGATTTGAGGGAGGTGGGATATGATGATAGAGAATGGATTAATCTTGCTCAGGATAGGGATCGATGGCGGGCTTATGTGAGGGCGGCAATGAACCTTCGGGCTCCTTAAAAGCCAGTAAGTAAGTAATCAAGTAGGTAAGTAATTAAGTAAGTAATATCTTTAAGAGCAATACGCTTTATCTCCATGTCAGAACAAACTACATAAATAAATGTCAGGACATCTACTGGTATTGTTCGTCCATCCTATAATTGCAGCAATATATACGAGAGCAACATCTATACATACCAACCACAGATTTTATACAAATCCTAACACTATCCAAGCACGACACTTTTTTTTTTAATTTTATGAATAACGATGTACACGAAGTAAAATTTCTTATAAAGCATATCAAGCAACACCGGTACATGCCAATGACAGTCTTCTATAAGTCGTATCAACACCTATCACATTTATCATGTTTTTTTTTTTTTCATAGATCCTCTCATTTTCCACGTATATTAACCACAGACCATTTATAATCTCTATAGGTACTCATGGATCTCAACTATAATTTTCTCTAAATTATATCAACATACATGCATGCCTGCTACAAATTTTGAATGAATCTTACTCTACTCATATAAATTACAGTTAGATAATAATTACTATCAATATTTATATAATTATTTATAAATCCCATGGAAACCTATACACGCCAGGCACAGTTTATTTTATCAACGACCATTGATTTCGAAATAAAATTTTATAAATACTATCAACTTTCATTCATGAGTTTCTCACAATCATAAAGACGGACACGCATTCATTTCAAATTTCTATCACCATTCACGCATACGCATGACAACAATCACAGAGACGAACACAGTTTTCCACAATCATAGTGACAAACATGCATTCATTTCAAGATTCTCTCCATATTGATTATTAGAGTTTCTCACAATAAGGGAAACGAAAATGTATTCATTTCAAACTTTTATCAACAGTCATGCATCACAACGACAGTTCTTTTCACAATCACAGACATTAATATATATTTGTTTCAGAGTTGTCAACATTCAAGCTTTAGAAATCTTAGTTTCAGAAAGTCACAGAGATGAACATTCATTTCAAATTTACATCGGCAATCATGCAACAACCACAATTTTTTTTTACAATCACAAGATCGAACAGCCATTTATTTCAAAGTTCTGTCAATATCGATGTATGAAAAAAAAACACAGCTTTTCACAATTACAGTGACAAACGCGCATTCATTTTAAAGTTCTCTCAGCATAGGCCTACATACACTTAGCGGCAAAAAGAATGGGCCGGCCGACAATTTCCAAGTTCCAGAGACATAACATTGCGCATGCTCGTCTCGTCAAAGCCGTAGTTCACTAGGTAACACATATTAAACCATTTAAATTTGCTGTATTTTGTTTAAGAGTCTAAAATATATAATAAAATTGAATGGCGGGTTGATTCTAGATACATCAGGGCCCTTGAAAAGTGAAATAATAATAAAATTGATAAATACAAAATCAACCGGAGCGAATATGAACAGGAAAACCACGTATTATGCCGAACTGATATTAACAAGTCACAGTAGCGTAAGTCGTTACGGCATTGGTCTATTAAACAAGTTAATAGTAGTAGCTCAAGGTTCGAATCTTCCCCAATATTCTTTTTTTAATTACAAATTTGCCATCATATGTGTCTCGCAAAGCTATAATTATGTGGCGATATCTCTTATAATATGCCCAAAGTCTAATAAATAATAAACTTCCCTCTCTCTTTCAAGCAATACTGCTATCTGTTAATACAACGGAAAACGATATCCAGAAGGAACACTTTTCTTCCAGCAGCATAATCATCCCATACACACCGCCAACCGGATTCAAAGATGGTTTACGAGGAGGCGTGAGTCGACCCAGTCGACTGGCCTCCAAATTCACCAGATATGAATCCGATTCAAAATTTGTGGGCTGCAGTCAAAAGGATCCTACGCTCTAATTGGGCAGAACAACCACCCGTTCGGACACCTGAGGATTTGTGGGACAGAGTTCTAGATGCGTGGGAGGAGATGGCCAAGAATTTAGACCTGTTCCATAATCTTGTGGACTCCATGCCGCGCAGAATGAGGGCAGTTGTTGACGCAGGTGGTTTGTGGACGAGATACTAGTCCCCATCACAGGCCTTGTTTTGTTAATATATTAAAAAATTGTTTGTTTTTTAAATGTAGTTATTTATTTGTGTTTGATATGCGTCCGGTTTTTTAGGATGTGAAACAAGTATTTTCGTTTATACAGGCCAGGTCTCACCTATTAATAGCCAACAGGTGATGGGCAATAATATTTTTACAAGGCAGGCATAACGAAGTTTATTAACAAATGCCATTTCCCATTTAAACTAATAAATTAAGTAAAAGTTAAAATAAAAAAATAATAATTTTACCGTACCGGGAGGCGAACTCACAACCTCTAGAACGGATGTCAGACTTCTTACCACTGGGCCACACACTGCTCGTAAGGTTTACTACATTATAGACGGATGACTTTCAATGAAGAGACACCACAGCAATGCCTTGCAGTGGGTTACGTTTACACGAGTGAACCGCGCGACAGAACTTAGCATTTCTATCGACCAAGAGTCGGCCCATTCTTTTTGCCGCTAAGTGTACTTCATAAGCTACTAGAGTTTTTCAAAATAACAGAAACGAATATGTATCCATTTCAAAGCTATAACAACATTCATGCATGACAACCACCGCTGAATCACAGTCTAGTATATACAGTCACGAAGCTCAATACGTAGGAAATGTGCATCCATAGATAGTTGCTAACCATTAGGATCGCTACTATCGCCTCATCACAGACAATGCGAAATAGTACCGGAACAGTCTATTGTTCCTAGTACCCTCAACTACTCAAGCTTCGTGACTGTTTACACTAGACTGTGGCTGAATCGTGAATTGCAGAAACCCTACATGTCCATTTGAGTGAATTTTTCAGGAGGCACAAAAACCGATTACCTTCAATAGCGTTTGATATTTTGAAGAGACTATTTTTTTTTCTTCTTGAAGCATAATAATAAGTTCTAGTGTTTAACAAACGTGAACTTCAATTTTTTTCTTTTGTAGCCTACTTTCAGGAAAAATATCTAAATTGCCTGGATATGTGGAGTTTCTGCAATTCACGACTAGTAACAAGTTTAAATATTTAAAATACCTTTTAGGTGAAGACTGAGAAGAACAATTTTCTTTATCTTATAAAGAGCTTTAAATGTATAAGGAATTGAAAAAAAGTACACAAACATACCAAAATGCAAAATTATGTGTAGAACTAATATAACTCTTCAAAATTCCTTTAATCCTATAAATAAAAAAGGAAAATGAATTGAATTTTTTTGTTTAGTTTCTAAAAACTTCCACATGTCCTGGACTTATGGTGTTTCTGAAATTCACCGCAACTTATTGTCGCTGTGAAATATACACCGAGCACTTAACATGTGGGATTTCTGCATCAATTGAAAGGCCTATGTATGAATATTACAACCATATGAAAAACTGAATTTGAGAAAAAAGCGTAACTTGTGGATTTCTGCAATTCACGATTCAGTTTTTTTTCTTTCTTTCCCCCCATAATAGTGATGGACACGTATTCGTTTCAGAGCTCTGACAACATTCATTTATCAAAGCCTCAGTCTTCTACATTCGCAGAGATGAACATAATTTCAAACTTACGTTCAGTATCCACGCACAACGAAACACAGTTCTTCACAATCAAAGGATTTAACATAAGTTACATTCATTTTCGATGTTCGTCAATATCAGTCCGTACATGATTACTACAGCTGCTTTATATAACAATAGAGATAAATAAGGATACATTTCTAACCCCTACAGAACATCTCGTCGAACTAGAAGAAAACGAGCTCAAGAGAGGAACCGTAGTAGCCTACTCTTGATAGCCCTCTGAAAACCTTGTATTCATGGCCAAGCGTCGTGTATAATATTTAGGGGCAGCACGTTTCTAGAGGTCTACTGCATGTTGTTCGCCACAACGGCAACTACTTAAAATATATGCGTGTGTGTGCTTATATGGTGTGTCCGCATAACATTATGAATGATACAATTCGAGCTTCCCCTTCGATTATGTACCCACCGCATATCGTAACTCTGAACAATTACTAAAAGATATATAGTGGCCATTCGTTAAGTTGGTATTACCACACTGGGATATCTCCGGCACACACGTGCCCTCTCTACATACAGCAAATTACAGCACGTATTAAGCAGAAAGAGAGAGAAGACCCTACTTGATTACAAGGAACCTATGCAACGTGTAACACAAGGTACTGCACAGCTTAAACTAACAACTGAATATGTATAACAATTAAAAATAAAACAATTAATTCTAAGGCCGACTAGCATTCAAATTTTCTTCAGAATATTGTTTCCTGTAATTTCTTCAATATAAGACTTTTGAATAAAATTACTCCGCGGTTCGAGTGTTGTCAGGCTTGCACTCAATTTCACGGGTTCAAATCTAGCCAAGGAGAATGGATTTTCGAGAAGTATAAAATATTTAACATTTTATCACAGTCTAGTACAGTATACTAGTCACGAAGCTCAATACGTAGTACTGTCTTCCTCCGACGAGTTTAGCGCTGGGACCTGAGGTATTCTTGCCATTGGTGCGGGGGGGGGGGGGTTGCAGGTAGATTCTTTTGTTGCTACAGCCAAGCCAAGCCGAGCCGAGAGGAGTGGGAAGTATTAATCGTCCAAAAATATGCAGTCTTCAGTTTGTAGTAGTGTGTGAATATTTCATATACATATTGTTTACCTAGGCCTATATGGTTTTGTTATTAATATTAAATATATTGTTGCAATTTTTGCTCAAACATCTTCCTGATGTTAGCTATGCTAATATTATATGAATTACTCACATTAAATATTTCACCGTTACAAGTCATTTTTAAGGAAACATGCTGTGGAAAAGTTTTTGGTTTTATTCTATTGGAATTTTAGAATATGTGTGATTGGTATCGTGAAAAACAGATTCCTATAATGTTATGCGAAAATCATTTGTTGGTGATATCTTAAAATGCAAATCAAGTAGTTTTACTTCTCAAGTGAGTTCAGCAGTACAGTATATTTAAATTGATTACTTTACAAATTAAATTCAATTCTACTAATCATTAAATTTTATAGTATGATTCTTCTTTTCATTTATATTATTGTAGTTGTATTATGATTTTTCTTTTTATTTATTTTATTGTATTTATATTTCTGGTGGTGTGATGGCCTTAACTTCACCAGAATAAATAAATAAATAAAATTTTCTACAATACTTTCCTTCTCTGAACACATAAGTACGAATGGTTGTATCTCTATCTCGCCAAAAGTACGTTAGAAAACTAATAGGCATACTGCTCTCGTAAATTGGGCGAATGTTTTCAGTATGATTGTACTTCCTTCCAGATTGCCGCTGTCACTGTTTCCTCCCACTCCAGTACCGCGCTAGACTAGTCGGAACCGCATTCCTCTCAGCTCTAAACTCCTCAGAGGATGACAGTAAATATGCATCCATAGATAGTTGCTAACTACTAGGATTGCTACTATCGCCTCATTACAGACAATGCGAAATACGTACAGGGACATCATTTTATTTTTACTTCAATTTTTATTGTACCTGTGTTTTTTAAAGTACTTCACTCCCACCCCTTCTACTAATGAAGTTCAACCGTCCTCCACACAGATCCAAGACCGCATATACAGTCATAGTAGCCTTATGGTCATAGTAAACAGTACGTTCCAAAAATATGTTCGCGTTTTCCAGTGACGAAATAGCTTTCAACATTGAATCATTTCCGCACAGGTACTGTCGTCTGTTTGCCTATGTCGCATCCCAGTTTCCCCCACCAGCTTTTATTCGCCAGCTAGTGGCTGGGCTGTCTTAGCTCTTTTCTGAGAACATTAATTTCTGTTGGAAATTGGACGTCTACGTAATATTATACAACTGTTTAAAATAACTTAAATAAAAGGGCTTTGTTAATTAATTAACTGTCACGTGATTTCCTCTCTTTCTACGACCCTACGACATAACCACTTGGACCGACAGTAGATAGTATGTCTGAGTAATTTTATCTTTTCGGATCGACCAGAAGTGAAGATTGAATTTACAGTACGTAAGGTACTCTTTTATAGAGTAGGTACAGAATTATTTCAACATGAGTTACTAGTACGACGGACGAAACTGGTAATTGGAATTAGGTACCGGTACAATAGTTTATAGTACGATAATATGCACATTAGAACTAAAGCCTGCATCGAAATGAACGGTCACCATTTTAAAAAATGTGTTTAAATATCCATATTATGATTATTTTTCAATTTAATTTCATTCTCTATATTGTACGCTAATGTGCTGTAGGCAGTATAATATACACTGCATATTGAATACGTCCACATGGATAGCTCAGTTCGTGAGTAAAAACACTCATTGTTAATACTGTACTGTATTTTTATTAAACAAAAACCTAATGAAAATGATCAAACTCAAAAGCGCGATATTTCCTAGTTTACGTAAATGGATGAACTACTTTTCTTCCCTCCTATACCTAGTAAAGTGATTTGTTTGTATATTACGCCAGTATCATCGAACTCCAGTCGTGGAAGGGGGTAGCAAACGGCGTTGATCCAGAGGTATAGCCAAGTTGATATTAAAAATGTTAGTAAAAATAAAATGATGTCCCTGTAGTACCTGCACAGTCTATTGTTCCTAGTACCCTCATAAACTGAAGCTTCGTAACTGTATATACTAGACTGTGATTTTATTTACTGACGATCAGATCATCCTAGTCAATTGGGAACAAAAATGAACTGTAATGAAGAAAATCAATTCAAAATTGTGCAATAACAAAACTAATATACAGAAGAATAATTTTGGAATTTCCAATTTTGGGTTGAGACGAAATATATCTGACGTTTCGTAACTAATTACAGGCTCCACAGCACAGCTTCATTTCTTATTCTGTCTGTCCATTTCAACGCTCCATCCTTCTCCATATCCACATTAAAAATTTCGAATGCTGCTTCAAGAGAAACGACTAGAAATATTTGAAATGTGGATATGGAAAATAATGGAGCGTGTGAAATGGACGGGGTTTCATGAAGTCGGTCCTAAGTACCTCTTTTATACATGAGCCGGTCCCCAATGATCACGTGGGCTCGCTCTCGTCCAGGTATAAACATTTTCCTTCCCATTTTATGCAGACTTAGGACTACTAGCACTATTATTGCTGGTATGGTTCAAAATGTTTTATACAGAAGCTTACTTGGTGCAGAGTCAAAAAAGAAAAGAAAAGGTGCCTATGGTAAAATCTAATAAAATTGTGAAAATATGGTCATAATTTGTCTAGCTACAGTAAATCAGGCATGGTCCTAGGTTCAAAATTGTTCAACAATGTACCTGAAAATATTAAACAAATCAAAGAGAAAAGATTATTTAGGAAATTGATGAAAGAATATTTAGTCACACTATGTCCTTATGATAATAATGGTGTTAGAAATGTTCTAGCATAATGTATATTCAATATTGTTTTTACTTGATATTTTAGTTAAATTTTTATATTATTGTATTTTAAAATTGTGACTTGTCTTATAAGTTATAACCTTTGGTTTTTTAAGGACAAATAAACATCTATCTGTATTAGTATATGCCTCTTCTAGGAGACACAGGAAAATATATATGTCCTTTATGTACTCAAAACGAAAACACAATACACATTATACTATCTTGCCCAGAACATGAAAGAACAAGGAAAATATTTTTATTGAGCCATTAACTAAAACTAGACGTAGAAATAGCGTATAGGAAATTATATAGAATAGTAAACGGAAGAAAACTGAAAGAACTCGGAAAATTTTTGTTTACAGTAAAGAAAAATGGGAAGGGAGACCTAGGGTATAAACATTTATATAAATAAGATATAGTAATTAAAGCAAAACAGTTTTTGTTAAGAAATAACTAAATGATTGTATGCGTAGTATATAGTATATAGTAATACTTATTAGCAGGGAAAGGATTTATATGTAAATACATATTTACTTATAAAGCTAATATAATTTATATTTTGCATTATCTTTATGTTTCACAATGTGTAGGGTTGAAAAATCCTACTTTTATTTTCCATATTTTTCCATATTTTAGAGTTTAGTACATATTTTCGTTAATTTCCATATATTTTCCATATTTCATATAAAACAGTCCATATTATATTAGGTTTAACAATAAAACAAAACAAAATTCCATTAACTTTTAAAAATACATTTCAACAATAGAGATTTAAACACATGTTCAGTAATCCCTTTAACATCAGAGTTATTTGAAAATTAGCAGTCCTATCAACAATGGGAAAGTAAGTTACAAAACTGTATTAATTTAATTTAAAATTTTTAACAGACTTCAGTTGTGCAGCTCAACAGTTAAATGCCAGTCAGAGTACACATAGGTTCAGTTTTGTAAATCATACTATAAAGACGGTAAATATGCCAAAAGTACGTCATTCAGTCAATTTAAAATCAAAACTAACAAGTTACATTTCAGAATTTAAAGAAGATGGTTTATCAACTGACAATAAAATATTATTTTGTAATTTGTGTCAGTGTGCAGTATCATCTACACAAAAGTTCCTGGTGCAACAACACATTACAACTAGTAAACATCAGGCCAACAAACAACTAAATTCCAAGCAGAGACAATTGTTTTTAACACAACCAACAACATCGAATGTAAGATCTGAGTTTAACATCGACCTGTGCCGTTCTCTCATCTCTGCTGATATTCCTCTCTACAAACTAAAGAATAAGGTCTTCAGGGAATTCCTTGAAAAATATACTCAACATACAATCCCGGATGAGTCAACACTTAGGAAGACGTATGCTCCATCCATCTACGATGAGACAATACAGAAGATAAGAGATGAAATTAAAGATAGTTCAATTTGGGTTTCCATTGATGAGACTCCCGACAAAGAAGGTAGACTTGTTGGTAATGTAGTTATCGGTTTGTTAAGTGAACAATATTCTGAACGAATTCTTTTACATTGTGATGTTCTAGAAAAGTGCAATAACAAAACTATAGTTAAACTGTTCAACGAAGCTATGGGTATCCTGTGGCCAAAGGGTATTATGTACGATAATGTGTTATTCTTTATTAGCGATGCTGCCCCTTATATGGTCAAAGCTGGACAAGCATTATCTGTTGTATATCCTAAATTGACTCATTTTACTTGTGTGGCGCATGCATTTCATCGTGTGGCAGAAGTGGTCAGAGACAATTTCCCTAAAGTAGATTTGTTGATTTCATCAGTGAAAAAAGTATTTCTCAAAGCTCCCAGTAGAGTTAACGTGTTGAAAGAAATGTACCCTGAAATTCCATTGCCACCAAAGCCAATTTTAACTAGATGGGGTACATGGCTAGAAGCAGTTGAATATTATGCCGAACATATAGACTCTATTAACAATGTTCTCCTTGCATTGGACTCTGAAGATGCAGTCTCAATTGATACTGCGAAAACAGTTACCTGTGACATAAGTGTGAAGAATGACTTAGCTCACATTCAGCATACATTTTCATGCATCATAAAAACGCTCAAAAGTCTCCAAAATAGGCACCTTTCACTATCTGAAAGTTTTGAAATTATAAATAGTACTGTGGAACAACTGAATCGTGGTAGAGGTAAAGTTGCAGATGCAGTAAGAGCTAAGGTGGACACTGTACTTTCAAAAAACCCTGGATATGAAGAACTACAAAAGGTTGTTGCTGTGATGAGTGGTGAATCAACAGTGAAGATTAACTTGGACTTATCCCCAGCAGACATTGTGAAATTGAATTATGTACCAGTTACTTCTTGTGACGTCGAACGCTCTTTTAGTCAGTATAAATCTATCCTCAGAGACAATAGAAGAAGATTCACTTTTCAGCACTTGAAAGAAATGTTTGTAACCTATTGTTATGGTAACAGACAATAAAAATTGTGTTTTGTTGAAACTACATTGGAAGATAAGGTACGTCCATTATATTTTTTGTTTAGTTTGATTAAAATGTACCAATATTTAACGTACATAGTCATTTTTTTATAATTTTAAGTCCATATTTAATTCCATATTTTGGTAAAAATCCATATTTAATTCCATATTTTGGTAAAAATAACTACATATATATTTACATATTTCATATATTTTTAGTCCATATAAATCCGTTCCCTGCTTATTAGTAGTAAAATGTAGTTAAAGGTGGGTTCTTGGAAAACAGAAATGTAACAGGACCACCTTTAACGAATGATATATGAATTGTATATAATTTTTATGACGATAAATAAACAAATACAAATATGTCTCTTGTTGGAAAGATTTTTAAAATCATAATCCGAATTTAGATAACGGTGACATCGATGATAATGATGATAATAAAATGAAGAATGGTATATCAAAATGCATACGTGCAGGAAAGTTGACAATATCAATCCACTTTATTTTATAAGGAAAGACTAAAATAAAAAAATACACGGAGAAAGGAAGAAAGAAGGAAGCGAAAGACAGAAAAAAAAAAAACATAGTTGAAAAGCCAACAAACGCCTGGATTCTAAACAGCCTTAGAGATATAAGAAGAAGAATCTACTATTCTCTCTTGAGCGGAAGAGAGAAAGCATGGTTAAGTCTGCATCGTAAAGCCACCCTTACACGCCGTTCTTTCGTATATTTAAAAGATGAATAGAGCCATTCCCCATAGATTCAGTTATCTTTGAAGAGACCTAGATAAAGGAGAGGATATTCGCGGAGAGCTACACATGCATACCCCTATCTGGGGTTTCTAGCTCCCGCACCGTAAGAGTTACAATAGGGGGAAGGAGGAGGGGTAAGACACGACGCTGGATTAATCTGGTGTCTGTACTTAGCGAGGGCTTGTTATTACATAATCCGCACTGTATGCAACATGATAAACGCAAGGAATCAATACCGCATCCTACTAAACCCTCGGCCACTGTCGCTCAAAACTAACTCCATGTAAACCGGTTCCCCTCCCTTTTCTTGCTATCAGAAACTATCCCCAGCGTTTATAAAGAGTGATTTATATTTCCGGTTCATAAAAACGTTACAAATCCAGCGACCTCGGGTTCGATTTCGAGGCAGAAAGTCGAAAAAGCAGGATGGATGCTAAATGCCGTTTAGCGAACATCACAGCGTGGCATACCATGTCCAAACAAACATAAATAAGGCAGGAATCTACTCTGTATCTTGAAAGATTTCCCTCATGTGAAATGGAGCTACTTTTAGTCTTGTACGGCAAGCCGGGTTCGAGTCCCAGTGAGGGCTGGAATATTGAGGTATTTATCATTGACTATTACACTTTTAATACGTGATACTACTTTTGACCAATAAAACGGTACGAAAGGACGTGTTTCAATCAATCATGGCCGCTTATCGATATACTTTTATCACTTCTCTAGCATTTGTTTATTTTTATCACTTCCCTAGCATTTGTTTCATTGTTTGCCAACACTTCAAACTGCAAATTCTTTACGGTACTATAAAACATGCTTTTCGATCGTCATTTGTTTCCCGCATAGATAGTCGACTGAAAATGGCGGCTCCGTTCAAACGTTTTGGTGAAGTTAACATTAGCTAAATACAATTTTAGTAAGTCAATTAATATCTATTTTATTGTATTAGAGTACTTTATTTCTTCTAATCTTTATGTACTTTCTTCTGTTTTTATCACCTCCTTACCACTTGTTTCTTTGTTTGCAAACATTTCAAATTGCAAATTCTCTATTGTACCATAAAACATGCTACGCGATCGTCGTTTGTTTACCGCATAGATAGTCAAATGAAAATGGTGACTCCAAACGCTTTGGTGAAGCTAACATTATTGAAATGAAATTTTAATAAGTCAGTTAATATTTTATTGTATTAGAGTACTTTATTTCTTCTAATCTTGTAATAGTCAATTAGTGAGATTACTGTTGAAAAATCCATAGTGACACTTCTGGCGGATAAAGTACCTCTCAATTCTCACTCTTCCTTGTTTTTAGAATTGAAAGGTATTTTAACTGCCACAAGTGTAAATTCGAAATTTATCGTCGATTTATTTTTAGACATGAGTTTTAACACTTTACTCAAAATTGAATAAAATAAAAATAACATAAACTTAATCGGCTGTGTTTATTGTTTTATCATGTATCCATAGTCTGCGATACCCATAACGTACACAGTAAGAACGATACTAACAAACAATACCACCTTTATGCTTCATCGTATATCTGCCGTTCCTGCGTATGATCTAAAACTTCATCTGTTGATTGCTCTCAATCTTTTGGCAGCATGGCAACAGATGGTTGCCGATATGGTAAAGGCATTGAATCATAATTATTATTTACCACGGGAAGTGAAGGAGAAGAAAAACAATGGAAAGGCAGGAAAACAAAATATGTGTATCTGACGCTTTCGAATTATAGTGGAGATGGGGTAATTGCACTCGTCTAACTTCCTATTGTTATAATTTTAATGTGAGACTGAAACTTTCGGAGATAATACAACAGTTAGGTTCTAATAATATTTACAAGTTACAAAATGTATTTCTAAACAACATTTATGTTCTATTGATGGTATATGGAAAAGATGTAATGCGTGTCATTACCCTACCAAGTGGGGAATGGGACGCAGGCAGTTGGGGAAGTGGTACACAGATACATTTGCAACTGAAATATGTATTAATAGGTATAGAATCAATATTTAGCAACAAAAAGCAAAAATTAGAGAAACCTAACACTAAATTTTCTTTCATGTGGATTGGCAAAAGCCAGAAATGAAAATCATGAGGATTATCAGGAGCATTGCAATCTGAATGAACCCATCCTGAACACAGGACACAACGATAGCAGAGTTTATTTTCTTTACCGAATTCACCACAAAACAAAAGCCACTCAGGCCTAATGTTAGAATGATTTTTTCTGATTCAATGTTGGAACGCAGGAGTATTGTGAAGCACAATCACGTGCGAAAACCCCAACTGTCGCCATTAGAATAGAGAGTTTATCCGTGAATGGTCATGGAAGCAAAGTAACAGAAGATCTTTGTAGGCCTACTCTAGTTAGCAGCAGGGTGCGAATTAAGATTTCAAGTGACGGGGGGGGGGGGGATTGAATCCTAGATAGAGAATACCATACATAAAATTATTATCATCCTCATTCGATACGGCTCAACGCTTGGTCGCACTGATTTGCTTGTCTTGAACTTGAGCATAATAATAATTATATCTATGAGCTGTCCTCACAGAAGCAAAAACGATGGGGAAGACATGGAGTGTGATTAAGGCGTTGGCCAGGAATAGAGTCAGATGGAGAAGCTTTCTGAGAGCCCTATGTTCCACTTAGGAATGGTGGGAATATTGATTGATTGATTGATTGATATCCATGAGCAGGCTTAAGATATGACTTGTAATTCCTAAGTTATTGATTGTTGTCAGCTTGTCGGTGATGATAATACATCAATATTATTTTTCTGGTTACTTTATACTATACTTTATAAAATATACTCGTATTAAAACAATTATATTCTGTGAGGGGGATAGAAGTTATCCCTGGCAGGAATGTAAATATAAATTTATGAGAGAGGGATAACTTTCCAACGGGGGGGGGGGGAATCCTCCCTATCATCCCCATTAATTCGCACCCTGGTTAGCAGGTAATTAGTTGTATTTTTAGGACACATTACACAAAATTCAGATCACTCAGATACGTATTACTTACATCAAACATAATGAAGCCACGAAATTATAAGAAAACTGCAAACAAATCGACTGACACATTGGAAGTGCTTGAATCAACAATATAGTGCTAACAGTCAACTAGATAGACGTTACTGATGTTGCCGCTAGGCTAATTCACCGAACAAGGTCATAGAGTGCTGCCATATCCTAAAAAAACTTAAGGGCCGTATTCATAGACATTCTTAGCGCGGGCTTCCGGTGGATGATCAGGGAACTAATGTTTTTCGTATTCATGAACCACTGTTAGCGATATGATATGAATGATATGAATCCTGAACAAGTAACCAGTCGATAGCCGGGGCTAGTTTAGCACGCTCGTAGCGCGGGTTAGCGAAATGTCTATGAATAGCACCCTATGTGTGTACCATTACTCGCTTTGTACGAAAACCCAAAATCACTCCAATAACGTTCAACTTATTTTGAAATAGTAGTTTTGAGATATTTCTTTGGTGTTGCACTTGAAATATGTTATGAACTTATTTTTACCACTAAGTGTTCTGAGGGTTCTATTTTGTTCCTTTATATGTACATACTGTATGTTTGATATGTCACGACTGCAGATACGAATATCGATTAAAGCATGGAATTTTGTCCTTTGTGATAACTCTGTATTGTCTTAGGTGGAGACCCGGCATCGAGGTGGCGTCACGTTATGGAAATTCCATCACATGTTTTTTTAAAGTCATATTGAAAACGCTATAATAAAAAGAAATGATAGAAAAGCTAAAACTCTGAAAATGTTATGAAAAATCCTCGACGCATATTTTACAAATTTTCGGCCGCTGTCTATGTGAAGATTAAGACGTGCAGTTTTTACTTTCCGTGGTAGCCACGTTCGTGGATTCGAATCCCACCTGGGGCATGTTGAACATCGTTAGTGTAATTGCCTATGTTGTCTCGGGCGAAGGTCCACAGTAGTCTGACCTCACGTTTACCAATCAAGTGAAAAGTGATTTGTCGACATCGTAAAGTGAACGACATACAGTAACAAAACAAATGGAAACTGCTGATGGATTCACTAAACTAGAATTCAATAAAGTATTGATACTAATAAAGGTCGTGTTGGAATATATTCAACCACATATTTTCCTACGTCTCTTTGAGGCTTTAAAAGCACCTTGTTCAGGAATAAACTAGCCTGTTATTTATAACACCATCGATTGCAGCTAGCTTCTCAACTCGTGCTGCACATTTAACATGGGAAAGGGAGAGGGGGAGGGACAAGAGAATACCGAACATAAGTGTGTAGCTATGCGATATTATAAATAAACAGTCAACTTTTTTTTATCGCAAACCAAATAATAGTTTCCAGTCTTTTACGACGCAGAATAATTCTGCATGCCTGCCTGCCTGCCTGCCTGCCATACAAACAGCAGCAGCAGGAGCAGCGTTGTGAGTTGCTGTGTTGTGTGATATGGGAATTCCGCAAACAGCAGAGAAGCGGCGGCCGACAGATTCCAGAACGAAACAAAACAGAAGCGAGCAGCGGCGAATGGACTGATATTCATTACGACTTTTATTACACGTAATATTTACGCGTCTGCATATCGGCCAATTAAGATTCGGGCTTTATAGCCTACTTAATTCACACATGGGGCGTATTTTTTATAGTTTCTTTTCCTTTCATAAAACTGAGGACTATGAAACACACAAAAAGCGACAAGGCTGCGAGTTTTATGTGACTTTGTAATAATACACATCAGATCGATTAATGTAGCTTAGTATTTTGTCATGTCCGAGAAAATCAATAATCCATTTGCGGGGGAAAAAAATACAGTGCATTATTTAGCAAAGACAAGCGTTGAAAATTAACTGGCTGGGAAATGTGCAATGATTCTCTCTCTTTTTTACAGATCTTCAAATACATATAGCTATCACAACCACCACCATCACCATCATCACCACCACCAATTAATCAAAAGAGACAAGTTGGACTTCGTGCAAGCATGCTGAGGTAGCTATATAGTTAACACAAAGGATACATTCAGGTACTTCTGAAGTATTCCGTCGGTTTCCCGGATTTCAAATGTCGCCTTAATTGCAAGAGTTACATAATTTGTTTTTTTTTTTCCAGCCTTCTTAGGCAATCAAGTTTTGGTTGTACGGTATATCAACATCACTCAATTGGCTTTGAAGGCTGATAGTGAAATATGTTGCTGGTCAGCAATGTGTGCATTGGAGGGGGAAAGGAACTGACCACACTACCCTATTATCTCTTGGCTTAGTTGTCTGGTGAGTGATTTCCTTATTGGTGTCACTTAAGAGGTTCCAACCAATCATCGGACTGTTGGCTAAACATATATAGCCTATATGTATATGAAGGAAAGAGAATGAGACAATCCAAAGCCACACTTTTAACAATAATGTTTTTTGTGTGAGTTCATTTCTTACATATATGAGGAAGCTACTGTTAAAATATTATCAAAATTACTCAACAAATGACGTAAGTATACACCGAAGAAATTATGATAACGCACCTAATAGCATTGGACTCTAAATCTTTAACATACTCTTCTGTAAAATTTTATCTGTGTGGCTTAGGACTGTATTATTATCACCCCTATATGTATATACACACACTTAATTCATATGTTTTATTACCACGCGAGTCAGCTTATCCGAAACAATAATTCTCTCCGGTACCGAGATTTGAACCCGGGTTTTCAGCTCTACGTGCTGATGCTCTAGCCACTAAGCCACACTGGATTCCCATCCCGATGTCGGATCGAATCTTTCAGTTAAAGTTCCACCTCTTGGGTTCCCTCACGCACTGCGTCATAGATGTATGGCAGTGGGACCATGTCCACAACATGTGCAGAGGTGCACTCGTTATGAGTGACTAAGTGGCCGGGATCCGACGGAATAACCGCCGTCTTAAACCACTAAGTGATTATTCGCATATCATAATGATGCACCGAAGTACATATGATATTTCCGTGCAGATATTCTGCGTCATCATAAACTGAGAGATTCGATATCCGACACAGAATTGCAAAAAAAAAAAAAAAAAAATCAATCAATGTTTCTAAAAATCCTGTATATCATTCTGTTTGTAAGATAGCAAAATTGTTACATGTTGAAGTAGCAGAATTAGAAGAAGAGTTGACTCAATAAGAAATATTGAGTTCATCCAAGGCACATGTGACTTCTTGTGATGTGGGTTATTCTCAATGTACAAAAATCTTATTTTTGACAGATGTAGGAGCTTCACCACGGAAAACATGCAGATTATATTCGTTTTCTACATTATTGTCAGCTTTAATGTGAGTAAACGACAGAAATTTTATACTTCAGTATTAGGTTTATAGTGAAACTCAAATTATTGTTTAATTATGTTTTATTCCAATGTACACGATTTTTCACAACTTTAAAGAAGTTGTGCATGCATTGAGATTAAAAAAAACAGCCATATTTGTACTCCATTTGAAAGTAGAAACATTTACGAGATGTTATTTTTCGAAATTTACAAGGCATGTTTTAGTCCAGATTTTAAAATTTTATAGAGCATATTTACATGCATATTTCCATCTTTATAAATGCATATGAATCCGGGCTCTATTCATTACTGAGGAGCATCTAAATAAGCACAAAACGCAATAAGATGGTAACTACGTGCAATGTGTATTTTGAGGCCTCCTCGTTAATTTTTATAATAGAATTGAACTAACGAAAACGTGCGGACCTAATCGAATTTGGGGCAGAGGGCGCACTCACTATGTCCGACGCGAAGAAAGGAGTAAAGCAGAGGCGAATAAGAAAGAAGAGCAAAAGAGCTTCTCGGAAGGTGCAAGGAGGCCGCGGTGGAAGTGGTCCATCACAAGTTGGTCGAGGCAGGAGGAAGAAAGAAGACGGAGGGTGATAGGAGGAGGGAGGAGGAGGTCGTCTGGAGACGCATCAAGCTGTCGATTGGAAATTGCTGCGCGGATTCCTGATATCTCGGTCCCCTCCTCCCGATCCCCCACCAACATCGTAAATCTCACCCAGAGGCAGAAACGCGTGACTGAGATAGACGAATCTGAGTACGAGGAGGAAGAAGGGGACAGAGAAATATAAAGATGAGATGTTTCCCTTTTTTATCAATCATCTCAAAAGCAGTAAAAATGAGTGAAGGATTTTTACCCTCTTTTCTTTTTTTCTCTAAACAACGGAAATAAAAAAAAATATTCTCAATACTGCTTAGCGGATTATTATTTTTATTTCTGAACATGAATGCAGCTGTACTTAAAACAAAGAGGGTCCTCACTATACACAGAGAAATAACGATACGATACAATATTAATAAAAAAGAAACGGATTTTGAAGATTGAATTAAAAACATCGTGCAGCAACTTTGAGTATACAAAATAAAAGGCAATTAAAACGGGCAGGCTAATCCGACTCTCATCTCCAGAAGTTACAATCAAGGGGATGATAGTAAGGGAGTTCATATTGTGCAAATATCGTGTAATTAACTCCCCCACTCTCTAACTCTCATTAAGTGGATATAACCTCGTCTATAAATATTGTTTCCTTTATTAGACCGTTTCCTGAAATATACGTACTTCCTGAGAGCATTTCCAGAGCTACTAAATACTAGAATCTCTAAGTATAAACGTTGAAAATAACAGTCCAAATTCATGTTGCCTACATTACAATCATACACTCTAAATATGCATATTTACTTATTTGATCAGCCCTATTTATTTACTTATTTGTTATTTATTTATTCATTCATTCGCTCATTTACTTATTTCTTTAATTATTTATTTATCCAGTCATTTTTATTTATTTTATTTCTTTATGGTTATGAAATATGGGTGCTGAACACAAACAAAATGTTTAAATTCATTTAATTTACAGCCACCACATTTTAATAATAATAATAATAATAATAATAATAATAATAATAATAATAATAGTTTATTTTAACTCACAGAGTTAAGGCCATTCGGCCTTCTCTTCCACTCAACCAGTATGATACAAAATTACTACATTGCTATGAACAGAACATAATTAATACAATACAATACAATACAATACAATACAATACAATACACTATAATAATACTATAATACAATGACAATTCTTTTTATCTTCACAACACCAATAAAATAATTATATAATAATAATAATAATAATAATAATAATAATAATAATAATAATAATAATAATAGTAATAATAATAATGATTTATTTATCTGGCAGAGTTAAGGCCATTCGGCATTCTCTTCCACTCAACCAGTATGATACAAAATTACTACATTGCAATGAACAGAACATAATTAATACAATACAATACAATACAATACAATACAATACAATACAATACAATATAATACATACTATAATACAATGACAATTTTTTTATCTTCACAACACCAATAAAATAATTATGTAATAATAATAATAATAATAATAATAATAATAATAATACATTTAATTTCACTTAAGAAAAATATCATATGAAGCGCGTCCAGAAAATAAGTTCCGAATGCTACTGAATAAAGAAAATGACATTTTTTAGTGTTACGATGATAATATTATACATATACGTAGTATGCTATTTACAAATTTCGTAACTCGTTTCCCATTTTTATTAAATTATTTTTATTTATTCATATTTCTGTATGGTTATGAAATTTAGGTACTGAACACAAACAAAATGTTACACTCATTTACTTTACAACCACCTTATTTTAATTTCATTTAAAAACAAATATCATATGAGGTGCGTCTAGAAAATAACTTCCGAATGATATTGAATAAATGGAATTATATTTTCATAGTATTACGATGATAATATTGCATAATATATCACCTGCTACTTACAAAGTTCGTAACTCGCTTCTCACATTATGAAATTATACAGTTTATATAGGGTAAACTAGGGTCTGTTGGACAGTCGGGCATGTTGGACACTCTGAACTTTAACGTGTTACCTCGCCACTTGTGGGCACCACATTCTGCTAGAAGTCAATGACGGAAGTAGCCACGAGTGGGGCTACTTTCGTCATTGACTTCTAGCAGAATTTGGTGCCCACAAGTGGCGAAGTAACACGTTAAAGTTCAGAGTGTCCAACATGCCCGACTGTTCAACAGACCCTAGTTTACCCTATTAATTCCATTCATGTCAATGTGGCAACTTTTCTTTTTAATTCGAGTAATAAATTCCTTCTATTTACACTCATCTTAAGTATTTAATATCTAATTATTTTTGCATATAGCAAAAAATTTCTTTCTTTCTTTCTTTCTTTCTTTCTTTCTTTCTTTCCCTTAGTTTAACCTTTCCCTTTTAGGTCCATTTATGCAACCTACCCCATACGGGCCTTTATATAATAAAAACTTCCGTCCTTAATCATTATTTTACGTTAGCCCTCTATGCAATTCTAATAGAGATACAGTTACTTGAGATTAGAGTGGACCCCATGCTATTGATGTAATAAAATATGAAACAACTAGAATGTCTAGCTAATATTTCCAGCCATTAACGTTGTTTTTGCGTAATATTTCATTAAACAGTGAGAGATTCGTTGCACAGTTAACCAAACATAGAACTGAACTTCCATGCTTGAGATCCAATTCCGTCGATTTGAAATAAAACTTCCGGTGGAAAATGAAGACAAAGAGGCAGGTTTTCTCTGGACGCTCCAGTTTCCTCTACCGTAATTCCATCTCTTTTCTCATTAAATATTCACAAAATTAAAGAGCTACTGCAATGGAATGTATTCATGGTTCTGACAATCGCTAGCACGCGCAGTTATTTTCAATCTATTAGAGATACTCATGGACTTACTTATGAATGCCAAACACACATAGGTCTAATAGATTACATTATAACACGTTCGAAAATATGTTCGCATAGCTATTTTCAGCGTAACTTTATACGACGTAAGTAAACCAAATACTTTATTATTATTATTATTATTATTATTATTATTATTATTATTATTATTATTATTATTAATCTTTTTCTGCCAAAGGGCAGGCCTTTCACTGCAAACCCAGAACAGAATTTCCCAATCTTTGCTATTTATTTATTTATTTATTTATTTATTTATTTATTTTCATCACTACTACAGAACATGTGTTCCAATTACAGTAGGATATATGATTATAACTGTAACATGCAACTATAGGTTAACATATTATCATGAAATTATTGCTATATATATATATATATATATATATATATATATATATATATATATATATATTGTTCTTTGTAACATAAGATACACAAATATTTAAGCATAATAAAGTACTAATAACTCTAATAATTCTTAACAGTACTTAAATCATTGACAACAAGTAATGCTTTATCTATCTTTTTTCTTGTACATATTGTATGATAACGAGAAATCTATATCCTGTTTATTTGACATGATTGTATGTTCGAAGCATTAATAAAAGTGGAGATATTTTATGAGACTGTGTTTTTGATGCCTGTAAATAAAAGAGAGATCGCTTTCTCAAATTTGATTTACCACTATTAAAACTAATTAGGTGTAGAAGATCAGAGTTGTCTATTAAAACATATATAGTTTTGAACAAATACATTTGTTGTCCTGTTATCCTACGATTACTGAAAGATGGTACAGTAGTGGCAAAAAACCGGACCGACCCTTGTAGCTGACTTCAGAGCCTTGTTCACTCCAGAGCACGATAGACTGGTAACTAAGACTTTCGTGGTTCGAATCCTGCCTGGGAAGGAAACTTTTTTTTGTCCCTTATTCAAATGTATTCCCAATACTTTTCGATTGCAGCGATATTTTACTATTTAATTAACTTATTATTCCCAGAACATGAATTTTACCAGCAATCGAAAAGTATTGGGAATAAATTTTAGATTAGATTAGATTAGATTTATTTATTTAACCTGGTAGAGATAAGGCCGTCAGGCCTTCTCTGCCCCTCTACCAGGGGATTACAACTATAACATGAACAATAAGATTACAATTAATATTAAATTTACAATTACAATTACAATAAAAATTAAAGTACGACAAGAATACCTGATTAATGAAAGCTAGACATTTTATCATAGAAGTTAAGAACAAAGAATATTTTTGTATTTACTAAATTACAAATTAAACCTACAATAACAAAATTCTATAGTGATGAAATTACCGGATATTGAGATATTTTGTGGTAGATTAAAAGAACTATTTACAAGAAACCATGTCTGAACGAGTCTCAATTACTGACCAAGTGCCTAGTAAGTTTGCGTTTGAATTGAATTTTATTTCGACAGTCCCTGATGCTAGCAGGTAGCGAGTTCCAGAGTCTTGGCAGGGCTATTGTGAAAGAGGATGAGTATGAAGAGGTGCGATGGGATGGTATTGTTAGTATTGTTTCATGGCGAGAGCGTGTGTTCAGATTGTGGTGGGAAGAAAGGTAAGTGAAGCGAGACGACAGGTACGAAGGAATAGAAGAGTTCAAGATTTCGAAGAGAAAGAGAAGTGAATGTAAATTTCTTTTCTTATCTAGTTTAAGCCAATCTATTGCTTCCAGGGATGGGGTAATATGATCATATTTACGAACATTGCTTACAAAACGTACACACAAATTATGAGCACGTTGAAGTTTCATTTTGTTGTCGCTGGAAAGGTCAGTCAGTAAAATGTCAGCATAGTCAAAATAGGGAAATACAAGGGTCTGCACAAGGGACTTTTTTAAGCAAGAGGGAAGATGAACATTTATCCTTTTTAGCACATGAATAATAGAATATACTTTTCTGCAGGTTTCTGTGATTTGCATGTCCCAGTTGAGATTATTATCCATGTGAATGCCAAGATTTTTTACCGAAGAACTGAAAGGGATATGCACTGTACTTACTTTAACGGGGGAAATGTCGAGGTGCTTTACAGCGTCGGTTTGCCGTTTGTGTCCTAATATGATTGCTTGTGTCTTTCCAGGATTGATATTAAGATGGAATTTCTTTGTCCATGACACAATCGAGTCAATGTCTTCGTTCAATTTATCTATAGCGTCATTTATTCGATCTAAGCGGGAAGAGATGTAGCATTGAAGGTCGTCAGCATACAAGTGATAGTTACAATGCCTTACATGAGATGTAATATCACTGACATATATTGTGAACAACAATGGTCCGAGTACCGAACCCTGTGGTATACCTGATGTTATGTTAAGCCAGGAAGAGCTTCGATTCCCGGATACAACACATTGTTGTCTTTCCCGTAAGTAGGATTCGAACCAACTCACAGCAGTCTCTGACAAATGCAGATTTCTCAATTTATGGGTGAGCAGGTCGAAATTTACAGAGTTGAAAGCTTTGCTAAGGTCAAGAAGTGTTAGTATTGTTACTTTATTAGAGTCGATTGCTTCACGAATGTCTTCGGTCACTTTAAGTAGAGCAGTGCTTGTGTTGTGTCCAGCTCTGAAACCTGACTGATACTTGTCGAATAGTTTGTGTTCGTTCATGTAGTTAGTAATTTGTCTGTGTACGATTCTTTCCAGTGCTTTTGATATGGCTGGCAGGATACTGATTGGTCTATAGTCGTTCGGGTCGGTGGGAACTTTGACTTTTGGAAGAGGAAGAACGAAAGCTTGCTTCCATATTTTAGGGAAAGTTGAAGTGATTAAGGAACTATTGAATATGTGTGCAATTGTAGGTATTGCTACGTCTTGTATTTTCTGTATGAGTAATATGCTAATGTTGTCTGGCCCTTGGGCTTTTGTCTTGATGCGTCGGATGGCTTTCATTACGTCAATGGGAGTGACGTCGGTAAAATAGAATTTGTCTCGAGTTGGGGGAGCTGAGTCAGGCAAAACTGTGTCTTGTTTCGTTGTGTCGTTTAAGGTCGGGTCCTTTACAAAGTGTTCGTTCAATCGGTCAAGTGGGATGGGAATGTCTGCTTGTTCACTAGCCCTTCCAAGTCCAATAACCTTCAGATTTTTCCATAATTCGGAAGGGGTTGTGTTGGGTTCTATAAGTTTGTAGGAGTATTTCAGTTTAGCGTTTCTTATTAGTTGAGTCGTTCTATTTCTTAGGTGTTTATAGGAGTTAAAATATTCGTCGTTTTTGTTGCGGGTGTATTTTCTATAAGCTAAGTCGCGTTCGGACATCAGGCTACGTATTTCAGTCGTCATCCAAGGGGCTGGGGTCTTTCTGGTACGTTTGGTCTTTAATGGTGCGTGTTTGTCATAAAGTTGAAGTATTAACGTATTGAATAAGTCTACTTTCTCGTCTACAGTTCGTAATGTCCAGATCATGTGCCATGGAAGTTGCGCAGCGTCTTCTTTCAGTGCAATATCATCTATTCTTTTGATATCCCTGTAAGTAATTACTCTAGGAGTCGATTTAGGACACTGCAGATTAAACGATAGATAAATGATATCATGCCCTGATAGTCCTGGTGCAGGCAACTGTCCATGCGTCAGTACTTTGTCGGCATTGTTAGTAATTATCAAGTCCAGTAATGTGTCTGTACCTTCCGTGTGATGTGTGGGAGCTAGGGGTAGGATTACCATATCAAGGCACTGAAAGAATGATTTAAGTCTTTTAGTCGTACTAGAATGTAAGTCAAGTAAGTTTGAATTGAAGTCACCCATGATTATAACGTTCTCATATTGCGGCGTTACGTTTAGTAAGGCGGTTTCGAAATCATCTACGTCATATATATGTGGGGGTTTATATACGACACACACTAGACATTTTGTAAATAAGGTGCAAATTTCAATGAACATGAACTCGGGTTTGGCAGAGTACTGGCTTGGAGAATGATGAATAATTTTAGGTCGCAAATCGGATCTAATATAACCAGCCACCCCTCCGCCTCTCTTGCCCTCTCTGTCATTACGGCAAAAGCGTATAGCCAGGAAGGTTTACGAGAGTGGAAGGAAGATTAGGATGTAACCAAGATTCGGAGATAAGAATAACGTGAATGTCTAAAGGTGAGAAGATAGAAGAAAATTCGTCAAAATGACACAACAGACTTTGAGCATTCACGTGAACAACATTAAGTGACAAAGGAGAGAAAGAAAGCGCAGCCTTGATTATGTCTGCGGTACAGGGCAGTGGGCAGGTAGGATTGCTATTGTTCGTGTTAATAGAGGGGACCGGTCTCTGTACACTGACCTCAGGGACTGTCGGGTGAACATGCTGCTTTTTGTTCTCAATTGTACCAACTTATATGCAATCCAAGTTTTTAAATTATTTTCTAGCAATAATAACTTAAAATTACAGTACTAAATGATAAAGAATGTGAAGAAGAAAAATAATTAATTAATAAATAACGTTATTATATAGTAAAAGTTAAAGTGACTTACAGTACTAAATGATAAAAATAAGAATGAAAAAGAATTAATTATTAGGTAAAGTTACTGATAGAGTAAAATTTAATATAGATTGAATATTGCAGTATATTAAAATAAGGAAGAAAAAAAAAAGTTTCCTTCCCAGGCAGGATTCGAACCACGAAAGTCTTAGTTACCAGTCTATCGTGCTCTGGAGTGAAATCAGCTACAAGGATCGGTCCGGTTTTTTTTTTTTGCCACTACTGTGCATTAAATTCAACAAGCATGGATTCATAAGATTGGAATATGTTGTAATATGAATGTTTTTTCATATATAGCAGTTTTAGGATTTTATTCTGTACTCTCTCTAGAATGACCGAGTGCGAGTGATAGTGAAGATTCCAAACTATGCGTGCTCTAATTTATTTCGTATTAAACTATTATATATTTTTAAGACAGTTTCAACATTCCTGAAATCTTTTGAATTTCTGAAGATGAAACCTACCAGTTTGAAGGCTCTATTCGAAATTTCTTTTAGGCCTATATGTGTTATATGTGTTCTCGGCTTTCTCTTAGTCTCCGCATACGATTCATATATCTTAATGTTATCTATCTTCTGATATCTTCTGTTTAGAACTTTTCTCCCGTTCACCATTCCTTCCAGTACATCCTTCAGTATTCAGTTTCCTCTTAGCCAGTGACCCAGCCAATTCCTTTTTCTCTTCCTGATCACTTTCAGTATTATTCTTTCTTCACGCACTTTTTCTAACACAGATTCATTTTTTCTCTGTCTCTCCATTTTCGGCATGTTCGATTTCCTTATGAAATACAAATACAAGCATATGACAGCTCTCTTTTTGTAAAATGAGTTAACTGCTAATAATGAGTAACCTGGTGACCTTTATCTGGATTACGTGTCGAATACAGGAGGGCTGACAGACTTTGTATAAAAGAAGAATATTCGATTAACTGGACCACGAGGTTTCAGCACAAAGGAGGAATTTGGCTGACGGTATAAAAAAGAGAGAGAAAAAATCGGATCAAGTGATTGGATCCAATCAAAGGCAGGCCCTGGCCCAGACAGGCGGGCGCGGGTCTGCTGTAATCTCTCTCGATTCAGATTGATTGAATGACCAAGGTTTCCTCTTCCTCGGCGACTCCCTTTGCGGACACGGTAAAGCGAACTGATCGGTCAACCCTCAGGAAAAGAGAGAGAGAAGGGGATTGTTTCATCCCTTAACTTCCCTACCCCAATATCCGACTTCCATTGTTGGCCATTCCCTCGTTTAGGACACTCGTCTCATCGTCAGATCGTGCAGCAATGTTTCCGATTGTCATGGAAACCAACATCACTTATTGTTCAGTTTCTACCCGTGATCATTAAACCAGACTGTATTTCTCTCAGTATTACCTGCGGTCATAAGGGATAATATCCTATTAAAATTGGATTAATTTTAGAACAGGGAGGCGCAGATGTACGGTAGTAACCATTTTGTACTTCTGGACATCTATAATTGTACTAATGTGACATTTATGTGCACTCTGTTATTGCCTAAGGGGTAACATTTCGTGTTTCAAATTTAACAGAACCAAGTCCATTGGCACCCAATAACTTATTTTGTTGTGTGAGTGGTCTGTGTTGTCATACGCGACTGCCTTGTACCATGCTAATTACATGACTAACGGGTCAAGCGTAACGAAAAACAGCAATAACAACGAAAACAAAGAATATAGAACTATGAAGTTAAGAATATTAACAATAAAGCGCGCAAAATAAATATCGATGAAGATTAAGAGCTGAAGAAACACCGGAAGAGCTGTGAAAATGAAGACAATAGAAAAACATTCTAAAAGAGTAAGGCTCTTGAAGAGAAAAAATAAATAATTACGAGAATTATCAAAATATATAACAATTAATATAACGTAAATTAAATGAATAAAATACATTAATTAAATAAATAGAAATTATAAATACATAGATTACTACATTACACAATTCAATAAATAAAGAAATAAAAGATAAAAAATTAATAAATAGATGAATTGATTCATACATAATTAAAAGGCACTAATGTATATGAAAAATAATGATAAGAAAATGTCTGACAACAATGAATATGACCAAATTAACTATGAACAGAAAAGCAAACAATATATATTAAAGAACAAAAGTATATCCAAGAAAATTAAAATCGATGTAGAGAAATAATGGAGAAGAATGAACACGAGGATAAAACAATGTAAAGAAAGAAATTATGAACAACAATGAGTATAACATTAAAAACAAAGGTAAATTTATGAACAATGAAAATGTAAATGATGATCAATAAGTAAAATACATTGAGAACAACGAAGATGAGGAAAAAAAAGAACAAATGACAATAAATAAATAACAGGAAAAGAAAAAGTAAAAGACATAAAATAATGAACAATAATGGTGATAAGAAAAATGTAATAATGAAAATAAGAAAATACTCAACAATAATTTAAGAAAATAAAAAAGTATAAGAACAAACGGAAGGAAGAAAAGAATGAACAAAAAATAAGAAAAAAAAACTAAGACAAAAAAATTGAGATCAATGGAAGTATGGAGTGGAAGTATGATACTGAAAAGAAGATAATTATAATAGACCTTAATGAAATTAAAAGAATTATGAACAATGGAGACGAAGAAACGAAGAACAATCATAATACAGTGAAGAATATCGAAGAAAAGAAAATTATCAACAATGGAGAAAAGAAAATGAACAATAAAAACAAGAGATGAAAGAGCAACACTGAAAAGTGAAAATAAAAACAATACTTGCTTACAAATGGTTTTTACAAAACTCGCATAAGCCTGCCATCCTGAGCAAGATTATTCCACTCCCTAGTATCATATACTATCATTTTAATATTATCCTTCCATCTATGTTCGACCTCCCAAAAAAGGCCTTTTTCCCCCTCAGGTCTCGCAACTAAAACTCTATACGTAAGCCTATTTCTGGATACATCCATACGTGCTACATGCCCTGCCCATCTCAAACGTCTGGATTTAATGTTCCTAATTATGGTAGGTGAAGAATAGAATGCGTGCAGTTCTGCGTTGTGTAACTTTTTCCATTCCATTGTAACTTCACCCCTCTTAGTTCCAAATATTTTCCTAAGTACTCTATTCTGTAACTCCATCAGACTAATTTCTGTTGCTCTCTCAAAGTCAGAGTCTAAGTTTTACAACCATACTGAACAACCGGTAATATAACTGTTTCATAAATTCTAATTTTCAGTATTTTTTAAACCAGACTAGATGACAAAAGCTTCTCTCAACCGAAGTAGCAGGCATTTTCCATATTTATTATGCGTTTAATTTCCTTTGGAGTGTCATTTATATTTTTTACTGTTGCTCCAAGATATCTGAATTGTTCCACCTCTTCAAAGTACAGATTTTCAATTTCTCTTATTTTCATTTCGTACTATGCTCTGTTCACGAGACATAATCATATACTTTGTCTTTTAGGGATATATTTTCAACCCTATTTCATTTACTAAAAACAATAAAAGGAAAACAATGAGCAATAAAAGTTACCTAACCATTTTTCGGTCATATTGAATTTCGATACCGAATGACCTCTTCAGATGCAAGCATTGTTAAATAAACTACCACTACCACTACCACTACAACTACTAGTAACAACATTCAAGATAAGAAAATGAACAACAATGAAGATATAAAAAAATAAATAAGAACTCTGAAAATACGAGAATAAAAAGAATGAAGAGAATGGAATAGATAGCAACAAATAAATAGACCGAAAATACACATGAAATAATAATAGCTAGACATTATTGTAGCTATAATTTATTCAAATGTGTGAAGGGAAAAAAGTTCTAGAGAAGTAACGTGTTTAAAATCGAATACATGGTCCACTAAACACACAGCAACATACATGACATCAACCTCCAACACTTAAAATAAGAGAGAGTTTCAATTATGTCACATACAGTTTGTTGCTGTGGGACATCGTAAAAACATCGCTATACGTGAAGGACATATAGGCCTATGTCTGTCTACTGCCAGTTGCCTTGGTTACATTTTTTATTTCCGAAAATAATTGAGTTACATTAATGTAATTTTTAAGTTGCGTATACATTAAACGCTGTATGGAAAATTTAATTTTGGTTCGCACAGAAACAACGTAATTCCCACTAAGGTAGGCTATATTTACGCTAAATACAAGCGCTCATCAAGCCTCCAAATAAAATATATAGAGCTCGACATGTCCATATTTGGCTTTCATGACAGTTTTTAACTCGTAAACTGCATACATTTTATTAGAGGCAAAGTTCTCCCATGTCGTCTGACATCCATTTCACAGAAAAGCTCTCCGTGTTAGAAAGTTGAAAGTAAATAAATTAAAACGAACATATAACAACAACAAACATTTCAAGAAATACAAATGTAAGTTTTATACAAACAGAATAATAATATTCACAAGATTACAGGACGAGAATAGAGACTAATAATTTATTAATAAAGTTTGCCACCGGCGTAGGTTTGCATAGGTAGTGAGTTTGCCTGCTAATCCGAAGTTGCAATTGGGCGTGGGTTCCATTCCCGCTTGGGCTGATTACCTGGTTGGGTTTTTTCCGAAGTTTTCCTCAACCGTAAGACGAATGTCAGATAATTTATGGCGAATCCTCGGGCTTATCTTGCCAAATTCTATCGATTCTAACAATGCTAAATAACCCAGTAGTTGATAAAGCGTCGTTAAAAACCAAGTTAAAAAATATTAATAAAGTTAATATTACATCATAGTTAACACTTATTTTACAAGTTCTGTCTGTCACTCATTTCCTTCTCTTTTCGCATGAACGTCGTAATGAAATAATATTGATCTAATATGCTACTGGTTAGAATTTGTCCTGATAATATGTAATACTAGCTAAAAGCACCCGGCGTTGCTCCGGTTTTCCTTTTTGTTTCCGACTTAAGGAGATCTCGGCAATTCAACTACAGAAAACCAAAACGAATTACTATCTTTACTAAGCTTTCCTCGTCCCTAAACATGAATCTTTACATAGCGTCACTTACATAAATTAATGACCTTAGCCAAAACGCCTGCCAAGATTAAGACAATTTAAAACGGCTGAAGATCAGGCATCGAAAAGAAAAGATGATTGTCATCATCTGCCTTACTGTTATTGTTTTTAATTAGCTTTGTCTTGTGGTTTAGTTAAATGAAAACATCCCCTCGGTCCCTCTACATCCGTTTAGCATAGACGCAATATATATATACACACCCAATGTTTTGCCACTACGTCTTACAGGAGTCCCAATAATTTCGCAATGGGTAGCGGTAAAATCACGATATGGATAGAGCAAACACACGAAAACATTATCCTCCTGGGTTCCTCTTGGCAGTCCATTGACAGTTTCACAAGATAGACTTAACTTTTTAGCAAGGGACCACGCATTTCACTTCGTGCTATAGATTGCCAAGTATTGCTCGCGTCTTGTTAACTATGTTGTTCACGTCTGTCAATCCATATCGCGAATACATGGATATACTTTACTGCTTTCCATAATTCCTAACAAGCGAAGTAAATATTGCCGGAAAAGGAGGGGAGAGGGATACTTGCTAATCAACCAATGGCAGAGGTTACATTCCAGGCTTATCTTGAAGTTGGGCGGGAATGGAACGCATTAAGGCCTTTGTACTAGGTAGAGACTTTATTTAGATATCTGGATCCCAGGCCGCGACCTTAGTTTAGTTGTTGGACATCCCTGGTGTACACGATTACAGAAAGGTCGAAGTAATCCTCTAAAAGACTATAGACTGTGATTTCAGTAGCAGAGCAGTTTGGTGATACAGGTCACTTATCGCCGAAGACCAGACGGCTTTGCTTTCGTCATCTCCTCTTCAAGTTGTTGGACGCGTTGGTAAGCCCAGACAATAGACAGAGACTCAACTGGCGCGCAAATTGGAATCTTCCCGCGTAACACAATGAGGGCATTGTACAAGACGTTGTTGTTGTGCAGGTTGTTGATGTTTCTTGGAGATGCGATAAAGAAAATGACGTTTCAGCTCAGCGAGGTCCATTGCTCCTGTGCGTTTTGTTAGCCAGATAAGAGTCTACTCAGGTGTGACAACAAAGTATAGATGCACCTGTTTAGGTGTGACGAGAGAGTAGAGAGCAAGAAAGAGCTGTGACTTGAATGAGTTCGTTCTGAATTTTTCAATAGATTCTCGATTCATGGATGTCACAGGTATTTTGAATAAAAAGAAAACAAACGTTACCATGGAAGCAATAATTTTTCTCACTATAGGCCTACATTTTATACATCTAAGTCTCTGATTATTTTAACTGGACTGAGCTTAATTGATAATAATTCTCAATGTTTGCACCTCGAACCAGTACATGTAGGCAAGATCATTTTGCGACCAGAGAAATTATGATTGAACATGTACTCACTCTTATGCAACAGAGATTTCGTCAATCGTTATCGGATGGCATTTGTTAACTGAGTTAATGGCTGGTCAAAACATACTCAACTTCCCTCCATGTTTTAAAGGGGTCCTTTACATGCAGTACAACTATACAAAGAAATAATATCAACATTTTTATAAATCTTCATTAAGCTTCAGATTTTATTTTAGCTTATAATTCTTGCTTTTCATTGTACAGTAAAAACGTTTAAGTATATATACCTACTTAAATCGTATCTCTAATATTTCACCAGGCATGTTTGTACCAGTATATAAATTCGCAGAAAACGTAAGGACAGGGTAAAACGAAGAAATGATGAGAGTTAAAATATCCGTATTAACAAACATAACGAAAGCTGTTATTCACATGTCTTTATATAATGTATGTCAAACGAAACACAAGAACGAAGGAACACATGAAGTAGTACCATGAATGTGGAGACAAGCCTAACAAGGGAGGAAATCTTCCAAAGCCATCAGAACAAAATTCTGCTTATCCTTGAAATATCATACAAGTACAAAGAGCAATCAATAAGTTCCCGGAATGCCCTGAATGTAGAAAACACACAGGGCATAGGAAAAGAGAAGTTACCAAGAATCAGGGAAGCACCTGAAATTGAAACTGAATGCATCACTTCAAAAGACGCAGAAGACTAGTCATAAGGCGTACATGGAGAGATTCCAGGAAAAATCGGATATATTTGCACACAATCACGTGTAGAAGCTCAGTTCTTAAAGCCAATCTGATGCTGTTTGATAGACTTGTTTCTAAAGGCATGGAAGCAATGATCTTCAGTGACACCCACATGTATGTTTAACGGTACAGAAAAATACAAGTCAATAGGAAGTACAAGGCGCAGATTCAAAATATAGATTAAAATTTGCAACTGAGAAGTTTTTTTTTTTTTTTCAGATTCTTGGAAGACACGTGCTTGTTACAAGTCTGCGTGATCTACCTCCTTTTCTCATTTGCTAGACCTGCAGACAGGGACCGATGGCGGGCTTATGTGAGGGCGGCAATGAACCTCCGGGTTCTCTAAAAGCCATAAGTAAGTATTGAAGCCCATTTTTTTATCTTCTACAGTTTGTAACTTTTCAGATAATTTTTTATTTTCCAGTTTTACCTGTGTGCGAACTATCAAGTCCGTTTCAAACTATTGTTGAAGAAGGCTCCTTTGTAAACTTCAGCTTATAGCGATGATTGAAATGATGACTATCCGTTAACGAGGAATTCTCGATAACAACTCTAAACCAAACTCTAAACTAAACTGTAAGCCTTTCAGATTGAGATTTCTGCTGCACAATGGACATTTCTGATATTTAAAAATAATATTTCTTTACTATTTTAATTTTTGATAACAGAATGGTAAAAAAGGATATCTCTCTTCTGAACGCATCAATGAAAAGAGGTTGGGATTAATATATAACAACAAATACAGTTTTGTTGTCAGAAAGAACATTATGTGTAGAGTTCAAATGTGAATGCAGAAAGTTGGATAATAATTACCCTCACGGGTTGCAATTCTCACTAAACAACTAAAACAAGATAGCGACGATTAACGTAGCATGTGACACGCATGGGAGAGGATAGCACTGCAAACAGAATTTGCTGGGAAAGACCCAAGGGGAACGGTCTGTATTAGACACAAAGATAAACACATTATGAAAGGTCAGAAAACTACTTGAGGATAAATATTTGAGATTCGTTTCTTGAATAGGATTGGGAATCAAATTCAACAGACTTTTTGTTAACGGATGATAAAGAATTTATGAGATTGTTGAAGAATACTTCTTAATATCTTGACCATTAAAATCTATTTAATTAATTGAAATTTCTCGAAGGTAAGGACGATGCTGCTGACTCAACCCTACCGACTACTTTTATTTTCTTGTCACTATTTCTCCACCCCCCTCTTTACAATTCTTCCTGTATACTTTTCTTTGACCTTGTGATAAATTCTTGGGTATATTTTAATCGATTATTTAATGACGCTGTATAAATTACTAGATTATTTAGAGCCAATGGAATTGGTGATATAGAGATTGTAAAATTCGCCATGTGATTACCTAGCATTCACCTTATATTTGGGAAAACTTCGGAAAAAACAAGCAATCAGCACAAGCGGATAAGAAATTCATACTCGAACGCATCTCCGATCAGTATGCAAATGCATCCAACGTCTGAGCTACTCTAGAGGTTCTTGGTTATTTGCTTATTGCCAAGATCTAGAAACACAGATGTCACAGATGTAGAAACATCCTAAGTTTGAGAGCTATATACTGGCTCTATCAAAAGGGAAGACGAGCAAAGGGGACTCTGATTTGTTTGATCAGTTACCAGAGATTATTCTCTGCATCCAATTCTTACCTTGCTTTCCATGGTGTTGGCGCCATACGTTAGCCAGGCTATTTCCGAAACGTTAGTTGTTTCTTGTCTAAGATTGTGCAAATGTCCAGAAATCTCGTATTACGATAAAAGCCACTGAAGTCTTAGATCATCTTTTATTGTTCTAACTTTCTATTTCATGTCCTTCCTTCTTTCTACTCTATTTTCTATCTTCAGTTTATTTATTTTTCCTTCTACTCATTCTGTATTTCACTTCTCGTCATCTTTTCTTAGTTTCTACTTTCTCTTCTATTCTTAGTTTTTACTCTTTGTTTTCATTTTTTCCCTTAGTCTCTTTTTCACAGTCTCCCCTTAGGTTATCACCAGGCTTCGGTCCTCGGCACAGAAACGCAAGAAGTTCAGAAAGCACGAACGATAGTGTTGTGTTGGTCGAGTGGAGTAGGAGACGGAGCGCGCCGTTACTTCGTGTCTCAACATGTAAACAGTCCGTCACAGTACGGCACAAAATATATTTCACCCTGTACAGATGCAGTATATACGGTACATTCCTATGCAGACAATAAATGTCTACCATTAAAGTATTAATATGAGTTGTAACCCTCAATCAGTTGTCCCTACGCCGAAGCCTGTTACACGTACCGCAGCCAAGCAGCAATACACAACGGTAATGCACATTACGGACCCACCTGTGCTGTTGCAGTCACCCCTGCACATGGGTCATGACGTCATTTATATTCTGTGTACTCTAAACCTCATACTGGTTACTCTGTGTTCCTAGGCCGAAGCCTGGTTATCACTCTTCCTTCTCGGCCTCTTATCTTTTACCCTGCCGTTTCCGTCTCTTTCTGCTTACCTTTCTCATCTCTCTTCATTTCATTTTAATTCGCTGTCTCCTTAAATTCCTTGTCTTTTCATGTTATTTTCCTCTCTTTGTGTCTTTTCAATTTTCTTTTCTTGGTACATAGATTTTCCTCAGTTAATTACGTTTCTTTCTTTCTTTCTTTCTTTCTTTCTTTCTTTCTTTCTTTCTTTCTTCTTTTCTCAATAACCTGCTAAACACATTTCTATCTCGACTTTTACCTACATTATTCTATAATTTTAACTACATTTGCAATATCTCTTTTATTAGTCCTTCCCGATTCCAGGTTTTTCACATCCACAAAATTTCCAAACACACGTAATGATCCCCGTATATGGTTCGTAACACGACAGTTCTAGACATGCATGTAATTGTAAGGCTCTCAGATATAATATAGTCTCTCCGAACTTTTCTCCCTTGGCCTTTATTACATTAAAGGTTACTTTAAAGCTTCTGCGTGAATCGAAAAGGTCACTTCGGAAGCCCTTGAATGTATGGCTTAATGGCCAAAAGTCACTTTACGGATCGTCTGTAAACCCATCCCTAGTTCAGTATCTTATGACTTCTCGCGAGAGGGCTGAGGTTCGGAATTAGGTTTCTCCACAGATTTTTCTTGTAATATTTCTGCCACCAGCCTTTAAAATGATAAATTAGGACAGATTTTGTTACACTTCCACAATGGAAAATTTGATGCGAAGAACTGCTAAAAATAATGATTTAAATCAGTTGACATATGCTGTAAATTCGATCATGCTCTTGTAGAGCTCGTTTGATAATCGCAAAATTAGTCACAAGACTCAAACTGTGGCCTCTGATAGATTTTATATCAGATTTGTCACTTTGTGACATGAATAGCTAGTTCTGTAGCTGTTGCTCTTTTGGAACATCATTTAGATGTGTAGATGTCTGGATTTCCAAACTCCTCGCCTTTTTTTAAATATTAATATTAACTACATGATCTACTTCACTATCAGAATTCATTCTAATGAAATATTAAACATAATATCATGTAGACGTCTTATAAAGTTATATGTTGACTGGAACACATGTATTACAACATGACTACAAGCCTCATTTTTAGCTTTAACTAAAATAACTTAATTGATGAAGTTTAGCCAACATATAACTTTCCAAGTGCATTATGTTGTTTGTTAAAAGAGCACATGTCCTACATCTCTGCCTTTTTAATAACAATCGCGATATTGAATGTATTTTAGTTACCACTTACATTGGACATTTGTCGGTCCTTCTAACAAAAACCAATGTCTCTATGCTCAAAGAACATTATAAGCTAAGAAAGTCATTTTCGGAGAAAAAAAAAGTGACTTTGGCCCTTTTAACAAAAAGATATTCGGCCATTCAGAAATTTCTTATTGACAGCCAACGTGTAAATATGCTGACTGGAACATTTTTGTCACATCTGGAAGTAGCTTGGATGACTGGGCGCATCTGGAAAGTCCTTACAGAGCACAAAGAATATGGATGTTTAATTGCTTCACGGTCACTTGCGATATAAAACAATTTTATCGCGCTGCAAGTAGTGCTGCTTTGTTTCAGAACACTCCAAACTCATAAAACGGACATGATACACTGGTTGTCGAATTCACCTCACACAGGCGCAATGACCGTTTAACTGGCTGCGTTTTGAACAACTATGGAATTTTACCTAGTAAACTATATCCTTCATAATAACTTGTATATATACATGTATGTGCGTGTGTCTATGTAGTATTTCTCGATCTAGAAAAGGCGTTTGACAGAGTGGATTGGAATAAACTGACGGAAATGCTGAAGAAAACAGGTGTGGATTGGAAAGAGAGGAGGCTGTTCAGTCGTAGTATTAGTAGTATTTATTTATTTAACCTTGTAGAGATAAGGCCGCCAGGCCTTCTCTGCCCCTCTACCAGTATTCAATATTCTTGATATGAAACGAGTCAAACTCAGGATAGGAGAAGAAATGTTTAAAAGATGTGAAATAGGGAGAGGAGTACATCTACTTGGAGAATTAGTGAAGAACTGTTTTCAGAACATAGGAGGAGTGACAGTAGGAGGAAGAAGAATAAAGTGTGTAAGATTTGATGATATGGCGCTGTTAGCAGAAAAGGAGACGATACTAAGGGATACGCTACTGGAGCTAAATGACAGCTGTGAGCAGAAAGGGATGAAGATAAATACAGAAAAGACGAAGAAGATGGTTGTTGAAAGAAAAATAAAGAAGGTAAACGCGGAATACGAAATGAGACAGTAGAGCAAGCGGACAGTTTCAAATACTTTGAGTGTACTATAAGCAGTAACATGAACTCCTATCAGGAAGTCAAAAAGGAGAATAGCACTGGTAAAGGAAACTTTTAAAAGAAAAAGTAATATCTTCTGTGGATCTCTGGAAAAAGAGGTAAGGAAGAAGTGCTTTGTGTGGAGTGTGGCATTGTATGGAGAAGAAACATGGACATTACGACGAAGTGAACAGAAGCGACTAGAAGCTTTGAAATGTGGATATGGAGAAGAATGGAACGTGTGAAGTGGACACACCAAAAGAAATAATACAAATGAAAATGGCACATTCTTTCTAATCACTGAATTTTACGTTTTACGCGTGTCCAAACCGGATTCTTTCATCATGTTGCAAACCATAATACTTTCAACAGTTATTCAAACGATATAAAGAAACGTGATCAGTTAATATACATTCAAATAATATGAAAATAAACCTTTATTTTCTGGACTGTACACAAAATTTGTTCTTTACAGTCATAGAAATAAGACACTTCGCCTCTTAAATATATATATTATAAGGTTTAAATAGGTATTATATACGTATAACTAATTTTGCATAACATAGCTACACAAAATAAATTAGCCTATCAAGAAGTACAATTATTTTTAAGACTTGGGACGCTCATTCTTGAACTATGAAGCGTTATCCTTTCCTACCTGGCCTGGTGCTGCCTATGGACTAGCCTGTTAGGACTCAGAAAAATTCCCACAATGAATTTCTTTTAGAACGCTTTTTCGTCAATGGTAACTAAATAGTCGCATTTGCCAGTTTATTCTGCGAAATATAAAAATGCATTAAGAAAATGTTTGGATTTCATTGGGACATTGAGTGCTGTTGATTTCACATAAATATCTGATTATTATTTATTAAAATTATTATACTCAATCTTCATTATTCCCAGAAACTTGTCTTGTATATTAATAAATCCATTCTTTAGCTCAGATCTTATGAGAAAGCGTGATACAAAGACAATAAGAACCACATCTTTAGTATCGTAGATGCTGAAAGCGTAAAAGTTTCGAAATACTTTTTTCTGTAGCATACATTTCATCTCTATAATTCGCAAAATGAGAAGGTAAGACTTAAGAAACCGCCGAAAATAAACATCGTCTCTTAAAGCGAGAAAATGTAATCTGACATAGACTAGATATTCGACACGAAGACAAGGCATGTCTCTCTCTCTCTCTCCATGAACCAGAAACCTAAAAGCAAAAGGTTGTGGCGTTTTAGCGACGTATTCTAAGTAATTACGAGGCGTGTTGTCTGCACTGGAGTTGCGAACCAATTTCAGGGACAGGTGGGTTCGACCACAGCCTCACATGGCCGACTCCATACAATAGAAGTAATCTCCGCTAAGCCGATTATGCCCTGACGATGACACCATCCTATAAATACAATACGTCCTGGAGACGCGGCATTGTACTTGGCCAAGATACGGTATCACTACGCCTGCCTGATCGAATATGATCACAGCCACATGCCTGTCACAACACCGCCACTTAAATTATTAGCAAATTTCAAATTAACCTTTACACCGAAATCCCTGTCTTCATGAACAGAATGTTTCAGATTTCGCATTCGTTTTGCAATTTTCTTTTATTTAATATACTGGTGCGACAATTTGTGGTTGATAAAATGTACTACAATATAAAATTATTCGAAAGAAGAAGCCCTACACCCATGAAATAAAAGGACAGATCAATAATTAATAAGGAATTGTTGAATGTGATATTATTTTCGAATATCTAAGTGTTAAAATTTAAAATTACAGATTTCTGAATGAGTGAAACGAGAAATAAATCTGATTTTGTATTATAAAATATCCACTGAAAGTCAAAATGGAAATTCAACAATCGGTCGATTACCTTCACCCATTTTATGAAAAGGACGGTTTCTTCTATGTCAAACTACGAAGATATACCTACCTAATAAACAAACGGAATTACAAAATATAATTTCAAACAACGCTTACGAGCTCAAATTTCGAATTTTATTATATTTCATCAAAATCTATATGGAAATAAAGAAGTGAGAATTGGATTTTATTTAATCGTTAGACCGGGAAAAATTGTGAACGATAATAATAATAATAATAATAATAATAATAATAATAATAACAATAATAATGTCAATAATAATAATAAAAAATAAATGTGGTTACTAAAACCACTTGATAGAAATATTACAAAGAGTGTAATAAAAGCAAGGGTACAAATACAATTGGGAAATGGCCAAATTTCAAGAGAAGTAAGCATTAATCAAGAAGTTAGATGTGATCGCAGTCTATTTTCAAACTTATTTATATAATATATTTAAACGACATCTATTATATCTGAAATGTAAAATAAATTCAGGTTTCAAAACAACAAATAATGTAAAATTGAATAGTTGAGCATTTCCTTATCGCATTATAATTCAAAACAAAAGAAGATAGGAGTTATTTTCAACTTAAATTATGTATTATGAACTGTAATTTCCTGCCACAAAAGAAAATAGGGGATTGTGAACAACGTTCAAGTCGCTCCAATATAATTCGAATGATCTTGACTTAGAAATAGCCTAACATCTGATGATGATGATGATGATGATGATGATGATGATGATATAAACTTTAAGAATAATACAATTCAAAGTACAGTATTCATTCACTCATAGTCCAACTCATATGTCCAACGACAGGGCTTTCACTGCAAATCCCGCATTCTCCAATCTTTCTTATTTTCCGTCATCATTTTAGTTTCCGCATACGATTCACATAATATCTTAATGATGTCTATCATCTGACATCTTCTTCACTTCCAAACATTTCTCCCATTCACCATTCTTTCCAGTGCAGTTGACGCCCGGTATCTTTTAGCGTGGAATGACTCATCATGCTATGTTTGCAGTTTCCTAAATGCGATAGCTTCCCGTCGCTTTCTGCATACACTCTCACTCTCTCTCTCTTAAACATCTTAAAAGATCCCATGGGGCCCCAGCGTGGAGGTAAGGAGAGTGAATTTGACTAATTAGACCCTCCGGATTTCACCGAAACTTACCTCAAGGGTTAAATATCAGTTCTATCAGCGTATTCTGATTTACCGCGAGTTTTACTGGCCGACACTACCTTTGAGAAAAAAAAATCTTTCAAGTGGATTTTTTTTCGCCTGCAAATTATGTAATTTCGGAATTAGAGAACACAAAATTAATGCAAATGTAGTCGGAATTACCGAGTATACATATTCAGAGTTCGTTCGGATGCGAAACAATTTCAGGAACAGCAAATAAAAAAAGGCAAGGAGGAATAGAAAGATGAAATTTATAAGGTTGTGGCAATGCTTATAACATCAAATATCAATAATTATTGGCCTGTAAAATTCAGGGACTAGTCGAAAATACAGACAGCAGAACAAATATGTTAGTAACTAATCGGAAATCAATACTACTGATTTTTTCTGTTTCTGTCTGTTCCGAAACCTCAGTATCAGAACTGCTTATTTTATCTTCTGGCTTTAAACTTTAAATTCAATAACATTGTTTTTCTCTCTCCATCAACATTAGTAAAGTTTTAGTATTACTGTGTCTCCGGTTATAACGCAGTTTTGTAGGGTAAATATTCTGTGTCATAAAGATATCAGCGTTGTAACCGACGGCTACGAATTTTCTCAAAATCATTATTTTTTCCGAAAAAACTCTGAATATACGAGGGTTGATTCTCATGCTGTAGTCCTCATCTATTTCTAGTTGAACTAAAATTTATATTTTGTGACACACAAATGACTGAAATGTGTTATATGCCACGTTGACTCGTAGCAAGTGTTAGAGTGCCGGATTTGCTGCGTCAGTAGAGAAATTAGCCTGTCGAGAAAAGACCTGTGATTAGACGGTATACCTGCAAAAGAAGGGAATGTCTCCATCTCAAAGACATGACAGATACCTTGGGAGAATCTACTATATCTTATGTTATAGTAAAAAGGTGGTGTTGAATGTTTAAATGTGGGAGAACATCGAGTGAAGATGAACATGGTGACGGCCCTTCGAGAACTGTCACAACACCAGAAAACATCAATAAAGTGCATTATTTAGTGCTGCAAGATCGACGAGTCACTATCAGCGATATAGTAGAGGAAACAGGCTTCTAATACTATAGTGTGCACAATATTTTGATAAACGAATTGGATATGAAAAAAAATAACTGAAAGGTGGGTGCCTCGAATATCAACGCCGACGCAAAAAGGACAAAGAGTAGTGCTCTGTGAGCACCATTTAACTAATTTTAGAGCAAACAAAAAAATTCTTGAACGATATATGAATATAGAAGAGACATGGGTTCAGTACTATGATCCTGAAACCAAAATTCAAAATATGAAGTGGAAAGATAAAGGTTCATAGACTCCAAAAATTTAAGGTGTAGTCATCAGTAGGTAAGGTTTTGAACTCTGTTTTTGGGATGCCCAAGGTGCTATTATGACAGATTATTTGCAGAAAGCGGCCACAATAATAGGCCTTCATTATGCAACTTTAATTGGAAAATTGCGGGAGAAACATCGTCACAATTTAAGGCGAGAGGTTCTTTTCCACCAAGACTATGCTCCACGTCAAAAGTCCTTAGTTGCAATGACAGCAATTTCAACAGCAGGTTTTGAATTTTTGGGATCATTCATCCTATTCACCAGATCTGACACCCAGTGACTTCAGGTTATTCCCAAAACTCAAAGAACACCTGTGTGGGAAGAAATTTTCATCCAATAATGAAGTCATGCAGTCCGTAAACCAGTGGTTTGCAGAGGTTGGATAATCCTTCTTCTTCCAGGAAGCTATGGCAATGATGGAGCAACACTGGGAGAAATGGATCATCTACTTAGGGAACTATGTGGAAAAAAGAGGTAAGGTTAATTTTTTCAACTATAAGTGGGTCAGGGCTACAGCATAGGGATCAACTCTCGTATACCCGGGTAAAATTCCGACCATATGTGCGATATTTTTGTATTCTCTGATTCCGTAATTATTTAATTTTTAATCCCACTTCCAGAGGAAACAAATTCACTTGGAAGAATTTTTTTTTCCCCAGAGGTAGTGTCAGGCTGTAAGACCCGCGGTAAATCAGAATCTCCGTTGAAACAGAGAGCAGTGTACTAATATTCTCTGACACTACTTACACGTTAGTGTCAATACTTTCCTTCTCTGATGATGATGAAAGAGTGGACCAGAGAAAAATTCTCTCCGGCATCGGGATTTCAACTCGGGTTTTCAGCTCTACGTGCTGATGCTCTATTCAAGCCACACTGGATTCCCATCCCGATGTCGGATCGAATCCTCTCAGTTTAAGTTTCACCTCTTGGGTTCCCTCTAGTGGCCTACCCTCATGCACTGCGTCATGGACATATGTCAGTAGCACAATGTCCACACATGTGCAGAGGTTCACTCGTTAGGAGTGACTAAGTGGCCGGGATCCGACGGAATAAGCGCCCTCTTAAATCACAAAGGGTCCTATTCATAGACATTTCGCTAGCCCGCGCTACAAGCGTGCTAAACTAGTCCCGGCTATCGACTGATTACTTGTACAGGATTCATATCATATCATATCGCTAACACTGGTTTATGAATACGAAAAATATTAGTTCGTTGATCATCCACCCGAAGTCAGCGCTAAGAATGCCTATGAATACGGCCCAAAGTGATTATTTTTCGCATATCATATATTACGATGTACCGAAGTACATCATATGATGACACAGAATTTCTGCACTGAAATACTGTATCATATGTACTTCGGTACATCGTAATATGCAATATATAATATATTTCCTTCTCAGCTTTTCCTTACCTGTACTATTGATATGTTTTCTGTCTATCCTTACACGTTATCAACACTACTGATCTATTTTCTGTTCGTCCTTATTATCAACAGCATTGATTTTCTGTTTGTATGTGTACGTTCTTACACGATGGTAACAATACTATTGATTTATTTTAAATGTCCTTATGAGCTGGACCAATGCAACTGATTTCTTTCTGTATTCATTACTGCAATATTAGTGATTATTATACTCTTTGTTCGCTGATTGGCAGTTGATATGTAAGAAAAACCAAGCATTTGTCGTGATATCAGTTCTTTTAAAGACTGCCTCTCTAGAATATGACTGCAATACATCTGTCACAGATATAAGAGAGTAGATATACAGCAGCAGATCCTTCTTTTAGAAAGAGAAATATGAGTGTTGTTTAGACCCGTAATAAAGAGTAACATTTCATACGACAATAAGCATCTCAAATCCTGTGGTAGGAGTTGTAGGAGCATAGCGGTGAGGAGGGGGGGGGGTGACTGAAGAAAAGTGACCCCAATATACTGAAGCGGAGAGTATGGCCAGGTCACTACTGTACGTTAGCTGAATATATGAGCCAGTACCATACCGTGACGTCGTATATTACGCTGAATTTAATTAGTTGCCAGGCAGGGAACTCGGTTATTTCATGAAGTGCTTAATTCTTGACCGTTTCCATGAATAGCTTAGTATCATTAAACAGGCCGGCAATGTGACGCGGGGAGCATGCGTTTGTTAATCCTGCGAGAGGGACAGAGATGGGCTAACTTTTTGTTGCCCTAAATCATGTCTACTGGCTGACACAGACAAAAAGGAATTTTAACTAACCTTATGAAAATATCATTTCAACCCCCATTCCCACCCATCTTGCTAGCCCGAATAAAATAAGAAGAAACCGCTAACGCCTACATTACGTGGAAATGCATTCGCTTGAATAAAAAAAAATATAGGACCAAGTGATAAATCGTACGCACCGTTAGCCGAATCGGTAGAGCGTCGGAGTTTCACACGAGAGGGCCGAGTTTAAATCCCGGTAGAACCAGTCGAAAATCGTAGTGAAAAAAGATGGTGATATGGTCATAGCTGACAAGTTACGGTCATAGGGTGATTTTAATCTAAGTTTTTATAGATTTCAAGCGTAATCGTCAAAATTAAAAGTAGTAAAAATGACAACATTTGTACTGGAGGATAAAATTATTTTAAAATCAACAGTCAAATAAGAACTTTTATTAGTTGTACACAACCTTCAGCAAGTACCTTATAATTATCACACTTCTTTCACACCTGGCATACCGAGCATTGGTAAATTAATCTAGAAAACATAGTAACATAGGAATTTTTCATATGAAGAATTTCCAACCGTATGTTGAGACTCCAACGTTTCGGAATTAGCTACTTATAATTTCCATCTTCAGAGTAATACTGGCCGAGACATGAAGGGTCGATTACCCTAATGGTTTATTATGTATTGGCCAGTCGTTTCTTATTAACAAGATATAAAATACTAAACAGAGCACGCAGCGTTCATACTTTGGGCTATACTAACATCATGATTGAACCTGTAAATAAACCCAAAACGTTTAGAGATGTTAAATTCCATCATACTTACTAACTTATAAGTGACTTTTAAAGAACGCGCAGGTTCATTGTCGCCCTCACATAAGCCCGCCATCGATCCCTATCCTGTGCAAGATTAATCCAGTCTCTATTATCATATCCTACCTCCCTCAAACCCATTTTAATATTATCCTCCCATCTACGTCTCGGCCTCCCCAAAGGTCTTTTCCCCTCCGGCCTCCCAACTAACACTCTATATGCATTTCTAGATTATCCCATACGTGCTACATGCCCTACCCATCTGAAACGTGTGGATTTAATGTTCCTAATTATGTCAGGTGAAGAATACAGTGCGTGCAGTTTTGCGTTGTGTAACTTTCTTATTATATGGTTTCGTAACAAGCTGTTTTTTACGGTGATGGGTTGTTAGTCCTTCGCCCAACCCCCAAGCTGGAGGACCACCCCTTATCGGCTATTCACGACTACTTATTCAATATATTCGCAGCTAACCTTCATATCTGAAGGTCGTCTCCTCTATCCGCAACCTGAGGACGCGCCATGCCGTGGTGATAGGGACCCACAATACATGGTTAAATTCCATCATAAGGTTAAAAATTCTGAATTCTCCCAACACAATCATCGCGAAAGTCTAATATGCCACACAATAATTAAGGGTGCATTTCAGAAATGTAATGGATATACTTGAATGCAGATGCTTAGCTCCATATTAGCAGCTTTTAGCCACAAGCTTTAAATAGTACAAGCTATTGACATGGTGAAAGGAAAATAAACTGATAGCGTGTTCGGAGGCTGCGCTCGATGTGGTTTCCAATCTCAGATGGGTTGATTACTTGGCTGGTTTTCTTCAAAGATTTTCCTCAATTGTAAGGAGAGTGTCAGGTAATCCCATACCCAGTCCTCGGATTTATGGAGCAAAATACTAACTAGCACTATTCAACCCCGTCGACGCTCGATCACGTATTTGATATAGCGTCGCCTAAACAATCGATTATAAACAAACTTCAATTTTTCATAATACTTTATGATTTCTTATTTTATTATTCACACGACTCAAATTTTAGATAGACTTTATATATTTTTTCCATGCACGTAGAACCTACATTATAGGCCTATCTCGTATTTTTTAACATGAAGTTAAAAATCCACAAATTTACTGTGAGAGTTCTTGCTTCTCTATGACTATACTACTGTCACATTCTAGTATATACAGTCCTGAAGCTTGAGTTGTGAGGGTACTAGGAACAATAGACTGTGCAGGTACTATTTCGCATTGTCTGTAATGAGGCGATAATAGCGATCCTAGTGGTTAGCAACTATCTATGGATGCATATTTACTACGTATTGAACTTCGTGACTGTATATACTAGACTGTGCTACTACCCAAAAGTTACTGAATGCAATGCATCTCTCTCTTTTGAGGTAAAATATATCCCTGAAAAAAATTCTCAACTGAAATAGCCATTATCACTAACAGGGAAGATGGTTTTACATGCAAAATCAATTTTAGCATTTCCAATAATTTAAAAATAAGGTAGTATGTTATATAAGAAAGTGTTACAAAATCTAAAGTATAGATTCAATCAGTGTATGTTATCCATAGGAAACACTGCTGCTTAGAAATAAAACACAGGTCATACACACAGATCATTCTCGCAGGAGGACACATTACTATAGCTCAGAAGAAAAACATAGGTCACTATTGCTCAAAAGAAAAATACATGTTACTATTCCGCAACCAAAGACAGATCACTATTATTTAGAAAAAAAACCACAGGGAATTATTCCCTAAGAAAAATAAAAAAGCGACGAATCACTATAACATAAGTTATTGGTGAATATGTTCAAAGTAAAAACACAAGCCATTATTATGAAAAAGAAAAACACAAGCTTCTGCAATTAACAAAAACTTAAATGCCTCTATTGACATATTAAAATGCACGCGATTAATATCCAAAATGAAAGTAAAGAGCATTATTGTGTAAATAAAGAGTACAGGTAACTATAACCCACAAAATAAACACGGGTAATAATTGGTATCATGAAGAAAAATTCACAAGTGAAAAAGACGAAATACTTCTGAAATCTCTCTTTAACAAGGAAAAATTCATACCGTTATTGTCTAACACAGAAACAACATTCCCATTATAAAATAGAACTCCTGTTAATTTCAATCCCTTTCTCAAGTTGGAATGGATTTCATTTTGGTGTTTGCGAAAGATATGGCAAAGGAACAAACACACACATAGTAAAATAATGAAGCCATAACCTTAATTTCCCTTACGAAATAGGGAAAATAAGCTAACGGCACTTAGGACAAGGCACCGCGGGTAGAGCTTGGGATTTACAGAGAGCAGGCTGTTATTCTCTTGTTTTAATTTCATCTTATAACTATTCTAATGCTTAAAAAGTTATGAAAGATTTCCCCCTCGGACGGCTAGGCAATTCTTGTGTTAGGGCCGGATTCTGGTCTCTAGCCAAGTCTTTTCGAGGGCGAGAGGGGGTGAGCAGAGGACGGAAGCCGCCAGTTTTAAGGAAGAACGGAACATTCAAATTAGTCCAGACTTCCGGGGAGGAAGCTGAAGTAGACAGTATAGTAGTATTATTATTATATATATTAGCCTGGCCGGCATACAGAGTAGATGGAATAATTCCAAGAGCATCACGCACTGAGAAGCGCTCGTCAGTCTCTGAATATCGTCGGTTAATTCCATATTCATCTGCTGACGTTGTATCCTATGCTCAGAGTTTACCAGATCTTGAAGTAATAAGTTTCCTTCAACAGCTCAAGAGTCAGTTGACAGCTTTCGATAATACGAACATGAAATCGATCCTCAGTATAGGTTGCGGTATTTTCTGGAAACTTTTTTTTTTGGCATGTTTTCTTGAATTGTTCTTGTTTTTCTTGACCATTATCATTTGACACTAAAATTCCTGCAAAGACGTACATAGACTTCGATTTTCCCTGCCATATCCACACCACAGTCTACTATACACAGTCACGAAGCTTGAGTTGTGAGGGTGCTGGAAACAATAGACTGTGCCAGTACTGTTTCGCATTGTCTGTAATGAGGCGATATTAGCGATCCTAGTGGTGAGCAACTATCTATGGATGCATATTTACTACGTATTGAGCTTCGTGACTGTATATACTAGACTGTGCCCACACCATTATTTTTTCTAACTTTAGTGTTACAAGGGAAAGTAATGACTTGTAAATGTAATATTGAAGTGAAACTCATATCAATTGTAGGTAATACCATCAGTTTTCATGTTCTCCTGTCCTTTCTGTTTGGCCTTATGGCTAATGATGTAGACTTTTTTTTTTAACAGAAAAAGCGATCGTGCCAAAGAATCAGTCCCATTCCTAGGCTTATGTTGCGATTTCGTAACAAGCTCTTTTTTTTTTAAAGAGATGAGTCGATAGCCCTTCGCCCAACTCCCAATCTGGAGGACCACTCCTTATCGTTTGTCTGCGAGTGCTTATTCAATATATTCGCAGCTACTTTCAATATTTAGGTATTGCTAGAAGTGTTGATTTGTGTCTTTTTATTCTAGATTAAAATTGAAAGTTTCTTGTTTATGTTAGTTAATTAATTAGGATACAATTAATTACCATATTTCATCACTCATTTAAAGTTTGTGTGACTGCAACTTGTATTATATTTTTGTGTGGTTTTACTTTGTTTATAATTCCCGGTCGGGGCAAGTTACCTGGTTGAGGTTTTTTCCGGGGTTTTCCCTCAACCCAATATGAGCAAATGCTGGGTAACTTTCGGTGCTGGACCCCGGACTCATTTCACCGGCATTAACACCTTCATCTCATTCAGACGCTAAATAACTTAAGATGTTGATACAGCGCCGTAAAATAACCTACTAAGGAAAAAATACTTTGTTTATAGTGTGAATTTTTTATTTTTTATTTCTATTATTGATGGCCTTCACTACACCAGAAATAAATAAATAAATAAACAAATAAATAAATAAATAAATATCTGGAGGCCGTCTCGTCTATCCGTAACTTGAGAACTAAAAGTTAGAATTTATAAAACAGTTATATTACCGGTTTTTCTGTATGGTTGTGAATCTTGGACTTTCACTTTGAGAGAGGAACAGAGGTTAAGGGTGTTTGAGATTAAGGTGCTTAGAAAATACTTGGGGCTAAGAGGGATGAAGTTACAGGAGAATGGAGACAGTATTCATGTGACATAATTAGGAGCATTAAATCCAGACGTTTGAGATGGGCAGGGAATGAAGCACATATGGGTGAATCCAGAAATGCATTAGAGTCTTAGTTGGGAGATCTGAGGGAAAAATACCTTTGGGGATGCCGAGACATAGATGGGAGGATAATATTAAAATGGATTTGAGGGAGGTGGGATATGATGGTAGAGGCTGGATTAATCTTGCTCACACTATCACGATACTGAAAATTTCTTATTGTTTGATATAACCCTGATCTTAAACACTTGCCTCTCTTATACTGCCAATGAGACGTTATTTTTGTAATCATAAATTCAAACATGTAGTCTATATAATATAAATAGTGAACTTAATTTGGATATCTTACAAATTCTTATAAAAAGCTCGGAATGGTGCAAAAAATACTGTACGTCATCCACATATCATGAATATTCACCAATATAACTTACACGTAACTTCTTTAAGAGTGCAGTAGTGTTTCAGGACAGTGCATAAAGAAAAAACTTAATATTTCTCCCCCTCTTCTGGGTCTCAATGGTCTTTGCAACAGGGATAGAGATCTTAATTGCTGACTAATTCACACGAAGGTTTACATGAACAAGTGCCGTTAAGTGTCATTGTAAACTGAAAGTGATTGATGGATAATTACGTATGTAAATTTGTTAGACATTTAAAAGGAATCGTTCAAGTTTAAATATGGAGACATTTCGTACCAGTTCAGTGCTTTCGAATTACATGTATCTGCTTTTCTTTTTTCAGGCCAGTAGAATGTTTTAGGTTTTAGATTAGATTGTCTATAGGTTATTTCCAGTTCAAAAACCATGTCACGCACTTTAGGACATATCTAAGTTCATATGAAAATAAATGGTAACATGTAAACAGAACATGCGAACACATTCAGAGCACTTACTTATTTACTTACTTACTTACAAAGTAGGACTTGTTTTAGGTACAAAGCACGTACGGTCAGAAGATCTGTGCATTGGATTTAAGAAATAATTATGATAATATAACATCTGTATGTATAATATTACTCAATAAATCCATCTATCTATCTACTTACTTACAATGGCTTTTATGGACCCCGGATATTCATTGCAGCCCTCACATAAGCCCGCCATCGGTCCCTATCCTGAGCAAGATTAATCCAGTCCCTATCATCATATCCCATCTCCCTAAAATCCATTTTAATATTATCCTATCTACGTCTTAGCCACCCCAAAGGTCTTTCCCCTAAGGTCTTCCAACTATAGTCCCATCGCTCTAATTTCCGGCAGCCAATCATGTTGCAGGTCGGCTACATTTAAACGTGTGCGTCTTGTGATTCGCTGATGAAGACGTTATGAATTTCCTAAGGCTCGATAAATACTTAATATAATCGCCCGCCATTTTGGCTCTTTCGTTGGCACAGAAAGCACACGAGGACGTTATTTGCCGCTCAATTACAGTGTGTTTGATTTATTATCAGAAGAGCTACGACATGATAATGCTTAACGGTGTGGCAAATAGATTCCTCGTCTGGTAGCTCGGCAACGAAAGAACAAAAATGGCGAACGATTCTACCTATCTAGACTTTATAGAGCCTTCATTTCCTAAGACTTAAGCAAAGAGGAGGAGTCAAGCCGGGAATAACAGCGTCGTGACTACAACACTCTATATGCATTTCTGAATTCATCCATAAGTGCTAAATTCTCTGCCCATCTCAAAGTCTGGATTTAATGTTCCTAATTATATTACATGAAGAATATAATGCGTGTAGATCTGCGTTGTGTAACTCTCTTCTTTCTCCTGTAACTTCATCCCTCTTAGCCCAAATATTTTCCTAAGAATCTTATTCTCGAACATCCTTAAGCTTTGTCCCTCTCTCGAAGTGAGAGTTCAAGTTTTAAAACCATACAGAACAATAACATAATATAAATGTTCTATTAATTCTAATTTTCAGATTTTCGAGAGCAGAATGAATGATAAAAACTTCTCAACCGAATAATAGCAGGCATTTCCCATATTTATAAATGTCAGAACACTTTCATAAAATAAATATAATATACTTTTCACATGAACATCCTGTAGTATACAGACCGGCTCGCTAACGTCAGAAATAGATATTGGGCAAGATACACGCAGAGAGATCTCGAGAAGTATGACAAATTTAGCAGTGAGAAGGTTCCACATCGCGCTACCTGTGTCACATGGTCACGGAAAGCTTGTTCCGGAACATGAACAAGAGTCCTTCCACTCTCGCGTTACTGTGACACCCTACACCATCAGGCAGATCAAATTCCTCCCTTCGCCCTGATACTTTACTTTCAATCCTCACTATTTCACCGGTTTTTACCTCTCTGTCTCTCTTCCTTCCTCTTCGTCTTGTTTCACTTTGAAGACCATCCCTTCCTCGGTTTTATACTCTACAGAATGAAGGAAATAAGAAAAAAATATATATCGAGATTGACTCGGGTGTAAGTGGTTCCTCATCGATTGCGAAGTGCTTGGGTAAAAAAATACGATCACACACACAGAAACGTAAAAAAATCGTTTCCTTTTTTATGGGACTGCTTGTCTTCAATCTGAGAGACTGGCACAAATAATACTTTATATCGACTCATTTACTCCTGTTGTGCAACACGGTCTTATAGACCGATTCCTCTTGATATCTTTGTATCTGTAGAAAAAATCGGATACGTTAATGTATAAATAAAAATAAACAGAAACAAAATCTCATACATTAAAATTGAACGCTTGTGTTAAAAATCAACTCATATATTAAAATTGAACGCTTGTGTAAAAAAATCAAACATCTAAAATTAATTCCCTGAGAACTATACGAGTAGATAAATACGGTCCAAAGAAGTTGAGAAAAAATTCAAAATATTTGAAATAAAGATATCAGGAAAAATTTCTGGAGGAGGAAAGCATAATTTTACGAGATAATGGAGAATTAAAAAAAATAAATAAAGAAATGTTGATATACTTGCAATATACAGTATATAATGTGAACTGTTACTGAGAACAAAATTAAAATCAGACGTCTCAAAATTTAAGTACAAAACTTGTACAAGTTAGGTACAGATATCTTTGAAAACACTGAAAGAAGAAACGTAAAACTTAATCAAACAAATCTACCTAGTTTTGTGTTTAACGACATTAATTATTACTTGTGTTGCTTTATAATATACGATTTCCTCTAAACTTTACTTTTATCAACAGTAATCTCACTAGAGGTTTTGATTTATCTAGAGAAAATCAAAACTCGAGTGGGATTTAATTGACTATTACACGATTAGAAGATAGTAGGCTATATAAAGATTAGAAGTAACAAAGTGTACAACAAAATATTAATTGGCTTACGAAAATACAGCTGTCTTCAAATGTATTATTGTACCATCTCAACATTACGCTAGATGGCAGTAGTGTCTTATGATGATGTTTTCTTGTTACCGGTATCAGTTGTGCCAACTATGGAATCATCATTGAACTCTGTGGACTGTTACTAGTCAAGAAGGCTTTTTTGATTCAGTTTAATTTTTATTAAAACATTTGCATACCATTTCAATCATCCGGATCCCAGTAATCAACGTCACTTGACACATGATTTTCAATAAATCTTAGTATTAAACAATCTCTGATACGTGACTATCCATAATATATAGCAGAAGCTATAACAAACATAACCTAAATAATATAAACAAGTGTTAGAAAAGTTTTAATTAGGGATGATGAAATAAACAAGAAACGTTTTAATTAACGATGATGAAATAAAAAATAAACATGGATAATTTTAAAAGAAACAATTATTGAAATTACAATTTTCAAATTTGAATGTTTTGGTGGTTGGTGGTTCAGTTGATGTTATATTGGACGTGTGCGTAAAAGAAGTGAACTCGTTGGTGTACATGGTGTATCCCTCAACTCATTCAGGATTTCCGAATGGTGCTCTTCATATATGACCAGTGATCTTTATTAATTCTTGTTCTTGAATGCCAAAATGCGAGTCATATTTGAAAGTGATGTGCATCGACTGGAGTGGTTTGTAATTTTCTGTTTTTTGACGGCCAGACCAGTGCAGTTTGAAACGTTGGCAAACAAAGAAACAAATGCTAGGGTAGTGATAAAAATAAACAAATGCTAGGGACGCGATAAAATTAAACAAACGCTAGGGACGCGATAAAATTGTGCGATAAGCAGCCATGATTGGTTGAAAGACGTCCTTTCGTGCCGTTTTATTGGTCGAAAGTAGTGTGACGTAGTAAAAGTGTAATAGTCATTGTAAATAATTACAAAATAATTCCTATAAATTAATATTCAGAAATATACTACCCTTTAGGAGAAAATAAATAAACAACGTTTTATGCAAGGATTTTAAAATACAATCCATATCATGAAAGACAAAGATAAACCTTAGTAAGACCTGTGTTAACATACGGCTTCGACACCTGGATAATGAGTGAAATCGACGGAAATCTGGTGATCAAGATAGCCTATGGATACCATCCCATTGTGGAATCCTGGGAAACGAGATAAATGCTTTTTTTTGCCTTTATTTGAATATTTATCTATTATTTATTAATTTATTATTAAAAATTGCCTACAGGTATATTTTAATTTATTTATATAACCGCTACAATGAAAGTTAATGCACCGAATGTGTATTATTGTCTTTCAGTCAGTTCATATTCTCTTTGAAACAATGAGTGCTGCCGTGCAAAAATGTATAACAGTAAGCGCTTTAATTATCGCTTGTGTTTATTTGACAAGGCAACAATGAGTGCGGGTCTAACGTTATTTTTAATGGTTATTTTTCTTTCAGTTTTCATTGCGACGTTGTTGTAGCTAGCTAAATATTTCATATCGCAACATATCAGTACAACCAAACAAAAATTCACTTTCCAAGGCTACTGGGAAGAAGATTTCTTTGTTTCCAACAGTAATTGCAACATCGAGTCGAAAATCTCAATTTGCATTCGACTTATGTAAAGCTTTTCTTGCCTACGAAATCCCTTTGTGGAAAGTGCAAGGTTGTGGGTCTAGTGCACAATTTTTGTAATTGCCTTTTATTGCGTATTTTAGCTATTTATAATGCCTTTTTGCCTGCCTATTTTAGCTATTTATGATGTCTTTTTTCCTGCCTATTTTAATGATTCATAATGCCTAAACTTCCGGTCTCTGATTAATAGACTATTTATAATTTGGTTTATTAGGTCTATACTTAGTTTTGTATTATTAAATTCCATCGGAAACAAAATTGCAAGAAGTCGGTGATCCAAATAATGTGGCCTCTCCTTGCTTCTTTTCTCAGTCTATTAACTCCTGACAAACGACGGTGACCCTCTCAACAATTCAAGGAGCGAAGCTTAAGATTTCCGCCGGACAGTAGCGGAGGTTACAAGATGCAGCAGTGCCACCTCTGGGCCGAGGCGTGCGGAGACTCCTGCGCTGACAGCAGGTGATACCATCAAGCCCAATAAATAAACCACTTTATAAAAGAGAGAAGGAGAAGGATGAGGCTGGTTTGGCACCGTGCCATGGCACCGCTACTGCCTCATTGGCTCTCGCATGGAAAACACGTAAAAATACGCAGCCCACATCTCAATCCACAGACCAATAGAATACGAAACGTTTCCTTTTGTCTGGAAGTAGTTTTAAATTGAAGAAATGATATCCGCAAAAATTATTAGGTTTTCGGAATGCTGAAGTTCAGGTGAGCACTGAATATTCAAGAGTCGTAGTACGAATCTGATACACAGAATACGTTAACTATATAATAAAGTCCCAGTGACTGTGAGAGAAGACACTGTAGATTGATGGTCAGGGTTCGACACGGCCATATGAATGAGAAGACTGTATTTTATAGTCAAAAGTTTTCCAATAAGCACACCCTCTCTAACAAGTATTGATATCCTCTTTTCGAATTTTCCTCCTTCAAATATTCACTCCTCCTTTTTCTTCAATTCCTCCTTTGAAATGATCCCTCTTTTTTAATCTCATAATATGAGTTAAGTCCTGTCTTTTACTTTTGCTACAAGATTATCACCCATCTTTTTACACAGAGTGTTAAGGAAATAAGCAGAAATATTTTGATAGATGATAGACAATATCAATACGAAATGAAAATGTATGTGGAACTTTTCTCTTACCGTACTCTAACGGTTTATTTAATAAGCAGCAGAATATCGAGCTATGAATCAGTCACTCTCATTTTGTTTACAGTACCTCGAAGTCCAACTGTGACGGAAAAAAGAAAATTATTTTTTCTTTTTGCATCTATTAATTAAAATTAAGAATTTTCTGTTGAATTGTAAGGAGTGTTATTAATTTGCAACTGTTGCTTCCTGTATTAATGTTTGTATATTTGGATGTTATTTATTTAATGCACAAAAGTCGTTAAGACAAATCTCGTTTTAATAATAAATATGCAATTATCTATGCAAGTACCGGTACTTAACCAAGAATATAATGTGATTCTAGCACACTAATTCTTTTGAATCCGCCTCGATTCTTACTCTCATATTCATCTTTTATTAAATTTATTCTTATTTATTATAAGAGCACAGTGGAGCCACCGACGTAGCTCAGCCGGGTCAGGCGCTTCTCTGCAGATTCGGAATTGCACTTGGGCGTTGGTTTGATTCCCGCTTGGGCTGATTGCCTGGTTGGGTTTTTCAGAGGTTTTCCCCAATAGCAAGGCGAATGTCAGCTAATCTATGGTGAATCCTCCGTCTCATCTCGCCAAATACCATCTCGCTATCACTAATTCTATCGGTGCTAAATAACTCAGTACTTCACACAACGTCGTTAAATAGCCAATTAAAAAAGAGCTATATCATATTATATTGAGGCAAATCCCACAAATCTCTCTACTACTAACCTCTTACTGGTTCACTCACACAAACACAGAAATTTTTATAACCGTGTTTTAATGAATGTTCATTAATCGATAATCGATATGAATGTAGAACTACTTAACCCTAAATACATAGGAGTTTATAGTGCGTAAAGGCACGACATATGCCAAAATCTATAAGGAATAATTTGTTTCTTTAGTTTATACTCTATTTGCTGTGTCCCTAATTCTTCCATATTGCAAGTGAAATTTCATTTTCGGTCTTCATCTTTCAAAATTACTTATATTGCTTCAATGCAATGGCATTCCTAATGAGACAAGTGGCCTATATCGTTTCATATTTCTATTTCTTGTCTTTATTAGATTAATTATTTTGACATTATTATTATTATTATTATTATTATTATTATTATTATTATTATTATTATTATTATTATCTGTTTGACAGAAACATGGCTTCAAGAGCTTGTTGAGTATAATAATTTATTCCCTAATTATTATACCATTTTTCGTGGTGATAGAAAATTTGAGGATACCAATAAAACCCGTGGTGGTGGTGTCTTAATAGCTGTCAACAATCAAATACCTGTAGTATACCGGAGACATGACTTAGAATTCATTAGCGAGTGTGTATGGGTTGAGATTCCTATGGAAGACGGATTCAATTTGTTAATTGGTAATCATTACTTTCCACCTGATACTGATCCAAAGTTTCTAAAATCTTATCTAAATTTTCTTGAAAATCATCTTGATACACACAATAATAGAGTAGTTTTTCTCGGCGATTTTAATACTCCTGGTATGAATTGGTCATCTGGTTGTTGTGCTAATAACATCCATTACTACTCCAAAATTAAGGCTCAAGAGTTATTTTCATCTTCTTGCTTTCTTGGATTGAAACAAGTAAATTCAACAGTTAATAACAAAAACTTACTTGATCTTGTATTTACAAATTTAACCGAGAATGAGGTAAATCTGGCCACTCACTCGCTAGTCTTGCAGGATGAATATCATCCTCCCTTAACAATAACTCTTGAAGTCACACTAAATTTTTCTCCCCAGAATCAACAAAATTCTTTCCCAAATTATTCTCAAGGTGATTACTTGAATTTATATTGGAGTCTATATAATTACGATTGGTCCTGTGTTTACCAAGCTGTCGATGTTAACGATGCAGCTAGCTCACTATGTTCAGTAGTTAATAGTGTCATATCCCAGGCAGTTCCTGTCACTCGAGTCAAAAGGTCTAGTTATCCACAATGGTTTTCTAACACCTTACGTAAACGTATTAGAAAGAAAGACCATGCACATAAAAAATATAAAAAATTCAAAACTGAATTTTATTATCAAACATTTTCCTACTATAGAAAACTTGTGAAATCTAAAATTAAATCGGATAAATTATCATGGCTTCAAAATATTAATGAAAATCTTAAAACGGAACCAAAAAAGTTTTGGAAATATGTTGAATCATTTCGGAAGACAGATAATTATCCCTCTGAATTAATTCTTAACGATAAACACATCACAGATCAGTTAGACATTGTCAATGCTTTTGCTGATCACTTCAAATCTGTTCAGACTAAACACAGCCATACATATGAAAACATTATTACGAATATAATAGACTCATTACCTATACCTAAAGTAACACATGATGACGTTCGTAAAGCAATTAAAAAACTTAAACCAACAAAAACAACTGGCACTGACGGTATTCCAAATTTTATAATTAAAGGATGCTCTAATATATTTATTCCTCTTTTAGCCCACATATTTAATATTAGTTTGATAAATGGTGAATTTCCCTTACTATGGAAACAAGCTGCAATTATTCTTATATTTAAAAACGGAAAAAGAAATGATGTCAGAAACTACAGACCTATCTCTCGATCCTAAATAACTTTTCAAAAATTTTTGAAACCATTATTCACAGACATATATCGTTTTATGTGAAAAACAAGCTCAATTCTTCACAACATGGATTTACTAAAACTAAATCCACTGTCACTAACCTGGTCACATATCTAAATCAAATTGTACCAATAATTGAAACGCAGGGACAAACTGATTCAATATATTTTGATTTCAGCAAAGCTTTTGATGTAGTTCCGCACTATATCCTTCTTCATAAGTTAGGAAATATTGGCCTTTCTGTAAGCTACGTAAAGTGGTTCGAAAATTATTTAAGTAATAGAGTTTCATGTGTAAGACTGTTTAATATACACTCTTATTCTTATAATATAAATTGCGGAGTCCCGCAGGGATCTACTTTAGGACCTCTCCTATTTATTATATTCATAGATGATATATGCAAAAGAATAAGTTCTGACTGTTTATTATTTGCAGACGATTTAAAAATTGTTCGTACAATCAAAAGTAGTACTGACTGTCAATCACTTCAATGTGACATTAATTCAGTCGCTAAATGGTCGGAAGACAATGGTATGACAATTAACGTATACAAAACTAATGTAATAACCTTTTCTAGAAAAACTTCACTGAAATTTAATTATTATCTAAATAATGTACTAATTAACAGAACGGATTGCGTAAAAGATTTGGGAATATTCTTTGACAGTAAATTGTATTTTCATAGTCACGTTGATTACATTTACAATCACGCAATCAGAATGCTAGGAATAATACGGTCAATAACTTATTCTTTTTCCACGCCCGATTCTCTTTTAATGCTATACTATACATTGGTGCGATCGAAACTCGAATATGCATCTGTAGTTTGGAACTCGATTACAACTACGGACTCGGCTAAATTAGAAAATATACAAAGAAAATTTATATCCTTATGTTCATTCAGATTTCTGCCCATTAATTCCGGGTATAGTTATGAGAGAAAATGTGAATATTTTAATTGTCAAAATCTATATGCTAGACGCCATGAGCTAGATTATCTGTTCTTTTGTAAAGTCCTCAAAGGTGATATATCCTGTGACTCTTTCTTAAACAATATTACCTTACGTATTCCAACAGAAGATATGAGAGCCCACAAACTTTTCTATATTAGAAATTCGAAATTTCTTTCACCAGTCTCCAGATGCATTAAAAATGCCAACATGCATGGCTGCGAATTCGATCCCTTCAATGTATAGACTTTGTTTGCTCTTGGCAACGATTTATCATTTATGTATTCTTTTAGGCATTATACTCAATTAACATTCTCTCATAGTATTCTTAGTTATCCATTCATCGTCATTATTGTAATTGTAATTATATTTATGTGTAATAATTATTTTTGTTTTATGTTTTTGTTATATTTGTGCTGAACTGTAATTGGCCACTGGCTGTTGTACAGCACATTAAATAAATAAATAAAATAAATAAAAATTATTATTACACTCTCACTTTGAGAGAGCAACAGGGATTAATAGTTAAGTGTTCGCGTAGGCTTCCGCGGCTGGTGTACATGGTGTGTGGATAAGCTTCAGGGCTTCTACCGCGTTGTCTTGGTGTTATTGGCTGACGTTTCGACCGCTGTGTTGTGGCCATCTTCAGAGAAGCCCTAAAGCTTATCCACACACCAGGGATTAATAGTGTTTGAGAGTAAGGTGCTTAGGAAAATATTTGGGACTGAGAGGGATAGTTACAGGAGAATGGTGAAAAGTTACACAACGCAGAACTGCACGCATTGTATTCTTCACCTGACATAATTAGGAACATTAAATCTAGACGTTTGAGATGGGCAGGGCATGTAGCACGAATGGGTGAAAACAGATATTCATATAGAGTGTTAGCTGGAAGACCTGAGGGGAAAAGATCTTTGGGGAGGTCGAGACGTAAAATGGAGGATAATATTAAAATGAATTTGAGGGAGTTGAGATATGGTGGTAGGGACTAGATTAATCTTGTTCAGGATAGGGACCATGGCGGGCTTATGCGAGAGCGGCAATGAACCTCCGGGTTCCTTAAAAGTTGTTTCTAAGTAAGTAATTAATAAGTATTATTATTAGGTTATAGCTTAACTAAATATTCAAGTCACAGAGTTTGTGTGCACTCAATGTTGGTTCTGGCGTCTCGTCAGCCCACTCGAGCTGAGTGGATGTAAGGGGAAAAATTGAGACGGGTGTCGGGTGGAGTTCCTAGGTAGCTCAGTCGGTAAGAGTCCTGGTGCGTTCAACCAGAGGTCCCGGCATCAATACCCGGTCCCAGAACAATTTTTCCCTTGAAATTATTCAGTAGTGCATTGTTTTTGTTTTGATTGGACGCGGTGGTCCAGTGCCTTGGCCATCCAGATCACCCGACCTCACCCCATTAGAGTTTTACCTTTGGGGTCACTTGAAAGCTGTCGTTTATGCATCACCAGTGAATGATGCAGAGGAGTTATTGCAACGTGCTGAAAATGCATGACAATTGATCCGTGATGACAACATGGTGTTTGAGCGAACTCGCCAGTCGTGTGTACATCGTGCTCAGGCATGTGTAAACAATGAAGAGAGACACATTGAGTACCTTTTGTAAACGTTAAATGACAAGTTGTGACACAATAAAAAAGAATAAAAATAAAGTATGACCATTTCTCCAATAAATAAGCATTTTCCGCCAAATTTTCATATAAGGAATTGTTCTTATTTTTTATCCAGGAGCACACTCACGCGTTTTCCAAACATGCTTATGACTCAAACTGTGTATCTTTCTTAGGGGTCCACCTCTAAGCTCACAATCAATTAGTAGATCGTTGTCTTCTTATCAACGGACCGTACGTACTTTGATCCACGGCGTATCCAGCTGATACTCGTGGTGGATAATATGACCATCAGGTGTGTATCCCTTGGAATATCATTCCACGAATGGGCCGCCATTACAGACATCTCCCAATATATCGACTTTTACTACGCTGGCTAGCCTCAGTATTGTAAAAAGACTCGTTACATAAAAATCTACCTACCATCTCTTTCTCTCCCCCCCTTTTTTGCAGAAGAGGCGGAGAGAACACTGCTAGCAAACACACTAGCCTATTTAGATGCGTTAGCTGTACGAACATTTACTACGGAAACGCACAATATACAGGAAAATTTAACAAAAGCGTTGGGCCTCATATCTGATCTTTGTGTGTATAAAAGTGCTGAGTGCATTTTGATTCTTCGAAGGAGTTTGTAGCCGGAGGTTCCTGCCAATATTAACAAAGCGTGTCTGTATCACCATTATCCGCCATTCAAGGGAGAGAATACGCGCGTCTTCATCCATCAATGTAGTAGAAACAGGCGGCACAGAAATGCATGTCGACAACACCCAAGCCCAAGCAACAACGCCACTCACGGATAATGATTCCTGCAAAGGCTGACGCCCATACGGACAAAATATTGCTTTGTGTTTACATTAAGCTATTTACACGTGTGTAGTTAATTTCCTCCTCCCACGTTTATAAGATATCCTACAAACGTTTATAGACCTAACTATAATTATTTAGTACGGAGTAGAATTTCGGGTAATGAGGAATACTCGGGAAACAAGGAATATCACGCTTTTCCTCCCGCCATGTCTCTCACACAACCGGAAGTCAATGTAACTATTAGTTACTTACAGCCGAACTCTGCCTACGCAGAGTCAGTTTTGTTGGAGCTTCCATCTTGTGTGTACAGTACGTTTATCGTTGCGTTTTCCAACTTTTGACAGGGAAGTCTTACAAATGTATAACTGACTGTTTCTTACATATCCTTAATAGCTTTTGATCTATCAGTCAAGCATGTTTATTTGTCAGAATTACAATTATGTAATTATAGACAGTAGTCAACAGAAAAACCAACAGATTAAAATGTTAAAATTCCAAGTTCATATGGCTGTCAAAAAATTCATTAATATTATAAAAAGGATTATCTATAAGCCATTTTTAAAACAACTTTAAATCTAAATAAGCCAACTTAGTGACATTCTTAGGCAATCCGTTAAACATATGCTATCTAATGAAATAACATTGAACCACTTCTTGGTCTTTGTCAACTTTACCATAGATGTGACAATATAATTTTTATACCTAATAAAATACTTGTGAAGCTGGGATTGAGAAGCACGACTATTTAAATTAATCTTAGTATGGAATAAACAATCATAAATATATTGATTAATTGCAGTAATAATTTTAGCATTACGAAATAAAGGACGATATTGAGCATTAAAGAATGAATTAGTAATAATTCGTAATGCTTTTTTCTGCAAAATTAGAACACTGTTAACATTAGCACCGTTACCCCACAAATGAATACCATAATGAAATACACTATAGAAAAATGCATAATAGGCTTGTTTCAAATAAATACTAGATACAAGAGATTTTAATTTATACAAGTGATAAAGTACACGGGATAACCTTTTGTACACAGACACAATGTGACCTATCCAAGTAAGCTTTGAATCTAATGTAATACCAAGAAGTTTAACTTATAAGATCATTTCATCGGGAATATGATTTAATGAAAATAGTATTTGCTGAGTTTTATTTCTATTAAGTTTCAACCCGTTGGCTTCATACCAACCAGCAGCATCACATAAGTAGGAATCCATTAATACGGACAGATGATTTATGTCATATATAGTAAAGAAAAAGGAAGTATCATCAGCAAAAAGGACTGTGTCACAATTTATATTAAAAAATAGATCATTTATCATAATAAGGAACAGTAGAGGACCCACAACAGATCCTTGAGGAACTCCAATATTAATATTAACCGCATTAGAAAGCTCTCCATTAATACAAGTAATTTCAGTGCGATTATTTAGATAAGATCTAATTAAGTCCAATTATTTGCCTCTGACTCCATAGAAGTAAAGTTTGGAACAAGTGGTTTCATGAGATACACAGTCAAAAGCCTTGGACAGGTCACAAAGTGTAGACATGATACTAGCATGCCTCTCAAAACCAGTAATAACAGACTCCACTAAATAATTAAGTAGAACTAAGATTGAACTTTAACTCAATTCATTTTTCGTACAGTAGAGGAGGCAAGATCTATCCTGTTACCTTATCATTTGCCGTGGCTAAAGTACTAATGGGTACGGAGGGGGAAGATAAGTACATAACACAAACGCACTTCTACCGGGGGCGAAGACACTGGAAGACGCAAGAACCAAGCAGTTCTGAAGATGGCTCCCAAGCCGAAACTAGTCAACCAAGGTATTTTTAAACTTAGTTCAAATTAACACGTGAAAGTAATACATATATATTTTATTCCTAAGTGATAGATTGTTAAAAGTAGTGTAATCAAGATGGATAAGTTTTAGTCTGGGATGAACTTCCGTGTAAGTAGATTCGTATATTAACCATATTGAAAGAAACTCTTTCTGGCAGCTCGTTCTTTCCCTTCTCGCACAGCTCACATACCAGCTCGCCTCCTATATCTTAGACGTTGTCATTATGAAGGTGCAACATTTAATTTCGAAATAGCAATTTCGGGTAATATGGAATATATGGTATTCCATATTACTCGATAATTTTTAAATATATTTTTTTCTAGTTTCCGGAATGCCAAAGAAGCGAGAGTTAGATTTAGCTAAAAAGCGGAAAAAAGTGGGATCAATGAATTATGGTAGAGGCTGTGCTGTGAGAAATAAAAAAAAATGGGATATTTAAAAGCAGCAAAGCTATTTAATGTGCCAAAGACAATATTATCTGTTTATATTATTTTGTGACAGTATCGTTGTCCAGGGTGCGCCATAGCAGGCTGGCCTACGCAACCCGTGCTGATATGATGATGATGATGATGATGATGATGATGATGATGATGGAGATTTGTCAGAATGTCACAGGGGAACTGGAGCTCCAGGAGAAAATAACTCTGTTACCTGGACCACGGGTTCCCCAACACGTCATAAATTGGGAGTATGTCGGAATCGAACTCGGGTCCACATGATTATGAGTTCAGAACTGTAGTCACTGGATCGCCATGGCGACTGTTCTTCACAAAAAAATTAGGAATTCATCATCATTTCCAACATTTCAATTTACTGATGAAGTGATAAATAATCCATAATTGTCAAGCCGCATCCATAATTTGCAAGCCAAATTATGTATGAGAGAAAATGAAACGTTGCAAATTATCTGTGCAAAGATGTACGTGTCTGAAGATTGCTTTGCTTGGTTAATATTGAGTGACGTAACAGAGACCCGCCCACCGTTGCGTGATCTGACTGCATTAGGTGACCTCTGCAATCTTTAATCATTCTACAACTAAAGATGGCATCTTTATGCCTATCACACCGCGTGTATAATTGTGTTAAAAGGGAGGGCGAACCACTCCGACTCCGGTGCTCACCGCAAAACAAGAGCCGCTAAGGATTTATTGTGATGTCATCCAACACGTGATCATAACTGGTTTGAAGAAGGATTGCAAGACCTGATATACTATAGCACGAACACAAAGCACGAGATTGCTTTGCTAAATAAGTTTAGCACAGTAATTTGATATAAGATCTAAATAAATTACTTTGGTGTTCGTTATTGTTCCACTAGAAGACAAACATGCGCAAAATCGATATCAGTAATATCATTCTGCTCCGAATACAGGCGCGATTAAAGTCCAGCGGAAAGAAACATTTTTGTCAATTCCTTCATATTTTTTATGTCCCCAGACACATAATTTGGTTAATTTCATTCTGATCTCCCCAGAAACAAGAGAAAGATAATATCAGGAGCAAATTAAATATTCAAAAAGAAATATTTTTCTGGAATTAAGTATAATATTATTATTATTATTATTATTATTATTATTATTATTATTATTATTATTATTCAATTGAACAATTAGCACTCACCATTTAAACAGACTGCTTGCCGGAAATTGAAATGGATTTTTGGAGGTGGACCAGAAAATCAACATGAGAAAAAGATCAAAATGCCATCATGAGACAGATAAAGATTGTGAAGAAGACTATTTTTGATGAAATGGAAGACAAAAATAACGGAAAGGTAAATTACCTACAGTCCTATTCTCAGGGTTGCAATAATTAGAAAGAATATGACACTGATCAAGGTCCTACAAAACATGTGAGAAGTGTCCAAAATTATAATAGTGGTAGTGGTAGTAGTAGTAGTAGTAGTAGTAGTAGTAGTAGTAGTAGTGGTAGTAGTGGTAGTAGTAGTAGTAGTAGTAGTAGTAGTAGTAGCAGTAGTAGTAGTAGTCGTAGTAGTAGTAGTAGTAGTCGTCGTCTTAGTTTTGGACTCTCACTTTGAGAGAGGCACATAGGTTAAGAGTGTTCAAGAATAAGGTGCTTAGGAAAATATTTGAGGCTAAGAGGGATGAAGTTACAGGCGAATGGAGAAAGTTACATAACACAGAACTGCACGCATTGTATTCTTCACCTAACATAATTAGGAACATTACATCCAGACGTTTGAGATGGACAGGGCATGTAGCAAGTTGATTGCCTTGTTCATTTCCTCTACTACCATAATGTGCAGGGACTCATTGCAAAACAACTTTTCCCAATGTTACCCGCGTCCGTGCCATACGTCCAGCTGCACATACTCCCTGGGTGGTCCTAAATAAGTAACAGCAATGGCTCAATATGCTTCCTGAAGAAATAAATTCCGTAGGTAAAATGGTCCCACATTAGGATCTCAGGGCGGGGACCATTTTGGGTGACTAAAATTGTTGGTCTCTGCATTGCATTGACATCTCTTGCTCCAGAAATGGTAGAAAGATGTTCAGTGTGGCATGTTAAAAGCATTTCCTGACCTAGAGCATGACAATGTATCGTGAGGTACTAAATTACAACTTCAACATTCCCCATTACATCACTTGATCATTTGCTTAAATTTAGTGATTTTACAGCTAACAGGTTCACTTCACTACTAACAACAGTTCCTCGAATAGGCGTATGTTACAGATTCACTAGAGTTAATCATTTTGTAACCTCTGGGTTGGCATAATTTGAGATGTTTTACTGTAAGAAACTAAATTCGCTAATTCAGACGGTATAACATGTACACATTTTATATCGCGATTATAATATTAATAGGCCTATATTACGGAAATATAATTATTATAATGTAATACAATTTTTCGAAAAAAAAAAAAAACTTTTTAGGCCATGAACATTTAGACGTTTAGTAACATTTAGTACATTTAGTGCTTTAAGCTCAATGTTGGTATCACTGAAGTGTCAACCATTTCTTATTCTTACAAGGGAACATTCTCTATCTATGAATTGCGATTTCAATGATAATTCTCACAATTGCTAAGTTAAAATCGGTAAATAATCTAGTAACAGTCACTCACCTAGCTTTTCCCTCATTAAAGAAAAATAACGTGTTTAATTATTTATACGTCTTTTACGCCGCTCTTACACGCAACTAACACTGCCACTATAGTAATTATACTGACTGCTCACCTGCCTAGCAACGGAGAGCCACTCGAAAACCTATTACTTGCTACAAACAGCATCGAAATAATCACTACGATTTTAAGAAACGTTATTTGTTATATATACACATATCAACCCCGTATACAATAGTATAATTTATTATCTACACATACCTGAATCATTATCCTCTGAAATAAAGTGGCTGTTACGAAATGGTCAGGGCAGAGCGTCCTTTTGCAGTACAAACAGGTCACAACAGCTTGTTCCTCACATCCAGGTGTTTCACAAATATTATTTCCAGTACGCAGAATTCTTTAGAGAACATTACTGAAATAGTTTATGTCTTTTTCTGTCACATATCCACATTTCTGCTAAGCATAACCAGCATGTCTCGGAGTTCGGGTGAGCAGAACTGATGATACACAGCAGAATGCATTTTTTAGAATAAAGATTCTATCATGTAAATTTTCTGACGATTCATGAGTAATTAGTTTGGATCTGAAATACTCTTCTATACTACGAATTTTAAGCTTATACTGGCCTAAAAATGTGCATCTTATGGCTGTATAAACAGCTTATAGTTTTTCCATCAAGCAAGCGAATTATTTCCTCACATTATTAACATCTTTTACAAATTCATTGGCTTTGTCAATGAGTTCAGATTCATTTTCAATTTCTTTACAACAAATAAATTTAGTAATTTTACGTGTGGTGATATGAGTTTTCTTACACTGATAAATAAATGTCTGTGAGGCACCAAGAGAATAATTGTTTTTGAGAACATCAATGCCGACTGTTTTATATTATAGTCCTGCACCGGAAGACCACGTTGGAGTGAAGTTTTAAGTGCATCCACCATTCATTTTTTTACATGCTTGTTAGTTTCTTTTGTGGTCAGTGTCTCCACGTGATCATTAATTTTTCGATATTTTTCGGTTAAAGTGGTTGTCTGTGACTTAACTGGAGATGACATTTTATACTCACTTGTTGATAGAGATCGGGATCCACAAGTTCATCACTGTTTTCACTGTCACATGCACTATCTACATCTAATGAGTCATAAATCACAGCTGCATCTCTATATTGATATTTATCCTGAATCAGGTCAATTAGTTGATAAGCGAAAGACTGATCATCAATACCGTCTTCCTGTAGTATTTTGAATCGACTAGGTTCTTTAGAATGTATGGCATTAACTGGATTAATAGAGCTCATTTTTAGAAACTAGAACAGTGAAAATAAAAGCAAATACTCTCAAATACCCGAATTAGGATTGCGCATAAACATATTAATAAGTCTTATAGACGCGTCTAAACTGAATTGAATGTCTTATCAGTATTGTTATTCTTCAAAACTTATATACTATACACCCACTTCTTTAATAACACCACTTCCACATTGATTCATCAGAAGACACTAACATACTGCACAACTCACAGTATCGCAACCCCCTCTCAAATAGACAAGGTTACAGACTTGATTTGAAGGTCAAGAGCTCTGCAGTGTGGTGGTTGCATACCGGTACGTACAGTTCGAACAAATAGGCCTACATAGCATGCTGCGTTGCGTGTTCTGGTTACGTGTAAGAGCGGCGTATAAGACGTGTAATTAAACACGTTATATTTCCTTAATGAGGGAAAATTATTTACCGATTCGAACTTAGCAATTGTGGGAATTTTTATTGAAATCGCTGTTCATAGGTAAAGAATGTTCCCTTGTTACTAAGTCACCATATATTGATTGAGTATAAATGTATGATGATAATCTGTACGTTTAACACGCGTTGTATTTGTTTCGATATCCATTATATTTCAGCATTTTTTCAGCTTCCTTTACATTTCTATCAGCTGGCATAGCTGTGTCAATAATTGCTAAGGATTGGCATTATTGATGTGTATTACGTATTCTGGCTCATTTGTTTACATTTGCCTGTCGGTTTTTATTGAAACATCCTACATACAATGATATTTTTATCATAACAGCTTTAGGATCATTCAGATATCAGTGATAAATTTTGTCTTCCCACTTCCTTCCATATTTCATAGCCTATTAATTTACATGCATAATTGTAACTATCCTTCTGTAGCAGGCTATTTTTCATATCTGCCGCTATGGGTAGCGTAGGGATTCCCAACCCAGCGATCTGTAGTTCGATTCCCGGTGTGGATGGAGATTTATCTCCATTTCATGGGGATGGGCGTTTATCCTTTGACTTGTGAATGATGTCCTGTGATGTTTCCGCGGCAGACGTGCGTCATGCCAATCCCACGGCCAGGGAAGTCCGCATTGTGAATATGTCTAGTGTTAATGAAATGAAACCCCTCTTTTATGCCGCAGTGGCCTGTAAAACGGTATAATTGAGAAATGAAACAAAGATATAAAAATGAAAGTATTTATCATGTTGATATAAACACTCTGAACGATAAAGTTCTGAATTTACTATCGAATTTTATATTTCAATGCGAACTATGACTCAAGGAACATTTTTTTCTTTTTCTTTATATTAATCATTTTTTCACTAATATATAAATTTATATTCTTCCTACATAGCCTATTCGAAAGAACTTTAAAGCACCTCTGTATCAAGGATGGGTTCTGTTCATTTGACAATAGACACTTCATAAGAGTAATAAAATACGAGTAACGAGAGTAAGGTATCCAATACCAGAACTGTCGATCATGATGATGCGTGATGGTGATAACGGCGATGGTTGTGCTGTGTCTTATTTTGTCCTCTATTTATTTGCCCGTGCTGAGTTTACTTGAAAAAATTTACAGGATGTATTGAAATAGGCCTAATATGACACTTAAAATACAACCTAAAAATTATCCATAATAATAATAATAATTTTTATCCGAAATTAATTAAAAACAATAAATAGCGCAGAAGTACCATATTATAAGAGAAGTTTCTGTGTTACTCAGCTGAAAAACGAAATAAATTGATATAGAGCCCGCGAAACCGACAATGCGAAGATGAGTCATAATAATAATAATAATAATAATAATAATAATAATAATAATAATATCGTATGTATGTATGTAAAATTTAAATTATGGTTTATTTAATGACGCTCGCAACTGCAGAGGTTATATCAGCGTCGCCGGTGTGCGGAATTTTGTTCCGCAGGAATTCTTTTACATGCCAGTAAGTCTACTGACAAGAGCCTGTCGCATTTAAATACACTTAAATGCCATCAACCTGGGCCGGGTTAGAACCCGCAACTTCGAGCATAGAAGGTCAGCGCTATACCAAGTACGCTACCGAGGCCGACTGTACGTATGTATGTATGTATGTACACTGCAACAATAATTAAGTTAATACACAATAAAACAATTATTATTAATACACATTAAAATAGATAATACTTACTTACAAATGGCTTATAAGGAACCCGAAGGTTCATTGCCGCCCTCACATAAGCCCGCCATCGGTCCCTATCCTGTACAAGATTAATCCAGTCTCTATCATCATATCCCACCTCCCTCAAATCCATTTTAATATTATCCTCCCATCTACGTCTCGGCCTCCCTAAAGGTCTTTTTTCCCTCCGGTCTCCCAACTAACACTCTATATGCATTTCTGGATTCGCCCATACGTGCTACATGCCCTGCCCATCTCAAACGTCTGGATTTAATGTTCCTAATTATGTCAGGTGAAGAATACAATGCGTGCAGTTCTGCGTTGTGTAACTTTCTCCATTCTCCTGTAACTTCATCCCGCTTAGCCCCAAATATTTTCCTAAGCACCTTATTCTCAAACACCATTAACCTATGTTCCTCTCTCAGAGTGAGAGTCCAAGTTTCGCAACCATACAGACCAACCGGTAATATAACTGTTTTATAAATTCTAACTTTCAGATTTTTGGACAGCAGACTGGATGATAAGAGCTTCTCAACCGAATAATAACACGCATTTCCCATATTTATTCTGCGTTTAATTTCCTCCCGAGTGTCATTTATATTTATTACTGTTGCTCCAAGATATTTGAATTTTTCCACCTCTTCGAAGGATAAATCTCCAATTTTTATATCTCCATTTCGTACAATATTCTCGTCACGAGACATAATCATATGGTTTGTCTTTTCGGGATTTACTTCCAAACCGATTGCTTTACTTGCTTCAAGTAAAATTTCCGTGTTTTCCCTAATCGTTTGTGGATTTTCTCCTAACATATTCACGTCATCCGCATAGACAAGAAGCTGTTGTAACCCGTTCAATTCCAAACCCTGCCTGTTATCCTGAACTTCCCTAATGGCATATTCTAAAGCGAAGTTAAAAAGTAAAGGTGATGGTGAATCTCCCTGCTTTAGCTCGCAGTGAATTGGAAAAGCATCAGATAGAAACTGACCTATACGGACTCTGCTGTATGTTTCACTGAAACACATTTTAATTAATCGAACTAGTTTCTTGGGAATACCAAATTCAATAAGAATATCATATAATACTTCCCTCTTAACCGAGTCAAATGCCTTTTTGAAATCTGTGAATAACTGATGTACTGTACCCTTATACTCCCATTTTTTCTCAATTATCTGTCGAATACAAAAGATCTGATCAATAGTCGAAAAAAAGATAATAATAATAATAATAATAATAATAATAATAATAATAATAATAATAATAATAATAATAATAAAGTAATGGTATAAGAAATGTAGAAATAACTGATATGAGATGAGCAGAACAAGGTTTTGCTGTAGCAAAGTTGCTGTGTACTAAATTATTGTACAACAGCTTTATTGAGTTCCTTTCCAACAAAGTGCAAACATTCCGTTAATCATACATCTCATTAGCACTGCATTTGATACACTGACGCTAATTAACTAAAAGACTACTAATTAATATGTTTTAACTACGCATATATACCAGTGTACAATATGTGCACACGTATACTACAGATACAGTGTATCTTCTGCAGCAGATAAAATGATTGAAACAACTGTAACACTATTCTGCTTCTCATTTCTTTTGAGTTTAATTTTGTAATGTTTGATATTTAATTACTGTAAAACATTTCGTCTTCGAATTAACAATGAATTGATTAGTAACGTGTAGTGATTTATTAAAATGCTGCCGTTAACTGTTGAAAGATACAGTTCTCGCATTGGTTACGTCTGTTAATGTAATTATTGAGTCTAGAATCTAGGAACGATAAGCTGGATATTTTAGCCTAGCCTGTAGTGTATCATACTCAGCATAAGTCATCAAGATGTTCATGAAGCATTTCTTTTTTACAATGTTTATTATTATTATTATTATTATTATTATTATTATTATTATTATTATTATTATTATTATTATCATCATCATCATCATCATCATAATCACTGCACTATCACTATCATCACTGCCTACTTTGATGAACTCTTATCGCACTGATATAGCTCGCGCAAGAAACGATTACCGAAAACCAATGTGGCGTTGCTGTCTGTTTTGACGTGTATATGTACGCACGCTGAGGGGGGAGAGGTGCGAGCCGATGGAAGTACTGTCTCTTCCAAGAAGATGAACAAATGAGGACATCGCTGTGGAAATAAAGAACGTAGCAAGAGAAAAATTCGAAAATAATTACACGCGCAACATATATTTACGAATGAAATAATAATACCTTGCGATGCAAGACACGTATTCACATGCAATGGAACAAACTAAAGTCGTAATGTAACTATCACAACGCAAGACTGATTCTATCGATGTCATTTCTCTTCCGACTGTACTCTTGAATATCATTCAAGTTTTCTCGTGACCTTTCGTGTCGCCCGCTCTTCCTTATCGCAGTGTTTGATTCGCATTCCTTCCGTCGGTAATCCGTGCTTGCGAGACCTACAATAGGTGGGATGGAACAGCTACATCTGCAATTAGGTCACTTAGGGGAAGGGTCTTCCAGCTTTACTTCCCTTCCGAAGGAAACCATTTTAAGGGTTTTATCGTCCTTAAAAACCCATCGTCTTAATTTGCGAGTTCAAACTCTGCCAAAGTATAGAAGGTCTAGTAACTACTAGACCACTGAATATAAAATTTTGAAGGATTACATATTTATTTATTTAATGAATTATTTATTAACTCAGTCGTTTATTTATATTTTCTTCTGACGCTCATAATTGATATATTATGTTACAAAATACATGATTTGGTGACACAGTAAAAAGAGAACACGAGAAAATGTATGTGGAAATCTTAGCTATATAGCTACACATATTCAAATCTTCTCTAAAATATGTAAGATTGTGTGATATACTAACAAAATGATAATAGTAGAAAACTTCTGTGAGAATGCTATATGGATTTCCAATCCGTTTAGGCCTGCAAAAATATGGCAGCATTTCATGTATATTGGTTCTATATAAATGGTAGTGAGAAAAAATTCACAATTTCCCACCAGTTCAACTTCATACAAAAAGAGAAGGAAAGCTACTGACACTGATGACAAGAAGGGGTGGAGCGAGGGGAGGAGAGAAACTTAGTTGTTACTTTTGGCTTCTATCACTAAACTTTAGTTCCCTTTCCTCCCACACAGCGGAGACACTAGTCAGACAGGGTAAGAAAAGAAATAATGTGTCAGTGACAGAAATTCGCCTCCATTGCGCTATCAGCTAGGGGTGTTAAATTTATGGACCACTCCATCATTGATGCAACATGGACTTCAACAGCAGTCGGAACACCCAGCGTGTCCGTTCCTCATTCAAGATATCCATAAATCGAATTCCGAAGACGACTCGAGTAGGAATCGCAACCAAATTTACGCTCGTAGTTTGCAAGATATGGACGGCACTATTTCGCAACTGCTCTGTACTTCTGTACACCATTTATTAATAGAGATAGGAACTATATTCTAACAGACCAGATATCTACATCGCGAAGAAGAAATAGATATCAAATTAAGCAGGTATAAAAGGGGCTATTTCTATATGGATATAAAGAGGTTCAAAGAACAAGATACCGATCATCACAAGATGCAGGATTATAGGGTAGACCAGGGTAATTGTAAACACTTTTCACTGATTTCAAATATATTTAAACATTACACAATCCTCAGTAACGGTAAGCATGACAAAGAAACATTGTGTTATTTTTAGATCTTTCTTTTCTCTGAAAATGGGTTTAAAATAGTAAGGTTGACTTTTTTCATCTTTTAATTGCTAGTTTACATTTACCCTTTGAGAGGGGGATAATTGTAAACACGAATTTTGACACGGGCTATCAGACACTGAACATTTTTTGTTCTGTTTCAGAAGAAAGAGCTGTACTCCTTCCACCTCCAATTTTGGTCACTGATACACTTCGTCCCTTTAACCTATGATATATGACGATATAGGAACTCAGTACCTCTCCTGAGATTCACGATAACTGTAGATACTATTTTTCACATCTGTGAAAACCCTCTCTAAATCCTCTACAGTGTAGTTGGGTGGGGGTCTCTCTGATTACTGAAAAGTACGAAATGTAACAATAGTAAAACATGTTTACAATTACCCCCAAGCAATTAAAACTATGGGACAAATGTAAACACGTCTGAACTGAAGTTATGGGAGATCTCAAAACCATTGTAATAAATGTTAACTACTACGCATTACTCATAAAAATAACATATTCTTTAAAAATAGCACTGTACGTTTACTTACAGTGCCAAAAATGATGGTGAAGCAAAATTCTTTCTCAACTTTTTTTGTAGACTCTTACAAAACATTCGTTCACAACTAAGCAGTTACTCCTATTTGGCGGCAAACCGCTTTGTAGGTTAGCCAACATGTCAATTTAAATATTTCCTCGAATTAAAATTTTTATATTGACAGTTTTGTGTTTCTCACAGCATTTGTTTACAATTATCCCCTGTTTACAATTACCCTCATCTACCTTATGTTCAAAAAGAACAATAAGGGAGAGCTAGTAGGACGAAGAAAGGGTAAAAGAAGGAAAGGAAATGAAAAATAAGAGAAAGTGCGCAAAGGAACTAAAGCAAGAGAAGAAATTGAACAAGGAAAAGAGAAGTAGAAAAAGAAGACAAGATAACAGTTTGGAATAACGATAAAAGGGATGAGATGGTGAAAAAGAGGAAATAAAGAAAAAACAGAAGGAGAACGCAGAAACAAGAAGCGTGTGACTACTAAACATTTTTAAATTATAGAGGTGTTTTAATGCCAGTGTTATGGATACATTACACAGAAAACCGAAGGAATAAAAATAGCATGCAAAATTACACTTCACAGACAAAAGCAGCAGCTTTATAAATAACTTATCAAAGGATTCTAACGATGGAAACCGACACAAATCTCTATCATGTGTTATTTGCGCTTGATATAATGAAGGATGATCGCTTAAGAGAAGTTGCCATTAAAACTTCAGGAAAGTGATGTTACAGCGACTATTACACTTTTACTACGTCATACTACTTCTGACCAATAAAACGGGGAACAAAATGACGTGTTTCAACCAATCATAGCTGATTATCGCACAATTTTATCACTTCCCTAGGATTTTTTTGTTTTATCACTTCCCTAGCATTTGTCCCTTTGCTTGCCAACATTTCAAAATCCGAATTCTTTACGGTTCTATAAAATATGCTTTGCGATCGTCATTCGTTTCCCACATAGATAGTAAACTGAAAATGGCGACTCCGTTCAAACGTTTTGATGAAGTTAATATTAGTGAAACAGAATGTTAGTAAGTCAATTAATACATATTTTATTGTATTAGAGTACTTTATTTCTTCCAATCTTTCTATATTTTCTTCTGTTTTTGTCACCTCCCTACCATTTTTTTTCTTTGTTTGCCAACATTTCAAACTGCAAGTTCTTTACGTTACTATGAAACATGCTTTGCGGTCGTCATTTGTTTCCCACATAGATAGTCAACTGAAAATGGCGACTTCGTTCAAACGTTTTGGTTAAACTTACATTAGTGTAATAGAATTTTATTAAGTCAATTAATATTTTATTGTATTATAGTGTTTTATTTCTTCTAATCTTTATATAGGCCTACTTTCTTCCAATCGCGTAATAGTAAATTAAATCCCACTCAAGATTCGATTTTCTCTAGATAAATCAAAACCTCTAATGAGATTACAGTTGATAACAATAAAATAACCGACTATAACGATATTGGAAGGTAAAAAATCTGAAATACTAGGTCTGTTAAAAGTAACATTTCTTAACATGACTTGCTTCAGAGAGAAGTTTTATATGCTATTCTTATTGAATTGGTATTCCCAAGAAACTAGTTCGATTAATTGAAATGTGTCTCAGTGAAAGGTATACCAGAGTCCGTATAGGTCAGTTTCCAATTCACTGTTGGCTAAAGCAAGGAGATGCACTATCACCTGTACCTTTCAACTTCGCTCTAGAATATGCCGTTAGGAGCGTTCAGGATAACAGAGAGGATTTGGAATTTAACGAGTTAGTTACATCAGCTTCTTGTCTTTGCGGATGACGTGAATATGTTAGAAAATATCCACAAACGACCAAGGAAAACAAGGAAATTTTACTTGAAGCAAGTAAAGCGATAGGTTTGGAAGTAAATCCCGAAAAGACAAAGTATATGTCTCGTGACCAGAATATTGTACGAAATGGAAATATAAAAATTTAATATTTATCCTTCGAAGAGGTGGAAAAATTCAAATATCTTGGAGCAACAGTAACAAATATAAATGACATTCGGGAGGAAATTAAACGCAGAATAAATATGGGAAATATCTGTTATTAGTCCGTTGAGAAGCTTTTGTCATTCAGTCTGCTGTCAAAAAATCTTAAAGTTAGAATTTATAAACTACTCGTAGTTATATTACCTGTTGCTCTGTATAGTTGTGAAACTTGGACTCTCACTTTGAGAGAGGAACAGAGGTTAAGGGTGTTTGAGAATAAGGTGCTTAAGCAAATATTTGGGGCTAAGAGGGATAAAGTTACAGGGGAATGGAGAAAGTTACACAACGTAGAACTGCACGCATTGTATTCTTCGCCTGACATAATTAGGAATATTAAATCCAGACGTTTGAAATGGGCAGGGCTTGTAGCACGTATGGGCCAATCCAGGAATGCAATTAGAGTGTTAGTTGGGAGGCCGGAAGGAAAAAGACCTTTGGGAAGGCCGAGACGTAGATGGGAGAATAATATAAACATGAATTTGGAGGAGGTGGGATATGATTGTAGAGATTGGATTAATCTTGCTTAGGATAGGGACCAATGGCGGGCTTATATGAGGGCGGCAATGAACCTCCGGGTTCCTTGAAAGCCATTTGTAAGTATTCTAGCGTTTGTCAACTGCCGATAAACATGGTCGCCAATATTGAAAGAAATTAATTGACAAAGGAATCATCAAAAATAATCAGCTCGGGTACCTCTTTGAGAAGTCTCTCACGAGTAAGTACTGTAAAGGAATGGTTAAATATACAAAACAGCTGTCAGTACAGACTATAAGACCCCTTAAAAATAGCTTCCAAATTAACCTAAAATCTGAATGTGAGCAGCTCTTCGTTTTCTTGAAACGGCTCTCTTTGTTTCAGCTGGTCTTCCACAGGGGATCCAGGTTCAACCCCGGTCTGATGGTGGCAAAATATATTATAGACAAGGTAGTCTTTCAAATTCAGAGTATTTACACGTGTACAAATTTCAAGAGGCGTTCGACCTGATTTATGGTAAAACATAAGTGTAAAGTAATTCTAAGAAAATACTCTGTAGTGTTTATGAAGCGTGCTTCAATTTGAGATAAGTAATAATTTCTTGAGCCATGTATTGTGGGTCCCTATTACCACGGCATGGCGCGTCCTCAGGTTGCGGATCGAGGAGACAGCCTGCAGATATGGAGGGTAGCTGTGAATATATTGAATAAGCAGTCGCGGAGAACCGATGATGGCTGGTCCTCCAGCTTGGGGGTTGGGCGAAGGGCTACCAACCCATCACCGTAAAAAAGAGCTTGTTACGAAACCTTCAAATAAGCCTCGGAATGGGACTGATTCCCTGGCACGACCACAGCAAAGGAAAGCATTGTATTCTTCACCTGGCATAATTAGGAACATTAAATCCATACGTTTGAGATGGGCAGGGCATGTAGCACATATGGATGAATCTAGAAATGCATATAGAGTGTTAGTTGGGAGGCCAGAGGGAAAAAGACCTTTGGGGAGGCCGAGACGTAGATGGGAAGATAATATTAGAGACTGGATTAATCTTGCTCAGAGTAAGTAAGTAATAATTTCTTGAGTCACAAATTTTTAGCTGCTGACAATAGTTTAGTGTCATCGTACGATACACATGAAAGTGTGAAAACTAAATCACTAAAATAACAAAAACGTTTCATAGAACATTCTCCTTATGATGTCACCATTGCGAAGAAGACTTCACGACTTATGATTTCCACACTTGGGAAAATTTAAAGAATAGCGTAGACTATACAGGAAGTGCAATTCCCCCTTCTCGAAAGAAGTGAAAGGTAATACTAGATAATAACAGCTGAGAACAATATGGCATGAAGATAAATGTAAAGAAGACGAAGGTTATGATTATCAGAATAAAATTAAATAAGATAAACGTCCCAGTTCTAAATGAGGCAGTAGAACAAGTGGACACCTTGAAATACTTGAGGTGTACTGTAAGTAGTTTTTATTTTTTTTTATTTTAGTAGGTTATTTTACGACGCTTTATCAACATCTTAGGTTATTTAGCGTCTGAATGAGATGAAGGTGATAATGCCGGTGAAATGAGTCCGTGGTTCAACACCGAAAGTTACCCAGCATTTGCTCATATTGGGTTGAGGGAAAACCTCGGAAAACACCTTAACTAGGTAACTTGCCCCGAACGGGAATCGAACATGGGCCACCTGGTTTCGCGGCCAGACGCGCTAACCGTTACTCCACAGGTGTGTACTACTGTAAGTAGTACATGAGATGCTGCCAGGAAGTCAAAAGGGGAATAGTAATAACAAAGTCTTTAACAGAAGAAGGATCAGCATTTAAAATGTGGATATGGAGAATAATGTAGCATCTGAAATGAAGAGACAAAATAAAGAATGAAGCTGTACTAGAAAGAGTGGGTGAAGAAAGAATAGTGCTGAAACTGATCAGAAAGAGAAAAAGAAATTGGCTGGGTTACTGGCTAAGAAGAAACTTCCTACTGATGGATGCACTGGAAAGAATGGTGAACGGAAAAAGATATCGTCGTTATTCCTGCAATAACTCATATGTGCAAAATATAAAATTGTTCAATAGGAATAAAAACACATTTATTCATTCTATGGCAGTACATAGGAGACTGTAAATTCTTACATTTTCGAAAGAAGGAAATCTAATTACATATAGGAGATTTTATTATTTGCTGTATCACTATTTAAATTATTTAACAGAGCAAAAATCTGAACATCTATAAATATGTCACATAGGAGTTATTGCAGGAACAACGACCATATATGGATCGTATGCGGAGACGAAGAGAAAGGCAGAAAATATGGAAGATTGGAGAACACTGGGTTTACAGTGAAAGACGTGCCCTTGGACAGAAAACTATGAAAGAACTAGATAATAAATACTTTCAAAATCCCACAAGAATATCGAGTAAATTCGACCTACAAAATGAACTGCCAATTACCTATACCTAAATGCATATAGGAAAAAATTTCAATAAATGCAATGAAGTAGATGAGAACTGATGTGAATATTTTATAATGGAAATACACTTTTGCCTTCTTACCAAAAATTATTCCGCATAGCTAGCTGGTAGAGCGATGGTCATTGCCGGAATGCGGCTTGATTGCAAGCTATTATATAGCAAGAAATGACAGTATTTTCCAAAAATGACTAATAAAACCTCTAAAAACGTTACAGAGATTGCCTTCTACAGTTTGTACATCCCTAGACGAGAATGCTGGAACACGTCAAGAATCTTTCCTAGGAAGACGTACACTGCCGCAAGATAGAGCAGAAAAAACGAAACCAATTCGCGTAACAAAAGGGAGGAGAAAACTCAAAAGAGAAGAAGATGAAGAAAGGAAAGCTGGAACTACCGTCACCATTGTCTCTCGTGGCGTCGAACAAGTTCCGAGCCGCTATGGGCCGACGCAGCAACTCGGTGGCGATTCGTTCTGTCGGATTGGGGGTGGGGGGAGGTCCTGAATTCCAAAAGATAAATAACTTCAAAGATATATTATTGTGTCCAGATATTCAGTCGCATATTAATTACATTTAAGCTAACACAGAACGCTACTACTGTATGTCTCGAAGTAGTAAAGTTTCAGACTGGAAATACATCAGACCTGGGTTCGAGTCCCGGAAGGAAAGTGAAAATTTTCCTCCATGTGTATGTTTTTTTATGTCTTATGTATTGACCTTACAACATGCTAACCATATGGCTAGATAGTCCTGTTAGTCTATACAAACAATATATCTTATTTACTTGCTTAATGGCTTTTAAGGAACCCGGAGGTCCATTGTCGCCCTCACATAAGCCCACCATCGGTCCCTATTCTGAGCAAGGTTAATCCAGTCTCTACAATCATACCCCACCTCCCTCAAATCCATTTTAATATTATCCTCCCATCTACGTCTCGGCCTCACCAAAGGCCATTTTTTTCCTCCAACCTTCCAAGTAACACTTTATATACATTTCTGGATTTGCCCATACGTGCTACATACCCTGCCCATCTAAAACGTCTGGATTTAATATTCCCAATTATTTCAGGTGAAGAATACAATGCATGTAGTTGTTGTTTGTTGTATAACTTTTCTCCATCCTCCCGTAACTATCCTTCCTAGTTACAAATATTTTCCTAAGTACCCTTATGGCCGGTTTCACCAAGCTTCTTTAAATCAGCACAAACGACTTGTCAACAAATGCATCGTTTAATTTTAACGGGACCTTTAAAAGTTGACTGTTTCACCAAGCCTCGTATCTTTAAAATTAACAGGCGTTTACTAACGAGGGGATTTTGTACTTGTATCTTGCATGTTTTGTTTTTCATACGACCATGGCTTCGAAATCGCGAATTTAATTGGTTACATATGATCATGGCTGACTTTGTTTGGCATGAGGAAACAATCATAGGCAAACGGGTAAGAGGCAGTAATTTTAAGAACATCTTCCTAAATGCAGTATGTTGTCATACCGCAATTAAAAAAAAAAAAAAAAGACAGCTGCTTCTAAATGTAAATAATAGGAATGTAGAGCAGTTAAATTGTAACTTCTAAAGGAAATCTAAGAAAATTTAGCGGACTATAAGGTCGACAGCTTCAAAATTGATGCCACACTTAATTAGATACAAAGCATTCTAAGCAGTTATATTAGGCCTAAATTTAGGACGGGAAATCGCCTCTACCATAAATTGCATACTACTTTTCCACTGTATTTTATACAAATTTATTAGTACCCTGTAACAATTTTGCCATGCTTGTGTGGCAGGATTCAGGAGAGGTGTCATTAAATTGGATTTTAAGGGGTATCCATTGTCTCCTAAAAGAAAATCTCTTTGCACCCTTTTCATTTAAAAGGCATCCTCCTTTGGAATGTTGTGCTATCCGTCTAGACCGTAACATTATCTTAAACCGAGAAGAATCTGTTGGAGAGGCGTTAAGTGGGTGATTCCTATCTGTCGTATTCTAACCTATTACAATTTCAATAAACTAGCGCTGAGGTAGTTCTGCTGGTTTTTTGAAGTGAAAATCGTTGAATTTATAAGGGATTTTTTGTGGTAATGCATTTGATCGTATATGCAAGGCATAACAAAAACCTAAACTAATCAAACGTAAACTGTCACAGATTCGTATGTGCAAGGTGTATAAGCAGAGTACGAAGGAAACTACCTCAGCGCTAGTTTAGCCACAATTTTTCTATACGGAGCGTTACATAGGCCTATGAAATTGTTTGAATAATGAAGGAAAAATATGTTCTTCTATTGCAGATTCTTTTGGCTATATTACTGCCAGGATATACCATACAATTGGAACATGTACACAATCTATGTTGTCTATGACAACATAAAATTTAGCTATAAGCTTATTAGGCCTATAGAAATAATGACTATTGTAATGTTGATAGTACGTCTGATAATTTATTCACATATCTAGACAATATAGCTTTTGATACCCCGTTCATATCATCAATTACCATTTCAAAACTCCCCGCAACGTTATCTTAAAGCGAGATGAATGTGTTGAAGAGGCGTTAAGTGGGTGATTTATATCTGTCGTATTCTAACCTATACAGTAGACCGGTATTCAGTTTCTTCTAGAATCATTCTTACTACTTATTTCCTTAATGTGTAGCTTTCGTGGAATTCTTTATCACAATCTTCAAAGTGATTATTCCGAGTGTTATTACAACATATAAGTTCGTCGTTATGTTGAAGTTCTAAATAAAGAACTTCATCATTGAATAATTACGTCCGCCATGTTGTTGACTTCTTAACGCATCGTTACTGTTTTAACGCGACGATTGGTCCTAATAAATTAACGATGAATTTAAAGATGCGTTAGCAATAATGATACTTGGTGAAACACAAAAACTAACTACGTGTCATTAAATTATTTAACGAGACGTTATAATGATCACGAAGGTTGGTGAAACCGGCCATTAGTCTCTGTTCCTCTCTCAAAGTGAGAGTACAAGTTTCACAACCATATAGAATAATCAGTAATATATAATTATTTTACAAATTCCAACTTTCAGCATTTTTGAGAGCAGACTGGATGACAAACCGAATAATAATAAGCATTACTTACTTACCTACCAATTGCTTTTAAGGAACCCGCAGGTTCATTGCCGCCCTCACATAAGCCCGCCATCGATCTCTATCCTGTGCAAGATTAATCCAGTCTCTATCATATCCCACCTCCCTCAAATCCAATTTAATATTATCCTCCTATCTACATCTCGGCCTCCCCAAAGGTCTTTTTCCCTCCGTCCTCCCAACTAACACTATACACGCATTTATAGATTCGCCCATACGTGCTACATGCCCTGCCCATCTCAAACGTCTGGATTTAATGTTCCTAATTATGTCAGGTGAAGAATACAATGCGTGCAGTACTACGTTGTGTAACTTTCTCCATTCTCCTATAACTTCATCCCTCTTAGCCCCAAATATTTTCCTAAGCACTTTATTCTCAAACTCCTTTAACCTCTGTTCCTCTCTCAAAGTGAGAGTCCAAGTTTCACAACCATATAGAACAATCGGTAATATAACACTGTTCTATAAATTCTAACTTAGCTTCTTTGAGAGCAGACTGGATGACGAAAGCTTCTCAACCGAATAATAACAGACATTTCCCATTTTTATTCTGCGTTTATTTTCCTCCCGAGTGTCGTTTATATTTGTTACTGTTTCTCCAAGATATTTGAATTTTTCCACCTCTTCAAAGGATAAATTTCTAATTTTTATATTTTTATTTCCTAGGCCTACAATATTCTGGTCACGAGACTGAATCGTCAAACAACCTACCTGTTTTATATAAAATACAAAATTAATTTACAAAACTGAAAATAAACATAAATATATCCAGTTTTTGCAACACATAAATGTCCTACATACGACTATTTAGGCCTATATAAGTAGATGTAACTATTTTATTCTCTTAAACATAGCTATATACGTTGTATTTGAAATTAATGCAATGAAAATATAGTGGGAATAATATCATAGACAGTAAAAAATTTCTCCCAGGGAAGTGGTGTTAGCAAACGTACCCATCACACTAGCAGAGTTACCTCGTTGAATGGCAATTCCTATTCGCTGTGGCAAGAATTGGGTTGAACGTGTGTCTCCAGTAATGAACTTCAGTTTACTGCCAATATCAGATATAAGAGCTTTGGCCTCGTGACACCACGTTCCCTTAGTTTCAACTGCGAAGGCAACGAAGATGTAGTTATCGAAAACATGTTTATATTTATTAATTTTATTGCGGACTAATTCTGTAGCTGAGCTTGTAAATTTTGAAGTGTGTGGCAGATGGGAAATGGTAAGGCTGTCGACACAAGTAGCATCCCATAAGAGAGACTTTCCTTTACTCCAGTGGTTCCCAACCTTTTTCGACTGACGACACACTTTACTGAACGCCCACGATATTGCGACACACTTATTTGTTTTTACTATTATTATTAATTGTCCATGATAAAATCTAAATAAAGCAGTTTTGATAAAATAGTCGCACTACCACCAGCTCATACGTATATATACTGAAACTGAACAATATATTCTGACGATTCTAAACTCTATTATTTACTATAGTCCCGTCGCTCTAATTTCCGGCAGCCAATCGCGTTGCAGGTCGGCTACATTTAAACGTGTGCGTCTTGTGATTCGCTGATTCATTTCTTAAGGCTCGATAAATATTTAATATAATCGCCCGCCATTTTAGCTCTTTTGTTGGTGTTCGCAGAAAGCACACGAAGACGTTATTTGCCGCTCAATTATTTGTTGAATTACATTGCGTTTGATTTATTATCATAGGAGCTACGACATGATAATGTTTAACGGTGTGGCAAACAGATTCCTCTTATGGTAGCTCGGAAACGTAAGAACAAAAATGGCGAACGATACTACCTAAATAGACTTTAAAGAGCCTTCACTTTCTAAGACGTAAGCAAAGAGGCGGAGTCACGCCGGAAATAACAGCGTCGGGACTATAAGTGGGAAGAGTAAACGAATTACAAAGCATTGTTGCAGGTGTTTATTTTCATTCGAATTAACGACAAGCAGAAAAATTAAACTGAAGATTGTTGCAGGTGTTCGCGTTTCATTGGTAAAGTCTGTCTCAAAGACTTCGTTGTAAATTAAAAAATGCGTTGTAAAGACACCTTCTGGATGGCATAAAATTTATTTTTCTGTTCCAAAATTCCGCGACACACTCCATGGGGCTGCGCAGCACACCAGTTGGGAACCCCTGCTTTACTCCATGGGACTAAGGTTGAACCATCAGGGCGCTTAACGTCGGAGCGACTAATACCACTGGGTTCTAAGATAGTAGGCATAGTAATAGACGTTAATACTCTTTTAATAATAAAATCTATGGAATAATGTCTTGAAAATCGTCCTGCACTCTTAGAACAACTTAAGACATGACGGCCGTAAACATCGGCAACGATACGAGATACGCATTTATGAGACTGGCAGATCTTTCACCCAAGGCGCAGGAGGTATTACAGTTTAGCGCTGCAATTTTAAAGGTGTATCCATAAGTATGCCAATATAGGCCGATGGAATAGCCTTAAGCCACGAGCCCGCTTCCTCTCCCCCCCCCCCAGCGAGATGGCGTGCTTGATCAATGTCAGATGGACATGACAGGACAAAAGAATCATGAATTCGACGGGTGTTTATCATGTCCCAATTTCTTTATTCAGTCGGAGTAGCTGGTAGTCCTATTATTTATCAAGACCGAGAGTCTGAACAAATATATTCGTATTTAATAATGTGCACTACATTATCAAATGATGATGATGATAATAATAATAATAATAATAATAATAATAATAATAATAATAATAATAATAGACCACCTCTGTGGTGTAGGGATCAGCATGCTGGTCTTTTACGCAGAGGGCCCGGGTTCGATTCCCGGTCGGATTGAATTTCCTGGTTGAGGTTTTTCAGGGTTTTTCCTCAACCGTAAGGTAAATTACAGGAAATTCGGACCACAACATCCCTGAATATCACCGGCTCATTCATCACCGAAATCATATTCATAACAAATCAGTAATACAAATACAGTTACCATATTAGTTCACAACAACAGAACCAGTCTCAACAATAGTACACAGGCCTTCGGATTTCACGTAAGAGATTAACTCGCGATATGACCAAAGATGTTAAAGCGAGTATAAATAACAGCGATGAAAAATAAAAATTAATACAAGGCGATGAAGCAGTAGCAGTAGTAGTAGTAATGGTGGTGGTGGTGCTGGTAGTAGTAGTAGTAGTAGTAGTAGTAGTAGTAGTAGTAGTAGTAATAGTAGTAGTAGTAGTAGTAATAGTAGTAGTAGTAGTAGTAGTAGTAATAGTAGTAGTAGTAGTAGTAGTAGTAATCTAATTCAAAGACAAATATATAATTGAACCGAAAAATACCTACACAAAAATAATGCAATATAAACGTAGTTCTTAAATTTTGAACTTCTTGGAAAAAAAAATGGGGATATAACGTACTTAGACTTTTGGGAGACCAAAGTGTCACTACGAGCATAGTAGTTGATTGTTGCTGCTAACGGTAACGACGATGAAATTTTAATAAACAGTTGTATTTAGAAAATTATGAAATTAAGAACCAGATAGTAAAATTCTGTATAAATAAAAAAAATATTAATATGGACGAAAAGGAAGAGATTACTCTGAGATTTTTTAAGTGATATGTCGTGCTGTATGGATAAAGGAACAAAGAGAAACTTAAGAGACAGAGAGACTTAAAGTCCCCAAGTGAGAGAGTTTCTTTATAATGATGTAATACATTCTCTATACTTTATATGAGCAAAATAAACGAAAAGAAAAACAAGACGGAATTCCAAGGATCGAACACTCGACCGTTTGATCAGAGACTCTCAAGTCATTAACCTGGGGCTGAGCCTCCAAATAACAAAGGGGAGCATAATTGACGATGTTTAATAGAGTTCTAATGCTACAGTAAGATAGTTGAGGTGCACAAGAGGTTCCCCCCGCATACAGAAGCGGCATTAGAGGGTGACGTGAATTGTGTTGCACACAGTAAGAAAGAATTAAGCAACAAAGGATTGCAATTTAGCTAAGTACCCAATCCTTTATCAAGAAACAAATTGTGCTCAGAGTATCCATTAGTGTCATTCTGACATATAGGTCTCCTACAGTCGTATTAATTTGTGCCAGTATTGCTGATTTCCCTTTTGTTAGAGGTGTCGTTTCTATTAATGTTTGCATTGCATTTGTGTGATTGATGTCCCGCCTTGCTGTTATATAACCCTGAAGGTCGAGTTTGGGTGAAATGAATTAATAAACAAACATTTAACAGCAAAATATTGGGAAAATGTGTATACTGACTACTACGGAATCCTTATTTCAGTTCTCAACGGAGTCATTTACAAAGAAATGATTACTCCATAAGAATTTCGCTTATTTTATATATAAGCTTAGAGTGACAGTGGATTAACCCTGCAGATTTTCACAGCGAATAGCTCATGTTGTATATATATGGAACAAAAAGTGTAATATCATACTGATGGAATATTTTATCCAGCACCTAGAGGAGAGCAAAAGGGTGAAGCTGAATAGTTTTTCACCCAAGCCAGGCATCGTAATGCTAAACGATTCTTACACAGAAAGAAATAATATAAAAATCAACAGCGAATCTCAAATCTAACATCTCATTATCAAGAGCATATAAGCTCAATAATGACATCCTGAGACAATTACGAGTTAGAGAATTGATCTGAATGTTGTTCTTTACTTGGTTATTTAACGACGCTGTATCAACTACTAGGTTATTTAGTGTCGATGGAATTGGTGATAAAGATATGATATTTGGCGAGATGAGGCCGAAGATTCGCCATAGATTACCTGACATTTGCTTTAAGGTTGGGGAAAACCTCGGAAAAATCCAACCAGATAATCAGCCCAAGCGGAAATCGAACACGCGCCCGAGCACAACTCCGGATGCGCAGGCAAGCGCCTTAACCGACCGGGCTACGCCGATGACTTTCTGAATGTTGTTTCTGACATTCAGTTTCATCTTAGAATATTCCTTTTCAAATATTTAAACAATGAAAAATACTTCGTGGATTCGGAAGATGATCAGTCATTTCAATTAATGTACTGTATTTTAAAAACAGAGGACACAGAAATACTATTATTCGTGAACTTCTGATATTTGGGCAATTAAATAATAACATTTCGGTAAATGGATATTCTATAGATTCAACTGATTCAATAGTGAGGTTCTCCTTTCCATGCCTTCCATGATAATGGGGCCAGAAATGTTGCATTTCTCCGCACTATGACGCAGTGCAAAATCCCACATAAATTATCTCTCATTAAAGTGAACACCATGAGAGTCTTAAATAACATTAATATTATGCTTTTATCCAATGGTGGATTACTGACTTTGCGTCATTCACCTAAGTGTCCCCATCTAGGAGTGATGCGTCGAAGCTGTGATGTTTGTCCTTTTACGGCGTTGCCCTCGGTGCACCATGGGAGGCGAACTACATAGCACCGAATGATGATTGATGGAGCTATGATGATAATTCTATAGGGGAAATAGGAGAACCGCACAAAACCTACCAGCCACAGGCGTAGCTCTGTCGGCTAAGGCGCTTGCCTACCGATCCGGAGTTGCGCTCGGACACTGGTTCGAGTCCCGCTTGGGCTGATTACCTGATTGGGTTTTTTCCGAGGTTTTCCCCAACCGCAAGGCAAATGTCAGATAATCTATTTCGAATGCTCGGCCTCATCTCGCCAAATATCTCACTATCACCATCTCATAGACACTAAATAACCCCGTAGTTGATACAGCGTCGTTAAATAACCAGTAAAAAAACCTAAAACCAAGCACCGTTTTTGTCACCACAAATTCCACTTCGATCCACTGGGATTCGAAACCGTTCTACCAGCGTGGAAAGCGACGTTCTAGCAGTTCAGCTAACAGAGCGCTTGTATTATTATTATTATTATTATTATTATTATTATTATTATTATTATTATTACAGTATTAACTTTTCAACTACACACCAACGGGAAAACGAGGTGTGGGTCGTCCGAGGAGACAATGGAGAGATCAATTGTAGATGATGATGATTATTATTATTATTATTATTATTATTATTATTTAAACAAATGAGCTTTCATTCATTTTAGATGCCAGTGCTGCTTTTCATTCTTGCCTAAGCATGGATAAAGACGAGCTTCTTGGGACTAGAATTCTGCACGTAATGCGAAAGTGTTAACTTTCCTTCAATATCAAGAGGGGCGGAAGTTCAAGAAAATTTCAAAATGAAGCTCAGGCGTACAGTATCAACCTAGTGGAAAAATCTCAAGACTTCTTAGCCATTACGAACTTCATATCCTTGTATTATATTACTCCCATCCCTTCCCCCTTAACTCCCCCACCACCACCACCTCTTTTTCATACTTACTTGCAAGTTCTTGCTGCTGCGGCGTTTTCGTTAATTAAGTCCAAATCAAATTACCATTTGGATTTCATGCTCATTAAACCATCCCCGTCAGCATCCTCGGATCCGTGCAAAGGAACGGAGAGAAAGAGTGCTCTTATGAGGGAAAATAACGTTCCGAGATTCGCGAGCGGAAGGGAAGACTAAGTTCAGTTCCTCAATCCACTTAAAATCAGTAGCCTTCCATGCTGGAAGTCAGGCGAAAAGAACAAATACATTGATCATCCGTAACCTTCACCTGAGTGAGCCAACGAGCGACTCGCCATTAAATCTGTTCCGTAACATTCAACTGGGAAATCTTAACCCTTAAATTCACATAGTATCCTATAGGATACAACAGGTTAATAGGCTATATGCTATAATCACAGTCTAGTATATAATCACGAAGCTCAATACGTAGTAAATATGCATCCATACATAGTTGCTCACCGCCAGGATTGCTAATATCGCCTCATTACAGACAATGCGAAATAGTACCGGCACAGTCTATTGTTCCTAGCACCCTCACAACTCAAGCTTCGTGACTGTATATACTAGACTGTGCTATAATTTTAATAGAACAATAGAATAAAAATTGGTAAGAAAATTAAAATTTCACAATACTATAAAATTTTACAACATATAAAATATGGACATTGCAATAGTTGTTTTCTTTACAGTCCGACAAGGTTTAATAAACTATTGTGAGAAATGAAGTTTTGCCAATTTAAGGATTAATGCGGACTCTTAAACAGTACTGATGCTCCTAGAATTCAATACAAATATAATAAATAGTAAAAAAAAAAAGTATTATAGTATTGCCACTCGATGAACAAACATGAGGAGACATTCAAAGAATTGTTTCAAAAGTGAAATTTGTTCTTATTACACCATAATGTATGTTACTGTTAATAGAGGAAGAGTTAAAAATATGTAATAGGATAAAAATTTGAAATAGTATGACATACGACCTGAGACGTGTTGTATTCTAGCGGAAGCGTTACAAATTACTACGCACTGATACTCTCTTTCGTGGGAATGTGTAATTTGTAGTTAGAAGCTCAAATGTTGACACGTTTGTCATTATTGCCTTTTCGAGGAAAGTGAAAATTGTTGGCGGTAAGTTCATTTCTTGAATATACATTGTTATTCCTCAATGTTAGAAATATTAATGATATAATATTCTTAAAGAAAAATAATCTACGTTTATAACAATGTATGTTTAATTGGTTTCGTTTTTAAATTATGGTATGTAATCCTATACGGGTGTCAAGACATGGGCTCTGTCTACGAAGGAATATGCAGCCATCCACTGCCAGAGAAAGATGCAGAGGAAAATATTAGGAGTCACGCTAAAAGACAAGCTACCTAACGACAGTCTACAAAAACTGGCCAACACATCCGATGCAGCAGAACGTGCCATGATGACGAAGTGGAAGGTGGGGGGCACGTGGCGAGAATGGAGCACTCAAGATGGACGCACGCAACCACCATGTGGGACCCATACATCGGAAGAAGGAACCAGGGAAGACCACGACTCAGATGGATGGATATGTTTCATTTTTATACGTTGGTTTCCTGTTTTGTTACTAGTGTTGGCACCTGCAGGAGGAGGGAAAAATCTCACCTTCCAACAAACTTAGAAAACAGTGGAATGAAAAGACAATGCAAGAAGCCATAAAACAAGTTCGACAAAAGACATGAGAGACGATTCACCTGGAGTCAGTATTACGGTTGGGAAAACACCTTCTAATGAAGATGCTGAATGCTTGTTCCGTGTTTTTCTTTTTAGTAGAGGCCATTTTGACTTTGCAAATTTGTTAATCTTGTAATTTGTTAATAGTATTCCATACCTGTACCTCCATTTTTATGAAGGAAATATGCTAGATTTTGAGGAAATTATTTTTTTCAAACATTTTATAACATCTTACGAACTATTAAGTCCGGTGTACCATTCACAGGGACATTTAGCAATAAACAGGACGATACTTTACGTTCAGTATTAAAAAAAATGTAGGCTTCAAAACAGAAAAACAAAATGGTAGACCTATTCAATATTTGTAACACTTCATCTATTATTATTATTATCATTATTATTATTATTATTATTATTATTATTATTATTATTATTATTATTATTATTATTATTGCTGTTGTTGCAGCCATTCTTGCAACTACTAAGTTCGATTTCCGATCTGCTCGTGATGGAATTTGTAGAGGATGAAACGGAAGCAATGTACTCCTTTTTCCCCCTCTCTCAATTCCCCAACACCTCCAACCTCCTTAATTTCATCTATCATCTGCAATAGTTGAAAACTAGTTGGAATGGACTCTCAGGAGAAACCCAATAACAATATCCGATGCTGATATAGAATATAAAGACTTCAAGCACTGTGGTTTACCAGGTAGGCCTACTCGTGTGGGAATGGGACATGGCTCTGTAAGTGCTGAAGTACAATAACTCGCCTTTCAGCGTCGCAAATTCCACCCAGGTCATCAGTCTAATTTGGAACGGTCATCGCATAGCTATATGGAACGCACTGTAGGGCACTGTGAGTAAGTGCATGGATCTATCGCGTGTCCGACCCTCGAAAAGCAATGCAATTAGTACTATTAATGCTACTATACTTTACAGAACTCTTTACTGAAACTTTACTATAAAGCTACTATTAACGTAGACTATTATTATTATTATTATTATTGTTATTATTATTATTATTATTATTATTAGAGGAAATCCACAAACGTTTAGGGAAAACACGGATATTTTACTTGAAGCAAGTAAAGCGATTGGTTTCGAAGTAAATCCCGATAACGCAAAGTATATGATTATGTCACGTGAACAAAATATTGTACGAAATGGAAACATAAAAATTGGAGATTTATCCTTCGAAGAAGTGGAAAAATTCAAATATCTTGGAGCAACAGTAACAAATATAAATGTGACACTCGGGAGGAAATTAAACGCAGAATAAAAATGGGAAATGCCTGTTATCATTCGGTTGAGAAGCTTTTGTCATCTAGTCAGCTCTCAAAAAAACTGAAAGTTAGAATTTATAAAACAGTTATATTACCGGTTGCTCTGTATGGTTGTGAAACTTGGACTCTCACTTTGAGAAAGGAACAGAGATTAAGGGTGTTTGAGAATAAGTTTCTTAGGAAAATATTTGGGGCTAAGAGGGATGAAGTTACAGGAGAATGGAGAAAGTTACACAACGCAGAACTGCACGCATTGTATTCTTCACCTAACATAATTACAGTAGGAACATTAAATCCAGACGTTTGAGATGGGCAGGACATGTAGCACGTATGGGCAAATCCAGAAATGCATATTAGAATGTTAGTTGGGAGACCGGAGGGAAAAAGACCTTCGAGGAGGCCGAGACGTAGATGGGAGGGTAATATTAAAATGGATTTGAGGGAGGTGGGATATGATGATAGAAACTGGATTAATTTTGCACGGGATAGGGATCGATGGCGGGCTTATGTGAGGGCGGCAATGAATCTGCGGGTTCCTTAAAACCCATTTGTAAGTAAGTAAGTATTAGGCCTGTATCTCACAAAACACTGTCGTTTCTCTTGAACTTCCCCTCTTCAAATATTCATGCAACACACCACACAGCCTCCACGCTTTAGCTTGCAAATGTGTCTTGGTATTGCGATGTTACAGGACTGCAGGCACCCATTTTACAATTCCCATAAAACAACGCTTTTTGGTGACTTGGATTAATCGCATTTCTTCAATTAATTTTCTATACGGGTTTTTTTAAATGGCAACAAGACTTTCTTGTTGACGAAATTTCCAGTACGGCCCCTGGGGTCCACTCAGACCTCTCTCAACAGGTCTTTCCCGAGGACGAAAAATAGCGGTCGGAGCGTGATGCTGATCACACCACCTCATTTTAGTGTCGAGGTCATGAAAGCATGGATCTCTACTTCCATGCCCCCTATACTCCTCCATGAAGTGCAAGGGGACACCTTTAATCTTTAGGCCTACCTATTCCAGAAGAAAATCTTTCAGGGCGATTTTGAGTATATCGCTATTTTGTGTTACGTTTCAGAATTTATTACATTTCACGAGCATCATTCCAGTTGAACTGACTCGTAACTGAGGCTTTCTCTTGAACAAAAACTAAACTACAAAATCTTGAATTTGGGACAGAGAGACTCAAACATTTCAGATCTCGTATAACAGAATTGCGTAGAACGATATTTAAATGCTTCTAGAAGGCGCTGTGTTTGTTGGACAGAAATAGTATTTTGTCAGGAAGAAGATGTGTTATTAATGATTCAGTATATGCTTGAAACGGAAAAAAACAGCGTAACGTACGGTAAGTTGTTCTTCCAGAGAACACCTCAATTATTGAATGTTGACAAAATCGGTCCAATAGCTCAGGCGTGAGAAGTCGCTCATAGACAGACACAGAATTTTTCCAGTACCAGGAACACAGAAATAGTGCATTTCTGTGAAAATGTCAAAAATAGCCTAAATATTTTCAGCAACACTACACTTTCTCTTTATATGCCCACATCATAATGTAATGATAAAGTACGAGTAAAACCGAAACGTGAAGTTCGGAACGAGAAATCTAATTTATTAAATTCATGAAACACATTTTCCTACATCCAATATAACCTACTTTCCGACATTCGTCTCATATCGAAAGTTTTCACGAGCAAGTTGCTGAAATTTATGTTTTAAATTAAGAACTTAAGACAAGTTAGCTATGACCTAAACATGAACAGAGTCGCAAGGGGGGAAAAAGTATATCGAAACGGTTAAAAGAATTACTTAAAGGAGACGCTAAAATACAGCCATACAAAACCGGTTTTCTCTTAAAATGTTTATGGAAGGCTTATTATACAGTATTCGGATATTTGAAGGCAGCCAAGCACAAGATAAACCCGGCAGTCACACAAGAACTCCTCATGCATGTGGCACGCGCGCAAGGAGCAAGCCGAGCAAATGAAAAGGAGACTAACTTAACTACACCAAAACTTTGAACAGCCGTACCCACATATATGAGCTGCTGTAATCCGTGAATGAGGACTGCGTCAAGGCTCCCCAATGTGTCTGAATCCAGTACTTGCTGCTAGCATGAGGTATCCCGTTCACATCGCAGGACGATTTCAATACTTCCATCAATATATTTACATTTGTTTTGTAGATTTATGTATATTGATTGAATAAATAATGTACACGTATTAATTCCTTCACTAAATCTTTACCAGCTAATCCAATTGCAGCATTGATCAAATATTACATTCATTTACTCGAACTATGTTATTAGCCGTGGAAATACAGTGGAAGCTCTTAAGTTCGAAATCCTATAGTTCAACTGCTTACTTAGGAGAATTAGACACGCCCCTATACGGGCACTAAGAAATGGGTTTGCCATTTGAATGGGAATCGGTTATGTGTTTTTTTAGTGATACTTTTGTTAAAGGAAAACAGAATATTTTATTGATTAGGACATCCATATTTAATCACTGATTTTAAATTAATGAACTCTTCTTCTTCTATTTGAGAATTTTGCCGTTTGTGAGATGGAACTATCGAAACCCACTGTGGTACTAGAAGCGCATACACAAGTCTCGGGGCGGGCAAAATGTATTTAAATATCCATATTATGATTATTTTTCAATTTAACTTCATTCTCTATATTGTACGCTAATGTACTGTAGACGGTATAATATACACTGTATAATGAATACGTCCGAATGGATAGCTCAATTCGTGAGTAAAAACACTTATTGTTAATACAGTACTGTATTTTGATTAAACAAAAACGTAATGAAAATTATTAAACTCAAAAGCGTGATATTTCCTAGTTTACGTAAATGGATGAACTACGTTTCTTCCCTCCTAAATCTAGTAAAGTGATTTGTTTGTATATTATGTCAGTATCATCGAACTCCAGCCGTGGAAGGGGGTAGCAAACGGTGTTTCCGGTTCTCAACCGTTGATCCAAAGTATAGCCAGGTTAATATTAGAAATGTTAGTAAAAATAAAATGACGTCCCTGTATATTTAGTAACAAAATTATATAATAATTGAACTACATTTATGTACGAATTTATTCACTCGTCAAATAATTATTTTTAGCATGTAAATTGTTATTAACTTAATCACTCATTAAATTACTTAGCTGATGAAAAGAATGTTCAAGAGAGTTCGAAGTTGAAGAGACATTATCAATAATGAGACAATGTTCTTGAAGCAATACGAGAGAGAAATTAGAAAAATAAATGGGACCAAGATAAAAGCAGAGACAGAAAGGTAAAAGTCAAAGGAAAAGTGTATGGTTTGGATTAGAATAAGCATGGATTACATAATCTAACAGACGGAATTACTGCTGATCGAGAACTGTGGAAAATTCAAAATTGACATAAAAGAAAACTAATGTAGAAATTATTGTAACATTAATTAATAAAATAGTTACTTTCAATTAATTAATTTCTTTATTTATTCATCTACTCATTAATTCAGGTAATAATGCAGGCCTCCTTAATTACTAAAAAATAATTTTAATAATGAAATTATGTATTTTACCACTAAATTATTGAACTCATTAAATTACATATTAATGATACTCTTTATGTAAATTGTTATTTGCAATAATTTAGCTGTAAGATTACCAACATAGCAAATATACAGATGATAAACTCTAGAAATTTCTCAACCTAGCTGGCATTAACTATTTTTTAACAAAGAAAAGAAAGGAACTGTAGTTTTGCTCTTTTATTATATGTGTCTGCAATATGGACTCTGACCACAACACATGTCAAAAGAATAAAATCCTGCAGAGATGTGTGCACAAAAATCCTTGACAGGCGACTCGTTAAGAGATCATAAAAAGCAGAGACATATCAAACCAGATGAGTATCACATGCATTACAGAAATAAGGAACAACATGGCAACGTAATTCCAACTACTGCACACAGAATTTAAAAAAGTAAATAACTGAAGATAAATTTTGGTTGGTGGTATCAGCTAAAATGTGAAGGAGCTACAGGCCTATGGCTTAAACCATGTTGTTTTTACGCTAATTATTTATACGTATATAACAAATGCAATCAGTCACTAAATTATTGAATTATTAAATCATTCATTCACATGAATGTGAAGAGCCAGCGGGACCAAACGGTTGGATGACAATAAATCATAATAGCCTATATCATATCCAAATCATTCATTCACAGAAGTAATTCATTAATAAATTAATTTATTTTATTTATTCAATCATCGAATATTGAATTTATTAACTTATATGTTTAAATTATTTGGTTAAAATTTCGCTAACTAATGCATACATTAATAATTAATATTTAATTACTTACTGGCTTTTAAGGAACCCAGAGGTTCATTGCCGCTCTCACATAAGCCCGCCATTGGTTCCTATCCTGAGCAAGATCAATCCAGTCTCTATCATCCTATCCTATCTCCCTCAAATCCATTTTAATATTATTCTCCCATCTACGTCTCGACCTCCCCAAAGGTCTTTTTCCCTCCAGCCTCCCAACTAACACTCTATATGCATTTCTGGATTCGCCCATACGTGCTACATGCCCTGCCCATCTCAAACGTTTGGATTTAATGTTCCTAATTATGTCAGGTGAAGAATGCAATGCGTGCAGTTCTGCGTTGTGTAACTTTCTCCATTATCCTGTAACTTCATCCCTCTCAGCCCCAAATATTTTCCTAACCACCTTATTCTCAAACACCCTTAACCTATGTTCCTCTCTCAAAGTGAGAGTCCAAGTTTCACAACCATAAAGAACAACCGGTAATATAGCTGTTTTATAAATTCTAACTTTCAGATTTTTTTGACAGCAGACTGGATGATAAAAGCTTCTCAACCGAATAATAACAGGCATTTCCCATGTTTATTCTGTGTTTCATTTCCTCCCGAGTATCATTTATATTTGTTACTGTTGCTCCCAGGTATTTGAATTTTTCCACCTCTTCAGAAGATAAATTCCCAATTTTTATATTTCCATTTCATACAATATTCTGGTCACGAGACATAATCATATACTTTGTCTTCTCGGGATTTACTTCCAAACCTATCTCTTTACTTGCTTTAAGTAAAATTCCCGTGTTTTCCCTAATCGTTTGTGGATTTTCTCCTAACATATTCACGTCATCCGCTGATGTAACCCGTTCAATTCCAAACCCTCTCTGTTATCCTGGACTTTCCTAATGGCATACTCTAGAGCAAAGATAATTAATATTTACGTTACTAATTTACTCCGTACTTACTTATTAAACTATTAAGCAACAAACCGTATTAAAAGGTAAGATAAAAGATATATCCCCCTTTAGACGTTTTGAAGGAGCATGGGAAGTACGGAGTAAGGGTTCCATTCTTTCAAGATCTGGACCGAGAATGAGATGGTAGGGTATGGTCGGCACCATGATCCCACCGCCTTTTTACTCTTATTGTCCTGTCGATATTACGCATTCTGATGTTATTAGTATATACTTGACCAATGACATTCTCCCATGAATACAAGTTAGCCAACATAAACACTGGTTAACCAACTTCGAAATTTAAGACACGGAATATGTAAGAATTCAATTCACGTGGTAATCTGGTCACATACGAGTATACACGTAGCATATATGGGAAGTGCATCTACTGAATTTCTGACTTAGTTAGAAACGATGGATGAAGAAGAAAGTATGTCACGGCCTTCTTGCTACAAAATATACAACGACTAATTAGGCCTACTTTTCAATAACAACAGAATGAATCATCGGAAACGAGAACGGCAAAGTTAAAACTTGTCCAACTTTCCGTTCCCGTTCCCGGCAAGTTTCTCGTTAATTGTGAATGCTCAAATTTAAATACATTTATTTAAAAAAATCCGTTCTCGTTCTCGCTTTCGTTTCCTTGAACGGAAACGAGAACGAGAACGAAAATACTGTTAATATAAATATGTTTAAATGCGAGCATTCACAATTAACGAGAAGCTTGCTGGAGCCCGGGAACGGGAACGTGAAAGTTAACTGTGAATGCTCACATTTAAATACATTTATTTTAACAATATTACCGTTCTCTTGTTCCCGGTTTATTGTGGACCAGCCTTTACTAGTACAAAGAATAGGGCAATGTTTAAGAATGGACAGCTAAATTCAATTTAAACTACTGTATTTCTGAAATAGTGTTAATCGATTTTCGTTCGATTTCAACATTATCAAGAAATTCAAAGGCAACTGGACGTGTTAGCTCTACAGTTGTGTGTTCTTTACTCCATGTTCAAGCAAGTAGCCCTACATTTTCTCCGAACATATAATGGGTCAGCAGCCACAATTTGATAAGCGTGAAGTCACAGGGGGCTACCACAGCTTTCCTCTGTAGTCTCTATGAATACCTGTGAGATCTCTTGGAAGAATAGTGGTCCGAAGGTGGTTTGCAGCCTAGCTTTCCCATTTGAGCGTCGTACAATGGTAAGCTCTTGGGTAAAGAACCAATATTGAGGAAAACTCCTAATTTTATAACAAAGCCTGGTTATTTAACGACGCTGTATCAACTACTAGGTTATTTAGCGTCGATGAGATTGGTGATAGCTAGATGGTATTCGGCGAGTTGAGGCCGAGGATTCGCCATAGATTACCTGGCATTCACCTTATGGTTGGGGATAACCTCGGAAAAAACCCAACCAGGTAATCAGCCCAAGCGGGGGTCGAACCCGCGCCGGAATGCAACTTCAGACCGACAGACAAGCGCCTTAACCAACTGAGCCACGCCGGTGGCCCCTGGGGATGTACAGTACATGCTGCCTGGAATTGAATTCAGTACCGATCGCTACACAATAATAATAATAATAATAATAATAATAATAATATCACAGCCATTTTTGTGCGAGGATGCATAATATGTAGACAGGTAGAGTCACAATGCTACCATAAAGGCTGTGAAGTCAGAATTCGAGTCAGAACTCAGACTTTGAACTCTTAAGTCTGAAAATAATTTTTGATTGAATAGATTTCGAAATCGGAAAGGGAGTGGAAGTAGGAGTGTGAGTTGAAATCAAAATCGCTATAAGACTCTGAAAGTTGTGTCAAACTAGGGATATATACTTAAAGTCAGGTTGATCGTTTATATAGCCCTATGTGTAAGCAATGAAAATCAAAGTTATTCCTAAAGGACTATTTAACGATGCTGTATTAATTACGATTTTATCTAACGTCGATGAAAATGGTGATAGCCAGATGGTAACTTAGCGAGAGATACTGAGGATTTACATGGATTATATTTTAATAAAACATCGAAAAAATGCCGATCCAGGTAGTCAACCCAAGTGATATTCGAACTCACGGCCAAGCGCAGCTTCGAGTCAGGAGCCCATAAACTACGCCAGTGGCTAGAAAACGTTATACAAAACCATAGTATTTTCCAATACAAACTGTACGATTTAAAAAAATTCGTCTCATGACTTTATGTTTAGTAGTACACCAAGTACCTTTTCGATTATTTAAAAGCGTTGCATCGACTAATTTTATCATTGATGGAATTGGTTATAATTGTAATGGGAGAATTACAATTAGAATCTGATTAATCACATAAGCCATGTTTCACTATCGTCCAAACGGGAAGAGATCTCTAGGTCGTCCAATGAAACACGCGCTGGGTTCAAAATTCAGCTATGAGATAGTAACAGGTCATAGAGCCTAATATTTGAAGCGAAGAAGAAGGAATTATTTTGTTATAGTGAGATGGTAGTTGCAAAGATAAGGATGTGGATTTGTCGTTGGATTGCCTGATATTCGCCTTACAGTTGAGGAAAAACTTGGAAAACCAACCAGGTAATCAGCCCAAGTGAGAATCAAATCCGTACTGGAACGCAACTCTAAATCAGCAGGCAAACGAGCTTGCAGCCTGAGCTACGTCGATGGCTTTCTTTTCTTCTTGTAGCCGGACAAGTTACACCTCGCGCTACGCTAGACGCGAAGTAGTGTAAATTTGCACGTTACAATTTAATAAGAACATTGTTCGCTATGAAATGTCTGCTGTACTATTACTGAGCATTTGTGACGATTTTTTCACCATAGAGCATAGACTATTTGATCTGGAAATTCAATATGATATAGAAGATCGGAGACAAAATCTTTACATTCGGTCGTTAAGCCTACTGTACTCCAACCAAGAGAAAGTCTCAGGGGAATGAGACGTAGCGGGGCAATGCTGTGAATTAATGTTGATGTCATAAGGTCACACACATGGGTACACGCATCTCCATTGGCTAACTCTCAAAGCACAAACGATAACACTGATACACACATATTTAGGCCTATACTACCCTAGTTACAAAATTAGATCACTGTTAATCTCCTGGTCTTTTAATCCTTCCATACAGGAAATAACACACGCAAGAGAGTGCATGTTTCTTAAACTGATGTTAAAATGGTAATATTATCTATCTACTTCGTTCCAATAGATGACGCAATAGTAAGCACATTCCTTTCACGGTTAATCTCCTGGTTGGGGAACAGTAGCTAACGATGAATGTGTCAAGATATACATTTGTTAAAATAGTCCGACAAAAGTACTACTCAAATTACGGCTTTAAGCAATTTTTAGAAGCTGTTTTTGTGTCTTATATTTCGTAACCGCTGTTAATTTTAATTTATGTATTTAAGCACTTGGCGGCTTTCCACTTACAAAAGTTTAATAAGGCGTTGGGTCATACGTTGTGTAAATTAAACGATTTAAATATATGCAAGAGAATCAATATACGGTACGTAGTTAGCCTTGCATAGCATGTTATTCGAGTAACGTTACATGTATAATCTTGTTGAAGTCCTTTCTTCAATCACGTTGAGTATTCCGCAGCTTCCTGAGAAATAACTGTATGTGCGGGGTAAGTATCAAAATTGCTCCTACTAGCACCACCATATTGCCAACTGAGTTTCATTCGCCAGGTTCTAAGTTAGGGGTTTCTAAGTACACACACCTTTAACTTTAATATCAACCATCCTCTCCCGCCGTCTTGGTGGAAAATGAAGAAATTCCACAGTGCACAACGGCTTCAAGAGACGAGAAACACACCGCCCCAAGTACTAACATATCATTACGTGTCTAGAGGCATTAGCTCGCGTTTATTCCAACTAAACAAACTCTTTGACTTGTCTACTTATAATGCTAGTCAGGATTTCTTGTGAAAAGGATAGCGATTACAATCCCCAGTTTTAGGGGTGAAAGCTCTTGCTCCACCGTTAACATCAGAACTCATTTTAACATATGACATCAATTTACATGTAAGAATCATTTCCTTGCATTTATTCCGAAGATAAAACAAAAAATCGATGTTATGAAGATGATAGGGTAAAATTGCCTACTTCCGTGATATCTCTAATCCCGTGATACTTTTTTAAAATTGAATGTCAGCCAAAACTTTGCCGTTCGAACATAGCGCCAGACATGTTCCTCGAAAGAGTGCATTTTTCGCCTACTTTTGAGACATCGGTAACTTCCTAGCAAGATACCCAATCCTGTGACATTCAGTGAAAAAAACGTATCATGGAATTAGGAGTATCACGGAATTAGGCAACTTTACCCTACATTCTCGTTACTTTGCACGCGCTTCCTAATAATTCAACACTTCGCAGGCGTTCCTAATAATTCAAAGTCTTGCCATAATATCAACGTTATTGTTTGTGCTTTAGTTTTCTACTAGCTATAAAATAGAATATATAAACGCATAGACGTCGACTTTGAAATATTGGGGTAGGGAGGGGGGAGAGGTACAGGACTCTGCATTAATATCTGACAAAACTTTAAGTGCTGTTTCTCAAAAACTCCCTTACATTTTTTTTTAAAGAAAATAACATCGTCTCGTTTTTCATATAGTACTATGAAAATTGCTTAACCCAAGATGGTTGAAAACGACGGCCCTTATGCGCTACTTTTCCCTTTCACTACAATTTTTTCCACCACCCGTTGATCTATGATGAACATGAGTTATTAATTTCACTGTCACTACAACTCAATATAGAATTCATTCTGTTTGCCTTCACTGCAGTTTTATTTTGTACAATTTTGTTGGTTAAGAAATCACTCATTATAATATCAATACTTACATCACAGTGTACTATATACAGTCACGAAGCTTGAGTTGATGAGGTTGCTAGGAACAATAGACTGTACAGGTATTATTTCGCATTGTCTGTAATGAGGCGATAGTAGCGACCCTAGTGGTTAGCAACTATCTATGGATGCATATTTATTACATATTGAGTTTCGTGACTGTATATACTAGACTGTGCTTACATTACAAACGCTTATCACTTAACGAGCATACACCCGCGACGACGATCATCACAAAAAAGCGACCACTGAAACTAAATTTAATTTGAGCTTTTAATTCCGTATTATTACTTCCGCTTGGTAATACTTACGCGCTTATGACCATTACTGTTCGCAATAGTTGAAACATTTGAACTAAACTGAAAAAAAAAGTGAATCATAGACAAAGAAGTGGCGTCACCGCTGCATCATGTTTCCCTATTTCAAATGCAGTAGGATAGAAAGAGAGGAAGGCATTGTGAGGTGCGCCACTAACATGTTCATTGCGACAACTGCCCTGTCTGTGGATTTGAAATAAAATAATTTTCAACTTATGTCCTACTTCATCTTTCAAATAAATTTATTATTATTTTAACTTGATAAATTTCTCTTCGGATTATTTGCACGGGTGAGGCTCACTATTAATGTTATTCGGTGGCGACGCCTCTAGCTCTGAAGGGACGGAAACTACCTTGCCCACCCGAAGTCGTCGTCTAAGCTAAAAGAACCATTTACTTGGGAACGAAATGAAAATACAAAATTATTTCTTCGCATTCAACAAAAAAACGCATATTTGTGTAATTTGAAACGGCAACAAGAGAGATATAATAATTAAAAATTATATACAATAATTAAGAGCGTGCACTTAATTTTTGACTATATTCATGGTGACTACTTTCCCTGACTATGAATCAGAAGGCCCCTGGTTCGATACCCAATTATACCCAAGATATTTAAAAAAATATAGAAGTCTGAAACGGGGTCCACCCAACTTCGTGAACGGAAAATTGAGAAATCACGATAGCAGACGAACCCCGATTAATAATGAAAGCGTACATTATAACGGCAGCACCCATATTTCGTCTCACAGTTACGCAGTTAACTGTCAGATGACAGATGTTCGGCTAGGTACAGTTCCCTCGTGTAGCTGTAATGTCATGGAGTTTACTTATTTTATGTAATTAATTTTCCATAAAATATCTATCAATATAGCTTACTATACCAACTTCTAAAATTTTTATAATAATTGCAATAATCCAGGTAGGAATATTAATAAATATTACCATGTTATTTTTTACTAAGTCATTTAACGACGCTGTAACAACTGAAGGTTATTTAACGTCGATAGAGGGGTGATACCGAAGTGGTATTTGGCTAGACGAAGCCGAAGATCCGCCATATTATTACTTGATATTTACCTTATAGTTAGAGAAAGTCTCTAAAAAGATCAAACCAGATAATCAGCCCAAACGCGAATCGAACTCACGCCTGAGAGCAGCTAAGGATATATACCTATGCGGTTTATAATGGCATTCTAATTGTATAACTTCTCGTCAAATAACCATAATTACTCCAAAATCCGACCGTTCAAGGTAATATTGTGAAGCTATAGGCTAAGTTATATTTTGTAAACATTCGTTCTCCAGTAAAAAAGGCCTCCATATCTAGTGGCGGATACATTTTTTTAGAAAAGAGCAAACCGGAATATTTCGTCGTAGTATAGAGTTGTCAAATGATTTGTGGTAATAAAAGTTATCATAAGGGCACGTTTCTCATCATTGTCTGTTGTGTAAAGTTAAGCTATCACATAAAAGAGTCTTCTTATTTTATTTTGTACATATTTTCTCTAATGGCTAGGTCTAGGTTTTACAGAATAATTCCTTTAAATATCTTACAATAATAATAATAATAATAATAATAATAATAATAATAATAATAATAATAATAATAATAATAATAATAATATGTGGCGCTACAGCCCGTGAAGGGCCTAGACTGACCAGCCGGCTGCTGGCTCACGCCCACATGCTGAAGCAGAGGTGGACGATCATAAAACCAGAATGGAGGTATCGTGTGGTTAGCACGATGATCCTCCCAGCCGTTATAGCTGGCATTCGCAACTGGATTTAGCTACCTTCGTAGCTCCCCAAGTGCATCACAATGCTGGGTGGGCACCAGTCCCATACACTGGTAGAAGTTTCATGAGAAAATTTCTTCCCCCATGAGGACTCGAACCAGCGCGCATTCCGTAACGCGAGTCCCAGGCAGGATGTCTTAGACCACGACGCCTCAGCGCGGGACGTTTAAATATCTTAGTATCCTAACAATTTTGTCTCACGATTCACAGCTCAAGATAGCCTATAATATTGTGTAGACAATTTTTTTTTTACAGAAAAGTACAGTAAAGTTTCTTTTGCTCCATTTCCGAACCGGCTAAGAATATGTTAATTTCGAAAAGTCTTTAAGCCCCAAGTGTCTTGACTGGAGACATAATTTTATGAACAATAATGAGTCACCTCAAAAATGCTTTCGAAGGACTACATTCTATAGACCTTACCATTGCATTTCTCACACAATCTTATGTGAGGTACAAAATCGTGTAAAGAAATAGTCTGAGATGATTTTTAATAAATCGAAATTATTTGTTACTCGTACTTCTTGAAATAAAGACCAAATGAATCGGTCAATGTTAAGGGTATTGGGTTTCCAATATTTTCGCGTATAAATCATACATAAAATATTTTTTTCCCTCTGTTTCTATCAAACACAGACTAATGTCCTTTACACTGTGTGATAAACAAATGTTGGTGAGTTGTAAGTTTGCCACAGAAACAAATTACCTTTCATTGTTTTAATATAGGCATGGCAGAAAAAGGTATATTAAAAAAATTGCGATTGTCAACAGTTAGGAACACCTATTACAAAAAGTTTTAATCTCACACTTTTCAAACTTTCCCCCATGTCAAAAACATATTATTCGAGAAAATGAGTGGAATAAAAATAGTATTTTTTCAATTACACAAACACAACGTGACAAATCCCCATACGTTTATTTTGTCGTATAAAAATATGACATCTCTCTATATTTTCACTACTTAAATTAAAATAGTAGTCCATATTGAAGAACTATATAGTTTACATTACTTACAAATGGCTTTTAGAGAATCCGGAGGTTCATTGCCGCCCTCATATAAGCCCGCAAGATTAATCCAGTCCCTATCATCATATCCCACTTCTCTCAAATCCATTTTAATATTATCCTTCCATCTAAGTTTCGGCCTCCCCAAAGGTATTTTTCGCTCAGGTCTCCCAACTATCATTCTATACGCATTTCTGGATTCACCCATACGTGCTAGGCCTACATGTCCTGTCCATCTCAAACGTCTGGATTTAATATTCCTAATTATGATACAATATAGTTTTAATTAGCATACAACATTTCAATCCTTTATCTTATGTAGATTCTGAGTAAATGGTTCCCGATTTAAAATTTAAGATTTACTATTTTCTTCAATAACTCTTATTTTCTGCCATTCCAGTATTAAAACAATGGAAGATAATTTGTGGCCAGCTCACAACTCACCAACATTTGTTTATCACATGGTGCAAAGAACATTAGTCTGTTTGACAGAAACAAAGGAAAAAATATTTCATATATTCAAGTTTATACGGACAATACTGTTAATAACACTACTAAGTACATTTAAAAGACACTAAGTCAATTTTTGACGAAATGGACATTTAGATGAATTTATTAATTGTTTTATATATTTAATAGGGGATGGAACAAACTAATTATACTTTCTAGTTTAGTATTATCATGGTGAGTGATGTTTAAACACAACATAAATATGACTTTACAATTATTAAGCGAGTAGAATAGTTTTCTGCGATTATCTCACTACTGAAAAAAATTACCCATTCAAATACGTTTTTACTAAAAACTGTTCTATTTTGACGGTAATTACCCGTGGATGAGTATACCCATACAGTGAATATAAGCCCAACTCTTCCGTTAGTTTATAAAGAAATATTGTGTACAGACGAACAGACAGGAAACAACGTTAAAGAACTTTGTACCTGAAAAATTTACCTACCACTTCTTGTACACGTCAAAATGTTGTGCCTCTCGTGATTACTACTACTTTCTACCAGGCCTTAAAACACAGTAATGGAGAAAATCCGAAGAAAAAGAGAAGAATCAGAGCCCGAATTCTACAGCACCAGTGCAATGGTCGACCGAAATTTGACCAATGCACATCAAGAAGAAAGACGTGTAGTCACCAGATTCGCCATTCATACAGCGTATTCCGAATCTCAGCGGATCGGTGGACATCAACGACGTCACGATGCAGTGAAATAGTGCTGGAAGGTTCATTGGCTATCATGGCGGCTGTACGAGTTGTTTTATGCGCTACGCTAGCAACATTTTGCGAAATTTTCATGTGTCATCTCGCTCAAAGAAAGAAGTGCACAAACAGTTTATTTCTTGATCCAGTAGTAATAACTGGTCAGTTGATATGTTCTTTCATAAGCCATCTATGTATTTTAGTTTAATTCTGCTACCCAGTTTATTTCAGTGTTTAATTAATAGTTCATAGTATTTTGTTGTTTAATTCGTAAATAACTCTTGTATACATGTAACTCTCATCTAAATCAAATTACGGCCTTAACTCTGCCAGCTAAAATAAATCATTATTATTATTATTATTATTAACAAATTTTTTACGTTGTCCTCATTACAAACAACACAGCAGAACAAACCGCCATGACATAACAGTGCACGATGTCATTCGTCTGCTATTCCCGCCCTTTACAAGAACCAATCAGGTTTGCTGATGGCGGATGGTGGACACTGCTACCACCTCTGCACGTTGATGAAAGTTTCTACTACAGCGCTGGAGCATCAATGAAGTCATCGCTGAAATTCGGAACACCGTGATGCCATCTGATTGCTCAGCGCTGAGATTCGGAATACGTTGATAGATTTCAACACAAAATCTGCACAAAAGAACGGTTCCACCAACCTACCAAAGAGTGTATTTTTAACCAGCAATGCGAGCGCAACCATCAAGCAGTGGTGCGGGGGGGGGGGGGAGGGGAACACTAAACGAGTACAAAAAGTCAAAATATCCCTAGATCACTTTATGCTCTTTCGAGCACACCTTTCTATTATTATTATTATTATTATTATTATTATTATTATTATTATTATTATTGGTTTGTCTTACTTTCCAACCCAATGCATAGAATACATTTTGTTTTTTAAAAGATGCTTTACTGACTGTGAAGATTTCTACCATCGTCAGTGAAATTGGTGATAGCGAAATGAATCCGAGAGAATTCGCCTTACAGTTCGGGAAAAGCGGGGAAAAAATCCAACTACGTAATGAGCCCAGGCAGGATTTATACCATGCCCATTCGCAGCCTCGGATGAGAAAAAAACGCTATCGCTGAGCTATGCTGGCCCACAAAGAATGTATTAAATCTACCAAGTGGCATAGCAACTGTAGTTCTGATAACAGACGGTACAAACAACAGATTATATGCCTATTACAAATAGTCACGGGCATTGTAAAATGGAGTTACGGATAAGTATCCATGCATACATGTGAGGAAGAATAAAGACAATTTTAATCCTTATTATATTGACTATGTTGCCCTAAAATAATCAGGAGCTATTCGGCCTCATACATCCTCTGACACACAGTAGGGGCTTCATATCTGATCAACTATTTCAGCTGAATAAAGATTAAGAGAGAGAGAAAAAACAGAACAAGGCAGCTTCGTGCTCACGTTGTGTGCTTCCCACGCGTGGCTTCATCCCTGCCCGCAGGATGCAAAGCACGAAGCGTCTTAATCTCGTTGGGGCTACGTATATGAGCAAGGAAATACGAGAGCACGAAGGGTCACTGCATGTGGCTCGTGAGACAACAACTCGAGTTACAAACCCATCCTGCTTCTTGTCGAGGCGACCGACCGGCGTATCTTGATATCCCAGGGAGTCGTGCGGAGCGAGGCTCTTAAAAGTGCAAGCGAATAAATAATCGGCGCAATATTTCTCTACATATTTCATATTATATATATCATATACGGTATCTATTAAAAGTACGTACAGTATATCCAAGTATTTCATCTTCCTCAATGCGACCAAAAATGTTTCCAAGCACGCCGGTCTATTATTTTGGCCTATTGTACAAACAGTCCATGATGATTAAGGACCAATCGAGAGGAACGTAAGCTCGTTTGTTTAGTCGCTTTCACATAATAGTAAATATAGAAAAACACTGTAGTTAGAATATCGTAATGTGATTTGCAATGCACTGGTCAATAGCATACCTGGCCATTGCAAGAGTTGTACAATTTTTAAGTTTCAGATAATAAAGAAGGGAAAAAATTTAATGAAAAGAAGACAGTGTTAAAGGACATAAAAGGAAGAAGAAAGAAATGGAAGAAAGGCAGAAACATAGAAAGGCAAGGAGAAAGGAAAAGAAAAGAAAAGAAAATAGCAAAAAATAAAGATCGAAAGTTGGAAAAAAAAAAAAAAAAAAAAAAAAAAAAAAAAAAAAAAAAAAAAAAAAAAGCAAACGGGAGAACGTAAAGCAAATGAAAGAGAAATGAAGGGAAAAAAAGAGTAATTTATAGCTTAAAATAAATATACGTACGTACATACACATACATACATGCATGCATACACACAGTGGAAGCTCTTAAGTTCGACATCCTATAGTTCGACTGCTTACGTAGAATAATTAAACACGCCCCTATACGGGCACTAAGAAATGGGTTTGCCATTTGAATGGGAATTGGTTCTGTCTTGTAGTGAGACTTTTGTTAAAGGAAAACAGAATATTTTATTGATTAGGACATCCACATTTAATCACTGATTTTAAATTAATGAACTCTTCTTTTTCTATTTGAGAACTGCGCCGTTTGTGAGACGGAACTGTTGAAACCTTCTGTGGTACTAGAAACGCATACACACGTCTCGGAGCGGGCAGGAAATGCAAGTACAGTACTGTATTCGTTGATGGATAACCAATAAGAATTTGTATTCATTTCACCTGCCACACCCACTACCCTTATTGGACTGAACTTTCAATTCTGCTCAGTCGAACTTAAGAGAGTCCACTGTACATAGGCCTACATACATGCATGCATACATACATTACACACATACATACATAAATATATACATACATACATAAATTTAATATTTTCATTATTAGCTATTTTAAAACATTGGCGAAACCTGTTCTCCTCATGTATGGAAGTGAAGCTTGGACCATACGTAAATGTAATGAACATCGAATCACTGCCAATGAAATTAAGTTTTTAAGAAGAGCTGCTGGTTATACTAGATCAGACAAGAAAAATTTGGGCATTTTGAAAGAATTAAATATTGACCCAATTTTATAAAAAATTCAAAATTATAGACAGAAATGGAATTCTCATATACTCAGTATACCTAGAACAAGGGTACCACACCAAGCACTAAATTACCGCCCATTAGGAACACGATCTTTGGGCCGTCCGCTGAAACGATGGAGTGAGACCGTAACAGGTCATCAGGCTTAATACGTGGGAAGAAGAAGAAGAAGAAGAAGAAGAAGAAGAAGAAGAAGAAGGGAAGAAGAAGAGCTATCTTTAAAGTCACATTTTGCTCTTGGTACTCTTTGTCTTGTATTGTAGTCTGCAGTGGCAGAAATATTGTAAAAATAAAAGTCACCGGCGTAGCTCAGTCGACTGAGACGCTTGCCTACCGATCCAGAGTTCAGCTTGAGCGTGTGTTCGATTCCCGCTTGAGCTGATTACTTGGTTGTGTTTTTCCGAGGTTTTATCCAACCGTAAGGCCAAAGTCAGGTAATCTATGGTGAATCCTCCACCTCATCTCGCCAAATACCATCTCGCTATCACCAAGTCCATCGACGCTAAATAACATAGTAGTTGATACAGCATCATTAAATAAGTATAAAATAATAAAAAAATATAAATACTGTATACATTACACACGTACGAAGAGAAGAATAAAAAGGGGAAAGAAACAAATATGGAGGGAAAAAATAAATATAGAAAGGCAATAAATACAAAACTATAGAAACAAAAAATGAGAGAATTAAAGAGATAAGAAAAGAGAACAATCAGAAAAATAGGTATTAGAGCCTACCGCAGGCAGGAAGAAATAAAAGGAAAAGAAAGGATGAAGGACATGCAGAAGGCAATAAAATTCATGAACAATAATTCTTCATAAGAAAAATACACCCATCTGTCTTGCTGAGCAATACGACGATACAACAGACAACACAAAACAGAAATTTCTGTTAAACATATCAGGGAAATGTTTAAAGGGAATTAAAGTGTTGACAAAGCTGAATTCACGGCAAACTCTGCACATTGAGTAGCAAATTAAACAGCGGTTACGAGTACAACGGGTACAGGCTCAGCTTCCATTCTCACAGACGGAGAATAAACAGCGATGATGAAATTCTCTGCTGAATTCAAGGGAAAAAAAGCTCCAGTATTAAAATATTTAAAACTGAGTTATTCTTCGCGGTCTGGATATTTACACTGGAAACAAGCAATATCTCTCCCATTTTCTTTTCACACATCAAAGAACTTCTTACCATCTTCATCTCTTTTCAGGTCTCGCGCATTCAGTTCCGTTTTCTTTTTCTTCTTCTCCCGTGCACCTCGCTTGAATACAACCGGTAATTGAGGAATTAATAATTGAAGGCGAAACCGAGTGCGGAAGAAGGACGGGAAGAGTTGGTGTGTAAATATTTAATGGCTGTACATAGCTCACGCTCCAACCCATAGAGGTCTCCAGCCACCAACTCTCACCGCAGGGATGCCAATCATTCTTGTGATATCTGAGCCACAATTGCAAGAGCACACTTTCATTCAAGACGCCATGATATCCTTACAGGCTATTCTATTAATTCCTTATTGTCTTAGCACTTCCTTTCTATTTGTTTTATTTCGTTCACTTTTCCTCCATTTATAACACAAACTTTTTCTTCTTTATTTCATTTCCTTGTTCCTTTCATTCATTCTTTTTTGTATTACGATTCTCTTTGTTTACTTTTTCATTTTCTGTTTCTTTCTTCACTTTCCATTAATACACTTATTTTAATTTTTTTTAGCTCTTTTCATCACTTATTTTCTTTTCTCCTTCTAACATTCACGTATTTATGTTATTCTACTCGTATTTCAGATTTTATTTTGTTTCTATTCCGTTTCTTACATGTCCATTTTCTGTTTAGGCATTTCTTCATTTTAAACCGGCACGAGTATTGTAAGATTCTTCACCTGACATAATTAAGAACATTAAATCCAGACGTTTGAGATGGGCAGGGCATGTAGCACGTATGAGCGAATCCAGAAATGCATATCGTCGTTGTTCCTGCAATAACTCCTATGTGCAAAATATACAATTTTTCAGTAGGAAGAAAAAACACATTTATTGATCCTATGGCAGCTGTACATAGGAGATTGTGAATTCTTACATTGTCGAAACGAAGAAATATAATTACATAAGCTTATTGGAGATGTTACTATTTGCTGTATCACTATTTAAGTTATTTAATAGAGCAAAAATCTGAATATCGATAAATATGTCACATAGGAGTTATTGCTGGAACAACGACGATATAGAGCGTTAGTTGGGAGGTCGAAGGGAAAAAGACCTTTGGGGAGGCCGAGACGTAGATGGGAAGATAATATTAAAATGGATTTGAGGGAGGTGGGATATGATGATAGAGAATGGATTAATCTTGCACAGGACAGGGACCGATGGCGAGCTTATGTGAGGGCGGCAACGAACCTGCGGGTTCCTTAAAAGCCATTTGTAAGTAAGTAAGAAAGTACGAGTATTGTAAGGGTTTTTATTATTTCAATATTTACTTTCTTCATTGTGTTTCCTTCTTTCAAATCTCTTCCAACTTCATTTCTTTCTTGTTGTATTCCTCATTTTCATTTCTTTTCCATTTGCTCTTCAATTTGTCCATGTGAATTGACTTTTCATTTCTATATTTCATTTTTATTTTCAATTCCAAACTTTTTCTTTCATTTCTAAACTTATTTACTTGTTATTCCTACATTTATTCATTTTTAATCCCTGTAAGTATAATATTATTAACTTCCACATTTTTTTAAATTTTATTCATTTTCACTTCTACAATATTATTCTTAATTTCTATTACTACATGCCTTCATTATTAATCTCAACGGTTCATTTCCGTCATATTTCTTTACTTTTTAATTTTATTCTTCATTTTTACCTCACGATCTATTCACTTGCCACTCGTACATATATTACTTTTGCTTTTTGTTACGTCATCTCTTCATTTTCACTTTTCTTTATTTCCTCTTTTTTTTTTCTTTTTGTACTTCTCATTCTTTTCTTTAGTATGTTAATTCGTCTTTAGTTTCACAATTCTCTTATTTCCCATGTTCCGCCGTTTCTTTCATTCCCTCTTTTCTTCCATTACTTCTTTTTCTTAATTTTTATTATTTCCATCTTTGCTTTAAATTATTTTCATTTCTATTTCTGTTCATTTCCTTCTTTAATTATTTGTTAACATTTCAATTCCTTTTTTCTTTTCATTGTTCACCTCCTTCCTCTCATTGTTTCACTTCCTTCCCTTCACTTATCTCTCCTCATTCTTTCATCTTCCTTCTCGCCATATACCTTCCCCCTTCCTTTTCCCTTTATAACTATAAACGTACATCCACACGACATTCTCTCTTATCTACTCATTTACGTTGACTGCCTTCGTCCTTTTTGTCTTTCATTTTCTCGCAAATTCATGGCGGCTGAGGGCAAACAGTGCAGACAATGCAGTCCGCTGCTGTCAAGGTGTTATTCGCACAGACACGCACACATTCCATTTTCGTATTCTCTTTCAAGACAAGGAATGTAGACAGATAAGGCTTCAAGTCAAAAGGAATGCCTGATAGGCAAGTTGCTAGTGTTAATAATATATCACTATATTCAAGGAAATGTAAATATATAGCCTTCGTTTATTTCTGCTCTCATATTATATGCGTCAACAGTAAAGTCTCAAGTAAACCTAAGCTTTATACAGTTTCGAAGTGTTGCGTCGTGTTCGTCATTTCAGCAATGGAATGAGTTAAAACAAAATTGCTCTAATTAACAGTTTTTCATTCTAATCGTCTATTAATTGTGGATGTCTGATAAAAATATAATACATATTAATATACACACTTACCTTAGGATGTGCTCTCCTCGGGAAGGCAACTTTGGGGTCAATCTGGAAGGAAAATTGAAAAGATATATTAGATTTCAGGTAATAAAATATTCATACACATTTCACACACTATCAACGTATATTACAAACAAAACTTGGTAATATACAAAGTCTCTCAAAACATTAAAATTATTATTTTAAAATTAACAATAGAATATAGAAGCTACTATTATATATCATGCGTTGCATTAATAAGTATTTATTATTCAATTATTATCAGTATCAGTTTCAATTTGTAAAATAACAAGTAGTCCTACCATATGGTTTCTATTAACTTGAAATGTTTTAAACTATTTATTTTTAAAATTTGCAACTTCAGTCTTACAAACTGCTATATTTCTATATTTCGGTACAAACACAAACTGAAAAATAAATCAGTCTAAGAACATATCCGTATAATACATTTTTATCCAACAAAATACACAGTAGTTTGAGTATGTAGTGACGTATAATATTGTTCCATAAGTACTAAATAATAATTTACATTAAGTATTAATATTGTGATAAAGTAACTTTAAAATAAAACAGTTTGATCGAGAAAATACTTTCATATTAAGAATTGTGTAAAGTAAATAAAGAAAACGCATATACTTAAAATTAAAAGTAAAATCTATGAGCATATTCCTAATAAATTATGAAATTACATTTCCTTTCTATCTTCTCCGAATTTCCTTCCGTGTATTATTTCAGCCTTTCAGTTAAATTACACAAGAATAATTACAAGACATTTCTTTCAGGCTGTGTAATTCAGACAAATCTTTGAAATACATTTTACATTAAATCTGTAGAAATATAATAAACTATCGCATTGTTTTAATGAATGAGAGCAAATAAATTAAAACCGTTTTCGTTATCTTATGCAATTAACTTACAACATACATCGTATGCGTTGTATGTTAAAATATACACAGAATATTTTCAAACGCATCTCCCGATAACGAATACAGTGGACTCTCCTAAGTTCGACTGAACAGAATTGAAAGTTCAGTCCAATAAGGGTAGTGGGTGTGGCAGGTGAAATCAATACAAATTCTTATTGGTTATCCGTCTACAAATACAGTACTGTACTTGCATTTCCTGCCCGACCCGAGACTTGTGTATGTGTTTCTAGTACCGCAATGGGTTTCGACAGTTCCGTCTCACATACAGCACAATTTTCAAATATAAAAAGAAGAGTTCATTAATTTAAAATCAGTGATTAAATATGGATGTTCTAATAAATAAAATATTGTGCTTTCCTTTAACAAAATTCTCACTACAAGACACAGAACCAATTCCCATTCAAATGGCAAACCCATTTCTCAGTGCCCGTATAGGGGCGTGTCTAATTCTCCTACGTAAGCAGTCGAACTATAGGATGTCGAACTTAAGAGCTTCCACTGTACTATTTAATTTCTTGAGACCGTTCAATATAGGAAAAACAACATACTGCTTAGATAACAAATTAATTTATTAAATAACGAAAGAGTTTCGTATACGTAATTTTCTTTAGAACTACATAGCATAAGTTACATACATACATACATACATACATACATACATACATACATACATACATACATACATACATACATACATACATACATACATACATACATACATACATACATACATACATACATAAACATTACATTACATTAATACATTACGCAAACACTGTTCCCGTTGTGATGTTATTGCCTCATGCTGATTTGCAAGTTAATAAATTGAATAATTCATAATCGTCGTCTTCAACATTATCGTCATCAGAATTATTAGCATTTATATAAACAATTCACTTAGGATATTTGTTGATGAACATACTGGCTCACATTTTAACTAACACTATACATTCAAAAGTATAAAAATTCTCCAGTTAAGTGGACAAAATAGCGAAGAACCGTTGCTGGAGACAACACTAAACAAGGGACACACTACTACCACAGTCTAGTATACATATATAGTCAGGAAGCGTGAGTTGTGAGGGTGCTAGAAACAATAGACTGTGCCGATACTATTTCGCATTGTCTGTAATGAGGCGATATTAGCGATCCTAGTGGTTAGCAACTATCTATGGATGCATATTTACTGCGTATTGAGCTTCGTGACTATATATGCTAGACTGTGCTACTACCTATGAATGGGACTTCAATTTTTATTTCCCTGCCGGGGATCGAAATGTGGCTGGTTAGATTTGTAGAGAGACACCTTGTAACTTGGCCCTGCCAAGGAACCCTATCGTAAAGACGAGATTGTAAATTAAATTTCACGCCTTCAACTTGAGCAAGGCGAGTAGATTGTTACATTTCCGTTCCGATGATCGGAGCGACCCGAAAGAACTTCCGAGGAAACGAATTATAATTGAAAATCGGACACTCGCTCAAGTGTCATTTGCCCAAGAACGATGAAGACAATACAAACTGAAGATCACTCGAAACCTCTCCAACTGGATATGAAAGTAGAAAACAACGAACGTGGACCGGACCGAAGCTAAGATGCTATCGACAAGTGCTATCTCGCACACTGGAGCGGAATTACGGATATATCCGGTCCGGAGGGCGAAAACGATCTTCAAACACAACAACGTACCCAAATTAACACTTTTATCTTCGTAAATAAGAAACAGCAACGGTGACTTTTGAGAACAGGTTTGAATTGAACTTTTTGAATTGCTACTGAAATATAAGAAGTCACACTGCTTCGTAGGTTTAATCCTCCTTCATCTTCGAGAGAAAAAGAGTGAGAATGGCAGTCCTGTAAAGTCTCGTATAATCGACCAATTTTCAACCACTATTTAACTGTTAAAATATGATTGACTATCTCTCTCTCTCTCTCTCTTTCTCTCTATGTAGAACAAAAACTTTATTTAAAATTCCAAGGCAAAAGATGAAATGTCAGTTTGCGAAAATGAGATTTTGCAATATATTGTGCATACTGATGACATCTTTATTGTAGTAAAGGATGGCATACATATCTCTATTTTTTTCTCTCTAACCCGCTGTTATGAAACATGATTGCTATGATTTTATACCGCTGTACTACTACTACTTACTGACTTTTAAGGAACCCGGAGGTTCATTGCCGTCCTCACATAAGCCCGCCATTGGTCCCTATCCTGAGCAAGATTAATCCAGTCTCTATCATCATATCCCACCTCCCTCAAATCCATTTTAATATTATCTTCCCATCTACGTCTCGGCCTCCCCAAAGGTCTTTTTCCTTCCGGCCTCCCAACTAACATTCTATATGCATTTCTGGATTCGCCCATATGTGCTACATGCTCTTCCCATCTCAAACAACTGGATTTAATGTTCTTAATTATGTCAGATGAAGAATGCATTGCGTGCAGTTCTGTGTTGTGTAACTTCATCCCTCTTAGCCCCAAATATTTTCCTAAGCATCTTATTCTCAAACATCCTTAACCTATGTTCCTCTCTCAAAGTGAGAGTCCAAGTTTCACAACCATAAAGAACAATCGGTAATATAACTGTTTTATAAACAATAACTTTCAGATTTTTTGACAGCAGACTGGATGATAAAATCTTCTCAACCGAATAATAACAGGCATTTGCCATATTTATTCTGTGTTTAATTCCCTCCCGAGTATCATTTATATTAGTTACTGTTGCTCCCAAGTATTTGAATTTTTCCACCTCTTCAAAGGCTAAATTTTCAATTTTTATATTTGCATTTCGTGCAATATTCTGGTCACGAGACATAATCATATACTTTTTCTTTTCGGGATTTACTTCCAAACCTATCTCTTTACTTGCTTCAAGTAAAATTCCCGTATTTTCCCTAATCTTTTGTGGATTTTATCCTAACATATTCACGTCATCCGCATAGACAAGCAGCTGATGTAACCCGTTCAATTCCAAACCCTCTCTGTTATCCTGGACTTTCCTAATGGCATACTCTAGAGCAAAGTTAAAAAGAAAAAGGTGATAGTGCATCTCCTTGCTTTAGCCCACAGTGAATTGGAAATGCATCTGACAGAAACTGATCTATATGTTTCACTCAAATTGCAGACTCACTGTGATGAGTACAGTGACGAACTGACCGTGTGGTTCACGGGAAATTCGTCTTCTCCCTGGGAGCTCGAAATGTTTGTTGTTTGTCCCTCATCTGGAAGCTCATTTCTTATAGTTTTCTGAAATATATAATCTGTATCTATTATCTCAATAATTTCATACCTACTTGGACATTCACAATATAAGCGCACTATACTGTCTATACCTTAAGCCATCTTCAGTGTCTGTTTCCTATTTCACATTTTCCACATTTAGTATTTTTTCGATGAAAAAAGTAGACGTTCAATTGGACAAAAGACTTCACTGAGGAACCAAATTAAGTCTTAAACAAGTGGCTATGTTGTAAGCTAAATTATTGTTTTCAATTGATTATAATTATTTTATCCCAAAAATATACAAATATACATAGACTATATATTTTTTCTAAGGTATTTATGTAATGTGTCATATCTTTTAAGGTGAGAATGTAGGTATGTTTGTTGACAAATCACAATATTTCTAACATTATAATCTGAAAAATCTAAGGATAATTAAAAACATTCTTGTCTACTAGTGTACAAAATTGCATGATTCTACCTTAAATATATTCAAAGAAAAAGGTACATAAAGTGCACCAATTTAACATGGCGGAGATAGGGACCTACCGATAACTACATTCTTCCTTTAAATGGTTCAAGACAAATAAATAATTCTAGTTTGTAACATTCTCCATACGCAGGGATCATTTTGGCGAAAGAAATTTTATCCTAGGTCAATTTCTAATGGAGTTAGGTCGGTCCAAAATTGTATTAACTTTTCCCAAAAACAATTTTTCTTTGAGCCACCAAATTCGATTTTCAAGTTTGAATTATATGAATTGGTTAGATTACTCCCAAGAATCATGTCACCAAAGTTTGAATAAATGTGGACCTTGTATACCTTAAACTACATCACATTCTAGGTTCCATTTTGAACTTCTAAAATCTAAAAATCAAGTCTCCAATGATTACAGAACCCAGATTAAACTGTACTAAAGAAGCAGGAAGAAGCTGTGTTTATAAGACTTCATCTGTGTTTCATTTATAGCCTTCTTTCTCTGTCCTTATGATTTCGAAAATGTTTTACTTAATTTCGCATAACCGTCCGTGCATTATAATATTATATTATTTTAATTTGTGAACATATTAATAACATGTATTTCATTTAATACTGTTTAGATATTATAGTTTATGCGTGTGTGTGTGGGTCTGAAATTTTCCAAAATGAAGTAGGCAGATGAATAATTCAGAGAATGGAAAGAGGAGGGTAGAGTTATCCTACCTCCAAGTGTGCAAAGTAGGTTAACAACTGCGGGTAGAGTGCTTCGAGATGGAACGGAACGCCATTGTCGACCTCAGCTTGTCTGCAAGATATGCGGCGACGACCATCGAGAACCGGATGAAATTACACCTGTTCTCCCTGCCCCTCTCACCATTACACACGGAGTAAATCGACTTCTGGGAACAGGAAGAAATCCTATCGCGCGCCTCGGGAAACAGTTCAACGGCTTCCGATCAACCGAATGAGTATTGCGAAAATAATTGTAATTACGATGTACAAGTGTAAAAGTTTCGAGGAAACTAGCTAGTCACTAATGAGGTGGATGCGCACACGGGAGACCTACGGCTTCAAACACATGGCACATTAATGAAGCGAATTATGGTGGCTTCTTATTTCTTATTTCAAAGATATTTATTCATAATATTTCCATACTAGTTTGCAAATTAGACGAAATTGTCAACCTTTAAACTTTCTTTATAAAATTATTAACAACAATTTGGACTGTGTTGGTTTATTTTATTATATAACATTATATGCACCCAAGTTTAATACAAAATTTCAAAATTCATTTTTCATACCAAGGGCAAATACCGAATCGCACAAAAATTCCCGAGGTTTCCAAATGTTACAATTTCTACAATAAATTACATCCCATCCGAATGTTGATATTTTCAATATGAGTTTCTCTAAATACAGAATTATTTGTTATCATAATTTAGAAAACATTGTTATTAGTTAATTTAGCTACTTTCACACTTTATTTCAATTTCTCTTTTTCATTTTTCTTTCTCTTTTTTCCATTTTTTTTTCAATTTTTAATTAGAGCATGTTTCTTTTTTCTTGTTTATGTTTTATAAATTACTTTGTCAGTCTTGAACATTGTAATTGAACTTTGCCTGTTATGTTCAATAAATGAATGAATGAATAAATACTACAAAATTATTTCAGACATAATTCATGTTTTATCAATACATTACGAAAAGGCCAATAAAATTCACAACTGTACCCAATGGGAAAGGATCCCGCATCTACTTGTAAACATTATTACATATTATTATTATTATTATTATTATTATTATTATTATTAAAGATCCATTAGTTAGCAGATAAGGAAAAGTTGGACAGAACGTAAATTTCACGAAAAATGAGTACACTTTTTTTTAATTGGTTATTTTATGACGTTTTTTCAACTTCTTTGGATATATAGCGTTTGAATGAGATGAAGATGATAATGCCAGCGAAGTGAGTCCAGGTCCAATGCCAAAAGGTATCCAGCATTTGCTCTTATTGAGTTGAGGGAAAACCCCGGAAAAATCCTCACGGTACCTTGTCTCAACCAGGATTTGACCCGGGCAAGCTCGTTTCACGGTCAGGCGTGCTAACCATTACTCCACAACGGTGGACAAAATGAGTAGATGATTTATATATAATATATCAATATATTTTATCTTCCCCCGCTCGCGGTTGTAGTAAAGCGGACACGGCAGTGCATAGAGCAGTTGCACATATGTGAGTGAAAGAAGATAAAATGTATGCACTGTAGATTACGTTCATTTTCGGTTTTTTCCTGCTCAGAATTTCCCTAATTTCTTTCTGTAGAATAGAGCGAGACAAGTGACCTACCGGCATGGAGCTCACAAAGTTTTTTTTTCCTATAGTCCTAAGCTCCCTTGCAAAGACGAGCGCTCACGTATATTTTAGTTGTTCCCACCCCCTCCCCTCCTTATCTATATCAAATCGTCGAAATCGGGCCTTCGTCCAGCCTAAAATAACTATAAATACAAATCAAACACATACAGGCGAAGAGAAAGAAATATTATCTGGAAAGTATTCTGAATAAGACCAAACGAGGTATATAACATTATGACCTAATTCGGGATTAATTCTGTGGTTCCAAGGCAAAAGGTGATATGTACTTTTTTTGGCGAAAATAAATTTTACAATAAGTTGTACAATCTGATGGTATTTTATCGTGGCAAAATATAACATGCATATCTCTTATTTTTCTCTATAACCATTCGTAATGAAATATGATTTTATACAGTCGTTCAAACTTTAAATGCTCTCTCCTGATAAGCTGCAAGAAATAACATATCACGAGCCACAGAATTATGATTATAATTATTATGGTGGTAGTAGTGTGATGGTGGTAGAGACAATGCGATGGCAGAATATAAGAATAAGCCTTTAAAAATGCAGATTTTATTACTTTTACAATAAGAAAAGACTGGGAAGAAGAATGATAGATAAAATAAGCTGAAGAAGAAATACTGAATGACAGAACTAATAATGAATCAATTTACAGATCTTAAAAATGTACCTCTTAAACAGCATTACAAATTATATTTCCCTTACGTCACTAACCATGAAAATTCAGAGGGATGATGCAGCCATAAATCTGGTACTTATTTAATTTTACTGAAAGAATAACAAAATCGATGCGACGTGAGCCCGCTGGTCGTGCGGAGGAAGAAGCTGAACAAATCTCTTAAATTCAACATTGCTCATAACCCAGATTGTGGAACGAATGCTTTTTTTATTTTTTTTTTGTTCTGAAACCATCCCCAAACATAATGACGGTAGTGATAACCCTCGCAACAACCCCCACTTTGATATGAGATATACATATATTTCAGGATTTATGTGAAATTTTCGCTGTGGGGGGAGAGAAAATGGAATGAATTTAAAGTTGTGTTGGTTCCAACAAATGAGAGTCTGGCTTACAGTAAAGTAAAGTGATGGCAAGCAGTTTCCGGTGGTCCCCGGCTTCCATGGTAACCCGCTACTGTCACTTTGAAATACGGGGCATACACCACCAAATAACGGAAGCAGTTTATGTAACACCAGCAGAAGACAAAACACCACTTTTTATTTGTTTTTGTTTCTTTCCTCCATGATACGTTCATGTATTTATTACGCGATATAGAAAGCTCACAGATTGCAGAATTGAAATAAGCATTAGACAAGACCATACACTAAAGGCCCGTCGCTTGCAATCTCTTTAAAGTAACTATTATTATTATTACTATTATTATTATTATTATTATTACTATTATTATTATTATTATTATTATTATTATGAATGAAATTCTTACCATATGTACAGAGCATAGGCATGATTTTGTGTCTAAATTACATACTGCAATATTCGGAATATTTACTGTTCCAGAGTCTGGCTATTGAAGATTATTATTATTATTATTATTATTATTATTATTATTATTATTATTATTATTATAATTATTATTATTATTATTATTATTATTATTATTACTATTATTATTATTATTATTAGCAGTATTTTGAAACAAGATAAGTAAAAGTTTACAAACGACGAAACATTTACAAAGTAAATTATTGCATTATAACTGTAAAATATAAGTTAACTAGAAATTAAAATAACTAAACGTTTAAAAAATGAATTATTGATTTGTAACTGTACAAGATCACCAGAAGTTTACCAAATTGCTAAACAAATATAAAATGAATTATTGATTTGTAGCTATACAAGATAACCAGACTTTTACCAAATTACTAAACAAATACAAAATGAATTATTGATTTGTAACTGTACAAGATCACCAGAACTTTACCAAATTACTAAACATTTACAAAATAAATTACTGATTTGTAACTTTACAAGAGTATTGGTATCAGCAGTAGTCATTTTTTGTCTGTGATGAGGAGATAGTAGCGATCCCACTGGTTAGCAACTATCTATGGATGCACATACCCTACGTATTGAGCTTCGTGACTGTATACAGTATACTAGACTGTAATATTCCCTACATCACTTATGACGTTCATATTAGTATCTCAACCCATGGAAAAAATATCAGCACCGCAGTTTACTTTCAAAATCTTTATTGTGACTCGTTGCTATTTACTCTGATTTACTATTTAAAACGTTTGTCTGCATATTAACGATGACATGTTATAGATACAACTATGTACCGAAAAGTTTATTTATATGATATACATAAAAACACAATCTGCTGATCTTGATCTGCTTTCGGGAATGAGTTCGATTCCCCCCCTTGGGCTGATTATCTAGTTGGGGTTTCCTCCCAGGCTTTTCCTAACTGTAAGGCGAATGTCAAGTAAGCAAATGGCGAATCTTCGGCCATATCACTATCACCAATTCCATCGACGCTAAATAACATCGTAGTTAATACAGCGTCGTTAAATAGTTAACTGAAAAGAACACAATAATGAGAGAGAGAGAGAGAGAGAGAGAGAGATAAAAAGACTAATCCCCTGTTTTCATCAAGGACAAATTTGACGAGATTGGTGCTAAGTAATTCGCTTAAATATGTCTCGTAAAGCCCTCGAAAACTAAAGTAAGCGTTTAAAAGATAAAAATTGAAAATATTTCTATAAAACAATTAGGTAATGATTGGTAAATGGCAACTTGTTAAAAATATGTCTATGTGCAGACGGGCAGTATTCTAACAGTTTTTATGAACAAGTTAGTGTCTACATTTAAATTCCATGGCATTACAGGAGCTAATATAATCGATTTCGATATTATCGATTCCATGCTTCGAATTCACTGAAGCGTTTGCTGAAAAGCGAGAGAGGGCTGACTCAAAGGCAAACGCTGAAGCTAAGCTTTTAATAACAGTCGCCATGTGTACTGTCCGTGACTGGCATCTACGGAACAGAAAAGAATTTTGAATCGTGTCAGTATGTATTCATATAGTCCACTATCGTTACAGGTTAATGGAAGCTACTGCTATTCCACTACTACAGACATGGACAAATTATTAGACTAAAACGTTTTCTTGGAAACATAACATAATTCGTCATATCAACTATCAGTATAATTCACAGAGTCTCTAATGTTGTAAATGTGATTGTTTACATCTTTCGGTATATTTTTCCAATTGTTAAGCATATTTTTTGTGTCTATGTTGGTACTACTGGTGTTTTAATTATATACTGCAGAAGATATCCTCCCATGGCCTGCAAGAAGACCGGAAATGAACAAAATTGAAAATCTATGATCTATACCGAAGAAGAAAGTGAACGAAAAGAGACTTACAACAAAACATGGACTTATTTAAGCACTGTCTGATATTTGGCTAAATGATGCTGATATTCAAAGAAAGTGTCAAACTTTGGTTTCCAGCATCCCTGACAAAATCAACGTGTTAATAAAGAATAAGGGAATGTTCACAAAATAATAGTAACCTCAAGACTCAATTTTCTGTTCATTATAACTGTGCAAAATACATTTTTGTTCATTATTTCTACCGATAAATACAGTTTCGTTGCACATATAATTAATTTAGTCTAATAATTTGTCCACGTCTGTAGTAACTTAATGAGACGATTTCACTCATTACTGTCCCTACCAATCATACAACCAAAAATCACTGAGCTGCTAAACTCATGATTCCGGTAGATGCCGCAGAAGGGCCATTCCATGACAAAGTGAGCCTGACCCCAAAATTTTCAAACATCTTATATTTACATCGAATTTTGAAGATTATGCAAGAGAAAACATTGAAGTTATCTGTGAAAGAAAAAATTAATGTGGATATCAGTTTACTATTTATCTAGAAAATACGGTATAAAGAGAGTAGTGGATATTTGCAGATCTGAATTAGATTTTGTACTGTAAGTTAGTATTAATGTATGAAGCTCCCCATTCCATTTGTTTGCTATTTTATTGTCCTAAATGAAAGAAGATAATCCACTGTTGCAGTCGGAGTAATATTTTGTTCTTAAAGGTAGGCATATTTCCTAAAATTAATGCACATTATATTGCTTGTTTCATTGTCCCACCTGTGACAAAAAACTTAAACTTCGTTTCTAGGAAAAAACAAAGCTTGAGGTGAACGTTGAAGTTATGTATAAGTATACTTGTCGTCACTAACATTATGAATCCAGAGTTTCAGATTGGTACACAAAGAGGTTTTCGAGATTTATCGTAATTATTGTGACAGATTTTATAGAAACACCTCTTTTCACACATGGGTGAAACATCAGACAGGATGCAGAAATTGCTCAAAGGAGATAAAAGGAAATATGAAAATCATAAAGAAAGGTAAAGAGAGAAGGACAAAAGACGGCAAGAAAATATAAGAAGGAAACTAAGAGAACCGAACGGTGCATTAAAAGGAAACATATGTAAAGGAAGCTTAAAAGAAACGAAATATCGACAAAAGATGAAGGATAATATTGAAAACAAAAAAAAACAAACCCGTTGTTCCAAATTAGGACCATATAGGACTCTCCAGGCACTTGTAAAGTAGAGTTAAGAAGGTTCTTTCTCACATTCTGAGGGAAAAAAATTTGCTGTTATAAAGAAACTTATGTTGGAATGTATACCTAATACTGCCAAAAGAGAGGGCCAAGAAAGTATATTCGCTCATTACATGAAGATATGCTACTGAAGTTCAGAAGTTTCATGCTCAAGATCATAGCAATCGGCAAGTCTCTGATATCAAAGATGTCTGTGAACATCCTAAAATTGGGAAGAGGATAGTTTACTACAGAATCGTCATAGGATTGTTACTGTCAAAGAAGCATACAATGTGTTGAAATCAGAACATCCATCAGCCAAAATAAATTTATCAAAATTCTATGAACTTTGACCAAAGGATATTGTTATGTCAAGAGAAATGCCACAACCAGAGTGTTTCACATAAATTTTTAGTTCCTTTGTAATTGCCATTAATATCTGCCAAAGTAATGTAGATGAGGATGGTGATATGAAAATAATGTGCAGACGAACTATTGGTGAATCAGAGAAAGTTTTCAGAACTGATGAATCTAATGTGTCACATGTAAATATGAACAAATTGTGTGCGTCCTTTCCCAACCAGTAATTAAATAGCTATGTGAGAAACAGCATTTTCTGTGATTTCTGGATATATATGAGAAAGAATAAATCGAATAAATTATACCATGTCCCACCTGTGATATTTGACTGTCCCATCTGTGACAACAATTAATAATTTATATTTTTCATGTAAATGTAATTATTCTCATTTTATGTAGATCATGGTGAAGTACAACTCCTCTTGTACCAGTCTGAAAGTGTTTTGAATTTCCTTTACCAAGCACTTCACAGAACTTTAATAAAACTTCATACAGTTTCATGCTTGATGTCCATTTTTGATCCCACCTATGACAACATTTCAAAACTAAACAGTATTAAAACTGAGACAATGATTTCTTCAAAATTCACAAATGATGAAAGATTTTAATGTCAAGAGTTCATATCATATAGTGATTTTTCATTTCTAGTCCTACTGAATTAAATAATTCTCATATGAGCAGAAAAAAAAATGCAATGCAAATGTCCCCCCGTGACAATAGAAAGGCCCAGAAGTATGAATCACGCACCGTAAAATCACAATCTAGTACATACAGTCACGAAGCTCAATACGTAGTAAATATGCATCCATAGATAGTTGCTAACCACTAGGATCGCTACTATCGTCTCATTAAGGACAATGCAAAATAGTACCTGCACAGTCTATTGTTTCTAGCACCCTCACAACTCAAGCTTCGTGACTGTATATACTAGACTGTGCTAAAATGACACTGCCAGTATTCTCACCCACAAGAATGGCTATTTCCACCAGTAACTTAAGTCACACAGTCAAAGATCAAGTTACCAGTCATGGTCTGTATGTATGTATGTATGTATGTATGTAATTCACATAAGTCTATTGGTATTTAACGTGGAAAAAGGACACTATACATTTAAAAAAATTATGTTTCGTTATTTGATGTTTAAAAGTTCTGTTAAGGATTTAGTGCTCTGTATTTTCATTCGAAATCGCTAATCATACTCTATCAGAAAAAATGCGATTTTTCGGGAACTAAATCTTTGGATATCGGTACTCGTTGACGTCTTGTTATAGAATTTGGATAAGGGTAGGAAGGGTGGAGTTCTGTGACTTTCGAAAACGGGCTGAGAAAACCACAACCGTAGCGTTGAGGGCAAAATGAAATGTTGGGGGAGGGGACCCGTCGGCCCGGGCGGGACCCGGCGAGGTGGAGCACGGCAGGGTGGGGTTGCTGGCTCATGAATACCCGCGGTTCCACCCCCACCCCCTGCAGGCCCTAGCTTGCTTGCTGCAGCCCAGCAGGGCCCGGGGCCCATAAGTCAACAGGACGAGGGAAACAAGGGGGTTGATGCATTAGCCTAAGCTCTTTGTACCCCCACCCTTTCCAGTACTCAGAGGGATGTGAAGCAAGGGTCAGAGATGAAGCCATTCGTTGGCATACGCAATGAATTTCTGTCTCTTTCTTCCTCTTTCCTACGCATGCATATATACATGCTTCCACCTCCGATACGGGGGTTGGGGGTTGAACCCACCCCCGCACCCCTTCTCGCACATACACAACACTGATTGCACAGGATCAACCAAAGTATCTGCGCACGGAGGATTGATAATTTTTTTTATTGGAAGGGTAGAATGTTGTGGATGGAATTAGCGTATTTGCATATCACACGGTTAGGCGAGATGCGTCGTATTCACACTAGACTCTCCAGTTTTCAACCCCTGCGTTTGCCCCTATATATTTATTTTTATTTTTAGACTTGAACTGAGGGAGAGTAAGAAAAACATTGCATGAAAAGATTCAATGTGTGTATGTCTATGTGTGTATGTTTATGTTTGTGTGTGTGTGTGTGTGTGAGAGAGAGAGAGAGAGAGAGAGAGTGAGATTTAAAATGATCGGGGGTTAGTAACCCTTCTTCGTGAGATTCAAAGTGCGATCTCCGAACTTCAAACTTCTAATTATAAAGTTAGTGCGATACATTTCATTTCGATTATCATCTCTTTAAATTATAAACCTTATTATAACCTTTAAAATATTGCAACAATTCACTATATATATATATATATATATATATATATATATATATATATATATATACTGTATAAACACATCAAGTCAAGTCGGAGTAGCGAATTATGTTACTATACTTCGATCCATAATGTTTGACAGGAGAAGTAAACATTGCCTGCAGAGGAGGAGAGAAGTATAATTAATTGCTATTGAACCAATGGCAATGGTCTCATTCCACGCGTATTTTGACGTTGGGCAGAAGTAGAACGCTTAAGACCGCTCAACTTCAACTCAAGCGTGGAATGAGATTTCTGCCAATAGGTTGGATAGCAATTGTACTACTCTCCTCCTCAACCGGCAATGTTTACATCTCCTGTCAGAGATTATGGAACGAAGTATAGTCAGCGATGTATGCAATGGAGAGGTAAAAGAACTAACCCCAAACACCACTATCTCCTAGCTTAGTTTCCTCATGAGTGATGCTTTAATAGCCTCCGGAATAAACATACCTACATAATTACATAATATATAAACGCAATTACTAAAAAAAATTAATTAATCCAATTGGGAGCGTGCAGAGAGCTACCGGCGAAAACGTAATACGGCGAACGCCAGTAGGGGAAGTTATCCCCACCCACATGGTGTGCATTCGACACAACACTAGCCTATCTCGTAGAGTGTGTGGTGAGCTAGTAGGGGAAAAGTGGAAAGGGGTCGTGGGCGGAGCTTAGCGTTCGCCGTATTACGTTTTTGCCGAGCTACCAAGAGAAAATTCCTTTAGAGATTCCATATCTGTTGGATAGAACGTGAGGAGCTATGGGGGTTCTTCCCAATCATAAGAGGTATATCAGGTTATCCCATGATGAATCCTAAGATTCATCTCGCTAATGTAATCTAGTTATCGTCAAATCTACTGACGCTAGAAAATCTCGCACTTGCTAAAGCGTAGTTAAATAACCAATTAAAAACGCATGTTAATAGCTAACTATTATCGGTAGGGTCCCATCTGCGACGTTATAAGCTCCTTCAATCTCAGAATCCAATATCTCTCGAATAGGTCTACGAAGTCAACATGCTCGACTATTATTGCTTCATTTAAATCAGGAAAAAGAAGGTAAAAACTTACGTGTGATCTAAAAATTCAGAAACATTCTCTTTTAGGGTTCTAACAGATCTTCAAACCCTGAGCTCTGTCCATGGAAAACAGTTAAAGAACTGGCTCGTGGTTGGTTTTAATGTAGATTTCGAAGAATAGTTACTAAACATTCCTTCACTCTCAACATGAAAGCGATTCAAAAGATTCGTTCAGAATTTCGGAGGCGTATACGTGTTACAAGTAAATCAAAATATTAATACGCCGGATCTAACTTGCAGCACTCTGTGCCGCTATAACTCGAATTTACTCTACTTGAGCTGAAATAAGAACTTTGCATTGCGAGTCAAGTACCTAGGTAGCAAGTATTGCAAGAAAATACCAATCATGTGAGCCAGGTGTGGTTCTTTCTCGAATTGTCACTATCAAACTTCTATCGACAATATTGAGAATTTCGAATGTATTACTCATTGTGAAAATGTTGATCATCGACCGTTAGAAGTACCTAGAAATCAACATATAAAAATAAACATTTTTCGAGAATCGGGCACAGCTCTAACCTGGAATACACTAGCTGTCGTTTTAAAGATTCTTTCCAATCATAACTAGTAACTCCTGGCCGATGAACTCAGCTATTAGTGGGGGTAAACTGTTTGTAAAGATTACACCCTTTCCTTTTCGGGGTTGAGAGCACCAAGACTGGAACTCTCGTGTCCTAATCTGTTATCCTACATTTCTAATAACGATATGTTTAGCGACTACACTATTAGGAATGAGGCCGAGCTTACGTATACATTATCTCATAAGCAAGGTTGTATGACGTGATAACAAAAATTTTTGCAGATGCAATACCTTTTTTTTTTACCGACATTTATGCGTTGTAATTATTTTTCCATGAATTCGAAAGCGTTCCAGACCTTCACACTTATTTTCCGAGAAAATCACACCCGTAATTAAACTGATGCACTAGTAAACACAATACTAACATCTAAGGAAAACTATACAGTATAGGCCTATGCATTTTAGAGGGCAAAGGCTATTCCCAATCCCTGATCGGGTCAAAACCATAACAGAACTGATATTTAACCCTTGCAGTGAATTTCCTTGAAGGTCGGAGGCCTAATTAGTCAAATTCACTCTCCTCACCTCCACGCTGAGGCCCCCCTGGGATCTTTTAAGATGCGAAAGAGATAGTAGTGTGCGGAAAGCAATGAGAAGTTACCCGCAGTTATCTTTCCCATAAAAAAACTGCAAATATAGAAGAAATGAAGCTGTGTTAGAAAGAGCGTGTGGAGAAAGAATAATACTGAAACTAATCAGGAAGAGGAAAAAGGAATTGGCTGGATCACTGGCTAATAATAAACTGTCTACTGAACGATACACTGAAACGAATAGTGAAAGGAGAAAATATCGGGACAGAACGAAATATCTGATGACAGACAACATTAAGATAATAATATGGATCGTATACAAAGACTAAGAGGAAGGCGAAAAATAGGAGAGTGAAGAATTCTGAGTTTGCAGTGAAAGACCTGTCCTTGAAAAGAAAGCAATGAATAAATGTATTTTGAATTTTATAAGACGAGATGTTTCGAAACTCTGCTTTAATCCCTCTGAAAGACTATTTCACTATCAATTTATTTTTCATTCTAGTTCCGTTCACTATTTTAACATAGCCTATAATACTCAAATCAGTATGGAAGTCCGTAGTTCGTGACTGTCACACTGACATTTTACAAACTTTTGCTAATTGGTTGAAAAGTGAAGGAAATAATATATTGGTAGGTCTATTGTGCAGTATATCACATACATATAACTTACATGAAACAATCAGTAAGTTATATATTTTATAATAAACGTTACTTTACATTACTAATGAATTAGTAAAGCACTTGGTACAAAATTTACTGTTTATTTATCACTATGCAGATATATTAGGCCCTAATATAAAAGTAAAAATATATTTTATTTATATTTTGAGGCGTAATTTAGAAAAATGAAAAAACATTTGTAATTGAAATGAAAGAATATTTTTATACTCAAAACTTCCACCTTGCGTAGCAACCTTATGCTCAGCACTGTGACGTATTTCTACCTTCAGAATAGTCAGAAGAAAAAAAAAACCTTTTATGACTGTTTTACGCCTTTTCATGCAAGTGTACTAAAGTTTTCGAGCCGCGTTGTCGGTAAGCTGCCAGGAAAACAAATGAGCTACTCCGACTATAGAGAAGCGTAGTATTCAGAACTCAAAAAACAGCAGCTGAATCACATGAATGAATTCCTATTTAGGCTAAACATTATAGCAATTGTAGCATTATGTAAAGCATCAAAATTTCAACCGAACCTTTTGAATCGTCCTGTATATATTTTTATGTTGAGAGTTGAACTCAGACAGAGTGAGAAAAATAGAGTACAGGAAAGTGCAGTATAAAAAGAAATAAATCTAAATCCTATAACGAAATCTCCGAGAAAGAAAACAAACGTCAAACTAGAGTGAAAAGTGTAAGGTGATGGACCACGCCAAGAACGAATTTCTATACCAACTTTATGTTTTTTTTTTTTTTTTTCTTTTCAGTTCTGCCTGCTCATACATTTGGATAGCATATAATTTAAATGTGAACAGGGTTGCAAAGGAATAAGGTAAGAAGCTCCAGCATATGCAGTTTCAAACAATAAAGTTTAACATACTATTGCGATGTACCTAAGTACATATGACATTTCCGTGCAGGTATTCTGCGTTATCTTATGATAAAGAATCAATGGAGCGGAGAAAAATTCTCTCCGGTACCAGGATTCGAACCCGGGTTTTCAGCTCTACGTGCTGACGCTCTATCCATTAAGCCACTTAGTCACTCGTAATGAGTGCACCTCTGCACATTAGTGTGTTGGACATTGTGTCACTGTCACACATCTGTGATACAGTGCATGAGGGTTGGCCACTAAAGGGAAACTAAGAGGTGGAGCTTAAACTGAGAGGATTCAATCCGGCATCGGAATTGGAATCCGGTGAGGCTTAGTGGATAGAGCGTCAGCACGTAGAGCTGAAAACCTGGGTTCGAATCCCGGCGCCGGAGAGAATTTTTCTCCGCTCCATTGATCCTTCATTATAAAGTTTAACACATTTTCAGACATAGAACTCAGATATTAATAGGCCTACATTAGATGAGGATGGCATTCACAAGAAAGAAAAATTATAAAAAATGTTAACCAAGGTTCGATCCGAAAAAATCCTGTGAAATCCGAACAACACTATTCGTTAATCTCTGAACAGTCTCTATATCTAGGAGGCAGGTTAAATACAGAACAGTGACTGATGTCAGATCATATTACATCGTCACATCATACTAATTGCAGTATGTGACCAAGAGATAATTATCTCTAACGATAATTTTATCAATAACCTATTTTTGTTCTTTCTTATTAAGCAGAATAATGCACATGTGATCATAATAGAAAAAAGCAAGATAAAAAAGAATATGATGAAGAATCTGATAAATTCTATGAAGAATGAAGATAGAAACGGGAAGGAGATAAATAAGACGGCAATTAGACAAAGAGGAAAAGTAAAATATATAGAATAACGAAAATTAAAAGGGAATCATGACAAAGAGTAAGACACATGAGTACAGAGTATTGTAAGCCAACATTAAGGAAAGAAATATAAAAAATTGATGAAAGATGATAACGAGGAATGCGATATAAAAGTGAAATATTAAAAAATAATGTAGACCAAGATAAAGGAGAACTAGCTAAGTAAGAAATTACAAAAAGAAATACATATAACGATAAAATAAGATAAAACCAATTGATAGAAAGGAAGACAACAGTAAAAGAAGAAAGAATGAAAGTAGATAAATAGGCCTAATAAGATATAATAAAAGATAAAGACTAATACAAATACAATGTAGGACAATATAAAGTAGGAATATAGAGGAGAAAATAAAGATCATTGTAATAAAAGGCAAGGCAAAGAATAAACATAAAAACAATATAAAGAAGTTACAAAATGAAGGTAGATAGCCTATAAATAATACAAATAACATACTAAAAGAAGGATAATTGAAGAACGTGATAAAGAAGACAACAAAAAGGTAAAGAAAGTAAAAATTAAAATGTAAAGGAAAACATAACTAGAAAATATCACACAAAGAATAACATAAAAGATAAAAGTAAAATTAAGATAATAAGTGAAAGAAAGTAGTAAAAGAAGGAAAATAAACGACAAAAAACAAAACAAAAGAGTAGGATGAACACAAAGAAGATTTCTAAGAAAGATGGGAAAAAATACAGTGAGGAAAAAGTTAATGAAGAATGAGATGAGGTAACTGAAGAAAACAGAAAAGAAAGGGAACATGACAAAGAAAAGTACGCCGCCAATTTATTTCTTATCGGGAACCGACTTATTAATTTGTCACAGTGATATTCAATTGTTTTATTATGTTGAGATATAAACGATAAAAATGGATGCTCAATACCCGAGGTATAACACAGGCTCCTGACGAGTCCCAAAGGGAAATTCGTTGTAGCTGATGGCGAATTGCGCTACATAGCAGTAAAAAATCCGAATTATGTCAGCGCATTGTTGTGAAATGCTTTTATATTAGACAATTTAATTTAAAATATAGAAGTCGAAGCAACAAAGGACGAGCGGCGGCGAACGGAGCAAACGGAAAGGAAATCATCGTGTAACATTGAGTGATATAGGGCTGTTAGGTATTCGAGCAAGAGCGTATAATTTTACATTTATTTTCATTCGATTCTCAACTCTGGCCGGAGTAGAGTGGGGAAAAATACTTTCCTAACTGCAGTAGATAAAACAACAGCATGTTAAAAGCCAATTCTGCTAAATTAATTCTGTTTCTCTACGCTATTGATCTCACCTCTACCATCTCCCTTCGCTGTTAATCTCTGACAGCTATCCAGCCTATTACAACCGACAACAGGGGTATCCAAAATCATGAGTGAAATATATGGAGCTTTAAAAAAATTAAGGACACTTCGAAATCGCTGAAACTTTAAGAATAGTTGTTATAAAAATATATCCACAGTGTACACGCTTCCCAAGAAGATATCTATGGTTTGATTCCCAACGAGGAGAGATATTTATCTCCATTTCATAGGTTTGGGTGTTTCATTGACCATGATCTTGTAATTGAGGCGTTCCGTGGAATAACAACTTAACGTATGTTACGTCGTTTTTTCCGTTTCCAGAACATAATCTCCTACCTGACAATATTATTTCTTTCCAACAAATACAGCGCCCTCTATAAATATTTGAATGTCATTCTGCGCAAAAATGTTTGATGCTCTATATCTCAAAATATAGATTTTGTAGTTAAGCTCTTGTTCCACAGAACGCCTCAATTTTATTGACCTTTATTGTGTCCGCGGTAGCGGTGCATAGTGCTAACCACACGGTCAGGGGCTCGCAATGTAAATATAATTATCTAGTTTTGGTTCAGAAATATACCCTTCGTTATATCGCATTGCCTTGTGATGTTTGAAAATGAGGTGGTAAAATTAAACAAGAAAAAAATATATCATCCCCATTTACAAAATTAGGGTATTTATGTAAATATAAAATGTGACCAAAAGAAAATTTAAAAAAGATCCCTGTTTTCAACTTTAATCCTTAATGGTTTCTCTGTCAGGTTCTACGCCGCATGTAGGAGTAGATTCTACAAATATATTGAATTTTCTGAATAACTGATAGTTTCAACTTAGACGGTAAGGCAAAATTCTTTCTCTTAGATATACAGTAGTCAAGAAATCGGCAAAGTTTATGTTTAGTGATCGTAAGATGTAGACGTCAGGAAAATGCCAGTTTATGATGCATATTCCATATCCGGAAATTTCATCGGTTTACTGGGCGTTATGGCGAAAGCCAACATTTAGTTTATGTATGTGGTAATCGATATACATACTGCAATGCATAAATAATGAGACTGCATTAATTTTATAGAAGCGATTAAAGTTACGTTCAAAATCACTTTACCCTATTCACAATGAGTGGTACGATCAAGTAAGGTTTTAAACAATTTTTGGTGGTTCTCTTTCGGAACCGCTAGCAGACATCCCGTCAAGGTCTGCTGAAAGGATTCAATGTAATCAAACGTTTTCTCAGAGGAAATCTCAATTTCGAGTATAGGAAATGACCCAGTCTCATGGTACCAAGGAGGGCTAGCAAATGTGGAGATTTGTTTTTGGACCAGAAAATGTACAGTTACCGTCTTGTGAGCTAACACTTATCATTGGAGAAAAAGAAACTAGGTCTTCTTTCGCGATATTCGGACTTTTACGAAAAATTATCTTCCACAGTAATTATAAAATTCTTACGTAATAGCCACAAGCAATAATCGGAGTAGGGAAGAAAAAATCCTTCACTTATAAGACCTTTACTATTGTAGAATCAAATCAGAATTATCGTCTTCATTTTCGACTTCTGAATATGCAGTTTCTTCTCTTTCGGTGACATTCTGCTCTCACAATGTTTCACAAACTATTATTTGATTATTACAAGAATACTGTGTTACTTAGAGCAGTTTCAATTATGTTTCGGCGAGTTCAATGTGGATATGTTGATCTCCAGACAAGCTGCAAGGAACAAATTGTGCAGACCTTCCTTTTACCTAATTGATGGACTGAAATCTTCCCTCCACATCGAGATCATTCGCCAATATTCACAAAATCACATAATATTAACTTTGCACTTCTATGTACTTTTATGGTTAATTCTTAATTCCTGACTCGATCTGGATTTTGTGATCAAAAGTCATCTTCGAGACCCCATCGGGCCTTCCTGGAATCAAGCAAACCAACGGAAAATTTATGAATGGGATAAATAAGTTTGTTTCATCAGCTTGTTGCATCAATGTTGACATCTCGATTGCACTTTTACAGAGTTTTAAATGCTCCACTGAACATCATTACACTTTACTCTTAATTTATTAACATGAGGCCTGAATATATTACAAATTTAACTTTAATAACTTTTTAGACATACTAAAATAGACTATAAAATTATTAGACAAGTATCCAGTTTTATCAGAATTTCCATCTCAAGCTACGGACACATAAGAAGAGGTAATATGTAAAGCAGTAAAAGAAAACAGAATATAGAATTGCTTAAATGAAACCATTTATAATTGAGATATTAACACAGACTTTAAATATCGCATCTAAAACTACAAAAGTATTATCAGACCGATCATGACATACGTTGCTGAAAGCAGACCAGAATAACTGAACAAATAGTGGAAAAATACGAACTGAAGACAATGCGAAAAATTCTGTTGTTCACAAGACACGAAGAAACGATGTTAGAAATGAGGATATCAGATCAGAATGTAAAACGGTATAGGTTTGAAATGCGCTTAGCTGGGAGAATAGTACACTAGATCATTGATGGTAATCATATATTTTATTTATTTGTTTCATTTCAGCTTCAAGACAGGGTGAAATACTTCTGTAAACATACACCGTGAAAACCTAAAAACTCATATTGCTCGATATGTTTCAGAACTTGTCTCTATTGTCCTAAAGCTCTTGCAGTCTTCTTCCTTGATTTTATTAAAATGAAATGTGTATTATCGCAGGAGATAAAATTTGGTTAGTGAGTGGCCATCATGTATGACCAACGATTTACACGATGACCATGGTTAGTGCCATTTGGCAGTTGCATCTGAAAGTTACTTGGCAACAATGTGCACAATTGTTGTTTACCCTGAAATACTTACAGCGTGAACCTAAGTAATGCCATTAATTTCAGAGAGCTATTCTTTAAGATATTTCAAACAAAAAATTTAATACAATTTCGCTTACTTTTTCTTCCTTTTCGAGATAAAAATTATTTTATATTAAAAATACCATAGCGGTTTTTGGGAAATCTATTGATTTAATTCCCAATATGCTCGGTCAGTAAGCGAGCAAGTTATTATGATAATAAATGATTGAAAGAATTTTACTTTTCTCTTTTAAATGTGTAGAAATTTGATCCGAATAAATGTAACATTTTCAAATTCCTTTTCAGAACGAATAGTTACATTTGTTCAGATCAAATTCCTGCATATTTAAAGGATAAAACTAAAATTCTTTCAATCGTTTATTATCATAATACACTGCTCTCTCAAATTGACAACATATTGGATTAATTCGGTAGCTTTCCAAAAACACGCTATGAAATGTTTCATATAAAATAATTTTTTCTCGAAAAGGAAGCAAAAAAGAACAAAATTATATTAAACTTTTTTGTTTGAAATATCTCAAAGAATAACCCCTTGAAATTAACGATATTACTTACGGTCTACTCTGTATATGGTAAATTATATGTCAGGAGATACAAACACGAGTATAATACACGTAGATTATTACGAAATGAAGGAAACTAAAATATTTTAAAATATTTTATTTCTCGACCAAGACTCTTAAATATGTAGTTGTTTTGAATTAGTTATGTCTTAAATATTACAGTTTAAACAACATTTTACTCCTATGATACACAAGCCACCATACATCCTGGAATACGATGTATATACGTCAAAAGTACGAAAAAAGAGTTAGCAGTAGAATAATCGATAAAATAGTGACGTCATTGCATATACTACGGCCTACAAGGAAAATGGTTATTACGGTAAATATATGTTTCCGAGTTCAATTCAAATAGCCGAAATCTAAAAGCCTTAAATCACACAAAATAGTAAAAAAAAGAACTTTAATCTTTTACATAGGGACGAGAAAAAAACTAAATAAAAGCAGACTATTTCCTTGAATTTATGTTTCCCGAAGAATATAGGCAAAACTGCTTACCTTAAGTATCAATTCTGCTACATTTAACAGGAATTACCTTACTTTTCCGTCCAATAATATAAATCACCGCTTTCCCGTTTCTCGCTCTCTGTCGCTCCCAGAAGCAAGTAATAACCTCACCTGACCGTATAACTCGGGAACGAATGTTTACATTACGTTCACAGGATGGAAGATAGCAGAGCCGTTGCCGTTCTTTTGTTATGCCTGAAAGTGTTGCTATTTTAATTCAGAGGCATATGTCAAACATTCAAGTGAGTGACTCGACAAACAGAATTGTACAAACAAGTGCAACATCACACATCCCAATGGAGAGCTGGCCATGTGTTCACTCACCTGAGCGTTTACCAGCAATTTTCAATGCCGCTATTACGAGTTTTCAACGTGAAATGAATTAATAGTGTCTGTATCTCTTTGCATGTTGACATCCGGGTTACACAGATTTAATCTTTGAAATGGTTATGCAACATAATCATTCATTGAAGTTTACAACTATAACACTATTATTATTATTATTATTATTATTATTATTATTACTTAGCCTATAACTTTTAAGGAACGCGTAGATTCATTACCGCCCTCATATAAGCCCACCATCGGTCCCTATCCACATCCTGTGCAAGATTAATCCAGTCTCTATCATCATATCCTACCTCCCTCAAAACCATTTTAATATTATCCTCCCATCTACGTCTCAGTCTCCCCAAAAGGAGAAAGGAAAAGAGGAAAAGTTAGACCACGAAATTGCTGGATGAATGTGGTACGAAGAAGCACGGAGGGAAAGAATCTATGTAAAGAAGATGCCATGGACAAAGACCTTTTGCGGCAGATCGTTTTGAGATAAAGGAGAACAATTGCATTATTGTATAGTGGAATATTCCTTAATAAAATATTATTAACGTTATTTTTCTAAATACATCCATCTGTCCTTCCTTAATATCTTAAACCATCCCTTCTGAACTTATACCAAAAAAGTTCTTGGACGACGCTGACAAATTAATAAAAAGTGCACTGAAAGAGGTACTGAACTTACCTACAGATATTGCTGAAGCAATTCTGTATAGTCCCAGGAAGTACAAAGGACTAGGAATTTTTCGAACAAAATGGGAAGCACTATTACAACAAATTAATGCCCTACGATATTTATATAAATCTCAAAATCCATATGTCATACAAACACGTCAGGTTCATGAAGAGGGCATTAGATGTGCCCAATCCTTGAACATTGTTCCAGAAGACGCCTTATTTCACAAGAATAATCACTTTTTAAATGCTACAAAGATTCTGAGGAACAGAGAATTTGGTATTTGGTGTCGTCATCCACAGAAAGGAAAAGGCGTAATTTTGTTTAAACAATATCCTTGTGCAAACAAATGGATATGCAAACACGAAGGACTTCCAACAGCGAATGGTGCAATGACATTAAAATGGTTGGAAATGTTGCTGCAATACGAGCTGTGCCGGGATGATCTCAGGATAACCGTTGTAGGCATTGCCACAACGAGGTTGAAACTCTTGCACATATCCTGGGATCCTGTCCGCACGGCGAAGCTATGCGAAACGCTAGACACCACCCAGTACGATCAATTATAGCCACTGCCCGTAAAGATGCCAACTACAACACCTTTGAAGAAGTACCTACATGGGCTCTTCGTCAATGGCAGTACATACACGGCGCATAAATATAATAGCTTTCAAGGAATCTACTAAATCTGGATTCATAATTGATCCCAGTGTGCGTTTCGAAACTAATGAGGAACAGCCTGCTGAAGTGGATAAGGAAAAAAGAAAAGAATATCTACAATCCCACCATTCCCATTACTTCCAAAAATACCGGCTAAAAGAACTTGAAGTAATCGGACTTTTGGTTGGAGCAAGAAGTATCGCTACTCTCTTCATGAAAGATGTATTTAAGAGGCTTGGAATACCTACATCTATTATTCCGATTGTAACCTTAGCTGCACTGAAAGGATCAATTGCGCTACTAAAGCATCACCTATATTCAAAATGAAACTAAATTCATTGGCACTCTTTACTTTTTCGTAATACTTGTCTCTCTCTCTAAAACTAGGTATATTTCCACTAATCTAAAAATATATTTGCAGCTCTGTACTTGTAGGAGTTTCATTTGTCAAAACAAAGTCAATGGTTCAATGAACTTGTAAACATTTATATCGTCGTTGTTCCTGCAATAACTATCGATTTTCAGACTTTTGTTCTATTAAATAACTTAAATAGTGATACAGCAAATAATAAAATCTCCTGTATGTAATTATAATTCTTTGTTTCGAAAATCTAAAAATTCACAGTTTCCTACGTACGGCTGCCATAGGATGAATAAATGTGTTTTTTCTTCTTACTGAAAAATTGTATATTTTGCACATAGGAGTTATTGGAGGAACAACGACGATATGCTTAAGTACCCTTCGTCCCTTGCGGCAGCTCACGAATGGTGAGAAGATTTCTAAATTCTAATTCTAAATATTTGAAATTATATTTTCATAAATATGTTATATTAGATGCATGTGATCTGGCAAACGGAATTACAGAAATGAATGTGAAGAATATCATATGGCTTACTGCCAACATTCCGTAAGTACAATTTTTTTACCGAATGTCGAAATCTGTGTATATTTTCGAAATGCGTATGCAGATAACACCTCGTAAGTCTGTAAATTATATCTAAATAATTAACAAATACATAATAGGCCTAGTTGTTAGCTATATAAAAGGGATGCGTAATTATTTTGTTCTCTTGCACAATTTTCTCAAATAGAGTTACGAGTTTTTTAAAGTATGCCAACTGTGTACTTTCTCTTTGTACGTTTTGCGCGTTTAAAAATAATTTAGTTCATCATTTTCCTAATGATTTCATTATTTATTATAGTTTACTGAAGTGTTACAAAACACACATATATGATATTTAATATGAAAACAATTAGAAGAGCATTTTCTATAACCATACAAGTAAGATATTTGATTTCATTTAAACATTTCGCGGTTTAGGTAGATATAATATGTAACTATCTTTTTACAGACTTTCATAAAACAGCTACATGTATAGGTATTGCAATAATTAATAATATTATTTTTATATTTACGGAAATCAATCATGCAGTGTGTTAATTAAATATGGAATATTGTTTTTATATATTTATTTTATGAAAAAATACAAAAAAAAAAAAAACAAACAAAAGTTGTTGGATATATCTAGCTGAAACTTATGGCTCTGGTCTCACAAAAGTATCGATTCATGTACAGAGTATGGCAAAAAAATAACACTTTTTAAATGGCACCATATATTAAATTTCACATATTTGAAATCTCCATTCAATTTTACGTAAAAATAGAAGATTGACTCAGCATAAATGATGAATACTCTCTTATAAATGTTATGGTTCTTTCAAATACTTTGATAATGTGACACAAACTAAATGTGTTTATTCATATGGAGTAGGCCATGAAACAAACAAAACAATAACATAATATAACATTTGTGGACCTAGAAAAGGCGTTTGACAGAGTGGATTGGAACAAACTGATGAACATCCTCAAGAAAATAGGTGTGGATTGGAAAACAGCAGGCTGTTCAATAATCTTTATATGAAAAAACAAGTCAAATTCACGACAGGAGAAGAAATGTCTGAAGGAAGTGAAATAGGGAGAGGAGTACGATAAGAATGTCCTTTATCACCTATCTTGTTCAACATCTACTTGAAGGATTTGATGAAGAAATGTTTTCAGAACATGGGAGGGATGATAATAATAGGAGGAAGAAGAATAAAATGCATAAAATTTGCTGATGATATGGAGTTGTTAGCAGAAGAGGAGACGACGCTAAGGGACATACTACTGGAGTTAAATGACAGCTGTGAGCAGTATGGGATGAAGATAAATGCAAACAATACGAAGACAATGGTCATAGGAAGAAAAATAAAGTAAACTTGCGAATTGAAAATGAGGCAGTAGAGCAAATGGACAGTATGTAGCCTACTATAAGCAGCAATATGAGCTGGCAGAAAATAGGAAAGATTGGATAATGTTGGGTTTGCAGTGAAAGACCTACCCTTGGGCAGAACACGTATGTATGTATGTACGTATGTATGTATGTATGTATGTATGTATGTATGTATGTATGTATGTATGTATGTATGTATGTATTTTTTATTTTTTTATTGGTTTATTTTTCGACGCTGTATCAACATCTAGGTTATTTAACGTCTGAATGATATAAAGGTGATAATGCCGGTAAAATGAGTCCGGGGTCCAGCACCGAAAGTTACCCAGCATTTGCTCGTATTGGATTGAGGGAAAACCCCGGAAAAAACCTCAACCAGGTAACTTGCCCCGACCGGGATTCGAACCCGGGCCACCTGGTTTCGCGGCCAGACGCGCTGACCGTTACTCCACAGGTGTGGTTATATGTATGTTTGTACGTATGTATACTAAATAGAATTATCAAAATACGTGATATCAAAATTGTGTCCTCTCCTTGCTAGTTGTAATGTAGTATTTCTATTTTTTAAATACAGTTTCCAATGTTACAGATTTTAACAAATTTCATCAATGTCACGTCAGTTGAGGATAAGACTCTTGGTATAAAGTGCGTAACGGTAAGTAAACATAAGGAAAGGAAATATTAATTCCAGTTTTGACTGAACATATTATATAAAAATTTGGAAGACCAAGTTGTACAAATCTTTTACTTTGTCAAATAATTTTTTCAACCCCACAGAAAATAAAAAAGAACCACCACTAGGGAGTACAATTTTAATAAATATAAGATGTACTGGAAAAAGCATACACCAAAAGTAACACGGATTTTAATTAGTTAATTGTTCAGGCGTGTGATTTAAAAACTAACGAAAAATGTAACTTTTTTTAGGAAGTAAGGGATAGGCATTTTTCTTATATTTTATAGTGAGTACAATTTTTCTTGTTAAAACTTGTTATTTATACATTCACGCACCACGGCTCAAAATTTAGGGTCGGAAACTAGCGGTAATTGCATTTGGTTAACTTATTAGTTGGAGCCAGCACCAGCCGCCAAATAATTTACGACTGAGCGCTTTGCAAAAGCTCTGGCAAAATTTTCCTTCTACCCTTAAAGAATAAGGAATAAAGCGAGAAAAGAGGGTTAACGTCCCACTCCACGCCAAGCTCAGAAGAGCTGGGAAATATCTTGTTTAACCATTAAACCCGTCTTTCGGTATGGATGATTTTCAAGATAGGAAAGTTGCGGAGAATTCAAAACACTCAACTTAAAGTAAAATTCTCAATCTACACATATTATGAAAACTTGTTCATGTATCAGAAATAATAGTTTTATAACTTGAAATTAAACGGTAAGTAAAAGTGTCAAATGTATGAAACCTATATAGGCTTACTTAAATTTAGAATAAAGTGTCCTATGTACTTATTATACAACCTCACGTAGACACGATCCTTCGAACGAACCTGTACGGCCGTTCGTGTTATAATATGTGCCTGCTATATACTTAGCACACACATTTTTGCATTACACAGTAACTATCACAATTAGGGTAAAGGTTGGTAGTATTGTGATACTAGTAATATTGTGATAATTCTTTTTGAGAATATATTACTATTTTAGTGAGAGAGAAAAGGAACGGTTTTGTACAACAACTTGTCCACGAACATTCCCTTAATACGTTGACGCAAACAACCGATCTTCCTCTCGCTCAGTTGAATTGTAATAAATTCTCAAAAAGAATTATCACAATATTACTCGTATCACAGTAATACCAACCTGTACCTTATAGCCTACTTATATGCACATTATTCTCTAACAAGTTGTACATATTACATTTATATACCTAATAATAATAATAATAATAATAATAATAATAATAATAATAATAATAATAATAACAATAATAAGAAAAACTGTATGAAAAATAATAAATATAAGATGTAAAGCCGTCAATTGGCTTGCTGAAAAATAAAAGTTAAGGAGAAACGGAGAGCTTCAAAAAAAGAAACAGGCTTTTTAACATTTATCCAGCAATGTCAATTAAAGAGAGGGGAAAATAGCGCGTATAAATACAGTCTATAACCACTGTATACAAGGTATCTTATAGTTAAAGTGAAATATACAAGATAAGGCGACATGAACATGTTTGCAGACTCATGATGTAAAGATTTTGAGATGATATTTAAAAGATACAGTATAAATGTACTTTCACAAAGAGAGAACGATCAGAAAACAGTAATTTGTAATCAACTATAAATATGGCCAGAACCGTGTCATCTAATACACCTCACATTCATCAGGTATGAACGTTGTTTGGCTGTCGAAAGGATACTGAAGTATAAAAATTTAGTGATTAAATTGCAAAGCATCTTTAAGAACGCCAAAGCAAAAATCATTCTATTTTATTAATTATTGACTCCATTGGAGCTATATCATATTCACTTGAAAATTATGCGAAAGACTGTAAAAGGCAGATCTAATAAAGAATTTGCAATGAGAATGTAGGCCTATTAAAAAAATTAATATAATATGAAATTATATAAAGGTATTGTAATACTGCAAAAAAATTGAGTTTAAGATTTTCGAGGAAGTAAAAATGTTTCAGCATTCTGATGGCGAAAATTTAGTTTTGCCATGGTGTTTACTTGTCGGCCTACCTGTCAGTGTACAGCGATTTCTTCTGAATTAATAGATGTATTTTGTTCACATTTAATATCTAGAAGTAAACTTATCCGGAAATGATGAATATGTAACATAATTTTAGTAAGCAATTAATAGGTAGGCCTACTTACTTGAAGTCAGATATAGAAAATGGACAGGAAATCTAAAATTAATCTATTCTACGTAGCAGCGGTTGTTTCTTAAACTTATTTTTTCACGAAACGAATTGATAATGAATGTGCCGAGTAGTACGTTCCTAGATTCACAAGTTATATATTATCTGCCGAATTATTTCTACTTTCCGTTGCGAATTTTGTTAGGGTACGGATATGCCGAATATGAATGGCTGCTCGTGGTCGAGACATATCGCGGTAGAGGTCGATATCGCGATTTAAGTCGATGACGGATAAACATACCGGAGAGGTTTATTCTTTTAGTGTTCTGCGCTGCCACTCATTGGGTGTGATATTTTTCTCAACCATCTGTCAATTTTATTTATTTTTTTGTGTATGTGTTATATGATTACAATTTATTATTTAACCATGTACTCAAGCGATAGCGAAGATAGTAATTACATGTGTTATGCACAAAGCGGTGGCTGCTTCAATAGTTCAAACCCCCAAGTGGAGTGCTCACCCTATAAATCAAGGAAGGCAGAATTTCGGACAACAGCATAGATAACTTATTTGAAGAACTGAAACACCATCCAGATAGATTCCATGCATGCATCACGTTCAATGTGTTTTCACTAGAAACATTTTTAATTAGTTTTACAAAGACTACCAGTAGTTGACGATCAATGATCATTACAGATTCATTTTAACTGATGTTGAAGGATGCGAGAAGCAGAGCGATGGAGGCACATTACGGGCTTCAAAACTTTCGAGATTATTAAAAGCAAATAAGCTACGAATTCCAGAAGAGAAAAACCTACCAAACTCTAATCAAAAGGTTCCTCATTTTTTATTAGTGGCGAAGCTTACTCACTGAAAAAAAGAAAACCCAATGAAACCATATTCAGGAGAAATATTGGACGAATCACAGGAGACGTTCAACAAACGATTATCGTGAGCTAGGAAGACAGTAGAATGCGACTTTAGTGTCCTATTTTCTAAATGGTGAATTTTAGCTGGAGACATTGCAACAAATGAAAAAAACTGCTGACAGTGTGATTGTTGTCTATAATATTAGAAATGATTACAATATACGTACACTTATTTTACGTACATTTTTGCAAAGTGAATTATGTGTATCTCCACAAACCGTACATTCCATAAATTAAATAAAATGTTTCATTCATGTGATTCTAATTTATGACTATTTCGTGTGAAATTAGGAAACGATAGTACAATTCATTTCGATGAATATTAAATGCATTGCCATTCAATTCTGAGTGACTTTCAAGTCAAAAAAATATATACATATTCTGTATATGGGTTACATACACATACAGGGTACAAACGATATAGACTGCCAACCTCAACTCAATATGAGCAAGTGCTGGGTAACTTTCGGTGCTGGATCCCAGACTCATTTCACTGGCATTATCAACCCTTATCTCATTCAGACGCTAAATAACCTAAGTTGTTGATAAAGCGTCGTGAAATAACCTACTAAAATAAAAATAAACTGCCAAAATTATACAGAACAAAATATCCAGTGAAATTTAATTATTTCTTACAATTTGATTTTTAATTTGTGAAATACTATCTTTTTAAGATGGATTTAGTCCAATTATTTGTAGAACATTTCGACCTAACGTGAATGTCGTTGCCAATGATCTTGCACCCAACACATACCAACACATACCAATACACAACAGAGTAACAAACGATTGCTTCAGCGTACGTATTGGGCAAAGTTAAATTATGACTGTCTATTCTCTTTTTCAAAAATGTAAGATTCACAAAACACTTTTTTTTTCTGGGAAAACCTTGACAAATAAAGAAAAACGTTATTTGACTTTTTTTTTTTTCAAAAATAAATAAATATAGTTAAATTTTATGTTTTATTTAACGACGCTCGCAACTACCGAGGTTATATCAGCGTCGCCGGTGTGCCGGAATTTTGTCCCGCAGGAGTTCTTTTATATGCCAGTAAATCTACTAACATGAGCCTGTCGCATTTAAACACACTTAAATGCCATCGACCTGGTCCGGGATCGAACCCGCAACCTCGGGCAGAGAAGGCCAGTGCTATACCAACTGCGCTAACCAGGCCGACTAATTATAGTTAAATTTATATACATATACATACATATATATACATATACATACACATATACGTATATATACATATAATACACATATACTTACTTACTTTTAAGGAACCCGGAGGTTCATTGCGGCCCTCACATAAGCCCGCCATCGGTCCCTATCCTGAGCAAGATTAATCCAGTCTCTACCATCATATCCCACCTCTCTCAAATCCATTTTAATATTATCCTCCCATCTAAGTCTCGGCCTCCTCAAAGGTCTTTTTCCCGCCGGTCTCCTAATTAACACTCTATATGCATTTCTGGATTCGCCCATACGTGCTACATGCCCTGCCCATCTCAAACGTCTGGATTTAATGTTCCTAATTATGCCAGGTGAAGAATACAATGCGTGCAGTTCTGTGTCGTGTAACTTCTCCAATCTCCTGTAACTTCATCCCTCTTAGCCCCAAATATTTTCCTAAGCACCTTATTCTCAAACACTCTTAACCTATGTTCCTTTCTCAGAGTGAGAGTCCAAGTTTCACAACCATAAATAACAACCGGTAATATAATTGTTTTATAAATTCTAACTTTCAGATTTTTAACAGCAGACTGGATGATAAAAGCTTCTGAACCGAATAATAACAGGTATACATACACATATATGTATATATATATATACATATACACATATACATACATACATACTCGTACATACGTACGTATACACGAGTAAACACACACACACACACATACACACGTATCAACCAGTACGACTGAAGAGACAGAGTTCCGAAAGCGTTCTTGATATTTTCTTATCGTAAATTGTCTTGTGCCAAGCTGATCATATGACAAAGAAGTTCCACAATTTATGAACAGCCACTAGTGTAGCTCGGGCGATAGTGCATTTTTCTACTAATCCTGAGTTGCGCTCGGAATGGATTCGATTCTCACTTGGGCTGATTCCTTGGTTGGGTTTTTTCTCAGATTTTCCCTAATTATAAGGCGAATGTCAGGTAATCACATAGCGAGCTCTTGACATGTTTCTATCACCAATTCCATCGACGCTAAATAACCTAGTAGTTGATACAGCTTTGTTAAATAACCAACTAAAAGTAAAACTGAAGAATAGGCATACTTCATGATTGATCATACCTTTCCAGTGTGGATGGAAGAAGCCAAAGAGTCTAATACTTAAAAGTATTATTATTATTATTATTATTATTATTATTATTATTATAATGGCACACTAAGACAAAGTTTTGTTTCAAAGCTATGCCTTAAACTTCGCTACACCAATTACTAAAGATTTGAAGTGGTCAGTTGGGCTACGATAGAAGCAGGGTACTAGACACAGATTTAAATGTCTGTGACGTGACGTCATTTTCAGAGAGAGCTGGCAGAGACACTTGCCTACACACGAAGTGAAGCAGGGTGACAGATCCGGCTGCAACTTAACTTATATGTGCTGCCACGCGCATCCAACATCTGTTGGAGCCCCAATCCGAAGGGGCGGGTCACCGACAATTCATTGCAATAAAAGATAACAAGTGCAGCCAGCAGCTGGCTTTAAATACTTGTGGTAGCAGATTGTTTATTTCTATGACTGTCACATCACAAACGCTCGTCCGATTCAAGGAACAGACCTCTCGTTTGATCCCCAATTAAGATGATGTAACCCTCGATTAGAGGGATACCGCCAACACATGCATCAATGAAGAACTTCTAATTAATGATTTAATCATTTGTTTTTATGTGAAAATTATAATGTACTCAATTTCCATTCAAATGTGCTGAAGAATACGACAAGCGTACTACTTAAATAAAATGTTATTTTTAAACTTAAAGCAAGAAATTTTAACGTCAAGGTCAGTTTTTTACCCAAATAAAAAAAATACAATCCACAAACATATATTCCTTGTTTCGTTGTGTGTAGAGGAAAATAACTTTATTAGCATCGAAATTCTCTCTATAGATTTTTATCTACTCGAGTAACTCTCACCATGTCAATAAATCTGTCACCATGACAATCTGATTTCAGATTAGTAGTCTGTATAATACTAGTCCTTTCTTATGCTATTGTTTATCTGCCAAATTAATCTATCATTCTTTGAAACCCGTGTACGTGTCAATATATGAAATATGTGAATTAGAATGAATTGTGTTGTTTATCACATATCATTGAACCACGGATAAGAGATCTAGTTAAAAAAAACTTTCAGAAGCAATATACCAATAATTATTATTTTATCTGCTTTTCATCTATTATATTTTATGCTCAAACACTTTGGAGGGGCATATTCACTCCTTTATAATGTTATGGAAAAGAATTAGTAGAATAATAGCATGAGAAGTAGAAGGGTTCCGAGAAAAAAATATGTCTTGATAGAAGTTCCAAATCGTAGCGTAAGAAATTATTTTGAATACGAATCTTGAGTGCAGAGATTACATAGTTAAACATTTCGTTCCTACACTCTCATTTACTCACTAAATTTCGGATTCCTATCTTACCTACATCCTATATCATGATCAGGGGCGTATTCAAGGGGGGTTACCGAGTTCGAATCCCCTCTCTTGAACTTAAAAAGGACATATTATTTAGATTTTAATATTTTCTGTATCTATAATCGTTTTCTCTTGCCTAATTTTTCACTGCCAGAGTAACAAAATCTACATCGACGTAAGACATAGTTCTACTACTCCTTCAACATATTCATCATGGCAGTTTCATTCTTCATCCTTGGTAAATTCCATGTTCCATTATTGTCTTTAACTGAACTTATCTTTGAAAATCACAAAGAACTAGGAAGGCCTGTCTCCTGAAATCATAGGTACCAGCAGCAGCAGCAGCAGTAGTAATAGCAGTAGCAGTGGCAGCAGTTTAAATACTGACGCTTTCGGCTGCGAAGGATATTCACTGTAGAAATTCAAAGTGAGGGAGTAATTGAAGACAAATTTTGCCTGTAAACGTCCATCAAGATCAATTTAATTGCCGTAAATCTACAACATGGAACCCACAACTTCACTTTTCTATCGTAAGACGGGATGAGAATGATTTTATCGCCATTTAAAATCCATCTTTTCGCCGTGTTTAAACCCAAGAACTTCGAGTCTAATGGCCAACAAGGAAATCGTTATACCTCATAAGACGATGCCAGAATAGTCCGAGATTTGTTTCCACAAATAGAAAAAAAAAACATAACCCAAATCTCTATGGCTGAATAAAATATACAAATTCATACTTACACTTCAATTCATAATTCCGAGTCATGCCCAAATGAATGTCAATTTACTAACAAGGAGAGGACATGCTCTGTATATCACCGAATGGAATAAGATTGTGTGAGAAGAAAGTACAAGACGTACTGTTTAAAGTCATACCTGGTATGGGTAGCCAATGACCCCTCGTTTTGAAAATATTGGCTATTGTTTGTAACATACTTCCGTTAAGTGCTCAATAGGGAAGCATTAGGTTGTGTAACAGCGTAGCCCATATGGTTGGATGCTCAGTTGTTATCCAGGCAACCTCAGTTCGAATCTTAACTAGTCCTATATTTTTTTTCTTTTAATAATGATTAATATTGTGATCACAGTTATCTATTTACATACCTATATCATATTTCTCAATGTATTGAATGCTTCATCATGTTTTAAACAAATTACTAATTAACAAACATTGTATTGTAAAGGATAAACAATGAAATATTGCTCACGGAGGAAGGTAAGATGTGTCACTGGTGTCTGTTCTATTTCTGTAGCAGCTATTCCATTTCATTTTGTACCCGATTCATTATGATGTCATAAAACACACAAAACATACATATTTCCTGCACCATGCACAGCAAATGAAAGAAGATTGTCCACAGTCACACACTTCTGCTGCGAAACAGATATCCTTCACATTCACAACACTTCTCGTTCATCAATTTTGATGCATACCACGCATATTTCAACATGGCTTTGAATATAGGAACTGTCACCTGAAAGTGAATTAAAATTATAATAATAATAATAATAATAATAATAATAATAATAATAATAATAATAATAATAATAATAATAATATCAAGCTTTAAAAAATGAGAAGACATCAGGATTCGAACTCAGGTTGCCTGGATGATAACTCAGCATCCAACCACATGAGCTACGCCGTTACACAGTCTAATACTTCCCTATTAGGCACCTAACGGAAGTACGTAATAAACAATAGCCAATATTTTCAAAACGAGGGGTCATTGGCCACCCATACTAGGTATGACTTTAAACAGTACGTCTTGTACTTTCATGTCACACAATCTGATTTAATTCGATGATATACAGAGCGTGTCCTCTCCTTGTAAGTTAAACATCATCAATATAACAATAATAATTAATATATTATGTACATATATAAAATAGAATCCATTATATATATATATATATATATATATATATATATATATTCCTCATTACCGACTTGGCATAACGCTCAGTAAGTTGCTCAGTTTCTAAATGCAAGGGAAGCTCATTAAGATAGAACTGATTTGTGTTCAAATTAATTGATGGTTTTCTAAAATATGTGAATGGCAAACGTGACGATTATACGCTCAGAGAGAGAGAGAAGGAGATGAATAGATGGAGAAACAGAGAGAGAATGACAAAATAAAGAGTCTTTGCTTGCCAACCTGACGTTTAATAAAAGTCCACATCAAACGCGAGCAAGCGTCCGGCGCGCCACGGTGCGGGAATTGCCGGCGTTACACGCGTGAGGGAGCAAAGTAAATATTAACATTGGCCACTGAAAAATACGCTGCAGCGAGCCACGATCACACCTCTCGCAGAACAGGGGTGCCAACTGCGCACACTTCAAAGCTTTTGTATCTCCCAAACGCTCTTTGAAAGTTTGATACCTAAACCAGACCAACTCACTGCAAGTTTAGGTTCGGGAATACAGTCTACACAGAGCAAAAAGCCATCATTTTAATCCACTTGACAACAATACAAAAATGTGTATTCTAAAACTTCATACAGTAATTGCCTTAACAACGATTGTACCGTATGCGTTGTAACTCTGGAAAAAAAAAAAAGTACAAACCACGTGCTGCTAGATAGTGAAAGGAGCTAACGATGAACTAATTTTTATTCTAATTCAAGACACACGGTCACCATACCTCCAATTCACTTTTGTATGTGTGTCTAATTAGTTTGCATTGGTAGCTACATGTCTGTAGATCGCTTTGTCTTAATAGCATTTACTCATATATACATTTTCTAAGGGACTTTTTAACGGACGTGGAAGGTTTTCTTGTTAGTTCCATACGTGCGAAGTTCCTGTTGCAATTCGTATAGAGTGGAGAAAAAATGGAGGATATGCACTCTACAAACCATTGTTTAGAGAAAATGAAGCCACTTGCCTATTTACACAAATTGGAAACGTCGTATATTTTTCTCAGAAATGTCAATTAAAATATTGAGGATATCATAATACTAAATATATTTTACTCACGCACCTTTAAGGATTATAATATTTTAACAAAGCTGTCTGGGTCAAGAAAGTTTTTAATATAGGAACAGAATATGAAATTAAGTTCCCTTAAATTACCTTTGTTGATTTTCAATTCAAATTGTGAAACTTTTCATGTTTCTGTTATTATTTCTCTCTTCTTCGAGCGTTGCTCATAGGGGGTAAATTCATTTACTTTATCTTTTAATATTTAACATGTTCAATATTGCTTAATGTTTTAATATGTTCAGTATTGTTATATAATATATATGTGTGTGTGTTTTAATGTATTTTAATACATATAATATTTATTCTTGTAAAAAATGTGTATGTAATTTAAAAAAAGATTTTGAGCAATCTGCTCCAGAGGCCAAAACGATAGCCACTCAAGCAACTAAACTGAAGATTGTTTAATCCAAGTGCATTGACAGTGTTATAATACAGTATGTAATATTTCAGTCCTTTTTTCAGTGAAAAGGTTGGATATATTTATGTTAATACAGTACATACATTTTATCTTTCCACACTCGCGTACGGGATCAGAGTCGCCGGCAAGTAGCTGTGCGCTTTGTCATTCAAGGATACGCATATTCGCTAATAAGACAGTTGCTTGTATTGCGTGCAGTATAGAGTTCAATTTCAGAGCTACACATCTGTTACTGTGTGCAGTGCTGAGTTTCATTTCTCTGTTTGTGTCTGTTGCTTGAGTCCTGGATCAAAAATTTAATATAGAGCAAAGAACGTTTATTCGCCGCCACTTAAAAAAAGTGGGGGAAAAAAGAAGCGGGGATCAGCCGTACATCAGCATATAATGTTTCAAAATTACTAAAAACGAGACTAAATAGCCAAAATTTCGGAAGCAGAGCTGCAAAGTGTTTGGACGCTACAACTCCTGTCTTTCAACATCGTCTTTCAAAAGGTAAGATTTTTTTTATCACTTTCACAACTTCAAATTGTAAAAAAATCTTGTCTTTGCGGTTTATCTCGCGTGTTCTAGACTCTAAAAAGAGCCCCGGTGGGCCATATGTGGACAGTTGAGCTCTACACTGCCGTTTCCACTCTACTTCCGTTAGTGTGGAAAGATAAAATGTATTCACTCTAGAAGAGTGTCCGATTTCCGCGAAAGAATCGCACGGTGGATGCGTTTCGGTATCAAATATTTCTGTCCTTGTCAGACGGCTTAAGTATTTTATGAAAGTACTATTTATAATCTGAGCCCAATAGTTACGGATTTTTAACGTTCATATGGATGAATTCGATTATAAAATGGTGAAGAAAAAATATTGTCCTATTGGGACAAAATTGCAAAATTGTAAAAATTGTAAAAATTGGTAAAAATTGTAATTGTAATCTTGTAAAATTTTGACTTGTTCCATATCTTAAAGTTTCAATGCTAATGTAAATGGAATATAAAAAATGAAATGGAAAAAAATTGACTTTTTTCCTACGTGGATCAGTGCATGGAAACGAAAGCTAATTTATTTGAAAAAACAAAAAACGCATGAACCAACGCTCTCATATACGCTGTCTGACTTCCAATATATAACACAAATAACTAGATTTGTGACACTCTGAAATTCGTGGTATTTAAAGCAGGTCTTTATGTTGATTTTTTCCTAGTAGATATAGCGTAACGAGACAGTCTGGCGATACCAATAATTCATGGAGTGTCAAAATGTAGACTCCTGCTGTTATACAATTCTCAGATTATATTAAAGTGGCACAAAAATTAGAAGATAGAAAACCTCAAAATGTTTCTTCCCAGAAGTTTAATATTTCCGGAGTTTAAATTTAATACAAAGATTTTACATGTTCAAGATGTTGGAAGGAATTTTTTGTAATATTAGACCTTAAGGGCATTGTAGAAGTAGCAAACAACTTTGAATCTTTTCTCTACTGACCGTAAAAGATTCCGACTACAGGGCACTCTTAACCTCTCTCTCTCTCTCCCCCCCCCCTTTTTTGGAATCGATCCACCAGCAAACAGAGACGGTTTATGCAGGGGCAGCAGGGCGCTAATGTATGGCCATTCCGCCCCCGTATCGCCCCCCTACTAGATTGCCCCGGGCCAGGAGATTCATAGCATTCTGCCTCCATTGCCGGCTTACCTGCTGGGCAGTCTGCCTACCCTCTCCGCCTGGCCGTTCCGCATGGATAAAGTTCCACAGGCACCTCCACCATGTTTTTAACTTCAATACTTTCTAAATTATATGAATAGCGAATTTATGACTGCACGAGTTAGCAATTTTGAAAATTACATTCTCACCCTTTCCTATCCCTTCCCTATCTTTATACTTGCAAGCGATGCTGATTTTGAGGACGTGACAGTGTGAATATTAACGTAGGATTTCATTTTTAATAAAAACACAAACCGTCCAATCCAACGGCTCATTTGCTGCTTCCAGCTTCCGAAATCTCACCTCTGTCACAAATATTGAATTATCGGAACAGGGAAGTTTCCCATTCCAACAGACGTTCATATTTAATTCCAGAATTTTTCAATTATTCGAGGTATACTTCTGCTTCTAAATCTTCAGGTACAGTATTTCATAATGGTGCTGCACTGTTGACGTATGAGTATACCTACATAGAGTGGATCGGGGAAAGATGCCTAACTTTTTCTTTGATTGAAAATTTAAGATACTATTCATTTAGTTTTGAATTTCATATTGGAATATCAAAGTCTGGAAGGTATTTTGAAACTATATTTTTGGTAAAAACCAGAAAACATTAATTACCTTGTTTATAGGTACAGGTTTTCTTCTTACCAGCACTGTAGTCATCTTTCCCTGATAGTCCGGTAAGATGGCAAATACAATTAACACATTTTGTGCGAGATCGTGCGTATTTGCTTGGTTTCCGCACAAAACCAATCCGCGGAAAGTCTAAAATTCCACATTCAGTATTCCCAACCTAACACACATAACAATTTCTCTCTTCTTACCGCTTAAGTGACATATTGATTTCACTCCTTTAGGCTTTTAACATATTATTTTTAGAAACGTTCAATATAGTAATAATTATAAATTGGAAACTTACCACTGCAATTTCACCTAAATTGCACTGTTAATTATTGTTTTTAAATATTTGCAAAAATTAAGTACACTCTACAACTCCACTAAAGTTACTGCATTCGTGATGCAAGTAACATTAAGGAAGCCGTGAAAAAATCAACAAGATTCCAGACTCATCATAGACTGGGGGAAAAAAAAATTCAGACGTATATCACGGCCTGCTGGAGTATAGTAAACACAGAAAACACTTTAAAACAACAATGTTGAAGATAGATATTTTTGTTTTGCAAATTTGCCGTCATTGAACAGAAACCAAGATGGAGATTTCATTGCAACTAATTAGAAATTCCTCTTTCAGGTATGTAATAAACGATCTTCGCACAAAATAATGTACGATACACGAGCGGTATGTTTTCTTTCAATTCTCGGAAATTAAAAAAGCTCAACTACGTTTCGCTTTTTCAAACTTTTCCTGGAACATGAAAACTTCAACATACCGCTCTTGTAACGCATATTACTATATTGATACATGTATTTTACCTGAACTCGGTTTGATAAATGTATATAACAAAAATGACTTAATCTCAAGCTCATGGACACTTTCTCACTCGTTTATCACTACTTAGCAACACTGTCATTGCACAGATTTTATTGCCGTGTGCAAGACTTGTGAAAGAACTTCTTGCATTCAGTGAATTCAATCCAGTACATTTTTTTGTCATCAGTCTTTTTAGGCGGCATTTAAGTGTATGGTAAGGAAACCCGTATGCTTGCGATGCTCTAAAACAGTTCATACCCCTTGTTTTAACATGTTCCATCGCAAGTTGAAGACTGTCCTCAATCCACTGACCTCTATCAGAGGACCTTCAGTAATGTTTACGCATTCCCTGGAATAAAACCAAAAAATAAAATTCTTGCTACAAGTTGTCATCTTACCCCGAATAAAGTGTATCGGGGTAAGATGCCTAGTGCTGTGAGGCAACTTAAGATGACGGAACGAGGTTGTTGGTTGTTAACAATACAAACTTTAGAAACTTTACTACAATGTCCATTACAAAGGTTTGACAGTTATTACGAATTCAAGGATGTATTAAAATTTTAACATACCTTTGCAATTATTTTATAGCAGAAAAATGAGCTGTGTTCTTGCTTTTCTTCTTTTCACAACAAGAACACGTGGCAAAATGAGTTAGCTTCCACTCTACAGACATTCAACTGTCTTACTGATCATGAAGACATGCGTGTAACGTTCTCTCTTGGAATAATGTGAAACTTACTTACTTACTTACTTACAAATGGCTTTTAAGAAACCCGAAGGTTCATTGCCGCCCTCACATAAGCCCGCCATCGGTCCCTATCCTGTGCAAGATTAATCCAGTCTCTATCATCATATCCCACCTCCCTCAAATCCATTTTAATATTATCCTCCCATCTACGTCTCGGCCTCCCTAAAGGTCTTTTTCCCTCCGGTCTCCCAACTAACACTCTATATGCATTTCTGGATTCGCCCATACGTGCTACATGCCCTGCCAATCTAAAACGTCTGGATTTTAAGTTCCTAATTATGTCAGGTGAAGAATACAATGCGTGCAGTTCTGTGTTGTGTAACTTTCTCCATTCTCCTGTAACTTCATCCCGCTTAGCCCCAAATATTTTCCTAAGCACCTTATTCTCAAACACCCTTAACCTATGTTCCTGTCTCAGAGTGAGAGTCCAAGTTTCACAACCATAAAGAACAATCGGTAATATAACTGTTTTATAAATTCTAACTTTCAGATTTTTGGACAGCAGACTGGATGATAAGAGCTTCTCAACCGAATAATAACACGCATTTCCCATATTTATTCTGCGTTTAATTTCCTCCCAAGTGTCATTTATAGTTGTTACTCTTGCTCCAAGATATTTGAATTTTTCCACCTCTTCGAAGGATAAATCTCCAATTTTTACATTTCCATTTCGTACAATATTCCCGTCACGAGACATAATCATATACTTTGTCTTTTCGGGATTTACTGTGAAACTACAGAGAAATATGAATCTTTCCCCGACAGTCGTCTCCCCCCGATTCACTCTACATCTCAAAATCCTATTACAAATAACACCACAAATCAATCGTCAGGGTCAATATTTGTACGAAATCTGCAGTAGTATGACACAGTTTGGATTCCTATTCTGCAGCTCGATCAAGAATAGGCTATCTCGTTCATAATTCTATTCTAAATTCAATCACCATAATTATATTACGTATGAATGAAGACAATACCGGTATGTAAACATTCTCGAGGTGATGGGCCAAAGTCCTTCTGGCCTGTGACTTTAAAGATTACTGATCTCAGTTACCGTCTGATAGAAAGGAATAAGGTGAGTCAATATCTGCGGGAGTATTTACAGATCGAAAGTACCACACATGTAAGCCAGGCAGTTCTCTAATAGTCACCAGAATGGAAGATCAATCCCTGTTAAGATATCGGGTCTTGCTCCACGTTTCCATGGTATCATTCACCGGTTTGCTGTATGGTCATGACGTCATGAGCATTTCAGAAAAGAAGATAAATCTCACCATTCAACTGATATCATCCAGGACTCTAGGTCACTTATGACGCATTTTCGAGCAGATGAAATGATGCGAAATGAAGAGAAAATTAGGAGTCAACGTTGGGTATCAAACCAACATTCGCGGATTGAGCCCACACTCTAGTACTGAGGTACCATAAGCGTACACAATAGAATAAAAATGTAAGACAAAAGCTTACCTAAATGTAAATGGATTTTCTAATTTATAATTAAAATAGAACGAGTAAAAATATGGAAATAATATGAAAGGACAACGCCATTAAATTATAATAAGATGAAAAGAGAGTCTGGATAAGACACAATATTTTGGCTTTCAGAACAAAACATTCTATCTGCATTTTTTTAAATGAACAAGTTTTAAATTAAGTTCCTGTCTTCTAATGATTAGAATGCAGAATAAAGAATTACCAGAGGGACATAATTTACTTTTTTAAATGATTTAAAAAATCTTCGTCTCAGACATTCATAGGATGTAGAAAGATAAACAAAATATTAAATTATGTACAACAAAATGCAATAACTTACATCCTAATTACGAAATAAAAATATGGAATTATATAGAAGTTAGAAAGCTACTGGAAGTGCAGAAACATTATCAAAAATTATTAGGTGTGCATAAGAATGCAAACACATAGTATCATCAAAAAAAAAAGTGGAGGTTAGTTATATTAAAAACATTTGCGGTGTGATGTTGGCGATGCCTTGATAAATCTTTCGTCGCAAATGATGTAAGTTCGCCACAGAAGTGCTGCACACTTGGACCTTCACAAAACCCCATAGGAAAAAGTCCAGTGTGGTCATGTCTGGAGAGCGAGCGTGAGACCAAGCGATTGGTTCAATGCATCGACCGAGGAACTCCTCATCGAAAAATATATGCATGCATAAGAACAGCTGAATACAGAAAAGGTCAAAATAACCAACAAGAACTTACGAGAGAAAAAAAAAACTGTATAAATAACAAAAATTCATGATACAGAGTGAAAACCGTGTGAATGTGGATATTTTTCGAGAGATTATTGAAATTCCTCTCCTTGTCTATTCATAATATTGCAGTATTTCAAAGAATCAAGAATTACAAACTTTATTCATCCATTGTATTCAGCCACACTCCATAGCAGTGGAAAAAATATGGTCATTAAATTCATCTACATTTTTTGGAGATCACTTTCTTTCATTGTTACATTCATGATGTCCGGTTCGAGAATTTACATGCTTCTATTGACTACTGACAAAAGATAAGTTATGTTCAATTTATAATAATACTGAAAAAATCCTAATCGTGAACTGTCAAAAAAATTTAGCGGGCTGATGTCAACTTAGGAAGATATTTGAAACTGCAAAGACCTCTGGAGAAGAAAAAAATGGGGTGCAAGTGGCCTTTAAAGCCGCAATGTTTTTGAGAAAAAATAAGAATTTTTATATTTTCACGATTATGTGAGAAATCAGTCATGTTAACCCCACGACAGTCACCGGTGTAGCTCAGTCCGCTAAGGCGCTTGTCTGCCGATCCAGAGTTGGGCTCGGGCGCGGGTTCGATTCCCGCTTGGGCTGATTACCTGGTTGGGTTTTCCGAGGTTTTTCCCAACCGTAAGGCAAATGTCAGGTAATCTGTGGCGAATCCTCGGCCTCATCTCGCCAAATTCCATCTCACTATCACCAATTTCATCGACCAAGTTAAAAAAAATAACCCCACGACATCGAAACACCGAACTTGGAAACTCAATTTCATTTCAGTGAGAAAAATGTAAATAATATTTCAAAGCAAGACCAAATGAGAACGAGTCTACAAAAATTAAACGAAAAGACAGTACGAGCTTAATATCAAGTAAATAAAAGTATTACAGCATCAGAGACACGGTAGATAAAGTTTATGTTCTTTCCAAACGATCCCAGAAAAGAAAACGAATGGGAAGCGATGTTATAAAAACCATTCATAAAAAGCGAACAATCTCGTACCCATTTTTAGTATCAAAAATGAGGTCTTTCCCGCTTCTCTCATTTCCCGTCGCAGATCTGGGACACGCAAAAATATCATCACGCTTTCAATTTTTGAGTATAAAATAAAGAGAATAAATTTATGATGTCCAGAAAGTAGAGGCTAAGATATATGTGGCCCTCGCAGCACGTTATCAGCAGTGCGGGGAGAGGATAGCGCCGGCCGACATGATTATGGATCCTGCTCTTCATCCTCATTTTATCATCGCGGAAGATACCAGGCTCTTTGAGTGCTTCCTGCCTCAGACACTATAATGGCTTCTGTTGCTAAGCCGAAATTCCATCAAGAAGATAAACCAAAACTAAATGAAGGTAATAAAGAGAACCGTCGCTTTTATTTTTACGACTCTGGTTGTGATTTTAATGTTTTCTCTCTTTTCTATGCAATAATTCTGCGGCAAACTTCATGTTCTCGGCTGTCGAAAATTTTAATTAAGGTCGTAATTGTAAGATGTTGAAGAAAAAGCGTTAAAATTTGTTTCATTACAATACTCTCACTTGGATTTGAAAAAAAAAAAAAAAACATGCGAATAAGTATTCTCTTTTTCGCACGTAACAGTTTTTACAACACACAAGTTTTTCTTATCACAGATAGGTTCTGGTACTTTTAATGAGTGTATAAAATTTAAATGAGCTTCTTTAGTACAAAAATCCAACCAAAATATATGCAAAAGAGTCGTGTAGATTCATGTAGATAGCATATGCTTTCTCATCAAGCTTCGTACACCATCGTCAGTCGTTTTAGTCTTCGTTGTCATCAATGCTACAGCCGTCCTTTCCATTATTTTCGTCATCTTCGTCTTCCCAATAATAATAATAATAATAATAATAATAATAATAATAATAATAATAATAATAATAATAATAATAATAATAATAGGCTAATAATAATAATAATAATAATAATAATAATAATAATAATAATAGGCTAATAATAATAATAATCATCATCATCATCATAATTATAGTTTTGTAAAATCTCTTTTTCGCCCTCATTCGCAATATCATCTTTATTTTCGTCATTTTAGTCTTCACCTCCGTACTCATCGTCTCTATCCTAAATTTTCTTTCTTTTAGCCACTTTACAATTCGACGTCACTGACTTCATGCTTAATGTCAAGTCTTAACTCGTTTTTTGTTCTTGTTTAACGAAGGTATGCACCTTCGTCTTTGCTTCACAATACATATTATTTTTTCATCCTCTATTGTCGAAGGGTTACTACAGTCTAGTATATACAGTCACGAAACTCAATACGTAAGGAATATGCATCCATAGATAGTTGCTAACCACTAGGATCGCTGCTATCGCCTCATTACAGACAATGCAAAATAGTACCGGCATAGTCTATTGTTCCTAGTACCCTCACAACTCAAGCTTCGTGACTATATATACTAGACTGTGGGGTTACTATGTTCGCAATGTCGTCTCACATTTGTAAGTCGAAGCCGAGAGCGATAGATCTTCAAAGGAACTAAGATGTTATTTAGTCAACTGTTCGAAGACAGGTCTGAACCTCACAAGTGATACCAGGAAGGCACCACTTAAGCAACTAGGCCAGGAGATAATGGGGTAGGTTGGCCAGTTCCTTTCCCCCTCCATTTCATACATTACCGAATAGCTACATATTACACTAGGTAGCCTTCAGATGTACAAACAATTGTTCTTCCTGTGACACAGATCGTCAAGTAACATGTACTGTCTGATAATAGATATACTGCCAGCCAGAATCCCAATCAGAGGATAAAACTAAGATGCTTTATGCGGATATCCCGGAAGAGAAAAAAATTACATATTTAAGGTAACCTTGTCCCAAACGGGAAAAGCTACTGGCAAAATGTTCAGGTACTTCATCAACCACGCGAAATTAAACTCAGTTAGTAAAAAATCTCCTTCTATAATTAGGTGCTTTTACACGAACATTTACCTCACAAACTGAATTTATGAGAATGCCAGGCTGGCAGAGCTCAGAAAGATGTTCTATAGATAAAAAAACGATATATAGAAAAATACACAAGGATATAAGATATTAAATGGAATTTTTTATTGAACCTCAATGCCTAAAGAACATCCACAACAAAACACAATTAAATAAACATCCTATCCAGTATAAATGTAGTCTATGTAACATACACTGTTCAAATAAGTTTTAAGAATATTATAAAACCTTAAATTTAAAAGCAGGGCATAAAAACCCTCTCACTAGTAAAAGAAACGGATTTCATAATAGGAAAGTGTAGAAAATTTACCTGAATTAAATCTTTGGAGTCAAATATGGCACAAAAATAAGTACGTTTTACTAAGTAACTACGAGTAGGGAATGTTTGCTTCTGAAGAAGACATTTCGCTTCAAGGTGAATCTTTGTCCCGATCCATGAAAACATCCTTATATTTATGCTTCTTGAGATATATGACAAATATAATTTACGATACTTCTGTGGAGGACAAAATGGATATTAATGCTCATATTGCACATAACGGAACTTTTAGTCACGTGTAATATACAATATTTTATCAAGTAATAGATTATTTTACGAAGCTGTATCAACGTCTCAGGTTATTTAGCGTCTGAATGAGATGAAAGTGATAATGCCGGTGAAATGAGTCCGGGGTCCAGCGCCAATAGTTACCCAGAATTTGCTCATGTATGGGTTGAAGGAAAACCCCGGAAAAACCTCAACCAGGTAACTTTCCCCGACCGGGATTCGAACCCGGGCCACCTAGATTCGCGGCCAGACGGGCTAACCGTTAAGGCAAGCGTTCACTACATCTTATCGCACTCCTCGGACGAATCGCACGCTACGGATATTTTAAGTGGATTGCGTTCACTGTAACGGCTATACCTCAACGTCTTCTCGGATTCCATATCAGCTGTTTAAAACATATGACGTACGATATTGACATTGCTGAAAACAGATGAGTTTTGAGGTTAGGTCTATTAATCGTGAGTGTTAGCGAATAAGAATATGTAATTGTTTCATGCTTCTTAATTGAAGAAGAAAAAACTTAGGAGATATTGGTTACATAATATATATGTAAGAAACGACTTCATTACTGTAATGGGACTGCCTCAAATTATATAATACTTCACAGTTTTCTACAAGCAAAATACGTTTTCCGTCTGCCATTTTGGCGCGACACTGAACATGGCACAACATAATAGTAACAGTTGAGCAATTGAAATTTATTTATTAAAGGCCATGATCGCACACTCGGAAAAGTTGCTCATCCGAGAACCGTGGACGGATTTACCGAGAGCCGATGCGTGCGATACGATGTAGTGAATGCGGTTACATAACAATTAAAGCAAAGATTGTCTTTTTCCGATCCTTGTGATTTGTCCGATGAGTGCGAACGCTTACCTTTACTCCATAGGTGTGGACCCAACTTTTATCTTATCTTAGAAATTACTGTAATTATTTTTCTTCTTATATACAATAGGTTACAGAGAGGTTAATTTACGGCTTCTGATCTACCTTAGCGTAAGCATATGCGAGAGGTTACAGGGACTTGAATCAGTACATACCGGAGTTGCAAATAAGATTGCTACGCGTGTTAATGGGGTCTGTCACGCAGACGGAGTGGTACAATACAGAACCACGCAGACATTTTTTTAGTGGAAATTTATAAAGAATATAAGAATTCTAGGAAACGTGTTAAAAGTATATTCGTAAGTTTTGTCACGAATAACTCGAATCTCCAGTGCTAACCAAGAGCTAGCAGCCTATGTGCATCACAACTCATTTTGAAGTGGCGGAATAAGGGTTCAATGTTAAACGAAAAAGAAAAAAAAGTGACAAGAAGTGTAATGACAAAAGAGAAGTTAGGCGGTATCGAGGCAAGATTACACTTAAGCCCTCAAAAACCACTTAGGCATTTATCTCAGAAAGTCGGCGCAGTGAAAAGTGTATTCTAGCAGAAGGTGAATATTTTCAGCAATTTATACGAGTATGATTTCAGTAAGTTCCAAACTCTGCATTATTATTATTATTATTATTATTATTATTATTATTATTTTATTAATTAACATGATATGTACCCTACAATTAAATTACGCATTGCTTGCACGGAGAATGCATGTTCACATCATTGTAAGTCCGACTTCATGCCAGGACGAAGACGACGGCATGTAGAAGAGACGGTGAAGTGATAAAATGATCGCTCTGTATGAGTTAGAAATAATGAATTATTTAAGGCACTATCATGATGTAAAGATTTCTTTCTTGCTAAATTATTGGTTGGTTATAAATGGAATGCTTGCTTCTAATGGAAAATTTGACTTGTGAAGTAATGAGCTATTCCTAACAGTTGCTAACAGTTTGATAAACAGTACGCTATATCATTAGGATAAGAAAAAAAAAACATTACTAATACTGTTCAGTGGTTACGTAATGGTTGTCATAAACTACAAACTTATGTGACTAGTGGTCCACTTCGACCTGTCATTACTTAGCAAAATATGCTTTACTTTGGTACCCCACATAAAACCAACGATTTTCCACTCTCTGTATATGGCCAAAATTCTCGTTAAATTCTAAAGTTAACTGAACGAAAAATGCATAAAAATAAAACCAACATAGTACGTAGTAATGAACATGTGAATCCCCTGATAATTATGCAACTCGTCTATCAAAAGTGTACTGTGTGCAGCCTACACCAATATTTCCTGGCTTCAATGTTTGCTATCGTGATGGAAGAATTCGAGACAACGAAGACTTAATGCTGTTGATGATATGAAGGGCGAGATAATGAAAGTTGGCGAGCTTCAGGTACTAGAAAATTCCGGTACATTAGCATGTAAATGCACTGCTATAAAATATCTGAAGTTTTTTCTTTTTGTTCCATAACGGAGATGTTATTTGAATTATGACAGAAAAATTGGCAGGAGAACTTTGTAAAATGTATTCTGAGATGCTTGCCAATCTCTATTTCTGTAGCTAACGTATACTACTAGGCTTTGCAAGGGCCACCGTTTAACGAAGTCTTACGGAATGAATGTATTGATAATAATTCTTTATACAGAATGTAAGGGGTATAAGTGCCATTATTTTAACTGATGATCATTCATGTCATAAGAAAGAAAATGTCGCCACAATTTTTTTATAACTGCAATATTTAACCAATTATTAATGTTTACAATATTAGACGTTTGACCACGTTGCTGGATAGAGAGGAGGGGCTTGGATGGGGAGGAGGGGCTTTAGAAGTACACAGTACAGCTCAAGCGGATACACACATACCGGTACAAAACAGATGCTCTGTTCTAATGCAAGGGTGGACCAAGACAACTGTTTTTACATAAAACGAGCAGCAAATACAAACTTTCAATCTCATTAGTAGAGCATTATGGTAAATTTTCATTTAATTTAACAATACTGGTGCATTTTTATAGTACGTCTGAAAAAGAAACAATAATGGTGTACTGCACAAAATCACACTAACTTTTTTCTAATGCAACATTTTAATTCCTCCCGCTGCCATAAAGCAGTACCATTTTTAAACAAATTTCTGGTTCTGTGATTTTCGAAACTGGTTAAGAGACTCCTAGTTTCTAATAATTGTTAAGAAACTGCTACAAAAGTTCGCCGATTAGGTAACCTTCTTTGAGGAAAACATTGACGGTACATCCTTCTTGCCTCACTTGAATTACAACGCCTGTGAAGGACATTGTAAGTTGTTTATCGAATACCCGTACTGAACTGTCATCCGCTCGGTAATATACCTAGGGACAGGGAGCTTGAACTCCGCTGACATGTACGTACGTCTGTGCAGAGTTCTGCCTGCTCGACATGCCGCGTCTCTCACGCCAAAATATTAACAAATTTAAGCATACATTATTATTTAATTTCACGAAAACGTTAATAGAACACACAAATATTTATCTAAACTAATATCAACTCTTTGCTACATTACCTACTGATGTAATTGTTTTCGTAATTTTACTAACGATATAAGCAGTATAACGCAATTAAAATAAGAAAATAATTTTTTTTCTGGGAATACTGTAAAGTTTTGGCGCTATGTTTTATGGACAATTTTTGATCCTGTAGATCGTCCCCGACGACTGTGAAAATGACGGCACTTATACCCCTTACACTCTATATAACATCGTTTTCAATCTACGTTAAAGAGGACATTCAAAGACAACAGAATAATGACATGGTGATATTGGTGTAATCCTTTCAAAACTATTGCTAAGATTCTAACTTCACTCATTAGCAGGCTTCGGCCTAGGGACACAGAGTAACCAGTATGAGTTTTAGAGTACACGGAGTATAAATGACGTCATGACCTGTGTGGGGTGACTGCAACAGCACAGGTGGGTCCGTAATGTGCATTACCGTTGTGTGTATTGCTGCTTGGCTGCGGTACGTGTAACAGGCTTCGGCGTAGGGACACCTGATTGAAGGTTATAACTCACGTTAATACTTTAATGGTAGACATTTATTGTCTACACTAGGAATGTACTGTATATACTGCATCTATACAGGGTGAAATATATTTTGTGCCGTACTATGACGGACTGTTTACATGTTTAGGCACGAAGTAACGACGCGATCCCTCTCCCAATCCACTCGACCAACACAAAACTATCGTCCGTGCATTCTGAACTTCATGCGTTTCTGTGCCCAGGACCGAAGCCTGCTCATTAGCAATTCCTAATGAGCTCGTGTGGAACTGTCTCTCTTAAGACTGTGTACAGTTTTAGATCTCTACATCAGCCGGACATAAAAAGACAGCTGCCCATATTAACAGTAAGATTTCGGAACTGAAGCTTGATTAAAATAACATCTAAAAGTTGTGTATCTCTCCGCCCTAAGCATATATCTCTCATCCAGCTGACGCAGCGCGTTAAGTGCACGATCTTATCTATGACGCCACATGAAATTGTGACTTTATATCTTATAATCTACTTGGCATCGATTCTAGATAATTTTTCCAGAATTCAAACACTGGTTCATTTAGTAAGAAGCTGTCCGTTAACTGATATATTACTGGACTTCCAGGAACGCTGTTAAGAGCTGTAATTCGGGCTTTACTCTCAGTTCCTAAATAAAGAACCTAAGTAGTCTAGTATGTAATGTCTTCTTAGCTATTACATAATCAGTAAAGATAGGAATATACCCACGGAGACTACAAGGTTAGGTATGCATAGAGTGTTCGTTGTACGCACAAGAAACATATCCCCATTCAATTGCTGCGATACAAAACACATTTCAGTTGCAACCTGGCCATACCTCAGGCTTCACATCATTCATGACGTAACGATAATCTAAGCACAACTAACCTAATATTCTCATGTTGAGGTACAAATTTCTATCTTTAATAACACTGTTCTACTGTAACTTTGCTACTGAGCTGAAACAAGTGTACCAACCCTAATTTGAGTGTGCTGATTACAGATCTGAAATCAGTTTTTTTCTATCGCGTCACAATTTTAAAATAATAACATTTTTAATTTTTACATTTTAGATCCATTTTATTTATTTTGTTGTGATTTTTCTAGTGAACAAAAACAAGTATAGCAACCCTAATTTAAGTGTGCTGATTACAGATCTGAAGTCAGTTTTTTCTATCACGTCACAATTTTAAAATAACAACATTTTAAATTTTTAATTATGATGTGTCACACTACGTTCAGGTAAAAAATGAGTGCTTTTGAACCTGAAATGTGGGACACATTTGTACTAGTGTCAACTGGGTTTTTAGGAAATTGTCGAGCTGATAATTATGCTGAGCTAGTATATAACATGCTTAGAGCATTTCAGAATGTAGGTTTCGCATGTCTTTAAAAATGCATTTTCTTCATTCACATCTTTGACTTTTTTCCATCAAATCTCGGAGCTGTGACGAACATGGTGAGAGATTCCATCAGGATATATCAACGATGGAATACAGGTACCAGGTCAATACGGATAGGTGATTTCTATTGGTTCTTACAGCGATCAATCACATGCCAATATAAGCGGAAAAGCAAAGGTCTCGAGCACTTTTAACATTGTTTTTAGTGCTTACTGCATATTTTAAGAGTATATCTTCCTATAAATGTATTTAAAATAAGATAATATAACAATTTCCAAAGAATATATAAACTAAGTTCAAGAATTAATATTACAGTCTCATAATTCACAAATCTGACGTGCTATGATAGATATGATTACAGATCTTGAATCAGCGCATCAATTTCACTATAAAACACTTGAAATTTCCTCAGTAGCACATTAAAAGTTTTTTTTGTAGGCCAGTGTAATCAGCATACAGTTCGCAAAAATGCAGTTTCAACGAGGAATAGAAGGCGATATGAAACAGGATGGACTACATGGCAACAATATTGGACAAGATTTGTAGCTTTCTTGAGCTGTAAATAAAATAATAATTTATAAACTCAGCTTTGTATAGGCTAACATTCTTTTAGAATGAAACTATGAACACAGAAGAAGATATCATTCTTATAAACGTTGTAAAAGATTCTCTGTTGGCACAATGGGACTGAAGTCACAAATTATTACTAAAACGAATGTACTGAAATCCATCAGTATGAACATGAATAAATCTTAAATCCACACTATTATTTCATACCGCAAAAACTCTACAAAGACTTTCTTCCAAGACCATATCTGGATTTTTCCTCTGCCTTAGCCTATACTAGTACCAGATACATAAGGTGGAACTCCTTTGACGTGTAGTCTACACAACAACGAACTTCCATAACAAATATCACTCTGACATAGATACAAGAAAGAGAAGATGCGTTTGTCTGCTGATCAGGAGTTGCACTCGAGCGTGAATTCCGTTCCTGCTTGACCGATTACCTGAATGGGATTTTCGAGGTTTCTCCCAACTATAAGGCGAATCACCATTTCGCCAAAATACCTTCCCGCTATCAATTACAATGACACTACTACCTAATAGTTGCTAAAGCGATGTTAAATAACCGATTAAAAGGATAAGAAAAACAGGAAAGGTTTAAGGAGAGGAAGAAGAAAGAGCTGAAGGACGAACTAGGCGTTATAACTGATTTTTCTTGGAAGAAAACTGGGCTGAAGGACTTCACGACTATACCAAATGTCACGAAGAGAGCGGAGCAGATTGGAGGGAGCACCCTGTATGAAAGTTAATTTGGTGCGCCGTGGTTGTTGTGTGGTGCAGGTAATTGCTTTGTGCAGTGAGTAATAATGCCTCCAGAGGTCTCATGCGTGCTCGGACTAGCAAGGCGGTCTGGCTGTTTTACGTTCTAATAGATCGAATGGCGAGCGTCCTTAGAGCGGGCGGTTCCCTCGGAATTACAAACACTTGCGAGAGCCGGATAGCTCAGGCGGTACGGCGACTGGACGTCCGGGTTGTGCTCCACATTTTAATCCCTCATTACAAGTCTGGTCTAAAAAGTGTGGGGAGCATTCCATCATGGCCTGAGAGCTTCTGTTACCAGTAGACTATCAAGAAACATGAGTATTTCAAAATCCTACTTCTATCTACTATAAACATCCAACATCTATTAAAATTATTCAATAAAAAGTATAAATTATTTATTATATTTTCTCCTCTAAGCCACTAGTACAATGCAATGATATTGCGGTGCTAATAATACCAAAATTAACTGTATTGGAGACAATCAGCGTATTCCGAATCCCACCGGACCGGTGGACAACAATGACGTCACCCTGCAGCGAAATAGGAACAAAACTTCTGGAAGGATCGATGGCTGTCATGGCGACTGTATAAGTTGTCTGTGCTACGCTAGCAAAATTTTGCGAAACTTCCGTACTGCCATCTCGTTCAAAGAAAAGATAGCATAAAGAATTTATTTCTTGAACCAGTAGTAATAACTGGTCCGTTGACATGTTCGCTCATAAGCCATTAACACATTGTTTTTACGTTGTGCTCATTACAAACAATACAGCAGAACTAAAGCAGAACACACCGTCATGACACAACAGCGCACGATGTCATTCGTCTGCTAATTCCCGCCACCCTATACAAGAACCAATCAGATTCACTGATGTCGGCTGATGGAGACTGCCACCACCTCTGCAAGCTGATGAAACCGGTGCGACACCGGAGGGGCATCAGTGACACCATCGTTGAAATTCGGAACACCGTGATGCCATCAGATTGCTCAGCGCTGAGATTCGGAATACGCTCAATGATAATGCTCCTCACTAGAGTCCTGCATAACCGGTTACGGAAGATGAAAAAGACAGATTGCTACTGAACGCCTGGCGCTATAGACAGTATGTGAAGCTCTTGCGTCTCGCGGAGTAGTCCAATGTTCGGTTTAACAAATGTCCCGAGTCTAACTCTGGTGGACGGCTCTGGATCATGAAAGACGATAATACTGAGCCATCCAGGAGTTCCAAGAATCGTTGCAAGGACGCGATTACCATCGTGTACAATTCGAATGATATTTCCTCCTCTCTCCTCATTCATTGAAGCACGCATCTTGAAGCTACAATCATTAGATTTGAGAGTGCTTTTATTTTTGTTAATAACTTATCTCCCTAAAATCGATTTATTACAGAAAAAATATATCCACTTAGAATAATTAAAAGACATAGGCAATTTTAACAACTACTCTTTCGGAGGTAGCCTATGTATTTTGAGTTTAAAGTATGAACGTTGCAATAGTAAGTGTGTACATATTTGTTCCTCTATTTTGTAAGTAATTGTAATTTATTTTATTCTTGAATTTGTTTCATCTATGCATTACGCTTATTTCCTTTGTTGTTACCGGTGTCCATTAGTTGATTTATATATTAGTTATGAAGATAAATGTACCAAAGTGTCCAATCAATTATTATAACCCTATTTGAAGCTAACTTACTTATGACTTTTAAAGAACCCGCGGGTTCATTGCTGCCCTCATATAAGCCCGCCATCGGTCCCTATCCTGTGCAAAATTAATCCATTCTCTATCATCATATTCCACTTACCTTAAATCCATTTTAATATTATCCTCCCATATACGTCTCGACCTTCTCAAGGACCTTTTTCCCTCCGGCCTCCCAACTAACAATCTATAAGCATTTCTGGATTCGCACATACGTGCTACATGCCCTGTCCATCTCAAACGTCTGGATTTAATGTTCCTAATTATGTCAGGTGAAGAATGCAATGCGTGCATCTGCGTTGTGTAACTTCCTCCATTCTCCTGTAACTTCATTCCTCTTAGCCCCAAATATTTTCCTAAGAATTTCAAGATAACACTTTTTTTAATTAGGAAAAGTAAATTTCCTTCAATTGTTACTCCATTTGTGTAGTCAGAAAATGTCATCAGAGTTCCTGTGTGACGAAATGCACTTGGTATTCTGTCCTCTATATAAATTATGTGGTTCTGTCTAGCCAGGCGCAACCGCTTCGAGGCCGGATATTCAGACGAATGTCCAACCTCGCCGGTTGATCTACAACCGGTTGAATATAAACAGGTTGTAAGAGCTGTTCTGCAGCACTCTGCTGCTCACCCAATGCCATATCTGTGTACGTTACAAATTGCATTTTAACAGATTGATGGATTTTCGCTGATCTACTCGCTCGATCGTTGTTAATGTGACGATCATACAGTACATAAGTGCACTCAATGGAGTCTCGCTATCAAATTAGCAGCCCAACGGGAGTGACACATTACGTTAAGGCCGCGCGACTTGTTCTCGAAATATTCAAAATAGCTGGATACTTTCCGAACAAATCTATCATGTGCTCGTTTGTAGTACGTAAAATATATAATCTATATTCGACTTCTATCTAGATTATCTTTCACATATCGTGAGTGAACGCACCGATGGCTTCCACAATCCGGATCCGACGTTCTTTATTTTTTATTTTAGTAGGTTATTTTACGACGCTTTATCAACATCTTAGGTTATTTAGCTCCTGAGTGAGATGAAGGTGATAATGCCGGTGAAATGAGTCCGGGGTCCAGCACCGAAAGTTACCCAGGATTTGCTCGTATTGGGTTGAGGGAAAATCCCAGAAAAAACCTCAACCAGGCAACTTGCCCCGACCGGGAATCGAACCCAGGCCACCTGGTTTCACGGCCAGACGTGCTAGCCGTTACTCCACAGGTGTGGACCCGACGTTCTTAAAGGTTCCAACTAAGTGAAATTCGATGTAGAGATATTGCGATAACTCGCTTGCAAATCAATCGGTTCACCTAGTAGCGTAGTTCGAAATCCACACTGTATTTCATTCCCTTTCAGTTCTCTCTAATATAGTCGATGAGAACATATAGTTTAGAGAATTTACAGAATGTGAGTGTTGTGTTTCTTAAAATTTTCGCATTTTAGTGACGGAAGTGACTCGTTTCCATCCATGTTCTTTGTGGATATCTCCGGCGTGAACACATTGACTGCTTGCAAAATCCGAGTCTATCGGTATTAAAGATTATGAACTTTATTAATGTCAACCACATTAAAGTAAATTCAAAACAATGGTTATTAGAGGAGAAAAATTCGCTCCTGTGCCGGGGATCGAACCCGGGACCTTGGTTATTGGTTCTACGTACCAAGCGCTCTAACCACTGAGCTACGCCGAAGTTCAATCCACAGCACCGGATCGAATCCCTCTCCTCTAATGTTTTTTTTTCCCCCTTTTCTTCTCTAATAACTAGACAGTGGATGCGGGATGACTTATCGTTGAATGTAAGTGCATATTTACTATATGTTACATTTTTTTTTTCATTCAGACCATTGGCTCAACAGGTTTTAAACGTAAACAGACAACGTCAACATGCTAATATATATCCGTACAGTCAGAAGGAAAAGAAAAATAACGTACTTTAGGGCTGTAGTACATACCTTGCAAGTTCAGTCCTCGTCACCATTGATGCAATTACCAGCGTTGCAGTAAATGACGATATAATCTCGTAAGTTGTCGAAGCTGAATCGTGTTCGCCTATCGCTTAAACAGTTTTTGTGTCGAGAGGATTTCTGAAGAAAAACTCTAAAATGGGGATCACTCAATTTCTTTAGAGGAATATTTGCACTGAGCATCATGTTGCACGTGTCGTTCAGACCCGCACACCTAAATGATGATGATGATGATGATGATGATGATTCCTCAGATTTCATTTCAACGCATTTCTTGTGCGATGTACTGTTGCAATGTTTCTCTATAGCCTGAGTTGTTCTGGTTTTTATTTCAATTTTACATACATTACACATGATATTGTCTTCCTTAATACATAAAATGAATCCTATAGATTCAAAATCCCCTACATCCACTTTCACAAATTAAAGGTTTTTGACAGTAACTGGTGGCAAATAAGGGGAATTTTCAACCTAACAGTGACTTTTAACAAACCTTTTGCTTTAAGTTTAGCGGCTTCTCGAATTCTAACTATAATAAATCATTAGAATTCATTCCTAGCAAGGAGTATGTAAGCATAACTCAGTCGTGAATAAAATGGTCTTTAGGGGGTTTTGAATTTAGATGATTCAAATGTCACTCTCATACTTCTTAATAGCATTTCGTATCTCTGAGCGAATTTAACGTTTTGACTTTGACATTATGAATGGATCAGCACTACATTATTCAAATCGTACTAAATACTTGAGCAGGATAATTCAATTGCACACATTGCATTGCAATGTTACTATGAACGGAACGGTGTTCCTTCGTTCTTTACGCTGCTGTACTCGCCAGGTACACAAAAGACGGACGACGAGGCACGTGCCATACACTCCGATACGAAACAACTTCACTTTTCCTTAAGTCATCCCGCATACACGTCTGCTAATAACCATTGTTACCATAACAGATATATTCTGTAGTACCAAAAATTAATCTTTATGTAAATTCAAAGCAGCTAATCCGGAGAACATAAAGGACAATCAATCGGTCCATCTCTTAATGCTATTACGATGCTTCAAGCACATTATCAATAGAAAATGCCAATTGATATTTTTAATCAACTTTGAAATGCTGTAGAAACACTGTACATATAATTTCCGTATCTTCGTTATTTACTTCCTGAGAACACGACAAAATTCACCATTTCATAGCAGTCACCAGATATAACAATAAAACTCCAAAGCAATCCTAAGAACACGACAAAATTCACCATTTCATAGCAGTCATCAAGTATAACAATAAAACTCCAAAGCAATCCTAAGAACATGACAAAATTTACTATATCATAGCAGTCATCAGGTATGGCAATAAAACTCCAAAGCACTCGTAGGAACACGACAAAATTTACCATTTTATAACAGTCTCCAGGTATATCAATGAAACTCCAAAGCAATCCTAAGAACATAACAAAATTTATCATTTCATAGCAGTCACCAGGTATAGCAATAAAACTGCAAAGCAATCCTAAGAATACGATAAAATTTACCATTTCATAGCAGTCAACAGGTATAGCGATAAAACTACAATTTTATTCTTGTTTGAAAATGGCTAAGAAAATTGACGTAGGCCTACTCAAAATCAATCCACAGCTGGTCTCATAGAATGTACCAGGAACAGAATTCCTGTCTTCTTTTGTTTAAGGCCATCAGACGCCTGATCTAAAGCTGGGCCCAATGTTGGGGACAAGTTACGCAAAAAAAGGCCAGTTCACCATTATAGCCGTCAGCTAGGCTACTGCACAAAGCGAGGCACGTGCTACTTTGTCCTCTTTTCGGTACATCCCACTTTATGCAGCTTACAGAGAAAATTAATATACGAAGACAACGTACGATGACGTAGCAGAACAAAGTGTTATAATTGAAACTGTGGGAGGGACAGCGTAGAAGGGAAGAGAAATGCCGACGCATGCCGGGGCTCGTCTGAGCACAACGCCGCGGATATTGAGCTTGACAAGGACTCCGCTTCACCCCACTCCACGTTGCTCAACAACTGATAAATTTATCAGATTCCTCCGCCTATATTCTAACCATTCTCTTGGTATATCCGGGAGGGGCCTGCTAAGTTTATCTTCATTGTCATCTTCCATCTTAAAATTATTTTCCTTCATCATTAACTTTATCATCGTATTTTCATTTACACATTCTTATTCATCACTAGCACAGTCATCAACAATATTATCATAATCTTAATTCTTAATTAAACTAAACACCACAATTTTGGTCATTTACATCACCATCAAAATCCTATTTTCTGTTTTTCTTCCTCCATACTTTCTTCAACATAAGCTTTCATTCCTTACACTTCACCACAAACTCAACCAACTTCTACTTCATTACCGTCATGTCTTCTATCTTGAAATCTCCTTCTATTTCATCAATATTCCATTTGTTTTCTAGTTTATAATCTACTATTTCATTATCATAATATGGAACGTTTAAGTGGGCACCTATTCGGGAAAAGTATCCGTTACCATTTCTACGTGCACTTTGGTCCTTAAAGGCCGACGCAACCCGCAACATAAATTGCTCCTTAGCAGCGAGTCGATGTAACCCGCAACATGACATTACTGGAAAAATAAATGAAGTTTGAATATTATCGTATATCTGTTACATTCAAGATAGCTGTGTTACATTCTGATAGCTGCACAAGCCATTAATTTTTACATAAGCCACAGTTTGGAAGATAGACAGATTGGGTTTGCAGTAAAAACTTCACTTTTCACAGGCATTTCGTCTCTGTATAAATATCAGGGGGTTTTTACACAAGTATAAGGTTAGGAGTGAAACCACTTATGGAGGGGTGTCCTTAAACTTTTGGTAGAAACTGTACGTGTAAATGCAGTTGTCCAAGAAATGTTCGAATTGTAGCCAACGAACCCGCAGTAATTGAGTCTGTGGAACAGGAACCATGGAGAATCTCGCCCAATATCGCTAGAAAATAAGACAGTCTCATCCGAGCTTCATGATGATCGCATGTATCCGTACCGCTTAACACTGAGTGCACAACCGTTTACAGTCAACTATCAAAAGATGCACTTTTGCGAATTTCTAGAACAACAAACTACGAATGATTCTTTTTACATTTTCTACACAAATGGATGGAGTTTAAGCTTGAGAATGTACAGGGACATAATTTTATTTTTACTTCAATTTTTATTGTACCTGAGTTTTGGAATGTACTTCACTCCCACCCCTTCTACTAGTAAACTTCCAACACTTCACGACACAGAGCCGAGGCCGCGTAAGCAGTACTGAGTTACTGAGTATAGTACGTTTCAGAAATATGTTCGCGTTTTCCAGTGACGAAAGAGCTTTCAATATTGAATCATATTTTCGTACGGGTACTGTCGTCCGTTTCCCTATGTCGCATCCCGGTTTCCCCCACCTGCTTCTGTTCGCCCCTCTGTTAAGTCTAGTAGCAGGGCTATCTTAGCTCTTTTCTGAAAACATTAATTTCTGTTAGGAATTGGACGTCTACGTAATATTATACAAATGTTTAAAATAACTTAAATAAAAGGGCCTCCTTAAGTAATTAACTGTCACGTGATCCCCCCCCCTTCTACAAACCTGCGACAAAACCACTTGAACGGACGGTAGATAGCATTTCTGAGTGATTTTATCTTTTCGGATCGGGCAGAAGTGAAGATTGAATTTACAGTACGTAAGATACTCTTTTATAGAGTAGGTACAGAATTATTTCAACATGAGTTACTCGTACGAGGGACGAAACTGGTAATTGGAATTCAGTACAATAGTCTATAGTGCAATAATATGCACAAAAGAACTGTATCGAAATGTGTTTAAATATCCATATTATGATTATTTTTCAATTTAACTTCATTCTCTATATTGTACGCTAATTTGCTGTAACAGTACAATACACAGAACACTGTATAATTAATACTTCCGAATGGATAGCTGAATTCGTGTGTAAAAACACTAATTGTTAATACAGTACTGTATTTTGATTAAACAAAAACCTAATGAAAATTATCAAACTCAAAATTGCGATATTTCCTAGTTTACATATATGGATGAACTACTTTTCTTCCCTCCTATACCTAGTAAAGTGATTTGTATTTTACGCCAGTATCAACGAACTCCAGTCGTGGAAGGGGTAGCAAACGGTGTTTCCTGTTTCAATCGTTAATAGAAAGGTATAGCCAGGTTAATATTAAAAATGTTAGTAAAAATAAAATGATGTCCCTGTATTTAATAGCTACAATAACGATTTATTGTGTAAGAAAAATTCGTATTTGTTCAGAACTGAAGGGTTCAGAGCCATAGTGGGCCAAGCGCCATTTATTAAAAACGGAGAAAGTAACGGTTAAAGTTAAGTGAATACCATAGTTTGAATGTGTATAGGCTACTTTATACTACTTGCTATATGTTTCCATTGAATTATGGTGATAAATTCATTATAACTAAAGTTTTCTACGGTTTTAGTAAATGGCGCTTGGCCCACTATGGTTCCTGAACCCTTCAAATATAGTCAACTTATGGGCTGGCATTTTTTAAAACCATCAGAGACACAATACTAAACATTTTCAGTTGTTTCTGGAGAGTGTTCTACCAGACTGCTGGAAGATTTGCCTCGAGACAGGATATGTTATGAATTCAGTCCGACGTTGCTCCAGCATATTGCGAAGAAGTTGTTCGACAATTACATACAATATTCCCAGGAAAGGTGACTGGATGGGAAAGAGCGATTTCACGGTCACCTCGTTCGACGGATCTGATTCTCACGAATATTTTTTCTGTAGGGGCACCTGAAGCAACACATCTACAGAGTAGTACCTCCTAGGACTATCGAAGATTTCATGGCAAGTCTTCATATTTACGTGACAATGACTGATCCAACATGTTACGGTGCATTCAGAAGGCTGCAATGCAGCGCATTACGAAGTGTCTTGAAATGGACGGAGAACGCTTTGAACACTATTTACAACCTCATAATGACGAGTGCAATTTTTACGAGAGTTATCCTATATGACAGCCCTTGCTATCTCGAAAATTATAGCCCCGTAGGATACGAATAGTATAATATTTTGTTTGTATTTTGTAACGAGGAATTACACCATAGAGAGCTTGTGAACGAATTTATGTTCACTCTGTATCAGTGGTGTCATTCAGCCGGTTCGCCCGAATCGCTCGCTAAATCTGTCGCAGTTCGCAGAAGCGGTTGTTAACTTTTTTTTTAAGTTTAAAAGTAACTTATATTTTTTTATAGAAAAGGGAAACACTAATCTAACACAAAATTCTCCAACTTTTTAATATTGCAGTAAATATAATGCAAACATAAACGACAATACAGCTCGACGAGATCATATTTATTACTATATTGTTCTTCCCTGGCCAAGTGTGAAGGCAGTCAGGACAGGAATACGATAGGCTTGTAACTTTGAAACCTGTCATGACTTTCATTATTTCGGAAGTCGTCTACCCCTTCTCTTCCAATGCTTATAATGCATACAATAATGAAACGCAGTATTGAAAAATATGATTAAATAAGTAGCTTTTTAACTACGGTGCAAGATACATTAATAAACACTTTAAATAAAATATACATGATAGACGACATTAAGATATATTATGGATTAGAGATGAACAAAACTAACTGCCGCTCTCGCTCGCTGTGTTCGTTGCATTTGTCTTTCGAGTCTCGACTCGTCATTCTCGTGCGCTTCGAGTCTCGTTCATAATTCTCGAAATAACATTTGGTCGGCGTGGAAAGGTTGCCTAACTTTGAATAACACACATCATTCAAATAAATAACATTATAAATGTTTAAATTAAACAAAAAGACAAAACAGAACAGTATTTTAGTTATCAAAATGTGCTGGTTCTATTAGGATATTATATTACCTATGGTTACATAAATAGAAACAAAAAAACAATTCTCAAATAAATTTGCATTTCTAAGAAACATAAAACATAACATTAATATATTTTTACTTGAGACTGCACACTTCATCTTAAACATATGAAAAGAAAATTCCTAGCCTTTTAATAAGGACTTAGCAATTAAATAAAGACTGGGGAAAGGATTATTATACACTGAAAGGTAGAGATGTTTCAAATAGGCTACTTTATTGTTTATACATATAACAGTTGCCAAAGTAGATAAAAGTTCAGTCAGGTATAAAAAACTATGGCGATTCAAGGCTACTTGACTTCGGGACTTCGAAAGTCATCAATCTCGAGTCTCGGAACACTCACAACCAGTCTTCACGTCAAGGACGCGACGTAATACAACATTGTTGTGCGGGTTTTCGGCTTTGCGACCGTTGTTCATTTCTAATATGAATATATACGGAGATTAAGAGGAAGGCAGAAAACAGGAAAGATTAGAGAATGCTGGGTTTGCAGTGAAAGACCTGCCCTTGGACAGAACACTATGAATAAGACACTCTGTTTTTTTTTTGTTTTTATTTTTCTCCCTACAATTTTTAATTCCATTTGGATGAAACAATTTTTTTTTTTTCACTAAGAGTGTTGGAAATACTAAATGCATTATTTGTGACTGGCCGATAGCATTCGGCGTTTGTTTTTGAGACTATTATCTAATATTCGCAGAGAGCAATGAGTACAGTACTGTAGTGCAATGAAGTCTCAAAACGTTCGATCAAGTTTTTTGAGTAATGGTGGTAGCGTTGGGTCTAGGGCATTTCGTAACCGGAAATTTCGTCACCGTTATAGTTTGTCACCTATTTTCGTCATTGGTTTTTGGTCATCAAATACATTTTTGTCATGATTTTTGTCACTGAGGAGATTTTGTCACCGAAGATATTTCGTCATCATATTTTTATACTGAGGGGATTTCGTCACCAAAATAATAAAGAAAATTACATTTAGGCTATTTTATTATGAGTCCAAAACCATCATTGTATAATTATTTTAATGCTCTGTATTAATGCACGTGCATTTTGAAGTTGCATACATTTATCCTGTTTTTATGGAGTTTCAATAAAAATTTCCACTCAAGTTGTGACCTAACCAAGGATGTTATCTTCTGTTCTATATATAGACTTCATAGCTATCGACAATTCTTACAATTCTGTTATCTAAGGACGTCTATTTCTTCTTTTATGGGTGGAGATCAACTTGCTTCTAATTTCTCAATGTCCTCATGTATCCTTGCAGTCTCCTTCTGTAGTAACTGAAGGATATGGTAAAAGGAAGGATTTGGTTTGTCGTTAAAGTATTGAGGCGTCTCTGGCCATCCTTCGCAAGTATTTGTTGTTCTGGGTAGGTTTTTCCTGGTACGAATGGGTAATAATTCCATGTACGTATTATTTATATAGGTATCATCAAGGGAAGCGATACGTAGGGGGGGAAATTGTGATGACGAATAGTGAAGAAGAAATTAAATTGATGGCAAAATATGGTAGTGACAAAGTGATTTGGTCACAAAATATGTAGTGACAAAAGTGAATCGGTGACAAAATGTTGCAGTGGCAAAATGTAATGTGACGAAATCACCGGGTAACGAAAAATCGGTGACGAAAATTCCGGATCCCGGTATCGTTATATGTAAGAAAAGTAAAATGATACAGTAGTTGATGTTTTGGAAAGTGAAAAGTTAAAATAAACGTGATGTAACAATGAAAGATATTTAAGTGCACGTGCAGACGTATCTTTGAATGTTTCAAACAATTTGTCGGTGTGGTCAGATATTCAGTTGTGAATATTCTGTACGAGCATTGCATTGCAATATTTTTAATCGCTTGGAATTATCTTATTAATAGCTAAATTTGATATTAGAAATATGAAATTTACTGTAATTAACGGAGAGAACTGATTGTTAAAAAATTAGAATGAAACCATTGCTCCGTATGATAAGATAAGAAGCAAAAATGATAACACTGTATTCATTCGTATTTCTCACGTCATTACCCTCGTCATTAAAATGTAAGTTTAGAAGTGCAAGGAGCTAATTTTCCCACGGATTAATGTACAATAGAAATGATGTAACCAGTAATAAAGGAAGAAAGGGAAAGGAATGGAATACAGTCGATGCTGCTCTTTTGAGATATGACGATGGAAATTGGAGGAGATTGAAGCTAGGGCTAGTAGAAAATATTAGGTTCCCGAAGTAGTTTCAGAGGGGTGGGAGTGGTTGCAAGAGCCGGTGTTAATCGCGAGTATCTTACGTTTCCTTATTCCTTTTTCTTTAATTCCCTGCGCAATTGTGTTTTGTATAACGGGGCGCTTTCGTTTTGATGGAGGGTGGCTGCCAGTTAGGTTGGGAAGGGGTGGGTTGGAAAGTAAGACTATCAAAACCTCTTTTTGATTCTCCATCCCTCTCCCCGCCCTCACCGCCGCACACCAGATGGTGCCGGCCGGTGCCAGCCCAGTTTACGAGCCAAGGAAACCAGCTTATGCTGCTACTAGTTACAGTACAGCGAACCGAGGGATGAACCGCCCTCAAATCACGCTCTGTGTACCCAAAAGACTATTGTTATACAGTATTAACTATTACACATTTACTCACGTCTCTTCTCAACATAAATGTCAATCCTATAATCAGTTCACTATAACTAAAAGTTAATAACTTACAATATAAACAAAATCAAAACAACCTAGATAGTTCTCATTATTAAATAAATTATTATTATACAAAAAGATATTGTTACAGAATACATTGATACAATTATACAAGATTTTAAAATAAAACAGATGTGTGTTACATCAGCTGCTTGTCAAAGCGGATGACGTGAATATGTCAGGAGAAAATCCACAAACGATTAGGGAAAATTCGGGAATTTTACGTGAAGCAAGTAAAGAGATAGGTTTGGAAGTAAATGCCGAAAAAACAAAGTATATGATTATGTCTCGTGACCAGAATATTGCACGAAATGGAAATATTTATTTATTTAATGCAAGGCTGTAGAGTTTTCTTTAGCCGTGACAATGGCAACATGCTATAAATGGAAATATAGAAATTGGAAATTTATCTTTTGAAGAGGTGGAAAAATTCAGATACTTCGAGCAACAGTAACAAATATAGCTGATACTCGGGAGCAAATTAAACACAGAATAAATATGGGAAATGCCTGTTATTCGGTTGAGAAGCTTTTATCATCCAGTCTGCTGTCAAAAAATCTGAAAGATAGAATTTATAAAACAGTTATATTACCGGCTGTTCTTTATGGCTGTGAAACTTGGACTCTCACTTTGAGAGAGGAGCAGAGATTAAGGGTGTTTGAGAATAAGGTGCTTAGGAAAAAATTTGGGGCTAAAAGAGATGAAGTTACAGGAGAATGGAGAAAGTTACACGACGCAGAACTGCACACATTGTATTCTTCACCTGACATAATTAGGAACATTAAATTCAGACGTTTGAGATGGGCAGGGCATGTGGCACGTATGGGCGAATCCAGAAATGCATATAGAGTGTTAGTTAGGAGGCCGGAGGGAAAAAGACCTTTGGGGAGGCCGAGGCGTAGATAGGAAGATCATATTAAAATGGATCTGAGGGAGGTGGGATATGATAATAGAGACTGGATTAATCTTGATCAGGATAGGGACCAATGGCAGGCTTATGTGAGGACGGCAATGAACCTCCGGGTTCCTTAAGGGAAGGTGGTACACCATGGCAGGTTAAAATATAATGTGTATGTGTCCTGATCCATTTACAAAAATGTCAATCAATACAGAAACCATCAATATATAAGTATACCAAATTTCATCGCCTTAGGATTGGTAGTTTTAGAGAAAATCCAGAATAAAGAGCAAATTTAACATTGCGGAGACAGGGTGTACCACCTCCCCTTAAAAGCCAGTAAGTAAGTAGTGTAAAAAAAGTTGTTAAGACTTAAAAAGATGTTACAAGCAAATTTCTGTTAGATTGGTCCGAAAGATGAATTCTATTTTTCTCTAAGATAATAATTAATATTAGCGCTACCATGGTAAGGAAATTTATTTTATGATTTTGTTGTAATGTCTTAGGTCTAAGTTTATGATAGTAGTTTTACACCTTGGTTCTTTTAACGTTATTGCGTCATTCTATCTAGAGCAATAATCGTAAGAACATGTTACAAGATTTCATGGGGTTTTATGAATATATGTCAATAACATGAAACTATAATTTATTTGTAAGACTTTAAATTCTGTAAAGATCACATTGGTGGATAAAGTAAAGATTTATTCAATGTTTATAATTCGCTTCGGAAACAAAATTCGATGGTGCAAATCTGGCTTTCAGGTATAGCTTCCTGTGAAACAGACTTGAATAATTTCAAGGGAAAAATTGGGACAGTGTTGGGTGTAGTTCCTGGGTAGCTCAGTCGGTAGAGCATCCGTGCGCTAAGCGAAGGGTTGCAGAATTGATACCCAGCCCGGAACAATTTTTCCCTTGAAATTATGCAAAATTCGAAGGTGTTTGGATAAAGGGAGATAGGTTTTAAAAATGAGTTTTGAAATAAATGAAAATTAAACTTCGGACCGTTATTGCAAATAATTTTATACACAAATTACACATATCAAATGCTAGTATTTTTATTTTCTTTTTGCACTCCCACGTGAAGAATTTAACTTGTGTATTAACCTGGGGAACAAAACTCCATTTGCACAATAAATGATTTAACTCCCTTTACCCGAACACCATCGAATTTATAGGCTAAGAGTGGTTTTCAAAATTAATCTCCATCCTAATATATAATACTGTAACACAGGTTAAACTACAGCTAAATATAATAGACGTAGCTACTTTTAATTAATTATTAATTTCATACAGACTAATATTTTATTTACTTCACCACTGCGTATGTAAAAAAGTGACTGAATTATTAGGTTGATCGTCACATATCGCTTTTATTAAAGTAGTACAAAAATAATTCATGCAACATGTTATAAACCATGTCTCTTCAAGTCAAAGTATACATATAGGATAAGTTACGTCGCCCTAGAGGCCTAGATGGTCTTATGATTATCAAGTTAGCCGTTCGATTTGACCTTCGTGAGTTCAAACTCAGCCGAGGTTTACTGATTTTATATGGTAATAACATTCTTAGCATGGCTTGCTCTGGGAGGATTTACAGCAGTGGGGCCCGTGACTTAAAGGTTTGCTCCAACAAGCAGTTCAGAACTAATACCGAACTTCTTTCGACGCATGCGCCAGTTGTGTACGGTCTAGAAATTAGTACGAGATTTTACTTTGTTGGAACGTTTCTTGAACTGTTCTTTCACGGCCTTCGGAGTTTCTTCTCATATTAAAATTATATTCATCTTCCAAACTTAATTAGTCATAAGACATAGACTATCAGCATCACCTTCCAAATCACTCATCATGAACTAATTTTTTATTTTAGCCTGCCTAATCTCGAAGCATTTTAACCATAACTTACACCACAGAAATCAAATAAAACATAATCTAATCGACACGAATATCGTACTCGAAGACAAAAGTCTACTTTCCCATTAATTGAGCCTCGTAAATATCACGCAAGTGCAGCTCTTAAACATGGTGCTAGTTTCGGCCCAAGACTTTATAATAAAATTACAAACCATTTTCCAAATTTGAAATGTTTTAAAATTGAAGCTTTTAAAAAAGAACTTTATAAAATTATTCATGATATATAATATTAACACATATTTTTTTACCTTTTATTTCTGTCGACTATATTCATGTTTTTATTGAATATCACTGGCTTCTGTTTGTTTGTCAATTTATATTAAACTAGTGGCTTGTGCAGCAAATGCTGCTGCAAACTAAGTTCGTTAGACGTTCAAATAAAAAAATTTCAGAGTTATTTTCAATGGCGAATACTTGTCTTTTTGATAGATATTTGCTTCCATAATAATGAAACATACTCCTCTGAATGCATTTTTTATGCCTAATACTTTTTCTTGAACCTATCCAACTTCAGTTTTTAAGTTTCAACGCGAAAACGCAAGTATCAATGTCAGGACGATAGCAGTAGCTATTTCAGGTCATTGTGGATTGTAGGCAAAAGTTAAAAAAAATGTCAGGTTTGCTAAGCTTTCGAACAATAGCATTTTCGTATAGCTGCTGCATGTAGAACTTGAAATGTAGAGCGTAAAATCATTTTATCCTACTAAGAGATCTTGCTGAAATGGTCTGGAGACTACAAAATTTTCTAGGCCTCTTATTTTATCAGTAAGTAATACCTTTTGATCTTTCCTTAGGAACTGTAATTTTTGCGCTCTCTCGAGCCAATACTGAAGACAATGACACATATCAATATCTACACTACACGCCATTAAGTATATGAAAAAGACCCAACCCCACTGGGTTAATAAGTATAAAAATATTTCATTTTTAATAACAATATTATTATCTTACTTAAGTTTTGTAGTTATATATAGCAGTCACTCAGTAAATTATAGAAATGAAGATCTAAATTAAGATATTCTCTACATTTACTTACATAACCTCAAAACGTTTCACTTTCATGTCATCAATATAGCATCAATATTATGTACAATTAATGAAAAAATAGACGCATAATGATATTAACTGTAATAATATTTAATTTCTACTGGTAATAATGTCATAAAACCACCTCAAGTTTCGTAGATTTGAATATCCAATAAACAGCTGTGGTCAGAAAATTATACACTGCAGAATCAGTTTTTAATAACAAATTGAATTGAGCTCTAAATATGTCGGCAATCCTGCAGGTCATGGCCTTCGTGTAATAGCCCATTGTTAATTGTAGTGTGTGTTTTGTTCTGAAATTCAATCAAGTCGGCCGTGATTCGATCAAATTAGTTCTCAAAACTGACAACAGATGGATTTTGGAAAATAGGTAAATTATGTAAGAAAATTGACACTTCATTAAAAACTACTACTTTTCCGAAAAACTTTGGACGCCAGGCATGAAAATGAGGGGTCACTCATTAAAATCCGTTCAGCCGTTTTCCCGTAATTTCCATTACCAGTTCAAATTATATATATAGATGTTTTTTTCTCTCTTTTTCTCTTTCTTTTTTTTTTTTTTTTTTTTTTGCTCTTGTGTGTTATTTATTGGTTTGAATTAAGTTACTTACTGTATTTAGTAAACTATCCTTGTAAATTCTATGTTATATTACTGGCTAAGACCACACCATACACGAGCTCTTATGGTAGCGACTAGAAACATTTTTGTTTCATAAATTTAATTTATACTCACTAGCTACCTAGCTAGTTAAATAAACAAATAAAATAGCTTCAGATTAAACCTCCTGCGCATGCGTCAACAGTTCATAATTCCCAGTTGCTGCTCGTAATCGAGAACCAATTTCACTCGTTACAAACGAGTTCTAAAGTACGTTGGAATAGGTAACTGGAAATTCAGAATCGATTCGTAATCAGTTCTAGTCTTGTTGGAACGCACATTGAGCCACTGCGCATGAACAGGCAGTTCAGAATCGATTCTGAATCATGCTGGAACAAACCTAACATCTACGGCAGGCATCGCAAAATGTCACAAATTCATGACGCAATTTAAATACTACCCGCTACACATAAAGTGAAGACAGGGGTGGGGAGCATCGGTCGCAGTAAGTTAGACCGGTTTGTGATCGTCACTACCTTCCGTGTTCATAACAAAGAAATAACAAGACAAAGAAGAAATGATTTTTTTTAGGATAATATTATTTTCATTTGTATTGTTTAATCTTTTTATTACAATATTTCCATTAGGTAAGACCTCATTATTAGGGTTTGCCTCATAAGCAGCCACTGCCAAATGTGCATGAAGATTGTTAAGCGTGTCATTCTTTTTTATTTTAATATGTTGATTTTGAAAAATCGATACCGGTATTAGGAAAAACATATTTTCAGGTTTCAGACTTTCAACGGTAATAAGTTTGATTATACTTTGGTATTATGAACATTGTCTATTCTTTCCCATGCTTCGGAACTATTTAGCCCGTATAGGTTCCAACAGCAGGATCGTAATTTCCAATATCTTAAGGGTCTTCTATTCTGTTGGGTGCGTTATATCCGACTATCCCAGGCAACTGGATGATTCACACACTGCTACAAACGAGATACAAATCAAACATATGACAAAGTTATATTCTTCACTTATTATACTGTTATTCATTTGATTAAAAAATTTTTTTCGAAGAACTGAACTCGTTGTACAGTAGTGGCAGTTGTAGCTGATTTCAGAGCTGTATTCACAGTGACAGCACGATAAACTGCTAACTAAGACTTTCGTGGTTCGAATCCTGCCTGGAAAGGAAACTTTTTTTTTTTTTGTTTCTTATTCAAATTTATTCCCAATACTTTTCGATTGCAGCGATATTTTACTACTTAATTAACTTATTATTCCCATAACATGAATTTTACCAGCTTATTTTCTAATGGCTTTCGAAAAGGGCTACGTCAGCAGTCGAAACTACAACAATTTCAATAGATTACTCGCTATCTTGTGAATGCGGGCGTGGCATGCGCAGTGGCTCATATCGAGGACTTTGATTATTCCCTCGGTCCGGTTTTTTTTTGCCACTACTGTACATTGTACTTAGTAAAAGATTTCCGTCTTACGTTTTCCTGTAAATTATGACCTCTTTTCAGGTACTATTTTCTTCAAAAATATTTAAGTTCCTTCAATGAAATAGCCATCTCCACAGGCTTACAGGTGACAGATATTCAATCAGTCCGTTTATTTCCTGAAACTATGGAAGTATCTCACATAATGCTATATGTTAATATTATTCTCCATCTTTCTCTGTAGTTATTATTAGAATAAAATAAACTATAAATCCAAGTACGAGCAGTGTCTGTAAGAACTCATGCGTCTTCCTCTACAGAAGATCCTTCGATTCCATTATTCACTCTCAGGACTGCCCTCTCACTTACGCACCGAAACTGTAACTGGGTAGATTACAGTGTCTGATCGATGGAGGTGAGTCCAACTCTCTACCTTCAAGAAGCTTATATCTTACTCCAAATTTTATAGACTACTGAGCCTTTCAATAGCATCTCTTTGAAACAGGGAGACTGATTATCCACAACATTATTTAATCTGGTAATAAATCAGGCAATCGAAAAAATAGACCAAAAAGGCACTATCTTCCTCAAGTCAAGCCAAATATGTGCATACGCAGATGATATTACCATTATCACTAGGAACCTGGCAACCCTTAAACGATTAACTACAGAACTTTCTAATGCAGCTCAACCAATGGGATTAATGATTAATCAAGAGAAAACTAAGTATATGGTAATGCCTACCGCCAAACCTAGAAACATTCCTCAAAACATATCAGTAGGAGATATGACGTTTGAAGCAGTTAAACAATTTAAATACTTGGGCGCCATAATCGATTACAACTGCGATATGAGCGTAAGTGTTAAGGACAGAATACTGGCAGGCAATAGAGCATACTTTGCAAATGTTAAATTGCTTAGTAGTCGGCTAATTACGAGAACAACCTAACTAAACATATACCACACTTTAGTTCGACCAGTAATAACATATGGACCTGAGACATGGACACTAACTAAAGTAGAAGAAGATCTCCTACGGTGTTTCGAGAGAAAAATTCTAAGAAGAATATGCGGACCAGTATATGAAAACAACGAATGGCGGATACGTTATAATGAAGAAATCAAACAACTGATTGGGGGACAAGATATTGTCAAATTTATAAAATCCCAGAGGTTGAGATGGCTGGGACACATACAGAGAATGGACGAAAACAGAATTCCCAAGAGAATACTACAAGGGAAAGTCCACAACAGAAGAAGGAAAGGAAGACCAAGAAGAGATGGCTGGATGGGGCCATCAGGGACCTAGAAATAATGGGAGTAAGTGGTTGGAGATAGAAGACTGAAGATAGGACGGAATGGAGGACTGTTGTACGAGCGGCCAAAACCCACCCAGGGTTGTAGTGCCAGTTGATGATGATGATGATGATGATGATGATGATGATGATGATGATGATGATGATGATGATGATGATGATGACTGAGCCTTTCTGTTACAGACCATGTCTCTGGTAGTCAACTAAGTAAAAAGAAAAGAAACAACATCATTTCCACAACTACTTTCTAATGTGTTTTGGTTTAAGTTGCCATGGCAACTTACCATGACTTCAAATTTCACTATCGCTTCATCAGCCAGTACACCTCAAACCGGCAATGTTACAAATACTGGGGTTTAACGAGATGCTTGTTTGACACCCCTGTTGCGTAGTATAACTTTGCTTCCTCCCATCCCACCTCAATTTCCATCACCTTTACACCGAGCCATGAAGCTCTCATAGCTAATACGCAAGGCGATACACAGTAATAATTATAAATTTATGAGCTTGAAGAAAATTATAACACGATATTAATTTTGTATCCAAACAGTTCATAACAAAACAAAACAAGCAAGTGTCTGTTCTTTTGTGATATTTTCCATAAGAAGACAGCTTGAAGGGAAAGTTTCTTTTATTAATTTAATCGCACTCTCGTTTTCCCTTCCTCGCGTTCGCTCGCATTTTCACGTCCCGTCCTCCATCCTACTTTCCCTTAATTTTCCACACGGCTGTCGTTTCTCATCAGACATATCCATGATACGAATCCGTTTTTAACCATTTTTCACGCTCTCTCCCCCATCATAATAATGCAACAGGCCTTGAAGTAATGCAGCGAGCATCTCTGTGAGGGATGGAAGCAAGATAGTCTAACACTTCAGCAGATTTATACAAAAAAAAATTGATATATGGCTTGGTTGGATAGAAGGACTAAGATCTTTACCCGGAAGTATGTACCACTTCCATCAACAGGGTCGAATCGACCAAGCCCTCAGCGGTCGTGTTGTTTGGATTTGTAGGGCCGTATTCATAGAAATTCTTAGCGCGGGCTTCCGGTGAATGATCAGCGAACTAACGTTTTTCGTATTCATAAACCCGTGTTAGCGATATGAATTGATGTGAATCCTGTACAAGTAACCAGCCGATAGCCGGGGCTAGTTGAGCACGCTCGTAGCGCAGGCTAGCGAAATGTCTATGAATAGCACCCGTAGAGTGTAACGAAACCCAATTGCCTATATAGGTGGCACTTTCCAAGATTTTCAGTCATAAACGCAGACACTTGAACCAAATCTAATGACATAAAGATACTAATGATAATAATCACAATAATAATAAAATGTGAAAGGTTCCTAATACAAATAGAAACATACATACGGTATGACTTTGAGTCAATTACAATATCAACAAAAATATGGAAAGACAACAGTACTTCGGAATCAATCTATAGAATCGTGGCACCTAATAATTCTAATCAGAAGAGGGATGTGCCTAATTATAGGTGCAATACCATCACAGAGAAACATTACTCTTTCATCGAATGATGACGCAGAATATCTGCATGGAAATATCATATGTACTTCGGTACATTAAAATAATATATATGATATGCGTAAATCACTTCGTGATTTAAGACGGCGCTTATTCCGTCGGATCCCGGCCAACTGGTCACTCATAACGAGTGCACCTCCGCACATGTGTGGACTTCGGCCCTACGTTCATAGACATCTATGACGTAGTGCAGAGGGCGGCCACTAGAGGGAACCCAAGAGTTGGAGCTTAATCTGAGACGATTCTGTCCGACGCCGGGGTGGTATCCGGTGTGGCTTAGTGGATAAAGCATCAGCACATAGAGCTGAAAACTCGGGTTCAAATCCCGGCGCCGGAGAGAGTTTTCCTCCGTTCCATTACTCTTTCATCGTATTATACGAGAGGCTAAAAATATTTTCAAATATAAGGGTTTTTATGGCTGAATTGCAACACATGTACGAGAATATCAAAGCAGTAATAAATTATAGTCTGTGGAGGAACTTCCGGGCTTATACCGGCTTGTCTTGGTGTTAGTGGCTGACGTTTCGGCCGCTGTGTTGTGGTCATCCTCAGAGTAGTGGATAAGGAAATAGTGTGTGTGAGCTTGTACAATATAGGAGTCTCAATGGGAGAGGACTTCCAATGATAGGTCGTAGGTTCTCCTTCTGACATGTGATTGGTTCTTCGTTGTCCAATCAGGTTGAGGTCTGCATGGAGGGGAGTATTCATATTAAAGACTGGCCCTAATAAGGCCCGAAAGAAAACGGGAGTCCGTGTGGGGTGACCTTGATTCCGTGTCCGTTGTCCGGATAAAAAGATGCCGCGTACATGTGGAGATTATAAATTACACCACTAATCATTGACTGAAATAAGATTATATCATATCCGTTACAAAATTAACTAAAAGATGTCTCCGGAAAACACTGCATCAGAGAATTGTAGCAGAAGAAATCAACTGCAAAACAGTGTACGTTCTCATTGCCTATACTGGATAATCTGAAAATGGATTTAAGTTCAAGAGCTATGCGTTCGGAAACCGGAAGCGTAAAGTATGCTCTATTCTAGGTTTATGAGAATAGAACTCCCCTTTACGCGTATGAAGAAAAAAAAAATCTAATATCTATCTACGAATTATTATTATTATTATTATTATTATTATTATTATTATTATTATTATTATTAATCCATTAAGGGGACGCGCTACTGAGTTTTAGTAAATTTTGGTCGTTTTCTTCATTTTTTTAATATAGTGCCAAAGAATTTATGGTTTATTGAAAAATATTGTAGTCAAGATTTCATCGCGATATCTTTATTATACGAAATCCAGTTTTCTCAAACAATAGTTAATATACTATTCACAATGCACATTATAAACTTTAAAGTGATTTTACCTCAAATTATACTTTTTATATTTTAACTTACTAGAAATAACATATATTCTGAATGGCTTAGAGTAATAATTAAACTTGCACACATATTCACAAGAAGCCTGTATATGAAATGCTGCATTCATTTAACATTATGATGTTGAGTACACAGCGGAAAAAAAGTCAAATAAAATTCATGTTTACAGTTTACAAGTACTGTACGCATAGACTATGGCATGAGGTGTGCACGCATCCCAAGTAGGTACAACACGGTACCGTCCGCAGAGAGCACCAAGCGAACACCGAAAACAACTGCCACTCTGCGTTCTCAGTCAGTCCTCGTCCGTAGGGTGAACAAAGAATATTGAGATACGTAAACATATTCGTCATTTGTGTTCAGTGAAGTGTTCATAATGCCGAAGACAGATGTTAAAAATATAGGGTGTATTCTTTAATACAAGAATATGGTGTCCACATTTTAGTACTGATACTGGTGAAACAATTAAGTGTCGGTTATGTATGTGTGCATTAAAAAAGATAGCAAAATAACCGTTAGAACATCACTGTAATACACAGAAACACATGAAAAATGTTGCTAGTATGTTAGAAGAAAATAAGGATTCAAGTTCAAATTCCGCCTCAAATATGAAATATGAATTTTGCCAGGATTTGTGTCAAATGATGATAAGTTGCAATATTCCATTCAAAACGTTGAACAATCCTCACTTTAAAGGGTTTATAGAAAAGTACACAAAATATGCCATTACAATAGTTATATCAACGTAGAACCAATATTCAGTGATTATTCCGTGTGTCAATTTACATTTCCCCCGGCCTATACCTCTAGTGTACCTACTGTGCTTACGTAAACAACAACCCTTTGACGAGAAATTAGTCGCGTTGTAGTTACCTTCACATCCGAATGACTTTTTTCCGCTGTCTAATGATGAGTGTTAAGAAGCTGTGAGTTTTATGTCGGTCAGTGAAATTCAAAGGTAAAAAGAAAAAATCAAATCTTCAAAGTAATTTCTTTACTAATGAAGTATATTGACCAGGAAAAAACTAATACACCAGTCCATTACATGGGGGATAGGTAGTCTTACCTTCATTTTAAACTTTTAGGAAATTATCTTTAGGCCTATGCGAGAGCCACATAAATGTTTACTGAAAAAGAAATTAATTTTAAATTAAAAAAAATTCTCGGCATATTATTCTATATATAAATGTAAGACAATAAAATTGTACATATGTAATTTAGCAATATTTAGGCTAATTGATGAAAAATGTTCAGATATTATTAAAATTGTAGAAATTTAAAAAATTCAGTAGCGTGTCGCTTAAGACATTGTGCTGCTAAACATGTTTTTTTTTTTTTTCAGATTATTAACGAACACTAGATATTCACAGACAGATGGACACCTTCCTCGTGTGTTCAGCATGCCTCAAGGCCACTGCTTAAGACAAACACAGGAGATACGCATTCAGTCCCTGCGGAGTAAAATACAGCTCCACATTCTTGCCGAAAAATGTTTTCGATGAATTTCCAGTCGGAAACGCTACCACTTGCGCTATAAAGAGAACAAAACTGAAACAGCAGGTTTTCATTCATTTCCTAGTTGTTCAGATCTGAAACTTTGGACATAGTAAGCAACTGAAGAGGAATATAGCCATTCCTAAGCTTCGAGGGCATCAGCCACACCCAATAGAATTTCGTTTCTCTTCATCATTACAATACAGTCAGCCATTCAGAGGACGCATTTCTTTTCCTCAGCAGACTTTGGTGAAAAGAGGTATTAAAACTCCGTTGAAACGGTAATGTTATAGCTGGTCTAACGTTTTGGGGACGGGATTTCTAATCCTTTTACTGAATAAAAAAGGATACAAAATCATTTTCTTCCTTTAACTTCTTCTACCCAACCCTTCCATACCATCTGGTCTCTCATCATCCCTTTTTCATCTAATTTTAAACACAAGACGCAATCAGTAGAAATGACGCAAATTCGCCATAGAACTCCATTATTGAAGAAACGAACCCATTCCTCAACCAGCTCGTGACATCAGCGCTCTCTCTCTCTCTCTCTCTCCTCCCTCCCTTTCCTTCCTCGCCCTTTGTACCTTTTGGCCTAACTTCTCACCCCTTTCCCACCGCACCCTGACAAAGTTTCATTAATTTGAGGTGAGGTGTTTCAACTGAGCAGGCGTCCGTATTCGTAACCATGGCAACTACAAGCGTTGGAATTACACCGCTATTTAATATCACACAGAAATATCGCGCAATACTTTCTCACAGCTCGAAGGTATTCTGCGGTCTTCAAGTCATCATCGAACATTGTTACGGTGATTAGTGTTTGGAAAGTTGGAATCAAACAAAACCATCTCAGGGAACATTAAACCAACTTAAGTGATTGGCAAAGAACAACTTTAAACAGTTATACGCGTTGCTTCGGAGTTAGAGAACTCTCAGCTTCATTACACTTCTCAATTAACCGCACCCACCAACTTACAGAACAATCATCCACTCATCCCTCCCTTCACTTACTCAAGCAGCTATCCATGCACTCACCCCTGCATCAACTCATCCATCTTCATTCCTTTCATCCATCAACTCACGCATTCATTTTACATTATGCAACTACTTACGTTTATTCATCCACCCATGTTACATCCAGTCACCTAATCATCCTCCCAACCATCCATCCACTCTCCCATCCACCCAATTATTCATCCGTCCATCTCCCATTTTCCCACACATCCATCCCAAATATACTCCATTCGCCTTACAACCATGTACTCTTCCAACCATTCATTTTATATCCATGCATTCATTGACCCTTCCATCCAATCACTCATCTTAAATTCACCCAACCATTCTCCCATCCATTCATGCACCATCTCTCCGTCCTCCCACCCATAATCCACTATGTAAGCACATATCTATCCACTCATACATCTAAATATTTATGCATCCAATCAAACACCTGTATATTCATCTATCCCTCCAACATCCATCCACACATTATCTATCGATTTATCGATCCAACTATGAACTTATCTATTAATGTACCATGGTTTATTTAACTTGGTGACGTTGCCAAAGACAAAGAATGTTAAACATTAACATTTAAGGTGACATCAAAAAAGTGTCTTACAAAAATTCTACAATAAACTGAAATTTACAGTAGATAATATATATTTTTTTAAAGTAGGTTATTTTACGACGCTTTATCAACAGCTTTGGTTATTTAGCGTCTGAATGAGATGAAGGTGATAATGCCGGTGAAATGAGTCCGGGGTCCAACACCGAAAGTTACCCAGCATTTGCTCATATTGGGTTGAGGGAAAACCCCGGAAAAAACCTCAACCAGGTAACTTGTCCCGACCGGGAATCGAACCCGGGCCACCTGGTTTCGCGGCTAGACGTGCTAACCGTTACTCCACAGGCGTAGACTAGATAATATTTCACAATAATGAAAACTTGCAGTAAAATAAAAAAAATCAGGTAAAAAAATAGAATGAGAAAATTCAACTGTAATTTGAATTGAAATACAAGTGTCGCCGTAAAATTGGCAGAGAACCCTTCAAAGCTATCATAGAAATTTCCTTAACTGTTGTTGTTGGGACTTCAAATTTATGACAGAAGGACACCAATTGTTTTGTTATGGTCCCTCTAGTGCCCACCATTAATCCGATGACTTCTATATCCCTGAGTTCATATGATGTTTTGTAATAAGGGATATTTGGTTCATAAATTGTACTTTTCGCTAGATTAACCTCCTTGGGTTGATTCTGATTCGTCTCGAATTTGATGGTCGGATCCAGAATATAACCTTTTGTCCCTCGAGGCTTAAATGTTATATCAATATGCCCATGAATTCCGGTATCCGCTATTCCATGGACTTCTTCAGAGCTAGTGTAGCCATTGGACTTAAGGCATGTTGCGATTACAGACCTGATCTTGTGATGTTTGCTGTTACGAAGAGTTCCGCCAAATGGGTATGAACCTAATACATGAGTCAAAGTTTCAACTTCACTGTGTCATCGCCTACACTTTAAACAAAAGGCCAAGAACAGGGAAGCATGGAGGGCACTCTACATGGGGGAGGACCACTCTCACCAGTACGTCTTGTGCAATGAAATTATTATTATTCCAATTACAGAGACGGTCTTTGTCACATTTCTGAATCCAATTCTGACAAGTGATCCACAGGCACCCCCGACACAGCCAGGCCTATCTCCGGACAAGTATCTGATAAGTCTCCTCCAAGCCTATTTTTATTATTGCACACGATACATGACATGAGAGAAACGAAAGTACCCAAAGAAAATCCTAACAACGTTTTCTTCGTCCACCACAAATTCCATCACGACCAAACCAGGGATCGAACCCAGGTCATCTGGATTGAATGCAGCGCACGAGTGCTGAGCCACAGACGCGGCGATAAGTGAATATCATTTTTATCCCTATTATGTGAACATTATTTGATTTTCGATTACATGACACAATTCTACTTGATTATCATTGTCAGTTATCGAATCGTTTTTCTAATCTTCTACTGCAATCACCGTATCAGAGACTTCTCATCATTTCCATGATCATTTTCTACCTTTAACACTCCTATTCCTTTTACATCTAAGCCCAAGCTACCTTCTTCGGAGCTATCGACGTAGCTATGGTAATAGCACAGTCTGTCTCTAGTATATGCAGTCACGAAGCTCAATACGTAGTAAATATGCATCCATAGATAGTTGCTAACCACTAAGATCGCTACTATCGCCTCATTATAGACAATGCGAAATAGTACTGGCACAATATATTGTTCCTAGTACCCTCACAACTCAAGCTTCGTGACTGTATATACTATACTGTGGTAATAGCGCGTTTGCTTCCTGATCCGAAACTGCTTTCTGGTGTAGGTTCGAATCCCGTTTGAGTTGAGCTTTTTCCGAAATTTTCTTAAACTGTAGAACGAATATGAGGTAGTACCATGGCAAACCTCGAACTCGTCTCACTATCACCAATTATATCGACGCTAGACAAACACTCAGTGTAATCAAATAACTAATTTAAAAACTTCCTCAGTTTGCTTCGTTTGAGAGTGTCACAGTCCACCTCCTGAGAGTATTGTGAGTGATAATATTTTAGACTATGTCGGTTAGATATTAACAGCAAATTTATATCTGGCTGGGTTGCTTATTTACTTACCTACGGCTGGCACATTGTGCATTGTCGTTGTACATTTTAGTACTTGTAGTTTGTAAATTATTGTTGTTTGTAATAGCACAGTCTAGTATATACAGTCACGAAGCTTGAGTTGTGAGGGTGCTAGGAACAATAAACTGTACCGGTACTATTTCGCATTGTCTGTAATGAGGCGATATTAGCGAACCTAGTGGTTAGCAACTATCTATGGATGCATATTTACTATGTATTGAGCTTCGTGACTGAATATACTAGACTGTGGTAATAGCTATGTTGTACGTTGCATATTATAACTATTATTAAAATTCTGTGCGCTATGTTGATTTAGATTAATTCATTTGTTACCTTTCAAATTCTTGTTTAATTTAGCCTACTATCTATTAATTGAAAACAGAAAACATTTATTAATTTTGCTGTGCGTTAACCTTCTCCACAGTACTGGTGTAATTTCATTTAATCAGTTTGAGAAATTCGACGTTCGTGATTTTCGTCCGAAAGCGATTAAAAGATCATTCAACCTCGCCACACGACTCATTATTATCACTATCATTATCATCATCGTGATCACTATTATTATTATTATTATTATTATTATAATTACTATTATTATTATTGTCCCGCGCCATGGCGTCGTGGTCTACAGCATCTTGCCTAAGACTCGCGTTACGGAATGTGCGCTGGTTCGAGTCCTCATGGGGGAAGAAATTTTCTCATGAAATTTCGACCAGTGTATGGGACCGGTGCCCACCCAGCATCGTGATGCACTTGGGGAGCTACGATAGGTAGCGAAATCCGGTTGTGAATGCCAGCTATAATGGCTGGGGGGATCATCGTGCTAACCACACGATACCTCCATTCTGGTTGGATGATCGTCCACCTCTGCTTCGGCATGTGGACGTAAGGCCAGCAGCCGGCTGGTCGGTCATGGTCCTTCATGGGCTGTCGTGCTCGGATTATTAATTATTATTATTATTATTATTATTATTATTATTATTATTATTATTATTATTACTTCTGTTACTACTCCCGCTTGCTCAACACACTTTTTTAAAATCCCACCTAAACAAAATTTAAATGAATTACTACTGAAGAATAAATAGTTAATGATAGTTTTAAATTAGAGGATTGTTAACGAAGGTAAATACTGTGGCACGAGAGAGATGAGAGGTAAATACTGTGGTACGAGAGAGATGCAAAAGTTTGTATTTAAGCATATAAGACTGAGTTTTGATGCCAATTATCGGGTATTCAAATGTATTAATTAACATAAAGTTCCGCATTTGTCGGTATTTCACTGGAACAGCGACATCGTCAATATCAATTAAAAACTTCCGAACCTTTGGGCAATTTTGTAACCCATGTGTTTGTATATAAACTGTGGTATCGAAATTCGAAATAACTAACTCGCATGCATCACACAAGTGTATAATGAATCGGAATAGCTTTTCCAATTTGTTTCTATTGGCCCATACAGATGTGCAGCAGTACAAGGGAATGCAGACAGAGAGCGTATATGTTTGCCATTATACACTCACTATCAAAAGGCGTCCATTTTGCAATCAGACATGTTGCAGTTTTTTTTAACTACCGAGTTTTTTTTTTTTTTTTTTTTCCAATCTCGACTAATAGAAATTCTCATCTCATTCACGTTTATTTTCATCTTCAAAAATATACACGTATACGGCTTTGTTTCATTAAATAGGAACAAAACAAACAAAGTACTCAAAAGATGGAATAATAATTCTTCTCGGTTTCTCAAACAGGTGAGTTTGATAGTTGCTTCCAAGCTTTCAATGACTAGCTCTGCCATCCCTGAAGAAGATGGTAGAAGTAATCATCGAAAGTTTGGAAGCAACTATTCAACTCACCTGGCTCAGAATCCGAAAAGAATTATTCCATATTATTCAACGCCGGGAAAGCCTGAAGTCCTACATTACTCAAAAGTTGTTACCAAATATAATATACTCTAAGTAGAGCGCTTCAAATAGCTTCGCATATCCCTTCAAACTAAAAAGAAGACGATATAGGCTATAGACTATGCTTCCTTACACAATTCACGATTTCACGCGTTCTACAATTCAATTGTCATCTGCGTAGCTCAGGTGATTTACGCGCTTGCCTGCTGATACAGAGCTGCGGTCTAGCGTGGATTCGATGCCCGCTTGGGCTGATTACCTGATTTATTTTCTTCCGAGCTTTTACCCAACTGTAAGGCGAAAGTCAGGTAATTTCATGGAGAACGCTTGGAACCATTTCGCCATATAACATCTCGCTGACAGCAATTTCATCGACTCTAAACAACCTAGTTGGTACAGAGTCTTTAAATAACCTTTATCTTGTGATAATGTTATCGTAGTTTGATTTCTCAATTACTACTCAAGACATACGTGCATAAATTAGACAATTTAATAAGCACCAAAATAAAAAATTAACTTTCATTATGTGGATTATACACAAATTGCATTCAATATAATTAAAAATTCAAAGATAAGATTTCATTATAAATTATAATGTTTCAGTTAACATAATATGTAATTAATTTCTTTTTACAAAATTTACATATAAAATAGCCTATGTAGGCCTACCATACATCGCAAACATTAGTAATACTTTGTGTTATGCAAATCGGTACTTAAAAGTGTCACTAATGTTAGAATAGGCTATATTAAACCTAACTTCGGTTGACTCTCGAGTAACGATTTGTTTATGACAAGGAATGCTAATCCAATAACTACGAAGCGTTTTTCACAAAGCTAGGCTAAACCTGGAGGCCATCGGAGGTTGTTAAAAGAATTCACAAGCAGTGGAAAGAATTTTGCACTTAATTAATTTATAAAATTTAGGAGTGGGGGGGGGGGTTACTGGGCAGCTCATTTCATTAACAGAAAAATAATCACACTGAAATAATGATATTTTGTGGAAATTCCAGCGAAACGGCATTCTAATGCACAAAATGAGGCTGCCATTTTGAATTACTAATTGTCCTTAAACGTTTCAGTTTGAAGTTGTAGATATGATAAAATATTGTGTTTTATTTACATTTATCTGTATTCCAGTGCCTTTGAGAGAGTTAGCTGCTATGTAATTTTTTTTAATTATCATTTTCTTCTGATATGGCTAAATCATTAGTCTAAACCTATAGCGCTATAAGACTTCTGTTTTTGTACCTATGTGTACGTGTATTTATTTATTCACACTGCAAATGGGTAAACAGGCTACCCGGTGGAAATGGTAACTAATTAATACACTCAATAATAATAATAATAATAATAATAATAATAATAACAATAATATAATAATAATAATAATAATAATAATAACGAGCATCCTAAATTAAATGAAGCACGATCACTTAAAATAACATTTAAAGTAAGTAATTTGTATCTTAGTCTTAAGTTTGAACTTAAACTCACGAGTGTATAAGATATTATGTTCATACGTGCACAAGTAACTTTCAGCACTACATTCATTTCACTCTCATCTCGCTCACAGCACTGGAACTATGATACATTTCACTGACACTATCCTGATTTCACTAATACTTCAAAAACATTTCACTGTTCAAATACTTTGCACAACCATTACAAACTGTAACACTTCACTGACAACACAACACACATTTAGTCTTCTTATTTGACGTTCAATTTTTCTTCCATTACAATACTAAAAGAGTTGGTGACAAAAAGAATCTCCTTGTTTGACTCAGGAATGAGCATTAAAACTGTCTGAAACAACATTTTTCCACCCTCAAGACTTTAGCTAAAGGAGTTTATTACTCACTACGCTAAATGCACAGAGAGTGAGATTAAGTATAAAAAGAGGTAATTTAAAATGTGCAATTATTATTAAACGTTTTTACTTGTTCCATGTACTTGCATTTTTTACTACTTTTTCTTTTAGTTGGTTATGCAGTGACGCTGTATCAACAAGTAGGTTATTTAGCGTTAATGGAATTGATGATAACGAAGTAGTATTTGGAGGCATGAGACCAAGGATCGCCATACGATTATCTGACATTCGCCTTACAGTTCGGAGAAACCCAAGGCAGTAATCAGCCCAAGCGGGAATCGAAGCCACGTTCAAGCGTAACTCCGGATCAGTAGACAAACATGCCTGCCGCCTGAACTACACCAGTAGCTCGCTTTTACTTATCCTCTTTACTTATCCTTTTATTTATCGCAGTTGGTTGATGGGGAAATGATTTTTTTATTAGTAATCTCGAGCATGAGATGTAGAAGATTATCAAATGCGGATTTTAGATTATTTGGTAACGTTTCCTGTGACTTACAATTGATAGTTGTACTTCAGTATTTTGTATTTAAGGGGTTAGGTACAGCTTACACCAGTTAAATGTTTGAAATATTCAAGATTTTTTCCCTTCATTACTGCATCTTGTGCAACAATGAAAATTGGTATGTGTCACTGTCCTTCTGTTACATGAAAAAAATAATTTTACGATTTAAAAAAAATTATTTATATTTTTTTAAAGATTAAAAATGGTGGCAGTTCACTGTGCAGTGATAAAGCGTTTCCCTCATAACTCATAAACTTGTTAACTTTTTCTCTTTCTTTTATTTTATTACTGAAACTCATATTTACAATACCATGCTCTTTCAACTACATTCCTTAATAAATAATATTTTTTTTTATTCTGTGTTACAAGAAAATACTAACATTTGACCATTTTTAAAATGAATTTATTTTTTATCAGACAATCTATCAAAGGTAGAGGAGTGATCTTGCACCATATTGTAGATATAGCATGCATAAATACACACAAAAAATTTCATCACAGAATGTTGGATAGTTTTTGAGTTATATGGGGAACGTTTCATCAATGCACAGTGAACTGAATTTTGAAAAAAAAAAAAAAAAAAAAAAAGTATTTTTATGGTAAAATATTTTTTTTCATATAGCAGAAGAACAGTGTTTTACAGTACAGATACCAATATTTATTATTGCACAAGATAAAGTAATGGAGGAAAAAAGAAGTCAGATATTTCAAAAATTTTACTGCTGTAAGCTGTACCTAACCCCTTAAGTTCTTTTGCATTATCTACTCATGTATGACTTATAAAGGGAAGACCTCGATCTGATGACTATAGGAAGTTACCCCTTAAGATATTTTCAGCTGTTCTTCGTATAGCTTATCTTCACTCAAGAATTGTACATGGGTCTAATGAATCTGTAGTCTGACATGCTACCACTTAAGTCTCAACGAAAGGCTTTTCCTCGATTTATCAGTAGGTGCTTATCAAACATAATTTTCAAGAAAAGCCAAATTAATATTATCGTACTGCTGTATACGCAACAAAAAATTTGTAACAAGTTCGGTATGACATTGCATCCCGCGTTATGACTTACTTTATACGAGCATGTCCATTACGTAAATTGTGTATATTGTTATTACATACCGCCCTTTATCATAGTGCTACCCACCCCGACATACAAACCACCAGACAGTGGTTTACTCAACAACCCTTATACGAGACGCACAATTTCCGGTGAGACCACAGAATCCATGCCGCTATCCATATACAGCAAACTGTGGTTTGCAGACCAAATCCAGCCCCCGAGACAGATTTGATTACATCGAGAGCAAATATACAGCAGTATCTCTCATGTCTAGCTTCAGCAAGTTTTCCAAGGGAACAGCTGGTTCGATATATAGGAATCAGATTATTGTTCTACTTCTATTGTGGCCGTTGCTCTGCTGAGTTTCAAAATGTAAAGTAGTTAAAATATATTTCCTAGGAAACAAGTTTTAGAAATCTGAAGGCAATAGGTGACATTTACATTAATCGTCCATGTTGTGCTGATTTCCTATAATTAAACTGGTTTAAAAAGATTAAAGGCATAATTAAAAGTGATTTACACTATCCACAAACGATTAAGGAAAACACGGAAATTTTACTTGAAGCAAGTAAACCGATAGGTTTGGAAGTAAATCCCGAAAAGACAAAGTATACGATTATGACTCGCGACCGAAATATTGTACGAAATGGAAACATAAAAATTGGAGATTTATCCTTCGAAGAGGTGGAAAAATTCAAATATCTTGGAGCAACAGTAACAAATATAAATGACACTCGGGAGGAAATTAAACGCAGAATAAATATGGGAAATGCCTGTTATTATTAGGTTGAGAAGCTTTTGTCATCTAGTCTGATATCAAAAAATTCTGAAAGTTAGAATTTATAAAACAGTTATATTACCGGTTATTCTGTATGGCTGTGAAACTTGAATTCTCACTTTGAGAGAGGAACAGAGATTAAGTTCTTAGGAAAATATTTGGGGTTAAGAGGGATGAAGTTACAGGATAATGGAGGAAGTTATACAACGCAGAAATGCACGCATTGTATTCTTCACCTGACATAATTAGGAATATTAAGTCCAGACGTTTGAAATGGGCAGGGCATGTAGCACGTATGGGCGAATCCAGAAATGCATATAAAGTGTTAGTTGGGAGACCGGAGGGGAAAAAGACTTTTGGGGAAGTCGAGACGTAGATGGGAAGATAATATTAAAATGGATTTGAGGGATGTGGGATATGATGATAAAAAGTAGATTAATCTTGCACAGGATAGGGACCGATGGCGGGCTTATGTGAGGGTGGCAGTGAACCTCCGGGTCCTTAAAAGCCATTTGTAAGTAAGTTTAAAAGACACTTAAGGGAACGTCCATGAGAAAATGTCCAAAAATGAAAATAATAAAAATATATTTTCATCTACGTATTATATATCAAATGAAAGCTTGAAATTACTATTTTTAGGCTACATATCAATTTTCTTCATTTTAAGAATGTATTGGACACTACATTATAAGAAATATGACATGGTCCAACACCTAGCAATATGATAATTCATAACATTATTTCACGTTATGTTCAGAAGTCTAATAAGTGAGGCATACATAATTTTTAGGCACCAAGTTATCCACTCTATCTTCTGTTTAAAAATATCCTTTTATGTAAGTACACTATAAGGAAAAATCAATATTTTTAATTTTGAAAATGGTTGTCTTCATGTCACACTACTGACAAAATATTTTAAAAGTTTCCGTAATAAGATTATTACTGGTGCAATTTACTGGTAATTTTAAGAAATGCTAGTTTATTGAGTGGTCCATAGGTGGTGCAAAAAGTTGTTTCGCTAACAACGTCGTTTTTTTTAATAATTGTCCAAACATTGGTCACACTACTGACGCTGCTGCTGTTTGAAGTGTATTCAGTGCTATATCAGCTGAAAAATTGCTCTATTGAGTCTACTAGCCTAATAACAAGTAGTAAATATTGTATTATATTATGTGTGCAATATTTAAGCTAAAGTACCTCAGTTTGAATCCATACTTAACATAACTTTACAAGCAACTTAGGGTATTGTAGATTAATTTAAATATTTTTACTTCATCTTTTTATTATTTTTAAAGTTTTAGAATGACTAAATTTGGAGCTGAGATATTAAGGGCATATGCAGAAAAAAAATAAGAGTGATGAAGACTACAAACGCCATAGAGCTGCCATTGATAAGCGTTATAGAGAGAAGAGAAAATCGACAGAAACTATCCAGGAACGGAATATAAGAAAATCTAAGCCTGCGATTAGGAAGCAGAAGAGTCAAAGACAAATTGAATAGCCGGCCCAGATGGCTCAAGCGGTAGGGGCACGGCATGTCTCTATCGCTTGTTCCGAAGGGTTGTGGGTTCGAGTCCCGCCTCGGGCATGGGTGTTGTGTACGTACTAGTTTAAGAGAGTGGAAAACAGAAAAAAAAAGAGAAAAACGGAAAAATAAAAAAATAAAATAAAGAATTACTCGAGGATAGTAGTGAGGCTTCACCATCTGCACTGGGAAAGGCATTCAAGAAAGTTGATAGAAATATGCCTCGGTCTCCAAGGAAGCAGAGGGCTACGGTTGTAAAATTAGCCACAAAATACGGTGTTCCATTAGAAAATAAAGTGTTAACTATTAAGAGGGAGAGACTTTCTGATGATGTAACTAATCTCATTACAGAATTCTATGTAAATGATGAGATCAGTCGTGTTGATCCAAGTCTGGAGGGTGTCTCATCACAAAGATTCATCACAACAGCACGACGACACCTTCTCTATCCAATTAGGGAAGTCCATAATCTTTTCTGCAGAAATATCCAAACAAGAAAGTTGGTCGTATCAAGTTTGCCTATTTGCGCCCTCTACATGTGAAACCATACAGGGATATGCCACATAATGTGTGTATGCCGCTATCATGAGAATTTCTCTAATCTTCATGAGAAGATTTCAGGTGTCCTGCCAGGATTTGGAGCATCCCTTAAAGACTTCATACAAATACCTGTTTGTGATCATCAAAAGAAAAATGAAGCGATGAGGAATGTTAACATTTTCTGATGGGTGTGCTGGACAACTCAAGTGCAAATATAACTTTTCAAACATTACTCTTCTCAAAGAACAGTTCAATCTGTCCAATCTGACTTGGACATTCTTTGCCACGTCACACGGCAAAGGTGCCATTGATGGTATTGGTGCTGTAGTGAAACGAAAGGTTTGGAACTTAGAGCCAGAAAGGTAACCGTGCGAGATGCTGAAACATTTGCTCGAGCCTGTAGCTCACTCAAAGTAAATGTGCTTCATGTTAAGAGTGAGGAAATAAATCCTGTGACGCAGAAACTGGGTAAAGCTTGGGAAAATACCCTACCTATTACGAAGACGCAAAAAATTCAACATATTATTGCTGTGTCAGCCTATAAGATCAAATATAAATATTTTCCGCAGAACTCCAGTGAAATGGAAGAGTATCTTCGCCCTGAAGTCCGTAAGAGGTGGAGAAAGCGTCCAGTTCATCACAAGTAAAGAAGAGTGTGTCCCTGGTTGTAAGAACACTTGTCTTGCACATCAAATAGAAAATGCAATTGGAAGTCACACTACTTACGTCACACTACTGACGCACATTATATTCTAAAATACTTTTTATAATTAAAATAGTTGTAGTTAATTAAACAAAACATTATGCAAGATACATTGAAAGACTCATATTTGTGTCACCAATCACTGTAATTAGTCCATCATTTTCAATTTTGCAGTAACATATCAAATTGTTTTCTACTACTTTACACCAGTCTAAATATTGTCACACTACTGACGTGTAAAAAAATTGAGGTAGGATTAATTAAGTTCGACTGTTGTTAACAAAATTTTGTACATGACTTTGCAAGTTCTCAAAGAGTATACCGTATGCATACATTTGGTAAATGATATTAATAAGAAATAACTTGCTAAATTTCATACAGTAATAAAAATTGTGTCACACTACTGACGGTGGACGTTCCCTTAACTTTTACTAAGTCATACTACTTTTGACCAATAAAACGGTACGGAACAACATGTTTCAACCAATCATGGCTGCTTATCCTACAATTTTTATCACCTCTCTAGCATTTCTTTATTTTTATCACCTCTCTAGTATTTGTTTCTTTCTTTATCAACATTGTAATTTCAATAATTGTACATTTAAAAGGATTCATATTTATTTCATCATCCTTTATTAAAACTTTTCTATAATTTATCTTGTTGATATTATTTACGTTATGTTATAGCTTCTTCTATACGAGTTTATGGATAGTCACGTCTCAGAGATTGTTTAATATATATTGATAATTGAAATGGAATGAAACTATTTTAATAAAAATGAAACTGAATCAACAAAGCCTTCTTGACTAGTAATCGTCCATAGAGTCCAATGAGGGCTGTATAGTTGGTACAACTGGTAACAACAGACAGCTGAACATAACACATACTGCCATCTAGTGGAATTTGTAATGATGAGATGGTACAATAATACATCTGCGTTTGTCGAAAGCGCACCATTATGCTTACGAAAAGACACTTTTTAGTGCCAATAATTTATTTTGTGTGCACAAGGTTGGAATTTTGAAGTAAGAGGGAAAGGAAGGAATCCGTGTTCTGAAATTTATCCAAGAAAAGTTTTAATTAAGGATGACGAAATGAAAAACAAACAAGAATAATTTTAAAAGGAGCAATTATTGAAAGTACAATTTTCATTAGAACGTTTTAAAGGTTGATGGTTCAGTTGATGTTATATTGGACGTGTGCGTAAAAGAAATGGAACTCGTTGATGTACATGGTGTATTCCTCAACTTATTCAGGATTTCTGAATGGTGCTCTTCATTTATTTGTAAATGGGGTTTCAGGGAAGATCTATAACTATGACCAGTGATCTTTATTAATTCTTGTTCTTGAATGCCAATGCGAGTCATATTTGAAACTGCTGTGCATCCACTGGAGTGGTTTGTAATTTTCGTTTTTTTTTACGTCCAAACCAGTGCAGTTTGAAATGTTGGCAAACAAAGAAACAAATGCTAGGATAGTGATAAAAACAAACAAATGCTAGGGAAGCGATAAAATTAAACACATGCTAGGGACGCGATAAAATTATGTGATAAGCAGCCATGATTGGTTGAAAGACGTCGTTTCGTACCGTTTTATTGGTCAAAAGTAGTATGACGTAGTAAAAGTGTAATAGTCACTGTAATACATCATAAAATGTTCTAAATAACTTGTGTTGTTGTATGAAACCTTGACATTGTTCTCCATCATTATTTTGAATTCTATTCCTTTCAGACTTCCTAAAAGTAACTTTCTTTAGTAAATAATTCAGGATGGCCCCTTATTACATAAAAATGAGTAATACTTGTAGTTTAGGAGGACCCTCGCAATATCTGACCCCAGACGACGTCAAAGACCGTCTGTGTCATGTCTAAGAACTTGATGTAGCAAAATGAACACTCGCTTCAATGGTAGGAAATTGCAGGCGCACAGAGAAGAGTCGGAGAAGGAGAGGGGACGTTTACTCGATCTCGCCAACCAAGTGTTACCACGAGCTATCAGGTTTGAAATCTGGCAAAAGAGAGAAAGACTAAATAAAAAAAAAAGAAGACGAAAGTATAAAACGCTAGGAAGCTAGTCAGTCTTGGGGATGAATTACCATGGAAACAGGGAAGTCGCTTCAAGAAGGTTGCAGTGGAGTGGAACGGAGATCAGTATCTCCTCATCTGTTTGGTCTCTCTCGCTTGTCATATATGAGATTTAGTACAGCCAGGTTAAATTTTAAGACATTCCGTCAGCGCTACTTCGAAAGAAAAATACAGATAATCGGCATATGCAGGACAGGGTCGTACATCAGGGGAAAAACAACCTGGTTCTCAACAAAGAACCTAAATTCGATCACCAGAAAATTGTTAAATCTGCCCGTTTCTCTTCTCATTTTCGTTCAATAATTACTTGTTAATCATGCTGAGCTAGCCATTGGTTTAAGCCTTGGTTTTTCTGACCCGACGCATGCGAGTTGCGAGGCCGCCTCGCACAAATCCGGACTACACGAGAGATAGTGAGTGGTTTCTATAACTGCGAGGTACGCAGACCTCGCATTTTGCAGTTACAGAAACCACTCACTATCTCTCGTGTAGTCCGGATTTGTGCAAGGCGGACCTCGCACCTTGTAACTCGAATGCGTCGGTTCAGAAAAACCAAGGCTTTAGAGAGGTCTGTGATGTATGTCTGTCTAGTGTTGATCCAAGGATATAACGCTACACTTCTCTACAACATTCTGACTGGTAAGTCAATATCAAAGTAGGATGTACAGCAGGACAAAGAACGTTGGTGTGGATTAAAAATTGTTATCTGTAGAGGTTAAAAGAAACATTAAATATGGCTGGTAGCATGTGAAGGTTGAAAAGAAGATATATTGATTGGTACCAAGACTCAATGTAGGCTACGAGGGTCATTAACTCTTTAGTTGAGTAGTCGCGTACATTAAAAGGGGTGTAAAATAAGTAGTTAGCATGAAAACTCTATGTAGGCTGAAAGGGAGCAACATTTATGCATTAGCCTGAACAATGTATGTACTGCGTTGAAAGGACATTAAATCAATAGTGTCAATATTCGTGTAAGTTGAGAGGTAAATTAAATTGTAATTCTGAATAGCTGTTGTAACTTAAAAGGAGAGTTAAACCATTAATTGGAATAGTATTTGAAGAACATAACTGACATAGGCCTATCATTACATCACTTTTAATTTCGCTAGTAAGGCCACATTACTTCCCTGATTTTCACTCATTACTCACTACATCTAGAGAAGAATAAAGAAGTGTATGTAGTGTTTGTAGACTTAGAAAAGGCTTATGACTGAGTTGATTGGAATAAACTGATGGGGATCCTGAAGAAAATAGGAGTGGATTGGAAAGAGAGAAGGCTATTCAGTAATCTTTATACGAAACAAAGAGTCAAAGTCAGAATAGGAAAAGAAATGTCAGAAAGAACTCAAATAGGGAGAGGAATACGTCGAGGATGCCCTTTATCACCTACCCCGTTCAACATCTACTTGGAGGATTTAGTGAAGAACTGTTTTCAGAACATGGAATAGTAGGAGGAATAAGAATATAGTACATAAGATTTGCTGATGATATGGCGTTGTTGGCAGATGAGGACATGATACTAATGGATATGCTATAGGAGCTAAATGACAGCTGTGAGCAGTATGGGAAGAAGATAAATGCAAATAAGACAAAGACCATGGTCATAAGAAGAAAAATAAACGAGGTAATATTGCGAATTGAAAATAAGGCAGTAGAGCAAGTGGACAGCTTCAAATACTTGGGGTGAACTACAAGCAGTGACATGAGCTGCTGTCAGGAAGTCAAAAGGAGGATAGCAATGGCCAAGGAAGCTTTTACTAGAAAAAGAAGCATCTTCTGCAGATCTCTGGAGAAAGAACTAAGGAAGAGACTAGTGAAGTGCTTTGTATGGAGTGTGGCACTATATAGGGCATAAACATGGACGATGGGACAAAGTGAAGAGAAGCGACTAGAAGCATTGAAATGTGGAATGGAGAAGTGGACAGACACAATAAGAAATTGGTTGGGTCACTGGTTGAGAAGCTGGCATAAAAATCTCTGAATTGGGCCTATCTCATTTATATGGAAAAATGATCTCGACAGCACGTTCATGAAGCAATGATTTCGACTTCACTTCTTGAAATATGATGCAGTTGGAGAAGAATGTATTAACTGAATTAAAGTCAGACAACACAGATAACCACTTAATAACAAATTTTACTGATTGCATTTTCAATAACTTTTTAGGAAAAGATGCTGCATTTTCGCCTATAATATTGGCGTGTGTTTCTCAACACACAGATCAATTTCAGTACACACACACACACACACACACACACACACACACACACACACACACACACACACTATTTGACTCCACTCTTCAACACCTTTCAACAATCAAACACAACCATATGACAGGCAGAGAAGTTCGAAATTACGCCGTGATCTAGTAGGCTCTGAAGATGGTGCGTGAAGCACTGAAACAGCTGTAAGCCGCACAAATCTTACATAATTAACACGAGTAAGTCCACTAGTTAATCAATTAATTATATTCAAGTGTTAAAAGTAGTGTATGCAAGATTCAAAATGGATTAAATAAATATAGTAGTCGAAGAAAAATGCCTATCAGTGGAAAAAAATTGTGACTGTTCAACTAACAAGTAAGTACAGAGAAAATAAAATCGCATGCTTAAAATGTCTAAACAATCATTACCTGCACCTTCTGCATCTCTTTAACGTTGTTATTTAATTTAGAACATATTGATGAATTATATTCACACAATATTTTTAACCGCATGTCTGTATTTCGCAGCCAGTCCTAAATCTAGTGAAGCGGGAAGGAAAATGTTGTGAGCTTCTGATTGAGTTCACTATGCGTTTTCGTCTTGTTTACGAGTGGGCTTCTGATTGATTTACATATGCGCTTTTGAAGATAAAAAGGTAACATGTGCACTTATGATGATCACTGCACAAAACATATCACTGAAGTCAATGTCAAATTTCGAACCCGAGACTGCGGTATAATCCAACGCTTTAGCACAGATCTGCAGAAAGAGCCTTAGAGTCACATTACTACGTACCGTACATCAGGAAGTAGATGTAATTGAATAAAAAAAAAAATGTTGAAAATCTGAATACTCCTACAGCCTAGGCCACCCCTGCGTCTTAACTCCTCTCCAGTAAATCTACAGATGGGGAAATGGCTGGAGTTTTGGGTAAACCCGAGATGATAAAGGGATCCCATCTCTCTTATAGAGCCCGTCTATGCGGTTCACAGGTTCCAATGTTACCTCCTCGACTCCTCGTCGTTTCGCTTTAACATTTCCTCAAAGTGAAGTGCACTCCAGGCAATAAAAGAAACAAGTGACTGTGGTAATGCGACTCCCATTTCTTTAAGCTATTTTGCATGACTGAATGCAGAGGGCCCCAATAACGCAACCGGTCTCCACAACTGTACGAATAAAAATAACAACTGAGAGGCATTTGTTTATGAAATTAAATTATTTTATTACTCTTGAAGCGCTCTGAAAAGCAAAACTCGTTATTAAATACACAACATATGTACGAGGTAATAGAATTACTTTCCATAATAAACAGTTAGCCTTTTAAAACGCTATGGAAATTTTAGCAATTTTGAACTGTACTTCGTGCATATTTTTTAACAATCCTATTCCAATTATACTAAATAACAGAATAAAAATTTTGCTCTGTATAGCATGCATATGGAATAAATCTGCTACCCTTTATCATGCAGCAAAAATAAAATAGAACTCCAATATCCTTAAGATTATGATTACTTGATAATATTTATCGTTGCAATTTCAGTAGAAAGGACATGGCCATAATATTTCATTCATATTTGTATCTAACAGCATCAAATTAATCGACATGGGTAAATACAATGTTCGCCCTTGAGGCTATGTGGATAGAGCGTGTGCTTCTTAAACAGTCCGAGGCCCAAATCTCGGCGTGAGCAATGGAAGAAATTTATTTTTCCGTCTATGGAACAGGGTGCTTGTTTGTTGCCTTGTGATTGTCCTGTGTTGTCTCAGGGATGGTCCTGCGTCATATTTTAAACAGTATCAATTCATAATCCTAGGAAAATATTTGGGACTAAGAGGGATGAAGTTACAGGAGAATGGAAAAAGTTACACAAAGCAGAACTGCACATATTGAGGAAACTCGGCTAATTCCGCAGTACGGGTAATTCCGCAGTAGTGCATATATGATTTTACTGCGGCTTTACAATAGCGTGAACGTAAGTTTTGACAAAGTGTCAACAGGAGGCATGTCCTCTGCAGTGCTATAGAAAAAAAAATCATGGATATTGGTCGACACCTCTGTCGGCAATACAGTGAAACATCGAAAGTTGGCTGTTTTTCGTGTTTTGCTACACAGTTGTGAAGAAAGTGAGCATTGTTACATATAAATAGTTCCTTTTATGTTACTTTCATAATGTATTTCATAATTTACCACTTAGGAATTAGCCAAGTCCTATTGCGGATTTATCCGCACTGTTGCGGAATTACCCAAGTTGTTCTTTTTCAACTGTAATGTACGTACAACTAAATATATCTGCATTTTAATAACTTAGGACTCTTTATCTCGTTTGGTAATGAAATGTTTCGTCCATGTCTACATACCTTGATAATATTTTTCATTAAATATTTTAATAAAAATATTATAGATTTACTTCTTATTATTGCGGAATTAGCCGGGTTTTTCCTTATATTCTTCACCTAACATAATTAGGAACATTGAATCCAGACGATTGAGATGGGGAGAGCATATAGCACGTATGGGTGTATACAGAAATGCATATAGTGTTAGTAGGAAGACCTGAGGGGAAAAGGACCTTTGGGGAGCCGAGGCGTAGATGGGAGGATAATATCAAAATTGATTTGAGGAATGTGGGATATTATGCTAGGGACTGGATTAATCTTGTTCAGGATAGGGATCGATGACGGGCTTATGAGAGGGTGGTAATGAACCTCCGGGTTTCTTAAAACCCATTGGTAAACAAGTATCAATTCAGCATATTTTCGCGAAAAATAAAATGAATTGAGGGGGTCAGAAGCAAAGGGGTAGAAGTGACATTCCAAAGAACATGAGTTAAGTGTATCCAGGACAAGCTAAAACATATAAAAATTTAGTAGCACATCACACACTAAAATTTAAATTAAAAATTTTACGGAACTTACGAAACCTTAAGTACATTCAACCACATTTTCTAAAAAATAACCTAAATGCACTTATACTGCTTTGCTTCTGACCCTCTCAATTATAATTTATTCTTAAATGATTCAGATTCATTCATTTCATTCATAGTTTTCTGCCCAAGGGTATTTCACTGCAAATCCAGTATACTTCAATTCTTCCTCCTAATCTCCGCATATGATTCATTAATCTTTATGTTGTCTATCATCTGATATCTTCTTCTGTCCCCAACTCTTCTGTTCACTTTTTCTTCCAGTGCATCCTTTAGTAGGCAATTTCTTCTCAGGCAGTGACCCAACCAATTCCTTTTTCGCTTCCTGATCAATCTCCACATCATTCTTTCTTCACCCACTCTTTCCAACACAGCTTCATCTCTTATTCTGTCTATCCACTTCAAACGCTCCATTCTTCTCCATGTCCAAATGCTTCTAATCGCTTCTCTTCACTTCGCTGTAATGTCTACGTTTCTCCTATACTGATTCTTATTTTAGGATAGTAAGGAACGACGAACAAATACATAGAACCAAATCGATGTTAGTGATTACATAAATTAAGAGACAGTGCATTCACTTCTCTTTCTTTTCGAAATCTTGAACTCTTCTATTCCTTCGTACCTGTCGTCTCGCTTCACTTACCTTTCTTCCCACCATAATCTGAACACACGCTCTCGTCATGAAACAATACTAACAATATCATCCCATCGCACCTCCTCATACTCATCCTCTTTCACAATAGCCCTGCCAAGACTCTGGAATTCGCTACCTGCTAGCATCAGGGACTGTCGAAATAAAATTGAATTCAAACGCAAACTTACTAGGCAGTTAGTCAGTAATTGATTTCTTGTAAATAGTTTCCATAATCTAGAAATATTTCAATATCCAGTAATTTCATCACTATACAATTTTGTTATTCTAGGTTTAATTTGTAATTCAGTAAATATAAAATATTCTTTGTTTTTCTATGACTATTACACTCTTACTACGTCATACTACTTTTGACCAATAAAACGGTACGAAAGGACGTATTTCAACCAATCATGGCTGCTTATTGCACAATTTTATCGCGTCCCTAGCATTTGTTTCTTTGTTTGCCAACATTTGAAACTGCGTTGGTCTGTACGTCAAAAATATATATAAAATTACAAACCACTCCAGTCGATGCACAGAAGTTTCAAATATGACTCGCATTGGCATTCAAGAACAAGAATTAATAAAAATCACTGATCATACCTATGCATCTTCTGAAATCCGATTTACAAATAAATGAAGAGTACCGTTCGGAAATCCTGAATAAGTTGAATATATCATGTAGGCCTAAATCAACCAGTTCCACTTCTATTACGCACACGTCCAATATAACATCAATTGAACCACCAACCACATTCAAATTTGAAAATTGTACATTCAATAATTATTCCTTTTAAAATTATTCATGTTTATTTTTTATGTCATCGTCGTTAATTAAAACTTTTCTAACACTTGTGTATATTAGGTTATGTTATAGCTTCTTCTATATGATATTATGGATAGTCACGTATCAGAGATTGTTTAATATTAAGATTTATTGAAAATTATCTGTCAAGTGACGTTGATTACTGGGATTCGGATAATTGAAGTGGAATGTTACATTTTAATAAAAATGAAACTGAATAAACAAAGCCTTCTTGATTAGTAACATTGCCATCGTGTATAATAGATCGAGAACTTCTCGACGAGAAGGCATTGCTCACTACTGCTATCTGGCATGCATCTAGCGTAATATTTGTAATGTTGAGATGGTACAATAATACATTTGAAGACAGTTGTATTTTCGTAAGTCAATTAATATTTTATTGTATTGGAGTACTTCGTTACTTCTAATCTTTATATACTTTCTTCTAATCGTGTAATAGTCAATTAAATCCCACTCGAGTTTTGATTTTCTCTAGATAAATCAAAACGTCTAGTGAGATTACTGTTGATAAATTATCTAGTTTTCATTAGTCAGGTAATCTTTTCGTACTTTGATTTTTCTTGTAATTGTAAATTTAATATTGTAATTTTATTTGTAATTGTAATTGTAAATTTAATACTAATTGCAATTTTATTCTTCATAGACGGGCAGAGAAGGTCTGACGGCCTTATCTCTACCAGGTTAAATAAATGAATACTAATATTAATTTATGCTCCTACCCTGAAGGCAATAAAATGTCATATCTATTATCAAATATATTCATAAAAATTGAGTCGTCGATTTTAACAGACATAATAATAAATTGAGATAAATAATTTATATAGTAACAGTTTCGTATTTTAACCTTCAAATAAAGTAACAAATGACTATTCTCGAATGACCCAGACAACAGGTCAATATAAATCGAGCCGCTATGTCCTTACCGATATTCGAAACAAGCTATTATCATTAGCATAATAACACAAAGAAAATCAAGTTGTAATCGAATAAAGAATCAACCCGTCAGTGGATAATTTCAATCGATTGGATAGAGAATTCATAGGCATAATTTAAACCAAACTACTAGCTATTTTGTAATCGTGAATCCAATTAAGCAAATTACACCGATCTGTTATTTTTTGTCACACGTTTATTTTAAATACGTTAATGAATAAAGATAGACATTCCAACAGGAAAAAAATAGAAAATATTATTACTACGAAATATTCTTCCATTTTTGCTGGCATACGGTTTACCGTTAATTTCAGATGGTGTCATATTACACGCATTAGCATGCAAAGGCAATTGAGATCCCTCGTTTAGTAAAATGAATGATGAGAATCTGGAGCTTAAAACAATTGTGAACCAGGAGACTATTTAATCCATTCCTCTCAATTATGCACATTCGAAATACTATTAGCTCCACCTGAAAAGAGACAGAGAGAGAGGGATTTTGGCTTCCTAGTCTATATCTGTCAAGAGCTATTTAGTTCGAAAAATCAAGAACCCGCCATATCGGTAGACAATGTGATTAAAGCAATCGAATTTTTTTTCCGATGTATGAATTATAAAATAAATTCTGGCGTGATTCGCCTTGCGGGAATTACAAACCTCAAAATGAATTTTTATTTAAAATATTTTAATTTATTCTTTTTACTTAATCGCCATACTGCTTCATTTACATTCAGAATTAGAACCGTCATCAAAGCAATTATAAACATTGGGTTATCTCTTCTCACTGCAGGCAGAAAACTGTTGAATATTGCGACACTCACTCAAGGCTAGTTGGCTTATTCTTCTGTCACTATACAGAATACAGGGCATGTATTCTTCTTCTTCTTCTTCTTCTACTTCAAGGTTAGGCTATAAGGCTGTGCCGACTCAAAGCATATCCCTCCACCTACTCATGGGGCATCCAACGGAACGTCTGCCTCTAGGTCTATATTGTAACGCCTGTTTTGATAGTCGAGATGTCTCCATTCTGTCTATATGTTGAAACCGTTTTAATTTATTGTCTGTCAATTTATTTACTAATTCATATATTTGTAATTGTTCTCTAATATCGGTATTGCGAATATGATCCCTTAAAGAGTATCCTGCTATCCTTCTTAAGAAGCGCATTTCAGCCGTTTCGATCTTCCTTTTTCCGGATTCATTTAATGTCCAGTTTTCACTTCCATATGTAGAAGTGGGACTGCCAAAACCTTATAGAATCTCATCATTCTCTCTTTCCTGGTTTTGTTACGCAAGGTTCTTTGAATTGTTCCGCACATATGTTGGAACTTTGATAATTTATTATCTAGATCTTTCTCTTTTTCATGAGATAATAAGCATCCTAAATAATTGAAACATCTTACTTGCTCTAGTGATTGTTTTGTAGGACTATTTTTGATCTAATAGGATATTTTGCCTCAAATGCCATTACTTTTGATTTGTTTGTTGAGATATGTAGATTATAATGTAGCATAATTTCTTGTAATTGAAATACTTTTCTTTAAAGTTCTTATTCAGAAGCTGCGAGGATTACTTGGTCGTCAGCAAATAAAATACAATTTAAAACAATTTGTCCTAATTTAAAATTATAACCTAGTTGTCTTTGCCATTGATTTATAGCATCGTCAATATATATGTTAAAAAGGGTTGGAGACAGTGGGTAACCTTGACGTACTCCCTGATTGATTAGTTCAGTTCTTCCATTGGTATTAGTTATACATATTGTATTGTTATGATACAAAAAAAAAAAAACACCTGGATATCTTAGCGGAAATGCATTCTTCAGTATACTATGACAATCAGTCAATGATTTCTAGCATGATGTCTGTCTATGGATATTTTCTCCTGAATTACTCGTGTTTAACAAATTTTGTTCATATATCTACAATACTGTTAACTTCGGAAAAATTCACATCAAACATAATGTTTATTACTTCAAAATCAACATGATTTTGTTACAATTAACTACAGAAATGTTATCGAAATTTTAACTAACGAAAATAAATCCTAAATATTTTCTTAATTTTCACACATTATTCGCAATCTACTTTTAACCATGTCTATTTCTGCAATTCCATTTCTCCTGCCAAAATCTTATTTACTAATAATTACATTTTTTCCGAAAACTTACGGTGACCAAATTATCTAGATTTCTAGACCACCATCCTGTCTTACAGATGGTCCAGGTTCGATACCCGACTTTTCCCACCAGTAGGCTAAGAAAATATTAAAATCTGACTCCCTAGTACAAGAATTAAAATCATAAATGAAGTTCCTTCCGAAGGAGGAGACAACGATCGCCGAGACAAATTAATTCCGTTCAACATCGCAGCTAGCTTCTATCAAAATTCACTACTGAAAAAAGATAGGATTGCATAACGCCGAGGATGAGATAATACCCGCTTGCCCTGCCCGCTAGCAGTGTTCAGAGCCCGCGTCCGCTATTGGCCAAGTTGATGGTCACTACCCTAAATTAATAGAGATTATCCACTAGGTTCCTTCATAATACGAACTGCGACAAATGAGTTGTACACAAATATTTTAGCTTTAATAAAATGTCTAACTCCTTCGAGTAATAGTTGTGGGAATTACGTTGAAAAAGCTGTAACAATGCAAAAATAAACGCAGAAAAATTTCAGTTCTTTTCTCATATTCGTTTCTCTCATTAAGATGGTGTGTTTTCAATTAATTATAAAACAGATGTGAAACTGTTTGCAAACAAAGTTATTAAAAATATAACTGAATATAACTTACTGTTAATAAATATTAATTACCATAAAGAACATTATGAATAATGTAATGAAACGAAAACAGAAATATTTTTCTCAAGTATTTGAATATTAAATGCTCATTTCTGTCCTCTGACCTACATCAAAACACAAGAACACTATCTGGTCGCTGAAGAAAAATAATAAGTTGGGAAGCGCTGGCATAGAGGACAACATAAAGGTTTTAAATATGCGAGTTAACTACCACAGTCTAGTATATACAGTCACGAAGTTCAATACGTACTAAATATGCATCCATAGATAGTTGCTAACCACTAGGATCGCTAATATCGCCTCATTACAAACAATGCGAAATAGTACCGGCACAGTCTATTGTTCCTAGCACCCTCACAACACAAGCTTCGTGACTGTAACTACAGTAACTAAACTGTGTTAACTACATTAGTAATTTCATTTATCAATTGTTTAGTATCTGAACTCCCCCGTTGTAAAAGTATCAGTGTGTGGTTTATCTCCATGATCAGTAAATTTCAAATCCTGTTTTTGCCTTAAGGTTTCGATTCTGGAGAACAAAGAGTTTTTAAATGTGTAGATTAAAAATTGCCAAAGGCGAACTTTGATTTTTGTAATAAACTGGAATATTTGAATCTCTGTCCTGTTAAAGTGTCAGCCTGTGACATATCATTATGCTGCACCGAGCTTTTCGGATTAATCAAAAGCAAAATATTTTTACTAGAATATGTATATGGCCTTTGTCTAGCCTTACATACGAAACGGAATTGTAAGCGATATTCATGAAATTCGTTCTTCGTGGTATGAGTTTTGATGTGGATATAAAATTAGAATTTTATGTTGCCCATATAAATTATTACACTCCGAAGTTGTTGCCGCTTCCGTGGCAGTGCTGACATTATACGGAGTAGTAAATGTGAGCCATATACTGAAAATTCAATACATATTTACTGTAATATTTATCTCAAATTCATGCAGCTTTATAATGCAAATTGCAACTATGACAAAGCACCGACCTCGCATTTCGCTCATTCTTTTAATAAGTGTATTGAATAATTAATATTTACTTAATTTACTTTTATTGTCTCTACAGAAATTACAAATATGTACATTTTTCTACGAATTTCTAAGGACAAGTCAGTATACGGGTCGTTTAATAAGTACAGCAACACTGTTGGATTACACTGGTCAACAATAATTTTGTTCAAAGTATAATTTCTGCTGTTTCTTATGTAATGTCATCTGCTGATTCCAAAAATGAAGTCAAAATTTTTCTATCACCCACCATATTTTTTTTTTAATTTTAGAAAAATTAATTTATTTTTATTGCTATATACAGTCCTTAACATGCTAATGGAAAGAACATATTTCAAATATTTCATTTTATTGCTTTAACAATTGACCTATGGACCACCTCTGTAGTGTAGGGGTCAGTATGCTGGTCTCTTACGCAGAGAGCCCGGGTCCGATTCCCGGTACGGTTGAATTTCCAGTTTGAGGTTTTTCAGGGTTCTTCCTCAACCGTAAGGAAAATCCCAGGAAATTCGGGCCACAACAGCCCTGAAAATCACCGGCCTCATTCATCACCGAAATCACATTCATAACAAATCAGTCATACATATACAGTCGCCATCTAGTTCAAAACAATAGAACCAGTCTGAACAATAGTACACAGGCCTTCGGATTTCAACCAAAGATTAACTCGCGATATGACCAAAGATGTTAAAGCGAGTATAAATAACAGCAGGAAAAAAAATTACCTATGACTTTAGATCATTGTTGCCTGTGAAGTCAGAATTCATAAAAATGAATTTTATTCCTTACAAGACTGAGAGAATTAGTATCAATTCTCAGTTGAGTTGGAATTTATAATTATGAAACAAGTTTCATAAACCATGTTTTTTTTTGTCCTAATTTTAAGTGTGGTAAGAGTATCTTATAAAATGAAACATACCTCGAAATACTGTGTAAATCACAAACAATTTTTGTTACGTTTGTGGTTAATTAACTTTGAAAGAACATAGGAGAATTTTACTACACTAGTTAAAAGAGCTTACGAGTGTTCTTTTGATTGTAAAATAGATGAGGACAGGAACTGGGCCATTGAATCTGTAATTCTATTAGCCTAACTGATTGGCTAAAAGGATCCCGTCATATGCCTTTTCTAGTTTCAATGGTATGCCGGGAACTTAAGGATCATTCAACAGACTGTTGCTTTCTAGGAACCACAAATCAGAATATTACAGAGAACTTGTCAGTGAGCTGATTCAGAACTATAACTTGATGAGGTGTCATATATCTCTCAAAATATCTTCTTGGATTCTCATATATTTTTAATTCCCTCAAAACCCTCAGGTAGTGAGCGTCGAACATGGGGAGCGTTTTCATCAGGATTTCTCTGAAATGGAAAGGCGCTACCAGGAAAAATGGAGCCCAAATATTCTGTCACACTACTGCTGGACACTCAAAAGAAATGTTTCTCAAGCGAAGTATAACCTAAAATCTATTTCACACACATTTTAGGTAAATTAATAAGATTTTAGATAAAATATTACAAGAAAAGTCTGAAGTATATTATATTTAATTACTCAAAAACTCTGGATAGTAGAAAAATGTTGAAAACAGATCTGAAATCAGCACGAAAAATGCTAGGCCTATAAGAATCACTAGTGTCTTATCTTTTAACAAAAAATATGTTTAATTTTGTTGACCAGTGTTATTAATGAACAGATATCTGAATTGGAACAGTCAAGCAACACATCTCTAACAAAGTATTTTTGTTGCTCAATTCTATTGCGAAATTGTCTGTCTATTTTCATAAAAAGAAACATTGTTCAATCGCTAGTAATGCTCCATTTTGATTATTGCGATTCTCTATTGACAAATATAACTATAAATTTATTGAGAGATTACGACATGTTCATAAAGTATGTGTCCGCTTTATCTGTAAAATTCGTGGATTAATTTGATCATACATATAACTACATTTTTTAAACTCTTTCCTGGGTTCGACTAAAGAAGCGAAGAATAGCACTTTCTTTATCTGTTCTATTTAGAACAGTAGCGATTCCCGAAGGGTACGCGTCGAGCCACTCAAGCGTACACCAAAGATAATTGGTAATGGCGGACATTAAATTTTGTTGCCTAGCGCCATGAGATACCCTGTCGTCTACATGTCGCCGCTCATTATATTATTACTTTCATAAAATTGTAAAATAAATATTGTTTTTTATAAAGTTTGTTTCTATTACATTAAACTAAAAAAAAGAGGACAAACCTAGATTACAAAACCTGTTAGGCCTATTACATGTATACATTATTAAATGTTTGGTTCTACAGAATTTTCTATTATGGTTATTATTTGTTAATGACGGAGAAAAATTCGATCCAATGCTGCGGATTGAGCCTCAGTGTAGCTCAGTGGTAGCGCACCCAGTGCGCAGAATTTGGGGTCCTGAGTTCGATCCCCGGCGCCGGAGCGAATTTTTCTCCGTCATTAACTTAATACATAATTTAGAACCGTTCTTCCTGGTTTTATTATTATTATTATTATTATTATTATTATTATTATTATTATTATTATTATTATTATTATTGCATACTTCCACTACTTTGCATACTTCCACTCGGTTAATGAGTTTTGAAATAATATTCTGGAGAAATTCTACAGATAGTAACAGTATATTCCTTCTACAAAAAAAGAGTAATTAGAATAACAGTAGGCTAGTACCAAATCTAGGGAATCGTGTACTACTATTTAAAAAAATACAAATAATGCCCATGGCTTGTCACTATATTTTTTTCACTAATAATCTTTCTCGTATGTAATCGTGAAAACTTTGTAACTACTTCAACAGTTCATAGCATAAATACGAGTCAAAAATGACTTTCATACTCCAACGGAAAGTCTATCGTGCTATCAAAAAGGAGTGCGTTATAAGGCAGTAGTATGGATATAAAAAAATTAAACTCAAAACATAAGATTATTTAGGGCCAAATTAAAGAATGCCTAATTTCTCACGCCTTCTATTCTGTAGGTGAATTCATGACATTCAACAAAGCTTTATGAAATTAATACTAAAACTTTGTGTTGTACTGTAAACCTCTTCTGTACATATTTCAACTAGACTGTGACTATAAATTAAGGGTGCTATCCATAGACATTTCGCTAGCCCGCGCTATGAGCGTGCTCAACTAGCCCCGGCTATCGACTGATTACTTGTACAGGATTCATATCATATCGCTAACACTGGTTTATGAATACTAAAAACGTTAGTTCGCTGATCATCCACCAGAAGTCCGCTCTAAGAATGTCTATCAATATGGCCCCTAAGACTTTATACTACTATAAAGGTTTTTGACTTGGTCCATATTCTACCTGTGAAGCAATGTACGAATACCATGGAATGTTAATAAATACAATACAATGCAATACAATAAAATACAATCTCTCTGTATCTGTAATCTCTTTTTATTTATTTTGTATATTTCTCATTTTTATTTTATACACAGTACTATTTATTTTCCCTTTCATTTGGTGGAAAGAAAAATCAATCTGCAAACTACAGTGGTGGCAACTACACACTCGAATCTTGTAACGAAACTAAGGGAAAAATGTATTATAGTGAGATGCCAAACAATTCAAACCAGACAAATCACCATCACCATTATCATCATCGTCGTCGTCTTCCTCAACCCACTAAAGTCCATTATTCTAACAAGAAATGTAGGATATCTTCCCACCTTATCTATATGTCCTTTGTTCATGCTTATAATGGTCCATTCGTTAAATGATTTTTCCAACTTCACTTTTCTTTAATATATTATGTCATTCATTCTAAAATTCATACCTCATAGCGAATATTGTCTACCGACTCATTTCGTCTTGCATAACAAGAAACGCAACTCATCAATTTAATTTCTGCATGAATGATTTCTTCTATGAACCATATTAAGTCGCTATTGAAGTTGAATAACTACATACAATAAGGCACTAACTCGGCAATCACTTTTCCTAAAAATCTTTAGTTGATGTTTTTCGTGATTGCAAGATATATCTACCACTAACCAAGTATACTTGAAATGATTCACTATTATGTACCTTTTTGGTTCATTACAAGTCTTTATCTCCTTGGGAATATTCCACGAAATGCATTTACTTAGGATTTGATGTTTGATATTTCTAAATTACATTTCAGTGCTACATTATGTGCAATGTTGGCACTGATAATTCAAATTAAGAATTTACAGAAAATTTTTCATGAACAACAATTCTCATCACCATCTTCATCTTCATCTTCATCTTCATCTTCATCTTCATCTTCACTGCTACGATTCTACACAATTTTCACATCAGCGTTTTGCAGGTCTGCCAATGGATGTTTTTCCTCTTCGTGTTAAAGTATAAACAGCTTTGGCCGCAGCGTTGTCAGACAGAGACTAAACGGAGCGGAGCGCTCCACTATGACTCGTTGCGTGCTCCGGTGTTTCCACAGACATAAGTAAGGTCACGCTCCGTCTGCTCTCTCTAGCTCCACAACCGGTTTTGGAACTTACATCTCTGACACTACTGGCTTTGGGAAACCTATGTGACTCAATTCTTTGGAAGTGGGATATTCAGTTTAGTTGGTACTGGTGGATGTATTCCAAAACTGACTCAGTTTCGAGTTCATTTAAAATATCAACATTTCTTTTCCGATTCGTACGTATTTCAGAGGTCATTATTCTGTCATTATTTTTCTTTAACGTCCGTGTTTCGCTGCCATACATTGATACGAACCATGCTAAGGTGTTAACAAGGGATGATCTCATAACTCTATTAATAATGCCTGTTGTTCTGTAATATCTATTTTATTTTCTCTACCATGTCCTTCTCTTACAGAGAGATTACTTCCGATGTAAGAAAAATTATTTATTCTCTCAAGTATCTAGTTATAAATAAAGATTTTACTTTTTACTGGTTCTTTTCCACAAAATTCCATCATTTTTGTTTTGTTTTGTTTAATAGCGGGTAGATTTCACATAAATTTTACAGTTAAATATTTTCTCTTAACGCATTTGTTTTACCTATCGTTCTTATACCATCATTGCTCCATTACTGTCATTATAGTCTTTAGACAGTCTCTGTAATTTCAAATAGGCATACCTCTAGCGAGCTACATGTCTATGTCTGAACTTTTTTTCAATCTCTACTGACGATCATACGGTAATACGTGACAAGAGGTCACGATGATGTCAGACCTCAGGTAATAAAAGACGTAACACTGACAACGGACGAATATTTATATCGTAAGCATGACTCGAACCAATGACCTATTATCGTTTCATCGTTCCCCAATCACATCAGAATTCCAAAATATCTATTAAATAAGTAACCAGCAGTTTAACTAATGATAAGCAAAGGAGTTGCCTATTACTTTGTGAGGGTAAATTTAACATGTAGGCAGAGAGTATTATTTTCAATACAGTAATTAACTAATGAAAAATAAATTGCAACGCTAACACAAGACCTACAGTAAGATAATAAGAAGTGTCAACAACTTTTCAAACACCCACTCCACTGCCAAACCTGTGAGACATTAAAGGTTATTAAAGAAACCTGTTTTGTTTCGATGTGAAGGCAGGTCAAAAGATCGATGGCGGACAACATATCTTGTCACACTTACTAGGAAATTTCTCTAAGAAATCTCCTCTGAATTCTAATAAGAAATCGCGTAAATTCTAGAAGTGCTTAATTATTTAACTTGTTTAAAATTATAAATACTAGTTAAGAGTACTTTGTTCAGGATGAGTAACGGAGTCATAAATAACAAACTTGAAGAAGAATAGGGAATTCGAAAGACGGCTACAATGGACGTGGAACACAATATAATAAAAAGATACTTGACATTAGTCTAAATTCTGTAAGATAGTAACCGTACTAAACATATAATTCTACAAAATTAACTAACATAGTAAATCATTAACATTACCCCACATCTAAAAAGCCTTATACTTATTATATTAAACGTTTTACATTAAGTAAAACTATAGCTGTTAAATTAAAAAAGCAAACTTTTAATTAACAGGATTTTAAACATCAGTAGAGACGAATTCAGAATCAGAATAGTTAAAGTCTACCGAAAAATAATATAACTTTATTGACCAGAGAACTGTTAATGAACCCATATCGGAACTTCCCCTCAAACTTAGCACACACATCTCCACAGCTGATATATCAATAGTTCAGCGTGTGTCGTCACGTCAAATGCGAGGTAAGGCCGTGCATTCAATGTGCTTCGCCAGCTGATTGAGCACTATCTTCGCAAGGTCAGAGGCTAATCATATTTTCCATAATATTATTATTGACGTTTAATTTCGCAACTTTACAGTTAGTGCGATATGATATGATATGATATGATATGATATGATATGATATGATATGATATGATATGATATGATATGATATATGATATATGATATATGATATATGATATGATATATTAAATGATATATATGATATATGATATATGTATGATATGATATACAGTGAATGCAAAAAGTGTTCGTACTCATAGAAAATTCAGATTATAATACACTTTAAGGAGAATCGCAGGATCCGAGAATACAATAATGCACTAATTATGAATAGTGAGTTCTGACGCTCACAGATATGCTATCTATAAAAAGTAGTACAATATTTGGAAAATTAAATAAAGCTCAATAATGATACATAAGTCGGCACAACAAGTGATCGTACACCTGAAGTAATCATACTAAAAGAAGAGTTGGAGGGGGGTGGTGTTGCGAGTACTGGTTTGTGTGCCTCTGTGTGTGCAGCAGTGACAGGGAGAGAGCTCCATCATCAGTGAAGGAAGAGCTGAAACGTCAAAATGGGCAGCAACCGTAAATAAAAAGTGAGGAGACAAAAAACGTTATTATTAAACTGCATAACCAGAGCAAATCGTTACGTGAAATATCAGAACTTGTTGAGAGACCTCGGCCTACCATCCAGCCAATTTATGAGGTTCTGCGTATCAAAGACTGTGAGAAACGAGCCAAGAACTGGACGACCTGAAGTTCTAACTGAACATGATGAGCGCGTGATTATTAGGGGAATTAAAAAAGATCCAAAGACTAGTGCAGTAAAAGTTGTCGCAGAATTGGAAAGACGACGTATGAAAGTTTCAGCCAGCACAGCCATGGTTATCATGGTCGCATAGCCCGGAAAAAGTGTTGAGTGAGTAAGAAAAATCGCACAAATGATTTAATTTCGCGAAAAAATACCGAGATAAAGGAATGGAGTATTGGAAAAAAGTAATTATTCGGACGAAAGCAAATTTAATGTTTTTGGTTCGGATGGGAGAAGAATGGTGTTGCGACAAAAGAATACAGAGATGGATGCTTAACATCTTGTGCCTACAGTAAAACATAGAAGCGGGTCAGTGCTAGTTTGGGGGAGTATGAGTACCTCGGGCGTGGATAGACTGCATTTTATCGATAGTGTAATGGTCCGCAAAAGGTATGTCAATATTTTAAAGCAGAATATCCATGCTAATGCTTTGTTTTCCAGCAAGATAATGACTCCAAATATACTGCGGAAAACACTCGATTGTGGTTGCTCTACAGTACTCTAAAACAACTCCACACATCTCCTTCAGCCACCTGGCACTAACGTCATCGAGCATCTTTGGGCTATTCTAGACAAAACATAAGAAAGCATTATTTCTCAAATAAAGAAAGTCTTAAGCAAGCTCTTGAAAAAGAATGGGACTTGATTGATTCCACAATTACAGAAAAATTAGTAGAATCAATGCCACAAAGACTGGAGGCAATAATTGCTGCAAAGGTCAATTCTACAAGGTACTGAAGTCTAGTATTGGTTTATAAAGAATTCCTGATAGCAGGTGTATGATAATTTCTTGTGTGTATGAAAATAGGAGAGATTTAATTTTTGTTAAATATATTATAGAAATTATCAGATTTTTTTACTTTGTTGCTACACTCAATAAAATATAAAGAATTTTCAGTCACAATATTGTTATTTGTAAACATTTCAGACGTTTCATTTGTCCTCAGAAACTATTTTTACTCACGTTTTGTAGATGTACGAACACATTATGCAGTTACTGTATATGATATGATATGATATGATATGATATGATATGATATGATATGATATGATATGATATGATATGATATATGATATATAATATATGATATACGACATATGATATGTGATGACATGTGATATATGATCGTATTTCTCAAACAACTCTTCACATGTAATGGTGGACGTCACATTTTTGTAGTTAGCATATCTATACGTATGTTACCGTCAAAACCCGACATCCGTCGAAACCAGTTTCAACTAGTAGAAACTAGTTTAAAGAAACAAAAAGGATATATGCAAGGCCTACCAAAACCCTAAACAAACCAAACCTAACCTGACACTAATTCTAGATCTTAAAAAAGTCGCTTTCTATCCAACTACATTTGTTTAAGCTAGTTTTTACTACTTGAAACTGGTTTTGACTAATTTCATGTTTTAACGGTAATATATACACTTAATTCTTTCTTATTTGCCTACCTAATTTTGAGATCTAGCAATGTTCTGTGATCTGAGAAGAGGTTTCGGTATGAGTTCATTCAAAGTTCCCTGTATTGAAGTTACATATGTAGAAATGTGTACTTCTGACGGTAAGTATCCCTGAAATCTAATCCTCAAAATATGACAGTAAAATCCATAATCGAAAATAGTGTGAGCAGAGTTTCAACAACAGAGACTGCCAAATTTATACATGTAGAGTTTAGTAGAGATTTCTTCTCGCTCTTTTGCTTTAACACAATAAAATGTCATATTTATAGGATTCATAGTAATTACTAATCAAAACACCGATCCCTCCTAAATTTAAACCTCTGGAAAATAGAAAAAAAAAATGCTGAAAGTGCAGAAAACCGACGTCACGGAAAGCGTTCTTGATAAAGCTGAAACGCTACCCTCGTGACACAGCTCGTTTCTCCGGAAATTAAGTGAATATTACAAAGCTCATAATGAAATTCCGTTTACATCTGCCATCTAACTGCAACTTATTTATTCTTAGTCACTCATAGCACTTTAATGCTGCATGTCTTGTAGTGTGTTGTCTAAAGCACCGTGACTTACTTCAGATAAGTTCCTAATCCTGCACTGTTACTCACTTTTATTAATAAAATTAGGACTATAAGCGCTATTTTATTCCGGAAAACACATTACAATTAAACAAAATATTAATACGATCTCTTGATCTGTGAACTATGCTATACCACCTATACTAGATCATACTCTATATTATTCACTTGTCCGATTTATGTTCTCAGTGACTTGTGGCTTCATTCGGTTGGCATAAAATTTCCATTCATTTCTCTGAAGCTAAAAAAAAATAATAAATAAAAATAAAAAAATAAATAAATAAAACAAAATTTTCTATATGTAAATACATACAGAAAATAAGAGTCGACATTTTCAAATTAAGTCGAACCTAATTAAAAGTTCGATATTTAAAAAAAAATCGCGAGATAAATGAAGCATTCTAGTAAATAAACTCATATTTTCTTGAGTAAGATACATGAATACACTGAAGTTTGGCTGGAAGTAGTATTTTAAAACTATTACCTGTACTTACACTTCAACAGAAAGGCCTATATATTAATAACTCTACGTAATGTATACGTAAAGGTACAGTAATGTTTAACATTGTTCCGTAATTCTGTCTGTTGTGACAAACATTGGTTTCAACCTAGATAAGACTCAGCTATGACATTGCAAGACACGAATAACAGAAGCTTAATAGAGAAAACACTACCAGAATATTAGAGCCTGTCTACTCGTATAGGCTAGCCAATAAAACACAGTATTAAAACACTATCAAAACCAGTACAGCACTAACTTTGGATAATAACTTACACACTATATTATTGTAAATTATTCTAAACCTATTTTTTCTAATATTAGCCTCCTCATACAGTATCTAGACTAAACATGGAGTACAGTTCTTATGTTTCTGGTTTCAGTGTTGATATTTACGTTACAGCTTTATAACACATCAAGGGAAAAACGATAATAACATTATTTTGAGATGATATAATTATTATCGTCATTATCATTAATATTGCCATGTAGTTCTCTATACTCAAGGACTGACTACCTTTATCAAAAACTTGAAAAATGACAGATTTTTCTGTTGTGTGCTCAATATGTGTGAAATACAATGGAGGTAAAAATAGACACGTACATTATGTCTAATGACTACTGCTTCATCTATTTTTATTGTTATCGTTATTATAATTATTATTATATTATTATTAATGTCATTATTATTATTTTTACTACCATCAAATAAATTCTAGATAGAACTTAACTTAATAATTACTGATTAACTTTTCAACTTCTTTACCGTGTTAATTTTAGGATATTACCTGGCTGCCTAGTTTCGAAGTGTTGTTCTTCATTGTCCAAAGCCTAGTGAAGGTCATAAATTGCTATTTAATCTGGAGATGAAGGTAGTTTGAACATAATTTAAATTCCTACCAAAACTCTCACTATGCTAAATCAATTCCATAAATTTACTTAGGTATATATATTTTTATATTGTCTCAGAAATCTTGCTGAGCAATATTAAATACAACATATTATTGTGGCTCAATTTCGATCATCCTGTAGTGGCAAGGGATTCTTCAATAGCATTATATCGAGTTCAAAGTTTGCAGAGGGATAAATTATGTAAAGAACAAGTTATCTAAAAGAAATTTAGTTGTCGATACAAACTCAACAATAGAAAGTAAGTTTCAAATATAGTTTAAAATGTTTTGTATTGCCAGTTCTTCATCAGTTTCTTTGTAATTGGCGAAGACAAACCAAATGCGTCGCACCCTGGTCTATAGTACAAGAGGTTTAATAACTTTTAAGTCACATTTTAACTACAATAGTGTCTAGTATAAGTTAAAGTTAGAATACCCCTTACTGCCAGTACTTTTTAGTGGGTTATTTTACGACGCTTTATCAACTGTTATGGTTATCTAGCGTCTGAATGATATGAAGGTGATAATGCTGGCGAAATGAATCCAGGGTTCAGCGCCGAAAGTTATCCAGCATTTGCTCTTAATAGGTTGAGGGAAAACCCCGGAAAAAACCTCAACCAGGTAACTTGTCCCAATCAGGATTTGAACTCGGGCTCGCTCGTTTCACGGTCAGGCATTCTAACCGTTACTTCACAGCGGTGAACACCAGTACTATCACAATATGATAAAATGGGAGTGTGTAATTTATTTTCATTTGATTTACAGGTCTATTAGGCTCTATAAGAAGTGACTGATTACGGATTCGTGTGAAGCACGGTGCTGCAGCAGCTTGACAGAAAGCTTACCAAATAAATGCACTATTGAAACTACGAGAATTTTTGAAGTAGTTTTTGTGTCTTAAACTTCATATCAGCAGCAATTTTAGAAAGCAAAAATTCTGCCCTGTCTAAATTATTTTCTATATTGTAAGCATATCAACTGCAATAGGAATTATTATAGACCAGCATTTACGTTGGGATAAACAAATTGATTTCATGTGTACAAGTATAAGAAAGACAATTTATAAATTCATAATACTTAGAAATTTCATCACTAAGGAGGCATTGAGAATAATATTTTTAGCTTTGGTACAATAATTAATACAATATGGTATAATAAATTGGGGTGGAGTAACATCATATGTAATTAATCCATTAATTTTATTACGCAGAAGATTAATAAAAATTTGTCTGACCAAAAATATGGATTACCCAACAAATTTAATTTATACAGATTTTAATGTATTAACTATTGAAGAAATTTATAAATATAGTTTACTAACTTACTACCACAGAAATCAAATAAAACATAAATCTAATCGACAAGAATATCGTACTCGAAAATAAAAGTCTACTTTCCCATTAATTAAACCTAAATGCCATACAAGTGCAGCTCTTAAACATGGTGCTAGTTTCGGCCCAAGACTTTATAATAAAATTACAAGCCATATTCCAATTTTGAAGTATTTAAAATTGGAGCTTTTAAAAAAGAAATTTATAAAATTATTCATGATATATAATATTAACAAATGTGTGTACTTTTTTACCTTTTATTTCTGTCGACTATATTCATGTTTTTATTGAATATCACTGGCTTCCGCCTGATTATCAATTTATATTAAATGTATATTTTCTCTCTTTTTCTCTTCCTTCTTTATTCTTGCTCTTGTGTTGTATTTATTGGTTGAATTAAGTTACTTACTGTATTTAGTAAACTGTTCTTGTAAATTTTATGTTATATTATTGACTAAGACCACACCGTACAAGAGCCTGGCTCTTACGGTAGTTTGTACTCACTAGCTAGCTAGTTAAATAAATAAATGAATAAATAACTTAACAATAATTATCTTCCATGCTTTAGAGATATTTTACCTGCAAAGCCTCAAACACTTACACATCTAACGTACAGAAGGTTCTTCAATATCTCTGTTACTTATTACTGTATTTCCAGATCAATAATTATAGGAATAATGATAATAATGACAATAATAATATAAATTCGTTTGTCTGAAACAAAATATAAATTACATCTAACTTTCATTATGAAACTTATGCAACAGTGACAAACTGTAAAAATATATTTCAAGTAACTTCATGTAAAGTCTAGAAACATGAGGAGGCTTGTAACATTATTTTACTGGTTCTTCAGTCTAAGAATGCATCATTATTAATTTGTTTACAACTATGTATGTATAAACTCAACATTAGCACAAAATATTTTAAAGACTCGAGAGCTAGAGTGACTATCATGTTAGTAATCTATGAGAAGAAGAAAAACACCAAAACTGTCTAAAATAATCTAGATTTGGTTGGGCTCGTGATCACAGTGATAACGGAGGGAATTTGGATAGCGATCGGCTTATACATGGAAGAAGCAGTCACCAATCACCATGATTTTAAATTTACTGAGACATCATGAAACTACACATTTTGCTGTTACTGACGAACTAAAGGCCATTGTCTAAAGTATTACTTCAATTATTATATTAATATTTATAAAATTTCCGTAATAAATTTGATATTTTGTAAACCGATCTTTCAACTTCGACCACATTTGAAAAATAAAAAATTGTTAGTGGATTTTGATTAAAATTTATGGATCAAAATGCATTACCACAAAATAAATTATAAATTCTTCTATTATCAATTTTCAGTTTTCCATTTTACTGTACTCTAACAGAAAACATTTCTTCAATTATAATTACATTGAATAACTGTCCTCCTAAACATGTATAATTTTAAACACAAAAATTTCTAAGTAAACTTTAATTTAAAATCAAGTTTCTTATTATAGCACGAATAAATTTTAATTTCAATTTAAATCGCACAATTCATATATTTCTACCCGTTATTATCAATTAATTATCACTTAACTCTGAAAAAAATTACTTACAGGACTCCAAAAAAATTTAAGGCATTTGAACCAACCATAATATAAAGTAAAAATGTTATAAACTTTATTTTAAAAATCAAAATTATTCTTCAAAAAAAATATAAGTTAAGCTTAAAAGAATAGCCAAAGATTCTTAACAAAGATCAACTAAAAATTTGTGTTACAGAACAGAATAAATAATTGCAAAAAAGTTCAATTCACTGAAATTGCATGTCTCTTATTCTTGTTATGAACTAACTGATATCAAATTTTGAATATCTCTCTTTGACTACCGCATTTGATCTTAATATCGTGTAAACAAACAAGAAATATTGTACTTATTGAACATTGAAAAAACGATTCAGATTCTTCTTCAAAACGGATATATTTTTAAAGCTCTAATTCTCTTACCAAAAGGCAATTTAAGATTTTAGTTTTCTGTTGCAATAATACTTCTGTTCAAATTTCAGGTTAAAGTCATATAACCAATACTTTCTTAATTATAAAAAAACATATCCCTGTCCTAAAATGTTATTCGTTTACGACGAAAAGTAGGCATTTCATTCCACACATAAAAGTGCAAATCTTACGTTATTTTTCTAAATATACATGCACTGTCTAAATTTTGTATTTATTTTCAATGGAATTTCAATAAAAAACTGAAAGTTGGAAGACAGAATTTATGTCTCTATTCGCAAAATTAACTATCCATGTAGGTTTCTTTATGGACTATTCTTCGCAATTTTTTCAAAAGTTATTTGTAAATGTGATCACTTTAATAGGAACAAAATCATTGGAGATCTACGTATTTATATATGATGTAACGAAGTTTGTGCCTATTACAATAGGAAGGCAAATTATTATTGACACTTGTCAAATTCGTTTTAGATCGAAAACCTCATTTCCACTTCATTTTATATCACATTAGACAAACAAAATAACTCCAGGCGGGGTTCGAATCCATAACCACTTTCGAAAATGCGAAACTCTCTTAACTATATATTATACTGCGTTCGGATTAAAAATACTTCAGCTCGTAAGAAATGTTAGTATAAACTTTAACAATGAAGTACCATATTTTTAATGTTCCAAGATGTCTCAATAAACTTTAAATATCCTGTATATACACAATCTACTTACTTTCGTGTCTAGATTAACCAATGAGCGAATGAATTGCTTCCTGCGGGAATCTATTCTGTTCAAGAGCCGAGTCTGGCTTCCATTTCATAGCAACTCTTGCGAGAATCAAGGATACGCGATATTTTTTCAAAGTAATTTGAAGAAGGATGTATATTAAAAATAAAGACTGCAATATAAAATATGGAGAATGAAGGGAAAATGTACTGCAGAGTAATGAGAGAGGAGAGAGAAAAAAAAAGATCATTTCGTTCTTTTGAAAAAATGTATATATGTATATTTTTACAGAGGTTCCAATTTCCTTCAGGGGTTTTTCTTGGAATAATTAATGCTGCTCAATGGAGGGAGAAAAATACGATGTTCCTTCTTTTAGTGAGAAGGAGTTTGTGGGGGGTGGGGGGAGTAAAGAAAAGATATGGAGATTCTGTAGCAGCTCCGTAAATGAGAAAACATCCATTCGCCGACTGGCAAGGAATCTAGGGTGCAGTGACTTACCTCTTTCATGGACAATTGCCGGCCGTGATGCGTTCACACACACATAAAAATATATGTATTTTGATTTCGTTTTAATACACTTTTAAGAAATCAAAAATATAATTTCTTTTATAATCTTTTGAATATGAAATAATTTGAATATTGTACACGACGTTAAATTAAAGTTGTTTTCAAATTAATAATAAATGACCTCTCTGACTTTTTTCATCATATTTTAAGATTAATTTTTTTAAATAAAATTTATAGGACTATGGAATTAAAAAATTGTCTACGGTACCTTTTTACCGTCTAGCTCGTGTGTGCCTTGTGCTAAAACCTTATCTACGCTAGCCGGGTCGGCGAAGGTGATAAATCCGAAGCCCCTATAAGATAACATAAAATATAAAATATTACTAACAAGACAAAAAAACTACTACCATTAACAAACACACTAATACGAAAATTGTGTTAAAAATAACAAATACTAACAACATAGATCTGATGGTGACTAATGTAAAAAGGAGCAGCAAAGAGACAGAAGAAATTAAAAGACATTATGTGTTGTGTGCTAAACAAAAAAACAAGCATCTGGTTCACACAGTCATCTACAGAAGACAGTTGAAGGCGGATTTTCATTATGAGAACTCACAACAATTCAATGCAATGCAGAACAATTGCCAGACTTCCGGAAAAGTCGGAGCTGCCAACTTGGCCAGTTTTCAAAGATAAATATCTCATATCATAACAGTTAAGTTTAACAACAACGTTCGTCGTGTTGTGTTGTATTGCATTATTTTCGTGCGTTCTCAGAATGAAAAACGACCACAGAATTACAGTACATCACACCAGTATCATTAATGCACTAAATTAATGTTCTTCTGAAAGCTGTTACATCAGTTGCATTTAATTATTATATTAAATAAATATATTTTTCTAGTACATTTAAATCAGAATCAAATTATAACTCTTAAATTCATAGATAAGTATTTCTTGCATTGTAAAGTCATTCTCTGACCTGTTAAGCCATATTAAAATTTTAAATGTTACATATCAAAGCAAAAATTGAACCCATCTATGAAAGTATGATATTCTAGAATATAGATATACATAGATGTTCAGGGAAATATATGAAAATATTTAAATAATATAAGAAAATCCCTTACGCATTTGGCATAATATTTCACACTAGCTTTATGTACTGCAAAAAAGCTTAAGTTTTTAGAATTTACAGAAGCTTATGTTGACCTTACAGCTAAACTAACTGAGAACGACTACTTTGACTGACGGTCTTCAGAAGGCGAAAGAGTCTACCTCTCCCTACAGACAACCTAGTATTGGAGGTGCTTAAATGTTTCATTCGTTCCAAAAAATTGTCAGCTCATATACTAATAACTACAGTACAAACCGTTAGATTTGCAAAAGAATTCTCAATTCGTACTAATTTCATACATAATTTATTAAAATAATTTCACGTAATCCCTAATAGCTAGTGAGCCCTAAATTTATTTAAAAAATGGTCAGAAAATGCTTTAAAAGAAATAATGACGCAGTAAATATCCATGAATAAAAATAGATATTTATACATTCATATTAGATCATTAAAAGTATACGTTTAAGGACTGTTGGAATAAAAGTAACCTTAATTCACTAATTATTATTATTATTATTATTATTATTATTATTATTATTATTATTATTATTATTATTATAAGCCTTTATCGAAGACCTTACACTTCACAGAGATAATACTGTAAACCTAATCAAGAAAAATATAATTAATTTATGTCTGTACATATTTTAATATCCTCGCAGTGTAGTCTTCTTGTTCAATTAGATATATTTTACCTAGGGTGACCAGGTCCGGATATGTTCTCCTTTTTAAACCTTTGTCCGGGGTCCGAGCGGATTTTTAAAACATCAAGAAATATCCTCTTTTTCGTAACTTGTATGCCTGATATTTTTAAATTATCTGATTTGATGCCTTATTCAAGTAATTTGTCTGTAGGTGGCAGCAGCATCGGCGGAATATACTCTTTGCGAATGATCATAACTCTCTTTGCTCCTACTTGTTATGGTCGTTGCTTTCATATGTAGGCAACTGTAAAGTAATTTTACATTATTAAGTTTCATCATAAGTATTATGTAATAAAATAGATATTGACATCATTTTAAGTATAATATAGGGCTAAACTTAATTCTAAATAGATATTTTCTATCCTTTTTAATATCATAGTTCCCTTGACTTTCATATAGTAACTGTAAAATCATTATTATTATTATTATTATTATTATTATTATTATTATTATTATTATTATTAAGATTTATCATAATTATTTTGTAATAAAATAGATATTAACATACGTTTAAGTATGATATAAGCCTAAATCTGTACTTAAATATTTTGTAATAAAATAGATATTGACGTAATTTAAAGTATAATATAGGCCTGAACTAAATCTAAGTGCATATTTTCTGTTCTCCTTCTTCGAAAAATGTCCTCCTCTTTTAAGCTTTGTGTCCTCTTTTTTATCGATATGAATCTGGTCACCCTAATTTTACCTAACACATTACACACAGCGAGACTCCCATAAAAAAAAGTCAATACGAAATCGAATATTCCCTTATGACAAGGAAAAAATGATACTATAAATGGAAAAAAACATTTTTTTTTCATGAGAACTTTTATAGGATATACTTGGGAATGAAATCCGATCTCTTCTACGGACAAATTCTCCATTTGATTGAGTACACTTGGAGTATTCCGAGAAAAAAAAGTGAATGTCGTCTGGCGTCGTAGGAAAGGTAAATCAATGAGTGAACAAAGAACAAAGCGCAGATGGAAGTACGTATCTCGTGATGCTGCGACCGTCGACTGACTTCAGCGATATGGCAACGTCTGTTCATGCTGTACGTAGATGTGCATGCACTTCACATTATCTCAATTTTAATAATACTAGCTCAATATTACTAAACATAGCAAATTCGTTTTCATTTTGTACAAACAAATTCTGCGCCGTGTCAGGATACACCGGCACGTGCAATACGTCACCCAGTTTCGGGAACTAACTACAGTTTTGTTAGGTTGAATGTTTCATTTTTGTTTCGGCAATTAATTAAGGGCATACAATATATTTCCTCTTCATATGAAGTGATGTTCGACAGACTATCAGCTCACAAATTATTCACTATGTCCACTCAAAATATATCGTACGTTTCCATTATCACTTCAATATTGCAGAAGCTGCAAATTAAAATCAAAAGAGTCGTAGCACAGTCTGTAGCTGCTGTCGATGCCGAGATATTACTGAGAGAGTCCGCGCGGCACGGTTAATTTTTGCACACAACTTCGGCGTCCTCACGCCCATAGCGAGGGGAGGTGGCGTCACTGGAAGTGGTCACACAAGTTACATTGGATTATGATCTCTAACTAATAAGATTATCATTGGGCTGTGGCTAATAATTTTGTTCCAGTAACCGTTTGAAATTCTGACATTTTATTTCGTCACGGATCCAGGAACGGGTGGCCGTACTCATTGCGATGAAAGACGTAGGCCATTTCTACTTCAAAAATGGGCTCCATAAATGATCAGCTATTAAGATGCAGAAAATAATTTATTTACTAGTTGAGAAGACAGTAAAAACTACACATTTGGTACTTATAAACAGGCTTCGGCCTAGGGACACAGAGTAACCAGTATGAGGTTTAGAGTACACGGAGTATAAATGACGTCATGACCCGTGTGGAAGGGTGACTCCAACAGCACAGGTTGGTCCGTAATGTGTATTACCGTTGTGTGTATTGCGGTACGTGTAACAGGCTTCGGCATAGGAACACCTGATTGAAGGTTACAACTCACGTTAATACTTTAATGGTAGACATTTATTGTCCACACTAGGAATGTACTGTATAATTATACTGCATCTGTACAGGATGAAATATATTTTGTGCCGTACTGTGACGGACTGTTTACATGTTGAGACACGAAGTAAAGGCGCGCTCGATCTCCCACTTCACTCGACCAACACAATACTATCGTTCGTGTGTTCTGAACTTCATGCGTTTCTGTGCCCAGGACCGAAGCCTGCTGATAAACTACTGATTTGTATGGTAATATGGAGTAGTACTGTTTTATTTATTGTCAACTTTACAGTACACAAGTTACTTAAAGATGATGAGATGATAACATGGCAACAGAGGATTTATACGTTTCTCTGTTAGGTAATATGTATTAATAGTATAACTTATTTAACTGTAATTATTGTTGTTTTAGTTCTAACACTTACATTCCTGGTGCAATGAAAATAGCAAAAGACAAGTACCATAAAAGAACCAGTCATTATGACGCATTTATACCGGATCGAACTACGTTCCCTTTTGATAATGAACTAGCAGCATACTGAACTATGACAGACTGTCTAACATTAAGAGAAATGGTGATTCGAATTTTAAGAAAAACAATGTTTTCGAGTGTGCATTTTCAAGGCAATGTACAGTACAGAACGATTATTAACAGCTCAGCGACGCGAAAGAGGGGAAGTAATAGGAGTAGTGGGGAGAGTTCCGGAGTAGAGGTAAGGGCGAGCGGTCGGTAAAGGAATGCAGTACAGCTTAACTGTACTGGAAACACAACGCTATACCGCATGCGTGACATTTGATCGCTCTGACTGCAGGCAACAGACTAACCTGAACATCCCTTGGCGTAACTTAATGGACTTGCCTGACAAAGGCGCACATTGCCGGCGACTGTCAGGACTAAATAATCGTACTGTATAACAGGTCCACATTTTGTTCAACCAATATTGTTGTTGTACTAAGCAGAATAGTTTGTAGCTGTATGTATAAATTACGTAGGTTATATCAAGTTATTCACATCCTAGCCAATAATTTAGAAAAATCGATTAAAATACACTAAATAATAATACATAAATATTCCCGGTGACCACAAGTTGTGTCCTTAGTCAAGTAATTAAATAAACAAAATTTAAGAACACAAAAATGCATTTTTCTCCAATTATTTTTCCTTCAATGTAAAGGCAACCTCTTGTAAATTTTAGAAAGTACGTAGATACTGGGAGAGAGACAATATTAATTTGGAACAGTGAACTTCGCCATGTGGACGACGTTTTACTATAGCCTAAATGAAATGGGTAATATTTACTACAGCAATATCTTGTAAGTATTAACTTATATAGTATATTGTTCTTATGGCCGGGCATAGGCATTCAAGAATTCTAGAAAGCGTACTTAACCTAATCGCAGAGCTGGTACCGTACTCTTGGGATGCGGGAGAGCAAAAAAGCTATGACTCTCTGCCAACGCTGGAGTCGTTTTTCGATTCCGGGTCTGAAGAAATCTCCTGATTTTAAGTTAAAGGATTTGTCAAGTCAAGTTTGTAAAGCATCTTCTTTATCAAAGGAGTTCCCTTGACGGTTGTTAGTTAGACAACGGAAAACGTAGAAATCTGCAGAAGCAAGATCGGAAAACTATGGGGAATGTGGAATCACCTCCGAATCAAGCTCCTGGATAGCTGCTTTCGTCATGTTAGCGCAGTGCGAGCGTGCCTTTCGTGTTGCGGCAGCACTTGATCCAGTCTTCCTGATCGTTTTGCTTCAATTGCGGCCGCAAAGTGTCTGAGTTGTTTGCAGCAGTTACGGTTACATTCCTGAGAAGCAATTTGTAGTACACGACGCCTTCTTTCTCACCAGACTCATTACATCATCTTCTGTGAATGAACACTAACTTTTGTACAGGGTGTTATGTGTTAAAACGACGGAAGTATTTTCTTGCAGTGCTTTTCCGAAGGTATTCTCTCTGTTCACGGTACAAATGTTTCGAGTCGCCTCCGCTGCCTTTGCTGCGCTATTAAACTCAAACAGAAGAACATGTCGGAATTGTTTTTTTTTTCTCTCTCCACTTGGCACTCCATTTTCTTTAGCCCACAAAAAGCACAAAGTTTCTTCAAATCCGTAATACTCAATGCATATTTACAAGCACAACACTCCAAATGACAAATGACAAACATAAACAATTTCCTAACAACGCAGTGCTGTGATGATGAACGAAAACATTATAAACTTATGTATCAACCTAATAAAATTTTTATACTATATTCGACATTATTTGTACCGTTATCTACAATATTAAGGCACAGAGGCAATTAACGATCAATGAAAACATCCTGAAATAACGAGTAACAGATTAAGTTTAATGATGACCACAGTACAAAACTCGAACGCGCCTGAACGCTAGCGTTGGGTTGCATTAGTAAGTTACTCCAAGGACGTAGAGAAGTTGTTTCGCTGATGTGTAGCAGACAGACTGCTCAGAGGAACTAGTGATTAATATTTAATGAAGCCGTGCAGATAAGGCACAAGTACTCCATCAGGGCATCGCTGCACCATCATTATCGGAAATCTCTGGTTATAAAACGGATTAAGTTCTTGTAGGCATGATAAATTCATACCAGCTTCACAGCCTCCGAGTATTCAAGACCTCGTCTTTCACTTCAGATTGATTTATCAAAACAAATGACTGCTCAAGACGCGAAGAGAACGTTCTAGACTTCCTTTTATAAGTTACAAGGAATATAAAGTTATTTAACGATGCTTTGAACTTGAAACGTTATAGGATGAAATCTGTTCATTATTGTTTGACTAGCCTACGTCTTGCAGCAACGGCGGTTCATCATCTGTAAGAAAATAAGCAATGTTGATGAAACATCAGTCAATTATATTCGAACACAAATACGAATAGGTCTACATTCTGCTTGGTCGTCATAATAATTTACTATATAATGATAGATAAACAAGTCTGTGTCTTTGAGTGTAATTTTCTATTACAAAACATTTCGGCGCATCGTACCAGCATTTTGCTTTCGATTACACAGTTAAATTCCCGGAGACTTTAAGGGCCGATTGTATAAATCATTTAATCTTAGATCAGAGGTTAAATTTATCCTTGTTTCAGCTGAACTTGGAATTTTGTGTTGTATAAAGTCTAATCTGAGAGTAATTTGTCTCAAACTAAAGTCAACTTTGACTGAAGAAATTTCTCCGATTAAGTTAGATGATCCAAGTTCAATTATTTCTTTTCTGTTTGAAATATACGAGTGACAGATTGTGCAAATAAAATATCCATTATTATTAATATTAATAGATATGTTAGGTACATTTATATATATATTTCTTTCAATTTCTTGCCTTAATACACAAACATTCTTATATTTTATAAGGCCCTATCGTGTTCAGCAGTATCAAATAACAAAACCTATAATTATATTATGTTTATAACAACCAATGGATATGATGGGTACATTCATAAATGTTCAATTAACTGTATTACTAAACGAAAATTGTCGTTTTATAAAGCTTTATTATGTTTAGCAGTATCAAACACCATAACATGATAACAACTTGGAGAACAGTCAACCTTCTTCTTATTGTCCGCCATTATTTACATTGTACAAAAAACCAGTGTCTCCAACAGAGTGTAATACGGAAAGTCGCCAAAAAGTAGTTGTAAAGTCGCTAGATTTCTCATTATCAACAAAGAAAGATTAAATTTTGTCACTATGGGGTGCTAAAAAGGTCACTAAATCCCTATTTAAGCAATATAAAAGTTAAAAGAAATTGTTGTTGAAAAAGAGTTAAAGTCACTAGATTGGCAACACTTAACAAACCTGGTATAACATGGTCCGCGTATCACTTATTTTACCTGTTTATGCGATGTTGCCAAATCCTTTTCACGTGAACTTAGATTGCATTTGAACCAAGGTAATTTGATCGCAGAAAAGTTTTATACAATAGAAGAAGTGTCTGAACTCGGTTCACTTTTCGATCTTCGATCAAAGTTGATCTTTAGTCAGGGAGTTTTATACAATTGGCCCTAAGTGGAATATATGTCGGACAAAGAAGATTTTCGAGGAATAGGTCTACTCCTATTTCCCCTTCCGCTGTTCCACAAATGCTCCATTAATCAATATCATCACATCGGTTCGAAGTAGATCCACTGCCTATTGCACGCCAGAGACAACGCTGGAGGAGGCAAAAATCAATAATTAATGGCAATATTTATAGAGAGGGTCGCTGTTGTCAATGATAAAGTTCAGAGTAATCATAATTTTGAAAGCTCTGACATGTAAATCCGAAATATTGCATCTATTTATTTCTGTAAATAGCATTTTTAGATCTTTTAACGCTGGGAGATCGTGTTAAAAATGGCTATTGTACGGTAGAGTGCGAAAAGTACTTTTAACACTGACTTTCAACTGTTTGCGTCAATTGACAATTTTTCCCACCAGATGCCATACGGTAGCAATCGTAACAGATCAATAAAGCGGTTCAAATAATGCCAGGCCTACTCTTAATAATGAATGGTTTTAGTTAAGGAGCGTACATAAATTAAATAAATTGCTTCAACAAATATTTTATTTAGGTATACATTATATGAAAAAGAATTAAATGCAATTAAACATAGGATCTACCTGGGTTCGCAGCGGGGACCTGTCCATCTGCAGTCTAATAGTCTACCACTAGCTAAAATACCGGCTGCTTTTAGTGTGGTAACGTTTCACTGTTATAATAAGGCGTATTATAGTAAATGAGAAGTCTGTTTTACATATAGACCCTACCTAAAATAAGTGAGTTTAAAGATTGCTGGCACTTCAATGTTACCAATCTTGAAAGTAAAACCCTAATGTTACTTTTTTTAGTAGGTTATTTTACGATGCTTTATCAATTGATATTGTTATCTAGCGTCTGAGTGAGATGAAGGTGATAATGCCGGCGAAATGAGTCCGGGGTACAACGTTAAAAGTTACCCAGCATATATTCTTAATGAGTTGAGAGAAAACTCCGGAAAAAACCTTAGGTAACTTGTCCCAACCAGGATTTGAACCTGGGCCCGTTCGTTTCACCGTCAGGCAGGCTAACCGTTACTCCACAGCGATGGACCCTAATGTTATTAAAAAGCTGTATTATGTTTCATTGTCAATTTATAGTAAATGTTTTTTCTATCTCTCTCTCTTTCTTCTTTTTTTGCTCTTGTGTGTTAGTTATCGGTCTGAATTAAGTTAATTAATGTAGCCTATTTAGTAAACTGTATTTGTAAATTTTATGTTATATTATTGGCTAAGACCACACAGCCTGGCTCTTACGGTAGTGGATAGAAACATTTTTGTTGTGTAATTTTAATTTGTACTCATTTTGCCTACTAGCTAAATAAATAACGTGATGAAAACAGTAACTTCACTCACAATTCGCAATAAAAAGAACAATAATTATATTTTTGCAATTTATTATGTTAGTCCATATTATAATCGCGATATAAAATATACACAGAATATGTAATCCGGATAAAATTTGTGAAATTAATTAGAGTAACTTGCCTTGCCTGATAAATACATCAAATTGTGCCAACCTAACAGTTACAAAATGAATAACTCTCAAGATATCCGTAATAAACGTGTATTTGAGGAAGTATTGCCAGTAGTGAAGTGAACATAACAGCTATTTTAATGTCACTCAATTTAAGCAGATGATCAAATAACACGGGTGAAGAGGGGAGCATTCAACTTAATACATGACGTTACATTGTACCGATTATAAGCATGGACGAACGGTTGTCTAAAAATAATATACAACACATATGTTAAAATTGGTATTACGACTGGTCCATAATAAACCTGGAACGGAAACAACGAGAACGAGAACGGAAATATTGTTAAAATAAATATTGTTAGGCCTAAATACGAGCATTCACAATTAACTATTGTGAATGTTCGTATTTAAATACATTTATTTTAACATTATTTCCGTTCTCGTTGTCACTTCCGTTCCCGGTTTATTGCGAACCGGCCTTTACTTTGTTCATAGGTTCCATTTACTCGGCTTGCAGCCTCGTTTCGCAAACATCCTTGCTCACAAAATAAAATGCCATTTTTAACACTCATATCGAATATTGAAAATATATTTAGTTCAACCTCCATCTTTACATTTAATGTTACTAATAAGATATGCCTACAGTTCGTCATTTTCCATTCTGTTTTTCAGTATTTAAGTCTCACAAACTTATATAGTAAAACACTCCTCGGGTATCGCGGACTTATCTGTTTGAGGAGTCGAGCCGGCCTCCTACTTTGACTGGAAATGATAGGCCTACTTGTGATTGACAAGAACGGGAGATGAGATTTTTTTTTCCCCGAAATTGCTAAATTCTCCTCAGAACTTGTCATACTAGGTGATACAGAGATTACAATGCTTCCCACTGGATCCAAATTCCACAGGTTCAAACCCACATGAGAGAGATTAATTTTTAAGGGCGATGAAATTATCATGGTGGCCTTCAGAAAGAAAATTATCCCGAGAGATCAGCGTCATAAGTTTACTGCACTTAAAAGACATCTCTCCTTATATAAGAGGATTCAAGGTAAAACTGTACAGCCACATCTAATTCACGATAAAATAAAACACCAGAGGAACCATAATGCGTGGCCCAAGAGTAATTAGGTTTGTCCCATCCTCGACCTGCAATTCATCGATAAAACTCAAGGTTGCACTTATCCTCTTCATCTTTAATAAGATACTGTATAGTATAAAACAGATTGGTCTAAGACCTTACGTAATATTAGACGGAGAGAGTAGTCAGGCTAAAAGTTTCTCTATGTACCATATAGGTACTACAGAGTGAGTCAGGTATGGCTAGACCGGCGTCAGCGGAAATTCGTATCTGTAGTAACAGCTGCGCCACTGCAGTGATCAAATCTCTTGCTCGCGTACGTTTCGTGTTTAGTTACGTAGTTTGTCCACTATGAAATATAGTCTTGAACAACGAGAATTTTTTCTTACGACAACTTTGTGAAATATGAATCGTGGAGAACAGTTATAACAAACTTCAATCAGTCATTTCCAGATTCTACAGAGCCTTCTGAAACAATGATTTACAATTTAGTGAAGAAATTTCATACAACTGGATCAGTATTAGGTAAGAAACGAACATGAGTGAGGCGTGTTCTCACTGAGGAGATGTTAGATGTAATTGGCCACCGACTAGAGAGCAGTTCTACGACATCATCCCGCCGTGTAGATCAGCAGGTAGGGGTGTCACAGTCTTCAGTGATAAGAGGTATGAAACAATTCAAATTAAAATCTTATAAAATTCGTGTAGTTCAGAGTTTAACGGAACCCGATTACCAAAGCAGACTTAGGTTTTGCATGTGGTTCCAACAGTAAGTGTATGATGAACTACTTGACCCCACCTCAAATTTTTTATAGTGACGAAGCATGGTTCCACCACAGTGGTTACGCGAACACTCAAAACAATCGTTACTAGGACAGTGAAAATCCACATAGCTTTCACGAACAACCGCTACATGACATAAATTCGAGCTATTTCGGAGAACGAATGGCGGCGAGTTGCTGGACCTGTCTTCAGGAGATGTGCAGTCTGTCAGATATCACAAGGACGTCATTTCGAATATGTATTGTGAATTCGGTAAGTACATCATTACGCAATACTAGCAGCAAAAGCGCGGAACGAATCCTCCGCATATGGTAGCGTCGTTACGTATGAATCAGCCACCGTGAGTGCGGTTAAGAGTCTAGCCCTGGCTGATTCAATCTGTATTTAGAGACTTCATTTGGCGATACCTGCTGGTATATGGGTTTGATCTATCAATATGGTGACCGTTAACGGAATGTCTCAGCCTATTTCTTCGGTATCTCTGAGTTGCTAGTCTTCTCACCCGGGGTTGCAGTGCCGCATATTCTCGTTGAAGAAAATTACAAAAATGGATAATTAATGCCATATAATGTCGAAATTAAGCAATTACAGCATTTTTTTTAATTTAAAGTACAAGGATATAATATAAAATATTAAGCTTCACTCCCGCTCGGAAACACGAACATCAGACATGCTTGCATGGCCGGAGTAGACTGCGTCATTATCGATTGGTAACCTACGGCATGTTCTTACGTATAAAACGTTGATTAATAATTATTCTATGAAGACAATTATATTTATAATCTACAATGAGTACTAACCTTTGTTATATGAGTTGTACAAAGTAGTGTCCATCTGCATTCACGTATTTCTGACATCTTTTAATCACGCACGCAGAATTTCAACGCATTTCCGTAATGCGTGCAACTTCCCTTCTTATTATAGTCTCTAAGTCCGTCCATAATGTGGAGATTATTCATCTATAGAATACTGTATTCTTTTAGGATTTCGTAAGGTGTGAATAACAATTTCATTAAAAGATATCGAAAATGTATGAATGTATTCAGATATCACTTGAATAACTCCTGTAACACAAATTAGTATTCATTATGACATAAAAATATAACTGTACATAGAAATGTTATCATTGAAAATAAAAATAGACTTCCTAAAACAGCAATGAATTGGATTTCAGCTGAAAGGAAGAAAAGACGTAGACCAAGAAAGAGAATGCTACAATCACTGCTGCAATGGAATCTTATGGAATGCAAATGGAGCAATGGGAGAATTGAGAAGGATGGCGTTTCAGGGCGGAAGACGAAGCAACTTGACAAAAACCGGATATAGATAGATGAGCAAACATACGAGGAACATCACAGATCGATAATGACGTACTCTACGCCGACCATGCAATCAATTCTGATATGCGTCTTCCCGATCGGGAGCCGAGCTGAACGTTCAGTATGTTTCATATGTTGTCTAGCACCCCATAGCTTCATGGTTTTATGGACATGTGTTTCATTATGTTTTTGTTGGAGTTCTAAGACTCGATTCAATTTTTCCATAGAAATTTAAATTTACTTCATATGACCTGCATAGTTACATTTTGATTTTTAACAATTTGGTTTTTCACATTACGAAACAATACAAATCACCTGAATATAATTCTAACTGCATCTCCTCTAAAGTCTTGTACGAGTAAATCTCTATTTTAAATAGTAATTCCATCGGGTTTATAAAACTTTATAATCCTAGTCTTAACGCGCTTCATTAATTCTCAATAGAGAGTTTTCGCACCCTGGTGGCCCGTTAAACGTCTAACGCTATGTTGACGTCAATAGTGACATATTTTGTAACGTGTGTTCGTGTTCGTAAAGCTTCAGAAAGAAACGTAAAGGATCGATGCACGTATTCCTTTAATGTAAGTCTTTACTATACGATGATTTCCGCTCCGTTAAAGATTTATCGTGTAGCTTCTATGCTATGACAGCCGACCAATCGCTCTGTAATTTTTGTAATTGATAGCTCAATGTCTCAGGAAAGTATAGAAAAGAATTCGAAATGAAAATCTTTTTTGAGAAGTTAAAAAAAAAAAAAACTAACTTCGGTGTAATCTGTTCAAAATAGATATTTACACCTTCAAAAGTTCCTAAGCGGCAAACGTTTTCATTTTAACGTTAGATGGCGGGGTCAAAGCGAGAGAAATGTTGAGATAGAATGGAAATTCCTTTTAAAAGTGATCGCTACTCAAAATCTTTACTGGTTTCCGAGTTACGGCGAGTTAAAAAAAGGAGCGTTTTCGCTTGATGGAGTTCTCACGATACAACATTCTGTCTGTTGAAATCTCAAAGAAAAATTATTTCCTGAGCATTTTTGTACTACTGATTGAATAATTTATCCGTCTTGAGCTGTTCTAAGTAGATGAACTTCCTTCACAGTGGTAAATCTCAAACGAGATGCCATGTTTTAACACCGAATTAGGCCTACGGTAAACTTCGTTCACGTCCATATTATCCGTCTAAAGATCACGGTTCCGTTATTGAAATAACGTTAGGTGAATGGCTCTGATTGGCTCTTTCATCATTGACGCCAACATAGCGTTAATCGTTAGCGGACCAGGAGGAAGAGAAAACTCTCTATTATTCACAAGCCCAGAAGTAAAATAAATACTATTTGCAACTCTCAAAACTTGTTCATCCAGCGCAATGTATTGAGTTATATCTCGAAATGCCTAGTATTTTCTTTCAGGACGCTATAGGCTAAGAGCCTAAGTTTTGCGGACAACTTATTTTTTAACAATAACAACGTTATCGCATTTCGGTCGGTGTTCTGTTCGAAACCTTTAAATTAAGAGCGTTCTGCGACACCTAAAAGCTAAATAACCTACACTGCTCCTTGAAAGTCTCAATAACCAATAAATCAAGATTGTGGTAACAATTTATTGCTAGAGGGTGCAAAAGATAAGGTGTATTATACATTGTTATACTGTATATTAAAAATTGATTTAAAATTGCAGATCCTTTTTCTTATAGGTTACCGACTGGGTTTCAGACCCAGTTATCCACAAGTCCCTCATCGAACTCATCTAACTAGACGGGAGTACGATTTAATTGAAGAATTTGATGTAATTTCTTGTAAAAGCGACTTTATGAAAAGTTTCTGACAAGTATTTCGATTTCATTTGCAACACTCAATCCATAAAGTTTTCTCGCCATCAAAGCCAGCCATTTTTAATTTCTTTGTTTTTCATTAAACGAAATACAAAAATAAAATACTAACATGCTGTAAAAAAATTGATCAAAATGTTTTGAGAAATTCCTATTTTCAGCATAACATTGAAATACGTAATAATGTTGAACATGCCGTCTGTATGTCTACGATTTCTCCTAAACTATTGGATGGATTTTCTTCATATGCACAATCTAAGAGACAAAATTTATCCAGCAACGAAGCTCAGTTAATATAATACGATTTACTTATAAAATCTAACGGCTCTTACAAATTATTTATCTAATAATAATTTATTCATTTAATCTACCATGTACTGTGAGTCTCTATCGCCACGTCATGACGCGCCCTCAGGTTGCGGATAGAGGAGACTGCCTCCAGATAGGGAGGATAGCTGTGAATATATTTAAAAATATACTGAATATATTATGGATGGTCCTCCAGCTTCGGGGTTGGGTGAAGGGCTAACAACCCATCACAGTAAAAAAAAAGAGCCTGTTACGAAACCCCAATATAAGTCGGGTTACAACAGCTGTTCGTCTATGCGAATGACGTGAATATGTCAGGACAAAATCCATAAACTATTAAGGAAAGCGAGGGTGTTTTACTTTAAAGAGATAGATTTGGAAGTAAATTCCGAAAAGACAAATTATATATAGTACGAAATATAAATATTAAAATAGAAAATTTATCATTTGAAGAGGTGGAAAAATTCAAATAGCTTGAAGCAACTGTAATAAATATATATGACACTCGAGAGGAAATAAAACGCAGAATAAATATCGGATAGTCTGTTATTATTCAGTTGAGAAGCTTCTGTCATCTAGTCTGCTTTCAAAAAAACTGAAATTCAGAATTCGTAAAACAGTTGTATTACCAGTTGTTCTGTATGGTTTTGAAACTTGGAGTCTCACTTTGAGAGAGGAACGAAGTTTAAGGGTGTTCGAGAATAAGGTGCTTAAGAAACTACTTGGGGCTAACAGGGATGAAGTTACAGGAGAATGGAGAAAGTTGCATAACACAGAACTGCACGCATTGTGTTCGTCACCTAACACAATTAGGAGTATTAAATCCAGACGTTTAAGATGGACATGGCATGTAGCACGTACGGATGAATCCAGAAATGAGTATAAAGTGTTAGTTGGGAGGCCGGAGGGAAAAAGACCTTTGGGGAGGTCGAGACGTAGATGGGATCATACGTTCCCGGTCACTTTTCCCAATTCGTTCCCCCTCTCCCTCAAAAAAACATACTTGTGCAATAGATTACAGTACGTAAACCATTTTATATCTTTGTTACACTTAGGTCATATTTACCAGTTAATATTTTAAGTTAATTTATTTAGCTTGATTTCAATCCATTCTTCAGTATGGAATTTTTGGGTGGGGAAATGCTTGTAACTCTAATCCCACTCCACTAATAGCCTACTTATTCAGAAAAGAATAATTAAAATATGCCTTAAACCAATTGATTACTCATTCATGCTTTTTTTCACTGATTTTAATGTTCTGAAAATTAAACAAATTAATTATATTGCCTTCTTAAACCTCATACATAAAAATCGCAATAAATTCAAATTGTATCATCATAAATATGGAACGAAAAGATCCGATTTTATACGACTAGAGGAACCGAAGTGTTTCACAAGCACAGCTCTCAGCTGTCGAAGGTTATATAATAAAATAATTGAAAAATACTCAAATTTGGAAACTTTTAGTATCAGAAATTTAAAAAACAGCGTTAGGAATTTAATTTTTAAAGAATATATATTGGTTTAATATCTATATGTATTTGTATGAGTTAAATTGTTAAAACTGAAATTGTATTTTTTAAAGTTTATTTATTCCTATATTTTTTTTTCCTTGACCCACTTTGTGTCAAATAATTATCTTTGTTTGTGTTAAGTATGTGCTTAGATAACTTCCTTAGCACGAGTTTTTACTCCTTTAGGGAAGGACTGTATTTTTGTACATGTTATTTTACTAACAAACAATATACAATTCCTTTAATTCCAATTTCAATTTCGTCCAGTCATTTCCCCCCCCCAGTAATAATTCCTAATGAGTTTCTTACCCAATTTATCTACCCAAAAATCTAATTTCATTTTTTGACATGAAATGTAACAACAATTCAATCAAAATCTAATTTCATTTTTTGCAACTACAATTGAATCAGTTAACGTGTAACATACAGAAATTTTCAGTTAAATTCATAATGATCATATAAACAATTTGTTGTGAAATGTCTAATGAAGCAGTAATTATAATCTCTGCAAGGGGTGGTAAAAAGCTTGCATTGAACGGACGGTTCTGTAATCGAAGAGATACCAAAGGAGAGAAAGAATAGGCCTACTGGCTTTGTGAGAGAAAACCTGAGTATACTGCAGCTACAATTACTACAAGCATTGGAAAATATGTAATCGAAGTATTGAAAGAAGTTCAGCAGGCATATGCATGGAACGTAGAAAATGTACAAGCAACTATTCTTGTAAATAGAATGAACCATATCCCAGAGAAAGAATTTAAGAAGTATTAGGCGTGAACGGATGATAAACCAATTAACAGATCCCAGGTCTATTGAAGAGCTTCAAGATATCCCAGAACGTTACAAACGGACATCAAGTAATGATCAGTTTCTACTGTATGACCAACGAGAAGAGGAAGAAGAGCAGTCAGATCGAGTTACAGAGTTTGGCACAAAACGGAATTTGGAATTACTGGGCTATATTTTTATCCTGTAATTATGTACATCCATGTATTGTGGGTCCCTATCACCACGGCATGGCGCGTCCTCAGGTTGCGGATCGAGGAAACGGCTTCCAGATATGGAGGGTAGCTGTGAATATATTGAATAAGCAGTCGCGGACAGCCGATGAGGGGTAATTGAACGGGTTACATCAGCTTCTTGCCTATGCGGATGACGTGAATATGATAGGAAAAAATCCACATACGATTACGGAAAATACGGGAATTTTACTTGAAGCAAGTAAAGAGATAGGTTTGGAAGTAAATCTCGAAAAGACAAAGAATATGATTATGTCTCGTGACGGGAATATTGTACGAAATGTAGCCTAAATATAAAAATTGGAAATTTATCCTTTGAAGAGGTGGAAAAATTCAAATACATGGGAGCAACAGTAACAAATATAAATGACACTCGGGAGGAAATTAAACGCAGAATAAATATGGGAAATGCGTGTTATTATTCGGTTGAGAAGCTCTTATCATCCAGTCTGCTGTCCAAAAATCTGAAAGTTAGAATTTATAAAACAGTTATATTACCGGTTGTTCTTTATGGTTGTGAAACTTGGTCTCTCACTTTGAGAGAGGAACATAGGTTAAGGGTGTTTGAGAATAAGGTGCTTAGAAAAATATTTGGGGCTAAGAGGGATGAAGTTACAGGAGAATGGAGAAGGTTACACAACACAGAACTGCAAGCATTGTATTCCTCACCTGATATAATTAGGAACATCAAATCCAGACGTTTGAGATGGGCAGGGCATGTAGCACGTATGGGCGAATCCAGAAATACATATAAAGTGTTAGTTGGGAGGCCGGAGGGAAAAAGACCTTTGGGGAGACCGAGACGTAGATGGGAAGATAATGTTAAAATGGATTTGAGGGAGGTGGAATGTGATGATAGAGACTGGATTAATCTTGCTCAGGATAGGGACCAATGGCGGGTTTATGTGAGGGCGGCAATGAACCTCCGGGTTCCTTAAAAGCCAGTAAGTAAGTAAATAATTATGTACATAAAAATGTCAGAGATCATAATTTCTTAGAGTTTCTGTTATTTACTATTTGTAAGAAAAGGAAAATCTGTCATTGAAAGATGTTGATTGGTGAAAATTACGATCTGAAACAAATGCATTGGGCGCAATGTCATTGGGGAAAAGTTTTTTTTAGGAAAAACTGCTTTGGGAAATATTTCTTTGGGCAAAACGAAATGGGAAAAGTATCCGGGAATCGGGATGATAATATTAAAATGGATTTCAGGGAACTGGGATATGATGGTAGGGACTGGATTAATCTTGCTCAGGATAGGGACTGATGGAAGGCTTATGTGAGGACGGCAATGAACCTCCTGGTTCTCTGAAAGCAAATTGTAAATAAGGAAGTAAGCAGAGCTTAGGCCAGCAGGTCTTCTCTTCCGCCCAGTCAGACTCAATCAAGAACACATAATAACGATCTACTTTAAAGAAAATTCATCCATTTACTTCGTGATATTTTGTATTACGTAGAATATACGGATAAATGAAACTGTGTAGTTCGTAATAAGGAAAGAACTATTCCCTCCGACGAATTGTTTTCATACATAATTGTCTACTTTTCATTTGTGATTTCAGTTTAAGTTCTTAACTTTATAGAAAGAAATCTATTCAGGTAGAACAAGTCCTTTCTTAGAGGATTAGAAGGTACCAGTTGTGAATTTACACGGAAGCCATGTTTTTGTATTATGTAGAGTACCTAAACTAACAAATTTCAAAAGGTAATTTAACTAGTGTGTACAGAATTGTTACCACATTTCTTGCGAAATACATAAGTTTTCAAAGGCCTCACTCAAACTACAGCTGGGCAGGCAGCGGAGAGTATCTGAGAATGCCTCAATGTTCTAGGATTACAGTTCCTTATCGTAATACTATTTGTTACGTTTAAGTGTAACCTATTACTAAAAAAGTCTAATATGCTTTAAGAAGTGTAACACTTTTAAATACCAATTTTATTATTATTATTATTATTATTATTATTATTATTATTATTATTACAATGTACCTACGGATAATTAGTTATGATGTTTTAGTCCCACGTTGTAGCATCGTGATCTAAAGCCGACTAAAGGCATTACATGCCTAGGTCTCGCGTTATGGTCTCACGAAATTTCGGACTGTGTATGGGACCAATACTCACCCCGCATCATAATGAATTTGGTTAGCTACGAAACGTAGCCAAATCCAATTTAAAAAACGAGTTATAACGACTTGGGGGGGGGTCATAGTGTGACGGGGTCCGTTTAGGTGCGTCATAGACGAAAATTTGACCAAACATGTCCAAGTGCGGCACGGGATATTTTATTGCATGGTCCATGTGCGGCCAGACCTAGATTTTTAGCAATTAAGTTTTGTCTTGAAAAAGAATATAAATCCAATACATCGGAAATAGAACAGTACTTAAAGTTGTTCTTTCGTATGTCATTTTTTGTCCGGCAGAAGTGACACGTTTACATATACATCATTGTATTACAACCTTAAGACGATACTCCTTCAATTTACTGATTACATATTGGAAACTTATGTCGCGAGTGATGAAAGGTTTCTCTCCAACATCCGGGGAAGAGTTCAATGCATCAACATGCCGAACGAGTAAGTGCTTGAATCATTTCATTCACGTCTAAATGAGCTACTTTATAAGAGTCGTCCTGATATTTATTTATAGATGTTCTGAAGAACATCCAAACCGAAACATACTGTAAAGCTCAGAAGCCAAAAAGCAAGTAAACTGTTGGTAACCACAGAAAAATAAGCGTTCCTAAGGATGCAAATGATGGCACTGCAGCAGAACTCCATCACTTGTAAAGACAGTTTCATTTGAGTTTCTACCTGTGAAAAGGTCAAGGACATGTCATTTACCACATCAGATGAAAGGCTCAGTATTAAAATACGAAGGTTACAGCTTTACAAACAGTAAAACTATAAACAGTAAACTCTATAAGGAGTTAACTCCCGCCAATAAATGGATCCGACAACTGATCGTCTCACTACAAGTGAATGGAGGTTAGCTCTTAAAATGACAGCTAATGTTTGTCCGCTGCGTGCTATACCAGGAAGGTCCCAAGACGGAAACCACTGTCGTCGTTGCGTCAGTGAAATTGAAACTCTTGACCACGTTTTGGGTGCCTGTTCTTTCAGCGAGACGCTCGGAACTCTAGACATAACAGAATCAGATCCAGGATTGTCGAAGTCTTGAGGAAGAAAGGTCTCACTGTACACGAAGAATGCCATGGCATCTCTCAAAAGGGATCCTGTCGGCGAATTGACATGCTTGTCATTCCACCAGGCTCTACATCCGCTTACATTATCGATCCGACAGTCAGGTTCGAGGCACAGAAGCAACAGCCCGCTGAAGTCCATGCAGAAAAATGCAGAATTTATCAGCTCACAGTTTCATACTATTTGCAGAAATATCACCTCATTTTCACTAAAGTTGTTGGGCTAATGATTGGAGCTAGGGGCACAATACCTCACCTCTTTAAATTGACAATGACTTCATTTCTGATGTTTCCCTTGCTGCTATCAGGGGATCGCTTGCCATTTTAAAATACAGTCTGTACTTTGTTTCCTAAAAAGGAAGAACTTTTGTTTTAACTTATAATCTCTTTGTTTACTACATTTATTCTATGCTATTATCTTTCCTGTTCTTAATTTTCCTTTTTTTTTTCCTACGTTTCTCTTTTGTGAGCTTTTCTGTCTAATTTCAATTTTGTTTTCACCCTGTGTGTTTGTTATGCTTTGTTCAATGAGGCAATCTCGTTGTTGGGAAAGCTGAAATAGTGTCTTTCTAAATAAAAAAATAACCACATCTATAACAAACAGTATGTGGGTGTACAGTATATTGAATTATTTAAGTTATGCATGTGTGTTGAATAATAAGCGTTTAAGAACATTGAGTTTTTCATTTCCGCAACAAGGATTAGGCAAAGTATTTATCCAATTTTCATATTTGTGGCCTACAAAATCCCTACTTCCAAAAGTTATGTAGCCTATCCGAAAGAAGGTTTTAGATATGCTGAAGTAATTTATGTTTGTATCTTTCTTTCTTTAATAGATATTATATTTAGTTCTCGTATGAATATTAATTTCTTTGTTTATATGTTCTCATTTTGTGTAACCTTCTTTCTGACCCTTGTATTATACCCATTTTCTTTCTATGTACGAGTACTTTCGATTTCTTTTTGTGATCACGGTTTTACTTCCATACAATACGATAGGCTTTGTCATTGCTTCATAAAGCTTTAGCCTACTATCTTCTTTTCTTGTTTTATAGTTTAAGCTTTTTCTATAAAACGACAAATTTTATTCAAGTTTAGATAGATATGTTGGGTAAGTTATATTTCTTAGCCAACATATCTTAATGCCTCTTCTTGAGATTCTGGCTGATAGTGCATCTCTTATGAGCCAGTATATCTCACTTAACGGTAAGTATGTGTCAGAGAATGAACAATTGTTTGTATACATCTGAAGTCTGATTAGTGAAATATGTTACTAGTCAGCGATGTATGCAATGGAGGGGGAAAGGAACTGGCCACCCTACCCTATCATCTCCTGGCTTGGTTGCCTCATAAGTGATGTCTTATTGGTGTCACTTATGAGGTTCAAACCTGTCTTCGGACAGTTGACTAAACAACACAGGTATCTTACATTAAAGACTTGTTGCAAAGTGTAATATTAGCCTACAGAATTAAATTTCGTCGAACCATTATTTTACCCAAAAATTCCTTTAGTTTAGTCTCTTTTATAACTATTAGTACAGTATTCTTTATAAATCCGATTTATTTGATATAAGGAGCGCTGTAAATTACTTTCATACATTTTATCGAAACTTCATCACCAGCATATAACAAACAATTATTTTAAAAAATCATTGTTCATTTAACATTATCCTATATTAAATTTTCCCTACAATTTTAGGAAGATGTTACATGATTGGAAGTTTTTTCGGGGTTTTCCCCTCAACCATTAAGAGCAAATGCTGGAAAACTTTCGGTGCTGGACCCTGACATCTAACTCAGACGCTAAATAGTCATGTCAGTTATAAAGCGTCGTAAAATAACCAATTAACCCTTAAATTGACAATGTATCCTATAGGATACAACAGGTTAATAGGCTATATGCTATAATTTTAATAGAAAAAAAATTGGGAAAATTAAAATTTCACAATGCTATAATATTGTACAACATATAAAAATATGAACATTGCGATAGTTGTTCTCTTTACGGTCCGACAAGATTTAATAAAGTAGTGTGAGAAATGAAGCTTTGCCAAGTTGGATAATTTGTAGAAACAAAAGCCGCCCTAAATAAGGGTTCGATAGATCGGCCTACTAATCAATTCATAAAGAATGATAAGTAAACAAAACAATTTTGTGACACTTCGAAAGAAAAAGAAAAAACATTAAGATAAGAAAACGTAGGAAATCATTTACAATAACAATTTTGTTGGGTACAAATGATTACTAATTATAGCTAAGGATGATTTTAACACGTGAGATCCTATGGCATCAATCGTTGCATCAGAAATTTTATACTGTTTAAGTTGATTTAAAGTTTCACGTGGGATCGTGCCACGGGCACCGAACATGAGCCCAAAAACTGTCCAATGTGTAATGTGGTATTGTGCTCCAAGATGCTGACAACAAGGCTCATATATGACTTGTTTTTCTCGACACACCTCTTGTGGCTGTTGCTCATGCATCTCAAAACGGATTGTAGGATCAAGAATGACACCCTTATCCTTCTGCCGATCAATTATGATGATAACAGCCCGTCTAGTAGAGCCATCAGAAGAGACGCAACCAACCTCCTCATAAACCTCATAGGAAGAATTCTGACGGATTGAAGCTGCGATGAGAGAACGAACCGTATTATGTCTGTTGATTCGGAGCAATTCTCCATGACGGCAGAAACCCAAGACGTGAAGAAGCGTTTCTTGCTCGTCGCATCTTCTGCAACGGGTTGAGTCAAGAGTTCTACCAGGGAGAGTACGTACAGGTATTGTATTACAGTTCATCTTAATGGCTTGAGTCCATTGACTGCTCGAAAGTCCCTTTTTGGTTGAGATCCACGAATTACCTTTCTTTCAGTGAGAATAGAAAACAACTCCCAAACCTTTACTTTTCAATTTGCTCCATTGATGAAAAGAATCTTCACGCAATGTTTTTCTTAAAAATATTTACATATTACAAAGAGCGTGTGCTATCAAATACTCTTGTCTTCTCCCTCTATGTGTAATAAATTAAAAATTTCGATTTTAATTCCATTGAATTTACTTTATTTTAGAATTTTCATATGAAATGTGTAAATCTTTTATTGTTTCCATCATGTAATGTGCGTATAATTATTCATTCATATAGTTTTCTCCATCTATTCTGCCAAATGCATTTCCAAAATCTAAGAAAGCAGCAAGTGCCTTCAGGTAAAACTAATTTATTTTTTCGAATATCTGTTCTGATATGAAAACGTTATAAGTTATAACTCTGTAAGCATGGAACTCGATTGTTTCTTCTTCTAGAGGATTTTAAGAAACTGTGCACTTCTTAATATTTTACTGAATACCCTAGTAAAAACGCTCTACACAGTGGGCGGAAAAGTCGCTTTCCCTAGGGACTTCCTAACATTTAATTTACATTTCATTATACATTCCTTAACATATATTGTTCAAAATGTACGCCCTGTTTTTCGATGCACAATTCACAACGTTTACCAACTGATTTACAGATGACAGAACATAACTGACGATTTCATTGCTTTTCAAGAATGATTGTTCGATCATCTGTCGCAACTGTCCAGATCCTGCAGTTTCTTAGCAAAAACATGATTTTTCAGGATATCCCTCAGCGAAAAATCACATGATGTCAGGTCACATGATCTGGGTGGTCATTCCATTGTGCCACGACGGTCAATGCATTCATGGAATTGCTGATTCAAGAAGTCCATCGCTCCTACACTAAAATGAAGGCACTAAAAGATATTTGCCGAGTCAAATTATGATGATAAAACCAAAATAATGTAGGTAGGTTGCAGTTCATAACCTTGTTTCAATGTTAGTGAATTGACTTAAATTATATTTCTGTTAATTCGATTGTACCATGTTAACTAGTGACAAAAAGAACATTTCTTATTGTATAATATATGTAAATAAGAGCTATAGCGTCAGGGATTTTTAAAGGAAACTTTTTTTTTACAATGTAAGATTCACACTCAAATTCGCAAATGAATTTCCAAAAATGCTCATTTGCACTAATCCTTATTTAATGTATAACGTTAGGATAATTCGTATGAATAGCAATGGAAAAGGAAATACGTATTAAATAGTCCTTTGTAACAGTTAACGTTTGAAAAATTCGTAAAACATTTATTTACAAAATGTAACTGGAATGGAAAATAGTACAATTGTTTTCTAGGTTATCCGTTTATATAATATAAAATTATTTCCCAGGTTATCGGTTTATATAACATTTTCGTAATGTGAAATGTTCCAATATTTAAGCAAATGAAAGGTGAGAAAATTCCAATAATGTTCTTGAATATACAGTATCAACTTTTTTTCTGATTGGTGACACAAGACAAATTTATAAACGTTTCAACTGACAGAATTTAAAACTATTTTTATACTTGCTGTTACATGAAGTATCTGATACTATAATGACATTTTACGTGTAAGTTATCATTTTTATACAGGGTGAGTTTGAGGTCCACCGACAAACTTCAGGAGGTGATTCCTGACTGAAAATGGAGCACAAAAGTTCATATCACCTTGTGTCCGGAAATGCATAGTTTCCACGGTAGATGGCACTGATGACATTCTCTCATAACTTGCAGTGTGCGTTTTCTGTGTTGCAGATAGTGTGATTTAAGCAACCTAGAAGCAAAATGGTCCTGTATTCATTCCAGGAACAAGTCGAGATGGTGTTCGTGTATGACCAAGCAGGTGAAGTTGTGTGATGTGGGTGGTGCTGTCTGTCAGGGTACGTGGCTCGGTACATCCGTGCTGCCTCTCGACCGTTTCTACCTGCTTGGCCATACACGAACACCATCTCGGCTTGTTCCTGGAATGAATACCGAACCATTGTGCTTCTACGTTGCTTAAATCACATTATCTGCAACACACAAAACACACACTGCAAGTTATGAGAGAATGTCGGTCAGTGCCATCTACCGTAGAAACTATGCATTTCCGGACACAAGGTGATATGAACTTTTGTGCTCCATTTTCAGTCAGAAATCACCCCCCTGAAGTTTGTCGGTGGACTTAAAACTCACCCTGTATATATTAGACATTTCTCGAAATATTTCTTCACATGATGTTTTAAGTTATATTTGTTTTGTGTATTCTAGCCCACACGTATTTTATTTTCATGTAAAGAATTCATTCATATACAAAATTTGTTTTATGCTAGCTTTCATGTAATGCATTTATTCATATGAGTATACCATTTTGTACAATTGTATACCTTTCACGCAAAAAAGTCATCATATAAGCCTACTACTCTTCAAGGAAGGAATATTAATTACAAAGTTATCTTCAAGCTAAAAACTGTTTTATGTGCTAGTTCATTAAGGCAATAATTCGTTTGTAAACCTGTCTCTTCATCAAGGATTTATCTGTACAATAAGTTTAAGTAAACCACTTTTTTCATATATCATCTATTGTAATACATTTGTTTATAAGCCTGTCTTTACGGCAAAAACTTGCCTACATACTAGCCACCATTAAGATTAAGTTTATAATTTGTTTACATATAGTCCTCACAAAGTAAGTTGTTCATATACCAGTTTTTACATAAATGGTGTAAAAAGTAGTTTTCTAAGGTGATATGCAATATTAGTCACTTGGTATTAACTCTAAACTGCCAGTTTATTTAAATAAAAAACAGCAAGCGCATTATAAATGAAGTGTGTAATGTACTGCAATAAATGAAAATGTACTTATAAAAAGAGAAGGATAAGAAAAAAATAAAACAACACCAACAAACAACACCAACAACCACAACAAAATCAGCCAACAACAGTGGTGTAGAGACAAAATAGGCTTGCTTGCTCGTTTGCTTTTTTGGCTATGCTTGCTATGTACACCAAGGGATTGGGGGGGAATCACCTACCTTGACGTAAGCATTCGGACTCCGTTCTCAAGCACCAACAGTCCCGTCGGCTCTCGACGGCTGAAAGAGAACCACTCTTCAAACCCTTCCTTCCCTTTTATTTGTTTCGTTTTTATTTGATGCGCACAAAAAATTGAGAAGAAAATATGCGTTGTAACATAGTGTCATTTTTCGCCTTCAAAACTATTACTACAGCCACTAAAAGCTACAACTACAGCTACTACTAACACTACCAACTACAGCCGTCACAAGAGATACTAACTACAATTACAGTAACAAACATTAAACTACATGTTAGTAATCACTATACACACATTTAGATACTACAAGATGTTTCTTAGATGAGGTTAACTTTCTTATATATCTGACGATTTTACCAACGCTAAAAATAATGCTCAAATGGAAAGAACATTTCCAAGCAACATAGATATCTGTTATACAATGCAGTTATCCTTATACAAGAAACATCTTTGTAGATACACAATAAAATATGCCTAGGCAATGGAGAAACAAGTAGGCCCTATTCAAAAATATAATAATAATGACATAAGTAATTTGACTTAACATTTTATATAGCATACATATCTTGGTTTGAGTACAGTGACTTGGACTGAATTCACTTCATTTTAATTAAGGTTATTTTATGATGTTGTATCAACATCTCAGGTTAGAATTCACTTCATAACTTAAATCATTAGTTAATGAAATAATGTTCCCAGCTCGTAATACAATATATCTAAAAACATGTTCTATATGTTTAATAAGATTTCTTTTCTAATGACAGAAGACCCTATGTGTAACAGATAATCTTCAAATTTAAGGTCGAGCACAAACTCGGGGTGTAATTATGAAGTGACGAAAGATACTTGATAAAATGGTGGCAATAGAAATGCAATATTCCGATAAGCACGTCTCATATCGCCTTTTTCCATAAAAAATTCTACTTCTACTCATCGGCATTTTAGCTCAAGCCATGGAATTGTAAAACTGGCACGTTAACCATTGTACTAACGGTGTACCAAGATATGCAATGGGAAATTTAACAAACATGGTAAGTAATTTTGACAAGATTAGTCACGAATTGTAATTATTGAATGTACTTTATAGGGATGAATATGACTACAGTCCAAGATATTTATATAATACGTTAAAAATCTGATCACAATATAACGTATTTAGGCATAAACATATCATGATAAATGCAAAACATATAATTTTGCTGTAACTCAACGATTTAGAGGTTTCAAGGTTTATCAGTAATATGATAATTGATTTTAAGAAATTTCCTCTGCAAATTTAAATATGCAACTTACTTTTAAGAGACTGTGAATACGATAAGAATACAATATAGAAAATATCAGTAGATAACATTGTAAATATTTTGCCTAATAAAATTAATTTACAATGATTTACACAATATATTTAAAAAGGCAATTTTACGAAAACCTGAAAATTTACAAGTTTGTCTGGGTACATAGAAACATATACAAAATAAAGAAATTACAGGTGTACGATCATTTTAAATTTCAGAAATATTACTTTTTAAATGATTTAGTGCAGAATTTTAAATGTAACTGATAAGTTTCTCGGCACATAAGTTCGATACGAACATAATGTATAATATATAGAAATATAGATAATTCGAAGTTAAGTATATTTCAATACACAACAATATACAAAATGTAAACTAAATGTTATCTGCAAATACCAGGGCATAATGAAAGGAAATAGCAATAATGAAAATATAGACAAAAAGTATGACGCTAATATAAATAGAGATGAGTCGAATACCCAGAATTTGGATGGGTTAGAAGGTACTGTGATGCGAAGCGCAAAGTACTTATTGGCGTTAAAGATAAAAGAACTGTTCTCATCAAGTATGACAACTGTGCGACATTCTGCAAAATCTACTCGACTCCTTTCTTCAGAAAAAAACACATTTAAGCCTTGGTTTTTCTAAACCGACGCATGCGAGTTGCGACGTGCGAGGCCCGCTTCACACAAATACGGACAACACGAAAGATAGTGAGTGGTTTCTATAACTGCGAGGTACGCAGACCTCGCACCTCGCAGCTATAGAAACCACTCACTATCTCTCGTATAGTCCGGATTTGTGCGAGGTGGGCATCGCACGTCGCAACTCGCATGCGTCGGTTCAGAAAAAAAACAAGGCTTCAGGAAAGTATGAGGTAGCACAGAGAGTTCTACACACAAATAACGATACGTATGATGACTTATCCAACAATACTCGTATGTTTAATATTACCACCCTCTGTCTCCAGACACTACCTAAAACCAGTATAATGTTTGAAGGGAAGAAATAATTATGTGTGAGGGTGGTAGACTATAGTCGACGAGGATATGTGGGGAATTTAAATTGAACTTATACTACGAACACAGCAGCATTATTCAAAGGAAGTACAAGTTGTTCCATTTCACCTGCGGGGAAATTGTCAAAATTATAAGTTTCTATCCTATTTACGTTTTCTCTGACATGCTATAATAATGTCCTGGTGTTTGCAAACAGCATTTGGTATCCATTCTGTAATTAAAAATTGTTTATAATATATTTAAAGTGAGTGATTTTTAGTTGAAAACACTTCTAAATTTCAGAAATATAATTGTGCCTCAAATTTTGAAAAACAAAATTTAATTTTAATAGAATTTTATCCAGTAATGTATTTGTAAATAGTGTTTTTTAATATAACATACATGTTATTAAATAGTAATTTAGATGATCAAATAAATAACGTTTGATTGAAGGAAATATAACAAAAACTAGATACCTTAAAAGTAGTTTAAAATCAAAACAAATATCACATCTATGAAGAGAATTGTTGATTCAATTTATCCTAGTGAATACAAAACACTTCACCAAATTATTTAAAGACAAAATTCTTGGCTACAATGCTACATAAATTTGTTTTTTAAGATCACTTGTCAAGACACACAAGTTGGGTGGCGTGTGCAACAACATTAATTGTCTCTGTTGGAGCGTGGAAACATACCTACATCTTGCCACTCCACGAATCCAGGCAGGATTATAAATTTTCTTCATTTATAGGCCCACCACCACTGAGAGCGAATCGTGCTACCGTTTAAAACTATCGAGTTAATGTGTGGTATATATTTCACTAGATGGAATTATCACTTCTAAATGAATGTACATACAACAAAAGAAACAGAAAGATGTAAATGAAACACAATCTATCATTATGTCACTATATATACGCGTAGCACTGCCACATTTCACAACATTGAAAACTCGTTTTGCAAGATATTATGTGTATAGTAATTAAAGATAAAAAAGTGAGTAAAATCTATTTAAAAAGAGATAAAAGCAAAAATTGAATAATACACTTACTGTAGGTAACAGTATAGCTATACATTTCACTGCTCTATATTATTTACAGTTATCAGCTGCATTGTGATGTAACTTTTTAAATTTTCAAACGAGTAATGAAATGGAGAGAATGTATTTAATTAATAGGTTACATAAATTATGGACTTCGGATCGAATGACAAACATGACAACCGTTCGACTCTTTCACATACTTAATTTCTATTATCCGTAAAATTAAATAAGGTATTAATTAAACTAAACACATCGTATTTTTGTAGTACGCAACAATACTGAGAGTTATGCCAAAATGTTTTTTATTTAATTGTTTTCTTTTGCGCAAAAAGTAATATATTGGCACTTATTTCCCTAAAAGATCGTATAACCCTTTGATGTAAATATAGGCCTACTAAAGCAAATTAAAAAAAAAACTTTTCCACGTGTGCAGATTCTTAACTACGAACCAATATTGAATCTAAAAAAATAGAATCGCCTCGGTCTCAAAAACAAGCAAAAATCGCAATTTATATGTAACTCTTTACAATCTCTGTATACAATCAGGAAAGTATTGTGAATGTAATTATCGTTGAAAGATTTCGGAACATTCAAAAACGTCCCCCATTTCCAGAATTTCTTTCACTGCTTCTTCTCATTCCCAAAGCATTCATTTCATCGCTCGTCTCTTGTTTGCAAAGAATTCTCAGTTAACCTTTCCTTTAAACGACCGCTCTTTAAAGCTTCATCACGGTGAAATATTCGCTCTCACCCTCCCAGCGCATTAAGGAATAGAATTCCTACTCATGCTAAAAACTAAATAGCGTATGCCAGATCGCCCACAGAGGAAAAATCGATTCCTATCCAGCGCCTTGATCACACAATTAAGAGAGAAGAAAGCATTATCTATCTGCAAGCAAAGTTCAGAATTCCGCCAGAAGAAGCGCACGAGCGTTCACTGAGAAGATAGTTGGTATTGCAGTTACATGAAAGCAAGTTTAACTTTGAAAGAATTTTAAACCTTTATGCGATGATAATGGGTAATAACTAGACAGTGTATGCGGGATGACTTAAGGAAAAGTGAAGCTGTTACGTATCAGAGTAGGCCTATATGGCACGTGCCGTGTCGTCCGTCTTTTGTGTACCTGGCGAGTACAGCAGCGTACAGAACGAAGGGATCCCGGTCCGTTCATAGTAACATTGCAACGCAATGTGTGCAGTTGTGTTATCCTGCAGGATAGGTGAAGACGATTCAGCTTCGACAACTTACGAGACTATATCGTCGTTTACTGCAACGCTAGTAATTCCATCAATGATGACGAGGTATGTGCTACAGTACGTCATTTTTCTTTACATTCTGATTGTACAGAGATACAGTAGCATGTTGACGTCGTCTATTTACGTTTAAAACCTGTTCAGCCAATGGTCTGAATGAAAAAATTGTAACATATAGTAAATGTGCACCTACATTCAACGATAAGTCATCCCGCATCCACTGTCTAGTAATTACATTATGTTGTAAAGTAATATTTGCCTTAGTTCGACCAGTTTCCCCACTCTACAAAGAATTTGTCTGCCTATCGGCTTGAGCACTGAAAATTAGTTCTTGTCTCCTGTACAGATTCAGAAACAAAATTTGAGCCAAATGAATTTTGTTTCTGGGGCTGTATAGAAGCGTCATTTAAAGGAGCATGGTGGGACAATTGCCCACCAACTGAATTAAAGATTTTAAATAATAATTGAGTAATAGTACTACTAAAGAAAGAAAGGTGAGAACTGTACTTTTAATATCGAAATATTCCATTTTTACAAACGCTTAAGAAATAAAAAAACTAGCTAGTTCGCTTAAGTGGAACCCTTTGCTGTGTTAGTGGCTATTAACTATTGCAAATAGAAATAGCCTACAAATTTTAGTTAATTTCAATTAAGATTTCTTTACCAGTACAGTAGTCCGTTTTCATTTGTTCGCACTACGTCATATTAACAGCAAGTGGATGGCAATTAAGTATCGTATAAGTAAGACAAGAAGTTAAAATTAGGAGTACGACGTGTGGAAACTAGAAATGTACTCTAAAGTGAGATAAACTTGACTGTACATAAAAAAGTTAAATCATATCAACCTTATTTATGAATTAAAGTAATAAAAACACTTCAGAAATGGAGAAAAAAATAATGCATTTCAAAAATATTGCACCTGATAAGGTTTAAACGTCCCCTCCCCTTCTTTATATCTTCATCTCAGTTTAAGGTGTGGAAATAGTTCATTTCAGAGGAAATAGGGAAGAAGTACGTCACGTGATATACCCTATGATGACTTTCCCAAAAAATCTTGTCCCTTACTTAATTTTAAATTATAAACCTTTTTGAAATCATGTCTTTACGAACAGTAATGAAAATACGATAATCAGATTGAAGAGTTGAAATACTAGTGCAAGGCCAAGGATTGCACTGAACTGATGCGAATGATATTATTATTATTATTTTTTTTTTTTTGCATTTTGCTTCATAAAATGTTTGAATTTTCAAGTATTATTAAATTTTGAAATTGCTCATTTACTTACTTGCTTTTAAGAGATCCGGAGGATCATTGCCGCCCTCACATAAGCCCGTCATCGGTCCCTATCCTGAGCAAGATTAATCCAGTCCCTATCATCATAACCCACAGTCTCAAATCTATTTTTATATTATCCTCCCATCTATACCTTGGCCTCCTCAAAGGTCTTTTCCCCCTCAGGTCTCCCAACTAACTCTATATGCATTTCTAGATTCACCCATACGTGCTACATGTCCTTCCCATCTCAAACGTCTAGATACGTTGTTGTTTAGTCAACTGTTCGAAGACAGGTTTGAATCTCACAAGTGACACCAAGAAGGCACCACTTATAAGGCAACTAGGCCAAGAGATAATGGGGTAGGGTGGCCAGTTCCTTTCCCCCCCATTGTATACATCACCGACTAGCTACATATTACACTAGTCACATTTCAGATGCGTAAAAACAATTGTTCTTCCTCTGACACGTATCAAAAAGTGAGATGTTCTACCTGATAATAGATGTAGGCCTACATATCAGTCAGAACCTCAACCAGAGGATCGTCTAGATTTAATGTTCCTATTTATATTAGGTGAAAAATACAATGCGTGCAGTTCTGCGTTGTGTAACTTTCACAATTCTCCTGTAACTTCATCCCTCTTAGCCCCAAATATTGTCCTAAGCACCTTATTCTCTAACATCCATAACCTCTGTTCCTCTCTCAAAGTGATAGTCCAAGTTTCACGACCATTTTAAAGTTGATTATTAGAAAATATTAGTATATTTATTTGATATTCATGTAAATTTTATTACAAACGAAGAAAAACGGACTAAAGTATTACTTTTCAATTTCTCAAAGTTTATCATTCTGTTGTTTTGTAAATCAGCACATATTCTTCACAACAATGATTCTATATTTTAATTACCGTGATAGACTAGGTTTCTGCCACAGATTGGAGACTAGTTTTCTGATAATGATTGCATATTCAAGCAAGATGAAGAAGCTCCATGCCATTGAGCGAAGAAGATTTCTAAATTTCTTCAGGAATCCCACACCAAAACAATTAATTGGCCAGGAAACAGTCCTGACATGAACCCAATCGAGAAACTCTGGTATTACAACTGTATACAATAATACGTACACGAGCTTTTATTCCTTCGGATATACTAATTTTATACGTCACCTATATAATCAGAACGAAATAAATTATTATTCTATTTTTTATTTTTTTTATAAAAATATTACTTTCTAAATAAATTTATATAGGCCTTACTTATTTATACCGTAAGCCTATTATTACATTAACAGGATTTTACTTCACAATAGACCCATGGGTCGCACACGTTAATCGCCTGGTTTACTTTGTCTTGGCCAAAAAATGTTAAGAACCTTTGTGTTAAAATATTTAGTAGGCCTACATATGGGGCGTTGATAAGCATCCTATGGAACAGCGATGTAATGAAAATAACAAGGAAATAAGGAGTACTTGGAAGGAATTTGTTTGTGTGTGTGTGTCTATTGTGTACTTTTGTAAATATACTTGTGTAGTACGTAAGTATGGGTATATAAAGTGTTTATGTTAATTTGTGTAGTTCTTGTATATCAGCGATGACCAAAGCGGGTGTCGTGATTACATCGTGTAATCACAGACATTCAAACGGGTACGAGGAGTTTTCTGTACATTGCTGTGTGTTTCATTCACGTACTGAAGGCAAGCAGTGGCGATAAGATGTCGCTCTACAAACTCTGTCTCTACAAGCAATAGGAGGTGGTTTCGTAAAGAATGAGAAGGAGAACTTCTTTGTTGTTCTGTCGGACAAAATTTAATATGTTTACTTTGGTCAACGGTTCAATTAGGAGTATATAGAAACATTAATTGCTACGCTGAATAATGTATTATTATTATTATTATTATTATTATTATTATTATTATTATTATTATTATTATTACTAACCACTAGGTATGTGTTTATATAATTCTTCTGTGCGTGCATGAATATTGATATTTTAGATCTTCTCCCTAGAACGATAAAATTATTAGGTTTTATCTGAACTTTAATCTTCTTAATCTTTATATGAGGGTAATTATTTATTAATTATCCATTTAATAATAATATTGTAGAAAAACTGATTCAATATTATGTGCCAACGAATTGTTAAATGCCAGGAATTGACATGTATTAAGCCATAGCCAGGAAGAGAAAGATGAGATAAATAAATGTAAGGGCTTTGAAATATCTTGTGCTCTAAAGCCTTTTAATAGAACAGAATTTCTCAAAAGAGTAGTGATTAAAATAGCTTAAATAACTTGTCCATAAGAAGTTTTTAATTTTGAAAAACTACGAATTTCTCGACCAAGCATCGAGAGAAGAATTTAGAAAATTCCTGATTATATTCAAGAGGAAGGTTTAAAAAGAAGCAAGAAAAATTGTACATTATTCACCGGCTCTTGATGACAGCAGTGACATTACTGATACAGCAAAGCTTGAGATTTTTATCCGTGGGATTGATCAAGATGTTGGTACAGGAACCACCACTGGTTGTAGTTTTCATGCCAAGTACCTTTCCTCAGTCTCCTTACTTCATAGACCTTTGGAAGTAGTTGACCATTCACTTTCCCATTTTCCTTTGGATATGACCGCCAGCTGGTTCCTTACTTCACTCATCGGGACCTTGTCGTAACAGATCTGTAGATCGACGTGTGTATGTATGTATGTATGCACAGTGTTCTACCCAAGAGCAGGTCTTTAATTGCAAATCCAGCATTTTTCATTCTTCCTAATTTCTTGCTTTCCTCTTAATCTCCTCATATAATGCCTTAACGTTGTCTATCAGCTGATATCTTTTACCCCGAACTCTTCCCCGTTCACCTTTCCTCACATGTACCCTATGTACATTATATTCCTACTAACTAGTCCCCTACAAATATGCAAATTAACAAATTAGGCCTACACCAAAATAAAAGGAATCAATCACTGCACTCACACACCTAATGGCAGTTATGCCAGAAATAGTTTCATATGTGTAAATATATTTTACTGTTATTTATGTACAATGGCTAGAGAGGGCGTCCTGCGCGTATAAGACCCTAAAACGGCCTCTGGCTCAAAGCCAGAAATATCAATAAACAATACAACAATATTTCATAGGCTGTAATTATTGCAGTTCGAATTTTGGTCACCGTTGTTGTATACCCTACAGTTATGCATATGTATGTGTTTAATATGTGTGCGCGAATATGTAATGTAGTATTTCCTTGACAATGGGGTGTACTAGCAAGCTAAATACTGTTAATATGGATGACTATTTCCAATGTACATGAGCTCTGGCAGTCTATAAATTCTGTAAAGTTAACAAAAAAATTAAATAACCCGACAGCCAGACACTAGCATCTTCACCTTTATCAGAGAATCTGGTAGCCTATCTACAGCATCGTAAAATCCAAGAAACGTTGTATTAAAGTTTACGTTAAGGGCTCTTCACTATTCTTTTCTTATGGAGATGACATACTTCTCTATGAGATCACACTGCATCTTCCGTCTATAAAAATGTTTTTTTCTCTCTCTCCTTTCTTCTGCGCGTGTTTCAGAAAGTGGGGGCAAGAAAGAGTTGAAACTAACAAGCCTCTTCACGCTCGCAAATCCAACCTCCATCCCCACTCACTCTTACTCCCTTGCTGTGTTCAAGATTCTTTGGTTTGCAGCAGAGTATACCCGCCCTCACCCTCCCACACTCAAGACTCTTCAGAGAACTAGAGACAGTACCCTCAACCCAGCAAGGTCAGACAGCCAGCAACACGGTTGAAAAATTCTGAAGTTCGTACGCAGTAACAAACAAGGCAATAATAAAACAATCGCAAGCATACACCACATCAAACATGAGCTCAACTCTACAACATTATAGAACAAGTTCAATTATATTTAATTAACAATATTATATCATACAGGGACATCATTTTTACTAACATTTTTAATATTAACCTGGCTATACCTTTGGATTAATGGTTCAGAGCCGAAAAACACAGTTTGCTACCCGCTTCCACGATTGAAGTTCGATGATTCTGGCGTAAAATACAAACAAATCACTTTACTAAGTATAGGAGAGAAGAAAAGTACTGACGGTGACTCAGAAGAAGACGAGAGCGGTCTGAGGAGGAAGGGATGTGAACAGATAACGTACGACAACACGTGCAATATTTGTACAGCAGTAAGCGGAAACATTAGGTCTCCTTCTGTTCAACTTAGCTTTAATTTCCATACACATTGTTACTCACGTTTCCTGCACGAGTAATAACCTGGCTACTGGGATGCTTATCTGAGCGATGTTTATAATAATCAACAGCGATAGTCAAGAAGGTCACATTCTTTCCGCTCGTCTTCTCCTGAGTTACGGACAGTAGTTCATCCATTTACGTAAACTAGGAGATATCGTAATTTTGAGTTTGATCATTTTCTTTAGGTTTTTGTTTAATCAAAAATACAGAACAGTATTAACAATAAGTGTTTTTACTCACGAACTGAGTTATCCATGCGAACGTATTCATTATGCAGTGTATATTATACTCTCTACAGTACATTAGCTTACAATATAGCCAATGAAGTTAAATTGAAAAATAATCATAATATGGATATTTAAACACATTTTTGAAAATGGTGGTCGTTCATTTAGATACATGCTTCAGTTCTTTTGTGCATATTATCGCACTATAGATTATTGCATCTAATTACAATTACTAGTTTCGTCCTTCGTACTAGTAACTCATGTTGAAATAATTCTATACCCATTATATAAAAGAATACTGTAAATTCAATAGAAGTGGGTTATTTTACGACGCTGTATCAATATATAGGTTATTTAGCGTCTGAATGATATGAAGGTGATAATGCCGGTGAAATGAGTCCGGGGTCCAGCACCGAAAGTTACCCAGCATTTGCTCGTATTGGGGTGAGGGAAAACCCCGGAAAAAACCTCAACCAGGTTACTTGCCCCGACCGGGATTCGAACCCGGGCCACCTGGTTTCGCAGCCAGACGCGCTGACCGTTACTCCACAGGTGTGGACTGTAAATTTAATCTTCACCTCTGTCCGACCCACACAGATTACATTACTCAGACATGCTATCTACCGTCCGTCCAAGTGGTTATGTCGCAGGATCGTAGAAAGGGGGGAAATCACGTGACAGTTAAGTACTTTTATGTAAGTTATTTTAAACAGTTGCGGGTGAGGGAAATCGGGATGCGACGTAGGCAAACGGACGACAGCGAAAATATGATTGAATATTGAAAGCTCTTTCTTCACTGGAAAACGCGAACATATTTCTGGAACGTACCATACTCACTAACTCAATACTGTTTGTGTTAGTACGACCTTAAGGCGACTTTGACTGTATACGCTTGGTTCTGTGAGGAGAACAGTTGGAAGTTTACTAGTAGAGGGGATGGGAGTGAAGTACATTCAAAAACTCAGGTACAATAAAAATTGAAGTAAAAATAAAAATATGACCCTGTATAAATTACAAAGGATGAAAAAAAAAAAAAAGACCAACCATTGTTAAATCCGGACGTATTAGCAATTAAATACACAGGCGTTCCTAAACTGATAAAAATGTTACTAATTCGTAGGACATCGAAAGATATTTATGCGCCTTGAGATCAAAGGCTGCAATTATTGGCCATTCTTCACAATTCTGCTGACAAAAGAACCTCCCGCAACATTACGTAGAGACCATATCTGAAATTTTGCCTACGGGCAATTACAGTAATGGAAAACTGTCCTATAGAAACGTAGTTGTCCATATAAATCGTAAGGCATTCAAAGTAAGTTTCAAATATAACGTAACATATTTCATAATAACATTCTTCTTTGTAGCAAAAAGAAGCAAGATGCGCCACACTGCATGAAAGGAAGATTTGTGTGCCATTCACAATTTCGCTAGATCTGTGCCAACTGCAAAATATGTTCTATTGATCTTTAAAATTTGTTAGGAATTTACCACCATCCCTATCAATAAAAATAGCCAAATTACTGCGGAAACAAAACATTCCTTAAGGGAATATTTTATTATTGAAAAAATGTAATACTGGCTTCTGTCTTATGTCGGCTACATACATGTCTTATATATTATAACTAGGGGGCGGATGTTGACCTAAAAATCTACTTAAAATGATCATTAAAATGCCTTTAAACTAATGGAAAAATGACACAAAATTAAAATAAAATGACTTTTAAATATTATTCACCGTACTCGCACCACAACCTCTTAAAAATTAGTCACCTTGTTTCAATGACTTCCCTGTAAATCTCAGAGAGAGGAGGCAACTTCCTGGAATTTGACTTAGATAAAGGAAAAGGGCATGCGAAAAAATGAAGGTTTTGAGGGAAAATTATAGATTTTAATGAGGGTTTACAATTTGTTTTAATCAGGGGTGGTCCATGTCAGTGTCTTCACTCTCTGTCTCCTCCTTCCGCGCTTCACTTTTGTTACCAGATCTTCCAGATGAGGGAGTGTGAATGATAAAACAAATTGTGGGCGCAGCGTGCATTCTTGCAATCTTTGTATTAAAAATACTGTCTACTACAGTAGACATCCCTTCCGAACCATGTTGAGGACACAACGTCCTGTCCAGGACATGGTGAAAGTTTCCCCCCTTCCAAACATAAATTCTAAAGACACCCTAGTACCAACAAAAGAACACTAGCGATCAAAGCCCTCACTTAAACTAAGCTGCTGTCAAGCATTTTATATTACTTCCGTTGTGTGAGGTAAAGCCTTCAGTGGAATGAGGGACGGACTTTAGAATCTGTTCCAAATTATAAAACTCAAACTTCACTGATAGTCACTTATTCAGTAATTACTACTGGCCTATTTGCTTAGCAAATGATTTAACACACCTATCGGTAAATAAGAGAGTAAAATGCATTCCAAATGATCTAAAAGTTCTTCAAAGTATTAAAAATGACCAGAAAAATGCCGAAAAAATATAAAAATGATCTATTAGTTCAAAAACGTCAAAAAACGCAAAAAAAATGCAATATAGGAAATTATATTTTTGCGTTGATATTAACATAGAAAGGATTTCTATATTAATAGGTATCGTCCTAATGTGAAAAATAACGAGATGACTTTTCATCAACATCCGTACCCTAGTTATAACTTATAACAAAAAAGAGACTTATTTTCACTATCACATACCAACTGTTTCGATTAAGTGGTGGAAACAGGAGTAAGAAATGGTAAGAGTTTCCAAAAATGGCAATTGTTTCAGGCATGTGCAAAATAAAGAGACATACCTCCTTTCTTTCATCTTTATTCGAACTTCAGAAACCATCCATTTTCCTGAAGATGGTGAGCTCGCAAAGAGCGTCTAATACATATTACCACCTACGATCCAAGGCCAGAAAATGGGACCCAAATCCGCTGCTGGAGAGATGCACACCAGACTACATTCGAGGGATGTACCTGCCACTTCGATTAATCTGAAATACAGGTCCGGTCTACGCTTGAGTGAGTTCCAATGATTACTGCAAGAGTGGCTTAAAGCAGAGTTACATTGAAAGGTCTGCTAGAATTGCAGGCAAAACTAAAATATCAACAACTGAATGAACTACTCTATTGGAATTTCTTATTTATACTCCATTTTCCTCTATACAGAGCATGGGTGTCCAAACGCCTATAGAACCAGGAGATGTTGCACGTCAAGCATGCTCTGCTAAGGTCAATAACTTTCCATATAAAATAGGAAAAACGAGCTTAAAGAATATGCGCTGCGGGTTGCTTACGCCAGAGATACCTCGTACGAGTTACAATTGGACATTATGATATAGAGCCTATTCATAAACGAAGAGAAGATAAGGCGGTAATAGAGTACCAGTGGAATGTGAATGACAAAAGGAAACTAAGTATTTGATAGTCTTGTGAGATGTCTGCTTTAGGGTAATGTTATAACCTCTTCAGTTCTGTTGTAGAGCATACGCTACATACAGTAATTTTCTTTTAATGTTCTCGCAGTGTCTTAGATACTTTTGAAATTTTTAAAAAATTAAATTTGATAGAAATGAAGAGTAGACTATCACTTTTGCAACATTTCTATACCAGAATTATAAATCAGAATTTAAAATTTGGGGGCACCAAGAATCAAAATTGTCCCAAAATTTGATTTTCTGTGAAGACTTGATTTGGAATTTTTGGAACCCCAGAATGATTATGTGACCGATTTTTTTTTCAATTAAAAAAATGTAAATTCGAGACTGAAGAGGCTAGAGCAGTTTTCCTAGAATTTCAAATAATCAACGACTATGTCAGTCATTGCATTGCTCAACAGGTGACTTGTATTCAATTTGTAAAGTCTCTTTTTAATGCAGAGACTATCCGAAATAGATATGATGTTATAATAGTAGAAAAATTGTGAAATGGGAATGACACAGCAAGCTGGGCTAATTAAACTTTCATGAGGTCTACATGCCTCCAAACGAAGTTCTAGTGGTCACCATATCTGCAACTGTAAACGATAAAAATACATAACGCGGTTACCGTAAAGGAAAGTAGAGTTAGGACGCCTGTGTCCTAAATTAGTGACACATGAATAACGCTCTCTTGAACGAGAAGATTCCAGACAAAATTTACCTGTCCTTTTATTTGCAGTGAGTACATATCACACTACGGATTTTGTGTATACTTGAAAAGTCATCGTTCTAGATCGGCTTTGAACTCAGACCCTCAAATCCAGTGGAAGGCACGCCTTCTCTCAGACATAATAATAATAATAATAATAATAATAATGATTTATTTTAGCTGGCAGAGTTAAGGCCGTAAGGCCTTCTCTTCCACACAACCAGCAAAAAGTGTATATACATATGCATGAACTTACAAAGAATTCAACAAATTGATTTAGATGAGAGTTACATGTATACAAGAGTTATTTACGAATTAAACAACAAAATACTATGAACTATTAATTAAACACTGAAATAAACTGGGTAGCAGAATTAAACTAAAATACATAGAATGTTAACGGAAAATGGCTACCTTTACTGATTATTAAAATGTGGTTAACATGAAACTTAAATTTAACTTCAACATTTCTTAATATAAGATTTGGAGAAAAAACACTTTAAACGGTTCAAGATCCGATTATATCAGAAAAACTTAAAAATAAAATCACTAATGACTAAACTATGTCATATAGGTACTGGTTGAGAATATTGCCTCTCAGCCCAAAAGCAGCGACATGCTACTTGCATTTCACAGTACAAGCGATTGCGTGACGCACGTGGAAGTCTCGACCTAGCCAGTTTCAGAACCTCTTTAATTTTAACTCTTTATATTTAATAATGGTTTACTTTAATTGTTTGCAGTTCGTCGAATCAGCGACGCGCTGTCTCGTAGCCAGCATGTGGAAGCGCGCTCGCCCCAAGGTTGTCGCATTTCGGGCGGGAGATAATTTGTTTACCCAGTACATTCTACACCTCATATTGTCTCGTATAGTAGTTTTTCCGAACACCTTTCTTTTACTCTGTAGTCTTCTGCTTTATAATACATTTATCAACATAAGTTTTCAACTTCAAACCAAGAGGACACCAACGGATCGGCCTTATTATAAGAGTTTCAAAAGAAAGAACTAAACAAGTGTTTCGAGAACTGTAACAGGATAATTATAATTCAGATTTTAGACCACTGTTTCATTTTTTTAATTAACCTAAAAACAATTTGTTAATACAGGATAGCTTAGGTCGGCATCCAAGAAATTTCATAGTTTGTAGTAGTAGTAGTAGTAGTAGTAGTAGTAGTAGTAGTAGTAGTAGTAGTAGTAGTAGTAGTAGTAGTAGTAGTAGTAGTAGTAGTAGTAGTAGTAGTAGTAGTAGTGGTATTACCTTCTTAACATGTTTCGGCCTGCTATTGGCCTTCATCAGAACTGGTCGTTGCTGGTCTTGGCGCCTTTTGTTTTGTTTCCTGTGAGGGTGTGTTTGCGTAGTGTAATGTGGAGTCGAAGAGTGTGTGTGTTCTGAAATTGAGTGGTGTGTTGAGAATTTCATTTGGATATGTTTCTGTGTGTTTGTATATTTCGTATTATTCTAGTGTGTTCAGTTTCTGGCTTTTTGGTTGGAAGTATAGAATTTCCATGTCTGTGCTTATGTGTGGTCAGCATTTGTGATGTGTTCTGCATATGTGGAAGTGTTTTGTAATTTTGTTATGGCTGTGATGTGTTCTTTGTAACGTGTTTGAAATGATCTGTCTGTCTGTCCTATGTAGAAGTTGTTTCAGGTGTTAAATTTGAGTTTGTATACACCTGTGTGGTTGTATGAGTATTTGTTTGTGTTGTATGTGTGTTAGATGTTTTTGTAGAGTATTATTTGTTCTGTATGTGATGTAATTTAATTTCTTGAATGAGGTTGCAATCTTGTGTGTGTTTTTGTTTTCGTATGTTAGTGTGATGTAGTTTTTGTGTTCTTGTGTTTGTGTTGTATTCTTATGTTTTTTTGGGATTATGTTTTGTCTTTCGTCTTATGTTGTCTATTATGTTGGGGTTGTATCCGTTTTCTTGTGCTATGTATTCGATTGTGTTTAGCTCTTCTTTGTAATTTTTTTAGTTGGTTATTTAACGACGCTGTGTCAACTACTAGGTTATTTAGCTTCGATGAAATTGGTGATAGCGAGATGATATTTGGCGAGATGAGGCCCAGGATTCGCCGTAGATTGCCTTGCATTCACATTACGGTTAGGGAAAACCAGGTAATAATCAGCTCAAGCGGGGATCGAACCCGCGCCCGAACGCAACTTCAGATCGGCAGGCAAGGTCTTAACCGACTGAGCTACGCCGGTGGCTTTCTTTGTAATCATTATTGTCTCAGCTGGAGATATAATTTACATTATTTGGGAAGAGATTATCAGGAAGATATTACCGGGAAACACGGCATCATAAAATTATAAAAAACAGTTTTACTGGAAATTGCGCACATATTACAAATACATAATTATATTTGTGTGATTGAGTAGGTAGCCTAAATAGTATTTAATTTAAGAGCATGTGCCCAGGAATCTGTAAAACTGTTTGCTCTATGTTGATCATGGAAACAATACTCTTCTTAATGTGAAAATAATAATAATAATAATAATAATAATAATAATAATAATAATAATAATAATAATAATAATAATTACTGTCACATCATATATTCATCGCCTGTGTAGAGCTTCTGTGTTTTGAAAGAAACATGAAATGACAAATTGCTTATTTACAATGACTACTGTGAATAGTCCAAAAATTACTAAAGCCGGTTTTGAATGCAGGTTGTTTATTTGGTTTAGAAGCTGTCTTCTTCCTCCGTGCTCAATCTCCATCCATTTCTTCCTCTCTTTTCCCTTCCCCTTCGTTCGCACGACTTGATCTGTGCTGCCTCAAACATCTGTAGCCAGCATCCTTGATGCGTCTGACTGAAACCAGCCGGCAGCAAATGCCGAGGGGCGAGGCGTCGCGACCTGCAGGAATTGGGTCTTATCAGCTCAAGGAGCGAAGTGTTCGATCTTTCCTTCAGGCTGTTATTTTTGCAATTGCAGAGACGCCGCGGTTTGCTTCCTAATTTCAGGTCATCCACAATCTCCACAGACGAAGACGTCGCCTTGCGCAGTAATGTAATTAACGCCAGGAACTTCCAGAATTAAATACAATGTAATACATTTAATATATGATTCAATTAATGTAAGCAGTAATTTAGACCATCGGAAAAATGTAACTTCCGACTACGGGACTGAGTGGTTGTCTTTCGTCTTATGATGTTTCAGTGGTGGCCCTGTGTCGTGTTAATCCCACATCCAGGAAGGCCCTCAATGAGTGAATGTGTCTAGTGTAGGGTTTCCATTCATCCCGTTTTTATCGGGACAGTCCCGTTTTCTGATCATATTTCCCGGTGTCCCGACTTTTTTCAAATGTCCCGCTTTTTGAATAGCCTTCCTAAAAATGGTTTACGAAATTTTTTCTCTTTTCAATAAGTAGCGCTCCTGGTGACTAATTCAAAGAACATTATTTCTATTGCAATGTTGGTGATACTTAGAGCGATGCTCTTTTCTTCTCTCTCCATGCTTATGTTGGCAGTATTAGTTATAATTTTCATTTCCGATTTACATTGAGTATCATACCATCATAACCGAAAGTTGAGGTTGTATAGTGCATTATAATTTTGTATCGTTTTTCATCATGCCGAAACGCAAATACAGTATAAACGATAGATCAGAAGAGAATTCCCATTCATCAAAGGTGCGGATGAAAATGTGGAATGTACATTGTGCAACGCTAGATTTTGCATTTCACATGGTGGCCGGTCAGACATAGTCAACCACGTCCATAAATCTGAGAAATACTTAAATGCATCTTAAAATATTATCTTCACTCCTGTTTACAGTAACTATCATCAAGTTGTATTTTAATAATAATAAATAATAATAATAATAACAATAATAATTTCAAGGTTTACCGAATGGGCATTAGGATGTATTTTTATAATTTAATTAAAATGTAATTGTGACGTATGTGATAGATTTATTTAAAAATTTGCAGTTTTTATTGTGTCCCTTTTTTTTTACAAAATGTCCCAGGTTTTTAACTAAAAGAATTGGAAATGTCCCATTTTTGTAAAATTACATTATGGGAACCCTAGTCTAGTGTCGATTCAACTCTTACCTAAACCGCATACGTTAGTAATTCAGTAAAATAGGGAAGGTAAAACAGGAAAATAACTAGACTAGAGAGCTGCAGAATAGTGCATACAATCGATTTTCATTCGACCGTTCAAGGTAGAGCATCCGATCGAATGTTCGAATTTCAACCGGTTACCCCTGATGCTTTGCAGGCTAGACAGAACACTAACATTTTCTAAGTATACAAACATAGTAACCATTGAAGGAAATTTACCATGTGTAATTTAAAAAATGAATTTGCTTAATACAGGCCTACAATTAATTGTATACTTTATTACGCTTATCTTCATAGGCCTAAAATATATAGATGAACAAATGGACACCGATAACAACAAAGGAAATGAGTGTAATGCATAATATAAAATCTGGTGTATAAGCGAATGCAAGAATGGAATAAATTACAATTACTTACTAATTAGAAGAGAAAATAAGTATCCTACATACATTCTATTGTAACGTTTACACTATGAACTCAAAATGCATACCTCTAAAACAGTGGTTGTTAATGCCTTTTAATTACTCATTGATTTTGATTTATTGTAGTGAGAGAAGAATTTTCAATTATATAATAGGCCTACATGATGAGAATCACGTCCTTGCAAGGGCTCTTGGAACTTCTGCATGACTCAATATGGTCTGCCTTTGCCGTTCACCTATAAAAAGTGGAAAACAACTCGAATATTCGTTAAACTGAACATGAGACACTCCGCGAGATGGAAGAGCTTTGCATACTGACTACAGCGCCAGACGTACCCAAACAAGTTAGGAAAGTTATCGGTTTAGTATATCCTGGAGTTTTTTAGGGTTCAAACTCTGACCCTAAATGCTTACGTCAGGACGCTACGAAAGATATAACCTAGTTCGGTACACAATAATAATAATGAAGCATGACAACTGTAAATGGGATTGCTACTAAATTGAAATGGTCTGTCCAGCTACTTTTTAACCATATAAACGCACTAACACTGCAAAACTAGCCCTGTACAAAATATTTGTGCTACATATGACAGAAAATATAATTATATCGAAATAATACTGAACTAGTAGGCCTATATACAATATATATTATACTCGTAGAACATAATAGTAAACATGATACACCTAAGTGCAAATACTCTATATATAACATACAATTAACTCACTTAACGAAATCATCTCCGTTACGGTAAATAAAAACATATATTCCGAGATTATGAAATTCATATCTTTTACTGTAACTGCCAAAAAAAAATGTTTAAGCCAAAAAAAGTTCTTCCTACGTCACATGACGTTACAGGGTCAAAATAATAACAACAATCAATATACAAATTAGCAATATTTACATTTTACATAATATATACAAATAATTCATTTATCAAAACCTATCCCGTTGCAGTGAACGAAAACATTTATATTTTGAGGTTATGAAATGCAAATCTTTTACAAACATCACATAATATTTGTTTAAACTAAGAGAATGTTCTTTCTACGTCATATGACGTTACAGGGGCACATTTATAATACATTACATCGTTGTTATTTAATGACCCCAACGTACCTGCTTGCAATTCTACCCTGCTTATGCATCCACGTGACGTAATAGATGTAGCTACCAGAAGAAACTACTCGATCTGCTGTACGTTTTGGAACGGAAATGCGCTGCCTGCTTATAATATAAATGGGGAAAAAATATGTCATCCGTAATTTGTGGCGTGACAGCCCATAAAGTGCTAAGACCGACCAGTTGACTGGTGGCCTCACGTCCACAATCTTCAGAAAAGTTGAACGAACATCCAAACAGAACGGGGGCAACGTGTGGTCAGCACGATGATCCCCCAGACGTTATAGCCGGTTTTCGAAATCGGATTTCGCTACGTAGGCTATCATAGCTCCCGAAATTCTTCACGAAATTTTCATTAATAGACCTATGCAATAATACTTATACTGTATAGAATAGCTATAAGAATAACAGAAGCCAGCAATTTTCTGAAATATCTCTCTAAATATAAGAATTTCCGGCAGCGTCGCGTATGTTCGCAGAAGGCAGAGAGGAAAACTTACCTGCCTGCATTCTGTAATCAATTTCTCTAAAATCACAATGCTTTCTTCTACGACCTATATGATATAATAAAAAAATGTCATTTCGGTTTCCAAGTAACGGCTAATTTCGAATACTATAAGCATTATAAAATTGATATTATAGGCACTAGGGAGAGATAAAGTTGCAAGAGGGGGTTTATCTGTACTCCAGCAATATCGGAAACGATTTCCTGTGAGCTACCAGGAGGGGGATAGGGGAAGTATGCAGAGCAATCAACAATTTCAAAAGGGATGGGGTGGGTGGAGTTACAAGAAGCACGAGGGGCTGTTGAAGGAACGAACATAGCGATGTAATCTGCAGTGAGCTAGAAGCGATTTCCTGCCAGACTTAATGGCAATCATTGCAGCAAATAACATTACATACGCGTCGCGTAGAGGAGGTCGGGTTTGTTACACTGCTCAATCGATTTAAGAACTGTATTCAGGCAAAGTCCGAAACATCTCCGTGATTTTGCCTTAGTATACGACTAGTAACTTGGATGGGAAAGTTTTCTCGTGATGCCCCTTTTTCCCCTGCCACATTCTACAGTATCGTCAAGATCCAGTGCTGGTTTCACTTGGCGTTTCGAGGGCCAGATTTGGGACCAATCCTTGACCTTAGACTTGTTCTGGAACATTGTGCGCCCTATTTATTTTGTAATTGCCCAAGTCCGATAAGTGACGTGGGTGGAAATCGTGAAACCTCAGGGCCCGGAGCCTTCCCTGTATCAGCATCGGACACCCGGTACCCTCAAGACAACCGGAAGCTATTCTTAACTAATGGAGATGAAATGAAGAGAATGAAGGAAATGGGAGTAGGCCTACCTCGAGAAAACCCCTCTACAACTCTACTTCATCCATTACAAAATTACATCACCAACTCGCCAGGTATCGGACCCGGGCCGCCTGGATAGAAGGCTAGAGCACCAACGCTTGGATCACAGACACGCCAGGATTCAATATGGTACAGAATAAAACAGGATCGCATCGCATTGTATCCGGATCTCGAACGTCTCAAGATTCTTGTCCGGTTTTGAGCTCGACCCAGTCTAAACACTTTGGGTACTATACATAGACATTTCGCTAGCCCGCGCTACAAGAGTGCTAAACCAACCCCGGCTATCGACTGATTACTTGTACAGGATTCATATCATATCATATTGCTAACACTGGTTTGTGACTACGAAAAACGTTAGTTCACTGATCATCCACCGGAAGCCCGCGTTAAGAATGTCTATGTTAATTACTTATAAATGGTTTTTTAAGAAACCCAGAGGTTCATTGCCGCCCTCACAAAAGCCCGTCATCCTGAGAAAAGCGAAGTTGTTATCTCGAAAAAGAAACAAAGAAGAAAAAAAGAAACATCGCGAAGAAATAATAAGATAAAACAACAAGAAAATAGGAAGAAAGACTGAATGCGGAGAAATCAAGGAGACAGGCGCGAGAGATACACATATAATATAAAAAATAAGGAGAATCAGATAAACACGCAGTCAAAGTAAGTAAGGAGAGAAGTAAAAAACAAATACTACTAAAAAGATATAAAACCTGAAAAGAGAGATAAGATAAAAATGATAAGAAAAGAAGGTAAGAAAGTGAGACAAATAAATGAGTTCAGAGAAAAGCAACAAAAATTGCGAAAGAAGGGAATAGAAGCAAAAGAAAAGACAGAAGATGAAATAAAGAAAGAATTGTAGTTAGAAAAAGATAGCAAGACCAGGGAGAAGAGAAAGGGAGATAAAAAAGAGAAACGTGAAGAAAAACAGAAGAAAAAAGAAAAATAGAATAATAAAAAGTAATACATACGGGAGGAAAGAGAGTTAAGAAATAGTGATGAACAAAGAAAAACAAAACGAATGAATGCGTAAATGAGCAAGAGAATTAATTCATGAATGGTTGTAGAAGGGGCAGAAAGAATTAAAAAGAATTAATATCAAGGAAGTATTAGACCTATTTAAGATTATTACACGGAACTGTAATAGAGTATGCTACTTACAAATGCCATTTTTTACTTCGGAATCCATTTTTATGTCTATAAAATAACAACTGAAGGGTTCAGAGCCATAATGGGCCAAAAGCCATCCATTAAAAACTAAAAAAAAAAGAGGGTCAAAATTTAGTGAATACCATAATTTAATGAAACATATGGCAAGTAATATAAAGTATGCACATTAAAACTAAATGATATGTCAATCTTCAGTAAACTATGGTATTCACTTAACTTTATCTCTTGCTTCCTCTGCTTTTAATAAATGGCACTTGGCCCAATATGGCTCTGAACCCAATTCCTTATAACAGTAAAGTGAAGTTCAAATGGATCTAAAAAAAAAATCTGAAGAAACTAAACCAAGCAGAAATATTCCAAAATTAAAAAAAAAAAAAAACATGCTATGGAAATGTGTCGTTACTAATTAATTATTCAAATTATTAACAAATTCCCTTAATTAGAAAGCCTAGTGATTATTTCTCTGAGCCAATGGCGTAGCTCAGGCGACAGCGCGTTTGCCTCCTGATCGGGAGTTGCGCTCGGGAGTGGGTTCGATTCCCGCTTGGGCTGATTACCTGGTTGGATTTTTTCCGAGGATTTTTCCCAACCATAAGGCGAACATCAGGTATTACTCGACCAAGGCCAGTGGAGTCCTGTAGCCCGGAGCCGTGGCGCTACTGCTCCTGCATTCGTAATACCGCATCGCGATAGTTCACATTACGCCCGCGGTTCCACTCGCCTCGGTCGAGTAATAATGTGTAGCGCATCCTCAGTCTCAACTCGCCTATAGCTGCTATCTCGCTATCACAAATCCCATCGTCGTTAAATAACCCAGTAGTTGATGATCAAGTAAACAAATTTATCTCAAATTAAGCATTTTAAAAAATTCATGAAATTAGGCCTAAGACGTATCAAGAAGAATACATTAAACTTTTTCCAGCATTTTATTTCGCTGACACTATATCATTCTGTATCAATGTCTGCATTAGTGAAATGGGAATTATTATTTGATTACATTTCTTGTTCGTGTAAATGTCAACCACATGATGAGGAAATAGCTATACAGTCTGCATTGCATTTGTCAGAAATATCTGTACTGTCCCAACATCTCTTAGTACGTGTGCATTTTTTTCTTTTGTGTCTGAATTTTGTACCAGTTATAAACAGAGGAATTTCGGATGATACAGAGTGTTCTTCCATTGCATCAGCTGGATTTTTAAGGCTGGTAAAAACGTTCTTACCATGACTAGGGTGATCAGATTCACATCGATAGGAAAGAGGGTACAAAGCTTAAAAAAATAGGACATTGTTCGAAAAAAAAAGAGGGCAGAAAATACAAACTTAGATTTAGACTTAGGCCTATATTATACTATAAATTACGTCAAATCTATTTTCTTACAAAATATTTACAGTACAGATTTAAACTTACATGTATGTAATATTACAAAATAATGATAAAACTGCTGTTGCCACCTACAGGCAAATTACTTGAAAAAAGGCGTAAAATCAGATAATTTCAAAATATTAGGCATACAAGTTACGCAAAGGAGGCCATTTCTTGATTTTTTTAAATCCGCCCGGACCCCGGACGAAGGTCTAAAAAGGAGGACATGTCCGGACAAAAGAGAACGTCTGGTCACCCTAACCATGGCTCCTTGAGAACGGAAGTAAAACAGAAGTTTCCGTGTCATAGATTCACGGTTCGACAAAATTTGTAGGCCATATCTCAACCACATTCAAATCACATTCATCTATAGCCTAATCCATATCATATTACTAACTCTTATGTCCATTTATAATAATTCACGGCATTGAATTATGCACAGTAAGCGATTGAGTTCTATTTCAAAACATATGAGGATTGTATAACGCGAGATAAACTTGAAGGCCTTCTGAATCCATTAGTCTTCCTTTCTACTTGTGTTTCGAGCAGAGAAGTGCAAAATGTTCTACCAAAATGAGGCCTATTGCGTTCTGACACCCACTACACAAAGATAATAAGCTTACCTCCCCCATTTTTCATTTCTTATTCATTACTGTTTTGTATAAAAGACAAAAGAATAAAACTTTTCAGCTGGGTCGCGACTCACGATTTGATGAACGCCGCCTAATCCGAGTGAAGCGTACTGTAACGAGGTAAGACAGAAGGAATCTAAATTGAATGAATAATTCCATATGACGAGAGGCTCATCCGACAGAGACGGACGATAACATTGATCTGCTGTCATACAGCATCAACGAAATGATCTTTTAAAATAGACTTATTTGAAAATTGAACTCTACTCTTCACGGGAAAGATTCTCCGCTCATGTCTGCGAAATTAATCTAATTCGAAAATCTCTCAATAGTAAAAGACGGCTACGCTGTCGTGAAGCCTGTTATCACTAAATCATCAGTCATCATTATCATCATCTTTATCTTCGTCACCACTATTACAATATTTTAACGTCATGCTCTTTCTTCCCTCATTTTCATCCTATACGGACTAGATGTATGTTTTTTTTTTTTATCACGAATTATCCGAAACTGTCGATCGCTTTGCCGTCTGTTAGCAATATGATCCAGGTGTACCGCTACCCTTTGTAAATTATCTGGTGAGAATGACTATGAAATAGTTGAAACGTTTGAGCCACTGAATAATAATAATAATAATAATAATAATAATAATAATAATAATAATAATAATAATAATTCGTCCGGCGGCAATGAACCTCCGGGTTCCTTAAAAGCCATTTGTAAGTAATTATTATTATTATTATTATTATTATTATTATTATTATTATTATTATTATTAGCCTTATTAAAATATTCCTTGCCACGAAAAATTTAGTCAAACAGCATCATATTTTCACGGTTGCAAAACCCGAAGACATTCAGCAGAATTTATACAGGGACATTTCATTTTTACTTCAATTTTTATTGTACCTGAGTTTTTGAACGTACTTCACTTCCACCCCCTCTACTAGTAAACTTCCAACCGTCCTACACACAGAACCAAGGCCGTGTATGCAGTGTAACTTGCCTTACGGTCATAGAAAACAGTACTTTAGTGAGTGTAGTACGTTCCAGAAATATGTTCGCATTTTCCAGTGACGAAAGAGCTTTCAATATTGAATCATATTTTCGCATAGGTACTGTCGTCCGTTTGCCTAAGTCGCATCCCGTTTTCCTCCACCCGCTTCTGCTCGCCCCTTTGTAAAGGCTAGTGACTGGGCTGTCTCAGCTCTTTTCTGAAAAGATTAATTTCTGTTAGGAATATTATACAACTATTCAAAATAACTTAAATAAAAGGGCCTCGTTAAGTAATTAACTGTCACGTGACAGTAGATAGCATGTCTGAGTAATTTTATTTTTTCGGATCGGGCAGAAGTGAAGACTGAATTTACAGTACGTAAGGTACTCGTTAATAGAGTAGGTACAGAATTATTTCAACATGAGTTACTAGTACGAAGGACGAAACTGGTAATTGGAATTACGTACAATAGTCTATAATGCGATAATATGCACAAAAGAATTGAAGCTTGTATCGAAATGAACGGCCACCATTTTAAAAATGTATTTAAATATCCATATTATGATTATTTTTCAATTTAACTTCATTCTCTATATTGTATGCTAATGTGCTGTAGACAGTATAATATAGGCCTACACTGCATAATGAATATGTCCGAATGGCTACCTCAATTCGTGAGTAATAACGCTTATTGTTAATATAGTACTGTATTTTGATTAAACAAAAATATAATGAAAATTATCAAACTCAAAATCGCGATATTTCTTAGTTTACGTAAATGGATGAACTACTTTTCTTCCCTCCTATACCTAGTAAAGTGATTTGTTTGTATTTTACGCCAGTATCATAGAATTCCAGTCGTGGAAGGGGGTAGCAAACGGTGTTTCCGGTTCTCAACCGTTAATCCAAAGATATAGCCAGGTTAATATTAGAAATGTTAGTAAAAATAAAATGATGTCCCTTTTTATATATAAAGGATAAACACGGTAGGCTATTGCTGATATCATTAGTCTGGAGTGAACTAAACACTTAGGGTGCTATGCATAGACATTTTGCTAGCCCGCGCTACGAGCGTATTAAACTAGCCCCGGCTATCGACTGATTACTTGTACAGGATTCATATCATATCGCTAACACTGGTTTATGAATACGAAAAACGTTAATTCGCTGATCATCCACCGGAAGCCCGCGCTAAGAATGTCTATGAATATGGCCCTTGGCCTATAACTTCATAAAAATTTAGTAGAAAAGTGACATAAGAAGGTGAATATGATGATGGAACAAATGAGATGACTAAATAGACAACGCCAACTTTACTGTTTATGGAAAAACATAACATATTTATGAAGCACAGAGTTGACATAATATGAAATTAGAACGTTATTAAATTAAATTACGATTATTCTGAAACGATGTTTATTTCTCAATATAATCCTTCCTGAGATTCACAAACACTTGGTCCACCGGTACTGGAATGCTGCTATGCCTTTCTTGTACACAGATTCCTCGAGGTCTGCAAGAAAGGCCTTCTGCTGTTACAATAACCACTTCATTTGACCAACATTTCTTTACAGTCACATAAGTTTTGAGTTTTGGGAGAAGAAAGACGACTGAGGGTGCAAGTTGTGGTAAGCAAGGGGATGAGGCAACAATTCGTAGGTCGTGTAGTTTAGGCAGAAAGCAGTAGATTTGTCCGTTTAGTTAAAAAAAAAATCAACAGCAGAATAGTAGATTAAGGTGCCTGAATGGCGTATTTAACAATAGGTAGTAGCACGTGTCAAGCCCCACACGATCGATTTTCTTTATTTAAATTTTATAGGAATAAAATGCTACAAAGCAACCAAAGAAAGGGGAAAATAGTGCAAAAAGGTGCTGACATTGACAAAAGGTGCAAACAGGTGCTGACATTTAAAAAAGGTTCAACAAAAATACGGTTAGGAATGTTTATTTCTTGTTTTATTTGTAATACAAGCCAATTTGGGCATATTAACAGTAAAAAAAATTAAGGTGCAGCACCTAAAATTTCTAACTATAATTACCAATTATCGTTCTGTTATGAAATATACCCATATAGTAATGTGAAGTCCAAGCCAGGCAATAATCCACGATCTGTGTAGTGTGAAGTATATAATACAAAAAGTTAAGACCTTGACACAACTTGTCTACCGCTGTGGAATAACGGTTAGCATGCCCGACCGTGAAACGAGCGGGACCGGGTTCAAATTGTAGTTGGGACAAGTTAACTGGTTGAGGTTTTTTCCAGAGTTTTCCCTCAACCCATTAGAAGCAAATGCTGGGTAACTTTCGGCGCTGGACCCTGGATTCATTTCGCCAGCATTATCACCTTCATCTCACTCAGGCAAATAACCATGAGCAGTTGATAAAGCGTCGTAAAATACCCAATTAAAAAATGGACATTGAGATTAGGCAGCTCGTGAAGAGCAGCATGTACCGGTGTTCGAGAGTGAAATTCGAGTAAACGTTTATAGTTGTATCTGCTGCGAAACTGTGTCGCTGGCGCTACGCTGGCGGGACCACGTGTTATATAACACATTCATTTCCTGTCCGTGTTCGTTCGATTCGCCGCTCCTATATCCCCTCGTCGTCGTAAAGTTAAGTACATAATGTGTTAACACGTTAAAATACACTTTTTCGCTCTGACTTACTCCCTCACACAAATATGCAGTAAATAAGACCCAAAGAGGCATGGCGACCAGTTCTATCGTAAAACAGTTTCATCCACTGTCCCATCCCTACAAAACATACGTCCCTGGACTTTGTTGTTACTGTTTTTTGCTGAATCTTTTACATTGTCATTATACGAAGAAGCAGAAAGTATTGTAATGAGTTACACATTTTTAAGAAAATACGTTTTCAGCATCCCTGACAACATACTGTAAATGTTACATCGGGCATGTCGTTTTCTGAGCACAGCGACTGTCTCCTAAATTAAGGCTAGTTCACAATAAGCCGTGAACGACGACAACGAGAACGATAACGGAAATAATGTTAAAATGTATTTAAATGTGAGCATTCACAATAGTTAATTACATACATTTATTTTAACAATATTTTCGTTCTCGTTCTCGTTTCCGTTCCCGGTTTATTGTGAACCAGCCTTTATTGGTCGGATTTTGTCCATATTAACCACAAGTCAATTTATCTGAGAATGATGCACGTGAAATACATTAATTTTAGTAAAAATTAAATGATCTTCATTTGAACTCAAGAACATAAAATGATGACCCAGTCCAAACCAAGCTAAAATATTCTCTTCGTGACTTTTATCACGTAGAATAAACTGAAAAATTAAGTGGTAAAATTCAAATGGAAAGAAAAATTACTTCCTAATAGAAAGTAACACTCTGAGTTTCTGGCTAATAGGTACATGTATTATCAAGCAGTACATCTCACTTGACGATGTGTATCAGAGGAAGAACAATTGTTTGTATGCATCTGAAGTCTGAATAGTGCAATATGTAGCTAGTAGGCGATGTATGCAATGGAGGGGGAAAGGAACTGGCCACCCTACCCCATTATATCCTGGCCTAGTTGTCTCATAAGTGGTGCCTTCTTGGTATCACTTGTGACGTTCAAACCTGTCTTCGGACAGTAGACTAAACAACAAACAACAATAGAAAGAATTAGGTCTATACACAATTATTTCTACTTTTCGCTGCGATTTTAGTCAAAGAGTTTTTACGCTTAACAGCCAGATGGCCATAGGCCTACAGTTAGTGTCTTGGTATTTCTTACAAAATCAACAGTTACTCGTTAATTCTCTTTTCTCATGCTTGCAAGAATTTCAGGAGAAGCAATAAAGTGTTACTGAACGTCTGTATGAATTAAAGTATCGCTCACACAATAAACTTGCAACGTAAACTTACTTAAAAGTTATATATTTTACTTTTTAAGATAATAAATAGAAAACGTTTCTTTTGCAACTCAGAAAATGCAAGTGTATCTTTTTATTTCGGTTCATTGTTGTTTAGTCAACTGTTCTAAGACACGTTTCAACCTCAGAAGTGACACCAATAGGGCACCACTCATGAAGCAACTAGGCCAGGAGATAATGGGGTAGAATGGCCAGTTTCTTTCCTTCTCCATTGCATACATCACTGACTATTAGTAACATATTACACTAATTAGACCTCAGATGTACGTAAGTAATTTGATAAAATTTTGGGCCTATGTATGTGTTTTGAACTATATTTCCGGAAATAAACATTAATGTAATACGAAACAAAATAAAGAAACTGAATTTTTACAAAACGCGTAAGACATACAGTGATAAATGTCATATTTTTCACATTTACTTTTTTATTTACCTACAGAAAATTTTAACGCAAGTCCTTCCTAGTATCAGTAGTACAATAGTAGTATTTTATTTAACGATGATTTCAACTGCAGAGGTTAAGCGTCGTCCATATTCAATGTGGACGAGAAATGGCAGAACAACTTTGCCTAGACCCCTCTATCAGAGACAGGGTTCCTTTATGTGCCTAAGTCTAAGACGCCGGCTTCTCAACTTTATTTTCCTTCTGGAGGAAGCCAGGAAGCAATACTAAATATTTTATCGTCCTGGGGAGGGGGTCTGAACTTGTGGACTTCAAAACCAACAGCCAGCATGATAACCGGAAGTTCGCCAAGGACTACAAGTCCTTCTGTACGACGGCCTTCAGTGTATATATCAAGTCCATGGGACCCCGAAGAAGGAAGGGCGATACGACTGAGAGAACCTCGTTGATTGATATACAGTACACACTTGAGATTTCGTAGAGGTAGGCTGGAAACAATTTCGTAACGGTTGACAGATCAACAAATTAACGTCAGGATCCAAATGATCCTTACACCATTTCCATGAGGTTAAATTTAACAACGTACAATGCAGTTCACAGTTTTACAACCCAGATTGTGTTCACAGAAGAAATGAATTTCATAAATTTATCTTTTCTTTTGTCATAGTAACGAGCTTATTTAAAACAGTTGTTTCATATTATAATGTCAATTTAATCTCGTCATAGTAGTTTCTGTTTATGAAAAGAAATGACTATCTCTAAGAATTCTGTTGGTCGAGTTATTATTTTATATTGGTTCTATTTATTTAAATTCTGCGTTTCATACAAAATGTAAGCGATTGTTATATCTATTGCTCTGGAATTTCTTCATGCATATTTTGCATCCGTAATCGAACCAGTTTCTGCAAATTTTGTTAAAAGAACTCTAATAGCCAACTCTTAATCAATTCTGTCAAAAACAGAAATTATACAATATCGTCGCAACGGATGTAAATTGAAACAAAATTTTTACAGTAAACAACAAACAAACAAATTATTATCAAAACTTGAAGCATTAATTAAAAACATAGTTTATTTCGTACTCTAGCTATAAGAATTAGCGGACATTTGAACAATATACCGTTCTAAAACTTTTTTTTCATAGATACTGCCATTTTAGTAGCCTAATCATATTTAATAAACATACGTGTATTTTAAAACGTTAAATATTTTCCTTTCTTTTTAAATAGTGGATTATCACATGTGAATTCCCACAACTTAAATATGAGATTGAGCTTTGAAAATACTGTAAATGGGAAACAGATAGCCACTGTTTATCTTCAGTACTTTTGCTGATTGTCTTAAGTCTGACTTGAATCCGATTAATACAGTAGAACCTCTATTATCTGTGGTAATGAAGGGAGTGGAGTGAATGGTTAATCGAAAAAATCGGATAAACCGTACCACAAAAAATTTCATAATTTCCACTGTGGTCTTTTGTTTTAACGCACTATATAGATAGTAGATTAGAAGTTCGCTAATTTAAGTCTGGTTTTAAACGACGGGTTTTTAATGGCTGAGGAAACTTCTTAGGACTGTTGTCTGTGGAATGATAGAAATAGTACAAGTTTCATGTTGTAGATTTACATACTTAATACACTTTATACTTGTTTTTTTATTAAATTGCGCACAGTTTTAAATCTCGTATTCTGATACGAGATCAACCGCAGTTTTTCTTTTTCCGAAGCACTCACTTAGCCTACTTGCATTTTTTTTATAGTACAACGCGTTTTCTTTTGACACCTCTGGAAGACATTTTGCATAGACGCTAGACAGTACGGCCACTCGAAGAGTAGACCATACTGCGTAAGGGTAAAAGTTTGTAAAAGAACACTTTGTAGAAAAAATTCGTACTAATATACAGTACAGTACTTCATATCTTTTTCTACAGCAAAAAAGGGGAGGGGCGAGAGAAAGACAGTCTGATAATCCACGAATCGGTTAATAGGATGACGGATAATCGGGGTTCTACTGCATTTCACATATCCTTGTGATGGTTAAACGTTGGAAGTTTATCATTATTTTTGATATACAGATGTGCAATAATAATTAACTCGATTTAAATACAAATTTAATTTGAGCCTATCTTGGATTCAGAGACAGATTGTAAATTGTAACTAAAAGAGAAATTAAAAATAATGCAGTTTTAAATATCTTTTCATTGTTAACGAAACCTCCATAGACTCATATCCCGCCGGGATAAAATATATGTTTGTGTACCATATGTTTGAAGTTAGGAATGCATTTCACAACCACAACCCCCATTTCAACAAGGGTAAACTTAATTTTGTTTAGGTCAAATACACTAGAGATATTATATTAATGTTGGCGAACACTGTTAACGAGCAATATTAATCATCGCATCTCTGTGCTACAGAGTTTACAGAAATTTTCCGAACGAAACTCTCTACCTCAACTTCCTAACATGTTTAATATTTGCAGCCAAGCCCACGTACTGTAGGATAATAGCTAACGTTGCGTTTTTGTTCTCCTCTTTTAGCCTATGATATCATCACAGAAGTAAAGTGTCAGGTATATAGGCAATGGAGAGCAGGCAGGTAAAATTCTTGTGCTTCTGTAATCATGAAAACGTGAGTAGTTAGTATCGCGTCCCTGAAGCTTTCCTCCAGCAAATGACATTTCACAAAAAGGGAGAAAAGGAGGGTACACAGATGATAATTTTATAAACTCTCCAGTGTTCTACTTTTTAGGTATAGCACAGGAGGCAAGACCTGTCCCAAGTGCCGTGGCTATATCACCTATGGATATGGAGGGGGGAGATACGTTTTAGTCTGACTGTGAGATGAACTTCATTGTCGGTAGATTCGTATACAGCAGAACTCCGATTATCCGTCACCCTATTAACCGATCGGCGGAATATCCGACTCTCTCTCTCTCTCTCTCTCTTTTACTGCAGAACAAAATATGAAGTCCTGCAGATTGTTAGTACATACTTTTTTCTTTAAAGAGTTATTAGAAGCCATTACCATTGCGCAGTGTGTAGTAATAAGGCTTCCACGCACTTCAAGTAACAGGAGCAGTTACTTGTTATTTGTGAGGGAGGGCGTTTTTCCAATTTGTAAAATAGTCACTATGTGGTTTCAAAGAAATGACCCCAAGAACTGTCCACAATTGCAAATCCATGCGCCAATCAGTCTTTGTTCTACTGTTCAAGTGGCTGTACTGTTTACCTTCTATGCAAAATATCTTGCACGATCGTGGAAAGAAAACGTGTTGTGCTTAGTATCGAAAAAAGTGCAAATAATTGAGAGGTTTGGGAAAGGAGAAACTGTAGCTCATGTCAAATGAGAATACGAGACTGACGTTATAGCTGTGCGCGGTTTAATAAAACAAAAACAGTGATAAAGTATATAAAGTACGAGAATGTGCAGTGTATCTACAACACGACTTCTATCTTTCCACAGACAACCATTAGGATTCTCTTGGCCCTTATAACCCGTCACTGACAACTGAACTTAAATTAGTGAACTTATGATCCACTAACTAGCATGTTAAACAGAAGACCACGGAGAAAATTACGAAATTATAGGCCTAAGTATTACGTCTATGCTCATCATTTATGAGAATCTTTTATGGTACGGATTATCCGTTTTTTTCGATTAATTGTTCAGTCCATTTCCTTCATTACCACGGATAACAGAGGTTCTACTGTAATATTAACCATTATGAAACAAGTTCTCTTTCCGATAGTTTATTCTTTTTCTTCTCGCACAGCTCATATTTATTTAATTTATGTATGTGTTTATTGTTCTTCCTCTGACACATATCAAGTGAGATCCACTGCCTGATCATAGATGTATATATCATCCAGAACCTCAAACAGAAGTAAGATAATGATTATGACCAAGAAAAAAGCAATGACGAAGACGGAAACCAATGCAAGGAATAAGACATCCTTTTGCAACAGTGTGAACAGTTTGGAGGTATACTGAATAAAAAAACTCATAATTCTAAACTTTGCGCAGAGGAAGAAAGGGGCTACCCCCCTTTGAAATCGCAATAATTTCCACTCTGTCATCTAATAAAGAGCTTGTATCCGGACTATTTTGAAATCCTGTTAATGCATAAACTCCGTCAGTTTCCTCTCATCTCCACCTCTGCTGCACTCCTACAATCTACGCGAAATTAAATAAAATCACACAGCTACCCTCACACGCAATTCCAGTTATGATAAGCTAACTCAATTACCAAACCCAGTTATTTTGTAATCTTCGCTTTAAATTTCATAAATCCCACAACACGATTACGTTAAAATAATGAAGACAGGGGGCGTCGAAACAACCCTCCGATCGCCAACTCAAGTTAGACGTAGGTGGGGGTCAGAGAGGCAATGTTGCGCATACTAGCGATGTGTTAAATTGGAACTAGTGCATACCTGTATGTTTGTTAGGGGAGAATTGCTTGCAATCCTCCCACCCTTCCTATTCCCGCAATGTGTACCCAGCGCTCCGTGTTTACTAACTAGCACAACCGCTTAGAGCTCTGCATGTGTATGTGCAGTGTGTCCCCATTTCTTGGTACACACTGCAATGATTAAAATCAGTACAAAGGAGGTTCTGGATTGCATATATTACTGGCAGGGTATGAAATTTGCAATTGTTAACACTTGCTATAAGTTTGCTTTATGTTAATATGAACAATGTCGTTCATGGTGGACGAGAAGTTAACGTTGTTTGTCATTAGATCACAGGTTCTCGGATTGAAACCCGGAGGTGGACGATAGATCTTTATGAATGTGTCGATGAATTTCATACAGCTTCACACTAGTAGATCTAAGCACACACAGTGGGAATGCCTTGGCGTGGGATCAGCATGAAACCTGATCTTCGCCTGAGACAACATAGATATTGCGTTGAGAATGGTCAATTACGCAAAGTTAAGGCTGTGGCGAGCTATTAATTTTTGTGCGAGATCGTGCGTATTTGCTTGGTTTCCGCACAAAACCAATCCGCGGTAAGTCTAAAATTCCACATTCAGTATTCCCAACCTAACACACATAACAATTTCCCTCTTCTTACCGCTTAAGTGACATATTGACTTTACTGCTTTAGGCTTTTAACATATTATTTTTAGAGACGTTCAATATAGTAATAATTATAAATTGGAAACTTACCACTGCAATTTCACCTAAATTGCACTGTTAATTATTGTTTTTAAAATATTTGCAAAAATTAAGTAAACTCTACAACTCCACTAAAGTTACTGCATTCGTGAATCAAGTAACATTAAGGAAGCCGTTAAAAAATCAATCGCATTTATAGACTGGGGGGGGGGGGAGACAGACGTATATCACGGCCTGCTGGAGTATAGTAAACACAGAAAACATTTTAAAGCAACAATGTTGAAGATAGATATTTTTGTTTTGCAAATTTGCCGTCATTGAACAGAAACCAAGATGGAGATTTCATTGCAACTAATTAGAAATTCCTCTTTCAGGTATGTAATAAACGATCTTCGCACGAAATAATGTACGATACACGAGCGGTATGTTTTGTTTCAATTCTCGGAAATTAAAAAAGCTCAACTACGTTTCGCTTTTTCAAACTTTTCCTCGAACATGAAAACTTCAACATACCGCTCTTGTAACGCATATTACTATTGAGAGAGACAAAAAATCCCTAGTTGAGATACCCGTGTCGTAAAGTAGTAGTATTATATTTAACGACATTTTCAATTGCCTATGTTACTAAGCGTCGATATTCAAGGTCGATGAGATTAATATTGACAAATAAATAAATATAAATAAAAAATTATATACCTACGCCCAGGCCTGCAGAACCTGTAAGTAGGGGAAATATGACGTCAGCCTCACTCCACTTCTATTGGGGATGATCGAATTCCGCGTAGAGTTGTTTGAAACATTCTCTGCCCGTGCAAAGGTCCATCAGTAGCGGCATGTAATTTTCAAAAAGGATTGTAATAAATTCCATTGTATTTATAATGCGTTATCTCGTTTCAAGATTTACAATTATGCTAGATTTCCTGTCGGTAGTTTCTTTGAGATTTCTTTGCACCTAACCTGCTTTAGATTTTCGAAAATGTTCCTCCTATCATCACCTATGGAAACATAAATTTATAGCATTCAAGTAATGAACCTTGAAAGTCACTATTAATTTCAATTCAAAATGAACACAACGAGTGACGTCCTTAATTTAACAGTATATAAATAATTAATCAATATACAGTTCGTAATAATGAACTTACCCGAAAGTTTGTGCATTCCATAATTCTTAATATGGGCTTTGTTGAAATGTCGTTTAATATTGAAATGACGAGTAGAAATAAATTGGGTGGGACACAGTAAACAAGCAATTCTTTCGTCTTCAACATGAAGTAGTATTTCTTCACGGGTTTAGATTTTGCCATGTTCCAGTTCTCTTTAAACTGCAGTACGCGTATTATGTATGTATTTATTTATTTTATTCCTTTATTATTTATTTATTCATTTTTTGACTGGAGTGCGTTACAATGATGAATGACAGCATTGACATCAGGTCATATAGCTATCACTCACTTATCAACGTACAATTTATTTATCGTCCTATTACTAGTAAACCCAGTTAAGACCAGTAATGCAAGTTTTGTAAAAATAGGAATTAAAACTTTATTAATGCACGAAAAATCATAATAAATTCTTCAAATAAAGTAATTGGTTTGTTGCCTACATGCAACATTTCGCACGTATTTCATTTTAGTAGAACACAGAGCACGGAAAGACAAGTCGGGGACTGTAGGCCTACTTAACTTATTTTACACAAAAAGTGGCTTTACTAGTAATAGGACGATATATACATAGGTAGACCTTCTTACATTATATGCACACATACATTTTAAAATTTATTTTACATGTCTTTTAACTTATTTATTTCCCTCATTCATTTTTCTCTTACTTTCTATAGGTATGTTCCTAAGGATTTTATTATCTGTTCATTTGTAATTCTTGATAGCGTACTGTATACCTGCTGCCGCGAGAATGAATGTTGATGCAGCAGAGCGTAACTAGAACGCTATGACAGCACTGGTAGAAAAGGTGGGTGGGGCAACAAGAGATAGTAAGGCAGTCGCTCTGAGGAGCTACAGTTCTGCAGGTCTGACCTACGCCATAAAAGACTACCGTGACAATTGTCTACAACACTTAACATATAATGAGACACCAGACTGCCCAAAATAGCACTACTGTAATTACAGACCATGGAAACGAGAGATGTGGAGAGACCAAAGAAGACATGGAAAAACCATAAATAACTATGGAATATTAACAAGTAACAAACTTAATCCGTGAGTGAATAAGAAATAGAAGGACACGGTGCTAGCCAATCGAAGATTAGTATGATAGAACAATGTATATGCACAAGTTGACGGTACTCTCTTCACGTGATTACCACGGAACAAGACCACCACTCAAAATTACATAGGACAAATTTATGACAATTTACTACTATACAAGACAAATCCAAGACAAGTAAAACACATTCAGTTTTTTTTCTTCAAAAATAAAGTTAAACACACCACGTTATTTTATATAAGATAAGCCCAAGACGAGTAAACACTCAGTCCCTATAGAGGATCGAGTGTATTCCCACCGGGAATCGAACCCGGACCCGGTGTATTTGAAGCTATTACGTTCATCACAGCGAAGGAAGATTCACTAAAAATAATATGTAAATAAATAAATAAATATATGAGGTCATCTGCATTCTTTCCAACCCTTTTCCTAATACGGGGTGGCCCTCCTCCTTCCGCTTTTACTCAGAGTAAGATCAATGAGGCGCATCCACGAAAGACTCGAGGGGGCATGCACAAACACGTGGGCCCTACTAGCAAAACTCAACCCCACCTCCAACTTTCCTGTCGCTTAACCCCAACAAGTGACATATGACCACCCCTTTTCATTATATGACGTCGTATGCAAAAGCATTTAAACTTCGATTTATCACCACTTGTCATCAGCGGTGAGAAACAGAGTGCTAATGTGTCTGTGGGGATATGGGTACAGCTGTTCCAATTTCCTGCCACTGTCACCCTCAGATTCTTATCAGTGGCGGCTCGTGTACTGTACTACATGGTGTAAAGTGACATCCACATGGTAACATTTTCTTTTGTGTTGCAAAGTAGGTTGAACGGGACACGTTACTCAGAGAGGCTCCCTCCAACAATATAAACTCAACCCCAAAATTTGCTCTTATCTCAATGTGTGAAACATTGTCTATACATACTCTTTTGCTTTAAACACATTTTTCTCCATACACATACTGTAAGTCATTTACTGTAATTTAGATGACAGCGTTTCTAGTACTGAGTTCGATTCTGTCAGATTATTTTCATTAGAAACTGTGTATGATTTCCTTGCTTTGAGTTTGTTCTCTTGTAGGCCTTTTCCATGCAACATATGTGTGTATGTATGTATGTATGTATGTATGTATGTATGTATGTATGTATGTATGTATTTTTAAATCCCTTTAACCACAACATGTTCCATTGCTCAGTTGCAATACTACATGATGAGTATTTCCTTTACATGTTGTAAGAAGTTCTATTCATTGTTGTATGTACATTGTTTCCCAAAGCCTAAGTTATGTATGTTTGTATGTACTATGTATTGTAAAACAAGTTTATTTCTATCCTAAGTATATTTTTCTATCTTAAATTTGTTACTATATCAACATGACCTACACTAATTATACTACTAATAATAAATTAATATTAATCCATCACCAATCTCAACATCGTCTCTTTTTTCACTCAGTTACTACTACTATTATTATTCCTAACTTTATTATTATCATCTTTATGTGACCTTTTTTCTTAAGCATTTTGTCTACAATGTATATATATATATATATATATATATATATATATATATATGTTTCTATCTGCTCTTTTTAAGAATGTGATTTAGTGCAAAAATTTTAAATTTTATTTCAGAAACAGCAGAGATTTCTATTTTTGTGAATTACCGGTATGTGTAATCTGTGTAATCAGATTCTTAAATTTTAATTTAAAAAAACTGGTACGTTTGGTGAACAATGTAAAATTGTATGTCATTTTCAAGTCTTTCTACCAAAACGGAACTGTCCCCGAACACGAGCTTTGCACTTTCGGGATACTTTCATGTAGCGTTTTTTTTAATGTATATGTTATTATTAAATAAATCTAAATGTATATAGGTATTTTTAAGTCTCTTTATCCACAACATATTCCATTGCCGAGTTGCAATACTACATGATGAGTATTTCCTTTACATGTTGTAAGAAGTTCTATTCATTGTTGTATGTACATTTATGGCAAAAGAAAAACTGGACCGACCCTTTTAGCTGATTTCAGAGCCTTGTTCACTCCAGAGCACGATAGGCTGGTAACTAAGAATTTCGTGGTTCGAATCCTGCCTGGGAAGGAAACTTTTTTTTTATTCCTTATTCAAATTTATTCGCAATACTTTTTGATTGCTGGTAAAATTCATGTTCTGGGAATAATAAAATAATTAAGTAGTAAAATATCGCTGCAATCGAAAAGTATTGGGAATAAATTTGAATAAGGAACAAAAAAAAGTTTCCTTCCCAGGCAGAATTCGAACCACGAAAGTCTTAGTTACCAGTCTGTCGTGCTCTGGAATGAATAAGGCTCTGAAATCAGCTACAAGGGTCGGTCCGATTTTTTTTCCACTACTGTACATTGTTTGCCAAAGCCTAAGTAATGTATGTATGTATGTGCGTATGTAGGCCTAGACAAGTATGTGCACAAGTGTCTATATATGGCTGCGTAAATGGCAAGGGTTTTCCATCGCCAAATGTCCATTTCTCCGATTTAAACACAAACTACTTAAAGACAGTCATTGTGGGACTCCTCTTAACATGAACTGGTCTATTCGTTTCAGACAATACCGAACGCCACACAACTGAGGACAAAGAAGTGGTGCACACCTCACCAAGTTACCACGGGATATGTAAGGCACTTATTAGAGAACAGAGGACGCATCTGCGCGACTTCATTACGCAGCAAGTGTATCCAATCTCAAAACACGTAAGCTCAGCAGAACCAACAAAGCCTTCTCACGAAGTGAGTTCCCCATTCGACTGTCTGGCAAGGCAAGGAGAGAGGGGATGACGTCATGAATAAATCCATGGAAAATGAGAGACAGAGAGCAGACAAACAAAAGACGGAACGAAGACAGATTGACCTAAGCGGATGGAATAGCATTTCATGATTTCTAGCTAATTCGAATCGCTATGTAGTGTCATTTCCTACGCTTCTCCTCCCCCTTTCGCACTCACAAGAGTTTTATCCTCTCAGTTCCAGAGAAACTGTTAACTTCTGCATCGCTTCCATCGCCTGTCTTCTGAGGCAAAGCATTAGAAACCCTTCATCTCAACCTAACCCTTCTCGGCTGTCTTTCTCGATTATTCAAACAACAGTTAATATGTATTATAAATGTTAGTTGATGTGAAGCAAGGACCAATCCTTGTCTACGGATCGTATGAACGGCATATTAAAAAGTTAACAATTCTATAATATGCAAATTAATAGTAAGAAGAAGATAAGAAAGCGGCTGCCAACTGTTCTGTCCAAACTTTTTCATTCCGCATATTTTCAAACACAAAACTTCCCTCATAATATAGGCTAATACCCACGATGTGGAAGTGTTTAAATATTTGACAAGACTTTTGAAACGCAAAATATTCAATAGCATTTTTCGAAAATATTTATATTGTAAAGCAACATTAAGCCTGTGAAGAACATTTTTTTTATTATTATTAACTATGTTTTGAACCAATCCGAAAAACTATCTTTCAAGAACATTACAGCACGGGAAGAAAGACAGGAACTGTCGAACGATATTGCAATTTAAAAGTAAATTATTCAAACACGTGACCAGTACTATGCCACATAACTCCTATCTTCAGATTTAATTTTCCCGTTCCTTTATCCTATCATATGAATATATATAAAAAAAATATATATATTATATATATATATACATATATACATATCACTGAAATTATAAATATTCATTGTAATCCTACAAATTGTTAGTACATATTTTACTCATATTTTCTGTTTTCCTTCTTCCTCATTTATGTTTAATTCTCATTTGTGTATGTATGTATGTATGTATGTATGTATGTATGTATGTATGTATGTATGTATGTATGTATGTATGTATGTATGTATGTATGTATGTATAATTTTCCTCAATGTTGTATAGTTATAATTTACGTTTTAATTTGTAATTCATGTAATTTGTAATATTGGTTCACTTACCACTTGCATATTCATTGAGTGTAACTTCCAAGCCTTATATTATTTTGTAATTATTATTTAGTATGTTTGCTTTATTTTACTCAACTTGTGCTTGTATGACTATATTAATTTTTTAGTGTTCTTTAAATCTGCAGTGCTCGGGAAAAGTGACATAACTCCACAAACCTTTTTGGATAATGTGACAACTTACGGAACATCTGCTCGCTTGGAAAAAAAATACATAAGTATTTCTCCCATTACAATAATTCAAACAGAAAAAAATCAAATCGACATAAACCAGTGTAAGTTGTCAATAAATTATCAAAAAAGGTTTGTAGAAACTGACTTATGTCACTTTTCCCGAGCACTGAAAGAGAAGGCCTGATGGCCTTAATTTCGCTAGAATTTATATACCGGTAATTTTAATACCGATTAATTTAATTTAAGCGTAGAACCGCTTAGTAAAACCAATGACCGAATACCGAAATTATTTAGGTTTCGATATAATACCGATATTACTTATGCCTTTACATTTGCATAATCAATATTATTTAAACCTTTATTTTACCGGTAAAAAATTCATGAATGGAAGACAGCCTGACTCGTTGATGTAAGCACGTAGCAACACAACTGATCAGTTATTACTCGTTGCACGAATGATTGCCGACGGCCAGTAGGCGAACTAAAGCATAAACACTGGATCGTATCGTGTAACACAGCGCCAATGCCTCTCTCGAAATCGACAATCATTCGTGCAACGAGTTATACACGAACACAAGCCACCTACAACAACACACCATAGAAACAGGAACTAAAAAATAGTAAAAACGATCTACTTGGTATACCCACAGATCCTAAAAAAAAAACACGTGACACGACCTCAGATGTTAAAACGTGTACAAATAAACTAAAAAAAAAAAGACAATAGAATGCCGAGTGAAGCAGTATCAGCGCAGTAAATTTCCTAAATTAAATTAATATATTAATGCGAAACAAGCGGCCTCAACCAACTCAGAATATAAATACTCCACCTGTCCTATTTCGTACATCAAGCAGAAGATCAAGCACACAACTACACTCAAGTGGAATACATACTGGAACTCTAGTGTTAAAGGCTCTGTGACCAAGAAATTATTCTTTCCCAATGTACAAGACAGACTATGTTGCAGTCAGTTCTCAACCGACTTCTTTTACACCCAATTTATGACCGGCCATGGAAAATTCGGTTCCTACTTTGAAAGATTTAGGATCAAAAGTGCAGAAGAATCTCTGTGCATATGCAAAGAGAATCAGACTGTTGAACATTTGATTTTTCACTGTCCAGTGTTCGAAAGGAAAAGACACTTTTTAAGATATCATATCTCGGATTGCAATTTAAATTACTCCACACCCCTTTACCATTTTCTTAGAAAAAAATGTTGTTACAAACAATTCACAGAGTTTATACACCACATCCACGCAAGACTGTAGCTGTTAATTGTATATAAATTAATGATGTTATAAAATCCTAATGCACTATGTAAAACAAGGTGTCTATCTTTGGGACATAATAATAGTAATAACAATAATAACTATGTTTGTATTATAGATTTTACTATTGTTGAGTATTTGATGACAGGTATATAGTTTGTAACCATAAGTAATTTTGTTTTTATTTTTCTTTACTATTGCAAACCAACTAGATAATAGGTGATTTATTTGTAACTAAGCCAATTCTGTGCATTATCTCATTACTATTGCCTAAAATTATGTATAAAATCACAAGTTAATGTAATAATCTTGCAACTTCTCTACACCTTCGATTATAATTTCTAATTTTATTTCATTTTGTTTTCACTGAAAGTAATTATTGCATAACGTATTTAGTATTGTTTACTGTCTCTTAATTAGTGTATTTATACGGTATTGTAACTATGATTCAGACCTACTATTAATTCTTTAAAATTGTGTATTATCACTACATAATGTATTTCACATGTAACAAACTACAACCCTAATATACCAAAGGTAAAATAGGGTTTCAATATTTGGATAACAATAACAATATTAATGCTGTAGTACATTAAGATTTTTATAGCAGTACTTAATTCATGTGGGCTACTATGCCTATATCGGTAGAAAGTTCTATAGTGTCATCTCTTTTAAGGATACCTGCAATTTGTTATAAAGGAATTGTTAAGTATAAACAAATAGGTCTACCTATTTTTGTCGGTATTTTGTTTCGATTCGGACCCCGAGTTATTTCAATCATTTGTGTTTCATGCACTTTATAGTCTTTTATCGGTATTTTATTAATGAACGTCAATACCGGTAAAAAAAAAAAACATCCTAAACTGACGTCATACCCGTATTAAGGATTTGCGATATTCTTTATTGGTATTGAAAAATATCGAAAAAAAAAACCCTGTACTGTATTTATCGCTATATTCAATAGCAATACGGTCTCTGAGTAAAACATAGAACGAATAATGAGAAACAAACCGTTACTAAGGAAAGAAAAAAAATCCCTACTTTCCAATCGAGAACCTAACTCAGGTGTCTGCTGAATCTTGAGCTAGAAAGTCTACACGGACATATAGGCCCTAATAGAATACTTTACAACCTTTTACAAGTTTAGTTGTATCTAAGTCAAATATTAATACATTGGCACAACATAAGCTATGTAGTTTTAAATATGAAATAAGAATTAAAAATTTTAATAAACCAAATATCTGATATAGAAAAAAATAACACTGAAATCGTTGAATCTAAGTACTTCAGACTACTGAAACAAGTGATTCAAACACAAATTCATGAAACCATGCAATGAAGAGGTCTTTATCGAAATAGACTATAAAATATCCCTCTTTTTTTTTCCTTGGTTACTTAAGGTTGCTGTGTCAACTGCGAGGTTATTTTTATCATTAATGGAATTGGTGATAGCGAGATGATATTTGGCGAGATGAGGCCAACGATTCGCCATAGATTACCTGGCATTCGCCTTACGGTTGGGGAAAACCTAGGGAAAAACCCAATCAGATAATTAATCCAAGCCGAAATCGAATCCGGATTAGCAGGCAAACGCGATACCGCCTGAGCAACGCCTGTGGCTATAAATTATCTTACATGCTCACATTTTCTACTTTAAAAGTAACCTTTCAATATATTTAATATAGTCAAATGCCTAATGATGTCACTAAATTCTCGATTGAGCACTTTCATAATGTCTCATTTCCTTCGTACGGATTGATTAATTGCAGTGTAAAAGTTCAAGATAATACGCTACCTACAACATAGTTTCAAAAAAAGAAAAAAGATTCTAAAGCCTGAAAATGTAGTTATAAGTTATAAAGAAAAGTCTTTTAATAGGCGCCCGACATTACAATGTCTTACAAAAACGTCCACTTAAGATTTTTAAAAAAATTCTTAAGGACACTAGGTAGTAATTCTATTGCATTATGACGTTAAAAAACACTGTGGTTTTTGAAATTGAATATTTTCACTTCTATTATAGGTACAGGGTCAGTCAGGAGGAAACGTACATGGTTTGAGGGGTTATAATATTGGTGATTCTAAACAAAAAGGTTTATATGAACCTACGTACAGTATGTCCTGTTCTTAACACTTTCTGAGAAAACTAGTGGAAACAATGAGGAACATGAAAAGTGCAGGTGATATTAAATTAAAACATTGTTATCTTATGTTCTGTTTAATTGTGTACTTTTCTTTACAGAACATGTTCAAAAAGTCCACCGTCAGCTTCAATGCACTTTGCAATTCTTGTAGACAGCTGCTGTGTTGCTGTTGCTGATCTGAGCTGATTCGGACATTCCTTTACTTGAGCAAAAGCATGTAAAATGCGAGCGAGAAGTTTCCACTTTGCGCTTGTAGACTTCGCTCTTAAGCCAACTCCACGCATAGTAATCCAATGTAGTACTGTCAGGTGGCCTTGGTGACCAAGAAATGACTCCACCGCGACCGATCCAACGCCCAGAATACATTTCATTGACCCTACTACAACCTAATGTCGTTTTGGTTGTGTCCGTATGTGAGTGCTGATGAAGGACATGAGACTGACGCCCGTGATTTTCAAACAACTGTATGTCAGATTCTGTTAAGAACAGGGTATATGTTCTTGGAAACTTTATTATCACCCCTCACACCTTGTACCTTTTCTTCTGACTCACCCTGTATGCCCCTCAAATTTTACTACCTATTAAACACATATTTTATAATATAAAAATGTCAAAATTAATCCTTTGAGGTTGTATGCTTATGATTATCAGATTTTTAAATTATGAAGTGCATAAAAAAGTATATTTCAACATATATCGGTATAATTATCTCAGAAACTATTAAAGATAGTGGTGGATTTTTGTATTATATTCATTCTATGCAGCTCTATACCACCGGTGAAGATTTGTTACAATGTTTTGTAAGATTACTGAATTAAAAAATACTGAATGAAAAAATTAGCATAAAAATTGATAAGTAAATTACAATAATTGTTATCTTTAATCTGAATGCAAAAGGTAACAAAAGGCTTCATCGGCTATGTCACGTGAGGTATGGACAATAACATTAGACTATACAATTTATAACCTCATTTGAATATAGGTTTCTCACATAATGACACCTATAGGCCTATATGTTGAAACATTTGTTTTTCTGTGCACGTCATAATTTAAAAATCTGCTAATCATAAAGAAATAGGATTCATTCCCACATGTTTGTATTAAATGTGGCGCGATTAGTAAATGGTAAAAATTTCAGGGGTCTATCTTTAATAGATGTGAAAATATTAAATTTTAAAAAGTGATACGTTTTTAGCCAAAGAGTGCAATAGAATTAGTACCTGGTGCTTTTAATGACAAAATATGCAGAATCGGTTGAGAAACATATATGTTCAATTTATTTTAATTTCATTATCCTGATAAAACAAATTAATACAATAATTAAATACGTAGGTATTGGCTGCCCAACATTTATCACTTGTACTACATTTATTTAACAAAAAGGGAGGCCAAAGAAGCAGAAAAGAGAGAACTAGTTCTTGCATGTAGGAAAATCAAAGATTTATTGACATTGTTAAGTATTCCGATCTTGCTTGCGTCACACACGGGCAAGAGAGTCCAAACCAATCAAGATTTCTTCGAGAAATGTCATTTCCTGACATGCAAGAGCTTTCCTCCTATCTTTAAAATAGTAAAGTCGTGGGAAGAAAAGAAAGATACACAATATATATGGTGCATGAGCTACAGACATAACCTCAAGGGTAACCGAGAACGGTTTTTCTCTTTTTCCTTCCCTAGCTCCGCTATATCTAGATGAAGTTGTAATAAAATATATTTCAAAACTTTTATGCCCCATTTTATAAACAAATGGTGCTTTTAGGTCCGGTGACAGGTAAAATGTATAGGTTGAAGAAGCGGAACAAGAGAGGATGGTAGTTGAAGGGTAATGTTCGTTCAATCTGGAAGTCAGCGGATTCTTGAACCGAACTTACTTAAAACTAGGGGTTGACAAAGATGACTCTTCCACATAACAGACTGCTATCAATCCCACATAAAAGTGAAAAGTAAATGAATATAATTTATATAGCCTATACATATTTAACAGATAAATAGTATACTTACCATATTCATCCGAGATAAAAACTAAATCAATATTACTATCAATACCACTACCATCTACTTTCTTATCCTATACTTCATCCCAGAGTACAAGAATTAACGTACCTACCTAAAATATATGATATTTAGAAGAGAAGAAAGAAGAACAACGAAAGGTGGAAGAAATTTAATACAATAGATCGGTTAAGCAAGAGGATGTCGTGGTGGTGGTGGTAGTGGTGGTGGTGGTGGTGGTGGTGGTGGTGGTGGTGGTGGTGGTGGCGTTAGACGTAGTAGTAGTAGTAGTAGTAGTAGTAGTAGTAGTAGTAGTAGTAGTAGTAGACTTGGCTTTTGAGGATCTAACCCGGTACGGATCCTTGCATTTTTAGGTGTAGTATAGCAATATCAAAGGAAATTTAGACTCAGAAAAGAAAAGAAATATATGTAGATCAGGTAGAACCGGTAATAGTAGCGGTGATAGTAGTATTCGAAAGGGGTATGACATAGTTGCGCCCCGAAGAAATCAGGTAGCAGAATGGATATGGCATAGTTTCGCCCCGATGGACATAGTACACACGAAAATGATTGTCATAAAATAAATAAATTACTTAAAAATATTATAGTGCTAAATTAACCTCACTAGACACCACAGATGGTGTGAAAATCACTAATAAAATGTCAAGATTTCTTTATACTCCTCATAGGCCTCATATTCCAACGACTCACTTATTTGAATATGTCATTTAACCCTTAAATTGGCAAAACTTCATTTCTCACACCAGTTTATTAAACCGTGTCGGATTAAAGAAAACAACTATCGCAATGTTCATATTTTATATTAGGTCGTACAATATTACAGTATTATGACATTTTAATTTTCCTACCAATTTTTTTTCTATTGTACTATTAACCTGTTGTAACCTATAGGATACTTTGCCAACTTCATGGTTTCATTTTTACGGTAGGCTATCGATAATCAACGCATAAACAGTAAAAAAACAGTTAACAAAGTACTGCCAACTTCATGGTGTTCATTTTAACGGCAGACTATCGATAATCACTGCATAAACAGTAGAAAAACAGTTAATAAATTACTGCCAACTTCATAGTGTTCATTTTAACAGTAGGCTATCGATAAACACTGCATAAACAGTAGAAGAATGGTTAATAAAGTACTGCCAACTTCGTGGTGTTCATTTTAACGATATCGATAATGAATATTAAATCGAATAAGAAATCAATAAGATTGGTTGATTACGAGGCTCCAGTTCCCGTAATTCCTTTTCTCTACCTATTTCACCGGGGCGCAACTATGCCATGCCCCTTTTCTCTATCTGATGGGAACGGGGCGCAACTACGCCCACAAAACAGGGACTATTTCTTATCTGCTGCATCTTACCTGACCGTGGGGCGCAATCATGCCCTGCCCTTCGAAAGTAGCAGAAGTGGTGCAACAATAATAATAATAATAATAATAATAATAATAATAATAATAATAATAACGGAATATTTTCCCAGTTGAAGTTGTTAACATTGTAACGATAAGAATCTCCCTGTGCATGACAATCTCTAATGAATTTTATGAGAGGTAGTTAAATATCCTGAAAAGAGTGAAGAACTAAATGAGAAACTCTTAAGACAGACTTACAGCTTTCCAGTTTGGCAATTTCATAACATTTTTTGAGATGCTACCCACGAATTTGCAATACTCAGGATAGTACTGTATCAAAAACTGGAATTTTATACTTATATAGCTAATTTCAATAATAGTCTATTAATTAATTTCACTTTTATTTTATATTTTATTGGTGCTGATTTATTAGAACTATTAATTTACTACTTGCATCCTTTTTCATTTTGTGTTTTTAAATTTAAGATAAAATATGTGTGCAGTATATATGCTTATCGGGAAGGATACGGAGCATTCTCGCGTCGTACAAGCACAAGTGGTGTCCTTTATTATAAAGGAGATTATAATGAGAGGGTAATTGTGGAGAGAGTTGCTGAAATTATCAGAGAAAAATGGGAGACGCTCAAGATAAAAACTCACAATCCTGGCTTTGACTTCCACAAATACGGTACAACTCCGCCATCGCCGAAGAATAATAAGAGAAACAATAAAAATAAAAGGAACATAGGGTAGAAAATAAAATAAAATAAAAAAGAAAACAAAAGAGAATGAGAAGTGAAATCGTAGAACAAAAGTAGGATAGAAGAAGAAGAAGAAGAAGAAGAAGAATAGGAGTGTGTTGGTAATCCAGTGCATCTGAAGCAGGCGTTGGAAATACTGGGCGTAGTCCAACATGCAGGTCTGGTGGGAATCGAACCCATGGTTGAGGCAGTCGGAGCATCTGCGGAATTGCCCCCGTGACCGGATTGCGCCATTGTAAAGCAATAAAGTGGCAATTCCTTGAAGTCAGGGGCAAGCTTCCGTGCGCACCGGTAGCACGCAGACCGTCGTGCTGCGGAATTATAGAAACTCAGGAAATTCGTTTCATCTTCACGGACAGTATGGTTCAATTAACTGGCTTCAATCACACGGAAACGGCCCTCTATGCTCAATAAGAAACCACCTAAACGTTCGTTATTACAAGCTACTGCACTATAGTCGTCATCATCATCATCATCATCATTAGTATTATTAAAATTATTTATATAAAAATATTGTCTGCACTTGGTGTGAAAAAATATTAAAAGGCGTAGCTTAGACAATGCGTTAAGTTGGAAACTCGCTAATAATTGTATGAAAGTTTGACCTTTGCAAATGCGCAAATGTTTTGGCGTTTGCTGTTTTAATAAGGGATAAGACTCATCATGCCATGTTTGCAGTTTTTCTTGGGAAAGAATGAGGCTGAAACTGATCAGGAAGAGAAAAAGGAATGGGCTGAGTCACTGGCTGAGCAGAAACTGTCTAATGAATGATGCACTGAAAGGAATGGTGAACGGGAGAAGAGTTCAGGGCAGAAGAAGACATCAGATGATAGACGACATTAAGATATATGGATCAAATGCGGAGACTAAAGGTAAGCGTTCACTACATCGTATTGCACTCCTCGTACGAATCGCACGCAACGGATATTTTAAGTGCAGTGCGTTCACTGTAACGGCTCCACCTCATCGTCTCATCGGATTCCCTATCAGCTGTTTAAAACATGACGTCGTACGATATTGACATTGCTGAAAACAGAGGAGTTTGAGGTTAGGTATATTAACCATGAGTGTTAGCGAATAAGAATTTGTAATTGCTTCATGCGTCTTAATTGAAGAGGAAGAAACGAAGGAGACATTGGTTACATAATATGTATGTAAGAAATGACTTGATTACTGTAATGGGAACGCCTCAAATTATAGAATTCTTCGCAATTTTCTACAAGCGAAATAAGTTTTCCGTCTGCCATTTTGGCGCGAAACTGAACATGGCACAGCATAATAGTAACAATTGAGCAATTAAAATTGATTTATTAAAGAAGACCATGATCGCAAGCATCGGAAAAGTTGCTCATCCGAGAAATGTGGACGAATTTGCCGAAAGCCATACGATGTAGTGAACGCTTACCTTAAGAGGAAGGCAGAAAATAGGAAATATTGAAGAATACTGGGTTTGCAGCGAAAGACCTGTTATTTGGCAAAATATTATGTAGGCCTATATATGTAAGCCAAGGGATTAGAGTAAACTCTCGTCCTGGGAATGGAAACTATAGATTAATAATATTTTTGTACACAATATAAAATACTAACAATTTCTTGATAATACCTATTTACGTATCCAAATGTAAAACATGAAAAATAATCAGCTTATCTTCACAAAAATTTGTCTCCTCCGGTGTCATTTGGTACACTTAATTATTTAACAATGCTATATCAACAGCGAGGTTATACAGTCTTTGTGAAATTGGTGATGATATTTTTCTAGACGAGACCGAGTATTTGCCACGGGATTACCTGAAATTCGTCTTCCAGTTGGGAAAATCTTCGGAAAAACAGCCAAGGCGAAATTTGAACCATCGCCTGTGCTTCCCTGATATTCCGAGAGTGTTAAAACAATGCAGTTTTTTGGTAAATCATAATATGGCCAGTTCCTTAAGGACAATTTTACATAGAAAATGCATTAATTTACTCAATAATACTCCCTTTTGCTTCCTGTATTAAAAACCTTGGAGTTTACTTGGATACGCATTTAAACTGGAATAACCAAGTAACTCATATTATCAGCAAAGTGCTTTCCATACTACATTCCTTAAACAGCATTCGAAAATTTCTCCCGCTATCACTCAAAAAAATACTAGTGGAAACACTAGTAATGCTCCACTTTGATTATTGTGATTTTCTACTAACTGACCTCAATGTCAACCAGTCGCAAAGTACAACGTGTTCATAAATCTTGTGTTCGCTTCCTCTGCGAGTCCGTCGCGCTGACCACATTACCTTATCCTTCAAAACTCTAAACTGCCTACGGCTTAACGAACGTAGAAATTTTCATTCCCTAGTTCTCCTTTTCCAAGTCCTTCACACTTCTACACCTACCTAGCTACCTTGCCTCCCGCTTCAGTTGCCTATCATCGTATCACAGTCTCTTCACACGCACGCAAAATAGCCGCACACTAGCCATACCAACAGATAAGACATCATCGTATTCATCATCATACACAATCTCGCTATCGCGCTTGTGGAATACCCTACCTAGTGACATCAGAGACTGTCGAAATTTAACAGTGTTCAAAAACAAACTCATTAAACATTTTCTTACTGCGTAGAGTGCAACTTATTGCAAATGTTTCGAAATTGTTACTGTTTTGTTCCGCTTTACATTTGCACAGTCAGCTACTTACTTCTAGTTATTTAATCATTTTTCTTACTCACTAATATATTTGGTAAACAATAAGTTATACTATATTAGTATCTTTTTTGTACCCATTATCAATTATCAAATATAAAATCTTATGACCCTACTACTATATTTTATTTCTCTAATTCTTTTTGCGTTTGTGCTTTTTGTATTTGTATCTGTAATTTTACTTCTATTTCATATTTCCTTCTTCTCTCTGCATTTCGTCGTTGTTCCTGCAATAACTTCTATGTGCAAAGTATAAAATTTTTCAGAAGGAAGAAAAACACATTTATTTATTTAATGGCAGTGTTACATAGCAGACTGTGAATTCTTACATTTTCGAAAGAAAGAAATATAATTACATATATGAGATTTTATTATTTGCTGTATCACTATTTAAGTTACGTAACAGCAAAAGTCTGAAAATATGGTAAATATGTTACATAGGAGTTATTGCAGAAACAACGACGATTTGTTTCTTGTATATGTATTCTGGTAATGTGGTAGAGAAGGCCTGATGGGCCTTAACTCCACCATATTAAATAAATAAATAAATATATATATATATATATATATATATATATATATATATATATATATAATTAACTTACTATAAGTAAAATTCATGCGACAATATTAAACATGCTTTCGACTTCTATTCCACTAAAAAAATTATGTTATGTTCCGAACAAGGGTCCATTATTCTGATTCGGATTTAAGCAGAACTTCCTTCCGACTCCACTCAAAATTATTTAAGATTCCCAATCCAATTGCAAGACACCAACTCGATTCCATTTAATTTGCTTCCGACTCAATTAAAAATTGCTTCCAACTTCGACACCACACAAAATGGCTAACGGTTACAAATCTGGTTCCGATTCAAACTGCACCCATAACTGTTTCCGACTCGAGACTCCTCTCAAATTCATTTAAATATAGAACTCACTCAAAATTGTTTCCGACTCGATATTACATCTGAATTGATTCATACATAGAACTCACTCGAAGGTGATTCATATTCAGCTCAAAATCCACTTAAAACTGGATCTAGAACCGAATCATCTAAAAATTACTTACGGCTCCGAATTCGACTCCGACTCAGATTTAATTCTGAATTAACCCCGATTTCGAATCCGATTCCATGCAAAACTGATAAAACAAAACTTCACCTAAAATTGATTCCAGTTCCAACTTTACAACAGACTTCTGACTCCACATAAAATTTCTTCCGAATCCAAATACGGCTTCACGAATCCGAATCCAGACCTGGCAGCTCCTATGAGAAGCCTGATATGCGGCTGACTTATAATCACAATCGTCATTACTACCAATATCAACAGAACAACAACATGGGAAAGGAGACAACTTCCTTTGTATACGAGTACTACGCAATGGATCGACAATCGCGTCAGGCGTCTGGAATGGATTTGTACAGCGTTATAAACCGGCGGCTTAACAACAAATTGGCTCCATTTGATGTAGAAGCAGAAGCGTTGTGAGTTGGTCGGGTGTTCCGGCGGGGGAAGGGGAGAGCTGACGCCTAATGCGCTCGCGAGTGACAAATGAATTCCTTTGGTGGCCCTTGCACGCTCCAGAGGGACTGAGCCTCCCTACGGCCTATGTAAGTTCTGATATCATTAGGTCTAGCTCGTTGCTCCACTTCTTCGTCCTATACACACGCACAGCGCAGCACACTCAGAGGTCACCTCACATAACTAGTACTCGCATGTTGCTGCCAGGAGTTTTCACTCTTTACTATCCTCCACATAGTTTTCATAATATACTGTATGTTTAACTTAGAATAATTTTTATTCTCATCCAACGCAAGACAGACACGTGCTTGGACAGCCATGACAATAGTTCGACACCATACCAGATTATCGCCTAGGACAATGAAAAAAGAACCACGTCCTAGGTGGGATAAATAACCTCACCATGATTTCAAGGGAAAAATTGTTCCAGGGCCGGATATCGAACCCGGGACCTTTGGCTTAGCTTACTGGTCAATAAGTTTATTACGCACAATTCAGGAGTGGGCTAGTTTATATTTCATTTTATTTATTAACTTGTATTCATTTCAAACTTACCAGCAATAAAAATAAATAAATAAATAAATAAATAAATATGCTTAACTTTATTTCAATCGGTAATTATGTATGGAATTATAGGATGGGTAGCTTATTTAAAACCAATTTTAATCCGCTTTATTTATTACACAAGAAAATAATTAAAATATGTCTTCATAAACCTAGTGATTTTCCATCTAAAAATCCATTTTAATATTATCCTCCCATCTACGTCTCGGCCTCTCCAAAGGTTTTATTCTCTCCGGCCTTCCAACTAACACTCTATATGCATTTCTGGATTCGCCCATACGTGCCATATGCCCTGCCCATCTCAAACGTCTGGATTTAATGACCCTAATTATGTCAGGTGAAGAATACAATGCGTGCAGTTCTGCGTTGTGTAACTTTCTCCATTTTCCTGTAACTTCATCCCTCTTAGCCCCAAATATTTTCCTAAGAACCTTATTCTCAAACACCCTTAATCTCTGTTCCTCTCTCAAAGTGAGAGTCCAAGTTTCACAACCTTACAGAACAACAGGTAACATAACTGTTTTATAAATTCTAACTTTCAGATTTTTGACAGCAGACTAGAAAACAAAAGCTTCTCAAGCGAATAATAACATGCATTTCCCATGTTTATTCTGCGTTTAATTTCCTCCCGAGTGTCATTTATATTATTTTGTTACTGTTGCTCCAAGATATTTGAATTTTTCAACCTCTTCGAAGGATAAATCTCCAATTTTTATAGTTCCATTTCGAACAATATTCTGGTCACGAGACATAATCATATACTTAGTCTTTTCGGAATTCTTATTATATTTAACATCAAAATTTCTAATTTTCAGGTTTTGGAACCATTAATCTGTTACGTATTCACTTCCACGAGTATTACCAATAATTATCACGTATTCACTAGATATAAAACTACTTTGAGTGGTTTCGTCATAAGGAAATCTAGGCCTACCGCTTCACAAAAAACAGCAAAAACTTTAAAGTAAATATCCTCTTAGTTTCTACAGAAGATGCTTCATCACTTTCGTACTAGGAATCGAACCTAGTTTTCCCAGCTTCGTAGCTGAACAGGCTACCACGAGCTACAGTGGAGGGCAGGTGGTTGGAGTGAAAAAATCCTTACAATGTTACCAAAGCTTTTCAATGAGTGGCCGCCGCATAACGTTTTGAACTCGTCTCAAAGATGTAAAGCTTGTCTAAGGTACGGCAACAGCCCTCCATTTTCCTTACAGGCTTATAAAAGAATTTCTAAAAGAAAAGCATCAACTTATATAAGTTCCCCTACCTTTAAAAAAATTCCCATATTTTATAGCCCTGAGGTGTTCCTTTTTCTAGGGGAGGTTGATTGTGCCGGCAAACCATACCACAAGAGAATTCGGACTAGCGAGAGAGAGGCACCTGTACACCAACGAGAGAGAGGAAAGGCATTTCGCGTGTCTATCAACAATAAATAATAGTGCACCCAGCTTTGCTCTCCCCTCTGTTTGTGGGTGAGACAGAGAATCAGACTTGTGCGCAGGCACAAAAGACGAAGGAATGTGTGTCCAGGAAGGGGAGAAAGGTTTTGTATAAGAAGTTCATTTCTGGATCCTAAACCTCAGAAAACTGCATGTATAACGTTCTCGTTGGCTATTTCCTTGAAATACCGGTACATTCCTAAAAACAATGTAATTTTTCTTCAAATTCTGCCTTGGCTCAAATAATGTCGGGTGTGCAATTCAAATTACTATATTTCAGAACAGCGATGACAATTTAGAAAAGTTATATGTATTGTCTTTCCTTGTTCCATATTTTAATACCTTAAGTTCTAGAACTATAGGACATACTGTAAGATAGAAATCTACCCCGCAAACATTAATCATTGGCTACAGTGTTATTGGCTAATATTTAAAAAGGTGTAGCTCGTTCAATAACTTATGCCTTGTCTTTCTTACATTCCTCGGTCGAACAAGTGCATCATACAAAATCTATCGGCCTACATCAAATGGATCTATTCTGAATATATGCCAATTGTTTTCTGTTTGTGCACTATTCCTACTGCAGATTTCCGTCCTCTTCACTGATCTTAATACTGCTTATTTAATTTGCTATTATTATTATTATTATTATTATTATTATTATTATTATTATTATTAATTTTAATCAGATTTTTTGTATTCGTTAAGATATTGGAGAAAAAATGGGAGTATAAGGGTACAGTACATCAGTTATTCATAGATTTCAAAAAGGCATATGACTCGGTTAAGAGAGAAATTTTATATAACATTCTTATTGAATTTGGTATTCCCAAGAAACTAGTTCGATTAATTAAAATGTGTCTCAGTGTAACTTACAGCAGAGTCCGTATAGGTCAGTTTCTATCTGATGTTTTTCCAATTCACTGCGGGCTAAAGCAAGGAGATGCACTATCACCTTTACTTTTTAACTTCGCTCTAGAATATGCCATTAGGAAAGTTCAGGATAACAGACAGGGTTTAGAATTGAACGGGTTACATCAGCTTCTTGTCTATGCGGATGCCGTGAATATGTTAGGAGAAAATCCACACCGATTTGTGAAAACACGAACATTTTACTTGAACCAAGTAATGCGATTGGTTTGGAAGTAAATCCCGAAAAGAGAAAGTATATGATTATGTCTCGTGACAAGAATATTGTACAAAATGGAAACATAAAAATTGGAGATTTATCCTTTGAAGAGGTGGAAAAATTCAAATATCTTGGAGCAACAGTAACAAATATAAAGAACACTCAGTAGGAAATTAAACGCAGAATAAATATGGTAAATGCGTGTTATTATTCGGTTGAGAAGCTTTTGTCATCTAGTTTGCTGTCAAAAAATTTCAAAGTTAGAATTTATAAAACAGTTATATTACCGGTTGCTCTGTATGGTTGTGAAATTTTGGACTCTCACTTTGAGAGAGAAACAGAGATTAAGTGTGTATGAGAATAAGGTTCTTAGGAAAATATTTGGGGATAAGAGGGATGAAGTTACAGGAGAATGTAGAAAGTTACACAAAGCAGAACTGCACGCATTGTATTCTTCACCTAACATAATTAGGAATATTTAATCCATAGATGAGCAGGGCATGTAGCACGTATGGACGAATCCAGAAATGCATATAGAGTGTTAAGTGGGAGACCGGAGGGAAAAAGATCTTTGGGGAGGCCGAGACATAGATGGGAGGATAATATTAAAATTGATTTGAGGGAGGTGGGATATGATGATAGAGACTGGATTAATCTTGCACAGGATAAGGGCCGATGGCGGGCTTATGTGAGGGCGGCAATCAGCCTGTGGGTTCCTAAAAGTCATTTGTAAGTAAGTACGTAAGTAAAATGCAAACAATATGTTGTAGAATGTCAGAATTCATGTGACCACAATGTGGGTATTCTCAAGTTCATATGTTTTAATAATAATTGGTCATTATTTATGTTTTTGTGGTTTATTTTGGAACTGGGTATGTACTATACCTATAATTGTAAATGTAAACATTATACTTCTATCCGACTGTACAGCTCAAGCATTATGTCCAGACACTCCCCCACTCTTCCTACAGAGCTGCTCACGAGATCGGATGAGTCTACTTACGAATTATAGAGGAATGGGTTACTCTTTGCCTTGAACTCGGTAGATACTCTCCCGAACTTCCCTTCTACTTCTACCCTCTGCACGGAAACGTTGTTCCCGTACTGCACATCGCGAGTGTCTTGACAAAATGCATGAGCTGTACTTACAATCAACACGTTTGTAGAAAGAGTAGATATATTACCTCTTATCTGCCTTCCTTACGACAGAGTAGAATGGTCCGTGTTCATTGAACACAGTGAAGCGGACTAGACTACACGTGGCTGAGCTCCACTTATGACACAAAATGCTTCTTTATCACATTAGGCCTAGTTGTCTTGTGGCATGCGGGCTGCCAGAGAAAAGTATAAAGCAAAAGACACGAAGAGCATTTTTTTCTGCTGGGTAGAGGTCTTTCATTAGTGAAAATAACCTCAATTTATATTTACTAATTAATAGAAGGGAAATTTGTTTCATGTAGGCCTACAGTACTATGAATCCTCCCTCCTGCATGCGATTGTGGCGCCGCTCCTTGCCACGGTGACTTCCAACAACTGTAGTCATGAAGTTTTGATGTGGTCGCTCGTGTCATTTCACTGTTCCACCCACATTTGACGTTGCGTGACATGTTCGTTCATGCATTATTGCCTTACGCGTGTATAACATATCACGTCTGGTTTTATTCTGGTCTAGGTGCGTTTTTACGTAGCCTTAACATTGTAAAGTAAAAGTCGCCCTATACAAAAGTACGTATACAAAACTTAATAAAACTACTGTTTGAAATAAGATAGTAATCGGACTCTTAAATCAGTACAAAATCATCATCATCGCACTATCTCCATTCTACTGTATATCTTACCTATATAACCGTAGATCATAATATCATATATCATACAAAATGCATAATCATATAGCCTATAGGGACATCCGATTTTCTCGAATGAATTTTTCACGAATTTCTACTAATAGAGTCAGAGAGTAAAAATTTCTATACGTATGAACGAGGCTCGTTCTGCAGGCAAGTTTAACAATCACGATTTGTTGGGAATTTTGTTCGTATTTCCAGTTTTTTTGCGAATTTGGTAATTTTTTGGCATTAGACACAATTTTTTTATGAATATTGCTCAATCCTACATTCACTCCATTATTTCATTTTCAACAATGAAGCTTTCGATATAAGCACGAAAATGTGTTATAATGTGGAAAACATGGCTGCTCAGCTGTGAAAAATTAAAATTCGTGCGTCGCGCATGTGGAATGCTTAGATCCGTTACATATTAAATACAATAAGAAGAAAAGTGTAAAATATAATACATTTTCAGCAGGAGTATGCAACGAAGACTAAGAAGTAACGTTCTTTTATAATTTGGCAGCTAAGCGGCCTGTCATACCGTGCAAATGAATGTACATCTGTCTAACAGTTTCGATATTCACGTGACACTAGCCTTATTAATACTGGGAAAGTCTGTAGGGTAATTAGTGTTTTATTACAATTTTTAAAATGTGATTTCCATGTTTATATTCAAACTTTTTTTTTCGCGATTTACATGTTTAAATACCGACCTTATTTCCCTCGCGATTTACATATTTAAATAATGACTTTTTTTTCGACATTTACATAAAAAACGGTAACGATTTTTCCCATGGCTTACATACTTAAATAACAATTTGTTCACGATTTGCATACTTAAATAACTACTTTTTCACGAATTACAATAATTTTATATATCTGAATTGATGTATTTTATTCACCGTTTTACGGTATCCCTAATCATACTTAATCACATATCTTGAAACTTCAACATTTATATAAAAAAGTGACCGAAACTTCTGTTTACATTATTTATCGGTATCAAGTAGGACTCAAATCTTTCTTCGCATGGATGAAAAGAAGGCTCGAAACTTGGGTTTAAACCCACAGGGTATTTCTTTGTAAAGAAAATGCGTTTAGTCTTGGTTTCGTTACTAGCTCGTAGGCCCGTGCACGAAAGCATGCCGTGTTTCTTTACAGCAAAGAAAACATACGTGGATGAATTATTGATACAATCTTGTTGGAAGCGTAGAAGTTCTTTGCTCATACAGTTTTGTGTTGCTGGAAATATGTCAAAAATTGGTTTAGAAGATTATCGTTACCTTAAAATTGCATCAATATTTTAAAATAAAAACTCGCAAGTGAAACCTTTCAAAGTGGCTCCCTGTGTACTGATTTCTACATGTGTGACGGGGCCAGTGAACCGAGTTCCATTGGAAAAATGTGTGACAAATTACGTCAAGCGGTTAGTAGAATAATAATAATTATAATAATCACACAAATTCCATTGCCGACCTCGAAAGGCCTATTTTTACTCCCATCTTTCTTACCTTCATTCGTTCATTCTTTCTTCCCTTCCTTACTTCCCTCTCCTCCTCACTCAACATCAAGTCATCTACGTAAACATCAATTTCTATCACTTGGTTCTGAGTACCCTTCACGTATAGCAGCCAGATACTTCTAAGTTCCTTTCTGGGACACTAGAACTCGTAGCACTCGTCACTTTCGATTTCCATCTCAAGGTACTTTTTATTCCAAACTATAGATTCATATTCCATTTTCAATCTCACCAATGCAAAGTAAATTATTAAAATTAAATCAATAATTGACGAAATTGAGAAGGTAATATTAATATCGGCTGTTTTCATGCATACACGTGGGCGAAAATGAGAAATGATTATAGGCCTATATAAATAATAATAACTTTTTAAAATATTTATTTATTTATTTATTTATTTATTTATTTATTTATTTATTTATTTATTTATTTATATTTTTATATTTATAACATTTTATATATTTTTTAAAGTGACATGTATTTATTTAGCCTGACGAATTTACTCCCTTGGTTTGAATTGTAAATTATTTAAAAATAGGTTGTAAGAGGATCTTAGACTAGAAATATTTAGTTTAAATGTAATTCTGTTTATAAGTATGAATAAGGGTGTAATTGTTTGTCTTATTTGAACTGTTGTATCAGTGAAGCGTGGTGTGTCAGTGAAGTTATGGTTTTACAGTGCAGTGAATAGTTTCGATCAGTGAAATTTGATAGTTTCAATGACATGTGTTCTATAGTGTCAGTGAAATGTGTTCTATAGTGTCAGTGAAATGTGTTATATAGTGTCAGTGAAATGTGTTCTAAAGCATCAGTGAAATGTGTCACAGTCCCAGTACATTGAGTGAGATGAGAGTAAAGTGAAAGATTATTTACCAGTACCAATGTGAAACTTATGTAGGGCCTATACATAACCTATGTAGGTTGTAATGTAGTATTAGTAGTAGTATTTATTTATTTAACCTGGTAGAAATAAGGCCATCAGGCCCTCTCTACCCCTCTACCAGGGGATTACAACTATAATATGAAGAATAAAATTACAATTAATATTAAATTTACAATTAATTGTATTTAAACCTCCCTCTCTTGAAGGTTACATCATAGACCCTACTGTGAGATTCGAATCGCACGAACACCAGCCAGAAGAAGTACACGAGGAAAAAAGGAATATATATGAACCTTCCATCAGTTTTTTTAAGGACAAATACCATCTGGAATCCATCGTCATTACGGGACTAATGATAGGAGCCCGTGGGTCCATACCCCGATTCCTAGTCGACTTCCGTAAATCTTTTGGCCTGCATAAAAGTATTTAAAAAGATCTAACAATTGCAGCACTCAAAGGCTCAATAGCTATTTTCAGGCATCATACATATGAACCATGACTAATTCGCATCTCCTTGACATTACTTCGTTTAATATAATGTGTTTCAATATAATTCAAATTGTTTATTTTTCACTCTAACAACAATTTATCACTAAGCCTCAAGGCATTTACTCTGTTGTATCATGGTACTCTTTGTCGATGGCAACCTGTAGTGGTTACAGGAAGAAATTAAATCAATCATAAAAATTAAAGTACGACAAGATTACCTGATTAATGAATGCTAGACAATTTATCACAGAAGTTAAGAACGAAGAATATTTTTGTATTTACTGAATTACAAATTAAACCTACAATAACAAAATTCTATAGTGATGAAATTACCATATATTGAGAAATTTTGTGATAGATTAAGAGAACTATTTACAAGAAACCATGTCTGAACGAGTCTCAATTACTGACCAAGTGCCTAGTAAGTTTGCGTTTGAATTCAATTTTATTTCGACAGTCCTTGATGCTAGCAGGTAACGAATTCCAGAGTCTTGGCAGGGCTATTGTGAAAGAGGATGAGTATGAGGAGGTGCGATGGGATGGTATTGTTAATATTGTTTCATGGCGAGAGCGTGTGTTCAGATTGTGGTGAGAAGAAAGGTAAGTAAGCGAGACGACAGGTACGGAGGAATAGAAGAGTTCAAGATTTCGAAGAGAAGGAGAAGTGAATGTAAATTTCTTTTGTGCGAGATCGTGCGTATTTGCTTGTTTTCCGCACAGAACCAATACGCGGTAAGTGTCAAATACCACATTCAGTATTCCCAACGTAACCCACATAACAATTTCCCTCTTCTTACCGCTTAAGCGCGACATTAATTTTCCTGCTTTAGGCTTTTAACATATTATTTTTAGAGACGTTTAACATAGTAATAATTATAAATTGGAAACTTACCACTGCAATTTCACCTAAATTGCAATGTTAATTATTGTTTTTAAATATTTGCAAAAATTAAGTAAAGTCTACTACTCCACGAAACTTATTGCATTCCTGATACAAGTAACATTAAGGAAGCTGTGAAAAAATCACAAGATTCCAGATGCCGATGTTATTACTGCAATATGTTATATAAATAATATTGTTAAAATATTAAAATGAAAAATAAATCATTACACAACCTTACCGTTTGTTTTAACCCAGATTTTCCCACCGTCCTTTTTTAAGGACAGTTGCAGTGCCTTCGGATATTATGTCATTGTTGGTGTTAGGGACATTTTATAAGTTGTGCGATAATGCTGGTAGTATTTGTTAGCCTTAGAAAATATACGTTCCTTGTTTCAGTTTATTTCAACATCATTTAACCGATTTTTGAGAGTAACTAATGTGCTACTCTATTTTAATCACAAAAAATTTTTGGGCTTATCTGGGTTAAGTTCGCATTTATAGACTGGGGAGGGGGGGGAAAGACAGACGTATATCACGGCCTGCTGGAGTATAGTAAACACAGAAAACATTTTATAGCAACAATGTCGAAGAAATATATGTTGGTTTTCCGAAGTTGCCGTCATTAAACAGAAACCAACATGAAGATTTCATTGAAACTAATTAGAAATTCGTCTTTCAGGTATGTAATAAACGATCTTCGCACAAAATAATGTACGATACACGAGCGGAATGTTTGTTTTCATGTTTTCGGAAATTAAAAAAGCTCAACTACGTTTCGCTTTTTCAATCTTTTCCTCGACCATGAAAACGTCAACATACCGCTCTTGTAACGTATATTACTATTCTTATCTAGTTTAAGCCAACATATTGTTTCCAGGGATGGAGTAATATGATCATATTTACGAACATTGCTTACAAAACGTACACACAAATTATGAGCACGTTGAAGTTTAGTTTTGTAAAATTAAAATTGTAAAATTAGGATTACTTACAATTAGGTTATTTTATGTATTATTATTAATTATAATTATTGTGTATAATTATATTGTGTATTTTAATTGTATTGTGTATTGTAATTTTATTGTGTATTGTTTACATTGTGTGTACCACTGCCACCGGGTGCTTGCCCACTTGTAGTGTAAATAAATGCATACATAAAATGACTACAAGACTTCCACTCCATGTATTTCATCCTCAGTCATAAAACAAGAATGTAATTTGAGATTTCAAAGATGTTACAAACCTCCACAACACCTCATCCGAAAATAGTTAATGTAATTCAAGACGTAGGCTTGAACACGAAAATAATTCTCAGATACAGCCCGTGTAAGTAAGCGAGAGAACACTAATAAAACCCCTTCATTTCTCTCACTTTCTACATCGCAAAATGCTATTGTTGTTTAACCTCGTTTTCCTTCCCAAACGTCACATAAATTTTGCCGTGGTCTGGGATGGCATCGCACAAGACGATGGTGTGAGGCTTTACTGCCTATTGTTCCTGCAGGGAGCACTTATTAACAAAGTGTGGTCTGAATTCCCTCGCATTATAAAATACACGTGTAGTCCCTCCTCGCGCCTGGACAATCTCGGGTCGGGCTCACATTATAACGTGCAGACAGGCCAGCGCCCGGTGCTTATAAAACCAAAACGACTCCATTCAGATGTAAATGTTTGTTAATGGATTAATTATACATTAAGTTGAGATCAATATACGATTATTCGCATGATTTTCACAGATTACTTGTGTTTCTCCAACCATATAATTTGCCCATTGCCCTATTACAGCGGTATCAGCATGGTATAGATCAGGCATGTCAATTGATGCCCACAGGAGCAAGCGCGCGCTTTAGAGCCCAGGAGAGCCTGAGCGCTTTACAGCGGAAAGGAAAGAGACAGACGAAAGAGGTGGTTCATGCCGCTTGGTCGAGCTATATTCAGGGATGGCCAGCACTGATTCAATAGATAAAGGGAAGAGAACTTATTAAAACTATCCATGTTAATTTTTAGTTTTGTCAGAGAAGTATAAGTGCATTATAAGAATATACGTTTTAATTTTAATGCTCATTTTTCACAAGTTTGATTTTTTTTTATTTAAAAGAAATATTTTCTCAACTTTTCGTATAGAAAAGTGAAATTTTCAGGTATAGGCCTATTTATTTAGTAGCCTTATAGAATGTTTTCGTAAATCTAATATACCGTATATACGTATTACTGAAGATAGTGTATTGACAATTTTGAAAATATTCGCATGGAAATTGTTTGTAAGGAAATGAATTAAAAAAGCAACTACTGTTACATCATAAGCAAAAGATACGTGCCCATGTGTTGTAAAAATGTCAGCTCTATAGCTTCAGCAGATTTCGAGAAAATAATTTAATATTCTGATGATAGGAAGTTGCTCACAAATATTACCTTAAAAGCATACTGCGATAAGAGTTTTGTTATGTAGGCCTAATATTAGTTACACTTAAAATAGAAGGTAACCTTGCTTTGTACTGTAATATTGTTTTGATTAGTTTATTGATTACTTTTGTAAGGCTAAAGATACCACCATCAATATAAATTCCAACTTATCATGTCATACTCAATCTCTTTCTTTGGAATATCACTTTCTTTATGAATGATGTGTTTCATCCACTTAATACAGTATAATATTATACTACTATGGAATTTAAGTGAATATTCCTTCTTAACTCTCTATTATGTTATTAAGATTTAAAACACAAGTGCAATATTAAGAAATCAGTGTTAGTACTTTTGTTTTACAGACAATATAGATAATATTAAACAGAAAGAAGCCATATAAAAATAACGACATAAAATTTCACGTTCCGTTTGAAGTTTGTGCACCACTGTTTTCTTAATCCAACAGGTTGCTTATTCATATACACAACCCTTCCTCTTTCCATACTTAGCGCTTGCTGCCCGCGCACGACGTCAAGGTCAGAAAAATGCGCTTGCTTTGACATCACTGGTATAGATCTATAGTCTATCTATAGGACCAGCTGTCCCTATGATAGAAAACAACTTCACGTCAAACAACCAGCATTTGGATTCGTAGTATTTTTGTGGAAAAATCTAGTAGGAGGCATATTTACTCGTATAATCAACATAACATTGTCAGAAGAGAAGAGTGCACGTAAACCCAAAAATATATCATATGAAGTGTGAATACAACTGTTTAATTTTGATTAATTAATTATTATTATTATTATTATTATTATTATTATTTTATTAATTTTAATTAATTATTAATACCGAGACTTCAGGATATCCGCGTGCTCATTACTTTATAGAGTGAATGATAGATTCAGCAAATACAACTGCTCATACAAGTTTCTTGATATGACCTTTTTCCCAAAAGACTGAGATTATTATTATTATTATTATTATGATTATCATTATTATTATCATTATCATCATTATTATTATTATTATTATTATTATTATTATTGTTGTTAACAATTTTCTGAGACAAGATGAATGGTGAAAATACAATATTACTGATTATATTCTAACAAAACAATTATTATGTGCATGCACAGAAATTAATAAAAAAACAGGAAACTACAGAAGATTGCTTTCAGTTGGTATCGAAATGGAAGAAATGAAAATTAGAAAATTATGCGAAAAGAATTATTGGAAGCAATTAAAAATAACAACAAAGAAACAAAAATTATTTATTAATGAACAGAAAAATTTGGTTGCAACTTACAGGAAAATGGAAAATATTAGTGGTATTAAAATCTATTATTATTATTACTTACAAATGGCTTTTAAGGAACCCGCTCTCATATAAGCCCGCCATCGGTCCCTATTCTGTGCAAGATTAATCCAGTCTCTATCATCATATCCCACCTCCCTCAAATCCATTTTAATATTATCCTCCCCAAAGATCATTTTCCCTCCGGCCTCCCAACTAACACTCTATATGCATTTCTGGATTCGCCCATACGTGCTACATGCCCTCCCCATCTCAAACGTCTGTTCCTAATTATGTCAGGTGAGGAATAAAATGCATGCAGTTCTGCGTTGTGTAACTTACTCCATTCTCCTGTAACCTCATCCCTTTTAGACCAAATACTTTCCTAAGAACCTTATTCTCAAAACCCTTAATCTCTGTTTCTCTCTCAAAGTGATAGTCCAAGTTTCACAACCATACAGAACAACCGGTAATATGACTGTTTTATAAATTCTAACTTTTACATTTTTTGTCAGCAGACTGGATGACAGAAGCTTCTCAACCGAATAATAACAGACATTTCCCACATTGATTCTGCATTTAATTTCCTCCCGAGTGCCATTTATATTTGTTACCGTTCCTCCAAGATATTTGAATTTTTCCACCTCTTCGAAAGGTAGATCTCCAATTTTTATATTTCTATTTCTTAGAATATTCTGATTATTATTATTATTATTATTATTATTATTATTATTATTATTATTATTATTATTATTATTATACCACAATTGTTATTATGTATTTAGTTATATAGTAGTAGTAGTAGTAGTAGTAGTAGTAGTAGTAGTAGTAGTAGTAGTAGTAGTATCTTCCTCCTGAATCCATGTTACTGTAATGTCACTATTCTTCCTTCTAATGGAGGACGAAAAAAAAAAAAAGATTCGGTGTAATCCCTTAAAGAACACGGAAAAATTATTAAAATTATTCTACCATTTTCTATTCATATTCTCAACATTTGTAATTTTTAAGCTGTTTACCTAAGATCCACTTCAGTTTACATCGTCTTCTAGGTTAATAGACATAATAGGAGCGGAATTTTTTCTACGATATTTCCCAAAAAATGCGAACTGCAGTTGTTGTTGATGATGATTATGATTATATCTTCGCTGAATATGCTTTTTCATGGGATACAGCAAGCGATATCGTTGACAACATACAAACATTCACCCCCTAGACTAGATTTCAACCCAAGATCGTTTAAGTTTTGGCGTAACTGTTGCACACAATATTGCCGACACACAATATATTATTTAGAGGACTTGAAAACACATTGATGATATTCTGATACTTATGTTTCAAGATAGAGTAGTTTGCCCGTCAAACCTCCATACAGAAATTGACGGATTAAAAACGGGTTGATAATGCCAGAGACTAAGAGAGTTTTAAGCATGAGTGATCATTTTATTACGCTAATCTGTTTAACAATGTAGTATGAGAGCCGAGCCCATGTCTGACCCTCATTATAACTAACCAATTACCTTCTTCCTTCAGGGACTCCGCCAGCACTCAATTGACATTTAGCTGTTTCAAAGGTTCTGATGACGCCGTAAAGATCACTCCAGCAAATTTCTTTTACTAAGGGAGCGTTAGTGTCGTAATATTTATACACTACACCACTCAAATATTATTGAAAGGCAATATGTTGGGTGGAATTCTTAACACATAGATCAATTTCAGAATACACTCACTATTTGACTCCACATTACAACACATAAACACACTCTTACAACAGGCAGCGATATCAAGATGACGCTATGATCCAGTAGGCTCTGACGATGGTGTATATACCGAAACAACTGTAAGCCCACGTGATTAAATATATAACACTAGTAAGTTGCCCATTTATCAATCTTCTGTAATAAAGTGTTAAAAGTAGTATACGCAAGACTCAAGATGGAAAAATTTAAAGTGGTATCACTATTTCTTCCATTGTATTCTAAGATGTAAGGTTCCAAGTTCAAATTCAGCGAACATGATTCCCTTTTCTTCATTGAGATTTCCCTATCTGGCCTATCATTGGGATTTCATGCTCAAACATGACGTGTCTATCGAAAATGTGAAACAAAAATTATTTACTTTTTTATTATCACAACTTAATAACTACTCATAAGTAGGCCAACGATGGAAAAACATTAATCACATTTGAATCATCTTACGATCTGTCATCAGACTTGTTTCTTAAGTTCTCTGGTCTTCAGTTAAACGGACCAGTGGTTCCCAAACTTTTTGAAGACGTGATCCACTTTCGATCGAGACTTTGGTTTGCGACCCCCTTCCCCCCCCACACTACCGTACTAGTTCTTGAGCCCATTAAAAAATTCCAGTAAAATCGTAAACATCTATTTATAAGTTTACTCAAAATCAATGCGTAGCGTCCAAAAAACGATTTTAAGCAACAGCTTTTTAAGTATTTTCCGGAAGAAACTCAAAGCAATTACGACAATTACAGATGGATACTGATTCCGTTTTTAGTCTGTTGCGTTAAACTGGCTGAAATTCCAGTTCCAATATATACTATATAAAAGGAAAACTCATTGAAATATCTATCAACTGATAAAACGTTGTCACTAGATTTTTTCGCAGAGCATGGGCAAGTTCTGGACCAAAATAATTACAAATAATAATTCGAGCTTGCAACATTTTTTAAAAAACATTTGCAACTTCATATATGTAAATTAACTTTCTCGTCTAAGAGTGCTATCAAAACAAAAGCGAGAAATTTCCTTGAACTTACTTTTCCTGCAAGAGCGCTATGATTTTTTTTGGCACTTAAATCCATTAGTCTATACTTCGCTAGGTTTCATTATTTTAGACCATATATTGTAAACGTCATGAATTTTTAAATGTTAGATCACACAAAAAAATCTCCATTTACAAAAATAATGTGTTGAGTGTTCCCAGTTGTTGCAAACATAACCACCAAAATTATTTGGTACGTTTAGTATTAGATGGGTGTCACTGTGGTACAAAACAAAAATTCCGGAAAAAAAATACTGTCTTTCTTGTGATGTATATATTTTTAAAACCTTTGCTAAAGATAAGCATTTTCCTGTTGTTTTTCTCCCATTAGCACCGAGACTGCTGAGCGCGTCTTCGTAATCGGCCTTGGATAGCGGATTTTACATGTCGAGGCCAACATCCACTCAATGGCGCGATCACCAATCTCGGTGCTACTGTGAGAAAAACAATAGAAAATTGCCTAGTCTTAGAAAAAGTTTAAAAAAATTATAGGTATATGCGAAAAAAAAGAACAGTATTTTTTTTCCCTAAATCTTTGTTTTTGTACCACAGTACAACCTATCTACAGTCCGCATTTCACGAGAAGATCCGAGCAAGGAATGCGAGTTTTTCCCCCACTCTTATAACCTATCCCCGACACGGAACCGGTCGGCCATTGACTGAGTCGTGTTTGTTCCAGTCGGCCAATAACATCACTACCATCCACCTGCTCCTTCAAGAACGCTGAGTTATTGCCTTACTCTCTCCTCTTACTCCGCAAGGACCATACTCCCCTCGCAGAGATCCTCTCGTGAAATTTGGACAGTAATACTAAACGTACCAAATAGTTTTGGTGGCAATATTTTCAAACATTGAGAACACTCCGCAATTATATTTCTGAAAATGAGTTTATGTGGTCTTGTAACATTTAAAAATCCATTACTTCTACAATACTTGGCCTTAAAAAAATAATCTAGCGAATTACGCACAAATAAATGTAAGTGCCAGAAAAATCATAACACTCTGGAACCAAAGTTTAGAGTCTTAAGTACTATCACATGATATTTCAGTGTGGTCTTAAACTTCTAACCGGTACTGTATCATACAGGGAGCAATTGAACTAATATTAGAGTATATAATAACTACCCCTATATTTCGTTTGCATTAATCTCGGATGAATTAACTAGCAGATGCTCAAAATTAACAAATTCCATCCAATACTGTAGATTAGGATAAATCAATGTACACAGTTAAATTACCAATGGCGGAACTGTTCTTCAGATTTAGCCACGACTCTAACTTTTCAACATGAATATCAAATCCATTTTAATATCATTTACCCGGAAGATATTTAACTCTTAAATTGGCAAATCTTCACTAGTTCTTACACGTTTATTAAACCGTGTCGGACTGTAAAGAAAACAACTATCATAATGTCCATATTTTATATGTTGTACAATATTATAGTATTGTGAAATTTTAATTTTCCTACCAATTTTTTTCTATTGTTCTATTAAAATTATAGCATATAGCCTATTAACCTGTTGTATCCTATAGGATACTTTGTCAATTTAAGGGTTAACTATCGCTGCCAATTAATATTTTTGACTTACTGTTAGACATAATATAGGGTAGTTTGTCACCACAAAACAACGGCAACTCTAAAGTGCAAGTGGTGGTATCGGACATTTGTAATTGCAAGTAGGCCTATGGATTGAGTGAATAATAATAATAATAATAATAATAATAATGATAATAATAATAATGATAATAATAATAATAATAATAATAATAATAATAATAATAATAATAAAGTGCAGTTAGCATGAAATGTAGCAATACTTTTGCCGGACCATCCAAGTCCATACCCGCCACTGATGTCGCCATTGTTTGTCCTTGTGAACCGAGTTTGCATAAACGCCAGACATGCAACTCGCAGATACTACGATGTCTTCCTCAGCGTGAGGCAATGTACAGGCAAAAACTTTCCATCCTTTGTCAACCAGACAATTTACTTCCCTTCCCTTTAAAGAGAAGAACTTACTGTATAATTGCGTAGTAGTGTTATTGCCTACTGTTGTAGTTATAGATCACTTACATTCGTTGACTGAAATTTTTTCCAAATACACTTAAATGAATATCTCGACATTAGACAACTACAACTACAATTTTATTGAACAATACTGATCTGAACTTAAAGGATTTGTCCCAACTTTTAGGTATGTATTAAACTATGATAGATCTACGTAGGCTTAACGTAGTTCTGTCATCTCGTAAATTCTGATCGACTTGAAACTGCAGTTAGATATACATACATACATACATACATACATACATACATACATACATACATACATACATACATACATACATACATAATATTATATCAAATGGCAGGTCTTTTACTGCAAACACAGCCTTCTCAAATCTTTCTTATTTTCTGACTTCCTCTTAGTCTTTGCATATGATCCATTGTCTATATCTTAATGTCATTTATCATCTGATATCTTCTTCTGCCCCGAACTCTTCTCTCGTTGACCATTCCTTCCAGTGCATCCTTCAGTAGACAATTTCTACTCAATCAGTGACCCAGCTAATTCTTTTCCTCTTCCTGATCAGTTTCAGCATTATTCTTTCCAGCACAGCTTCATTTCTTATTCTGTCTGTCCATTTCACACGCTCCATCCTTCTCCATATCCACATTTCAAATGCTTCTAGTCGCTTCTCTTAACTTCGTCGTAATGTCCATGTTTCTGCTCCATACAATGCTACACTCCACACAAAGCACTCCACTAGTCTCTTCCTTAATTCTTTATCCAGAGATCCACAGAAGATGCTCATTTTTATTTTAAAAGCTTCCTTGGCCATTGCTATCTTCCTTTTGACTTCCTGGCAGCAGCTCGTGTTACTGCTTATACTGGATGTTCATTTCAAAGTGTGTCATGACGTCATTGTTGTTGGGTCACCGATTTGAAGCGAGTTTCAGCTTATATGTCAGAGAAGTTGCCTATTATTTAAGGCGTTCTTCGATCTGAACTTGAGAACGTGTAGGGTATAACTTGAACGTCGTAGCAACAGATGGCGGTCTGTATGGTCTATGTGCTACCATAACCACTTTCGAACAGTGTTTTGCGCCGGCAAGTCGTACGCAGGGTATTTGTTATCATCGGTTGTGTACGGTAACATTCCACAACACAAATCAAATGCTCCGTGTCCATGTTGACCGTCGAAGTTAACGTCAACAAATACGTAAGTAATCGTCTTAACCCTCTCCCCATAACCCGACAGTACGTATTTCCAAACAGTTCACATTCCTGCCACTACCGGCGTTACCGTACGTATCGGTACGTACTCTTCAGAATGAACGCAGTACTTGCTAGGCAACTTCTCTGCCTCATAGGTTATACACCTCTGCGGAAGTGTAGGAAGATTGAATTCTCTAGGCTCATCGGCTAGCCACATGACGGCATACAGCGAGCCATGACACACTTTAAACTGAAAACCCAGTAGTACACCCCAATTATCTAAAGCTGCCCACTTGCTCTACTACCTCATTTAATATTCGCACATACCTACTTTATTTTTCTTCCGACAACCATCGCCTTCGTTTTGTTTGCATTTATCTTCACTCGATACTAGTCACAGCTGTCATTTAGCTCCACTAGCATAATCCTTAATATCGTTCCCTCTTCTGTTAACAACGCCATATCATAAGCAAATCTTATGCACCTTATTCTTCTTCCTCATACTATCACTCCTCCCATGTTCCAAAAACAGTTCTTCACCAAATCCTCGAAGTAGATGTTGTAAAGAGGAGGTGAAAAAGGCAATCCTTGTCGTACTCCTCTCCTTATTTCACTTTCTTTAGGCATTTCTTCTCCTATCCTGACTTTGACTCTTTGTTTCACATAAAGATTACTGAACAGCCCTCCTCTCTTCCCAATCAACACCTATTTTCTTCTGGATCTCAATCAGTTTATTGCAATCCACTCTGTCAAAAGCCTATTCTAGTTCCAAAAACACTATACAGACTTCAGAGAGAAATTAAAGAAAGTTGAAGAAATAACATAATACGTATCTTCTTTTAATTATCTCCGTTGTGAATAGATATGCGACCAAATACAGGCACAGAATAGATATTATATACTGTAGATGCAGGTTTTTCTCTGTCACAATTAGAAGGTCACTAGAAGTGAGGTTGTAAGGAGACGCTTCTAATATATATAAGTAATTGAGAACATTATGATCGACATAAAATCAGATTTATGAGATGAAGTACGGGATACAGACTACCGGACAAAGAGAAAAATAAAGCTATACGGAATGATTCAATATCTGCGGCATCGATTAAATTATTCAAGTATATTACATATATAACGGAGAAGATTATGTTCTATATTGTTATGTTTACAACACACACATTTATAGCTTATTATTTTTCATCTTAATATATTAAAAGTGTCACCATAACCATACTGATAAGTGACAAAAATTTCAAATGAAACTGCAGTAACAAAACACGACAATACAGTTGAAGTTCTATAAGATAGTCGTTGCTTTTACCTCTATACGGAAGTGAAATGTGGGCTATAACCACAGTCTAGTATACACAGTCACGAAGCTTGAGTTGTTGAGGGTACTAGGAACAACAGACTGTGCCGATGCTATTTCGCATTGTCTGTAATGAGGCGACAGTAGCGATCCTAGTGGTTAGCAACTATATATGGATGCATATTCCCTACGTATTGAGCTTCGTGACTGTATATACTAGACTGTGCTGTAACTAAATGAGAAGAAAGTTGAACATCGCCCTTATGTATACGTGTGTCCGTGTGTATGTGTCTACATAAGGAGTGAACTTAAATTTTATTCTGCATTCAGATTATAGGTAAACTATGATGCTATGCGTACCACGCCCTCGGGTTCGTTAAGCGTATACGTCATAGAAAGATGAGATAATACGTGTGGATTTCCTACGAAACCTCCAAAGATACCACAAACGACCCAGGCAGTTTTCTAACAATCACCAGATATTACAGATGCCAATGGGTCTCGCCAACTGGATGTGCCCGACGGGCGCCAGTACATGATTCTGAGCGCTTTAAAGAGAGAAGTAGCAATCTGGCTGGCAGTCTTCAGCCGGCATCACCGAAATTCATGCGTCTTTCTGTAACCTTGTGTTTAAACAGCTTTATGAAAAATTGGAAAGTGAAATTATTAATGTCGGCTCAAGGAAAAGAAGAATTACAAGGAAAACCCTCATCCCTTGATCCTAACTCTGACTAAGTTATTTAACGACACAGTTATGTATCATCAAGTGGTATTTGGCGAGATTAGTCCGACAATCGACTTACAGTTGGAGATAGGCCTAACCCCGGAAAACATCCAACCAGTCAATCGGTCCAAGTGAGATTCGAACCTATGCCCCAAGCCAACCTTGGATCACGAGTCACGATCATTACTCCTCGACCAAGTCGGTGGTTCCTTCCGATTTTGTCCACCACGATAAGCAAGCGCCTTAGTAGACTGAGCTACGTCGTTGACTACTTTTGTCTTGTCAGGGAAATTTTGAACACCCCTGCGCTGGAAGATGCCATATTAGCGCGATGACCACGGGATGAATTAAGTGGCTGTCATTTCCGTATCCAGGGAGACTCAAGAAGTTAGTGAATACAAGGACATGAAGAGGATCCTCACGAGACCTGCCCATCGCATGTCACGCCGGCACGCCAGCGGCGTCTTGGTGGCGCAGACCAGACAAGACAGTTTCACACACTTCAATATACTGCATTTAGATTCGAATGCATACTGCATTGTATTTTTATACTGGTATTATTCAGCTAACAAAAAAAAAAAAAGAAAAAAAAATTTGGTGTTGATTTTAGCACTGAATTATTTTCATAAACATTTATTACTTCACCATTTACTATTTTTAAACTTAAAATATTCATTCATTCATAGTTTTCTGCCCACTGTAAATCCAGCATTCTTCAATATTCTCTCTTTTCCTTCTTCCTCTTAGTCTCCGTATACGATACGTATATCTTAATGTATGTCATCTGTAGGGCCGTGACATCGGTATATTTAGGCCTATATTAGTTTAAGGTGAATATACGATGCCGGACAGAATGTAGTCGGCGTTTCAAGTACAGGCAGCGGAAGCGAATTTGACACACGCCTAAGCAAGCACGTTGCGTGTTTTGTATACGATTATTGCATATTATAAAAGCAATACAATGCAATCATTGTATATAAGGGTTAATATCGGAAAGGTCTAAAATGCTGGTGAGGCTGAGAAATCATACTTAGGCTAAATTGCTACAAATGTGGTAAAACATAAGTCTGAAAAATATATATATGAGTTTTGCATTACAGTTTTAGAATGCCGAAAAGGGATATGGCGTACAATTTTGCTTTCTCCGCATATTTAACTGTTACATTAATTTATTTATCACATCTATTCCGTACCTTACTTTTCTTGCATATTGCTTGCCTGCAATAAACAATAACATTTATTTTCAAAGTTTCAAATGAAAATGACCGCCGAGTGTCGGATAGTATAACCTTATCTGTGGAAAAACTGCGTTCGACTAAAACTAAGGGCGCATATGCAAAATATTTCACATCGTCCATTTCTACATCAAGTTTATAACAATTGCACTTGTCATGACAAAACTCTTGCAATTTGTCATAATGTATTAAAACCACAATTTTTTTGTATTACAGTGTTCATTTTCGCACCTTTTTGATAATATCATCATAACCACATACCTTTTCAGCATTCTAAAACTGTAATGCAAAACTCTAAATATAAAAAAAAAAAAAAACATCTTTTCAAACTTATGTTTTACCACATTTGTGACAATTTAAGTATGATTCCAACAATTATTCTCAACCTCAACATTTTAGATCTTTCCGATGTTAACCCTTATATACAATGATTGTATTGTCTTGATTTTATAATACGCAATAATCGTATACAAAACACGGAACGTGCTTGCAGGCGTGTGTCAAATTCGCTTCCGCTACCTATACTTGAAACACGTCGACTACATTCTGTCCGGCGTCGTATGTTCACCTTCAAACTAATACAAATATACCGATGTCACGGCCCTAGTCATCTGATATAAAAATATCTTCTTCTGACCCGAACTTTTTTCCTAATAACCATTCATTCCAGTGCATCCTTCAGTAGGCAGTTTCTTCTTAGCCATACCTAACCCATCCAATTTCTTGTTATCTTGCTGATCAGTTTCAGCATTATTCTTTCTTCACCCACTCTTTCTAAAACAGCTTCATTCCTTATTCTGCCTGTCTATTTCACACGCTTCGCTTTAATGGTGGTTATTTTGAATATGTAAACTTTAAGAACGATTCCCATTACACCGTGTTTAAAGTACACTAGTACTTACGGAACAAGGAACAGTAAGGAGGCTTCTGAAGCTATATCTTTGCCTCTATCTGCGCATTACCTGAAGGTCATCCGCCTTCGTTCTTGCACCGAGGCCAAGTAAAGATTTTTCGCATAAAATTTACAGGAAATTACAAACTGGATTCTGGATCAAGTGACTACATAAGACTGAGTAAATTTAGCAGACACGTGGAAATAATAAAGAAGTAATATTATTATTGCGATAGAGATGGAGTTGTTCCAGACGTTATAGACAATATAGCAGACAATTATAGCACGACCTCCGACATTATCATGCAGAGAGAGAGTTGCAGTTCTGAAACTTCATCGGAAGGATTAGACTTAGAATATGTAAGTGGATAATCGTATGTTCATTAGACCAGCTTGCCAAGGAAGCAGCATCTTCTAGTTTAGACTATGCCCGTTCTAACTGTCCTTTCTTGTTCATGAAAGAACAACTATGGAAGAACATGATAAAGAAGTGGGATGACCACTGAAGGAGAAGTATATCAAGATTGTTAACAAAAGAGTTGTTTTTCCTTACGGTTTTAGATCGGGTTAAATGTGAATTACTAGTACCAAACTACATTATTACTCAGTTTATACCAGGTCATGGTAAATTCGGTTCCTATAGCCAAATATTTCACATTAATAATAAAAATGAAAATGTAACGAAGCATTATACACTGTATGTCATCTTTTATTTGATTGCAGAATTTTCTCGAGAGAAAAATATAAATTAACATCACATTTATATGAATGTATTTATTGAAATTCCAGTAACTAGTGGCTGCCAAAAGATAAAGTGTACAATACAAGAGAGAACTGTATGAACAAGACATACTAATGTATAAAATATGTCCTCCTCTTCATGAAATATTTGTTAAGCCTTACCGCTGTAAATATTTTCTAAGTTTCACTTGCCATAATTTTAAAAGAATGTGAACGAATTTGGTTTATTATTATTCATTCTAACAACAACCCTAACATACCTTAGGTGCAAGTGTTAAATTTTAAAGATTTAATAATAATAATAATAATAATAATAATAATAATAATAATAATAATAATAATAATAATATGTGTAAGGTTTCGTAACACGCTGATTTTTACGGTGATAGGTTGTTAGCTTTTCGTCCAACCCCCAAGCTGGAGGACCATCCCTTATCGGCCGTCCACGACTGTTTATTCAATATATTCGCAGCTACCCTCCATATCTGGAGGCTCATGGAGATTTATCTTTCGAAGAGGTGGAAAAATTCAAATATGTTGGAGCAACAGTAACAAATATAAATGACACTCGGGAGGAAATTAAACGCAGAATAAATATGGGAAATGCCTGTTATTATTCGGTTGAAAAAGCTATTGTCTTCTAGTCTGCTGACAAAAACTCTGAAATTAGAATTTATAAAACAGCTATATTACCGGTTGTTCTGTATGGTTGTGAAACTTGGACTCTCACTTTGAGAGAGGAACAGAGATTAAGGGTTTTGAGAATAAGGTTCTTAGGAAAATATTTGGTGCTAAAAGGGGTGAAGTTACAGTAGAATGTAGAAAGTTACACAACGCAGAACTGCATGCATTTTATTCCCCACCTGACATAATTAGGAACAATAAATCCAGACGTTTGAGATGGGCAGGATATGTAGCACGTATGGCCGAATCCAGAAATGCATATAGAGTGTTAGTTGGGAGGCCGAGACGTAGATGGGAGGATAATATTAAAATGGATTTGAGAGCGGTGGGATATGATGACAGAGAGTGGATTAATCTTGCACAGGCGGGCTTATGTGAGGGCGTAAATGAACATCCGGGTTCCTTAAAAGCCATTTGTAAGTTGTAAGTAGGCTAAATAATATGTGTAAGAAGTACCCTTTACCCCTTCTCTCCCTGTACTTGATACTAAGTGAACTCAAGACTGAACCGAGAACGGAGAACTCAGAACCGAACTGTATAAGCAGTGAACATTTTATTACCGACATAAATGTCTGGCAAAAATCAGATCTGAAATTATATCCAGTACATGTTTATAAAATATCAACCAACAGCAAAATGCGACTGAAAACACGATGAAATTATTAATGGGAGTAGGTTAGTATAACGAACTGGTCCTGTGATCCGAGACTGCGCTCGGGCATGGGTTCGAATCTCATAGCAAATCTCGGCCTTGTCTCGCTTTAACAGTTTCACAGATGCTAGATAATCCCGCAACTGATATAGCTTCGTTAAATAACCGATTAAAAATATAAAATTAAATTAAAATTATTAATACGTAAACAAGAGGTCTCTTATCACGATTATAAAAATAATATTTATAATATTGGTTTAAGCCTGTATAAGGTACGGACCGTGAGCGGTCGCGTGTTAAAATAAATACATGAAACTTAAAAAAGAAATATCTTGCGTGCCAAGAAGGCTGACATATTTATGTAGCGGTATACAAGAAGAATGGATAGCAATTTATAATATCAAAATTTAGTACCGACATGTCTCAGTAGCATATTAAACATTATCTTCTTGCGTGTCATCTATGGTACCTGTTCCTTTGTTGGTGACAGGCATTGGAAATTATTTTCGAAGCATAAAAATAAACTAAGATACATGTATGGCTAGTAACATTGTGCCAAAGTAAGTCCCTGAGGTGCTTTTACATCCATCTATTAGGGTAGATGAGGGTAATTGTAAATAAATGCTGTGAGAAATACAAAACTGTCAATATAAAAAATTTAATTCGGGGAAATATTTAAATTAACATGATGGCTAACCTACAAAGCAGTTTGGCGCCAAATAACTGCTTAGTTGTGAACGAATGTTTTGTAAGAATCTACAAAAAAAGTTGAAAAAAAAATTTGCTTCATCTTCACTTTTGGCATTGTAAGTAAACGTAAAGTGCTACTTTTTAAGAGTAATGTATGTAGTTAACATTTATTACAATGGTTTTGAGATCTCCCAGAACTTCAGTTCATTAAATTATGTTTACATTTGCCTCATAGTTTTCATTGCTTGGGGGTAATTGTAAACAGGCTTTACTATGGTTACATTTCGTACTTTTCAGTAATCACAGAGACCCCCACCCAACTACACTGTAGAGGATTTAGAGAGGGTTGTCACAAATGTGAAAAATAGTAACTACAGATATCGTGAAGCTCAGGAGTGGTACTGAGTTCCTATATCGTCATCTCTCATAGGTTAAAGGGACGAAATGTACCAGTGACCAAAACTGGAGTTGGAAGGATTGCAGCTCTCTCTTCTGAAACAGAACAAAAAATGTTCAGTGTCTGATAGCCCGTGCGAAAATTGGTGTTTACAATTACCCCCTCTCAAAGAGGTAAATGTAAATAGTTGGGGTAAATGTAAATTAGCAATTAAAAGATGAAAAAAGTCAACCTTATTATTTTAAACCCATTTTCGGGGAAAAGAAAGATCTAAAAATAACACAATGTTTCTTTGTCATGCTTACCGTTACTGAGGATTGTGTAATGTTGAAATATATTTGAAATCAGTGAAAAGTGTTTACAATTACCCTGGTCTACCCTATATAATGTAGGCTACCGGCAAAAAGTAAGTTGAGAAGATATTTTCGTAAAAGTCATCTTGTATTTCTGCAAAGCTTTATTAAATAACTTGACACTGGTCTTTTTAAATACTGATCTAGTGCCAGTGGAATCGAAGAACAATACTGTGAAAGTATAATGAAATGGCTCTCTTATTTTAATGTGAAATCTGTTTTTTTTCTTTATTTACTGAACGACATTTGTATTATCATTTAAGAACTCAACCTGAATTGTTGAGAGTATCTTCTTTAATATTACAGAAACTAAGCAATAAGAAAAATGGAAAATTAAACTCCTGGACGATGATGGCAGCAACATCACTAGGACACCTCACAAGATTAAACTCACAAAACAAATCAGAACTCCCACCCCTGAGTCGGTTAAACGAAATCCCATCCAAAATGGTGCAATGCTGGCCTTCACAAGTTCTGCTATGTTGAAAACCATCCATTTTATAGGAATCATCCTTTATATGCTCCAAGAGAAAGTCAGAAGCGTGCACACCACACGGTCCACCGCTGTGGAGTAACGGTTAGCATGTCTGACCGTGTAACGAGCGGGTCCAGATTCAAATCCTGGTTGGGACAAGTTACCTGGTTGAGGTTTTTCCGGAGTTTTCTTTCAACCCATTAAGAGCAAATGCTGGGTAACTTTCGGCGCTGGACCCTGAACTGATTTCGCTGACATTATCACCTTCATCTCGCTCAGACACTAGATAACTATATCAGTTGATAAAGCATCGAAAAATAATCAATTAAAAAACACCATACGGGGTTAGAGAATTCATGTATTTCACGAAACTTAGTTTTAATTATTCACTAAGAACCGACTTTTATGAATTTTAATAATAATTTTACAAACTTCAATGAATGTAATTTATAGAATTTAACGTTAAAATTTACGTTTTATAAATTGAACGTTCTTCAGCACCTAATTCTACCTATATGTAACTAACAAGATTTGCGGTGTTGATTCACATTTGAATGTTGTCATATTCTGTGACCGGTTTTGTTCAAATAGTTCCACGCAATTAGAAATTGACAGGAAAGAAACTACAAACAAACATGAAAGATCACTCAACAAAATGTGTTGTCTTTACCGTAAACAATCACAAAAACGACTCTAACTGTTCAATTGACCATATTACATAGCTATCTACTGGAGCTACTGTATATTTTGCATATAATGGTTATTGTTACTATATGCAAATACAGAGATGTATTCTCCAGCATCTGAACTACAAAATCCAGTGGAGTTGCAATTATCTGCTACATACTCGTCTTCATAAATTATGGGATCAGAAAGATAATCCATATGTTACGCTGGTAGGATATAATTGGAACAAAACACTGCATCCTGTAATAATTAGAACAAGACACATCTCAGGGAAATAATTAGAAAATTTTCACTCGTATCCCTTAATTGGAAAGGAATATTGAAATTGTAAAATACACTTGCACTCTACAACTCATATCCATAAAACGATGCCTTTACATGTGAATAAACTACCCTATATTGATTTTTAAAAAGCAAGTTCATGTAGAACGAATTCATAGCAAATAGTTCTCTAATGTGTATAATGATGCACCATTTAAGAGAACGACGATATCAATTTTAACAGAAAATACAGAGCGTTTTTAGCTCGGATTTGGCGAACTTCTTACGTTTGTATCAGAGAAAAGAAGAGATACATTCGAACTATACGTGTATCATTTATCTCTTGTATTATGAATCCCGCTACTTAGGTCTATGAATGTATAATCCTCACAAGGATAACAAAACAGTTGAAGATAGATGACGACGACGACGAATTATCATCAGAACAATGCTTCTTTCATAATTTTACAGCAAGATTCTGACTTCAATAATATAGTTTATGTACCAATTCGATTACAGCGGCGTGGTTTAAGGGTAGCGAGTGGGATGTGCTCCAAGGCTACTGGAGGGCGTGGTTTCGAAACCCTGCTGGGCTGATTAACTGGTTAGGTTTATCTGATGTTTTACCCAACTGTAAGGCAAATATCCAGTAATTTTACGACAAATCATTGGACTTAAATCGCCAAATACCATTGTTCTATGACACATTCCACCGAAACTAGACAATAGAGCAATTCATAAAAACTTACATAACAAATCTACGGTAGGAAATAATAATAATTGATGTCGATTATGATGATGATTACAATGACGAAAAAGGAGTTCTTCGTCTTCTGATTTTTTCTTTCCTCTGTTGTTTCTTATTTGAACAAATATTTGAGCAAATTAAGCGATCCATTGTTATATGAAATGTACTGCTTCTGAGAGAAGTACAAACTCTAAAGGAATTGAGAAAGAGAGCGACATCTTTCCCTACAATTTCAAAATTAGAATTTAAATAACGCTTTCAACTACTAGAAACTAAGGGCGTGATCATATTATGAGTTTATAAGACAAACTAAACTGCACTCTTTTACGTAATTGACTTCCGCGATTAGGACGCTTCCTAAGGAAAAACTTTTTCAGACGATTAAACTTCTAATTTCAACTTAATCGTAGATACCGGAGCACTTTTTTCTCTAATAATTGCAGCCTATTTCATACTTACAGATTTTTCAAATTCAGCATATATTGTCTGAGTTTGAATCTTACTATGACTAATATAGTATAAAACCCAGAAAAATAAAAGTAACAAATCCCAAAAGTATCCATTCCAGTTTGTTCTTCTACTTTTGAATATCTACTTACTGGTTCATAATATTCACAAGAGTTAGGTTAGAACGGACTAAACGACTCAATTCTTGAGGGTTGATGATGATAGGCCAATGGTGACGATAGCGATAACAATTTGATGACAATAAATTTTTATTTTTCTAATTGCTTCATTTTATTCTTTCGAGTGTTATTTCTTTTTATTTACAGAATATTTTAAGTAAATTCAAAAGTCCCATGTTATAAATTACTGCATGTGAAAGAAACAAACTCTACTAAAAAGAAAAAGAAAAATGACACTTTTCGACATGTCAAAATTACTGTTGAACAAGTCTCTGGCGGAGTCACAAACTGGTAGATGTAATCATATATTAAAATCAATAAAATCATCGACATACTCAGGCGGTGGCACGTTTGCCTGCTGATCTGGGAGTGCGCTCGGGCATGGGTTCGATTCCCGCCTGGGATGATTAACTAGTTGGATTTTGCCGACGTTTTCACACAATGTAAGGCGAATGTCGGTAATCACACGGCAAATCCTCGGACTCATCTCACCAAATACCATCTCGTTGTCACCAATTTCATCGACGCTAAATAGGCCTACCGGTAACCTAGTAGTTGACATCGTCATTAAATAACCGACAAAAAAATAAAACAAGTAATAACGAAAGTATAGGCTACTATTTACTTGTTAGCTTTTTTTTGTTTCGCTAAATGTAGACGAAATGGTCCAAAAGAGCTAATACTTAAAAGAAGGTGATAATTTTGTGCTTATAAATATATTTTGTCTTCTTCTTTATGTTAATTTTATTTTACGAAAATTTTTTATAAAACCAAAGGTATCAAAACATAGAGTTACCTGCATGAAAAGTGGGATTAAACTTTGAAAAAAAAAAAAAAGACTGGAAGAGAAAAGGGAGGGAACTCTTTTCCGGCAACATCAACATTAGAGTTTAACTAAGCCGTTGAAGATGTTAGGAACTGACAGGCACACAATCCTTTATACCATCACAGTAAACTCAAAATCAAAACAAAAAGTGAGTGACATTTTCTTCGAGGTTAGCCCCCTCACATGCGTGCTGCGCTAGAGTGCGTGACGCAGGAAAGAGGGTAGCGGGAACGGCGTTCTTGTCATGTTTCCAAATTAACGAAACACGTTATCTGGTCTGAATCGCAACTGGGGGAGGGATGTTTAATCTTGTTCAATCACCGGCCTGTGTGTGCATCCAGTAAAGGGAAATTCCGATAAACGATCATACAGCAGAGACCATTAAACGTACACACGGCACAGTTTGCACCTATTGATTCTTCCGCGGACTGGGAGCAACACAGGTGTAAATAACAGGCGTCTCCAAGGAGATGGTACAAATTTCTTGGCTTTAAACTTCCAATTGCTGTTTTGTCGTCGTGAAACCGACTAATTCTCATGCCTACCAATAATGCGAAGTTTGAAGGTTTCGGACTATTCGGGATTTCAAGCTGAGTCGTCTCCGGCACGATGCGCAATGACATTTTATCTCAGGCTGCGCCTTTCCCGGAACTCTAAAGTCAATCATTGTTTCGCCACGTTGTCCACTTAGGCCCGATTGTATAAACCATTTAATCTTAGATCAGAGGTTAAATTGATCCTTGTTTCAGCTGAACTTGGAATTTTGTGTTGTATGAAGTCTAATCTGAGATTAATTTGTCTCAAACTAAAGTCAACTTTGACTGAAGAAATTTCTCCGATTAAATTAGATGATCCAAGTTCAGTTATTTCTTTTCTGTTTGAAATATACGAGTGACAGATTGTGCAAATAAAATATCCATTATTATTAATATTAATAGATATGTTAGGTACATATATATATATATATATATATATATATATTTCTTTCAATTTCTTGCCTTAATACACAAACATTCTTATATTTTATAAGGCTCTATCGTGTTCAGCAGTATCAAATAACATAACCTATAATTGCATTATGTTTATAACAACCATTAATTATTAATGAATATGATAGGTACATTCATAAATGTTCAATTAACTGTATTACTAAACGAAAATTGTCGTTTTATAAAGCTTTATTATGTTTAGCAGTATCAAACACCATAACATGATAACAATTTGGAGAACAGTCAACCTTCTTCTTATTGTCCGCCATTACTTACATTGCAAAAAAAAAAACAATGTCTCCAACAGAGTGTAATACCGAAAGTTGCGAAAGAGTAGTTTTAAAGTCGCTAGATTTCTCATTATCAACAAAGAAAGATTAAATTTTGTCACTATGGGGTGCTAAAAATGTCACTAAATCCCTATTTAAGCAATATAAAAGTTAAAAGAAATTGTTGTTGAAAAATAGTTAAAATCGCTAGATTGGCAACACTGAACAAACCTGGTATAACATGGTCCGCGCATCACGTATTTCACCTATTTATGCGATGTTGCCAAATCCTTTTCACGTGAACTTAGATTGCATTTGAACCAAGGTAATTTGATCGCAGGAAAGTTTTATACAATAGAAGAAGTGTCTGAACTCGGTTTACTTTTCGATCTTCGATCAAAGTTGATCTTTAGTCAGGGAGTTTTATACAATTGGGCCTTAGACTGTTAATCCTTGGTTTTTCTGAACCGACGCATGCGAGATGAGAAGTGCGAGGTCCGCGTCGCACAAATCCGGACTACACGAGAGATAGTGAGTGGTTTCTATAGTTGCTAGGTGCGCAGGCCTCGCATCTTGCAGCTATAGAAACCACTCACTATCTCTCGTGTAGTCCGGATTTGTGCGAGGTCCACCTCGCACGAGGCATGCGTCGGTTCAAACAAACCAAGGCTTTAGGCTTATTTCTTATATCAATACGCGTAAGTTATATGAAGTACTCAGCGCGAGTAACCTTGAAATGCTGTCCTGGCTCCGTCTAGAAGATCGCAGGAAAATCCACTGTCTTTCCCCACTTTTTCACATAGTGCATTTTTCCACTCCTGTCTACCTCGCGTCCCGCTTTCAAAATTTGTCCACCCACCATAATCTAGACACATGAACGCACCACTCGTCAATACTATCTATACCCTCCCACCGAACATCCTTATACTCTTCTTCTTTCACTGTAACTGTTCTTCAACTTTGGAATTTCCTACCGAGTTAGGTCAGAGACTATCAGATATCAAACGAACTTCAGAATAAACTAAGAAACCATTATTTTATCAATTTTATTAATTGTTGTTACCAATAGTAGTTGTTTCAATTCCTCCAATTTTTGTGTTTATGCATATAAAATCAGCTTAAATTCTTATTCAAATTACTTTGTAACATTATTATTACTATTATTATTATTATTAATATTATGTTTTCTATGAATATTAATAACTATTGTACCACTAACACTACTTATCTGATTTTTATTATTTAATTTTACTCTTATTATTTACCGTTATTACTGACTCACATTTTTGCTGTACGTTCAGTTCTGTTACCGTATTATAGTAAGCCCTAATATTATTATTGTAATGTAAGGCTAATGTATTCAAATAGAGTCTGGCCGGACGGAACAGAAGATCTGCTGGCCTTAGCTCTGCAATAATAATAATAATAATAATAATAATAATAATAATAATAATAATAATAATAATTGTTGCTGTTTAGTCAACTGTCCAAAGACAGGTCTGAACCTCATAAGTGATACCAAGAAGGTACTTCTTATGAGGCAACTAGGCCAAGAGATAATGAGGTAGGGTGGCCAGTTTCTTTCCCCCTCCATTGTATATATCGCCGACTAGCTACATATTACACTAGTCAGACGTCAGATGCATACAAATAATTGTTCTTCCTCTGACATATATCGTCAAGTGAGATGACAGCCTGATAATAGATGTACATATCAGCCAGAACTTCAATCAGAGGATATTATTATTATTATTATTATTATTATTATTATTATTATTATTATTATATTATTAAACTGACTTTCTAAGAAACAAATTCCTATAAAAATGTTTGTTTTAGTCATGAAGTAAACGCCACTTTATATAACAGAGACATGCTCGAAACAGGGTGTTTCGACTATGTACCACCTGGCGTTTTCTACTGATACCGGAGTATTGAATGAATTTACTGTAGGGAGGGGAGGCACTACGACCTAGAACTGCAACCTTTTCATTATCTATTGCGCTAATCCTCAAGCTAGAGGCATTTCCAACCCACATAGTCTGATACTAAGGTTCGCTACGCATACAGGTTTCGTGCAGACAATCCTACCCATCTCTTAGTCAGCCCCTTCCGTGCGTCGCTATCCGGCGTTCGAGGAATGGTGCCGGAGCATAGTAGTGAGAATTTCATACAGCTGTTACTTTGTATGTACTTTCTTACAAAGCGTATCCCCACCTCTGTGTGTCTTAGTGCATTCTGTCCTATTTCGACTTTTCTCTTCAAATTTATGTAAATTATTTCAGCGCAATAGTCTATCCTGGAGTGAGACGAGTAGCCAATAGTTAGGAGCTTACACAGTTTCCAATCAGCAATCTCCAGACCTTTTGAATGCGTTATTCGTGTATATTTTAGGTTACTTCCCCAAAATAGCTACTACGATAGTCACAGACATACGATATTTGTTCCAGTTGTTTGGTCTAGCCCAGAGCTGGGCATCGGGAGCGGAACCAGTCTCTAAACGGGGACGCTTAATATTCGTCCGTCACAGAATGAACACTGCGCGGTGTTCGGCGGGGAAGAAAGGGGATGAAGAGAAATCATATCGCTCCCCGTGAGAGAGTAGAATCCGCTCTTGCTGCCCAGCCCTGGTCTAGCGAGATGTAACGAGCTCAAAAGTGTTGGCGATCCTACAGGCCTTGGACAATACGACAGAAGTGACGGAAACGTCCGGAGATTGGTAAATTTCAAGACACAGTTGATAATCCCAAATTATTATTCAAAATCCAATCACTTTCGAAGTCTAATATCTCATGTGAGAGTGAAGACACAAGCAAAGTTTATAATCTAACAAGTTTCAAAGCTGTGGTTAGGCTTTGAAAAGCTGATCGAATGAAGACTGCAGCTTGGAATATGGTCTCGTTGTGAAGAGGTTTCATCATTAAACGTTGTGCGTAGACTAAACCAGGACCGAAAGTATCGTGGCGTTCAATCATTTGAAGTGAAATGGGGTCGCCCGATGAGATGTACACACTCTCTCTTTATGCGAAGCCTTTGATCTCCCGAGTTATTAAAATCTTCGTGGAGTTATGATGCCATTATTTCATTGGTCAGCATTGCTCCTTTATATGCCAGCACGGGAACGATGTTAAACAGATATTAAATGTGTAGAAAATGGGGAGGCCTGTGGATGTGGGGAACCTTTCATAAAAGGCTAACTTAACCATATTCAACATATGCCCCTTTAGCATGGCCTTAAGGAACATTTATTAAACACCCAACTCTCTTTTTTTGCTCACTTTTTCACTTTTAATAAAATTCTGACATAGTTACAAATTTCTTCATTCCATGTATTGAGGGTTTTCAGCTGTGATGAGCGTGTTTCTCATTCAGAACTAACGCCGTTACCCTCGATGTACATTCGGAATTTCTAAAGTCGGAAATCGGCTGTAAAATATCTATGAACAACTCTTCTAACTATATAAATAAATGCAACATTTATTTAATCATGGAATTGTTAACTCAAACCTAAAAAGATAGTTCCTACGCTTAATTTACACACTGCAATATTAATTTTTAGTAGGTTATTTTACGACGCTTTATCAACATCTTAGGTTATTTAGCGTCTGAATGAGATAAAGGTGATAATGCCGGTGAAATGAGTGCGGGGTCCATCACCGAAAGTTACCCAGTATTTGCTCATATTGGGTTGAGGGAAAACTCAGAAAAATCCACAACCAGATAATTTGCTCCGATCGGGAATTGAACCCGGGTTACCTGGTTTCGCGGCCAGACGCGCTAACCGTTACTCCACAGGTGTAGACTCCAATATTAATTCAAAATCAAGTTTATGCAAGAAGAAATACTGAAACGAACAAGCAAAATTTTCCATATATTATGAACTTCAAGACACAAGAATTAGGTTTTAAATTGATCGTAAAACGTTTAGTTTTGCAAGTACTTGCTTCAGAAACTCAACTTCTCGAATAATTTCAAGGGGCTGGGTATCGATCCCGGGACCTTTGGCTTAGCGCACCAACGCTCTAGCAACTGAGCTACCCAGGAACTTCTCGTCAAAATGAGCCAAATTCGTCACACGTTACACTACATATGAGGAAATTTGGTAAGTTTATGCCGTAATTTAACTGTATGTGTTTACTATGAAATTGTGACTTGTACTACCTGTCAATTTAAATCAATATGATGGAGAAAGCGGAAGACAAAATTTTAATATTCGATCTATGGGTCTATCCGAAAAGCAGAGGAGGATGGCAGCTACAACAGCCTGACAGAAAGCTAATAAAATCCAGGTTTTGCGATATTTGTATGCTGCTTATTGTGCTTTGTAGTTCTTATTGACACTTAATATTCTGTATTTAACCTTTCCTTTAAAATACCTATACCTGTATGACTTTCTTATAAAGATCTAACCCTGATAATTATGGAAAGTTATGTTACTACGGTAGACTACAATATAGGCCCTATAGGCCCTCATTTGTGTCAAATATGTAGTTCAATTAAAAAATTCATTCACATTCTTTTTCTGAAATTCATAAACATTTCATATAAAATGCAACAAAAGTAAATTAATCACATTAAACATTTCTACAGTTTTGAGAACAAAAATAAAACTTGCGAAATTGGAACAGGTCTAGCGACTTAATCCGTGCAGCTTAGCCTATGATGATGAATCGTTTCTTACAGACTGTAGGACTAATATAGAGAATACCGACAGACATATTATTATTATTATTATTATTATTATTATTATTATTATTATTATTATTGTTGTTATTATTATACTCACTATAACGCAACTTCAAGACAGCGAACTAGAGTCACTAAATAATAAAATGATTAAATTGTAGAGCCCGATCGCAAACTCGTGGCACCTGCGCGAAAGACGAATTGGCATCTACTTACATGGACTCGTCCAAGAGTCTTGCTGGGGAGGGGTGTTTGAGCAGTACGCTCTATGAGTAAGCAGTCGCCAGCACGCACAAAACCCCCCACTCCGAAGCCCCAGAAAGAAGCTCGCGCATGTTTGTGCCAAGAGTTTGTGATCGGGCTCTACATTAACGGTCTTACTAATAAAAACTCTATATACAGACGTTTAACTGTCTTATACTTATACAATGAGTAGCTCGTTTATACGTCGTGTGTAAATTCCTTACTAATAATCACTACATACGTCGTGTATAACAGTATAACTGTTACACAGCTACGTCATAGTTCCGTCATTACTTCGTTACGAAAGGTAATAGAATATCTGAGGTTCTCTATTGCATCCGGTAGATCGCTCTAGTGTGGCGTGTTAAGTATCGATAGTACAACTGGCTCTAATCGATTACCACACTATATTTTGGTCGAAGAGTACAAGCTACAGCAATATTATTCTAATTATTCTGTGCTCTTTGGTTTGTTCTTCTGTAGTTACAAGGCAACCATCATCATAAAATGACAGTCGATATGAACAGCTGTTAGAGGCGGCCATTTTTTCTCTATATACTGTACAACTCTTAAACAAGGGGTTTCGTATATATAACTACTGCAAAACAATTCCCATTGTATAGTTACAGCCCGTTTATACATCAATTGCTTATGCATGGTTTATTAGTAAAGTTTTCTCTCTCAACTCTGCATAAGTCTCGTATAAAAATTATACACGGTTTATTAGTAAGACTGTAAGTGTATACACAATCATCGTCATCTTCCTTCCATGTATTAGGCCTGGTGGCCTGTTACGATACTTTCTTTTTAATGGTCTTCATAAAGCTCTCTTTCATCTGGAATGATAACACCGTTCTGCATTTCAAAACTTATTTTCTGTTGTTTTCAATCTGATCGGCGTTTCTAAACGGATTTTTTGTGCTGAATTCGAAAATAATCTCCATTTTTCCCCATCACGTCAGGTTTTCAGACAATTCATGAATAACTAGAAAAGAAATTATTGCTTTGTGAAACGTCATAAAAATTATTTTCAACAAGAATTTTGTGAGAAAAACTAGGCCACAATTTGCTATTTGCCACTAATTAATCATTAATTAATATTAATTCATAATTATAAACACTTTCATAAACTTACCTCAATATTGCATTTCAAATTTTCTCCTCTTTGACCTCCCCGCATGTTGTTCAGAGCAGTCCCTTTTTAACATCCAGCAATAGTCCGCAATGTTTCCATTATGAAGCCAAACACCTTTAAGACTTTTCTGAGAAGAATCTATGAAGAACCTTCACTCTTTGGAATTATGGTTTATGTTATAAAATTTTTAAGACGGCAATGATGTCTTGCCAGTACACTCAATTTTCTTCTTCACCAAAAATAAAAGGGACAAGTTCCTTCTCACGATGCCTGTGCCATGAAAAATATGTACCTTGAGCCCTTACTTTCTTTTCTTTTAACCTAGAACCTAATAGTTCTGCTGATTCTTTAGGCAAATTTAAATCCTTCGCTAAATCATTAAGCTCAATTTGATTCAAACATCTATCATCACCAGTAATGTCTGGTTCATAAGTATGATCCACTGGAGATTCAGTTTCAGTGCTGCTGGATGCAGATGGCAATGTATCTGATTCAGGGGGTAGCGGAACGGGAATATCAGGACCATGAGGTACGGCCCGAATGGCAGAGGGAATGTTAGGATATAGAATCTCTTTCTTGTTTTTAGCAGTATATCCAGCTACCTTAACTGTACAAAAATAACAATCGTCTCCATGATTTGTAGATTCCCTCCAGATCATATGGGTACCAAAAGGTAATGACTTCCTTTTTTCATTTTTCCAACTCTTCAACACAACTACGACATACTTTGTGGGGCCACTAGGATTTGTCCTGGTCTCCTAACTTAATGTCAAAATATTGAAAGTAAGTATTCTTTACAAAAGCTGTTATAATCTGTCTGTGTTTTAGTAACGTATATGACCCACACATATATAGCAAAACAAATTTGAATCATTTACACAACCACGTTTCGACATTTCTATGAAACAACACTATTATGTTATACTCTCGAGAAAAATGAGAACTCACACACTTCACTTTTATACGACAAACAACAAAACAAAACTGAACCTCTAATTTTAAACCAACTTTTAAAAGGGGATAGGTTTATTATCTCAGTAAGGAAATCTGTAGCCTCATAAGCTCGATTGCACTTCCATAAATAAATATATATACAGGGACCCTATGTCATTTCTCTAATAGCAATCTCTAAGAATAAATATTTTCTTCATAATTTTTTATAACCTGAGACACTAAACATTTCAACTTCCTGTTTATAGATAACGTTGGGTGCAGACAGATAAAAATCTCCAAGAATAAACAACGGATGTCTTAACCTCGGTTCATTTTAAGGGCTAGGATACAATTTTGCACATCCCCTAAAGGCGGATATAGTCAATAGATTTTAATAAATATCAAATATAAACATAATAAAATATATTATGTAACGTTTTAAGTAATAAATTTTAAATTATAAGCTGTCGTGGCTTTTTAACAAACGACAAGCACACTGTAATAATACTATATTACAAAAAATATTGAAAACATAAAATTTTGAATTGTAAAAAATTCTGACGTGGTAAGCGAAAACGGATTTCATTTTTGCAATCAGTGTCAAATTGTGATTCAGAAACGCTCATTTATTTCAAAACAACAAAATCCATGCAGAACAGTGTAATTAATAGTCTGAATAGGGAACAGAGAGAGGTAGAATTCTTTCACGTGCCATAAATCTATGTTATTGACTCATAGATTTCTCTTCCTCCCAGAGGAAAAAATGTTGATTTTTTCGTCTTCGCTTTTGACAGAATTCGAACCCACGTACTCGGAATCACTTGATCACCAAATAGCCCCGAGTCTAGAAAAAAATATATAGTAGATATGCAGTCTATTCCTTCTCCAAAAAAGTTAAAAAGCAAAATAATTCTATTGTGGGAAGCAAAGAGAATAATGTGAAAATCAAGAACCTGCTATTGGCAACTAACTAACGATTTTTGGGTAACTGATTACATATCGTTGGTAAAAGCACCGTAGTACGTGACGCCAGAGGCACGATGTTTATTTCTGTGCACTGTAACATGTTGAATGCTACATTTCCCCTGATATTAGTGACCCTGCTACAACCATTTAGTACAGGAGGTCTCTTGTGTTTCCGACATATCCCTTGAGAAACCGCTCAGATACACAAAACATGAGATTATATAATTTATTAGATCGCACTTTTAAGGGAAAGTGGCAGGGAAACAAAATGGTCGAAATCAATGAACTGTGATTATATCGAAAAAAATATGTGAAAAAAAAAATATGTATACAGAGTGAATATAATTTCGACCGAATAGCGCTGCTGACTGACAGAAGACGACATTCGAAGTATTTCGAGGTAGTAAAACACATGCCGGAAACCCTTTGACTTTTTTTTTTAGTAATAGAGCGTCGAAGTGTCCAGAGAAGAATCCGATAATAAAATTACTACCTGTAGAAAGTATGTGCTCACACTGCACCTCAACTCAGTCCACAATGTAAGACACACTGTATACATATCACCTACCCAAACAGTACAATGGCTTGGAATAACATGACAATACTTTTCGTGATAGATGGATTGGACATGGTAGTCCAGTACTCCGACCTGCTAGGTCACCTGATCTAAGCCCATTATACTTTTTTCTGTGGAGACCGAAGTTTATCGTCCTCCAGTTGCTTCAGATCTAATGGTACAGCCCATCAATTAAGAGATATTCCTAGGATCAACCTTTGAAAAAATTCTGCGGTAATATTTTTTTGTTAGATGATTGTGCAATTTCACCCATGTGTTAATTTTTTGTTCTTTTATGTACAATAACTACGGTATTAATTAGATTTTTTGTTAACTAATTATGAATTGTCAAACGACAAATTGTAATTGGACGGAGTTACGCAATAAGAGACCAACAGCCAGAAACCTGTTTTCGACATACTGACCATTGAAATAAATCTGGGTTTTATTAAACATTTTATGCAAGAAGTATTGTAACATTCAAACTATTACAAAAAATAGCACAAATATTACTAAAAAAAGGCTAACCGATTTTTAATAACAGACCAGCAGTTGAAAATTTTGAATTATGGTTTATTTAACGACGTTCGCAACTGCAGAGGTTATATCAGCGTCACTGGTGTGCCGGAATTTTGTTCCGCAGGAGTTCTTTTACATGCCAGTAAATCTACTGACATGAGTTGAAACAGGCAAAAATATGCAAAAAAAAAAAAATTCCCTAACAAATATGTCTTAAAGCACTTAGTTTATCACATAACATATAAATACTAAAGCAGCTATGTTTCTGGCTTACCAGAAAAAAGATGCAATTTCATCAAAATCCTAGCCCTAGTGATCACTGTTATAAAATGACTGTAGATGACTGTGACTGTATTTTTCATGGGACGTGAGTGCACCAGTAATCCGTTATCCTGCAGATACGCCGATACGGGAGTGTCCGGTAGAGGATAAATTAATATATTCATCATGTTTTATAAATTACGGCTCGGTTGGCTAACTCCGCAGGTGAGGGTGTGTGCCCGGAGGATGCAGAACCACCGGGCCGACATAGGAAATCCTGTTACATAAAAACAGGCAGCCCGCCCTACACTGATACGTCATGAAAATTTAATGCCCTGCCAATGTTAGCACTACAAACGTCATATTGAAAACGGGAGAGATACTGAGTAAGAGAAAAATGTTGCAGAGCAGCGACGTAACTTCGTTTCAACCTCTGAAAGATTTACACGAACCGTCCTCGTGTACGATTATCTAACAAGCGTACCAGGGTTCGATTTCTGGAGAGGAATATCATATTTAATTTCTACCTCGAATTGGCTGTTTGTTTTTGTTTTAATATTTATTCTGAGTTAATTAAATCTGGTCATATCAAACACTATTAATGCCAGTTTCCAACTACAAAGTCTTAAAAACGACAATAGTGGACCAATTAGAAAGATAGATTATAAGGCGGCTGTGTAGCAGACTTTCTGTAAATACTTTGGTTTCCACTTTTGTTCTGATTCCAGTATTTCTTTCCAATCGCAAGCGGTTTGGTAGCAGTATTTTATTTAACGACACTAACAGTAAAAGATTATTCAGTGTCAAAATTCAATGTGGGTGAGAGATAGCCGACAAATTTAAGGCTGGTCCACAATAAGCCAGAAACGGAAACGACAACGAGCTCGAGAACGGAAAAATTGTTAAATAAATGTATTTAAATGTAAACATTCACAATTAACGAGAAGCTTGCCGGAGCCCGGGAACGGGAACGTGAGAGTTGGTCAAGCTTTAACTTTGTCGTTCTCGTTTCCGATCACAGCCTACTAGATTCTTTCTGCTGTGGCGCCGTTGCATCATGTTGACCAAATTATAAAGTAAACCTGTCGCTTATAAACCTCGTATAGCCTATAAGACGTAACGGACGAAGCGGATGGTAATGGTGATGGTGGTGGTGGAGTTGTAATGAAGCCAATTAAAACGTTCTTAGACAAATTAAGACATTTCCAATTATTGTATTAACGAGTTTATAAACGCTTTAGAGCTGGAAATGTAGTTAGGAGATTACATTTGTTTCGGCACCTTTACGTCTCCTCAGTGGCTGAGTTAACATCACAGTTTCCTTGGTAACGACTTACAAGAAGTTGATAATGAAGCGTATCATTTAAGTATGCAGTGAAAACAAAAGAGTATCAACACCTCCGTGTTACAGAGTAATTTAGAACCTAGTTATGGACTACCTACAAGAAACTTTATGACCCTCTTTGTGTACAGATATACGTTTTCTTCCGTACTGTTCTCCGTAGGTAAATCAGCTTGTGTGGTAAACAAGACGAGGGAAGGTTAAAGAAGGGGATCTTAAAGTAATATAGATAACGAATCCCATGTTTGTAATCTTGTGCATTACGGTGCGATGTTCTTTTGTTCGGCGCTATGCGAACAATGTCCTCACCTATAGAAGACATAACCGTAAAAAGCTTCTCAGTCTTGTGAATTAACATCGTTCTTGTGCCAGCATATCAAGAGTTAATTTGCCAAACAAGTAAACTCCATCCCTTTTCATTTAAAAACCACTTTAAGTCCTGTAAATAAATTAGGACGCTCATGGTTTAGTTGGTCGATTTACATGAACAACGAATCGATTACACTTACACAATAATAATAATAATAATAATAATAATAATAATAATAATAATAATAATAATAATAATAATAATAATAATAATAATAATATAGTAATCAGTGTTTGGATTTTTAGGATTTTTGAGGACCATCTTAGGATTTCAGTGTAAGGAAAATAACCTTCTTTTTTTAGGGTTTCATGAAAATTGTAACACACGGTGGGGCATACTTTATTACACAAATAATGATAGTATTTTATAGTATAAGAGAGTAAAATTAGATTTTAGCCGCGAGTGAAAAGCTTAATTTCCACAAGCGCATAAAATCTGTGTGCTATACATTATTTTATTCATTACTAGTCCCTAAATTTCATTACTATATGGTATCTAAATTTAATTTTAAATTGTAGGCCTTTTCTTTGCAATTTGTTGTTTGTAAAGAAGTTATAAATTAATTAATGTATGGATTTTATTGTTGCTAATGTGGTGGTTGACATGAAGAGAGTGATTAAACATTTTTTTTATTCACTCTGTGAATAAAGCCATAGGTAACTTTGCCAGCTAAATTACATTAAATTATTATTATTATTATTATTATTATTATTATTATTATTATTATTATTAAGATTGGTTCTATCTTCGTCACCGTTGATCAGTCATACAGGCAGCTATATGTAATGATCCCGACGAGTAGGCTTCTTTCTCACCTGATAACGAAGATAGAACCAATCTTCGAAACGTCGTGAATTGTATTCTGTATTTTTATCTCTAGCAATGGAAAAAATCTTTAAATAAGACAGTTAAAAATAAAAATATAATAAATTTTATTAATGCTCAAAGACTAGGATGGTTTGGACATGTAAACCGATTGCAAAATGACAGACTGGTAAATAAGATCTACCAGTGGCAATCTCTAACGACAAGAGCAACAGGAAGGTAAAAAAAAAAATAGACGGAGAGATGACGTACTGGAAGATACTGGTATAAAATTATTAAGGATTCAGAATTGGCCCAAAATTGTTCAAGATAGAAATGGAAAGAGATTGTTGAGGAGGCCAAAACTTCAATGAAGTTATAGTGCCTGAAGAACAAGAAGAAGAAGAAGAAGAAGAAGACGGAGAAGTGGAAAAAATCCACTCCACTCTATTACTAAAAATCTCGTATACACTTAGGATGTTAGATTGTTTACTGTTTCAAGACGGTTTTCTTTTATTGTAAATATAATTTTTATTTATTAATTACCCACTTTTAAAAATTATTGTTGTCCTATTTGCCCTTTTTGCTTTTTTTAGGCGTTATTTAGCCTTTTTGTTAGGAGTTTTAAGATTAACATATATTAGTGCGGGATGCATGAAACAAACATGTGTTAAAATATTAGAGTATGTGGCAGAAACAAAATAGGTTAAACCCTAAGAACGATAATAACTTTATAGGAAAGGCATGCAGGTCCGTGGCCCATTTCTCTTAGGACTCATTCCGACATTTGTCTTAGTACCTTAGGACAATCTCGGAAATACCTTAGGGAGGGTGAGTTGTCTCAATTTAAGAGACTAGCCAATTGGCTCTTAGGTAAGGGGCCGATTGAATTATGATTTGAGTCCAGATACATCGTCTCAATGTAGAAAGCAGACAATTGGCTCTTTGGTTATTCAATTAGTACGCGATCGGCGAGAGAGACCTAGATGTGAAGTAATTAATAAAATTTAGCCGTCAGTAATTTGGCCTTTCAATTATCTGGCCTCCTCCTAGTGTACTTCCTATCACTTCTACTGTAATAGTTTTCTGGGAAATTTGCACGGTGCCATGTTTTATATACGGTATTACACATTTCTTTTTCTTCCTTTTCCTTTTCCTTTTTTTTTCTCTCGATCGCCAGATAAATTTATTATCGTACCCTTTTTATTGCTGATTCTATTTAAATTTCGTATTTTTTTATTTTTATTATTTTATTACATTCCATTTGTTGTATCCTTCCTTACGTTTTTCCCTGTTAACAATCTGTACAAACTGAGTTGCTTTTATTATATTCCAATCTTTAGATCTGTATTTTACTTTATTTTTTCTATTATGGTACTATTTTCATATTGTTTAGTGTCGATGTTGTTATGCTATTATTTTTTATAATATGTTAGTATCCTGTTCTTTAACTTTTTGTTAAATTTTCACTCCTTGCATACTTTGTCACCAGGTACAATGTAAGAGAAGGCCCTATGGCCTTAACTCTGCAAGTATAAATAAATAAATAAATAAATAAATAAATAAATAAATAAATAAATAAATAATAATAATACTTACTTACTGGCTTTTTAAAGAACTCGGAGATTCATTGCCATCCTCACATAAGCCCGCCATTGGTCCCTATCCTGAGCAAGATTAAACCAGTCTCTATTCTCATGCCCCACCTCCCTCAGATCCATTTTAATATTATCTTCCCATCTACGTCTCGGCCTCCCCAAAGGTCTTATTCCCTCCTGCCTCCCAACGAACATGATATGCATTTCTGAATTTGCCCATACGTGCTACATGCCCTGCACATCTCAAACGTCTGGATTTAATGTTTCAAATTATGTCAGGTGAAGAATACAATGCGTGCAGTTTTGCGTTGTGTAACTTTCTCAGTTCTTCTGTAACTTCATCCCTTTTAGCCCCAAATATTTTCCTAAGCACCTTATTCTCAAACACCCTTAACCTATGTTCCTCTCTCAAAGTGAGAGTCCAAGTTTCACAACCATAAAGAATAACCGGTAATATAACTGTTTTATAAATTCTAACTTTCAGATTTTTTGACAGTAGACTGGATGATAAAAGCTTCTCAACCGAATATTATTATTATTGTTATTATTATTATTATTATTATTATTATTATTATTACTTATAGGCTTACACTATCATATTTATATACGTATAGACCCGTCAGCCATGTGTGGAATGTTCTAGTTTCGATTTATAAGTGCAAGTTGAGTATTTGGCGCAGCTTATGACATTAAATTGAATCACTCTCAATAATCCGGCACTCCTCTGTGCAAGGAATGGCCGGATTAGCAAGAGTCTACTGTATACGTATAACTTTACACGATGCCACCTACGTTATTTCATGTTGAGTATTTTTATAGTGAGAGAGACAATAACGTGGATTTTTTCTACTCATATGTTATTAAAAATAAAGTACCTGCAGTGAAACAATTTTATTGTGATGTGGCGTGTTGACATAGGCTATATACAGCTCTTCCTGTAGGTTCGTCCAAGGTAAGGAGACCATGCAATGATGCTAACCAACGATTGACGTATTTAGTATAAGAGACTTTTACTGTCGCTGCTTGACGCAGTACATAATGGACACATGCGTTCTGCCTGCAGAGCTTAAAGCGTCCTAATTACTTTTAACACGACTGTCGTAATACCCGTACTCATACTTGAGGTAGTGACTCATACATATATTTACGTATGTAGGCCTACGTGTTAAATGATGTTAAGTATTTTTTTTTTCTTTTTAAACGTCAAGAATTAGACCCTTTGTCATCCTCCGGTCTCAAGAAGATCACCTCTCCAGCTTGTTCTCGACTTCTAAGTATTAATCTCTGTCGTTAAAAAACATTGTTATACTGTTTTATTTCAATCATATATATATATATATATATATATATATATATATATATATGCATTTTTAGTGTACGTTTGATAAAAACTGAAGAAATTTTATTTTATTCTCTGAGCTCATGATTATCTGCGTTTAGAATATCTTTAAAGTAGGCCTACGCTCTTTGTTATTAAGTTATTATTGAATTCTTTGGATCGAGACTTCAACCACAATTTTATTTAACCTCAGTGCTGTCATGGAGGCCATACATCATATGGGGATCTACAATTTTGTTTTTAATTAATCGTATGGGGAGAAGAAAATTTTGCCTATACGGAGCCATACGGCATACGGGTGTCTATGTTTTGTACGTGGAGATCTGTACAGATCTTAGATCATCTCTTGCTGTTCCTAATGTATTTTGTTTGATATTCATAATCAAAAATTGTCCACCTCTGCAGCACTGGAATCCAGAATTATATAAAATAATGGTTGAAAAACAAGAAGTGTTGCAAATATGCCAAGATTCATCGAGACAAGTGTGCATCTACGGTGGGGCTACATGGTGTATTCTTCAAATCAAGCTTGTTGCACAATTAAAATGTAAAGCAAAACAATTTCTTTACTTCTTCTTTAATATTAAAAAAAATCAAATGACAGTCGAAGAGATAGAGAGAGGAGAGTAAAATAGGCATATATTTCAAGGGAAAAAAGAAGGTGTGGAGCGTACGGACAAGAGCAAAATTACCATGACAGCACTGTTTAACCTCATACATTTTTGGATTCACTGAGTTGATATTTTCATTATATTCGTAAATTCTGGAGTTTATAGTTTAAAAAGGTTTTCTGAAAGTCTTGCTTTCCTCCATTCTCTATATCTCAGCATTTTTTTTTTTTAGTTAAATGTATAAAGTTGAACGTCTGTTTTCTTTCACTCTCTTTTGTCTTTGGATCAAGTTCAAACAACAAATTTGAAAGCCTCTTTTTTTTCATTTTCTAAATCTCTGAATTTCCCGTGTTGACAGTTTTTGGAAATGTTTCTCTTTCATTCGTTATATCCTTGAATCCTTCGGGTTGATAATTTAATAACATTATTCTCCACACCTATTTCTCAGACATTACATAACATAAGTCGACACTGAGCAATGTTGGAGTGATAAGGCAAAGAAAATAGGAGCTCTCGCAGGAAACCTGCTTTGTAGTCATTTTTTCACCACAAATGTAAAACAGAATCTCCTTGAAATTAATATATCCCCACTTCTCTTTGGTGTTAAGGACGTCAGCTAACAGAACAAGCTAAACTGAGCGTTGTTAACAGAGTTCACTGAATCTAGACACACATTACTTTCATACCGAGCCAACAACTTGAACTTTACACAAAGTCATAGAATGGGATAGAATTTGTACTCACATGCAACGTGGATCTGATAGTGATTACAGAAGCTGGTGGCAGTACGTAGTTGTAATAGGTGTAATGGATTTGAAGGAAGATATATTATGGTGGTTAAGAATCGCAAGTAAACACGCAAAAAACATATAAATGTTAACTTTATATTACGCGAAACAGACCAAATAAAACATGAATATATTTCATTTAAATTTCTTCTATTACATGCGAGAGGATGTAAGGGAAAATTCAACGATTAAAGTAAAAATGGAGCTAAACATATATTTCCAATAGAGAGCATTAGTGGCTAGTACAATATAGAGGCAAAATAGTTATGGGAGTATCAATATAGAAGTTTTAAAACACTCGAAATTAAAAAAAAGGTATATACCATATTAGATCAAAAATAGTCCTATAAAACAAATCAATAGAGCAAGTAAGATGTTTCAATTATTTAGGATGCTTATTATCTTATGAAAAAAAAGATCTAGAAGCTAGATAATAAATTATTAAAGTTCCAGCATATGTGCGGAACAATTCAAAGAACCTTGCGTAATAAAACCAGGAAAGAGACAATGATGAGATTTTATAAGATTTTGGCAGTCCCACTTCTACCATATGGAAGTGAAAACTGGACATTAAATAGATCTGGAAAAAGGAAGATCGAAACGGCAGAAATGCGCTTCTTAAGAAGGATAGCAGGATACACTCTAAGGGATCATATTCGCAATACCGATATTAGAGAACAATTACAAATATATGAATTAGTAAATAAATTGACAGAACAAACTAAAATGGTTTCAACATACAAGTATAGACCGAATGGAGACATCTCGACTATCTAAACAGGCGTTACAATATAGACCTAGAGGCAGCCGTTCTATTGGACGCCCCATGACTAAGTGGAGGGATATGCTTTGAGTCGGCAAAGGCTTATAGCCTAACCTTGAAGTAGAAGAAGAAGACCATATTTCCATGAAAAATCATTACAACAATAAATCATACGAATAAATTACTTCCACGTGTACCAACTAAAATTACATTAAAGTACTTCGAAAACAACACATTTTCATGAAAAAAAAGTATAGCCTACAAATGGACTACTTCATATTTGTTACAGCATTCCCAAAATATGAATAATCTCATAAACGTACAGTACATAAAAGAGAAGTTATATGTTAATAGGATAAAAGAAAAAAATATATTTTCAAGAGTACCTACTTCAAATGTGTTAAAATTTCCTCATCCTCCAAACAAATTGTCACATACTTCGTGAAAAGCAGTAATAGTTAAAAAGTACACAAACAAGATACTTTTAAATATAACACTTATTATTGTTTTTCTGTATCCCTAAAAAGAACTCATTGAGAGTAAAATTAATTTCGATTGGTGCTACAATATTTACGCAGGCATGAATAAATCCATTGCTGTACTTTTTCTCCACAGTAAACGAAAGCAAGGAAATTATACTTAAAACAATACAGGGAATTAATTAACAAAGGAGAAAATATCCATATTCTGAACCTAGATGGAATTCCACCCCACTACAATGCTAGTGTGAAAACTGAGCCTTAACCGCAGTCTACGTCATGGTTGGTACTGCCACTACAACAGAGACAAAATATGCCTGGAGTATCAAACTGAAGCTCATTTCAGTATCCTCGATGTTCAGTCATTTTTATTTCACGTTTAAACGAAATACTGTAGTGGATCTATCTTTGTTTCCACCCACACAGCAATAGCTTTCCACTCAGCGCGAAATATCCAATTTTGGTTGTGAAGTTACTTAGATAGGGAATCCCAAGGGTAGAGCCAATCAACCAGCTGAACTCGTTTCTACAGCCAGTATTAATAGTCACACTACGAGCAAAAGCGACCTAAGTAACTGCCATTGAAGCAAAATCTTACCTGAAGATAACGACTCCGTCTCAGACATCCACAGAACAGTAGCCATTTTAAAATTAAAGATGAAACTGTTATTAAATTGCCAGACAAGACATATTTTGTACTGTCTTAATACTTTCCTAATTAATACATAAACTAGTTACACGCAAGTATCCACAACCACAGAATCGAACAAGAGACATTGGAGTCAGCACCGAATTTCGGCCGCCTTTTACTCCTGCAAGAAACCTAGCACTCAGTGTTATACAAAACTGAGTCTATTCCATGCACTGTATGTATGTATGTATGTATGTATGTATGTATGTATGTATGTATGTATGTATGTATGTATGTATGTATGTATGTATGTATGTATGTATGTATGTATGTATGTATGTATGTATGTAGCCTATGTATGTGTGTAATGTATGTTTGCATATGTATATGAACAGATTAATATAACTAAATGACTGAACAACTAACGAATGAGAAAATGGAACAATGAATATATGGGTAATTGACAGCCTATAGGAATATAGATGATGAATGAATGGATGCAAGGTCAAATGAATTAATTATAGTTATGTTAGCTACTTGGTAGAGATCATAGTACCAGTAATGGTAATTTTGTGAAGAATAATGACTGTACTGGTAACAGTAACTTTTCTTTTTCATAATCGATTGGCATATTAAGCGCAAATATCCAAAATATTTATATTCATTCTTAGTGTTCTGTCCAAGGCCAGATCTTTCACTGCAAACCCAGTCTTTCCTATTTTCTGCCTTCCTCTTAAGGCTGGTTCACAATAAACCGGGAACGGAAACGGCAACGAGAACGAGAACAGAAATAATGATAAAATAAATGTATTTAAATGTGAGCGTTCACAATAGTTAATTGTGAATCCTCAGATTTAAATACATTTATTTTAATAATATTTCCGTTCTCGTTCTTGTTGCCGTTTTCGTTTCCGGTTTATTGTAAACCAGCCTTTAGTCTCCGCAAATGATTAATATATCTTAATGTCGTCTATTATTTGATATCTTCTTCTGCCCCGAACTCTTCACCCATTCAGCATTCCTTTCAGTGCATCCTTCGGCAGGCAGTTTCTTTTCAACCTGTGACCCAGCCAATTCCTTTTTCTCTTCCTGATCAGTTTCAGCTTTATTCTTTCTCCATCCACTCTTTTCAACACATCTTCATTCCTTATTCTGTCTATCCATTTCACACGCTTCATTCTTCTCCATATCCACATTTCAAATACTTCTAGTCGCTTCTCTTCACTTCGTCGTAATGCCCATGTTTCTAACCCATACAATGCTACACTCCACATAAAGCACTTCACTAGTATCTTACTTAGTTCTTTTTTTCAGAGGTCCGCAGAAGATGCTCCTTTTTCTATTAAAAGGTTCTTTTGCCATTGCTATCCTCCTTTTGAGTTGCTGGGAGCAGTTCATGTTACTGCTTATAGTACACTCCAAGTTTTTGAAGCAGTTCAATTGCTCTACAGCCTCATTTAGAATTCTCAAGTTTCCCTCCTTTACTTTTCTTCTTATGACCACAGTTACGAAGCTTGAGTTGTGAGGGTGCTAGGAACAATAGACTGTGCTGGTACTATTTCGCATTGTTTGTAATGAGGCGATATTAGCGATCCTAGTGGTTAGCATATTTACTACGTATTGAGCTTCGTGACTGTATACTAGACTGTGTTATGACCATGGTCCTCGTCTCGTTTGAATTTATTAATATTATTAAAATATTCTTCACATATTTTACATAGCCAACTTTTATTTATTTAATTTTATTTAAATTCAAATATACAGAATAAAGAAATATAATTACAAAAACAAACAAAGATAAATACAAATAAAATAATACAAGCAATATAAAAAGAAGATACAGTAGTATTAACAAAATTTGAGACCGAATGAGCAGCGCTCGTGCTCGGTCGCAGTTCAGATATAATATTAAAATAAAAAATAATAATAATAATATAAATAAATAAGTAAAATAAAATAGGAACTAAAATATAATTACAGCGGCAATGGAATTAAGTATATACTATAATATTAACACTAGAGAAGAATAATATCGCACGTGAAAAGTAGGATTAATATATATTTCAAAATTATAGAATACAAATATAATATAGGTTGATTAATTCATACACATAGGCTATAAATTTATTTAATCAAATTGAAGATATTAACGCGTTTCTAATTTTCTTGTTATATGTTAGTGGGTTACATGTTAGAAGTTCTGGGTGTAATTTAGTTAAAGCATTGTACAACCGAGGGCCAAAATTTATGCTATGCTTTAGACCAGCAGATGTGAGACATTTAGGTTCTACTAATGTTGAATTAATATTTCGTCTTGTGTCATAATTGTGTGTCTGTAATACAAACTTATTACGATTTTTATGATAAAATTTTAACAGCGTATACTTATAAATTTGTTCAATATTAAATACATTAAATTCAGAATAAATTAATTTAGTTGGATAATCGAAACGTTTCTTCAAACAAATTTTAATTATTCGTTTTTGTAGTAAATTTAACGGACTAAGATTAATTTTTGTACTTCCACCCCAAACAATTATACCATATTGAATGATAGACTGAATAATGGCCAAATAAACATTTCGTAAAACTCTAATAGGTAAGTAGCAGCGAAGATTAACGAATTTATAAATTGTTTTACGAAGCCTCTTACAAAGATAAGTAATGTGATGAGGCCATTTTAAATTCTGATCAATAATGATACCCAGATATTTTACATACGTGGCTTCTTTCAAAGGTGGACATTTACAACTTTTGGGATCTAAACAATTTTCACTGTGTAAACAATTTTCACTGTGTTCACTGTTTTACAATATAATATAATATATATTAGTTTAATAGTTTTGAGTGTAGTACTTCGAAATTTGTATTTCTCTTTGCAATCATAGAATTTTAATGTAAGTGCTAAATTATGACATTTTTTGTTAACAATTTTACATTAATATACAGTATAATGAAGTGGTAGTCGTACTAGATGCAGTAGCAGTGAGAATAGTTACAGTAATAGTACGACTGAATGGGTGTCAACGATAGCAGCAGCAGTACTGTACTGTAGTAGCAATAATAATAACAATGGCAGTGCCAGTGTTAGCAGTGAAAGTTCGAGTGTACTTGAGGACAGACGTCCTTTTTCTCTACTATCCTCTCTTAAGTCTCAATGAATTACGACCGAGACAAACAGAACATTTCTACAAATTAATAGATGCTCATATATTTCAATCAACGCCAGTTTAAACGTATGTAATATCACGTTTATAGCCGAAACTGGAAACATCCGATATTAGACTGCAAACAGTTAAAACACAATAGACAACATTACACTCGTTAAAGCAGTGCCTTGGGCAATGAAATCAGTGCGTGACAACATGAACGTCATTTTATGTGCAGCGGCCCTCTCTTTTAGAAGATGATAGTAAACTACAGCCAAGCAGAATTCTGTTTATCCTCTGTGGAAGCTCTCCAGAACAGAATGGTAAGCATATAATACGTAGTTTTTGTTTTCGAGGACACGCAACATGACTTTTATACACACACACACACACACACGTGTTTTCTAAATGACACCAACTACCACACGTACCAAGTCGGAATTCTAATTTATAGTCACCTTCATCAACGCTAATGTTTAGACCAGTTATTTATTTCCATCTTCAACTCCATTACAAACCACTTGGTGCATTGTATGAAGGTATCGGAACAAATTTAGTAATGTAGACTGTAGCTTCTGTGTGCAGATAAAGATGTAGGCCTACTGAAGCCACCGGTGCGCCGGAGCGAATTTTTCTCCGTTAATAACAAATGGTAACCATAACAGATAAAAAAAATTGATCTCTACATAGATTATTCGCCTAACAGTGCATATACTGTAGGAGTCCCGGCCGCCAAGTCACTCAATTGAGTGCGCACCTTGTGTGATGGCTGTTGACTTAAAATATATGTCAATATAAGTTATGTAAGTCGAACACGGAGTGAGGCCACTAAGGGAAAAGAACCACAGGAGAAAGATTCGATCCGATGCGGTAGTTAAACTTCGGCGTAGCTCAGTGATTAGAGCGCTCTAGTGCGTAGAACTGGTAGACCAGTGTTCGATCCTAGGCTCCGCAGCGAATTTTTCTCCGTTAATAACAAATGTTAACTAATTTTGCATAAAATAATATTAGCTAAAATTAATAATTTTAGAAAATAAAACTATCTTTAATTTTATATGTAAAAGGTTCCGTACATGAATATACAGTATAGCCTATTTTCCAAGACGATGTGAGTTAATACATAAAACCGGTTATTTTGAGTATTGTTAAGTATTATAAATGAGTTTCTCGAAAGTTCAGTTCCTTAAATCACTCATTAACTTAACCTCTATATGCTGAGGGGTTTCGGATCCAAAATTCTTATTACGCGGGCACAACTATCGAAAGGATGTAATGACCCGAAAGGGTTTTAATCTGTTTTCATTGAAATAATAAAATATACTACTTGTATTGGAAATATTTATATTAGACTATTAGAGACTGAGATTATGACGTTTATTGCAATATGGAAATATTATAAGTCTTCAAAATACGTTTCTAGTCTTCAGATGAAGTATTCGATATTGAGTACTACATTAATAGACTAAGAGCTTATAGAAATTGAGTTGATTTTACAAACTTTAGCGAAGAATAATTCTCGGAACGTTTTCGCCTGAATAAAGTTGCAGTTAGATTTTATGCAACTTTATTTTTCAGTTAGGCCTAACAATTCATTAGTAGCTAACAGAAGTTGCGAGAAACCGGCCAATAAAATTACTGAATTAGGAACTTTAAGGACTTGTAACTAATGACTCATCTGGTCTTTCGAGAAACCGGCCATATTATGAGGGACGAAGTTCTCCTATGCGCCATAAATTTACGACACTTTCTTCCGAAGAAAGTTACTATATTAAGACATTTTATCGCCCTCGATAGAATCTGAACCTGTAAATGCCGGCTATAATAACCGCATGGTAACCAATAGACCACCGAACACGACTACTGGTGCGGGGATAATAGGAGGATTTTACATATTATACTCATTTCTTACACGGCCGCAGATCTGTGAATCGAACAATAGGTTAAAACCGTTGATAATCTGTCATTAATCCAAAATATTACTTTTTAAAACGGTGTTAGTACATCCCTTTATTACCCATGAGTTGTATCTCATTTGCCAGTAGTCAGGATAGTCGAAGGGACTAACGTGCCTGGCTGCCAGGGTTCGAATCTCAGTAATTTGTTATTTCTTTACTTGATTTGTTTGTACTCTACATATTTTTTACATTATCGTTAAATTTATAGTCTCTCCTTGGATTTCATATATATATATATATATATATATATATATATATATATAAACATATCGCTTGTAATAACTGAGTCTCGTTTCATATACAGTGTGTTTAAAAATACAAGGCAAAAATGCAAGGTTGGATTCCTCATATGTAGAGCAGAAAAACAGCTTTATACGGAGTGTTTCAAAAATACATGGCAAAAATGCAAGTTTGGATTCCTCATATGTAGAGCAGAAAAACAGTTTATATAAACATGAGTCCGGAGATTCATAATTTCTGAGATATCACACTTTGTTTGAATTTCCTGTAATGATGCACTCTCTTGATCAAGAAATGTTCGAAATGCCCACCCACTGCCATATAGCAGGCCGCTGTTCATCGCCTCATGGGTTACTATTACGCTAAAAAATAACTGTCGTCTTAAGTAGTGTTTGATCACTGGATATGCAGAGGTAGATTAATTGCTTGGCCTCCAAGGTCACCTGATCTAAACCCGTTTGGACTTTTTCGTGTGGAGGTACTTTAAGTTGTTAGTATACGCGACTGCTATGGAGAATGAAGCAACACTTCGTGAGAGAATTGTGGAGGCTTCTCATACAATACATACAAAGCCAGCCATTTTTAGCGTGTTCGTAACTCAATGAGGCAACGAGCAAAGGCCTACAATATGGCAGGGGTGGGCATTTCGAACATTTATTGTAAGGTAATCGTGAGAGTGCATCATTAGAGAAAATTCAAAGAAAGTATGATAAATTAGAAATTATGAATTTCCGTATCCATGTTTATATAATCTTTTCTTCTGCTATGCATATGAGAATCCAACCCTGCAATTTTTTCGTGTATTTTTTAAACACCCTGTATAGGAATTAGTAAAGAAAATGAAAGACACGTTTTACTTCTCGTTAAGCCAACTCACATTTAACCTATTCTGTCTTCTTAAAGTGCATTCAAAAGATCACATCCTAAACAACTTTTACTCCCACTATCGTTTGACGGATTGCAAAATGTCCAGCAGGTTCAATCTACCTGAAAGTAATGTATGTAAACAACTGACTTTGGGACGAAGCGAAAACTCAATCTAGTATTTTGGCTGTGAACAGTAGTGGCAAACAAATCCGGACCGACCCTTGTAGCTGATTTCAGAGCAATTATCACTCCAGAGCAAGATAGACTGGTAACTAGGACTTTCGTGGTTCGAATCCCGCCTGGGAAGGAAACTTTTTTTTTTGTTCCTTATTCAAATTTATTCCCAATAATTTTCGATTGCTGGTAAAATTCATGTACTGGGAATAATAAGTTCATTAAGTAATACAATATCGCTGCAATAGAAAAGTATTGGGAATAAATTTGAATAAGGAACAAAAAAAAGTCTATTTTCCAGGCAGGATTAGAACCACGAAAGTCTTAGTTACCAGTCTATCGTGCTCTGGAGTGAACAAGGCTCTGAAATCAGCTACAAGGGTCGGTCCGGTTTTTTTTTCCCACTACTGTACACAGCATTTCCATAGAGAAATCTGAAGGGACATCGATAACACATATACGATGAAAATGTGAGCTGGTATGTCAGTGTAGAAAAGCGACTTATGAGAGATATGCCCATAGTGCACGGAGTGACAGTATTTCGGATCAGATCAAGTTCAATCTCCCGGTGATCGTGCAGAGCGCCCTCGCGGCCAGTCGATGCACCAAACATAGTGGTGCCTGACACCTGTATATTAAAACCGAATGGGAACCATCTCATTCAAACACAATAAAATTCTACGCTCCCTTAGCAAATAAGATAATAAAGCAGCGGAATCCTCCCCTTTCAGGTAGAAGTTCTTTCGTAGGTGTGGCTCTTTAATTAGGAATTATTACCACTCTGTAACTCTGAGAGAACAGGCTAGCCAATTAGCAATCTGATATTCTAAACGTCTATCAGCCCAGCCTCCAGTTCAGTTTGCTAACTTTCCGAGTAATTAAATAATCAATCTATCGGGTATAGACGTAGTTCAGTCACTGATAGGTTTTCGCGAAAGGGACTTTACGAGGAAACATTCTAAAAACAATCAGGTTGAAGCCGCTCTTAAAAGGTCGCATATGGATAAAGAATATAAAGTAAAGGTTAGATACCAAAATATAGCTCTCAGATAAACTCTAAGACACAGAAAACACTTTCAAAATTAGTTTAAAAACCGACATTTTATTTATATTTATTGTCAGATTCTTGGAACATGCGCACTTGGCATGACTCTGTGTGAAACTTCTTTTCTCATCGGCTATCGACCTACTTGTTTTTAGTCATCTGCCGAAGATAGGTTTTATTGTTATTTTAGTTGGTTATTTAACGACGCTGTATCAACTACTAGGTTATTTAGCGTCGATGAGATTGGTGATAGTGAGATCGGATTTGGCGAGATGAGGCCGAGGATTTGCCAGAGATTACCTGGAATACACCTTATGGTTGGGGAAAACCTCGGAAAAAAACCAACCAGGAAATCAGCCCAAGCGGGGATCGAACCCGCGCCCGAGCGCAACTTCAGACCGGCAGGCAAACGCCTTAACTGACTGAGCCACGCCGGTGTCGTCCGAAGATAGGTCTGATCCTCACAAGCGATACCAACACGGCAACACTTATGAGGAAACTAAGCCAGGAGATAATGGGTAGGGTAGCCAGTTCCTTTTCCCCCCTCCATTGCATATATCACCGACTAGCTAAATATTGCACTAATCGGACTTCAGATTCGACCTACTTCGAGACCAATTTTTAAACTTTCTCTCTTCGATCTTCAATACCTCTCTTGATTGTTTAATTGTTGTGTCTACCGTCGACCATCAGATCCGTGAACATATCGGAATGACAGTACGACTGTTCCCTTCAATTTTTTATTTTTCTCACACACGAAGTTTTAGCACAGTCTAGTATATACAGTCACGAAGATTGAGTTGTGAGGGTGATAGGAACAATAGACTGTGCCGGTACTATTTCGCATTGTCTGTAATGAGGCGATATTAGCGATCCTAGTGGTTAGAAACTATCTATGGATGCATATTTACTACGTATTGAGCTTTGTGACTGTATATACTAGACTGTGGTTTTAGTTTCGATCCGTGATTCAACAATTAAATAGGGATTTTCAGATAAATTTGCATTAAACAGAAAAATAATAAATATTATACATAGCCTATCAGTAGCCTATATATAAAGTTACTATATTTATTAAATATGTTTCTACCAGTAATAAACTGCTCATAAGAAATAGGAACTATTTCTATTACCGTACTTTTAAAAATAGAAATGTGTTTCAGTCCCCAGCACATAACGGGTATTATGTAGGGGACACGCGAATCGAAAGCAAGACCGTGGCTTTCACGCAATGCCGAAAGCTGTCAGATTTATCCGCAGAGTACACCTTGGAAGACTTCAACCGTCATCGTTTAATATAACCATAATCCACTCATATTCGAAACGATGCGAATATCTGGCATTAAACAGTAAATCATGCAACTCTGGCGGAATAAGCCCGGGACTGCAAACAGAACTTGGTAACTATTTGCAATAATTCAAGAGAAACACTTGAATATGAGGGTTCTTCTTTCTACTCCCACCCCTCGATGTAAATTCACTCCTGGGGCAACAACTGAAGACCACCCCCTTAAGAGTTTTGGAGTTTGTACCTTTGTTAGTGAACTAATTATTGGGTTTCTAGCAGTGAATAACTTTTTTTAGGTGTTTGTGTTTTGTTTCCTGAAGCTCAACATTCCCAACACTTGTATTTAGTGGATGCTACAGTTCTGTTGCCCGGGCATATCGGGAGGGTGAGAAGGGGTTGAAGCGTGCGTGGAATCCTGAATATCTACTGATGGATTTGGAAGCTCAACTGCAGAATGTCAGTGTTGTTCAGCATTGTTTCCCCACCATGTGTACTAACAGAGTGGGAGTAAAAATGTTTTGACATTGGGTTTGAATTCCTCATTAGTTCACTAAATGATAAGTACATTTTCAAAACCTGTCAATGCCAAAGTTATGTCCCGGGGCATCGAGTGTGGAGGGGAAAAATACGTTAATGATGGCAGTGTGATAGAGCATTGTTTACAAATGAAATTCACAATAACACTGTATCTTGAACATCTGCCACGTCCCTCTGTCATGAAACTGGGACAATAAAACTTCAGTTACTTTAGACTAGGGCTACATCAAAGTCAAACATTCACTACAGATTTTTAATTCTTTTTAAATATCTTCGGATGATTGCAATACTATCGGACTTCTGTTTTTTGCCCATATTACCATAAACGGAAATTCGTATCTAATCATATATTTACTCATTTAAATTGAGTATACACCTACAAACGAATTGAATGGGTTACATCAGCTTCTTGTCTATGCGGATGACGTGAATATGCTAGGGGAAAATCCACAAACGATTAGGGAAAACGTGGAAATTCTAGTTGAAGCAAGTAAAGCGATAGGGTTGGAAGTAAATCCCGAAAAGACTAAATACATGATTATGTCTCTGACCAGAATATTGTACGAAATGGAACTATAAAAATTGGAGATTTATCCTTCGAAGAGGTGGAAAAATTCAAATATCTTGGAGCAACAGTAACAAATATAAATGACACTCGGGAGGAAATTAAACGCAGAATAAATATGGGAAATGCGTGTTATTATTCGGTTGAGAAACTTTTGTCATCTAGTCTTCTGTCAAAAAATCTGAAAGTTAGAGTTTATAAAACAGTTATATTACCGGTTGTTCTGTATGATTGTGAAACTTGGACTCTCACTTTGAGAGAGGAACAGAGATTAAGGGTATTTGAGAATAAGGTTCTTAGGAAAATATTTGGGGCTAAGAGGGATGAAGTTACAGGAGAATGGAGAAAGTTACACAACGCAGAGCTGCACACATTATATTCTTCACCTGGCATAATTAGGACATAAAATCCAGACGTTTGAGATGGGCAGGACATGTAGCACGTATGGGCGAATCCAGAAATGCATATAGAGTGTTAGTTGGGAGGCCAGTGGGAAAAATACCTTTGGGGAGGCCGAGACGTAGGTGGGAAGATAATATTAAAATGGATTTGAGGGAGGTGGGATATGATGGTAGAGACTGGATTAATCTTGCTCAGGATAGGGACCAATGGCGGGCTTACGTGAGGGCGGCAATGAACCTCTGGGTTCCTTAAAAGCCAGTAGGTAAGTATACACCTACTAACACATTCCTATTTTCAGATTTACACGTAATCTTCGCCAAATTCGAAAATCAAATATCGTGTCTAATACCTACAAGAAATTTCACAAAATCTGTAAAAAAAAAAGTATCCATCACTTTGTATATCCTCATATCAATATTCATTACATTTATCAAGTTTCCAATTCTATTCATGCTTGCACCCACTTACTGTGCGCCTGAATAGATAAATCTGTCATATTCTACAGTGTGCAAAAAATCATATTCACTTATCCGACATTAAACTGCGCTTACTTAACCAGCTGCAGACGAAGAAATGAGTACCAAATTCTGTATAAGGAACGTGAAGACTAAACGCTTCATAATTCTTGGGATTCACATTACGAAGTAATTAACACCATATGACGCAGAATAACTTGTTAACTCCTACAGGTGTAGATGTTAAATGTTATGTTTTATTTAACGACGCTCGCAACTGCAGAGGTTATATCAGTGTCGCCGGATGTGTCGGAATATTGTCCCTCAGGAGTTCTTTTACATGCCAATAAATCTACTGACATGAGCCTGTCGCATTTAAGCACACTTAAATGCCATCGACCTGGGCCGGGATCGAACCCGCATAGAAGGCCAGCGCTACACCAACTCGCCAACCAGGTCGATTACAAGTGTAGAAGTAGATGACTCCTGACCTTTGAGTATCCTGTATAGCAGCAGTCATCAGAACACTGCACTCTCGGACTAGCGTCCCTTACTTGCGGACAAGACACTGTCCTAGCGTGAATTCGTGGCTGCTGGTGAGTATGCTGTCTCTGTGTCCCTTGTGCACGACGGAGCATATTTCCTTATCTCCATGCACTCTGCCCATTTCAGCAAGTGCTGACGACCACTGATGTATAGCATGCATTTTTCGGGTGTGACCCAGTTTAAATTGTAATATGTAGGCTATTTTACTATGAGATTGGTAATCAATTTCGAATTTTGAAGAATGTTCATATACGAGTATTACAATAATATTGTAAAATATTTGTTATTGTAATTAATTTTTGCTTGCAATAAAAAAATTTGTTAAAAAAACATCTTGTAAATGTTCAGCGTGGGCATTTTTAGCCTTCAAACGAGGTGTAACAGTGACGTAGAATAGCTTTCAAGCGTATACCTGCATACGATTCTAAGATTCTACGTCACTGTTGCACCTCGTTTAAAGGCTAGAAATTTCAGCGTTGAACATGCCTGTTGGATAATGATAAAGCAAACTTTTCTCAACTGGTGTGGTGTACACTCAAATTCTCCGAATTTGGGGATTGTGCGTCCGAACGAGATTCATAAAGTTCCTCTGCATAGTAAACGAGTCATTGATTGGTGCGGCTTCATGGGTAGTTTCATTTCTTTAAGGGATGGAAGGCGAAGGACCGGGGATATGTAAGGGTCCGCTCCCACTTCGCGGAACCGAATCTAACAGAATTTACCTTCACAATGTATTTATACGGAAGATAGCAGAAAGCGGCGCGTCGAATCGAACCAAACCGAATCGAATGGAATACGTGAGCTAGAATATTTATTCCACTGACGGAACAGAACTTGTTCCGGGTATAATTGAAGGGTTCAGACCCACAGTGGGCCAAGCGCCATTTACTAAAAACGGAGAAAGCGAGGGTTAAATTTAAGTGAATACCGGTACTATAGTTTAATGAAGATTGACATATCATTTAGTTTTAATGTGTATACTTATATTACTTGCTATATGTTTCATTGAATTATGGTAATTAATAACTTCATTTTAACTGTTGTCGAATCGAACCAAACCGAATCGAATGGAATGGAATACGTGAGCTAGAATATTTATTCCACTGACGGAACAGAACTTGTTCCAGGTATAATTGAAGGGTTCAGACCCACAGTGGGCCAAGCGCCATTTATTAAAAACGGAGAAAGCGAGGGTTAAATTTAAGTGAATACTATAGTTTAATGAAGATTGACATATCATTTAGTTTTAATGTGTATACTTTATATTACTTGCTATATGTTTAATTGAATTATGGTAATAACTTCATTTTAACTGTTGTTTTCTACGGTTTTAGTAAATGGTGCTTGGCCCACTATGGTTCTGAACCCTTCAATTATATGAACTGGTGAAGCGTCCGTGAAAAAAAAAAACAAATTAGCCTTATCCATTTTTGATAGCATAATATAATTTGTTTATTGACATTTATTGCTGAAATAGTAGGCTACATAGTAGACTATACAGAAAATTACAATTTAATAATATGAAAGGATGGAAAATTAATAAATTTTGTTCAGAATTATCCGCTATTTTATGAGAAAACATAAAAGTACCGTACTTCTGTATTAATTAATTATTATTCATTTGTTAATAATTTTGTAGATCAAATTGACTGTTAAGTTTTATCAAGAGGCAGTCTTGAATTTCGAGAAAGAAAATATACTTCTATTCAATAAGTCTGTGAGCATCTTAATCATTTCAATTGAAGGGTTCACAGCCATAGTAGGCCAAGCGCCATTTATTAAAAAGGAGAAAGCAAGGGTTAAAGTTAAGTGAATACCATAGTTTAATGAAGATTGACATATCATTTAGTTTTAATGTGTATACTTTATATTACTTGCTATATGTTTCATTGAATTATGGTGATAACTTCATTTTAACCCTTGTTTTCTACGGTTTTAGTAAATGGCGCTTGGCCCACTATGGTTCTGAACCCTTCAATTGCAGACTTCAGGGGAAATATAAAACATAACGTAAAGTTTAAGGGAAAACTTAGCAAGTACGAGTAGTTTTGGTTAGTTTCATTTCTATTCTGGCTATAAAAATTTAATGATGCACCCGTGAAAAATATTAAAACAACTAGAACCGTACCTATTTCTGCAATATGACTACTAATGTAGGAAAACAAATGTTCTACGTTGAAAGATTTAAGTGCATATTAATGTTTAATCCTTATAATTGCTTTTAACTAAAACAAAAGATATTACAAGAGACTAACAATGATATATCGATGGTAAAATAGAAAGATGACAGACAGAGGCAGTTTGCTGATAACATTTTTAGTACTGAAATTCCTTATCAAGAAACTTAAACATAGTGTTATATAAATATTCTTTCCTGCTAAAAAGAATGTTTCCAAGTTTTTATTTTATTTTTCTTAAATTAAATTCTGCGTGTTCCGGGAATGAAGCCGATACAATGTACCCAAAAATTATTGTACAGCTAACAGTTATTTCTTTCGTGTTTTGACGATCTTAGTGAGGAAGTAAACAACTAAATGCAGCACGTTATAGAATAAATACATAAACAAAGATTAGCTATAAATGCTACTAAGGAAAGTAGGCTTATCAGAAAGAAGAGAAGAGTACCGGTAGCAAACGATTTTATATTATGTAAATCGATAAAATATGATTTCTCAACATAAAATTATATTGTAGCGCCTGAGCACAATCGAAGCAGCTGCAGCTGATGGCGGAAAGTAATTAAAATATTTGGAGGAATCCGTCCTCTCCAATCATTTTGTCTTTTACAAATGTCAAAGACAACCACTGCAAGAAACTTAGATTTTTTGTTAATCATTTGTCAGCTGGCTTGACAGACCGAACGACTGACTGAATTTACCGAGCTAACTCGCTGACAGAACTGGCTGAGCTATGACTGAACTTCAACATTTCTAATAAATCTATTCTTCACCACAATAGCAAGTTAAATAGCAAAATCAAGTACGGTACTTTAATAAGAGTTTATCTTTCAAGTAACAATGAGTTCCTCGTGACTCGAAAAAAATATTAGCCTATGTTCTGCAGTATTACTTATATAGTGAAGAATTCATAGAGTTGTGTTTCTGCAGTAGAAAGCCCCTAACATGCCATCCATCACTCGCGCCAGGATCCTTGTAGCTGTAGAAGGTTGTAGAAGCTAAGAGATGGGATAACAAAGCATCAGGCATTTCGGTTTGATTCAGAGGGTGGTGAAAGATATTCCAAACATTCCAAACTATACAAGGAAACAGCGAAAGAACAATAACGGTGTAGAAATGGAGGAGAGGAAGTCATTTAGCAAGGGGTAGACAGATTAAAATATATACTCGAGGACCAGCTATACATCACAGACGAGAATATAAAAGCAGGTGTTCTAAACAAGGCATTCGTATACATGTAGTGCTAATTTGACGTGCTCTACAACTTCCTACTAGGCTGTACTCCCTATACATCTACATATTTTCTCGATATACGTTAGAAAAAGTACCGCGCTGCAAAGATATACGTACAGTGGACTCTCCTAAGTTTGACAGAACAGAATTGAAAGTTCAGTCCAATAAGGATAGTGGGTGTGGCAGGTGAAATTATTACAAATTCTTATTGGTTATCCATCATCGAATACAGTACTGTACTTGCATTTCCTGCCCGCCCCGAGACTTGTGTATGCGCTTCTAGTACCACATTGGGTTTCGACAGTTTCGTCTCACAAACGGCAAAATTCTCAAACAGAAAAAGAAGAGTTCATTAATTTAAAATCAGTGATCAATATGTATGTCCTAATCAATAAAATATTCTGTTTTCCTTTAACTAAAGTATCACTACAAGACAAGAACCAATTCCCATTCAAATGGCAAAACCATTTCTTAGTGCCCGTATTGGGGCGTGTCAAATTCTCCTACGTAAGCAGTCGAACTATAGGATGTCGAACTTGATTTCCGTCGAACTTAAGAGCTTCCACTGTACTCGCATTTCGGGACTTTACGAAAACATGTGTTTCCAGCATTCCTGATCCCAAAAATATATTTTTTTGGGGGGATCTCCTTTGACTGTCCGTCCATCTGTGTACAATCATTTCTCCTAACTGCTGGACGGAGCTTGTTCAGTATCAGGCTGTATGAGTCAATTTAGGCGAGAAGTATGCATATTAATTTACAGTTATACTCAAATAACAACATGAGTTTATATGAAGCCTTCATTCTGCAACTGTATAAAACACTGATTTATTCAAAACTACTTTTAACATTTTTATGAGGAATATACAGATTATAAAAGGATACAAGCTCTCAAATTTATGTAGGTGGTACAGCACAATTCACTAAACATACAGTTTAATTATTAACTTTCTTCTACCACGACTTTTATTTTAATATAAAAAATACCATGTTCTTAAAAGTCGAAGATACTACTATATCTGAAAGCCACCGGCGTAGCTCAGTCGCCTAAGGCCCGTGCATGTCGATCCAAATTTGCGCTCGGGCGCGGGTTCGATTTCCGCGTCGGCCGAGTGCCTAATTGGGGTTCCTCCTACCCCAAGTTTTCCCCAACTGTAAGGCGAATATCTGATACGGCGAATCCTCGGGCTCATCTCGCCAAATATTATTTTGCTATCACCAATCCCAACGACGCTAAGTAACCCAGTAGTTATTACAGCGTCGTTAAATAACCAACAAAAAAATACTATACCAGAACATTCAGTTGAACATCTAAAATATTCATATTTCTGAAGTGAAAATTTCTCCCTCATCGGGCCTGAGTGTGTTTTCCTTTTCTTGTGTTATTGTTTTTATTGTATTGTGTTAAGTAGTGGTCTTACCCTACTTTTATTCGCTTGTTTGTAATAGCTGTATATAGCGGCTAGAACGTGATAGGCGATCCTTGAGATTAAGTCTCAACACATGGTTTTGGACCAAAAATTCTTGTTCTGGCATGAAAATGTATCTCCTACTGGAACTAAGTGCATTCTTTGTACTGTTATTGTTCTATGTGTCTTACATGGTGGGTCAGCACCATTCTCGTTCCGTTGTTTAGACAGACTAGCCACATTTAACGGATTCGCCAGAGTAGGAAATCTTTAAAGTCTGTCTGAAAACCCTAATGATAGAACCTGCCAATCGTTTCAAAACGTTGATGACATTAAATCCCGACACACGTACTTTTGGCAGATTAAGAATATTTTCACTTTATTTATTTTTTGAGGGTAGTCTTATCCCAACCCTTTTTTTGATTTTGGGTTGGGGTTGATTGAAAACAGAAAATTATTCCTCTGAGCACAATCACCGTCGAAACCAAAAACGTCACTTCCCTTCTGGGAGTATAGCATTTTCAAATAGAAAACCATTCATAATGCACTTAGGCTACTTACTTACTTACAAATGGCTTTTAAGGAACCCGAAGGTTCATTGCCGCCTTCACATAAGCCCGCCATCGGTCCCTATCCTGTGCAAAATTAATCCAGTCTCTATCATCATATCCCACCTCCCTCAAATCCATTTTAATATTATCCTCCCATCTACGTCTCGGCCTCCCCAAAGGTTTTTTTCCCTCCTGCCTCCCAACTAACACTCTAAGTTACATGCATTTCTGGATTCGCTCATACGTGCTACATGCCCTGTCCATTTCAAACGTCTGGATTTAACGTTCCTAATTATGTCTGGTGAAGAATATAATGCATGCAGTTCTGCGTTGTGTAACTTTCTCTATTCTCCTGTAACTTCATCCCTTTTAGCCCCAAATATTTTTCTAAGAACCTTATTCTCAAACAACCTTAATCTCTGTTCCTCTCTCAAAGTGAGAGTCCAAGTTTCACAACCATACAGAGCAACCGGTAATATAACTGTTTTATAAATTCTAACTTTCAGATTTTTTGACAGCAGATTAGATGACAAAAGCTTCTCAACCGAATATCACGCATTTCCCAAATTTATTCTGCGTTTAATTTCCTCCCGAGTGCCATTTATATTTGTTACTGTTGCTCCAAGATATTTGAATTGTTCGACCTCTTCGAAAGATAAATCTCTAATTTTTATATTTCCATTTCGTAGAATATTCTGGTCACGAGACATAATCATATACTTCGACTTTTCGGGGTTTACTTCCAAACCTATCACTTTACTTACTTCAAGTAAAATTTCCATGTTTTCAGAATACAGCAGATGAAAGATTAAATTCTTAAGGAAAGAAAGGAACGAATGATATAAGCACTGAAGTGTGTATATACTTAAACTGCATTCAGAAAGACATTGAAGCAGTACGCGACAATTTAATACTGAAATAAGCAGTTAAATATTTAATTAACTGGCAGACGAGGTATAAGAACACCCTAGAGAAGATAACTGGAAGCCGCCTACTTACTCTACGAAGTGAAGAAGGGAATATACATACTTTAAACTGAATTAGTACTACGGGTAAAAAGAAGCATAAATTAGCTGTCTGGAGAAAAATGTTTACCTAGCAAGAGACTTTATACCAATGTAAATACAGCCAAGCTAGCAGGACATATCAATTAAGTGCTGAAAGTAAGGGGAATTACAGTTATTAATGGCTATTATTAATCATTACTGCATACAATTCTAATAATAACACATGCGAGGCCTTGAAGACTTCTTGTTTGCTGTGCCATTTACAAGACAATGAGTTACATCACTCGTTTTTATAAACTGTCACTTATGAATTACGACATACATCGATTTCTATGAAACAATTATAGCTCACAACATTAAATTTCACTTGTACACAAATTAACGGAATATATGGTAACGTGATATTGCGCATGCTACGAGAATAAAGAGGCAACGACTACTGTTAATTACTTTTACGGATTTTTTAAACAAGATATGACATGATATGTAATAAAATAGTTATTTATGTAACTAGTACGTAAAATGTATCTTTAGGGGACGAGTATTCGTGTTTATGGACGAGGTCGCTGAATGTTTCATGTACTTGTTACATGCAACATTTATTGGTACTCAATCCTCAAAGTGTTTTCTATTTGAAAAACAAAAGTTTCAGGTATCACTCAGACAGAAATTTATACATCCTTAGCAACATTTAACACAATAACATTTAACAATTATGGAAACTCACAAGATGCCATACCATAACAGTTGGAAAAATCCTTCGAAGTTTACACAAGACTAAATGATGTAAAAAACAAGTAACCTGCATATCGTCGTTGTTCCTGCAATAACCCCCATGTGCTAAATATACCATTTTTCAGTAGGAGGAAAAAACACATTTATTCATCTTATGGCAGCCGTACATAGGGGATTGTGAATTTTTACACTTTCGAAAGAAAGAAATATAATTACATATAAGAGATTTTATTATTTACTGTATCACTATTAAAATTATTTAATAGAGCAAACATCTGAAAATCGATAAACATGTCACATAGGAGTTATTGCAGGAACAACGACGATATATATCTCTGCCAATACAAGCTATAAAATATGTACAATAAAAAGTATAAGTGTATTTGTAATATGATGTAAAATATCCTATTTAACAAGCACTTGAGAATCCTTTCTACTTGAGATAAATATCACCCTTATACTACAATACAGAGTGAATAAAATTTCTGGAACCATATAAATTACTCAATTATGTTTATTATTATTTTTAAGTTCATATTTGTATATCGGTATGTATTTTTTCTGTATGTGATTTGATCCTGGTTGAGTGGACGAGGAGGCCTGATGGCCTTAACTCTGCCACGGAAAATAAAACTATTATTATTATTATTATTATTATTATTATTAAATATCTTCCACATGCTTGTTTTTCGATTACTATAGATGTTACCAGTATTTGTAAGACCAAATGCTCTACCAGTGACACATTCGATTCTAGCCCTCAGCTATATCAAAAGCCACCATTTTGGAGCCAATTTTGAAATTTTAAATGGAAAGGGGGTTATGTATGTACTCAAAATCATGTGAAATTTCCTGAAAAAGAACAATGATGCAATCTGTTTTGAGATATCTCTAATCGGTATTAATGTGCTATACTGGTTACGAGTAAACGGTCATAGGAAGTGTTCATACTCATAAGTGCAAACCTTAAGAAAGCACTTAAGTTTTATTTTTACTATCCATTATGTCCCACCAGATTTGTGTTATTCTCATACGATATCAACAGAATGGATGCATTTCAACAATGCTGCTACTACTGGAGATAGTGATGGTGATGGTAGTGGTGGTAATGCGTAACCAGCATATTGCGTCATAAGATGTTGAAAAGGCTGCTATTGTTTAGGAATATTACCATAATGGAATGACTCCAGGCTGCAGCTATATAAAATACAAATCACTCTGTAAGACCGGGTAATGAGGGAATTAATTTCTATTCTTTACAGCCACGTGTGTGTTGCAGGATTAAATAACGGGATATCCTCATTTCGACGAGGAATGACTAGCATTACTTCTTAATTGCAGCTATAAACAACTGCAGTAGACTACAACCATACGTTAAACTCGCAAGCATTCACAGTGAATCATCCAGAATGTTAAATAACAGCGATACGCATCGCTCAAGTCCTCTGTGAGGTTTGCATTTTTAGCATTTGAATTTCCCATTCTGCTACAGCGTAATCCCTTCCAGATATTTCAGTTCTAGTCCGCGAGCCTACAGTAGGCCTATTCTTCAATGAACAAGTGATCGGTCCCTAAAAAACAAGATCACAAAATATGACATCCCGGGATTCTCTCACTTTCTTAAAATTACGAATTTCATTCTACCTACACTCACTACTTCACCTTCCAATATTACATCAAAATAAGTGTTTTAACATATTATTTAGCGACGCTGTTATCAACTACTTCGTTATCGGTAGGGCTCTGAAGTTGAAATATCTTTTTTCTGAGACATCACAGACAAAGCAGGACGCTATACAAACTCCTTTCATTCCAACACAAACTGGATTAAGGATTAGCCACGAAATCCCGTGGAGGGCAATGGCCTCCTGCCTATGCAGGGTGGCTTGTCAAGCAGTTCCCGGTTAGTCACTGCGGGAATGATGGTCACTTTTGTAATGTAATAGTTAGGGATGCTGTCTGGGTTAACACTGAAGGGGCCACAGTTCACTAGCCACTGTTTGGGTTGCAAGTCACTTTGTGATTAGTTACCATTGTTGTCGGTCTTTCGCTGTTCTTGACCATAGATGGCCGAATCTTGATCTAACTTCGTCTGCCCACCTAGTCTTCTGTCCTCCAGGTTGCGTTTGCCAATCCTTGGGTCCCATGTCATAAGGATGTACAGTATGTCCACCGGTTCTCGTTGAGTCGCATCACGTGTCCTGCCCATTTCTTCTTCAGCTTGTCGGCCGTTTCTGCTGTGTTTGGCTGCTTATGTCTTCGTTACGTAGTCTATGTCTGAGTGTGATGTTCAGCATCTTCCTCTCCATTTTTCGTTGGTACTTTCTCAGCATATATATATATATATATATATATATATATATATATATATATATATATATCTGTTACAGACCATGTCTGTGCTCCGTATAGGAGAACTGGAAGGATGCAGCTGTTCATGACTCCGCTTCCTAATTTTAAATTGTATGTCTTGTCTGTCAGAATGAAACTGAGGCTCCAAAATCTCTCCATGCGTTTCCGATTCTCCTTAATCTAACATAGCCTACTTTTATTTTGCATTTTTCCGTCTTTTATTGTCTATTGGTCATTTTTTTAGTAAATGTTCTACTTTTTGTTGCATTTTTGCTCTTTTCTGCTCATGAACGGACTTTTTTTTACGATATAGTCGTAGTCTATATTGAAAAACCTACTGCAGATTTCTTACGCAATTCGATTGCGTCTTATAAGAATTTTTATGGTTGCATCAGTCTTGACTTCTGATCACGTGTGTTACGCGATTCACCCCATTCAACGCAACAGAATAAATACTGAAGCCGCAGTGCCTGCAGTCAGCATATTGTATCACACAAGTGAAGACGTAAAAATGTCCAAAGTAATACAAAGCAGGCAAAGTTTTTACGACAGTTAGTGACTCAAGTTTGGTAACAATGCATATTCCACAGACGGAAGTAGGCTATCAACTAAGTCGCGTGAAATGCAATACAGTACCTAGTGGGTACGAGTTCGTGTATCAAATATTTAACAAGATTAACGTCGCTTTGAAAACATATTTTCTACTTTTAACTTTTTGGTTCCCTTAAACTGGAGAATGCTGGGTTTGCAGTGAAAAACTTGCCTATAGACAGAACACTATGAATGAATCTGTGACCTTGAGGGCGCGCAATAGCGTCGTAAGTAATACGTAACACTGAAAAGTCCGAAGATCGCGGGTTCGATTCCCGATAGGATCATGTATTTTCTCCATTGATTTAATACTTTTGGCTACACTATGGCCCTGGTTACTCAGCCTCTGATAGAAATGAGTACCCAGTGCATTTCCTTGAGAGTAAAGGCTGACGTACGACGTACGACTGACATCCCTACAGCAATAATTGATGCTGATTGTCTATAAAGCCGGATGCCTTAACCTCCTGCCACCCTCTGGGCCGATTTTCCTGAATTGGGATTGACTTTAAAAAGCAGTGGCCTTGCGTCTCTGATGTCTTATGTTAAGGCCATGCATCGTGCTAATCCAACTTGAAAGAAATTCCTTAGTGTGTCCGTTTTGATCAAGTAAAACAGAAATCCAAAATATGGGATTGAAGTAAATCCCTGAAGGGTAAGAAATACTCTCGGGAGATAGATTTCTCTAGAATTATCTAATCACAGTTTATTTTCTAGCCCAGTAGCAATCTCGCAAATAGTCACCATGAGAAAAATTTTGTCGCTGAATTGGATCAGATCCGTGACCTTTGCGTTAGTTGGCACCAACTGAGCTAACACAGGAGTAAAGCATCCGAATGCCGGGCGTTATCAAAGTCCTGTAGTTCTCCATTCAGAAGATATTACGCAATGGAGCCCGGCGCTGCGTTCTCTCAGATAATAATGTTTGAAAAATCAAGTCCCCCATTTTCTGTGAGACGTGCCAAGAATTGACAGAGCCGCTAAAGAAAGGAAGCGCGACGGGATCAGACGGAGAACAAGTTGAATAAACCGTGACGTGGATCGCAGGACCTGCCAACAGATGGGGAATCCTACGATACAAGTAGACAGGGAACACCAACACTTCGTTCATTGTAAAAACGACGAGTCTTTATTTAATATGTCTTTTCAACCATAAGACGGTGAGATGTTGATAGGAAGTAATACTGTAGAAACAAAATAAGAACTGTATGTGAAATCGTAGTATTTGAACAAAATTTGCTCCATAATAGATCTGCTCATACACAGCAAACTAAACACAGACTGTCAATCTTTTGCTTTGCCGTAAAAAGAATTTTTCGTACCAGAATTTATGCAATTAAAAACACATCAACAACATCAAACACAAATTTGATATAAGTAAAAAAAACTGCTGGGTGGTGTAGAAAAGTAAATACGTAATTTATAACAAAATAAAACACTCATTTGATGGACAGATCAATAAAGTAGAAGCAGGAGTAACTCAATGTTTTTCACAATATATAGCAGTAGGGTACAATAAAACCAACATTGATACAGAAACAAAACCCAACTCATACATAGACCAAAATCATTTAACCCTTTAACAAGAATATAACTTCAAATAAAATAACTGAAAAAGGAGACACTAGGAGGTTTACAAATGAATATATCGTCGTTGTTCCTGCAATAACTCCTATGTGTAAAATATACAATCTTTTAGTAGGAGGAAAAAACACATTTATTCATCCTATGGCAGCAGTACATAGGAGACTGCGAATTCTTACATTTTCGAAAGAAAGAAATATAATTACATATAGGAGATTTTATTATTTGCTGTATCACTATTTAAGTTATTTCATAGGGCAAAAATCTGAAAATCGATAAATATGTGACATAGGAGTTATTGCAGGAACAACGATGATACACATTCAGCGGGTGTTAGCTTATTAGCAAAAGGGAACTAAAGTTCAAGTTCAAAACAAAATGTTGAGCCCACGAACAGACTCAAGAATAGTTAAAACAAATGTAGAAGCAAAAAGTATCTCACAAACATACTGAATAGTCGCTCAGACACGACTGGCTATTTACCACCATAACGAGGACCATAGCCGCCATCTATGTCAATTATTGCCCGTACATAAGAAACTAATGCTATAGCGTATGATGTTCGAAGCTAGAAATTGGATAGACTACATGATCTAATTTGGCTGTGATTCACATAAATCTCACAGGACTTACCAACGTATCAGAGTTTGTTTAATATATATCAATAATTGAAGTGGAATGCAATTGTTTTAATAAAAATTAAACAATCAACAAAGCCTTCTTGACTAGTAATCGTCCATAGAGTTCAATGAAGATTGTATAGTTGGCACAACTGGTAACAAGAGAACAGCTCATCATAACACACTACTGTCATCTAGCGGAATATTTGTAATAATGAGATGGTACAATCACCGGTCGACTTGATGCTCGCTTCGCTTCTCCTTTACCGGCCTTGACAATTCATATTGATCCCTGTGTTAAAGCAGTAATCGAGAAAGTATCAAATTCCCGCCAGATGCCCTCTCTTGCAATGCCCAATTTGTAACGAAGACGACCAAAAACGACTTGCTAATATCATTACTATAAAATTTCTTAGGCTACTTCTAGATAACTTGCAGCAGCTTTAACTGAAAAGCTTGTTCCTTCGAAGAATGTGGCTTATAATCCACTGAGTCGCAAATCTTGAAACTATGATTCTTGGATCTGCAATATCATGTGGAATGTATCAGTGCAGTGAGTGAAATTATAAAACTTAGTATAAGTTATGGTAAATAATTACCCAAGTGATTACTCCGAAACATCGCAGTTTAGCCTAAGGTTGCTACCCAGCGAATGAACTACAAAATTACGTCTATGCTATTATGTTACTTAAACTGAACAAGTTACTATGTTTTATCTTCCTTGCTTTTGAACTCACGGTTATACCACAATGAACAGAACTAAACATAATAATGCTTATTATTTTCTTATTTATTTTTATAAGTGTTATTATTACTCTTTAATCATTTATTTTAATTCATATTAAACATTTCTTCTGTAGACACCAATCCTTGGCAGACAGCGCCTAGTGGTCGAATTGAGAATAAGATTACTATTGTCAAGGCCGTGTACAAAGAAACGAAGGGAGCATCAAGTCGGCCGTGGTACAACAATATATTTCCAAGACAGTTTAGCAGCGTGCATATTTTAGTAAATCAATTAATATTTTATATTAGAATACTTTATTGCTTTTAATCTTTATATACTTCATTCTAATCGCGTAATACAATAGTCAATTAAATCCCAATCGAGTTTTGATTTTCTCTAGATAAATCAAAAGCTCTAGTGAGATTACCATAGATAAATAAACATAATTATTAATTTTTCAAATTTAAACGAATCCGACGCTTAATGGATGATTCTTCCCGGATATCCGGTGGTATATTCCGGGTATTGGTCAATAGACACTTTGTGGTTACGATCTGTAGCACTGTAAGGAAGATCATGCCAGTGGGGTCCACTAAATGTTATCTTGCTGGTGTTTGGAGCTTTCTGTGTTACTTGGTGACTATTATGTACTTGTCTGAGTCGTCTACTAAATCTCTGGGGCTGAAAATTCACCCGTACGTTCCACACTTGTCTTATCTCCACATCTTGAGAATTAACTTATATGCATAAGAAACATTCCCTGCACAGTCAACATGCATATAAAGGGACATAGAACATAAGAAAACAAAATATCACACTGATAACGAACAAAAATCCATGCTGAGATCGAACACTGGTCCTGTCTTGTGAAAAGCCAACCGACTTAAGGCTCCACCGCTTAACACATATGTGTACCACAACAGACAAAGAGTATTGTGGATTCTCAAGTGTATAAATGACAAGACAAGATCATAAGAAAAATTTTCTACGAATAACTGAATACATATTGAAAGTGTCAATACCTGACGTGCAGAAGAATCATGGCCTGCCTTGTTTGTCATACAAACTACTGCATATCCTATACGGATTCCTTAATATCTGCAGTGTGGGATTCATCGCAGGCTATCACATAGAGATATAAGAGAAGGATGAAAGAGGGAGAGGAAACGTAAAGCTCTGAAGGTTGTCAATAACCTCTCCCACTTTCTTTGATCGATTATACCTTCCTATAGAGACTTTTTCTCTACCTTTCTCGGCCCTCTCCTTCTCCTTACTACAGGACTTCTTACGCCATATTTCAAGCCACCAAACCAATCAATAACCTATCTCACGAGTACATATCCACGTACCACGTACAGAGAGAACTATTTACAGCGGAGTAGATAGTACGACGCGCAGACGTTTGTACGCAGTATATATGCGGATAAAATGAACACAACAATAATTTGGAAGTATCATTAGCAAGAAGTTTCCTTTACATTCTATCCACTGCTGTAATAGTGGCGCAGATCATTGATTTTACAGGTTAGAGGCAGAACTCAACTCCATATAAACGACAATATAATTTCTACTAAATGAAATCAATTTCGAGACAAGTATTCCTGCTGTAAATATGTTTCTTCTGCCATCTTTCCACCATTTCACTCTAATTTACAATCATCCTTCTAATAGGCAGAGAAAGTACCGGAAAAATATTGCAACGTAAAGGTATAAATGTATAATGAAACAAATTCAAAGGGATTCTTACAATAAACTTTGTACGGAACATGTAACTAGAAAATATCAAGAGATGACCCTTACGCGTGAGTATTCATGTTAAAACCTGCTTAGTAATGATAAAAATATCCTCGTTACAATTTGTGCACTTACTAGGTCTACCTATATTTTACTTTCGACATTTCACCCATATCAATAATTCTATTTTTATTGTGATACCGTTATCGAACGCTTGATTCCTTAATTTCTTACGGCCAAAACTAAAATAAAAAACATAAAAATCTAACAGATTGCAAATAATGGAATTCCGTTGGAATCTTGCTATTCCTTAAACAATGAGCGTTTTGCATTTTACGAATCATAAAGTAATCACAACCTTCATCCTTCTTAATGTTACAGAAAATACGACTAGCTGGGAACTATTGCGTTAGTTCAATTTTGTTGGACTTCAGGAAACCCCAGGAGATGACAATCGTTCCTAACGCTGAAATTGGAAAAGAAAAGTGAAATAAAAGGAAGCCATATTTGATATGTTTTAAGAATTGTATAATTTTTATTATAAATAACTGTTTCAAGTATATAATTAGATTTCGCAACTGAAGCCATATGTTCTGTCATTAATAACAGCTTTTACGGTAAATTCAATAAGTAATTTTCAGATCTTATTTTATTTCACGAATAAAGCATCTAATCAGCTCGTAGATTGAGGAAAGTAACAATTATTATATTATGCTGAATTTCTGGCTTTTGTGTGCTCGACGTTCAGAAATGCACAGCAAATTCTGCATGCACTGAACGCATATTCTCCATTTTTAAGCTTTGTACGGAGAAAGATGCATACTACAAAAGAACATAAAAATTCAATACTTTCATTGGTAATCTTTAATTGCTTAATTGGTAATGTAAATCTAGATGTATGGTCTTCACTTTTAAATTTATTATAAGGTGTATTGTCACGTTTTCTGTGTTACATCCATTAAAACACTAGTACTTAACGGTTTGTTTTATTTAGTCGGTTATTTAATGATGCTGTATGAACTATAGGTTTGTCATCTAGTCTGCTGTCAAAAAATCTTAAAGTTAGAATTTATGAAACAGTTCTATTACCGGTTGTTCTGTCTGGTTGTGAAACTTGTACTCTCACTTTGAGAGAGGAACAGAGATTAAGGGTATTTAAGAATAAGGTACTTAGGAAAGTATTTGGGCCTAAGAGGGATGAAGTTACAGAAGAATGAAGAAAGTTACACAACGCAAACCTGCACGTATTGTATTCTTTACCTGACATAATTATAGTCGCGACGCTGTTATTCCAGGCGTGACTCCTTGTCTTTGCTTACACCTTAGGAAGTGAAGGCTCTATGAAGTCTAGGTAGGTAATATCGTTCGCCATTTTTGTTCTTTCGTTGCTGAGCTACCAGACGAAGGATCTATTTGGCACATCATTAAACAATATCATGTAGCTCCTATGATAATAAATCAAACGCACTGTAATTCAGCAAATAATTGAGTGGCAAATAACGTCCTCTTGTGCTTTCTGCGAACGCCAACGAAAGAGCCAAAATGGCGGGCGATTATAGTAAGTATTTATCGAGCCTTAGGAAATGCATAACGTCATCAGGAGCGAATCACAGCACGCACACGTTTAAATGTAGCCGACCTACAACGTGATTGGCTGCCAGAAATAAGACCGACGGGACTATAGGAACATTAAATTCAGACTCTGAGATCGGCAGGGCATGTAGCACGTATGGGCGAATCCAGAACTGCATATAGAGTGTTAGTTGAGACGCAGGAGGGAAAAAGACCTTTGGGGAGGCCGAGACGTAGATGGGAGGATAATATTAAAATGGATTTGAGGGATATGGGATATTATGATAGAGACTGGCTTAATCTTGCACAGGATAGGGATCATTGGCGGGCTTATGTGAGGGCGGCAATGAACCTGCGAGTTCCTTAAAAGCTACTTGTAAGTATGAACTATAGGTTATTTAGCGTCAATGGAATTGGTTGTAACGAGATGGTATTTGTTGAAATGAGGTCGATGATTCGCCATGTGATTACCTGACGCCTGCCTCACAGCTGGGGAAAAGCTAGGATAAAAGCCCAATCAGGTAATCAGTCCAAGCGGGAGTCCAACTCACGCCCGAGAGTAGCTTCGGATCAGCAGGCAAGCGTGCCTATCGTCTGAGCTACGTCATTAACGTAATGGTTTGTTGCGTCAAATAAAAAAGAAGTGTATCATTAATCTTTCTCTTCTTGGAGATATTAAATTAAGTGTAACTTACGCCATATGACCGTTTCCAGAAAAAGCTCGGCCACCGACGTAATCTGGGGTAACAAGTGGGACTTTAGGTTGCACTCGGGCGTGGGTTAGGCGCAGGCCGATTATCTGGTTGATCTATTTCTAAGGCTTCCAACTATAACGCCAATTTCAAGTAATCTCACGAAGAATCCTCGGTATCATCTCGCCAAACACCATTTTGCTAACACCAACCTCACCGATATTAGATAACCTCGTATTTGATACAACGTTTTAAATAAGCAGTTAAAAATCCCTAAACGTAAGTTTTATCAGTCTGACACTAATTTTGGTTCAAACGGTCAAATCCGGTTAAAATCATGGTTAAAACTATTCTTTGTCCAAAATGTATTAATTCTTGTTTCGTTACACTTTAATAGCTATTCCTGAAAATTTCTCTTTGTTACTTTTAGTATTATACCAAGTAAAGAAAGAGTATTGTCACAGTCTAGTATATCGTCGTTGTTCCTGCAATAACTCCTATGTGACATATTTATCGATTTTCAGACTTTTGCTCTGTTAAATAACTTTAATAGTGATACAGCAAATAATAAAATCTCCTATATATAATTATATTTTTTCCTTTCGAAAATGTAAGAATTCACAATCCCATATGTACGGCTGCCATAGGATAAATAAATGTGTTGTCACGAAGCTTGAGTTTATGAAGGTACTAGGAACAATAGACTGTGCAGGTACTATTTCGCATTATCTGTGATGAGGCGAAAGTAGCGATCCTAGTGGTTAGTAATTACCTATGTATGCATATTTACTACGTATTGAGCTTCGTGACTGTATATACTAGACTGTGGTATTGTGATGAGAGTGTGCCGTTTTCCTGTTCCATTCTCTGCGTCTCTTGAAATATTGAAGAATTTCGTTTGTAATCAATATGTACGAGTCAGTCTAATCGGAAATGATGCATATAAGATATAACAATTTTTACCAAAAGCCAATGGGTCTTTATTTCAAAATAACACACAATGGCGGCTTATCCCTAATCAAATTAGATGATTCCTTTGTGATTTTTTTTTATATTACGTAGCTGAAACAACAAACGAAACATTATAGTTCTTATTTAATATAGAATAATTTTTCCGAGAAATTATTTATTATGAACAAAATTATTTCTATTTCAAGTTGTAATATAAATTTATAATTTTATCGCTTCCAGGAAAGAAGAATCATCGCAAAAGATTACGCTGTTAGACATTTTACTTTTTAAAAATTATTTTCTAGGTTAGTAGTTTTAAAAGTCTCGCGCCGTAGTTGCATGGTCTAAGGCGTCATGCCTTGGATTAATGATACGGTATGAGCAGTGGATCGAAATGGGAAGAAATTTGCTAATGGAATTTTGGTCACTGTATGGGACTGATGCTCGCCCTGTAACGTGATCAATTTTAGGAGTTACAGTGCATAGAAAAATCCGGTTTAGTAAGCCAGCTGGAGGATCACTGTGCTAACCACACGTTACCTTCATATGGATTATCGTTTCCCTCAGCTGAGGCCAGCAGTCATCCTTGGCTCTCCAAAACCTGTCGAGCTATGAATTTCTTTAACTAGTTCAATAATCTCTAGTTATGAGAGGGCAAAAAAGCAAACATTTCTACTACTTTCTTTAAACTGACCGATTTCACAGTATTTCTGGTTACTATGCAAGAAAGACTTATTGTATATAGTCAGAATCTCACTAGTCATTTTTACTGGTTAATTTTACGACGCTTTAACTACTAAAATAGTTATCCAGCATCCGGGTGAAATGGTGATAACCTAATGCCAGCGAAATTATTCCAGGATCCAGCGTCGAGAGTTTCCCAGCATTTACTCTTAATCAGTTGAGAGAAAACCCAGAAAAATCTCAACCAGGTAACTTGTCCCAATCAGGATTTAAACTCTTGCTCGCTTGTTTCAGAGTCAGACATTATAACCGTTACTCCACAGCGATATACTCTCATTAATCATTGTAAACAACGAATATATTTTATCATACCAGTTTTTTTTTAATTATTATAATTTACGAATGTGGATTGGTGACAAAATTAACAATATTTATCTACTTGGTAGTACAATTTGTCAACAAATTTGGATATCTACTTTATAGTGATTATAAAAAGATGTGCACAATCGAGAAAAAGTTTCACTTTCTATTTCATGATTTAATTTATTTACACCTGTCCCACTCAGAGGGATCGAGAAATAAATGCTCACCACTTAAAATCAGATAAAGATATCGTTGTGATTTACATCTGACAACATGCAGAAACTGCCCAAGTTTACGCAACAAAGTCTGAAAATAGCTGCATCCGTAACTTTCGTTTGTTTGTTGCTAAAACAAGCCTGGCGCCATTTTGTAGGAGAACACGCCAAGGTCAACATGTGTACAATGCCATGTTCGTCGTACATGGATAAGTGGATCTGAAGACGAGGGCCCATTGCCTGGCCAATCAGGTCACCCGATCTGATCCCCTTGGATTTTTTTTCTGAGGCTTTGTGAAGGATGATGTGTACCAAAGAAGCAAAGCTAACACTTTGGAGGAACTGAGACAACGCATCACAAATTCAGCTGCGCTAGTGACTCCACAAATGCCACAGAACAATTGGCGGGAGGTTGAGTACCGTTTAGATGTCTGCAAGAAAACTCAAGGCGCACACATCGAGTTGCATTCAGCATTCTCCGAAACTCGGAGAGTTTTTACATCAAGTTATGTAAAAAGTTACGTTAATAAAACATTATTTACACTTGAAATTATCACTTATTTCTGGATTCCTGAAAGCGGGACAAGGTGTATTTATATTTTAAATGACACTTCAAGAAAAACTATAAACAGAAATACAGATCGCAAAACGACAGAAGAACTGAATTTTATTGTTGCCAAACACATAATGGGGAAGTATACGTGCTATTTTCATGTCAGCATTTTTAAAACCCTTCTTCTATATATTTCAATTTATTCTGTATAGTTTTCTGGAACTAAAAGAGAGACGATCCGATATGTATACAGAAAACGAAGTTCTCCGTATCGGGAGTATCGAAATGGTGCACTTAAAGCATAGATCTAAGACGTTATTTGACATATTTTTGCAGAACCACAACACTTTGAAGAAGATGGGGGCGGGGGAGTGGGGAGGCGGCAGGGTGGCAGCTCTGGCTCAATGTCCAAACTTTTGCGTGCGGCTGTCTTAATATTGCGTGCCAGAGCCGAGTGAGGATCGATGATGCTCCCAGTAGCTCCGCTGCAGCGGCGGTCGCCCGCTCGCTCACTTGCTACTTCAAGTTTTCTGACAGCGGCCCAACCTAAAACCAGTCTGCACCAGGGGAGGGAAAAACAAAAGACGGGAGATGGATGGGTGGCGCCCACCGCCACCAGCCACAGCGACCATCATTTAACCTTGCGCCGAGCCGAGCCGCGCCGCTCCGCTCCGCTCCTCTGAATTTCATTTCAATTTCAAAAACGACATGAAAAGAATAAGGGGAGAAATATGATATAGCAACTGTCCAACTCCGCGGAAACCTTTCTGACCTCACGTCGGCTCTAACAAATTGATCTAAGTTTATCGTGATTTTCAAACGAGTTTTGTTTCGCTCCTCCCGACGCCTTCTCTCTTGATAAAGACTTAAGAACAAGTGCGAAAGAGATGATTATTTAGAAGAGGTGCCCGTAAGCCACTTGCAGGACAAAGCACACACGTAAGGGAATTAAAAGAAAATTGAGAGAGAGAAAAGTAACAAGCGAAGGAGGAAGTTTGAAGGAAATTGAACGTTGCAATAAAAATAAAATAAGAAAATAATATGGCAAATAACTGAAAGAATGTATGAATAAACAAATTTACAAGTTAAAAATAACAAATAGAGAATAAAGAAAAGAAGAGAAAGCTATTAGTAAAACAACAAATAAAGATAATGAACGAAAACAAATGAATATATGGAATAAATAAAAAAAATCACAAAAACAAATATTAAAGACAAAATAAAGACAAATGGAGGAATAGATGAATGTACTATAAATGAGAGAAAGAAGAAAGGAGGGAAAAAAATAAAAATGAGTGAAAACAAGAAAGCGGAAGAAAAATGAAAGAGTAACTAGTGGGGAAAAACAAGAAAGAACTAAGAGATGAGAGAAATAAACATGAAGAAAGAGAAGAAGATTTATGGATTAAATAAAATTAGAAGACAAAGGGATAAATAACGGAATGAATGGACGCAAGAATAAATCAATCACAAAATATGACTGGACGAGTGAATGGATGACTAAATTAACAAACGAAAGAATGATAAAGCGAAAAAAAGGAAAAATAAAATATTGTCAGAAAGAAACAGGAAACAAAGAAATTAAAAAAGAACAAATAAATAAAAATTAAATAAAAAGAATAGAAAAAAACGGAATAAATAAAGTTAGAATGAAATATTAAAATATAGGAAGAGTGGGTAGATGAATTGATGAACGGAAGGATGGATGGATAAAATAAAATATGTCTATAATATACGCGTACTGCTAAATCAACAGGCTATTACATGATAGGATAAATGCATGGAGAAATTAAGTAAATAAAACTTGAAGGAAAAAGAGGAAATAAAATGGAAGGAAAATATTCAGAAGGCAATAGAAATGAAAGAACAAATGGAAAAGAACAAGCTTGGACGGAAAAAAATAATAATAGTTATTTATGTAACAAGTGGATAATGTTATGTTCATGGCATGAGTGAATGTGTCAATAAGATTATCCACGAGTTGTATACAACACTTTATGGCATCTTAGCATTATAAATTGTAGCAAATAAATTATGAAATAATTAATCATCCATAGCTGATATAAGTGTTAATATGTTTTTATTGATCGTATCGAATAGTTGCGCCTGGCATAGGCATTCAATAAAGAGAAATGGATGACCTTGCAGGTATTACAAACTCTATAGTTTTGTCTTGGGTATCAAATGTTAGTTTATTTTGTTAATATAGTTTGAACCATAGAACTGTTTTATGTGATATTACAAAAGTGATACAAAATTGTTAAGATTGGAAATAAATGATACGGTACCTTCTGTCCTGCATTTAATTTCTTGTTACGTGGCGCGTAGAAGCGGTAAGCAAGATAGCCAGACGAGTTGCATGCATCCCCACCCAAGCGTTCCGGTGTTACGTCATAGTGAATATGTCAGTGCTATTATTGGTACGATATTGGATGTGGTAACAACCTGTTTATATTGCTAGGATGGCATAAAGAACACTTATAGGGAATGAACGAATTAATTAATTAGGTTTTACTTTACCTAAAAAAATGTGGGCTTAAATATATGAATTAGAGGGTTACAGTAGTCCGTCAAAAACTTTTGTGCGAGATCGTGCATATTTGCTTGGTTTCCGCACAAAACCAATCCGCGGAAAGTCTAAAATTTCACATTCAGTATTCCCAACCTAACACACATAACAATTTCCCCCTTCTTACCGCTTAAGTGACATATTGATTTTACTGCTTCAGGCTTTTAACATATTATTTTTAGAGACGTTCAATATAGTAATAATTATAAATTGGAAACTTACCACTGCAATTTCACCTAACTTGCACTGTTAATTATTGTTTTTAAATATTTGCAAAAATTAAGTAAACTCTACAACTCCACTAAAGTTACTGCATTCGTGATGCAAGTAACATTAAGGAAGCCGTGAAAAAATCAATCGCATTTATAGACTGGGGGAAAAAAAAGACAGACGTATATCACGGCCTGCTGGAGTCAGTAAACATAGAAAACATTTTAAAGCAACAATGTTGAAGATAGATATTTTTGTTTTGCAAATTTGCCGTCATTGAACAGAAACCAAGATGGAGATTTCATTGCAACTAATTAGAAATTCCTCTTTCAGGTATGTAATAAACGATCTTCGCACAAAATAATGTACGATACACGAACGGTATGTTTTCTTTCAATTCTCGGAAATTAAAAAAGCTCAACTACGTTTCGCTTTTTCAAACTTTTCCTCGAACATGAAAACTTCAACATACCGCTCTTGTAACGCATATTACTATTAAAGTCTACTGAGCAACACAACATTTGATGAATACACTCCTAAGACCACTAATGTAATTCTTCACAAAGACAACCAGAACACATGTCACGTAAAGCATTTTGAACCAATAAACAACCCGTCGGTGTAGATATCTTATCAGATATCTGAGAGAAATATAATCATTCAAATGGTCACCTTGATAGTCTGTGATTTCATTTGAAATACGAGTATTGTTCTGAGATTGAATGAGAAGACAGTAGAAAAACCCATTACTGACTATTCTGTATTGCCTACGAACTCTGACAACAGATAATCATTAAAATGCACCAAGAAAATTAATTCCTCTGCCTTTAACTTCTTTGAAGGGTCCATATCCAGCTAGGTAATGTATTGGGATGTCAGAAAACCATTCCTCATGATGCACACGGAAGCCTAGAGGAAATGTTTTATTTATCATTGCTCTCGGTGAAAATAAAACAAAACTTCGTATATTTTAAAACAAAAAGAAACAAGAGAAGACTAATAGCAGTTGTTTAGACCTCTATTTGACCTCAACTGTTTTTCAATGTCGATTAAAGGATCATGTTTTGCATAATGTAAAAGTTTCTATAGTAACAGTTTACTACACGGTCGGACCGCTTTGAGAACATACATGGCAAATATCATTACTTCAAATTTACCAGTCATTCATTTCGTCAAGGTTGGCAGGAGTTATTCTCTACATTAAACCAAAAATATTACATACAATATTACCACAGTCTAGTATATACAGTCACGAAGGTCAATACGTAGGAAATATGCATCCACAGATAGTTGCTAACCACTAGGATCGCTACTATCGCCTCATCACAGACAATGAGAAATAGTACCGCCACAGTCTATTATTCCTAGTATCCTCAACAACTCAAGCTTCGTGACTGTATTATACTAGATTGTGATATTACTTAATACGGCACAACGTTATTGCACTGGATCCCACGCGTTCCTCAGCTGTATCCCCTGGGTTCAATTATATACACAACTACTGAACGTAAACTATACTACGCTACAATCTTTCTACTAAGTCCACACTACGTTAAATTTCAGTAGACTAATGTGATACCTTGTGCTGCACAAAATGTTCTATAATATAATCTTCATTGTGATATTTAGATGACATAGTATACTGTAATGTAATACAATTTATTGTTATGTAATATAACAAGACCCCTTATTCGTAGGTCCATTGAACAGAATTCATGAGTGCACTTAAGGATGGGAATTTTACACACGCGATAGCGGAAGTGTTCGAGAAAATATATTCAACACAGTCTTCTTCCATACACAAAAAACATACTATATGCCTACAGGGTGATTCGTCCTTTACGGAGCTTATTTCTGAAGATATTTTGAGCAAAAATTATCACATAAACATAGTTCCTATTCTCAATATTTTCAGAGTTACACTAATTTAAAGTTGTTTGTAAAATACGTTTTTTCTTTAGTTTGAAGGTAAAAGAATAATACAAATAGAGAATGAACCATTCAGAAGTAGGCTATCATTTCTTTAATTGGCAAGTATTATGAAGCTAAAAATTAGCTGTGAACTCCTAAGTTGCTTCGTACAAACATCTTTTTCTATTCTTAACTAGAAAATTGCATTATCCTTATGCTCTTATCACAACAATTACACCACACCACTTCCACCGACTTAATTATTTGCAGTTCAATTTTTCATCCTAATTTACAGTCTTGGAGAGTTTACAACACATTTTAAAAGATGTCGCCGTCCGCTTGAGTACACTTGGCCGCACGCTTGTGAACGGCACTCGTCGCTCTACGTAACTGTATTGATTTCCGTAGCGCTCGCGCTGGCTGCTGACTGCACGCTCACCAAGATCACGGGTTCACAGCAATGCGTTCCAATAACGAAACGTAACTCTGTAAATATTGAGAATAGGACCCATATTTATATGACATTTTTTTCCTCAGAATGTCTTCGGAAATAAGCTCCGTAAAGGACGGTATCCTCGTGAATCACCCTGTATATAAATACATAAAGTAGACAATTTATGTAGTATATATGCGTGTATTACGTATACTATAAATAATGTAGCCTATGTGTAAATTTTATTTTTATGTTAGAGGTCTGCACGGGCCGAAATTCTTAGACCCGGCCCGACTCGGCCCAAGCTCAACTAGACCCGAACCCGGCCCGAAACCCGAGATTAGTTTGTAATTATCAACCCGAGCCCTTTCCGAACCCGAAGGCTAGCAGATAAAGCAGAGGACAGAGGCTACAGGGGTCAGGAAAAACTGCGAGAGATATCAGTCCTAGGAGCATGAGAAAGAGTAATGTCCCTGTATCCCAGGTAAAACAAATAAACAGTGCTCTGTGTCTAATACAGCAGAAACGAGACAAATGGCGTTACGAAATACCAAGTCGAACTCAAAAATAACTTTCGATACCAGTAGTCTACTGTTCTGGATGGGTACCAGGTGGACATTTAATGGTGCATGCATTAAAATCTTCATATTACATGATTTGTGAAAAAAAAAAAAAGAAAAAAAAAGATTTCGTTTCTTTGGGCCCGAGCCCATCCCGAACTCGAAAAGCTAAATGAATTGCAACCGGAGACCTGCCCGTTGCAACGCGGGCTTGACCCGAGCAGATGTCTATGTGTTAAATAATGGTGAGAACAGGGTCGAAGGTTATGTATTTTCTCTCTTAATCCGTATTGTGCTCATTTAGAAATACGCACTTCCGTAACAATTGAGGTGTGTTTTGGGTGTTACCATTAACGGCATACTAAACAAATACCTGCAGTTGAGTAAAGCGCAAAGGAAATCTCACAGCAGACAAACAATACACGGATTCATACGAAACTATTAGCAGCAATTAAAATGAAAGAAACACAAACAGCATTAATCCTTTCTATGGGAAATTATTAACTGCTTTCAGTACACAAGAAAAGCGAGGAAAAGAACAAAACGCTAACTATGGAATCAATGCAACCAACATAAAATGTTTCAAAAGAACTTTTAATCACGGCCTACTTGATTATCAGATACGTCCATTATTAGGAGCCGGGTTATTCAGCGCCGATCAAAAGCAAAACAAGTGAAATTCCATTTCCATTTAGTTGATTTAGATGTAGCCTACATTGGAAGTCTGCGTGGATATTTCAAAGGATTTATTGGCCAATTTTGCTTTTTGGCATTGCGAGTATTCGGATTAATCTTTTTTTCTACAGCTTACAACAAATCCTATACCGTTCGAAGAAAGAAAGACTTCAGTCATACAGATTTTGAATAGATACTATAAAATTCTTCAAACTATAGCCTCTTTTACGTCCAATAATTTATTTATAGGCCTATAAGCGTTTACTCGTTTATTTACGATTTTATTTACTTTTTATATAGCTATAGGCTATTTATTCTGAATTCTCCTTATCGAGTACGAGAAAAATAGTACTGCTAATACAGACTTTGGTTACAGATTCTGTTCATCGTTCTGTTTTGCTTATTTTTTATATTTCAAATGTTTTCAGTAGCAACTATCTAAATTTCGGAAAACGTATTATGTGTCTTTCACGTGTTAAATTTTATATTCCTTGAAATTATTCAAACCTGCTTTACAGGGAGCTTCGTCTGAAAGACTAGATTTGCTTTATATTACCTTGTTAACAAGTTTCGGCCTGCTAATGGCCATCATCAGAACTGGTTGTTGCTCATCAGAACTGATTGTTGCTGGTCTTGGCGCATTTTGTTTTGTTCCCTGTGGGGGTGTGTTTGTGTAGTGTAATGTGGAATCAAAGAGTGTGTGTTCTGAAATTGAGTTGTGTTTAGAGAATTTCATTTGGATGTGTTTTTGTGTGTCTGTTACACATCCAAATGAAATTCTCAACACACAACTCAATTTCAGAACACACACACACTCTTTGACTCCACATTACACTACACAAACACACCCCCACAGGAAACAAAACAAAAGGCGCCAAGACCAGCAACAACCAGTTCTGATGATTGCCAATAGCAGGCCGAAACATGTTAACAAGATAACATAAAATTTAACACTTGAAAGATACATAATACGTCTTCCGAAGTGATATAGTGTTAAAAGTTGTGTAATCAAGATGTATAATGAAGTATTCTTAATTTTATTCATTGTATTGACATTTTATTTTTAAATTAATGAATTCATTCATTCATTCATCCAGCCATCATTTTTTCATCTACTACTCATTTATGCACAGCTTATTCATACAGACAGATTCATCGAAATCTTCATCGCTATCTTTCATTAAGGATTTGGTTTTTAACCAATTTCATCTTCTTGACTTGGCTTTCCCAGGACCGAACTCGGGACGGATCCTTGTACTTTGGTTCACTCTGGCCAATTATGTGCCCTATATAATTATATGCGATAATTTTTCAAGTCCGACAGATGGCCTGGTGGCACTCGTGAATCTGATGCTTACAGGTGGACCATTCTATCTCAGCCCTGACAGAGCCAGGTCCTATTCTCAGATGAGTACTTGACAAGCTCCAGAGCCTAGAGCCCCAAGCATATCCTATATCAGAACGGAAACCCGTAGGTCAGGCCTGGGCATTAATACCTCAATTGAGGTTCTGTAGACTACCCCTTATTCCCCAATCCACATTCCTCGGCAGAGACAGTTATACAAATCGATTATTTAGTCCTGACAGCTCAGCGACGCGAAAGAGGGGAAGTAATAGGAGGAGTGGGAAGTAGAGATAAGGGCGAGTGGTCGGTAAAGGAATGCAGTACAGCTTAACTGTACTAGAAACATAGCGCTCTACCGCACGCACATCCGATCGTTCCGACGGCAAGCGAGAGACTAACCCAAACACCCCTTGGCGTAACTAAATGGACTCGCCTGACCCAGACGCACATCGCCGGCGATTGTCAGAACTAAATAATCGTACTGTACGTCGGACCGATACGAGTAGACCTGGAGGCAAGCACTGCTGAGTGACGGATTGTATAAGGAAATCAGCATAGCTTTCGGATTTCGCTGGTCGCCTAAAATCCATCACTGAGGCACAGTCCTTTACTGTGTAATAGTTTCTAGAGCGGTGAAGCGGAAAGGACATGGGCGGGGGTATTTACTTTCCTTTTCTCTTCCCTTTATGCCCATGGCTGCCGTAGCTACTACTCCCAAAAATTCACCCGAGCACATTTTTAACTATTGCAGAAGATAGATGAAATGAGGGGAAGATGGAGAGTGTTAGTAGAATGATAGAGAGACACGAAAGTACCCGAGAAAAACCTCTGCAATGTCCGCGTATCTAACCCGAGCCACCTGACCAGCGCGATGACGCTTGAGTCACAACGCGGCTCATTCCATGCTCATTCTTCGTTGGAATCCTTTAATAAACACTACATATTTAAAAGTAACGAGATTATGAAATGGCTAGACTTTAACATGATTGTGTTTAGAAAGATTGAGTTTCCAAGCATGTGTTGACACTTAAAATTTCCACGTCGCGTCGTTTCGAATCTACTTGCAAGTCCAATCAAAATAAGAGCAATGAAGGTTTGCCTGCTTTGTTGGTCAGTTATGCCTGGTTGTCCCAAAGAACTGGATATAATGAACCCAACAGAACTGGCGACCCTTCTCGTCTGGGGTAATACGAACCTGGATATGGAAGATGTAGGTCTACATAATTCTGAAACATTGGCGATATCAAGTCTTAACACAGAATCCAATTGAAGAATTAGGAAGTCCTAAACCACACAAATAAGATTTTACAGGAGAGCGTATTGAAGGTTTAGAGTCCAATGCTACTGTATTAGGTGCGGTATCATAATTTCTTCGGCATATACTTACGTCATTTCTTGAGTAATGCTTATAATATTTTACTACTAGCTTTCTCATATGTGTAAGAAATTAACTCGCACAAAAAACAATTTTTGTTAAAAGTGTGGCTTTGGACTATCTCATTCTCACCCCTCCAATTTATTTTTTTCTCAAATAACGAAATTTCCTATTCATGTTGTTCGACATGGAGCAAGAATATCAATTGAAAAGATACAGAACAAATACACGGCAAGCGACGTTGACTACAACCTGTCCCGAAAGAAGAGAGAGACAAATTTCTATCTCTGTTCCCGGAATATAACTATAATCTGGTGGCTAGATTTATAGTCGCAAAAGGAAACACAATTAATTAATTCTTTGGCAAAAATTAAAATTATGTCCATTATTATTGACATAATATTTTTTCAGCACAATGATTCTCGTAGAAATCATGGAATGGAAATTCATACCTTATGTTAGTAGATATTTCTATGCAATGACTCCAATAATAGTTATGAAAATCCTTATTTGTTATAGTGTCACATTTTACGTTTCTGACATCTGCAGGCTCGTTTTCTTTTCAATGTTTTTAAAGCAATGTAAACTGCAAAGAATCCTTTAAGAATGAAGGATTACGTGTGCCAATTTTCAAGTCTTATTTTCTATGTTAGAAGTTCAAGGTTGCATTTCTCGGTATTTAGATGTATTCAACTCTAATTTATTTTCCTTTTGTTACTCACAATCTAGTATAAAATAAAATCTTCTTCTTAATAAAGTAAATTTATAAAGTAATAAATGTTATATTTATTACGTATCCCTCTGTGCATACCTATGAGTTCATGCTATTAGATAGTACATCAATAAAATAAATATTCACATCCATACTAAGAGAAGCAACAATTCTCCGAACATCGAGTATATACGGTGTTTCAGTTCATTGTAATGAGTTATAGACGAGGAGGCGAAACCTGGCATGTGAGCTGTGCGAGAGGGGAAAGAATAAGCTATCAGAAAGAGAGTTTGTTTCATTATGGTTAATATTATACGAATCTACCGATACGGAAGTTCATCTTAGACTAAAACCTATCTTCCCTCTCCATACACATTCGTGATACAGCCACGGCACATGATAAGGTCACAGGACAGATCTTGTCTCTTCTACTGTACACAGATACGAGTATATTGAACAAGTCGACTAATTTTATACAACAAATACAAATTATGATGATGATGATGATTATTATTATTATTATTATTATTATTATTATTATTATTATTATTATTATATTTCAGCCACACTAAAAATAATAGATATCCAGAGAACGCATACATCGTTCTTAAAACTGCTGTCTGTATACATTTTAAGTTGGAGAACTGAATCACATTTTATATATTTTACCATTATTATTATTATTATTATTATTATTATTATTATTATTATTATATTTCAGCCACACTAAAAATAATAGATATCCAGAGAACGCATACATCGTTCTTAAAACTGCTGTATGTATACATATTAAGTTGGAGAACTGAATCACATTTTATATATTTTTACCATTATTATTATTATTATTATTATTATTATTATTATTATTATTATTATTATTATTATATTTCAGCCACGCTAAAAATAATAGATATCCAGAGAACGCATACATCGTTCTTATAACTGCTGTCTGTATACATTTTAAGTTGGAGAACTGAATCACACTTTATATATTTTTACCATTATTATTATTATTATTATTATTATTATTATTATTATTATTATTATATTTCAGCCACGCTAAAAATAATAGATATCCAGAGAACGCATACATCGTTCTTATAACTGCTGTCTGTATACATTTTAAGTTGGAGAACTGAATCACATTTTATATATTTTTACCATTATTATTATTATTATTATTATTATTATTATTATTATTATTATTTCACTATGTTCGTACACATTTCTACCTAATAACTCCGGGTATAGCTATGATAAAGAAATGCGAGCACTTTAGATGTCGAAGGTTGTATGCCAGACGTCATGATCTCGATTACTTATTCTTATGTAAGGTCCTTAAAGGTGATATTAATTGTCAATCTTTCTTCAACAGTGTCAGCCTTCGTATTCTTATTAAGGACATGAGATATCACAAACTCTTCTATTTTAGAAATTCTAAATCTTCCTCGCCGGTCTCCAGATGTAACTTATTAAAAATGCTAACATAGCTACATGTAGGCGATTTCGATCCATTCAATGTATAGAAGTATTAGAACATGGCAATGTCTTTGCTAATATTATTTGCATAATCTTTCTACACAAATTGGTAATACTTTTGTAAGAATCAACTCCTTTCCATAAAATATTGTAGTATTAATTCTTATAAATTAATCATTGTAATCTATGTACTTCATTTTGCTGCTATGTCAATTATTTCATTTGTACCATAGTTTTTCATTTTATTGTATTAATTGTATCATTGTGCTGCACTTTTATTGGCCAAAAGCTGTTGTCCTGCACATAAATATCAATAAATATAAATTATTATTATTATTATTATTATTACTATTATTACTATTATTATTATTATTATTATTATTATTATTATTATTATTATTATTATAAGAGAGCAAGACGTAATGCCAATGAGTAATAGATCAGATGAGAACAATATTATTTTCACATTCTACTCACAATAGTAATATACGTTACAAGAGCGGTATGTTGACGTTTTCATGTTCGAGGAAAAGAATGAAAAAGCGAAACGTAGTTGACCTGAAAGACGAATTTCTAATTAGTTGCAATGAAATCTCCATGTTGGTTTCTGTTTAATGACGCCAACTTCGGAACACCAAAATATCTTTCTTCAACATTGTTGCTGTAAAATGTTTTCTGTGTTTACTACACTCCAACAGGCCATGATATACGTCTGTCTTTCCCCCCCCCCCCCCAGTCTATAAATGCGAACTTAAAACAAACGGTAAGGTTATGTAATGATTTATTTTTCATTTTAATATTTTAACAATATTATTTATATAACATATTGCAGTAATAACATCGGCATCTGGAATCTCGTTGATTTTTTCACGGCTTCCTTAATGTTACTTGTATCAGGAATGCAATAAGTTTCGTGGAGTAGTAGACTTTACTTAATTTTTGCAAATATTTAAAAACAATAATTAACATTGCAATTTAGGTGAAATTGCAGTGGTAAGTTTCCAATTTATAATTATTACTATGTTAAACGTCTCTAAAAATAATATGTTAAAAGCCTAAAGCAGTAAAATGAATGTCGCGCTTAAGCGGTAAGAAGAGGGAAATTCTTGTGTGTGTCACGTTGGGAATACTGAATGTGATATTTCACACTTACCGCGTATTGGTTCTGTGCGGAAAACAAGCAAATACGCACGATCTCGCACAAAATAATTTTAATTGTAATAATTATGTTACCGCCTTTAAAATCTCAGATGTTATTGACAGACAATGAAAGGACAACGCAACAGTGCAGTAATGATGAAATGAAAATATAAATATAAGAAACATTTCCTACAGTTGCAAATCTCACATTATTTTTCAGGGAGCGAATCATGGGTCCATCATGTTACAAACCACCATGTATGTAATCGAGTTACGAAACACTATGATAAATCCACGCATAAGTTTAACTGGAAAACAAAAAGTAATGAGATCACTTGGGAGACCAGGGCACAGAAGAGCGGATAGCTCTAAAATCGATCAGAGGCAGATAGGTTATGATGGCGCAAATTGGATTGACCTGGTTCGGTACGGGGTGAAATGTCAGCTTGTAGATGGCGGTGATGGGCCTTTCTGTTCTCATCAAGGCTGCTTTGCAGTCTACAGCTCGCTAAGATCATATACGGAACAGGTAGCCAACGTTACATTGACAAGTACCCCATATAAGACTTAAGACCACTCAAGAACTTAGCAAATTACAGAAAAATATTAAGGCTCAAAATTTGCCTATGGATTTAAAGTAATATAAACGAATTCTTATGTTTAAATAAAAAATTTATGTCATGGAGGTGACATACATTTTCTTCTAATACATTTCAAAATTCCGCTCTTGTATTACAACAACAATGATATCTTATGACGAGTTGCTAAACTAACTATTATGACAAGTGTTGTGCTGCATGTTTCCACGTATTCACATTTTTTTTTATATATTCTAGTCATATTTAACTTATTTTATCTTTTTTTGTTTTCATATTTCCCGATAATGGTATATCTATAATGTGATAACTTGAGCTATATATAACATAATTTTCCATACTGTGTGCATCTAAAAATATTGTATTCATTGTATGCTTTGTACTTCACTATTATTATTATTATTATTATTATTATTATTATTATTATTATTATTATTATTAATTGTCTTATATTTTTATACTTTATATATCTCATTTAGTTTGGTCTGCTGTTCACATTTTATTATGTTTTTTCCTTTCTTTCTTTATGTTATATATTATATCTGATTTCTACTTACTTCTTGTTTACATTATATTATTATCTATTCAGTTTTGTGTGTAAAATTGTAGTGTACTTTGTAAATTTGTAATGTTTTTTGTAACGCAGTTTTACTCCTGGTTGAGTGTTGGAGAAGGCCGTATGGCCTTAACTCTGCCAGGTTAAATAAACCATTATTATTATTATTATTATTATTATTATTATTATTATTATTAGCAGCAGCAGCAGTAGTAGTAGTAGTAGTAGTAGTAGTAGTAGTAGTAGTAGTAGTAGTAGTAGTAATATTTTGTGTAATACTACACTGTTCGCAAGTAATTATATTTCGCATGATAGGATTAAAAAAATGTGATCGACATCAATTGCATATCTTGACTGTTTCATAACTCCTACAATGTAGGCTACACTCTCAACGAATGGAATGGATTTGGTTAACCGCCGCGATCGAGCAATCTCAGAGTTGAAATCTCACGTCTGCTCGTGACATGACAAAAATATATAATTCCACAAAACATTTCAACTATGGGGGCTTGCCTGCATAAAAAAAAACCTGTAGTGAGAGAAAGTCTGTGTGTAAAACAGTTGAGAGAGGGATGAAGTAGTATTAAGCCAAAGGGATTATGTGAAAACTGATGAAACCACCATGGCATCTGGCACCTGGTGAACACATTGCACGGTCTCATATCGCTGTACAGGACTTAGCAAAAGTTTCTAAACCCACAAGGATTAGACAACTTGTTACATTCACAACTTTCCTTACAAATATTGCATGCCATGTCTAAAGAACATTATTGATTTCACATCATGTCACATGGCAGGCAAATTTCATTTTATGTTAATAATAACAATAATAATAATAATAATAATAATAATAATAATAATAATAATAATAATATCATCATAAACATCGTCACAATTATACGTTGATTCAAGATTACAAAACAAAAATAATTCATAATGGCATGACGTCACATACTAATTTACATTTTACAAGTGTCGCGGCAATTCATTCCTTACAATGTTGCCAAGTCACCGACTTGGGGGGGGGGTCCATGATTCGAGTCCCGGCTTTAGCAATGAAAGAGATTTATCTTCCGTTCGAGAGACTGGATGTATGTTCCTTACCATGTGTTGTCCTATGTTATTTCAGAGGTTACCCTGTTCCTTGCTGACCATACGGCCAGTAAGATCCGCAATGTGTTCCTGTCTAGCGTTGGTCAATAGAAAATACCCTCCCCTACAATACATTTGATTGTAATACAAGGAGGAGAATGATTATGTTGCCAATGATATTCCTGTATAATTCATTTTTTTGGACTATAATGCCCGTAACACACTACAGAGAGAAATGTGTAATGCGTTTGTCGAGCTATGGAAAATGCTTTCCTTCAGCACGGAGTAACACCTCAGTCTAGTAGGCCTACATACAGTCACGAAGCTTGAGTTATGAGGGTGCTAGGAACAATAGACTGTGCCGGTACTATTTCGCATTGTCTGTAATGAGGCGATATTAGCGATCCTAGTGGTTAGCAACTATCTATGGATGCATATTTACTACGTATTGAACTTCGTGACTGTATATACTAGACTGTGCTAATTCTCTATTAGGAATTCTCTAAGCATTTGAAGAATTTATCGAAACAGAACACAAATGGATGACTAACTTACTATTTATATACAAACTAGTCAACATCAATATCTGTCTGTAATAACACCGGAAATAAAGCATAACTGACATTGATCGGTTAGCAATTTTTTGAAAACATAGCTATCTCCACCACCTAGATTTCCTGCTCCTGATGCATAGTATAAGAATTGTAGCCTATAACACTTATATTAGGTGAATAAAATTGAATAATTAATAGAAAGTCAGCTGTTCAAATTTATGTAACTTTATTTATATCAGCTCATATCAAACTGCCTTCCGTATGGCGTAATAAAATTCGTGTTTTAATTATCTATACAGAGATGGCTTCATTGTGTAGCAACATATTTGCCGCTATAGTGTGAGGACCAAAGCATTGCAAGCTATCTCCACATATTACACATTTCATAGTTCTCGATGTAGTGTGTTACGGACCTTGTTCAAAAGAAAAGTCTCATCGCCTTAACTCAACCAGAATAAAAATAAATAAATAAGTAAATAAATAAATACATAAATAAATGAGTGAATGGGCGAATGGATTTATGACTGAATGGGTGACTAAATGAATGAATGAATGAATGAATAAATAAATAAATAAATAAATAAATAAATAAATAAATAAATAAATAAATAAATAAATAAATAAATAAATAAATAAATAAATAAATAAGGTCTAAATAATATTTTCGGAAAAAAAATAATCCTATGCATGGCAGCTCATTGAGGGGCAATGCCTACTAACCCACTGCTGGTCTGACGTCCACATCTCTCAGCAGAGGTGAACGATCATCCAACCAGTAAGGGGACAACGTGCGGTTAGCACGATGATTACCCCAGACGTTATAGCTGGCTCACGGAAGCGGTATTCACAGGCATGCAAACATGAAATCATTTACTATGTAATTAAATATAAGATAAGCGTTCGTTTTAAAAGATACAAGCTTATATATACATATATATTGAGATTCTTAGCCTATTCATTTATTCTCAAATACAATTTCTTTTTGCGAAGGAGGGATCCAAAGACTTGCACTGCAACCTGAGGCTCATTGTGCTTACCACTCTTATTCTGTGAGTAATTTTGTCGCCGAACGGCCACGCTCTTGTATAAAAACAGCAAGCTGTACCGTGAATTTAGCTCGAACTATGATAAGGATGACGATTACATTTGAATTCATGATGGCGAAATGAGTCCGAGGTGCAACACCCAAAGTTACCCAGTAATTCTGCTTCAACTGGTTGAGGGACAACCTTGTAACTTATTCCAACCAGGATTTGAATCTGGACCCGCTCGTTTCACGGTCGGACATGCTAATCGTTACTCCACCTGTAACAGTTAGATTTGTCACTTTCGTGACGCTTCGCGTTGCTATAGGCCTAATTTTGAACACCAATATGTAGTCCCAAACTATTACTTTTAACAATAACTTACAGTATGAAGGAAACGTAAATTTGTTCGTTTTCATATCTATGTGCCTCGAAACAATTCCTCTTTTTATTAAACACACTGCGCGCCATCTCATTCCTCTCTAGAGTTTATGGTGCTGGCATGGCATTTAATTGAGCCAGCACATCTTGGGAGTTCAGCGAATTCTTCTCTCCAGAAGCAGAGATAATATTCTCAACATAACTTGAACAAGAACTTAGCCTTCTGACTACATTACTGGGCGAGGGAACATTAGTTCCAAAGTTTGCCATGCACAGCGCTTTTCTTTTTACTTGCCAATTTCGACCCATTCACACATCTCGTCTCTTAACAGTTCACATAAGCCTTCAGAGAGCATCGGTAACTTTAAACTCACAGAAGCAAAGGTAATAGGAAGAGGCTATTCAATACTCTCAAAGGAATGAAACAGATTCATGACCAAATGGAAATCGTAGGTTTAAAGCAGTAGAGCTCTCTATAGAAATTTATACAAACGAGTCTAAGAGAACCACTGTCTGATAAAATAGACATAGGATAACCAAATTAATACTCTTCTTACATGAATTTTTTGTGATTCATACGCTTTTTAGGTGCAGAACTTCTAAAATAGAGCTGTTTATACGTAGCAATAATCAGTTTCTAGTCTACGCATCGATAATGGTGCAGTTATACCGAATGGAGACCACAGAACGTTACGAGTTTGTTTGTTCATCAAGAGTGCGATATCCTGTGCTACCTTAGGTGGATAGTCGTACAGATCTCACGTCATGAGAGTCATGTCTGAAATAAAAGGAAGGGGAAATAAAAAAAGAGGAAGAAAAGGAATAAAATTCACAAACACAATAATAACATTAAAAGAAACACACTACGAAATGGAAAAGAAATGGAAGAGGGGAAAGAAAAAATTAAGAAAAAATTGCCAACAATGTAATAAAGAACGAAAAAACAAGAAAATAATTTTAAAAATTAAGATAAAAGATAAAGGGAAAAAAAATGTGGCAAAAAAGATAGACGAAAAAATTAGAAGTAAAAATATACACAATTTTATTTATTTATTAAAACTTATGATACGTTTTTGATGTAAAACAAATAAATAAAATTGTGTACATCAATACTGAACTTAACGAAATTGTCAAACATGAATTTAAAAAAAGAAGTAAGAAGATTAAAAAATTAAGAGGAAATGTAAAGGAAAGAAAAAAAATTAGGGTAAAGGGACAAATGAAGAGATGCAGTAGTAGTGATAGTAGTAGGTCTAATAGTAGAAGAGCAACAGCAGTATTAGTAGGTCTAATAGTAGTAATGCTAGTACTAGTAGTAGCAGTAATAATAGTAGGTCTAACAGTAGTAATGATAGTAATAGTAGTACCGGTAGAAGAGTAGCAGTAATACAAGTAATGTGAGTGGTAGTAGTAATAATAGTAGTAACAGCAGCAGTAGAAGAGTAGCAGCATTAGTAATAGTGGCATTAACAGTAGTAGTGAAACAGTAGCAGCAGTATTAGTAACTGTAGTAATGGTAATAGCAGCAGTAGTAAAAAACAGCAGCAGCAGTGGAAGTAATAACAATAGTTGTAGTAGCAACAGTAGTACCAATAGTGTAAGAAGTAGTAGTAGTAGTAGTAGTAGTAGTAGTAGTTGTTGTTGTTGATGTGGTTAAAACGAACCGCTAGTTAAAAATGTGTCGTTATAAGAATTAATAAAACGTAGTAGTTGAAACTATTGTTCACCTGACATAATTAGGAACATTAAATCCAGACGTTTGAGATGGGCAGGTCATGTAGGCGAATCCAAAAATTCATATAGAGTGCTAGTTGGGAGACGGAGGAAAAAGACCGGGACGTAGATGGGAGGATAATATTAAAATGGATTTGAGGGAGGTAGGATATGATGATAGAGACTGGATTAATCTTGCACAGGATAGAGAATGATGGTAGGCTTATGTGGGGGCGGCAATGAACCTGCGAATTCCTTAAAAGCCATTTGTAGGTAAGTAAGTAGTTGAAATTGCAGAGGGAGTTGAGCGTCGAAGAAAGTGGACGAGGAATGTCAGACAAATTTTGCGTTCATTCATCTGTTTTTTTTTACACGTCGTAATTCTAAGACATGAGCCAACAGTTTTAATTTCCTTCAAAGAAGAAGACATGCTAAGGGTTTATTGCCACTTAAAATCCATCGTCCTAGGCCGAGTTTGAACCAGTGGGCATCGGATCCAACAGTTAACAGAGGACAACAGAAAGAAAGGTAAAGGAAAGGAAGAAAGAAACTGAGTGCGAAGGTAGAAGTTAAGAGGGGATAGAGAAAGAGAAAAGCAGCAAATGTAGAGGCATTGATGGAGAAGGAAGTGAGGGCGATAGAACTATCGTTACCACAATTTTATCAGTAGGGAACGGATTTGTAGGAGCTAAAAAAAAAAAAAGAGAGAGAGAAATTTAGGATTTTATGAAATCCAATTTAGGACTTTTAGGAGTTTATATATAAAATTAATATTTAATCATTTGAATTTGAATAAATATTCCATTTTAGGTGGAATTTAATGCACAAAGAACTGGTAGGCTACTGATAATGAATGCTACTGAACTGAAGATTCAATGAAAGAAACTGATTTCTGATTGGTCAGTTTCATTTCATATAACGGGGATGCATTGACGTGGAAACTAATTTGAAAGCTCTCGCCTAATCTGAACAATCTATTCCTTTTATGCTAGACTGGACTTTTCCAAACGAACTTCGGTTCCAGGAAATTACGTAAAATCTTCTTCCCTCCCCTTCTAAGACCAATAATATGTAACGAACTTGCCAGACCCGTCTTTGTGTGTAAGAGAATTTTCTTACATTTTAAATAGCATTTTTGTAGTTTTTTCGGATTTTTATTACCGGTATTTTTATTTCAAATATACGCAAGTCCCTCCGCAGCTCTATTAGTTCTAGTAACCCTAGAATACAACCCTGTAGAAAGTTGGCACTCCCCCATTCATTCCGGTTTGACAACCTCACATCCGCAGTATATCACATGCTTAGATGCCAGTGCTGCCACTTGAATTCTCTACCAAATACGCTTGAATTCTCTGCCTAGTAGATTCACGGCTACACAAGCACTGCGGAGAGACTTCTCGATCGCAAGGTACTAAAAGGCGCTTTTCAGACACAAACATGGCTTTTAGGTATTTAGTTCATTTAGGCATTTTAGGTCCTACAGAATTTTAAAAGGGGGATCGTATGTAGGGCCTACATGAAACGTAGATATATCTGAATAACATAGAACGTAGCAAACAAAATAGGTAAGGAACTAGAAATCCGTTCCCTATTTATCAGTGATGTGCACAGCAAGGAATCAAGCCAGCGATTAAAGTTGACTTGCTTAAACGACACCACGTGACCACATGCTAGAATAGAATGCTAGAATAGAATACTAGAATAGGCCAATTTTCAATAGTGACAGACACAATAGTTGATCTCATCTGAAGACAACCGAAAAAAATAATACCCTTATCGATCCCACCTCATTCAAGCTCTACCCCAACAGTTATAATGATAGAGCCCATTCTACGTATACCCCTGAATGCAATTCCTTGAGAAGGAGGTCAATCTAACAAGAGGGTGAAGAAGAGGTTGAAAGAGAGATGCAATTTTCACTTTTCTCTTGTGCTACCTCGACGAACAGAAGCTATGCTCAATTTATCCGGTTGCTTCTCATTTCCCTGCTTGCAGTGTAAGGAAACTACTGCTATATGTCAGAAGCAATGGCCATAAATTGTTTCTCCGCCACCGCCTCCCCCAGTATTACAACACGCCTGCCCCTGCATTAGTGTAACAAGGAACAGCGCAGGTACAACGTAATCGTCGCCATGGTGACGGACTACTAACCGGCGCGGAGCGGACTTCTTAATAAATTTACCGTCTTTAAAAGAAGCAAAAAACATTTTACGTTTTCTCGCACTTCTGGGGTGCAGACTCAAGGCGACTACAGTTCAATGCTTCGCAGATGATGTGATAATCGCAACGGACAAAACAGCTGTGGCAGTTTATCATGAGCAGAATTAGAGCTGAACAACAATCGAGGAAGCAAGGCTAACAGCGCCCGCAGAGCCGAAAACCCGCTCGACAATATTGACTACAACGAGTCGTTGGCGTAAAGACTGCTTGTGTGCGTTTCAAGACTTCGAGAATTTGTCGAAGTCTCGAACGTCAAGCAGCCTCGAATCGTCACTGTTGTTTATACTCACAGACCAAACTGAACTTTTATCTGGTTTGGCAACTAAACAATCAATTAGCCTATTTGAAACATCATCTCTGCCTTTCAGTGTATAATAATCCGTTCCCCAATCTTTATATAATTATCAGGCCCTTATTAAAAGGCTAGGATTTTTCTTTTCGTATGTTTGAGATCAAGCGTACAATCTCAATTAAAAAAAAATATTAACGCTTTATTTAACGTTATGTTTTATGTTTCTTAGAAATGCAAATTTATTTGAGAATTGATTTTTTTTTCTATTTATATAACCTTAGGTAATATCTGATACCTAGTAGAACTAGAACATTTTGATAACTAAGATACAGTTTTGTTTTGACTTTTTGTCTCAATTAAACATTTCTAATGTTATTTATTTCAATTATGTATGTTATTCAAAGTTACGAAATCTTTCCACGCCGACCAGATGCTATTTCGAGAATGATGAGCGAGACTCGAAGCGCGCGAGAGTTACGAGACGAGACTCGAAAGACAACTGCAACGAACACAGCGAGCGAGAGCGGCAGTTAGTTTTGTTCATCTCTAAGCAGAATATATTGTGTTAGTAGTATAAACAGGGTGATGCTCTTGGCTATGGATACAATAAAATTGCTATCAAGATATCGCAAGTGACATGAAACTTAACTTAACAGTAATTTATGATTTTAAAACACGCAATTCTTTTTTAATCACGGCACTCGCCATCTAATACTCGAATGCAACGAGAGTCTTGTAATTTGAAACTGTTCCAACCGGAATTAGTATCTAATTACACTCAATAAATATAATTAATAATAAACACAATTAATAAAATATACAATTAATAATAACAATAATAACAATAATAATAATAACAACAGGGAGCATCCTAAATTAAATCAGGCACGAACACTTAAAATAACATTTAAAGTAAATCTAATTTGTATCTTAACCCTAAGTTCGAACTGAAACCCACGAGTATGATATGTCCATATCTGCACAAGTACCTTTCAGCACTACACTCATTTCGCCGAAACTCACTCACTGCACTGCAACTACGACACATTTCACTGATTCTATCCTGATTTCACTAACACTGCAAAAACATGCGCGAATATACTGTAATATTTAATAAAATTCAAAACATAGACCTACACATTGGAATACATTATGTCGACATAACTTTGCCCAACACTATCTAGGTTTCACAGCTTATTTTAAATTATTTTACAGATATTATACATAGTAAAATCTATTCAAGAAATTCAAGAAGTATGGAAGTTAAACCTGAAAATTGTATTCCAAAAATAATAACATAATTTGAAACCACTACCAAAATTATTGCATTGACTACTAATCTAAAGACAAAAATAATAAAAAGATCAATTTAATACAAATATTATTGGACAAAAAATGAAGCCTTTTCAATATGAATTCCTAAAGTAAATAATCTTCCCCATAAAATGAAATAAATTAAATAATATAATTGTAAATTAATATTACAGCATAAAGTATATTACAAGCATGCGCAAATTTGTAGGTACTAATTCTTTTGTTTATATTTTCTATTTAGTGTCCTCGTTCATAAAAAGAAAGAGTATGGCCAACCCTTGTAGACAAGTAGGCAGACTACGTAACTTTTTTTTAAAGTTGAACACGTCAGAAAAGTCCCTTGGTGCTCGTTTTCTTGTAACGAATTCCCGAGCAGTGAGAGAGGCACAGTGCCTGAAAGACTTTTCCGACGCCTGCTCGTCTAGTTGTTACCATGGCAATGCAATGCTTGCTTCACTTTTTAACAGATAAAAGAAGGAAAAAAAAAAAAGAAAGCGGCATTGCGCGTTTCTATAGCACCGAGATCTGAATGCATGAGATGCTTTAGGGGACCATGTGATACCACTGGGGGCCATGGCACGCTGCTAGTTCACTCAAATCCACAACTAAGAATAACAAAGGAATGTCGGCCCAGTTGTTATAGTTGAAATCGAGATTTTAAATATGCATGGTTTTTGAGAGCCAAGGAAATTGATCTAAAGAATTAAAGAGTACGGACTGAATAAGATAGTGTTAAGTCTAGAATTATTCAAACATTCGTTTCAGTAATGTTCTCAACGCATTCATTCGATTCATTCTTTATTCTCAGTTATTTAAACTTTTCAGAGAATGACATTTAAATTTAAATGTGAGTACTTAGGCCTACTATAAGGTTATTTAGTGTACAGCACAATAATAATGTTAAGAATTAAAGTGTACACAAAATAAGAATATATTTGTATTCGTTAAGCAATGGTGTCCATTTAAAACAATTCAAATGCTGAATATGTTGGTTGAATGGAGGAATGATAATCTGAAAGTAGATCTAAAACTTATACAAGGAAGCGTTCCTGGACTGATAGTAACGTCTGAGCTCCTAGATCATAGATGTCCAATCGTAACTCGTATGAGGTAACCCCTGGCGTAAGCAACTCACAATGTATAATTATTCTTTAAGGTCGTTTTTCCTATTTTATATGGAAAGTTACTGACCTTAGCAGAGAATGCTTGACGTGCAATATCTCCTGATTCTATAGTCGTTTGGACACCCATGTCCTAGACCAGTAGTGTCAGAGTTGTAAGCTCCAAAACCGGTTGTGGAGCTAGAGAGTGCAGTCGGAGCGTGAACTTGCTTTTGTCTATGAAAGCACCGGAGCACGCAACGATTCATAGTGGAGCGCTCCGCTCCGTTTAGGCTCTGTCTGACAACGCTGTCCTAGACTATTGGGTTACATTTCTCACTACATTCGAACCACCTAGACTGCAGGGCCACAGGACATTTTTTAGGAAAAGGTCAAAAGTAGGATGTGATATTATTAAGAATATTGAAGAAAGCAAATATTGAGTATTTAGCAATTAAAAACATCTGTTACACAGGTGATGTTGATGTCGGCAACACAGATGAAAATGGCATTGACGAACATAGATTGTGGTGATGATAGGCTGATCATGGCCGTGATGATTATGAAGATGACATAATGATAAGGATATGGTTGCGATGATTATGATAACGATAATGATAAGGATATGGTTGCGATGATTATGATAACGATAATGATTACGACGACGTCAATAATATGACCACGATGTCAATAAATCAATTCTGGAATGAGAATGGTGGTTATAAACAAAAGGACTCCGGGAAAACCACTTTCAGAAATTTATCCTGAACACATTTCAGAGAAATGGCTTCAAATTAAACTATGTTTGCCTTGATAGAAAACAGTCACCTAACATCTGTTACCTACACAGGTGATGTTGATGTCGGCAACACAGAATGAAAATGGTATTGACGAACTTAGATTGTGGTGATGATAGGCTGATCATGGCCGTGATAATTATGTAATGACATAATAATAAGGATATGGTTGCGATGATTATGATAACGATAATGATTACGACGACGTAAATAATATGAGATTGGTGGTTATAAACAAAAGGACTCCGAGAAAAACACTTTCAGAAATTTATCCTGAACACATTTCAGAGAAATGGCTTCAAATAAAACTATGTTTGCCTTGATAGAAAACAGTCACCTAGCCAATTGAGCTACAACTAGACTAAATATTTTAAGAGAAAGAAAGCTAATTACCGTTGAAATCAGAGGAGAAACTTCTCGGTATGAACCTTGGGTCGAGCGACAGAGGTGGTAAACGATTTCCCTGAAGGTTTTTACATATAGATAAGTCTTAAAAACATAACTTTATAACTTTGTCTCTTAAGTACTATAACATTAAAAAGCATAAGAGGCGTGGAGGCAAAAGTTGTTAGTAGATAGTGGGCAAGTTTCAAGCACCAGATGACAGAGGCATTAAAATTGTACGAGACATGAAATGTAGGTGTCTCTTCCGTCGCACTTTGATACTTGTTTCCGAGGAGTTGGCCCCCAAACTTTTCGAAACATCTTGAAACTCTCCCGCACATCCTCCGCCTCCCTCCTCCTTCTCAGGGCGGATGCTTGATGGTGGTTTTATTGAGGATGATATAGTTAACTTTCCATCCCAATAAAACTGTTAAATGCGTATATACTGAGATGAAAGCCCGACGAATATGGGGAAGAGCAATTTTCTTCTTCCTTGAAATTAATGATCACTTTACAACAAGTTGTGAAACCTCTACTATACACCCTGCAATAAACGAAATTTTGAATTTGAAGCCTTCTCTCTTCCACGCACTGCGATTACAATAAGAATTAATCAACTTTAATATAAAGAAGTGAAAATGTAATGTACTAGTAGCGACCGGCAAGAAACAAACTAACAGAAATTCAGTGAATAAGTAACAACTGCTTTACAATGTTAATATTATGATAAATTACCTGGCTGTCTAGTTTCGACATGATGTCCGTCATTCTCCGAAGACTAGCCTAGTCTTTTATTTAGAGCCCGTATGTGAGCATAATAGAGGGGACTCGGTTAATTCCGCAATATTAAGAAGTAAATCTATCATATTTTTATCAAAATGTTTACTGAAAAATATTATCAACGTATGCAGACATGGACAAAACCTTTCATTACGAAATGAGATAAAGAGACCTATTAAAATGCAAATATATTTAGTTGTACATACATTACAGTTGAAAAAGAACAACTCGGATAATTCCGTAACAGTGCAGATAAATCCGCAATAGGACTTGGCTAATTCCGCAGTAGTAAATAATTATGAAATACATTATGAAAGTAACATAAAAGGAACAATTTATATATAACAATGCTCATTTTCTTCACAGCTGTGTAGCAAAACACGAAAAACAGCCAACTTTCGATGTTTCACTGTATTGCCGGCAGAGGTGTCGACCAATATCCTTGATTTTTTTCTATAGCACTGCAGAGGACATGCCTACTGTTGACAGCCTCTCATAACTTACGTTCACGCTATTGTAAAGCCGCAGTAAAATCATATGTACACTACTGCGGAATTAGCCGAGTTTCCCCTACGTGCAATTGACAAAGTCAATAATATGTATAATCAAAATAATAAATAAAATAAGCAGAAGACACAATAAAATTCTAACAAAAACATTAAACAATCTTTGTATTAAAACTCATTCATATCATAAAAAGATTCGTTCACCAACCAATCAGAGATAAGTCTGTTAAAAGATCTTTCCAGATTAAAAACATAAGAAATTGTAAATTTAAGGACATAATAAAATAATAAAAGTATTGTTTCTGATAGTCTACATTTGGGTAGGTCAAAAAGGTCGCAGTAACTGGTAAAAGTACATCACTCCTATATGTCTATATATATAAAAAATTTAGGGCCTGAAATATATAGGACTATTGTGATGTACTACAGTAATTATTATTTTCATTCACAAATAACGATTTGATGTGTACCTTCATCGATGAATTTGTTGTAACTACTCTAATCGCTTTCTTTTGTAACATAAACACCTTACGAATATGAGTAGGCCTACTATTACCCCATTACAATATGCTCTAAGAAAATGAACAATGAAAATAGGCAACTCTAATGTACTTCTTAAGAACATTTTTAAATTTCGCTGGAGAAATATTATTCTTGACAATTCTTTCCCAGACACTAATACCAAAAAGTTTGAAGCAGTAGAATTAACCATTGCTATACTACTCAATAAAGATGGTGCAGTTTTAGTTTCGTCATGGAAAAGATTACTTTAACTAAACCATATTAATTTTAGTATTCAATCCCAATATATTGAAAGCAGAACAATTATTTAGAGATAAATTCATGAAGTACGAAGATCGAATGACTATGAGATTCAACATAATCAAATCTGTAAGCTCACTGATTTGACTGGACTGTCACAGACAGATGGACTGACTGGCTAACCAGCAGTCAACTTGATCGATTGGCTGAATTAATTAATAATGAATGAATGAATGAATGACTTATTGTTCAGTGATCCTTTAAATAACCAAATGATTGACTGAATGATTAAGTAATTGATTGATCGATCCGCTGACTAATTGATTGATTTGCTCACTCACTGGCTGACTTACTTAGTAGATAGTTTGCCTGGCTATCTGCCCAAATAATTTACGGTTTATCTGTTTCATAAATTAGGTAATAACTGATAGGCTGGTTGATATTAACTGGTTGACTGGCTTGTTGACTGGGGGACTACGAGTGTGGTGAACTTGTTTAGCGTATAATTGATTAACTGGTTCGCTATCTAACTCATTGGATAGTTCACAGAGAGATTGACTGGTTCACAGATTACTCTTTAAGTATAGATACTTAGAATTCGCATACCAAGGATTCACCAAATACGGGTTTTCAGCCGATGAAAGCAAACATTTTGGGCGCTATTCATAGACATTTCGCTAGCCCCGCTACGAGCGTGCTAAACTAGCCCCGACTTTGCCAGAGGAGGGACGAATTATTCATATCGCTAACATTGGTTTATGACTATGAAAAACGTTAGTTTCGCTGATCATCCACCGGAAGCCCGCGCTGAAAATGTCTATGAATACGGCCCTTTATGTTCAACTCTTTGAGGCACAGAACTCTTAATTAACAAGATTGAGGTGGATATTGGTTAAATGAAATAAAATACATAAAATAGATGAAATTTGAAAACAATTTGTATTTTCATCAATTTGCATACAAATTAGAAGATGGCTTTATTTGAAGCCACTGTGGCACAATTTCATTTGAACTCACAGCGTCAACAGTGAGAGGAAAAACAGGATGAAGCCACTATTCGTCAAAGGGTTAAAATTCTTTCAGGTCAAAATAACTTAAGTTTAAACTTGCGAAATAACGCGAACTTCTGTGTGCACGCGAAATATTTTAGCACGAATTTATTCGAAATTAGGCTAGTGTTTTTCAAGAGAACTGTAAACTACCAAAATATTAACGTTTTTGTACAAAATTGTGAATTTAATATGCAAACCCTATTTTAACAGAGAATTCTGAATTTAATATTTGAACCGGATATCGAATGACTTTATTTTTAAAAATAAAATATAAATAGCTTGAATGTTTTATGGTGCCTATTAGTTTACATTATTCACATACGGGATAGGAGATTGTTATACAGTTTTCTCTACACAACATATAATAGCCTATAGAAAACTGCAAGTATTGTTTTTTTTTTAATTTAATACTTTACACTTGAACTACATTAGGCATTGCAGCCCGAAAGAGCAGAAGCTCGTGTTCGGGCGCAGTTCAGATCAGTTATACAAAATATATATCACAAAATTAAGAGAGTTCATTGAGCACAATAACATTAATAAATGGTAAAATAATACAGCATGTAATAATAGGGTCTATATACAAATAGAAAATACAAAAGTACATAAATATTAGAGTATCAATTTTTAACTCAATTAGCTTAAACAATTAAATAATTAATCTGATTTGTTTCTTAAATCTATGTGTGTTAAGTGTACTTAGCTCAGGGTAAGCTCTAATTAATTCATTATATATTTTGGGTCCAAAATTTCTGCTGTGTTTTAATCCAGCAGTTGTGTGGCATTTGGGAGTATTTAGAAAGAAACTGTAGTTTTGTCTCGTATGGTATTCGTGAGGATCAAATTTAAATTTATTGTGGTTGTTAAAATGTACAAATACAGATCTAAAGTCTTTGTAGGAATATTCTGTACGAGAGTCAGAAAGCTACATTTTTTATGTGAAATAACTCCGAATTTACTTTTTTATGCGTCATGACACCGAGATTAATTAAATTTTATTGATACCGAAATTTAAAATTTTTATTAAAGTAGAATTCCTATCTTTAAGTCACTGTTTTGTTCACTGTCTAACTAGATGGTTCACTATCTGTCTGTCTGACTGACTGATTACCCGAATGACTGACTGGCTGACGAAATCTGACCGGTTGGTTGATTTTTAACTGACAGTTTATTGTCTGGTTGATTAAGTGTAATTGTGTAACTGGTTGATTGCCTGACTTTTGATTGATTTGATTGACTAATTGCATGTCTGTTCGACAGAGTAACTAACTAGTTACTTTGGCTGATGGATTGGACTAACTTCACTGAACTGAACCCGCAGTATGACTGACTCGACTAACCGAAAGTACTAGTATGTACTGTGATTACATATACTGACTGCACAAAGTAACTAGGACAAGAGAATGACTAAGTGGACTGCAAGAACAGACGATTGATTGGAGTGACTAGACTGAGGGTTGTCAACGTTCAACTTGGAACTTAATCCAGCCATGCTCGTAGCAGTAAACAGCATGAAGATACTGGACCTGCATCAAGTTCTTTCTCATCCAGTCGAGATTTAGCTGCTAATTAATTAACCGCATACCCTTCCAGTGCCCGTAATGCCGTAACCTTCCCTTCGCTATGAGGGCACCATCTACAAAGAGAGAGAGAGAGAGAGAGAGAGAGAGAGAGAGAGAGAGAGAGAGATCTTAAAGTTTTACAGCACGTGAGCTTAATAAAAGGATGAAGAAAAGGGATAATACTCATGTAGTATTAAAACCCGCAACAGGAAATCATTGTTTAAGAGATGAACAAGTAGGTTAGTTTCAAAATGTAAACAAGCTTTACGATGCGCGTGCGTCTGTTATGACCCCATTCGACAATACAAAACAAACAGAGGAAGCAAGATTGAAAATAATCTAAGAATTAATGCGAATTCGCGCGTCCTTGCACAGGGGTTTCTAAAGCTCTTCATTAAGGGTTCGGAATATTGAGAATATTGAGTGTTTTAGAAACGTTATTTAAATCTCCTTTTCATATCAGAAATGTATAGGCCTATTTAAGTTTTTAAAACAAAATTTAAAAAAAACATATTAAACACTTTTTAATCTGTATTCACTCTCAATTTTAATTTTATTTTTGTCTGTATTGGAATCCCCTCCTGAGCACGAGTCTTACTCATTGAGGAGTGGGCTAGTTTATCTTGCATTGTATTAACTTGTATTAATTTCAAACTTACTAGCAATAAAATAAATAAATAAATTCTAAATTTCGATCAGTGTATGTGAACAGACTCAGCATCGTGATGCATTTGGGGAGCCACAGTGAGTGGCGAAATCCTATTTCATAAGCCAGCTTAAATAGTTGGGAGACCCTACGTTGCCTCCGTATAGGACTGATGGTCGTTCACCTCCGCTGAAGCATGTGGACGCGATGCCAACCGTCCGATGGTCGGCCTCGGCACTTCATCGGTTGTCCCACCACGGATAATAATAATAATAATAATAATAATAATAATAATAATAATAATAATAATAATAATAATAATAATAATACATCTGATAAGGGTTGCTAAAAACTTCCTTCATTAAAGAGTTGCCCCAAGAACAAGGTGTTATAATAGTACATTATGCAACGAGCCTGTAATGATAGTAATTAAAAGGCGAGTATGGATGTTTATGAAACGAGCGCAAGCGAGTTTCATACGACTTTTTATGCTCGACCATATTTATAACTTGAAATTATTCAGATGTATACATTTTATTTGTATCTAACAAGATCGGAAGTGACCTTGTTCTAGGTCGTGAATTGTGAGATGTGCACAGACGCGAAAGTATTCATTTTTTTCCGAGGAATAATAATGTCATTGACCTTGATGTAATCCCGTTAAACTTGATATAACCTTGATTATTGAATTCGACATTGAAAAACGAGATGACAAATTGAATTTATTTGAATATTATTTACAATTAACGCTAATTATTATAGTAACAGAACAAAACCTTCTGCGACAGTATTGGATTTCCAGCCTCCGTGACTTTTCGCTAATTCTCTTTCGATTGCATATCCGAGAGTAATCGATACTTGCGGTTTTATAACGGTACAAAGTTGACTTGTCATTGGCTGAACACCTGTAAGCTGAGTTGTCATTGGCTGAACACCTGTACTTTAATGAGTAGGTGTACTTTAATGACATGCATTAAAGGACTGCTACCAGGTGCATAATTACTACATTTCGGCATGGTCGAGCATAAACAATAATTAAATTTAGTGAATATAAAATGTTTTGTTTACAAACTAAAGTAAGAGATTTTAAATGTAACACAAAATGCTCAGTTCTACTATGACGTTACTTGAATACATATTTCTACTTTTTGACAAAGGTAGCCCGATGAGTCATATTTTTTTACTACACTGACCCATATTCATAACTTCTAAGTCGCAATAGTTGGATTAATCTACTGTGAACTGTATGGTATATTATAGTTTGAATACTTGTGAGAAATTGTCTACCTCAGATAAAATGAACAGAAAATTATATGTTTTCAGGCCTTAAGAGGATGAGAAGCAAAGAATGACGAAGAACCATGTCAACCACGTGTGCGCCAGCAACCTGACAAAAAGGTTAGTTAAATATAGATTTAAAACTATTTTTAGAAGCCGCTTCTTCTATCTTGCAGTTCGTACTGGCAGCTATTTTGTCTCTTTTTTTAATATACTTAAGCTTTTCTTTACAGTGCCTACTCGTGCACTCGTGTTTCGGCATGATAATTTTAAAAGATTCCATTTTTATGTCGAAGTTTATATAACGCGAATACATTTTTTATCAAATCGTATTTCTTTACGCAGTGTTTTGTCTGCTTTGAGACTCCTTTCAATATATTTTTTGTGAGGCAGTGAAGTATATGTTTCACGAGTTGGCAGCCCTGTCAGAATGTCTTGTTGCTGCCTGTGGACAGACGAGGGCATTACGAGTCGCTATAACTGTCAACAACCGCACATCCACGCACACATCACAGAGAAACACAAAACACTTGGACTGCGATCCTCTTCTTTTTTACTATTATTACGTTAACACAGTGGCCATCCACGTCGACAAGTAACACTTGCTTTATTTCAAGCGTTTGAGTAGTTATCAGGTAATAGAATCAGAATCATCAAATAAACCTACCTAAAGAGGCCTATAAGAAGAAGTAATAGTGACCTGTTATTAAAAAGTGTTTTCAGTAAATGGACTGAGACTTTGCAGTTAAAACATTATTATTATTATTATTATTATTATTATTATTATTATTATTATTATTATTATTATTATTATTATTATTATTATTATTATTATAAAAATCGATGACAATTTAAAAAATAAAATTTTGGAAATATGTTGCATCATTTCGTAAAACTGATAACCACCCATACGAATTAATTATTCAAGATAAACCCCTTACTGAACAAAACGATATTGTCAATTCATTTGCTAACCATTTCAATTCAGTTCAGAGGAAAACTTAATCTTAAGGTAGAAAACAACGAAAGCATTTGTACAGACAGTCTTTCTATACCTATAGTAACACATGATGATGTAAGGAAATCAATGAAAGCCGACTAAATTAGTGGGGAACTGATGATATTCCAAATTTTATAATAAAAGGCTGTTCTGAAATTATTATACCTTTATTAGTTCACATACTTAAGCTTGAAAACTGGGGTATTTCCATCATACTGGAAACAAGCAGCAGTTATTCCTGTCTTTAAAAACGACAAAAGAAATGTAGTTAGTAACTACAGACCTATCTCTATTTCAAATAATTTCTCAAAAATGTTTGAAACTATAATTCACAACATATTTCTTTTTTCGTTGAAACAAATTAAATTCTGCACAACACGGATATACTAAATCCAAATCTACTACAACTAACCTAGTCTCTTATTTGAATCAGATAATACCAGTTGTTGCATCCCAGGGTCGAACAGATCCAATATACTGTATTTTGATTTCAGTAAGGTGTTTGATATAGTTACACACTGTATTCTATTATCTAAATTAAATAATATAGGACTATCGGTAAGCTATGTAAACTGGTTTGAAAATTATTTACATGATAGACAAAGTGTACGACTTTCGAATACTCTCTCTGATGCATTTAATATTATTTGTGGTGTGCCCCAGGGCTCAACTTTAGGACCTCTCTAATTTTTAATCTTCATTGACGACATTTGCAAAAGAATAAGTTCTGACTATCTATTCTTCGCTGACGATCTATTTTTCTTTTCGAAAAATCAAAAGTAATGTTGACTGTCAATTTCTTCAAGAGACATTAATTCAATTACCAATTGGTCAATTGATAAGGAAATGATGATTAATGAATCCAAAACTTTCGTAATATCATTTTCACTGAAAACTATCATCTAAAAGTATATTAATAGAAAAGATTGTATTAGAGACCTCGGTGTATTAATTGACAATATAATATAATTAATATTTTCACAACCATATTGATTACATTTATAACCATGCAATAAGAATGTTAGGAATAATACAGTCAATTAGTTATTTTTTTTTCAACACCTGACTCTCTTTTAATACTATACTATACTTTATTGAGATCGAAACTCGAATATGGATCTATAGTTTGGAACTCTATTACAACTACTGATTCGGCAAAACTGGAAAATATTCGTACAGATTTCTGCCTACTAACTCCGGGTATAATTATGAGCAAAAATGCGAGTACTTTAAATGTCCAAGCTTCTATGCTAGACGTCATGATCTCGATTACTTATTCTTATGGAAGGTCTTTACAGGTGACATTAATTTCAATCTTTCTTACACAGTGTCTGCTTTAGTATTCCTGTGAAGGAAACGAAACATCACAAACTCTTTTATATTAGAAATTCTAAATATTTCTCTCCGGTCTCCATATGTATTAAAAATGCTAACTTACATGTAGGTGATTTCGATCCATTCAATGTATGGAAGTGCCAGAACATGGCAATGTCATTTGCTTTAATATTAATTGTATAATCTTTCTACACAATTGGTAATACTTACTTTATATAACAACTAACTCCATTCCATAAAATTTAATAGTATTGATTGTTGTAAATTAATAATTGTAATCGTTGTTCTTTAGTTTGTTATCATTTCAATTATTTAGTTAATTTGTACAATAGTAGTTCATTTTATTGTATTAATTGTATCACTGTGCTGGACTTTTATTGGCCAATGGCTGTTGTCCAGCACATAAATATCGATAAATAAATAAAATATTATTATTATTATTATTATTATTATTATTATTATTATTATTATTATTATTACTATAATCATATTGCTATCATTTAGAGTAATTTCGAATCGAATCATTTACGAAGCATTAAAATACAGTAATTCAAATAAGAAACTTCTTAATGAAAAGGTGTCGTCATCATCATCCTGGGTTGATTTTTTTTAATCATTCCAACTCTATTTGAAAAAGCTTAAAAATGATCAAAAAATTTCACCAAGATTGTGCCGGCTTACTAACCACTGAAACAAAGGGGAAACAGACTGGTAATGTTTGGAAATAGAAGAATGTGTTGTCAACACTACGATCAGACTGTATATTAATGGCCATAAAATCCAATACTAAATTCTGCAGAAGGCTGAATGGGTTCTGGAGCTATCCTTGCAATTATAACGCGATGAACCTGTATGAGTTTCCGAAATATTGAAGATGTCTTGTTTCAACACACGAAGAATAGCCAGAAGTGTTTCTGAATACTGAAATCCCCAGTATTTTGGTTCAATATGTTTAGATATCTGCACATAATTTACACATTTTATCAATTTAAAATTGGATTACACCCTGACTACATATATAACAGATTGACCATCCCCATATTAAAAATGGTAACATGTGGAAAAGAACAACCACCAGGATCGCCACTGTCGATTGAGAACGACCGCTAGATGGAAGAAGAATTGCTCCATGCAATTCAAATGAGGGTTGTAACGTGACTTCTTCTGCAGTAGCTAGATGGCAGCATAGTGAAATTGATAAAAATGGTTGCCATCATAGCCTATAAGGCTGAGGAATCTGTTTTATATGTAATCTGGGATTATACTAAAGATACAATCGATAAACAAACAAGGAAAGAATCGATAACAGCATTCCGCCATTCTTCCCTCACCAACACGTGTTCTGTGCAAAGATTCCAATAGTGTCATGAACTGGGACCATATTAAAAAAATTCAGCGCTATGATGAACTTTAAATACAAGTCTGTTGGAGAATATTGTAGTGGGAAGTACGAAGACGAATGGCCTTATTTATGCCAAATGTCTGGACACTAAATTAAATAAATAAAACTTTTCTTTCATTCATGCTATGACACTAAACAATATATCATAACATAACATTCCAACTACAGTATCTGCAATGCTTTGTAAACACATGTCCCACGTTTGATTAACACTACGCAAGCACTTCACAAAGATAAATTGGTGAAAGCTTGCAAACCCTTTCTTTTTAGCAGTCGGTTAGCATAGATACCACGTAATTTGTTATGTTCAATTTCATTAACTGCAAACACTCCGTTTTATCTTTCTTTTTTACAGGTATTTTAAAAGGTTAGTTTTCTAAATTTTCGATAACACGATCACCATCACCATCACCATCATCACTCTGAGCGTTTGGGCCTTGCAGCCTGTTCCGCTCTAACTCGTGTGAATATTATCAGAGTTAACGTGAGATGACAAATTTAACCCCTTCCAGAATAGAACTCGGACGCCCATTATGTTCGAGCCTCACCTCTCAACACCCCAACAGCGCAACGTATACATATAATAATTGCTTTCGTCGTCAGTTAATGCCGGCTCAGATGCCTGCGGCTGGAGTAAATGTGTCAACAGTCCTTTCGGATTTAATTTCATTAGCTGCTGGTACAGAAATTAATCACTTTTAATGTCTCTATTATGACAACAAGGATTAAGATCTTTTTCCCATCTAGTATCAAGCGGGATTCGGCGGCTAAGAGATAGAGCTTTCATGCTGTATGCAAGTCACATCTCGAGGTTGAATCTCACCCAGGCTTGAACGTTTATTTGTTGTCAGTGTGATGTCGTGTATTCTCGGGAGAGACGAGGCGTTGTGACCACCCCATGTCCAAAGAGTGCCGTTGTTGAATAAGACTTCACATAAGGAAGAACCATGAAGACGTAGACTAAATTCCTACTCTGTCATCAATTCATTATTATTTCCAATGCACTATGGACAAAGGTTCGAATCCCGATGATTGAGAAGTTATATTTGTGGTGGAGAAAGTCAACTTTACTTACTTACGGCTTTTAAGGAACCCGGAGTTTCATTGCCGCCCTCACATAACCCCGCCATCGGTCCCTATCCTGTGCAAAATTAATCCAGTCTCTATCATCATATCCTACCTCCTTCAAATCCATTTTAATATTATCCTCCCACCTACGTCTCGTCCTCCACAAAGATATTTTTCCTTCCGGCCTCCCAACTAACACTCTAATATATACCTATACATTTCTGGATTCGTCTATAGAAAGCCAACGTTACTTAAGGTTTTCCTGTTCTCCCGTTTTTTTCCATCATTCATAGTCACTCTCCATTTCAATAATTCATTATCATCTTTACAATAGTATTAACTAAAACAGTGTACGCGTGACGTAGTATTGTGACTGGGTTACAGATGGCACCAGTCTGGGAAGTCGTAGTTCGCTTTCGGGGTGTTGAAGGACATTCTAGTAAGTTACAGTAGTCGGCAAAGATTACATCATATAAAATGCATCTCGCAAATTGCTTAACATTGAATGAACAAGTGATTGCTAAAGGGAAGGAGATCATATATTTCCCCTCCGCCCTGCTTGCGACTCGCGAGTCACAAAATACCGACCACTGTTCTAGTGGGACTCTATCAGATCCTTAAACTCTCATAGCTAAATCGAAAAATGGCACTAAATAGCTGAATCACATATATGCTAAGAAAGCGGCGGTTTGTTCAACAAATATTCCTAATAATTAAAAAGTGATCAGGCACAATAAGCCTATTAGAGGCTGCAGTGCTAGCCTTCGGACCTCTCCTTCATATAAAATAATAATAATAATAATAATAATAATAATAATAATAATAATAATAATAATAATAATAATAATAATAATAATAATAGAAGCGTCGGCTGGAACAACGTTATAAGTTACATTTGGTAAAATTTACAGGAGCTGCAAAAATGTGTACGCGTACAACGTTGTTCTTATGAGGGTAGCAAACTTTTGAGTGGACAAATTTCACGTACTGCATTGATGGACAGTTGCAAGCCAAGGAGTATAGCAAGGTAACATGACATACAAGATTATTACACGGAAACACGCCGAATGAAAATGTTGTAACTTACAACGTTGTTCCAGCCGACGCTTCAATTATTATTATTATTATTATTATTATTATTATTATTATTATTATTATTATTATTATTATTATTATTAAATATAATTTGTCGGTTGTGTATATAGGATGGAGTTCAATTTTTGCCTGCTTCGTCACAAACAGATTGGGTAAGTGTGATTTATGATTTCAGAAAAACTTGATGTTTGCAATATTACGTATAGCCTATAACATTGTATTTCTTGTTACTCTCAAAGATAGGCCTAAGTACCACGACCCTATCTGATCAAGAGGCAATCATGACTTAATGTTAAGGCATACGATAACATAAGATAAATACATTAAAAGGAGATACCATTTCGACTTTCGTACCTAGCCCAAGCTTGGTTACCACTTGGCTCATAATTTTCGAAGAAAAATGCGTACCAACTTAAATTTAGTTTTCTCATTTGCTAAAAAAAATATTGAGTGCTCAAAATGAGCTGCAAATTAAAACTTTCTCCTCCAATTAGTCACAGAGGTGAGATCGATATTATAGCCCCAGGCTGAGCTGCTTAACGTGCATAAAATAATTGCTTTGGTCTTGGGCTAATGCTTGTGCCCGGCGCCTTTGTGCCCTGTTATGGCCCCGAGCAGCAGTAATTAGATCCCGAGGCACGACCGCCATTGGCACTTAGTGCCAGGTTGAAGCCATCAAGTGCCGGCAAACCGCCCAAGTGCCTCCAACACCCACTCCCACATACAAACCCATCACCATCACAGCTCTTAGCAAACTCTTAACAAGCCATCGCTAGGTAATTCACTGAACTGGCGGTTTTCAAAACTCGAGCGTATGGAAGGGGCTATCAACTGGTTAAAACACACTGCAGCAGAGTTGTGTATGAGGCAATACAGGAACAGGAGAACGTGGAAGAAGAGTGGGACAGACTGAGGCAAAGTAACGGAAATGTTGCAAGTGAAACAAAGAGAAGAAAGAAAGAAAGAAAGAAAGAAAGAAAGAAAGAAAGAAAGTGTAGAAATAAATAGAGAAAAGAGGGAAATATACAAAGAGAAAGAAAGAAAGAAAGAAAGAAAGAAAGAAAGTGTAGAAATAAATAGAGAAAAGAGGGAAATATACAAAGAGATAGAAAGAAAGAAAGAAAGAAAGAAAGAAAGAAAGAAAGAAAGAACGAAAGTGTAGAAATAAATAGAGAAAAGAGGGAAATATACAAAGAGATATAAAGAAAGCAAGAAAGTCTAGAAATAAATAGAGAAAAGAGGGAAATATACAAAGAGATAGAAAGAAAGAAAGAAAGAAAGTAACAAAGAAAGAAAGAAAGAAAGAGTAGAAATAAATAGATAAAAGAGGGAAATATAAAAAAAGATATAAAAGAAAGAAAGAAAGAAAGAAATAAAGAAAAAAGAAAGAAAGAAAGAAAGAAAGGAAGAAAGAAAGAAAGTGTAGAAATAAATAGAGAAAAGAGGGAAATATACAAATAGAAAGAAAGAAAGAAAGAAAGAGTAGGAAATGTGTTAACTACGATGAGAGAGAAAGAACAAAATTGAAAAAAAGTTGAATGGAAGAAAGAAATAAGAAGAGATATGGAAAGAAAAATTAGGGTAGAAACAAAAACAAAAACAAAAAACGGGAAACAGAGAAAGGAGTAAGTAACCAAATAATAAAAAAACAAGAGAACACAGCCACCGGCGTAGCTCAGTCGGCTAAGGCCGATCAGGAGTTGCACTCGGACGCGGATTCGATCCCCGCTTGGGCTGATTACCTGGTTGGGTTTTTTCCGAGGTTTTCCCTACCCGTAAGACGAATGGGAAGATAATATTAAAACGGATTTGAGGGAGGTGGGATATGATGGTAGAGCCTGGATTAATCTTGCTCAGGAAAGGGACCAATGGCGGGGGCCTATGTGAGGGCGGCAATGAACCTCCGGGTTCCTTAAAAGCCAGTAAGTAAGTAAATAAGTAAGACGAATGTCAGACAATCTATGGAAAATCCTCGGTCTCATCTCGCCAAATGCCATCTCGCTATCACCAATCCATCGACGCTAAATAACCGAGTAGTTGATACAGCGTCGTTAAATAAACAAGAAAAAAACAAGAGCACAGAAATAATTCAAGGGGGAATAAACAACAATCGGAGGAAGAAAAGAAATAACAGAAACTAACTAGTAATGGAAACAAATACAACATTAAAATAGGAATTAAACAAATTAAAATAAGCAAGAAGCAAAAAGTAGATAAACAAGTGAAAAAATTAAGCAAGGAGAAGCAAAGAAGCAAGTTTAATTTTTCTGTTGAAATAAAGGGGGAGATTAGATAAGAAAAGAAATAGTCACACCAAAGGCGAATAAAGAAAGAGAGAACAGTGCAATGAAACCCAAAAGAGAAAAGAACCAAACAAAGAAATCAATGCGAGAAAACAATAGAATGAAAATAAAGAACAAAGAAAGAACATGCGAGGAAAAAACGAAAGCAGGAAGAAACTTAATAAAAAAGAGAGAAAAATAAATTGAAAAAATAATACTTTCAAAATAAAAAGATGAGAAAGAAAATAAATAAATCAAGAAAAAATATGAAAAAACAAATCAAAAGAACATAACAGTAAGAAAATAAAGAAATAAAAACATGAAATAATGAGTGGAGATATGTAAGTAAGAAGAAAAACAACAGTAAATGGCCATAATATATTTCACATCGGACATCAAAGTTGTTTAAAAATGTACACAGAAGGACATATTGACACAGACATCCTCCATATTTGTTGACCGAGATAGATATAACCGCCCACAATCTCCCAAATTTATATATTCCCCCCTTTATATATTATTTAAAACACAGACTGACAACCTATGAGGTAAAAGGGCTTATATTCAAACGCGCACAACATTTCCAATTACACCCCTTTGAGCTCGCGGAATTTGGCTAATTATTCATTACAATTGTAAAACTATGACAAATGAAAACTAATTGTAATAACAAAACCGCTGATGAGATTATTATTAATAGAGTAGCGCAGATGGATAATTGTGAACAAAACCAAGAGCAGACTGGTGTAACAGCTTGCGCGGTGCAAGATCATCAACGTATGAACCCACCAACATACCCGCTCTATAAATAGTTAACTCGAAACTGCGTACAAGCAATCACTCATCTTAGCAACATGGGTTGCAATGGATTGCATACATTGTTCTACACACCACGTCTAACTGCAGCTGCTTAATAGCATGTATGCTTCCCAAAATTTTATCAGCTTGGTATAATCGATATGCAGTTTGCCAAAGTTGGGATCATAGTCACACATTCAAACGAACAGTGCACGCAGCTTTAGGGCACAGTATGATTACAGTCTAGTATATACAGTCACGAAGCTTGAGTTGTGAGGGTGCTAGGAACAATAGACTGTGCCGGTACTATTTCTCATTGTCTGTAATGAGGCGATATTAGCGATCCTAGTGGTTAGCAACTATCTATGGATGCATATTTACTACGTATTGAGCTTCGTGACTGTATTAAACTAGACTGTGGTATGATGATGATGATGATGATGATGATGATGATGATGATATTTTTTTGTAATTCTGGACAAGAGATTACCTGTGATATTTTTAAACAAATAGTAGAAAAAAGAAGCAAATATGTAAATAATGCAAATGTACCTATGTATTAGGTTGATGAATAAGTTCGCAGTGTTTATGTTCATCACAACACTATGTTGTTAGGAGATTGTTCATCGTTTGTCATTTGTATTGCTGCGCTTGTAAAATATGCCTTGAATTTTGGGAATTTGAAGGTCTGTTCTAAAGAAGACGAAGTGTCAAGTAGAAAACAACGAACGCTTCCGACACATTCTTTCATTTGAGTTTAATATAGGAACAAAGACAGCGGAGGCGGCTCGAAACATTAGTGTCGTGTACGAGGAGAATGCCATCGGAGAAAACACTGCAAGAAAATGGTTCTGTCGTTTCAACACACAATAGACTGGTTGAGTGGAAGAGAAGGCCGAATGGCCTTAACTCTGACAGTTAAAATAAACCATTATTATTATTATTATTATTATTATTATTATTATTAGACTACCCCGTACAAAGCTAGTGTCCATCCACAGAATATGATATGCGTTTGGTGGGACAAAGGCGGAGTCGTTTACGACGAATTTCTTCTAACAAAAATGTAACCGTAATTGCTGACACTTATTTCCAACAACTCAGACGTCTTGCGACCGCAATTTAAGAAAAATGACAAGGAAGACTACATCAAGCGATGCTGTAACACGATAATGCACGCCAGCACTCTGCTAACATGACGAAAGCAGCTAACCAGGAGCTTGGATGGAATTCTCTCGATCTTGTTTCCTCTGATTTCCACCTTTTCCGTTCTCTATCCAACAATCTTCAAGGGAACTTCTTTGATAACGAAGATGCTTTACAAACTATTAGTGGAAACAATGTTGCCACTACTTTTAATAAAGTTGTACATGTTGGTTTTTAATTTTTACTTATGTTTTATTTATTTAGAAGTAATTAAGTATGAAAGTACAATGTAATATGAATTTAAGGTTATTAACGCAGATTTTAGCGTGCTTAGCGCATTCAACTATTCGCGGAGGGAGTCGGTAGTTAGGGCAACCAGTTTTCAGAAATGGGCTCTAGGCTAAAAATGTTTTGGGAGCTTTGACCTGTATTGAATCCACATGATTACATGTTAAGGTAGTAGCCTTAACCATTTGACAATAAAATGTCAAGTCCGAAGTAATTTCAACCAAAATCTACAGGTATGTTTCACAGTTTTCTGGATAGTAACTGTCCTGGTTGAGCCAATGTGTGACAGAAATGCAGCGAATGGTGGTTTTATGAGGATAAACAAGAGAAATCCGTAACAGAAGCAATTTATTCGTTGGGGTATTTATACAACATTAATTTAAAAGAGTAATTATTTCTGTGATATTTTTTTATTCGGATATAAATAAACCCATAGGAATGAAAGAATGAATGTTGGAATATTTACACTTCAAACGCCATCAAGTCTGTAGCGTCGGTCGTTGTGGTATATGATTTTGCTTACAAAAATCTCGTTTTAAATATTGATAAAAAGAGTAATGCATTGTACGAGTTCTGTTTTCATTCCCTTTTTAATATATGTTATCAACGTTTTAATTACTACAATAAAATATAACTAAAATTAATTGCTTATAACTTTGAAAAGCGTATTTACATCAACGCCATATTTCAATTTATACGTGCTGCTGACTTTCTAATCTAGTATCCTGAACTTTCTCTTTTCTAGATGTGATATTTCTGAATACAAAAGTGGAATAGAAATCAGAATCAGCCCAATATTTCTGCAATTCAGCTATTTCTACGAGTATGTAGTCTAAGTTCAAGTGGATTTCATGGTGAAAAACGACATTATTTGGATAGTCATAATTCTATCAATGCTACATTGTTACCTTTTTATATTCATTCCACGAGGAACTATCCGAGTTTTGCCAGCCGAGAGAGAGAGAGAGAGACGACTATGATTATGATCACAGTCTAGTATATAGTCACGAAGCTCAATACGTAGTAAATATGCATCCATAGATAGTTGCTAACCACTAGGGTCGCTACTATCGCCTCATAACAGACAATGCGAAATAGTACCTGCACAGTTAATTGTTCCTAGTACCCTCACAACTCAAGCTTCGTGACTATAGATATGTGCTATGACTGTGGAAGGAGAGAGACAAGAAAGAGAAAGAGAGAGAGAGAGAAACGACGATGACGACTACGACTAGGGAAATTGCACGCTATAACAGAATCCTCACATTCACTGAAGGCGTTATAACCAAAGAACTCTGAACTATATCGATTGTAAAGGTTACGGAACTTGCAGTTCAATACTTCTATTATTTTATTTTGTTTCTATTGTCATGGATTTGTCAAAAACGGTTTTTGTGTTCAATAATTTCTATATTGCGCTGGCGGCGTCAAATATAACAAGGATATGCGAATTTATCTTCTAGAGCTGTTTGAAAGATCGTGTTGACGGCTTGATATGTGCACCCGATCGAGAATTCATATCGATATAAATCGATTAGATACAGCAGTATATCAGGAGGCACTGAATGTAACGTAGCGCGTTGGTTGTATGCATGAGTTGGCTGTGCTGCAGAAACAGATGACGCGAGAGAAAGCGCTTGGATGGGTTCCGAACCCCCTCTTGCGTGTGATAAACGAACTATGCTCACAAAGTAATGCACATCCCCTGCATCTATGCAGCACTGATTACAAGATATTTCATTTATAGTGCAAGTGTTCTTGCATCGACGCGAAGTACAAGAAGTTATGGAAGTAATTTCCTTGTCATTATTTCTGATATGAATAAATATTGTTATTAGATACATTATTAGAGCAGTAATGTTACACTATATGACTGTTTCCAGTGCATTTACATCGAATGTGACAGCATAGGTTAACACACTTCATTCCCGACAACCAAGGTCGATTCCATTACAGTGGACTCTCCCAAGTTCGACAGAACAGAATTGAAAGTTCTGACCAATATGGGTAGCGGGTGTGGCAGGTAAATGAATACAAATTCTTTTTAGTTATCCATCAACGAATACAGTACTGTACTTGCATTTCCTGCACGCCTCGAGACTTGTGTATGCGCTTCTAGTACCACAGTGGGTTTCGACAGTTCCGCCTCACAAACGGCACAATTCTCAAATAGAAAAAGAAGAGTTCATTAATTTAAAATCAGTGATCAATATGGATGTCCTAATCAATAAAATATTCTGTTCTCCTTTAACAAAAGTATCACTACAAGACAGACCAATTTCCATTCAAATGGCAAACCCATTTCTTAGTGCCCGTATAGGGGCTTGTCTAATTCTCCTACATAGGCAGTCGAATTATAGGATGTCGGACTTGATTTCTGTCGAACTTAAGAGCTTCCACTGTACTTACCTTGGCAAGTATTTAGATGTTTTTCGTATTTCTAATTAGAGCTTGAAATTTCTTTCCATATTTCACGACAAATAAAACTTATTAAATTAAGTAACATTTGATATCTACATATCAGAAATTGTTGTTATATTTGAAACCGTGAAGATGCAGCTTTGTTTTTGGGTTGAGATCGCGTTCATTGGTTCAAACCCTTTACAGGACAAAGATGTTTTCTTAACAATAATTATGTACTCTTAGATTATCAGTGAGTAACGTAACAAATTCTCAGACACACATGACTTTCATATTTTATCAGCGTATTTGACTAAAGAAATATTGGCAGAGAAACAAAGAAATAAAGGAAGAGAAAGGGAAATTAATAAATAAATCAATGAAAAGGGAGACAGAGGGTACAAAGGGTTTAATTAAAGAAGGAAATGGAAAGTGTGAAATAGAATGAAAGGAACACAAATAAACAAAGAAGAATAAACGGAAACAAGAAAGAATAATCTGAAATGGGGAAGAAAAGAGTATGGGCGAGGAGAAGCAGAAAGATAGAAGAAAGGTAGAAAGAAAATGAAGAATGGAAACGAAGAAAAAGACAAGAAAAATAAGAAATTAGTAAAAACGGTACTAACAAATAACAGAAGTAAAAAAAGAGATAAACGAGAAAGCAGAAAAAGAGTACAGAAATAATAATATAATTAAATAATCAATAGAGGATGAGAAAGAGGAAAGAGAGGGGCAATAAAGAAGAAAGCGAATAAATGGAGATATGCACGAGAAAAAGAAGAGAAAGACTGGAGAAAGCACGTGGAAAGAAAGGGAAAATAAATTAAAAGGAAATAAGAAAAAGGAGATAAAAATATGTCTAGCGTGATCTAAATAAACATCAACAGGACTGTTAAAAATATTGAACTTTTTCGACATGAAAATCCACGTTTAACTTGATGAGTTTGCCTGCCTGTCAGTCATTCGATGTCAGTTTGTCAGTCGGTCAGCCTGTCCATCAATAGGTTTATATCTACTTGTTTTGTCTGTCAGACAGTCTCTCCGTCTGTGGGTCAATGACGTAACATTTTCTTACAATTATTCTAGGACTCAATTTTCGGCAAAGTGATTTTCCTTTCCGAGTATTCCAGTGCCTCATGCCATCATATGTCAGCACATCCGAGTAAGCTCCGTAACTACGGAGGCATATTAAATAAAGAATTACAATTTGAGTACGGAGCAAGTAGAGGGATTATGGCATATTGCATATTAGCCGCGATGTGTGCTTGGTACACAGGCCAGGCTGGCACCCCTAACAAACACATCACGGTGGTGACGTGGCGTGAAAATCAATCTACCCATTGATCCTGCTGCTAATACTGACGTAGTCTAACACGGAGACCATCTCATCTGGCTACTGCCTGATAATAGATACCCACCTAGCGTCTATCTCTCTCACTACTGTTATGTGGCTGGCAGAGAGACTGTGCATAGGTCATTTACTATGCACCACCAATTTCGATTGGTGCATATATACTCGGCCATTTAAACTAGAATAACTAGGGATATGTGCCGTCTTCAGGGCATGAGTGGAACATGTTTGCTCATTCTCCATCGCCGCAATCGCCTCCGCCACCATCACCATCATCTCCACCATCACATTCCAGTTCCAGATGAGTAATTTTTACAAATTGTTGTTAAATCATGTTCTTCCAGCACCTTTGGATCATCCAAAACGTTTTTTCTAGTGAATGATCTGTTATGAAAAAAATTGTACCATATTTTAGGCCTTTAAATGCATTTTTTGTAAAAAAAAAAATCAAGTTTTTCATATTAAAGTGCACGGTCTTATCTGCGACGTCTCGAAACTACACACATATTCCATAATTAGGATCATATTATCCAAGATGTTACAGGATCACCTCTTTTGTCACGTTCGATATGCTGGACTTACTTACAAATGGCTTTGAAGGAACCCGCAGCTTCATTGCCACCCTCATAAAAGCCCGCCATCATTCCCTATCCTGTGCAAGATTAATCCAGTCTCTATCATCATATCCCACCTTCCTCAAATCCATTTTAATATTATCCTCTCATCTACGTCTCGGCTTCCCCAAAGGTTTTTTTCCTCCGGTCTCCCAACTAACATTCTATATGCATTTCTGAATTCGCCCAAACGTTCTACATGCCCCGCCCATCTCAAACGTCTGGATTTAATATTCCTAATTATATCAAGTGAAGAATACAAAGCGTGCAGTTCTGCGTTGTGTAACTTTCTCCATTCTCCTGTAACTTCATCCCTCTTAGCCCCAAATATTTTCCTAAGAACCTTATTTTCAAACACCCTTCATCTCTGTTCCTCTCTCGATATGCTTGGCTAGTGCAAAAATTGAAGGAAATTCTAGGAAGGGGAGGTTCCCTTGCCTTTCTGAATCAGAGCATATTAGGCTACTTCAATTTTCACGAACTATCATATTTGGTTATAGGTAAATATTCAGGCATTGATACCAACATAAAGGATTTCTGTGTTATTTCCTCCATTCTCCAAGAAAAGATACGGTATTACAATTTCGGCATTAAATGTGCATTATTGAGAACTGATTGAATTACTTACTATATTAGAGAAAACGGAACTATTTTCATAAACCTGGCCTAATATCGATTTTGTCTATCACAAATTCCTCTTGCACTAAACGACATTAAATTTGTACTCAGGTCTCCGGTGTGAAGAGCGAAAGCTCCATTCTTTTGGATGACACTAATTTTTGTTGGATTCATTGAAGCATGCTGAAAATATTAAAGAATGTACAGGCCGATTATTTAGACCTGACAGCTCAGCGACGCGAAAGAGGGGAAGTAATAGGAGTACTGGGGAACGTTCCGGAGTAGAGATAAGGGGGAGCGGTCGGTAAAGGAATGCAGCACAGCTTAACATCCGATCGCTCTGACTGCAGGCGACAGACTAACCTGAACATCCCTTGGCGTAACTTAATAGAGTCGCCTGACCCAGGCGCACATTGTCGGCGACTGTCAGAACTAAATAATCGTACTGTACGATGATCTTGACAGGCCTATACAGCATTAAAGTGGATAATGTATTGGACTTTTAAGCTAGAAGGCGAGAACAGTGAATTGAGAGACTTTTCGTGATAATCTCACTTTGTTCTACTGTATACTGAAATATTTTAAACTATAAAACAGAGCTCATGTAGGCTATGAAATTTATTTGTGAAGTTCTCCACGAAATTATAGTGAATTATGAGTATTAATAACGGAACTAACAACAGTAATGTTTCTGTTTGTTCTTAAATTTAGACACATGTAAACCATTAAGTTCAAAGGCTAGAGCTGTTTCTGCCTAATTTACAATCAACAATATCATAATGCTCACTTTTACACAATCAAACGCTATCGATAACGCAGCTCGACTGCTAATTCTGCCAATTGTGCTACCGATACTGGACCATTTGATGTATTAGCAACGTAAAAAACTGTAAATCATTTTCCCGCATTTTGACGTTGCCTGCGGTGTACACTAGCGTTCAAAGATAGGACTACCTAACTGTACTAATCGATAGTGATCGATATCATTGTTAATGTAAGTGTGGCTTCTTTAGTTTTTACTTCTACGAATAGATGGCCAAGATAATAATCAGTGTTGCCAATCATACATAAATATACCCGCGTTATATAATTTAATATTTCATCCCCTCCTCTCTGCTGATTTTAAAACAACACTGGAATTAGCTCAAAACCGCTGATATTGTCATTATGACAATAATTTATGCTTAATCTACATAATCATTTTCCCCGACACTATTTCAACCGCCCCAATAATGGTGCCACCTATTGAGAACTACAGAACTGTTTCAAAGCTTGCCAATTTCGCTTACACGATCATAAAATCGTAGATCAGATATCTTTGAACATCAGTGTACTGTGGAGATGGATCTATACACCTACTCTACAACATGATGATTATGAATAATTGAGGAGTTCTCTGGAACTAGAACTGCAAAATATTTAATTCGAGATACAAAGAGAGCATCAAACATTTTAGATCTCGTATAACAACATTGAGCAGAACGATATTCAAATGTTTCTTGAGGGCGCTGTGTTTGTTGGAGGGAAATAATATTTTGCCAGGAGGGAGATGTGTTATTAAGGATTCAATATATGTTCGACATTAAGCTATATGGATCATATGCGGAGACTAAGAAGAAGGCAGGAAATAGGAAAGATTGGAGAATGCTGGATATGCAGTGAAACACTGCAATTGTGCATAAAATTATGAAAGAATGAATAGGCTGGAAACGGAAAAACGACGTAACTGACGTTAAGTTATTAATCCAGGAGGTTCTTTTTATGGTTTCCCTCAATCACACAGGCAAATGTCGGATTGGAAATTTACATTCCATGAGTCATCACCGCCTCAACACTAATATCTTACTGTAAATATCAATCAAAATCTAAATCAGTTACATGAACACAAACCATCTACAACACATAATAGAAACAGGAGCTCAACAATAGTAAAAAAAACGAGTACAGGTATACCCACAGACCATAAACACGCGATATGGCCACAGATATTAAAGCGTGTATAAATAAATGTAACAGAAAAAAGTCAACCATGATAACAGAGGTGACTGTCTCCTGTTTTCTGTCCCTGTCAATGATCTATCGATAATCAAAAGGTTTATTGTGCTAGACCAGCTAGTATTTGTGAAAGTACTGAACATACCTCTACAAAACGAAAGTTATTCAGGTAATATAATGCATACAGGTGCACAAATTATCTACGGCCTACCATCTCTGTCTGCTTGCCTGTCAGAAGAAATGGCCAGTTTCCAGCGAATCTTAATTGGAAATTTCAGCTAGAGTAAGTACGCTCAAAGAAATTCCCTGGATTCCCAGGTAGAGTGTTTTCCATGGAAAGAAAATGCAATCAAAAAAATCGCAGAAAAAACCTCAGATATTAAATGGTCGAATACGATTTAACGGGAAATAATTATGCATTGATAAGTTGATTAACAGACCTGAAACCTAACGGTAACCACAAAAAATTCTGACTCCCGAAACAAGTCCCAGAAGCTTTACTATCTGTATGAAGGAAGCAATATAGGCCTATATATAATAGGCTAGTCATTAAAAAAGTGTTATTATTTGATATCATTAGATAAACAAGGTATTATACTCAGCATATGATACAAATGACGATTAAAATAAAATTGTATGTTGACGAAACAATTTTAACATACAAATTTTCTTCCTACCTCCAGGATAAAAATCGAATGTCAACCGAAAGTAAATTACAATTATAACATAGCAGGTAATATTTTGCGTTGTATCTTTTTGCTTTTAACTAGGTTAAATTGTTTCTAAATGACGTTTTGAAAACCAAACTCCATGAAAGTTTACACTGCACGGTAAAACCCAATGGAATAGAAATAATAACAAGGCAATAATTTAATTAGAAGAGAGGTAATGGTTTAAAAAGGGACAAAAACACACGTAAAAACAAATGTGTGTTCTTAACAACACAAAACACGTACTAGGATATAGTTATCCTTGTTGTGCATTATTGCGAATTTGTTGCCGAGCAGCACTACATAACTCGCGCAATAATAATCGTGTACTGTGCAACTCTTGCGGAGTTTAAAAGGAAAACACCCTCTCTGGCACGCCATTATGATGGTTCGTGAGACAGTACCTTCCAAAAGCAGCAGGAAATATGAGGACTAACCTCCCCGACCCTTGGCGCCCAGAATGTGATGCAAATGATTTAAAGGGAAGGAGAAGGGGAAGTTTAAGCCGAACTAGGTATAGATTACCTGGTGTAATACGCATTATGCATGCGCTGAATACAGATAGAGCATTCCGCATCGGTTCCCCCGCACTATAGCAATGGGAGGATCACACAACCACCGCCTTCTCAATCGGTTCGTGGAATGAATGACGACAATATTCAAAGGAGGCAGTGGAAAATCACGCCCGCAGCGCAGGAGATTCCTGAAGGCAAAGACGGTACACACGGAGAGGAAATGGTTTATGTTGATGCCGGTGTAATGAGGGGTTGATGCCGGTGTTTATGCTTCTCCATCAATGGAAATATTCGCCTTTGCCTTTTAGCTATAGATGTTCACTGCATTCGAACAGCTATTCGTGCCTTAGGTTGATCTAGATGTTTCCGACAGTTATCTGCATCCAAGCACAGTTTAATTTATTGGTCGCTGAAAAAGTAAGTTCGGATTATGTGCTACATGTAAAATATTACTTGATAGCCGATGGCATGTCCGTAGGGGGCACTGGAAACCCATCCTAGGTAAGAGTAAAATCGAGCGAATGGCACCGTGGTAACGTACCGGATTTGCATTTGGAAGGTCCGGAGTTCGGCCTCCGGTGTCGAATAAAGGTGAATGCCCGAATGCATCCTAGTTATCACGAAGTGGTGGACACACTACAACAGCAGCAAGCATTCCCTACAAAAATTAAGACAGTCGCGATATGATCTAGGAGTTGTACAGCCACAGAGTCCACGGATCTTGTGTGCGTAGCCGCTCTCTCTCTCTGCCGTCTCTTGTACTCCACAGCAGTGGTCTTAGCCTTGTCTGATTCGTCTTGGGGTGTATTTTTCTCCTGTTGTGCTCATCTCCACTTTTGCATTATCTCAAGTTTGAAAGTTTGACTTTAGAGGCATTCTGAAGGTTCACAAATTTTCACGACTATTTTTTTAAAGTTAAGGGTTCAGTTTACCTCGTATTATGTTTTTTACGGTTATTTAGTCGATTTTTTTTAATTGGGTTATTTTACGACGCTGTGTCAACAGCTAGGTTATTTAGAGTCTGAATGATATGAAGGTGATAATGCCGGTAAAATGAGTCCGGGATCCAGCACCGAAAGTTACCCAGCATTTGCTCGTATTTGAGTTGAGGGAAAACCCCGGAAAAAACCTCAACCAGGTAACTTGCCCCGACCGGGATTCGAACCCGGGCCACCTGGTTTCGCGGCCAGATGCGCTGACCGTTACTCCACAGGTGTGGACTATTTAGTCGATTTCGTTGCGCTTGTTTAACCGATGTCTCAAACGTTCCGATCGGTCCACATCTCACGGAACGCAGTTTTCGAGGCATGTTTTGCCTCACCCGTCTCGTCGGCATTGAGGGTTCGACCGATTTCTTGTGGATGTTAAGGTAAAAGGGACTACTTATTTGTTATGATAATTACTCATAATGGTGAAACTTTAAGTAAATCTGAAAATAGCCTACAATTACACAAGCAGTGAATACTGAGCATGTAAATTTGGAAGGTGAAAGAGTCATTAGTTGCTGAGAACAAAAAACATTTAATTGCTCAAGCCTGTATATCCCCACTTAAGAGCGAATTGTTACGTATTAAAAAAAAAGTCACATGCATCACTCCTGGATAGACTGCCTTATAAATCCTGAATACGAACAAATTCCGTCAAGCTGTTTCATACAAGTCGCTTTACACGGACGGCATTATAATATCATTTTTTTCGGAATCGGCAATGTTGAAAATATGTGAGAGTAGGCCTGTTTCCACCAAAACCGCGAAATCGATTAATGTCTTCTCTTTACGTCTATAGTCCTACTTTGCATAATGAAGAGTAACTTAAAGATGGAGAGTCAATTGAAAAGAACTTATTTTAAGATATGTTAGAAAAAAAATCCATATAAATTATTAAATTAGACACACACAAATATCAAGAATTTCAAAAACAGAAACGCTAAAATGATGTAGCACAAAATATTATTCGCAATCGAACTGACATTCAGTTTCATCCGCGTTTTTTTATAAGACTGTGAATCTGATCAAACTTCCGTTAAGTTCCAGGTCACAATGTCCCTTGCCTATTATCAAACTAATAATCACTTCTGTTCTCTACAATTTATAATTCAAATGCAGATAGCTCTGCATTCTCTGGTGTTCTCCGATATTTAAAAGTAGAAACGATGTGAAAATTCCTCTATCACCATCCTGGATGCATATGAGACGATTCTGACCACCATTTGAATGATAATAAGCAAGAATGATGGAGGAAGATGGTACAAATTTCCAATTCCTTGAAAACACGAGCCCATGTATTTTAGCTACCTATCACCACAGCACTGCTCGTCCTCATGTTGCGGGTAGAGGAGACTGTCTCCAGATATGGAAGGTAGCTGCGAATATATTGAATAAGCAGTCGCGGACAGCGGATAAGGAGTGGTCCTCCAGCTTGGGTGTTGGGCGAAGAGCTCACAACCCATCACCGTAAAAAGGAGCTGTTAAGAAACCCCAATATAAACCTCGGAATGGATTCGCTTTGAGAGAGGAACAGAGGTTAAGGGTGTTCGAAAATAAGGTGCTTAGGAAAATATTTGGAACTAAGAGGGATAAAGTTACAGGAGAATGGAGAAAGTTACACAACACAGAACTGCATGCATTGTATTATTCACCTAACATAATGAGGAACATTAAAACCAGACGTTTGAGATGGGCAGGGCATGTAGCATGTATGGGTGAATCCAGAAATGCATATAGAGTGTTAGTTGGGGGACCTAAGAGAAAAAGATCTTTGTGGAGGCTGGAACATAGATGGAAGAATAATATTAAAATGGATTTGATGGAGGTGGGATATGATGCTAGGGAATGGATTAATCTTGCTCAGGATAGGGACCGATGGACGGCTTATGTGAGGGATGAACCTCAGGTTCTCTGAAAGCCATTTGTAAGTAAGTATGAAAACATGAGTACTATTCTGAATTTCTAACATCTTTCATGACTCATTTTCACAAACTCAACATATGTTAAGTGTTCATTACAGAGGAAATTAGACGAGTAAGAAAGGGGAGGAAAGAATAAAATATATCATTTAGAACAAAGAAACTATAAGTAAAGAGACAAGACACAGACGATGAAATATCAGAGAGCAGATGAAGTTTGCGAGGAGAAAAAAATAATAATAATATAGACGACAAACAGGAAAGGCGAGAGAGACAGATATAAAAGAGATAAATGAAATCCGTCACTGACAGTTGAAAGAAGAAAAGCGAATATGCTGCGCTCTGTGGCTTTTCGCTGGTCCAGAATCTCTGTTTCTTGCCGCGTCTGCCCCGATTCTTTGTGGCGCACTGATGTCTCTTCGCGTCGTCTTCACAGTCAGACACTTTGACAAGTGTATAATGACTTGGACAATGATGACTAGCAACTGGCTACGAATTGGAACACATCTAGGTCCTCTAACTGAAGGATACTAATCTCTCTGTTCCGAGCAGAACCAAAACCAGAAGCGCAACATTTTGACTTGCAATCCATCAAGTCGAATATTCTATCTGCAAATAGATAAAATCAAATCTAGCCCTCATTACCATCATCTCCATAATAAACTAGATTTGTCGCCCTCGCGTTGCAGTTGTCTCGTGATTTTGATCGCAATATTTGAATTGAGTATGCGTAAAAGATGTTTAAACCAGCTCATTTAAGGAATGTTTCCTTTCTCTGTAGGCTACAAAATGTGTTTGATCTTGCCGACAGATCATCGTAACTAAGTCAACCGCATTTCATCATAAAACTCAGTCTCAAAAATGTCAACACAGATACCTGTGCACACGATCTTAAATATTGATTTCACCATAACAAGTAATGAACAATTGAGACAAGACTAGCAGCAAAACATCCAATTAATGAAGTTATGAAGTTTAAAGAGGAATGAAATGTTTTCATCATTCACAGTTTTATGATGTTATAATTTTAAACACAACACAGCAGTGCAGCCACAATTTTATATTATATTATGTATTAAATTTTCATATCTGTACATTAATTTTAGATTGTTAATTACCATAAGTCAATTTTAAATAGTTATTATTTTCATTATTAAAAAGGTTGTGATTAATCATTCGTTCCACAATAAGAGACAAAATGTACAAGATATTGTATGTAAAAAAAGCCTGATGATGCCCGAATGGGGAAAACTTTGCTTAATTTTTAATTTTTATATTTGTATAGTACACAATGATCACTTACATGGGTAAGTGTCATTGACTTTTTATATTTGTGATATGTGAATTAGACTGAATTAATAAAACAATATTATGTTATATTATATCATATTATATTGACTATCTGAACATTTCAACATGCTTTCTAAGATTGGTATATTCAATCGAAGGGGTTAAAAAAATACATATAAACGTCAACATATAATGGATTTGGGAAATTTAAATTCCTTTTTAAATAATTTCCTTCTTTCACTCGTCTATATAGTAACTTCTGGCATTCCTCTTCCTATGAAGAATTTATTATACCTACACAGTTAATAATAGCAATGGATCCTGCTAATAATAGGGGACTAAATGATACTGAAGCAGTTGAAAACGCTACTGCTACCACTTACACATATAAAAAATCCACAAACAAAACATCTTCACTTCATTACTCGTTCTCAAAATGCAGGTGTACATTCCTAACGCCAAAAGATCTCAGCAATATAGGCCTACGTCTTAAGTCTCCGATACATCTTCCAGCTCACACTACCCCGTGTTCGGAAGATGTCATATCTCGTCCATCCATCTCAGTTGTCAACTAAATTTATATAAGTAAGTCCCTCCCTTATGTCTGTATAGTTTATTTTTATTCATCGGGAACTATATCGGAGGGGCGGAGCGAACAAGGGACTAGATTCTACTTGAAAGAACATAAATCGCGCTGTGATGGACGCAGGATTTTGAAACCGTTCTCGAGAACAGGTGCTGATACTCCATGTAGGTGGTTGCCCCGTCTTGTAATACATTTTGGCAAACAACGATATTAATCTGAGAAAGTTAATTCGGGTCACAACGACTATTGGGGTCGCTCTCATTTTGTGGACACGGCAGACGAGTTTTCAATTTGGCTCCGTTCACTAACTCCACAGACAGTTGCGCTATTAAAATATAGGCTCCAATACCAAGACCCTGATACAGTAACAGGGTGTTCTGGCATAAACATAATGTACATCGTAAGCTACTATTGAAAGTACAGGGGATCGCAAAACTGATAAAATATTTGCTTCCAACGAAAGAGTTTTGGATTCAAGTACCGGCGAGCTCAAGAAGAATTTGTGATAATAATATTTAATTTATTCTAACAGAGTTCTGAATACAAGGCCTTCTCTTATGGAAAGAGATGACTATAGATTATCATTCAAGTGTAAATAATTTACAGATCCCCCATTTCTTTGTTGTCAGTTGACTGCAGGTGAAATGATTATGAGTCTTTTTAAGAAAAAAAAAACATTAAAATATAAAGAGATTTAAAATCATTTTAATTAAATCTAATGTTACATAAAACTTAAGAATAGCAACGTACTTTAAAATCAATACATAATTTATAATTTTCCGTTTCGGTCAATTGAGATCATGAACAAATTTATCCGTTTAGGATTTAAAAGGTTAAGACCGCAAGGCCTTCTCCTTCACTCAAGGTCTTCTCTTATAAAAAGTTATAGATACCCTATTTCCGTATAAGTAATTATCATCTAGTCAAATAACATGTGTTAATCTTGATATGATATTAGAAATTTGTACAAAAATATGTTGTAAGGAATAATCCTCTTGTAATTTTAATTACTACTCATTAGAGATCGTCTTGAAAGGGTTCTTCAATAGTGATAATGATGATGATGATGATGATAATAATAATAATAATAATAATAATAATAATAATAATAATAATAATAATGCTTAAAATGGCTTTTAAGCAACCACCAGGTCCATAGCCGCCCTCACATAAGCCCGCCATCGGTCCCTATCCTGTGCAAGATTAATCCAGTCCCTATCATCATATCCCACCTCCCCCAAATTCGTTTTAATATTATCCTCCCATCTACGTCTCGGCCTCCCCAAAGGTCTTTTTCCCTCCGGTCTCCCAACTAACACTCTATATGCATTTCTGGGTCCGCCCATATGTGCTACATGCCCTGCCATCTCAAACGTCTGGATTTAATCTTCCTAATTATGTCTGGTGAAGAATGCAATGCCTGCAATTCTGCGTTGTGTAACTTTCTTCATTCTCATGTAACTTCATTCCTTTTAGCCCCAAATATTTCCTAAGAACCTTATTCTTACATAGGCCTACCTTTAATTTGTTCCTCTCTCAAAGTGAGAGTCCAAGTTTCACAACCGGTAATATAACTGTTTTATAAATTCTAACTTTCAGATGTTTTGACAGCAGAATAGATCGCAAATGCTTCTCAACCGAATAATCGCACGCATTTCAATAATAATAATAATAATAATAATAATAATAATAATAATAATAATAATAATAATAATAATAATTAGTGATTGCCATATACGTAGTCTATAACGCAAAGCTTTAATATACGAAAAGGTCCAATCATATATTTAATAAGTCTACATAAGCTCCAAATGCCTGAAATGACCACTTACTGAACTGTCTATATCGGTACTGTAAAAACCTGTCGGCGTCAGTGATCTACTGGTTATCATGCTTGTCCTCCCAACAGAATGTTTTTTGTGAAGATAGGCCTAATAAAGTTAGCATCGTTTCCTTCGGTAGAAAAGTAAGGACGGCAAGTCGTAGATTTCAGAATTTAAAACAATTCTGTACCTGAAAGAGATGGTCCCTCGCAAAAATTGCCGGCCATGTCTCGTCCACGTAAAAAATCCATTATAGAGGTCGCAAAATCATCTTTATTGTCTACAAACCATATTATGCCAGAGATCAAACCTTAAAGAAAAAAATCTTCCTAACAGTAACATATCAGAAACATAATTTTTGTTCAGCTCCTTTGCTCATAGTTATCAATTTCCGGGTTACTGTACAATTTCATATGATAAGAAATGGATCTTCAGTACCCTGTGATTAGCTAATTTAGTCCCCATACTCTTGTTAAAAACATAATGTGCCGCAAGCTCTCTATCTCCGTTCCTGATTTTGTATCTTCTGCTCAATAGTAATGTCTTAACATCTCGATTACCCTCATTCTAGTATTTTTACATAATAAACTTTTCAGTTACACTCTGTAACTCCTATTGATGCTAGATAAGACGCCAAAAATTGACACTGATACAGTCTTACCACAGTCTAGTACTCTAGTACATATAGTCACGAAGCTTGAGTTGTGAGGGTGCTAGGAACAATAGACTGTGCCGGTACTATTTCGCATTGTCTGTAATGAGGCGATAGTAGCGATCCTAGTGGTTAGCAACTATCTATGGATGCATATCTACTATGTATTGAGCTTCGTGACTGTATATACTAGACTGTGGTCTTACTATCTCGCATACAGCTATAGACATTGCTATTGTTCCGTGCTGTGATCTTTATTTTTCCGAGACGTTAGAATACTGGGCCACTACAACAGTTTTGATTGAATCATTTCTGTTCTGTGACCTTCATGTAATGGACATTTCTTCAAAGTGAATAACTTCATACTGGATAAAAATTTCATTGATTCTAGTTCACGTTAACACTTGTTTAAAAACTTAATTGTATTGTAAAAGTGTTAAAATTTAAAATAGGTTAGGCCTATGTAGACACACGGCCAATTTCGACGCCGGTGCTGCGTCATTTTCAGTGTCCTACGAACTATACAACAATAGTTCGTAGGACACTGATAACGCAGCACCGACGTCGAAACGAGTCGTCTGTGTAAGGTACATAACCTATTCTAAATTTTAACACTTTTAACGTGTCGATTAATACAATTTTAAGGATAAAATTTCTTCACCCATTGTACTGTATGGTTGGACCTTTTCTTCAAGAGAGGAATACTGGGACTATTGTGAAAATTAAAGTAATCTTGATGCAGAAAAAGAAATAGTAAAGGCATAAATAACGAGTCGTTAAAAAATTCAACACTACATTAAATCCACAGAAATGCATAACATTGTAAAACCTGCGAAATTCACCACCTCTTCAGCAAGACCCTACTTGTATTAAGTTTACTTGTACTGTATTTTAATGGGACCAGTCTTTTTTTTTACTTGCTTACTTAACGACGCTGTATAAACTACGAGGTTATTTAGCGTCGATGGGATTGGTGATAGTGAGATGATATTTGGCGAGATGAGGCCGAGGATTCGCCATGACATTTGCCTTACGGTTGGGGAAAACCTCGGAAAAAATCCAACCAGGTAATCAGCCCTAGCGGGAATCGAACCCGCGCCCGAGCGCAATTCAGGATCGGTAGGCAAGCGCCTTAGTCGACAGAGCTACGGCGGTGGGTGAACCGGTCAATGTTTCAAAACAATGTAAGTTATTAACTTTTTGGTGTGAATTTATACCGTTATTTATACGAAAATAAAATAAACGTTGAAACTATTTTGGATTTTGTAAGCTATAAGCTATTCTGAATCTACAAGTTCGAAAAAACTACTTACAGGTTCCATCCTGGCCTCGAGAAATATCGCCAAGGAGTGAGTGAGTGAGCCAGTGTGTAACTGAGTGAGCCAACAAGTGAGTCAGTGAGAAAGGGATTGAATTAGTAAATTAGTGAGGGAGTGAGTGAGTGTGCGATTTAGTGATTAAGTGAATTAGAACAATGGAATTACAATATGAACCATTGATAGTGAAGGAATGAACTGCTGATTGAACATCAGACTCAATGCCAGACTGTGTCATTGATTCAGCGAGTGAATGAGTGAGAGAATGAATAAATAATTATTCGTCCTCTCATTCATTAAATTATAATTGTATGTTCGGACGGGCAACTAAATGAGAGATTTACTGAGTTTTCCTCGTGCATTAAAATCAATTAGGCTTTAATAGTGTAATAACTTTTTGCTTGACGGATTCTCGAAAAGTGTAGAGAAAAAACACACAACCTATGTCACGAACGTGAAGCATCGACAAGAGCCACGCCCCTAACGCCCACAAACAAATATGCGCAGGGGGGAAAGGAGAGGAAAATCACCTGCTACAAGGAAACGAGTTCTGGCAGAAGTGTAATCATACTATTTGAAGCCGTGTTCTCAGTTAATGAAAATGAAGGGCACTTCCGTGACTGCAGATATTTACGTCAATTTATGTATGGTTAGTGAAGAAATATTAAGCATTTCAAATTTTGTTGTGTTTTGCTCTTACAAATAGCCTACATGAAGTCATCTGCGCCTTTATACACGTATGAACGAGGTTCGGCTTTGACATTCGTACATCGGTCTCCAGTGCATTAGTTATAGCTGTTAAAGAGACTACTGCAAATATAACTAATGAAACAACAGAATGACGTTTCTTTCTATTTTACTTTATTAATCAGTTATTTAACGACGCTATATCAACTGCGAGTTTACCTAGTATTGATGAAATTGGTAATAATTACTTACTTACTGGCTTTTAAGGAACCCGGAGGTTCATTGCCGCCCTCACATAAGTCCGAAATTGGTCCCTATCCTGAGCAAAATCAACCCAGTCTCTATCATCATATTCCACCTTCCTCAAATCCATTTTAATATTATCTACCCATCTACGTTCCGGCCTCCCCAAAGGTCTTTTTCCCTCCGGCTTCCCAACTAACACTCTATATGCATTTCTGGATTCGCCCATACGTGTTACATGCCCTCCCCATCTCAAACGTCTGGATTTAATATTCCTAATTATGTCAGGTGAAGAATACAGTGCGTGCAGTTCTGTGTTGTGTAACTTTCTCCATTCTCCTGTAACTTCATCCCTCTTAGCCCCAAATATTTTCCTAAGCATCTTATTCTCAAACACCCTTAACCTATGTTCCTCTCTCAAAGTGACAGTCCAAGTTCCACAACCATATAGAACAACCGGTAATATAACTGTTTTATAAATTCTAACTTTAAGATTATTTTACAGCAGACTGGATGATAAAAAGCTTCTCAACCGAATAATGACAGACATTTCCCATATTTATGGTGTATTTAATTTCCTCCCGAGTGTCAGTTATATTTGTTACTGTTGCTTCCAAGTATTTTAATTTTTCCAACTTTTATATTTCCATTTCGTACAATATTCTCGTCATGAGACATAATCATATACTTTGTCTTTTCAGGATTTACTTCCAAACCTATCTCTTTACTTGCTTCAAGTAAAATTCCCGTATTTTCCATAATCGTTTGTGGATTTTCTCCTAACATATTCACGTCATCCGCATAGACAAGAAGCTGATGTTACCCTTTCAATTCCAAACCCTCTCCCTTATCCTGGACTTTCCTAATGGCATACTCTAGAGCAAAGTTAAAAAGTAAAGGTGATAGTGCATCTTCTTGCTTTAGCCCGCAGTGAATTGGAAACGCATCTGACAAGAAATTGCGACATTATATTTGGCGAAATGGGTCACAGGATTCAACATGTCAATTCGTGACATTTGTCTGACAAATGGGGAAAATTTCAAAATCAGCCCAAGTAGGATTCGATCCAACGCCCCAGAGAAGAATCGACATACGAGTTCAACTAGTTAACACCTGAGTTACGCCGATGGCTTTTATTTTATATTAACCTAACAACACTCGACCGAATTTACGTACATCACAGAAATATTTCAGGCACCAAGCCAGAACCATACATTACATTACATTACATACATACATACATACATACATACATACATACATACATACATACATACATACATACATACATACATACATACATACATACATACATACATACATACATACATATATAAATAGTTCAGAAGAAACAAATTAAATATGTAAGCTATCAATTTCAAAGTAAGTTTGAAAAGAGGTCTAAAATAAAGTTTAAGGAATATTAATTTCATCTTAAAAACATCTGGACATTCCAGATACAAACACAGTAGTGAATATTTATAACTCATACAGTCATAACGGATTGAAGAGGTGCTTATGACACAGTTCCGTTGATTGGATGGAGGACAGGTGTTGGGATATGACGATCACCTGCATTATGTCGCACAGGGGTTTTAATACGACAGGACGCAGGTTTGCCGCTTCGCTGCCACAATACTTCACGGCCCGGAGCAGAACTATGGATATTTTGGCAAGGACCCAGCACGCTGCTATACATAACACATCAAACGGGACAGTAACGAGACACCAGCGATTATTTAGCTGTACGTATTGTCAGGACTGACTGATGTGATAGGACAGGTGCAGCTTTTAATTACTTTGGCTCTCACCATTATGAACTATATAAAAACCTCAGCATGCGAAATTACTGCCTATATGCATAAGAAGAGAAAGGGGAATAACGTTCATTTAAATACCGCATGAGGCACAAGTCAGAAGGAAATATAAAAAAAATTATAATCCAGTAAAATAAATCAAAGTTGTTTCACCTGATCCCTTAGTGAAGCGCGCTACATTTTGTAACCCAAATGGTCACATGTCGGTCTTTTTGCCGCCTTTAATTTATGTGCCAAAAATGTTTGTTAGAGCTTACCCAAGCTTACACGAGTCTTGAAAAAAGCGAAACATTTTATATGTCGGTGCCATGATCAGGTTCTACCAAAACATTTTCCTCCCGTTTCATCTCTACTTATGGAATAATCGTCAATTACTTCATTAACTCTTACAATGTGCTGGGGATTGGCAAGATAAAATACCTCACCCATCTATAAAAAAAAAAAAAAAACTTATGGTGTATTCTTCGGATTTGTAATAATAAGTTACTGAATTGCTACAAAAATGCCACGTAGTTGAAAGGCGCTCTACGGTCTGAAAGACCGACTCTGTATTGTTGGGTTCTTAAAAAAAAAAAAGTATTAGCAACACAACGTTACAGCTTGACGAAGGAACAGAAGCTACTGCGAGCATGAACACTCTGGGACGCTTTAAACAGTGTTGCCAACGAGTTAAAGAAAAAAGGCGGGAAAAGACCGACGCGCGCCTCACTTAAGGTTAAGAGAATGAAACAATATCGCAGTAGCACAGAGAGTATCGGTAGTAATAGCAGTAGGGTCTAATAGTAGTAATAGTAATAATATTATGAGCAGTAGTAGCAGTAGTTATAGTAGAAGTAATAGTAGTAATGGGAGTCAAGTTGGTGGTGGTTGTAGTAGGCTAATCTATATATTAGTTCCCTTTCAGTGAAGGGCACGGACTGGGACTGTCCTTGCACGCAGGCTGCTCGGGTAGGCCCATTGTACTACCTGGGATGGAATTGTGTGCATACTCCCACGCTACAATTTGCCCTACAGCCTACATAATCCCTTTACCTTTCCACGTAGGACTCACCGCGGTCCCTCAACCATGGTCCCAAGAGTTAACATGAGCCCCATGGGCTCTCCACTACATAGCTAATTATGATAGCGAAATGAATCTGAGGTCCAACGCCGTAAGTTACCCAGCAATTTTACTTCGATTCGTTCAGGGAAAACCTCGGAAAAACCTCAACCAGGTAACTTATCCCAACCAGAATTTGAATCCGGGCCCGCTCGTTCCACGGTCAAACGTGCTAACCGTTACTCCATAGCGGTGGACAGTAGGCTAATAGCATTTACAGTAGTATTAACAGTAACAAAATAATGGTGGTAGTAGGAATCAGTTGGTGGCAGTAGTAATGGAGCAGTAATGATATAAAACAGTATATTTTTATTTTAGTAAAAGTAGTTCCAATAAATCTTGCCGTAGGTTGAAAATTTGCCTAGAATACACATATCTATAAAATGCAATAATAAATAAGTAAATGAATGAATATTACCATAAACTCTCCAGCAATATCCTTAATATCTGCACCGTTTTCAAGACTTTAAATAATGTTTCACTTTGTGAGAGACGTGAATGTCTCTGTGACACGATGCCTTACCGGTATGCGGGGACTTGAATTCTCGTCACAATAATGTATTGCGTTGTACTGTTTTGCTGCATTCTTTAGACTCAAACGTATTCTACTAAATCGGCGGAGCAGTGCAATAAGATACTACGTTTTCCTCTTTGTAATACTTCCCCTATAATTTACAAAATATATGGGGCTTTTTCCAATAATGTGGCCTCCGCGATCTCCAGATTTCAATGCGGCCGACTTTTGGTTGTAGGGTTACCTTGAAGAACGAGTTTTCCTGACACATCCAAGAACACTACTGTAACTCAAAGATGCCATCTCGCAAGAAATTACCAATATTCCAAGACATTATCTGTAAAATTCTGGGCATGGTGTCGTAGACAGAATGCAGTACGTTGAACAAGAGAACGGCGGACATCTTTCCAATGTTTTGTAAACCCCGATGTTTGCCCAACACTGTGATGTTTTTGTTTTTTCCCTATCTCAAATATTATAATATTTATAGCGGTTTAATGTTTCAACTGACTTTTGAAATATCCTATATATAATCTGTATTGCAAGTGAAAACTGTAGCTATATGAAAATATATAATTAAAAAAAGAGCATGACACTGAAGTGTTTTTCCCGTGTGCTGTGTGTAAAGAAGGGATTGCTGATTTCATAACATCATTAAATGTGCAATTCATTTCTCTTGTGACAATTTTGTCGAAAGAAATGACATGAAAGGTCAGACACAACGCAACACTAAATACAGTAACGAACAAATTTCTACAGCGAATATGAGGAACCGATATTCGTTGGCGCGAATTGATTATATGTGCAGCAGTAAGTGTACTAACGTAAATTATTCTAATCAGTATATTTCCGAATATGATAAGGTAATACCCGCGTTACAATATTTTGTAATAATCTAGGAAATGATAGTGACAAACTTCCTGTAAATAAGTAAGCTTCGCTTTGTCAATACTACTTCGTCCGGGGACATTTCCGGGAACTTTTTGACTGGAGACGTTGAGTAAAACCCAGAGTTTATCCTCGGAAATTGGGGACATCTGATCATCCTATTTTAGACGTGTATGTAGCCTACATAAATTCTCAAACAAAACTAAAAATAGGAGACTTAATAGCGAGAAGTTCGGACCACAAGCGAATTTATCAAGTACCTTCATCTCAGCTTCCATCTCAATTACATCTACTCTCAAATTACAAGACTCGTATCGTATGTACAATGATTTGTACGTATTTAATGTAACATGTGAATATAGTGACGTGCTGGCCGGCCACCACATACATCCTCTCTCGTGCCGAGATAGCAATCGTGTCACATGCACCCGTGATGGCTGCGTGTACCAGGCCCATCCCTTTTATCAGCTTACATGAAGTCGTAAACTTGTCTCAGTGACGCAATCTATCCACACTGACGGGAAACAGCATACGCGTTGTGAAACCTCTGTTACGTTAGCTTCATACACCAACTCACGTAAATAAATCACGGTTTGATGTAGAATTAGTTATTCAAGAGAATTTCGCGTTCAATTGAATTTGCAATTCAGACATAACCAGTGGTGTATTTATGTACTATCGTAAGGGAGGGGGGGGGGCTTATAAAATTAGGTAATAACATGTTACAATTAAAACTTCTTTCGATGTAATTTTCTTTTCCCTAACAGGCTGGTATTGTTTATTATTAGTAGGGCTAGGATTTTGAGGACCTATAAATCATGAAAAAATGTCCTAAAACAATGCATTTATGACCTAAAAATCTTTCAAAAATACCCTTAAAATTCCCTAAAAATTGTTCTTACATAATAGTCTTAGTAGGTTTTGTACTACTTAATATTTAGACTAATAATTAAATTAAATTCTACGAGTAGTACCAACATTTAAGTTTATTTAATTTTACATAATTTTTTCTAAGTGTTACACTTTAATTAATTATTTTACCTGATGTAATTTCCATGTAGCTCACCACAAGGCTACTCTTATCCGGAATTAGCAAGTATAGAGGAGTCTATATTGAAGTGAAGGAGTGGTTGGAGTGTACTACGTTAAAATGACAATATTTGTGTAGAAAAACGATTAAAATACTCGTATTATAGAAAATAATGGGTATTAGTCATCGGCGTAGCTTGGTCGGTTAAGACGCTTGCCTGCCGATCCGGAGTTGCACTCGGTTGCGGGTTCGACTCGCGCTTGGGCTGATTATCTGGTTGGGTTTTTCCCCAACTGTAAGACAAATGTCAGGTAATCTATGGCAAATTCTCGGGCTCATCTCGTCAAATATCATATCGCTATCACCAATTACATCGACGCTAAATAACCTAGTAGTTTATACAGCGTCGTTAAATAACCAAGTGAAAAAATAAAGGGTATTAATGGACAAAATATTAGGTAAATATCACAGGAAATAAACATTATTTTACATTAATAATGGAGATTTATGGCCAAAATTAAATGAAAATGCCACAAAAATGTCTGAATAAAACAAAAGATGCTCTTATGAGATGAAACAGGCAAAAAATGCAAAAAAAAAAACCCCCTAACAAATATGTCTTAAAACACTCGGTTTTTCACATAACATATAAATACTAAAGCGGCTATGTTTCTGGCTTACTAGAAAAAAGATGCAATTTCATCAAAATCCTAGCCCTAATTATTAGTAAATATGTTATTAACGTTTAGGTTCAATGTACAGCAGTGGCAATAAAAACCGGACCGACCCTTGTAGCTGATTTCAGAGCCTTGTTCACTCCAGAGCCACGATAGACTGGTAACTAAGACTTTCGTGGTTCGAATCCTGCCTGGGAAGGAAACATTTTTTTTTTGTTCCGTATTCAAATTTATTCCCAATACTTTTCGATTGCAGCGATATTTTACTACTTAATTAACTTATTATTCCCAGAACATGAATTTTACCAGATTATTTTCTAATAGCTTTCGAAATGGGCTACGTCAGCAGTCGAAACTACAACAATTTCAATAGATTACTCGCTATCTTGTGATTGCGGGTGTGGCATGCGCAGTGGCTCATCTCGGGGAATTTGATTATTCCTTCGGTCCGGTTTTTCTTTTTGCCACCACTGTACATCATTGAGCTAATATTTTTGAAGTTAAAAACATAATTATTTGAACAGGTCGCATATAATTGATTCTGATCCCATGAACTGCAATATACAAAGGACAGAACAAATAATACGACATTTTGGCATTTTTGCGGACAATAGTGTAGGATAAGATTATTATTATTATTATTGAACATCATATATATATATATACATATATATATATATATATATATATATATATATATATATATATATATATAGAACCCTATTTCAGCCGTAGGTATATCAAAATATTAAAGTTATAAGTTTAACAATTTAGGGAAATACATTATTGGGTTAGTACCGTAGATTACGATTTAGCAAATACACTACAGTATTTACAAAAGATGAAAAATGTCTACAGCTATAGGCCTACTTATTTACAAATACAGAGTGTTTAAAAAAAGTGTCACATATTTTCACAGGAGGTAGCATTGCTCGAAACTAGAAAAAAAGTTCCTATAAACATGTTTCCGGAAACAAATCTCTGTTGAGATATAGGCCGTGCTGTATTCTGGTCTACGATACCCATCTATCTGTTACGTAGACACTACAGAAGGTACTCTATGTCGTTACCACCCATTGTTACACATGCTTCAGCCCTTCTTCTCAGTGAGTCACGAACTCTTGCGACCATATCTGGTTGATGTCGGATTTGCTCACATGCATTGGATACACGCTCCTGTAATGTATGTACGTTTTCGATGAGTGTGTCATACACCAATGTCTTTAAATGTCCTCGTAAGCCAGAAATCCAAAGGATTTAGGTCAAGTGATCGGAGAGGCTATGCTACTGGACCTCCTCGACCAATCCATCGCCCATTAAACATTATCGCATGAGGCGTAGAAAAGTGGTATCCCCATTGTGCATTAACAGAAAGATTAACAGAAAGACCTCTGAATACTGTACGTACTGTACATACTTATTAAAATAAATAAAATGATAGACTTTATAGTATCCTGGATCTTTGTTTACTACTACATTCTCTGTTTACTTCTGTTGAGGAATGCTATCCAATCTAAAAAAATGTACCATTGTTTTATGTTTTTAAACGAATGATCATGCAGCAATGGTTGTTTCCTCAAGTGAATGAGGATTGCAATAACTCCATATTCCAACTTGAGAGGGCGCCGTCCCATTGGCACACTGAAGTACGTCGCTACCTGAACACAGAACTCCCTCGCCGTTGGATTGGGCGATGAGCGTTGTTACAGTGGCCTCTTAGATCCCCCGACCTAACGTTTATTTGATTTTTTTCTCTGGGGGTGTGTAAAAGACACAGTGTACGTGCCACGACTAGCAGCAACTTTGGTTGAACTCGAGGATCGCATTACAGATGCATTTACGACTATTACAAGGGATATGCTACTGCGAGAATGGGACGAAATTCAATATCGCATCGATGTGTCGTGTAACGAGAGGAAGCCACATCAAACACTTGTGAAGGTGTATCCGAAACTTGGACAGTTTCTGTTTATTTGATGTATCACACATTATTCTAAGTGTTATATTTTTATTTATGCAGCCACTTAAAACGTGATGAATCATTTGTAACTGCTCTATATTATATGGTACAAGTTAAAGTACCTAATTGTTCCGAAATACGTGTGTAAGAGAAAATATGCGTTATATGTTCTTTAACGCAGTTTTTTTAAATATATTAAAATTACTGTCTCTGATTAGATAAGCCTTTGTGAATATAAAATGTGTTTCGATTAAGTATTTCAGTTGAATATCGAAAATCCCAGATATACAGACAACAAAGTAGAACGAAATATCTGTAATTACATTAACTACACTTCAGTAAAATAAAAGGCTAACTTTAAAAGTATTTCAAGCATGACAACTTTCTCAAAGGTAGCAATTTCATCGAGATAAACTAATTTTACACACCTTTACAATTCTGTTCACATAAAGGGGTGTGACACAGTAAATATCATTCGTGGGGTATGACCAGCGTAAACGTATGCGGAAGAATAACTGGTAGAAAATCGAACCAAGGTTCTGGAAAGCACAAAGCTTCTGAAAATACATTTTTATCAAAGAGGCATATAAATATGGAAACAGGTCTGTAATAGCCCAATGGCTCTGTGCATCACTTTTGCATTCTACCGGATCTCCTGTATCCCCATGAGGAATTGCGTCGCGGCGCACCAGACAACTTCAAAGGCAAGCCATTATACACAGAAGATACTGTGAACGTCCCTCATAACAGGGGTGTACATACTTACATGTTATGCAAAGTCAACATAATTATTTATTTAACGCCTATTTTAAATCACAACAGAGCAGGACAGAAGGACAAATCGAATAACTCGAAGTAGGCCTAATATTGGTCTTCATTATCATCTGTTGTCTGAGATTACTATATCCGACACTGGTTCGGAGATTTATAGGTTCGAATCCAGCAGAGGACGATGGGTTATCAAATACAATTTCTTTGCATGGCTTCCTCTGAAATAATGTAAAGTTCAGAGGCACGTATCATAGACTGAAGGCAAATAAAAGAATCCTTCCCTGAATGAAGAGAGCTTCAAGAAAAATATATCAGCCATTTTTCATCCACGTCAAGATTAAATTTTGCTGGCCTATTTGTATGACGTAGGTGCAAGTGGATTTTTTTATTTTTCACCAATCCACTCATCAGAAACCTATTCCACAGCCGTTTTATCAACGCAAATACAATAGTATCTACCCAAGATGAAACCATGTTCCCCTAGAAGACTCCATCAACCAAATGAACTATAGTTGGGTCTCAGAATAAATGATGACTAGGGAAAAGAAGTTCATGCCCTAAAAACGTGAAGAATATGTATGCATTTATGCTGTAAAAATAGATAAATACGCTACAAAAATGCATTATCAGTCTGAGATTATTTTGACAGAATAATAAGGCATAGGCAACTTAAGTTCAGTATATGGACACTGCAACTTGTACAGTCGATCAGTCCTAGTGAAATGGAGGAGTACATGAGAGCGGAATATGCAGACCTGATTTTCGAATACGGATGAGCCAATGGGAACAGAAGACAAGCTCGCAGATTGTATCGGGTCAAGTACCCATGTAGGAGACATCCGGCCCATACCATTTTTCCACGGCTGTTCCAAAAGTTGAGGGAAGGAGGGCACGTTGTGCCAAATTACAATGTCATTTCCACACAACTATTTTTGCTTAACTTTCGACTCAGTCATTTCTGGACCATGCTTCCTTATCTCAAATTGATACATGTGCCCTTCGCCATCATCCCTGAAAGTTTGTAACACTTCTCGGAAACATCCTGTATACTAGACTGTGGTACTATTGTGTTGTTCATGGTCTGCACTTGGAAACAAATTTATAACAACACAGAACTTAGAGCAGAAACAATATTTTCCTTTGAAAAATGACTGGTTTCTGGGCTAAATATTCATGCGATAAACATAACTTCAACTTCAACCATTACAATTATGTACGACAAACGATCACCTCTTAGATAGGTGAAACAGTTAAACGGGGCGAGTTTGAAATACCTTCAATTTCTTCAAAATTTATTCCATTTTCAAAACGGAAGAATATCATATTACCTAAAAGTGAAGTTTACAGTTATGGCAGTAAGAAAAAGCAGGCACACATGCCAAAGAATTCGAAGAGGAGTAAAGAACTGAGGTTTAACTTGGGCACATTCCTTCCTTTCAAGTATATTAACATACTGTATTTATTACTTTAAGGCAAAAACATTACCATTTAATGACAGGTAATTTGTATTTCAAGTTTCTAAATTGAGATATTTCCATTTGTTGAACTATTTACAACGCAACCTCTGCAAGACATGTCTATAGGTAATTGAATAATTATTAACTAAATAATTTGTATTCATACAGACAGCAATGTAGGTAACAAATGCAAAAAAGAGAAAGGAAGACAGAGTAAAGGAAGGCGAGACAAGAAAGACAAGGACAGAATAAAGGGGAAAGGAATGAAGTACAAAGGGAGGAAAAAGAAAGAAAAGATTGTGGAAGAAATGAGTAACAAAGGAAAGGAGAAAAAAAAAGAAAACACAAGAAGAAATAATGATAGGTAAAGGGAGGAAGAATAAATTAGTAAAGTATAATAGTAATATACGTTACAAGAGCGGTATGTTGACGTTTTCATGTTCGAGGAAAAGATTGAAAAAGCGAAACGTAGTTGAGCTTTTTAATTTCCGAGAACATGAAAACAAACATACCGCTCGTGTATCGTACATTATTTTGTGCGAAGATCGTTTATTACATACCTGAAAGACGAATTTCTAATTAGTTGCAATGAAATCTCCATCTTGGTTTCTGTTTAATGACGGCAACTTCGGAAAACCAAAATATCTTTCTTCAACATTGTTGCTATAAAATGTTTTCTGTGTTTACTATACTCCAGTAGGCCGTGATATACGTCTGTCTTTTTTCCCCCAGTCTATAAATGCGAACTTAAAACAAACGGTAAGGTTATGAAATGATTTATTTTTCATTTTAATATTTTAACAATATTATTTATATAACATATTGTAGTAATAACATCGGCATCTGGAATCTTGTTGATTTTTTCACGGCTTCCTTAATGTTACTTGTATCAGGAATGCAATAAGTTTCGTGGAGTAGTAGACTTTACTCAATTTTTGAAAATTATTAAAAACAATAATTAACATTGCAATTTAGGTGAAATTGCAGTGGTAAGTTTCCAATTTATAATTATTACTATGTTAAACGTCTCTAAAAATAATGTTAAAAGCCTAAAGCAGTAAAATGAATGTCGCGCTTAAGCGGTAAGAAGAGGAAAATTGTTTTGTGTGTTACGTTGGGAATACTGAATGTGGTATTTCACACTTATCGCGTATTGGTTCTGTGCGGGAAACAAGCAAATACGCACAATCTCGCACAAAAATAATTTAGAAAACAAGTGAAAAGGTATTAAAAAATAGCTAAATAAAAAGGAATGCAATAGCCTAAGCGAAAAAAGTAAGAAAAAAGGAGGTTGAGAAAGAAAGTAGGAAATAGAAATGAGTAGAGGAAGAATGTAGCAGGAAAAATTTTGAAAAAAAAAAAAAAGACTGAAAGAGAACTTGTAAAAATACAGAAAAATGAGAAGGTGGAAGCAGGAAAAAGTAACGAAGGAAATGGAGAGAAATTAAATAAGAAATAGTATAGAATACAGAAAGGAAGAGACACACAGAAAGATAGCAAGGTAGCCAAACAAAGGAAGAGATGGAAAAAAATGAAGAGAGAGATACAAAAGTAAAAGAGAAAAGTTGGGAGAAAAGAGGGGGAGGTACAGGAAAGAAAGAAGAGACAGAGGAAGGAAAAGAGAAAATAAAGAAATAAAAAGATAGGGAAAAAACGGAGAAAAATTACACAAAAATGGGGAGAAAAGCACTAAAACTCGCATATATTTTACAGCATCACAATACTTTTGGAAATGTATTTTATACAATTAAACAGACTAATAAAATAAAAGTCAATATGAAACTTTAAACACATTAATTACAGAAATATAATAACTTTGGGCACTCTCATGAAAACTCACGAGATACTCCGTAAATCCCAACACATTTGTAATCAGACGCATTACAGCGAAACAGTCTTGTTTTTCAACTGTCTGATCGTCACTGTATATCCCTTGCTAAGTGACATTATTAGCAGCAACACAAGAGTCCAGCATGCGGTCGAAAGCAGACACATGTACCAATGAAACTGACTCGCAGAGGCAAAGTCACGCTGTTTTCAACCCCCTACTAATCACACTTTCATCTCCCGCCGTCTTGACCACCACTAAACCTATTCGTTTCCCTTGCTTTAACATCAACGTTCCAAGATCGTTTACAAATTTGAAACCTTCTATTGTACGAATAACCTTTTCTAAAGTGTGCCTCAATTTTCACATTAAAAGAACAGCATGGGTCTTCAGAGTTCTAGTACTCACATCTCCGCATCGTTTGACCAAACAAGTGAAATGACCGCAAAGAGATGTGTGTAGATCTGAATAACCTTTGAAAGGTACAAAAGAACGATGATTATTCGGCGTGTTGTACAGATATTTAGGGGAAATGGAGACACTGATTCGAACCAAGGTTGTCAACTCTATAATAATTATCGTAATTTAAAAAGAATTCACTGACAGTTAAATTACTGTAAATTCCTTTGACATTCCATTTAGCATCTACGAGAAACTACGTACGTATATGCAATGTCGCTAGAGTTGGCTGCTGGAGGGAGGTCTAGGGTGCCGCACTCCCAGAAGAAATAATTCAAACTCTTTGATTTTATTTATTGGACAAGAGTATATTGGTTACTTGAGTTGAGATGTAAATAATTCCAATCTGTTGAATTCGCCTTCGTTTTCGCGTGTCACCTTGGGTATATCACAGCGAGTGTCACTCATACAGCATAAATGTTCGGATGCTTTCTCTTGCTATGACTGCGGAGCCCCATCTCTCCATTTGCTGTCCACGCTTCTAACATTCTGCCCTGCTGCTGTTCTGTCATCCTTCGATATCTCCCTCATGTGGTAGCTATTAGGTTAGGTCCATTTTCGGTTTTCCCCTTCGAAATTCTCTATTGTTCCTTCAAACTGAATGAACGACGAAACTCGAAGTGAGACAAGTGTCTATCAGGCTTGGAGCTCACAAAGACACTTCCTCTCAGCCCCAATTTTCTTTGCAAATACGCCTATTCACGTACCTTTCAATTCTTTTTCTTATAATTTTCCCTATAATGCATTCATTCATTCATTCATTCATTCATTCATTCATTCATTCATTCATTCATTCATTCATTCATTCATTCATTCATCACATACCGAATATGGACCCTATTTAAAACACTAACCAATAAGCAATATTATGTAATGGGAAATTATTCGAGTTCATCTGCTCTATGAAGAAATTCGTTTCCATAACAATCACAATACTCCATCGCTGATAATGTAGGCGTAATCACAGGCAGAAACTCGACTCTTGAAGGATATGAATGGAATAGCAATTCAAATGCTTATGGTTATCTTGAATGCAAGTGTGTACGTATGATTTCTCTCAGTGAATGCAGAGTTTTTATTAAAATGTATATAATTTCTTAGGAAGGAAATAGGACTACGAATGTACGTGTTCATATATGTATGTATGTATGTATGTATGTATGTATGTATGTATGTATGTATGTATGTATGTATGTATGTATGTATGTATGTATGTATGTATATATGTATGTATATATGTATGTACGTACATATGTATTCACAGTTCACACTACAATTGGGTACACTCTCGGTTGCAGTAGTGATATATAATTACTACAGCTACTTAATAATAAAATAACCGTATGTAGAAGACTTCTCGAGTAAGGTGTCGATTCAATAATTTTGGTATGGTTTATTCGGAAAAAAAAATATGTTCTGTATAAGACATCTAGATAACATGAGCTATCGATTTAAAATGTTTATGATTTACTTATAAGCAAATGTCAATTGAAGTGAGAATACGAGCCGCTCCTGATTATCGTAGTATATTCAGTAAAGTTTATAAATTAATAATAATAATAATAAACGAAAAAACAATCTGCATGTGGACTATAGAAGAGTATAGCTTTCGAAGGGTCGACAGTTTATAAATACTTCGGCTCTAAAAATACTATGGCCGCGAAAATAAATTTGTTCCGACAGCAGATGTTATTTATTGAAGCATTATGAAATCTAGATCTGTATTTAGAACAACGACTCTTCTTCTTTGTCACCAGATCTAAAGTTCGCAAATAGACTAATGGTACCTACCATACTTACCATTGCATCGGAACTTCGTTGGCTCAAATCCAATAAAAGACAGTACATTACATTTTGAATTTATAATTACATCGTAGGGTCGAAGAAAATCCTGGCATATTAAGATTTTATGTCATTTTAATAGTTAATTTTCTGTCTGAATGTTAGTAGAACATCCTGGATAGCTTTCCGAGCATAGCGTACCAGAGTAATGATAGTTTAGGACTTGATAATACCGAAGTCTAGTATATACAGTCACGAAGCTCAATATGTAGTAAATATGCATTCATAGATAGTTGCTAACCAATAGGATCGCTAATATCGCCTCAATACAGATAATGCGAAATAGAACCGGCACAGTCTATTGTTCCTAGCACCCTCACAACTCAAGCCATCGTGACTGTATACTCTAGACTGTAGTAATACGACTCTGATGGTGAAATCTATACGTAGTTCCGAAACGTCGGCGATAACATGTCTCAACAGATAGTTTGCAGCTCAAAATTATTATTCTAAACGCAATAACCATAAAAAAGTAAAAGTTCTTACAATTAATGTTTTAAAAGTAAAGCATCACAAGAAAGATGTATGTGAACACCTGTCCCACAGACAGGCTGTGTTTATTCTATCTGTAAACCTAGCGACTAATTGAATAATTAAATAATTGAACGGCCTTTGTAAGCATTATGACTGAGACTTGGTCAAATTTCTTGAGTATATTTCTAATACAATACTGACACACCAAATGGCACGAAACTATAACACAAGATATGAAGACAGGAGATTCTGTATCAGCTGAAAGAAGCGCAAGAAATTCCTGAAGTAGCAGTACAGGTAAGTCTTAAGAAAATTACAAATGACGAAAATTTCAGATAATTTAATATTTCTACCCTATTATTTTTAACGATGAATCCTTACACAAAAAACATTATATTACTAGGTTCAAAAAGTTTCCGGAATATATTTTTTTTTCGCCGAAATTAATAATGTTATGTGGTATATTTCTGTTTCTAGAGTTATCATTCATGACGTTATTTCCGTAGAAGTTTCATGATCATGGTCATTGTTGTTGCGCGGCAACTGACTGTTGTTTTTTTGTGTGATATTCGTTCGTCGTATTTCAAAATGAAGGCCGTGTGAGTATCAAAGAGACCAGCGCTCCGGTCGACCTTCAGAAAAACGTTTATGCCAGGCATAGACCTATTTTTTTTCACTGCTGCTTCATCATAAGCCTCTTCCAACATTCTTAAATTCTCTGAAGGAGATTTGTGCAAAAAAAAAAAAAAAAAAAAAAAAAAAAGAAACACAATTTGATATTTGCGAGTTGTTCTGTATCCCAAATTCTGATATGCGACGAATATCACACAAACAACAACTAGTTGCTATACAACAACAAAAATTAGTTTCTATACAACAACAAAACAACACCAACAAAAACGACTATCATGAAATTTCTACGGAAGTGACGTCATGAATGATACCAACACCAGAAACAGAAATACACCAAACAACTTTATTCATTTCGGCGAAAATAATATATTCCGTAAAATTTATGAACAGAGTGTGTAAGATCACAAAAGTAGTCTGTATAGCTCAACCGATGAATTGTTTATGCTTGTAAATTGAATTAATCTACTTGATACGAATTGCACAATTTTTATATCTCAACTAAACTGTGCTTGTAAATTGAATTAATCTGTTTACTGTATATTGTATATTTTTGTATAGCTTGGCTGATGAATTGTAGTTAGTGGGGTTTAAAAAGGGCACATCAGCTACTATGGCTATTTGCGCTCTTATCTAAAATTCTTAACAAAACAAAAACATAAACAGTACAATAAACTGAATGCTCCCGATGAATTGTATATGCTGTAAATTGAATAGTAATCTGTGTAGCTCAGTTGATGAATTGTTTATGCTTGTGAATTGAAGTAATTTGCATGATATGTATTATCAATGTTTGTATATCTCAACTGTTTGAACCGTTTATGCTTTTAAATTGAATTAACTTACTTGCTATGCATTATATTTCATAGCTCAACTGATGAATAATTGTTTAGGTTTGTAAATTGAATTATCTGATTGCTATATACTGTAAATTTTTCGTAGAGCCACCAACTCAACTCAGTCGGCAGACTCGTTAGCCTGCTAATCCGGAGCTGAGTTCGAGCTTGGGTTAGATCCCCGTTTGGTCTGATTACCTAGTTGGTTTTTTCCGAGGTTTTCCCCAACCATAAGGCAAATGCCAGGTAACCTATGGCGAATCCCCGGCCTCACCTCACATCATCCCGCCAAAAATCTTGTAAAATTTTGACTTCTTCCACATCTTAAAGCTTCAATGCTAATGTAAGATCTATGGAATATAATAAATGAAATGAAAAAGAAAATGAAATGAAACTGTATCTTGGTGAAGACAGAAAAAGAAAACTGCATGATGAACAATTTTTTCGGCAACAAAGCCCATGCATTACTTCTGAGAATAGTTCGCTGAGAAGGATCTTAGAACTCTGAGAACTTGCGAACAGCTACACGAAGAAATATTAGCGTATTCATTAACACTACCTTCTTGAACGATTCTGCGAATAAGAGAAAACCAAGACAAAGAGGAAAGCTACTTAACGGAGTTGTGGAGTTTTTAAAAGTTCTACGGACTGCAGGCATCGGTCGCGATTTCCCTGAGGCACGAAGACAAATGTCGAGATGAGCTCTATAAGAGATGAGCTAGGTGCCCATTATAAAAGAAATTAACTTTTCCAAATCTATGTTTACTCCCCTAGATGTCCTCATTTTGGTAACAAAAATTAGACATGGAATTCCGACATACAAAGAAAAACTAACAATTAAAAACATATAGGTCTACACATTTACACAATCACCGATCTGTATTAGACCTTTCTTTCTTTCTTTCTTTCTTTCTTTCTTTCTTTCTTTCTTTCTTTCTTTCTTTCTTTCTTTCTTTCTTTCTTTCTTTCTTTCTTTCTTTCAGTTTAACCTCTCCCTTCTAGGTGCATTTACACGACCCACGCCACCCGGGCCTTACAGGGCCGCGACCTGTCGGGAGAGGAATTAATCTATGGATCACATACATACTTTTTTGACCACACAAGGACATGGAGGGCCTCCCCGGATGAGGGATTACACCTTTTCGATATAAATTAATTACAAGGTCAACAATGATTTTGTTAAACGAATAATTTTCACCCACTGCTCTGATTTTTTATGTAATGATTCTGAATATAATCAGAATTTCTCTATCGGGCTCCAATGTTTTGAAACGCGTTTACATTTTGTCTCCCTCGTGGTTCATTATGTCTATACCAGTATATTAAAAATGCATTACTAAATATTAATATTATTTCTTTATAAAGTTTTTTATAATTGTTGAAAACAATGATAAAACAATGGTTTATTGCTATCAGAATAGACAGCTGTGGTCACATTTCAGTTAGAATCCAGTTAGCTTACGTTTGTGACATAGGCTAATTAAGTTTGTTGTCACAAGTCTTATTAATTCTTTCAAAGTTTTTACAAATTTGTAAGTAATTTACCTTATATATAGTTTGTATACATATTAAAATTTGCCACGTAAGTATGTATCCAAACAATTTTTGTTACATATGCGGTGAGTTAACTTTGAAATCTCAAAGAAGAAAATAACTCCATTGATTAGTAAATCATACTAACTTTATTTTGGCTACAAAATATCTGACCAGGATAAAATCTTGGGCCCCTCATATTGCTATGCTTCATGTGTGTCACTGTTAAGTTGGTGGCTGAAAGAGTCGTCACATGTCATTTGCAATTGGACTGCTACGAATAATCGGCGAAAGATACATGGCGAAAAATAAAGAAGTGTTTGTAGTATTTGTGGACCTAGAAAAGGTTTTTGACAGAGTGGATTGGAATAAACTGATGGGGATCCTAAACAAAAGAGGTGTGGATTGGAAAGAGAGAAGGCTGTTCAATAATCTTTATATGAAACAATGAGTCAAAGTCGGGATAGGAGAAGAAATGTCAGGAGAAAGTGAAATTGGGAGAGGAGTACGTGAATTTTAAATTTATGTTTTATTTAACGACGCTCGCAACTGCAGAGGTTATATCAGAGTCGCCGGATGTGCCGGAATTTTGTCCCGCAGGAGTTCTTTTACATGCCAGTAAATCTACTGACATGAGCCTGTCGCACACTTAAATGCCATCGACCTGGCCCGGGATCGAACCCGCAACCTCGGGCATAGAAGACCAGCGCTATACCAACTCGCCAACTAGGTCGACGGAGTACGTGAAGGATGCCCTTTATCACATAACCGTTCAACATCTACTTGGAGGATTTAGTAAAGAACTGTTTTCAGAACAAGGGAGGAATGATGGGAGGAGGAAGAAGAATAAATTGCATAAAATTTACTGATGAGATGGCGTTGTTAGCAGAAGAGGAGACGATACTAAGATATATACTACTGGAGCTAAATGACAGCTGTGAGCAGTATGGGATGAAGATAAATGCAAATAAGACAACGACTATTGTCATAGAAAGAAAAATGAAGAAGGCAAACTTTGAATTCTAAATGAGGCAGTAGAGCAAGTGGACATCTTTAAATACTTGGGATGTACTATAAGCAGTAACAAGAGCTGCTCCCAGGAAGTCAAAAGAAGGATAGCAATGGCCAAGGAAGCTTTTAATAGAAAAAAAGGATCATCGTCTTCGGACTTCTAGAAAAAGAACTAAATAAGAGACTAATGAAGTGTTTTGTATGAAGTGTGGCATTGTATGGGGCAAAGACGTGGGCATTACGACGAAGTGAAGAGAAGCGAATAGAAGCATCTGAAATGTGGATATGGAGAAGAATGAAAAGTGTGAAGTGGACCGACAGAATAAGAAATGAAGCTGTGTTGGAAAGAGTGGGTGAAGAAAGGATGATACTGAAACTGTTCAGGAAGAGGAAAAGGAACTGGTTGGGTCACTGGCTAAGAAGAAACTGCCTACTGAGGAATGCACTGGAAGGAATGGTGAACGAGAGAAGAGTTCGGGGCAGAAGAAGATATCAGATGCTAGATGACATTAAGATATAAATTATGGATCATATGAGGAGACCAAGGTCCCGCCCCGTGGCGTCATGGTCTAAGACATCCTGCCTAGGACTCGCGTTACGGAATGCGCGCTGGTTCGAATCCCCATGGGGGAAGAAATTTTCTCATGAAATCCGGTTTCGCAAACCCGCTATAACGGCTGGGGGGATCATCGTGCTGACCACACGATACCTCCATTCGGTTGGATGATCGTCCACCTCTGCTTCGGCATGTGGACCTGAGGTCAGCAGCTGGCTGGTCGGTCTTGGCCCTTCATGGGCTGTAGCGCCATGGATTTTTGGATGAGGAGACAAAGAGGAAGACAAAATAGGAAATATTGGACAAAGCTGGGTTTGCAGTGAAAGACCTGTCCTTGGGCAGAACACTGAAAGATGAATGAATGATTTGCATATGAAGAAATTTCAAGATGGATATCTCGAGGTAAATAACAATCCAATTTTTTTATGAAGAAGATTCTAACCTATAATCTAGGCAAATACGAATCGTAAATATTTTGTTTTAAAAGAATGTGCAATCATTATATTCGTTTTAGGATACTGTACAGTTACTTAATACTCATAAAAATATTGTTTTGCATAGTGTACTTATTTTTCAAAGGATTTGCATACTTATAATATTTGGTAGGTAGGCCTACATGTCACAATTAACTTGAAAGAGTATGTTTCATTATTATGGAAACAAATAACTTTAAAAATGTCTGATACCTATTCTTCGTTCAAAATAAATCAGAAAACATTTTATTTGAACTTCTAATGAACTTAATTTGCAGCATTTGCTGCACAAGCAACTAGTATATTTATACATTTAAAGGTCACACAAGACAAGTATATCAGCACGAAATAATTTTTTTCCCTTCAGATTTCATTCCTGGCTCACTGAGCGACGTCGCGAAAGAACAGTGGACGCATAACTCAGGACAAAAAAGTGACGGTGCGAGATCATGCTAATTGATATATCCTCTTCAAGTCTTGGAGGTAAAAAGGAGCTCTAAAATGTACCCAATTAACCCTTAATATCTTCCGACAACATTAAGGTAAGACAGAATTTTGATGTTTGCTTCTTCCGTTAACACTTTCTTTTGTTTTGTCATGTATGAACAAAGGACACATTACGAAACTGGCTTGTACACTGGGTTTAAGTGGAAGAGGAAGCCGTATGATTCAAGATTTGTGTGTGTATGTGACGGAATGTTTGTGATACAGGCACGTTAACACCTGCTCCTCTCCGACACATCTTCGGTCGCTAATGTCATGTATGCATGCATGTTGTATAGCAGCGCTATCCATATGTAACGCTGATGTATATTCATCCACCTTCTAGTCTCATGAAGGAGTAGTCAACATCAGGAACCAGTAAAACTCCCCTCCCTCGCTCGTGTCTACCTCCTCGACGATCGATTTCAAAGAGTGGAGCTATTTATGATAATATATTCTTTCTGTTCGGGCTGTAATATGATGCAAGTATAGAGCAGGTATACCAGATACATACTAGGTAAAGATTTCTAAATGTTACGTGTGCTGGTATAGGAGCGGGGGAAAAGGTAAGGAAGAAAAGAGTGTAGCATTTGCAATGGTTCAAGGTTACAGGTAGAGACCATATCATACAGAGTTTAACTAAAAGGGAAATAACTTTGGAAACAAGTTCCTTAAATTCTAAGAATAACATTCCGCTTTCTTGCTAACCTCCGCGTGCTGGAGGGTAGAGGAGTAAGTTCAAGTAGGCTACTCTACTGTACCGTAAAATGGGGTAACTTTGCACCATCTATGAAAAACTTTTTATATAGGTCTAGAGATGTTACGTGAACCAAATTTATCTGTTCATCACTTCCACCAACAGATGGTATATGTGTACAGTATTTTACTACTGTTCGTGGTCATAGAATTTGTTTATAGTGTTTCTATACCTTAACAACAGAACGTGTGCATAATTTGATTGAAATATAGATCAAATTAATTACCTTTCATAACAGATGGTGTGCACAATCTAAAGATAAGTTATACGTGTATCTGTTCCTTATTCATCCATTATTTAGACTTTCTAGTTTCGCTTGTGCAGCTGTTTTGTCGGCAAATGGTGTTGCAGAATAATTTTCTAATCAAGGTGAATTTGAGGCTAAATTGAGGTTACTTTGCACCGTAACACAAACGAAGATTTATTAAATTTTAATCGCATTATTTTCATTTGAGGACCTTCCATGAAGTTTAAAAAAACGCTTACTATAATTCACACTTTTTCGGGAATGGACTGCATGCGTACAAATTTGTGCATAACTGTATTATTTTTTTAGTTGGTTATTTTACGACGCTTTATCAACTTCTATGGTTATCTAGTTATCTAGTTTCTGAGTGAGATGAAGGTGATAATGTCGGCGAGATGAATCCAGGATCCAGAACTCTTGTTGGGTTGAGAGAAAACCCCAAAAAACCTCAACCAGGTAACTTATCCCAACCAGGATTTGAACCCGGGCTTGCGGTGGACGAACAGTATTGAAGTCAGCCGCAACGTGTATTCTGGACTGCAGATGGACAGTGGAACACACCCACACGCATTTAGATCAACTATGTGGGTCCACTGTGTTATCTTCAGATGTTGAAGTGAGCGGAAAAAGTTCGCCAAATTTTGTTCGAAGGGTGATATAGGGACAAGTTCCTTTTCGTCCTTTTAAGCTCCTTGTTTCTTTCATATGTGGTCAAAATATAGGCCTACAGTAGTCCCCCCTTACATGCGGAATCTTATCCGCGGTTACGTATTTTTGCGCCTAGCGTCTTAATGTGAAGAGTTTATAGAAAATCTAGAATTTAGTGGAACTCTGTATTCACCAATATCAATCACTAACACTGTCCTTAGTGGTATTACCCCACTATTTACTTTTCACTGTCTTGACACGTGCTGCAGTAGCAACCTACCAACAGGATATTTAAAGAGTTTGCTATTATCCGCGGTTTCGCGTATCCGCTGCAGGTTTCGGAACGTATAGACTGCGCCACCGTTTTTGGGATGTGAAATAAGTAATGGGAACCTTAAGGGCGAGTGTCTTACCTTTGTAGCAGTCTATGGGTGATAAAGGTGACAATTGTGACTGGCAGACTGTTGATGTGACGTGTATTTAGGAGGAGGTACCGTTCTCAGCTGCAGTGACAACAGAAACACTCACTGACTGGACACTATACTCGAGGACATCACAGAAATGCTAGTGTAGGGAAAGTTAAGTGCGAGTATTTTACTTTTGCTGCAGTCTGAGGAGCAACACTGACAACTGTGGTTGTGTTGACGTGTATAGGAGGTAGTACCATTCTCAGCTGCACTATCAATAGATGCTTTCAGACTCTGCGTTGTACTCAAGACGAGTGCCAAAAACACTGGCTCAGCAATATCACCTGTGGATAAAGGAATATTAGCAGCGTATTCATAATCTCACAGGACCGGTGGACATCAATGACGTCACGCTGCAGCGAAATAGGGACAATACTGCTGGATGGTTCAATGGCTATCATGGCGGCTGTACAAGTTGTTGTCTGTGCTACACTAGCAAGATTGTTCGAAATTTCCGTACTGTCATCTCGTTCAAAGAAAAGAAAGCATAAAGAACTTATTTCTTGAACCAGTAGTAATAACTGGTCCGTTGACGTGTTCGTTCATAAGCAATTAACATTTTTTTTTTTTTTGCGTTGTGCTCATTACAAACAATACAGCACAACCAAAGCAGAACCACACCGCCATGACACAACAGTACACGATGTCATTCGTTTGCTAATTCCCGCCCTATACAAGAAGCAATCAGACTCACTGATGGAGGCTGATGGATACTGCCACCACCTCTGCAAGCTGATGGAACCGGTGCGACACCGGTGGAGCATCAGTGACGTCAGCGTTGAAATTCGGAACACGGTGATGCCATCAGATTGCTCAGTGCTGAGATTCGGAATACGCTTTAGGCTACTGCACGACAAAAGCCTCCTAACGTTACTTTCTTTCCGAAGGAAGCCATATTAAGGATTTTTCACGCCCACAAAAATTCATCATTGATGAACATCAGCTCTAACAGCATTGTAACTGCTAAATCACCGAAGACGACTACTAGTTTGAGCTACTTGTTTCAAACATAAGTAAGCCTATTTGTCCCTTGTGAATAAATTGTGATATTCTATGGAGGTCTGCCATCATGATGACCCCATTTTACAACAGCACAACGGAGTGTTCAGCATTGGGCCAGTAAAACCAATATGTAGGTTTTGGATTAACTTCTATGAGAGTATAAAGGGCTAGACTGACAAATAAATAATCCCATTACAGTAGCTAACTTACGTTAGTGTCAACGATTTGATCTAACACTTCAGTTAAAAAGAAATCTGTTCAAATCACAAATTATACATTCTTCATAGTGACAAAGTCTTTCCCTAAACTACGTGCATGTAACCGTAGAACATATAAATGATTTTATTATGCGACGTGGAAGCAAAAAAACAAAAAACAAAAAAACGCAGCAAGCCTATGGTGTGGGGTGTGTTAATTTAAATATAATTGAACCAAAATGTCGCTTGCCTTTATACATCACAGTGGTCCCCTTTTTATTTACAAATGATAATAATAACCCAGCAACAGCCATGCAAAAGCGAGCAGAGTGGTAATCATCTCAACCGCTCAATTTAACACCATGCAGTCCACGTGCACTCAACTTTATTCCGTGTGCACATACCTCACGACTACAATATCCTCTATAGCACTTATTTAAAAAAAAAATTATAAAATTCTGCGTAATTTCTCACTACACATTTCACCACATAACCAATAAAAATATATTTCAAAGTATAGCTACGCAATCAAATAGTATATTACTAAGACATACGCGGTACCTCAGTACCTCCGTGGTCGGCATTTTCCTACGTCTGGGGTTCGACAGTGGCGTAGACGTAACAACACCGCCGATTCACACTCTCACAAAATCAAAACAAACCTTTCCTACTACTGCTCAGAGGCGGCTCGCGTATACTTATGACAAAACTACAACTACAAAGTATGTGTTATGCTTTACTCTTTACTGAGAAGATAAGTGGCTCATTTAATAATACAATAAAAACCCAAATAAATACATAAAAAGAGAGATTTCTTTTAGATTATGAGCTACAAAAACCAATCAACCGACCAAACACACATACAAACACATCCAAAGGTCCACAAACAGACCAACAAATCAGTCATTATCATCATCATCATCATCATCATCATCATTTAAGGCAAGTTTTTCAAATTAGACGTAATGGACTGGTAAATAATAGAAAATCCACTTCTAAATTCTTAAAGTCACAGAATCTCTTATCTGTAAATTCAATTATTAAAATTTCCAACACACTATTCATACCAATAACAATATTAACGTTACTGGACGAATTTACCACAGACTTTAAGCATTGAAAATGGTAAAATTCTCTTATATGTAGCTGTTCCACCCATAAATGCACTTGTGTTATAAATTGTTTTACTGCAACATAGAGGTGAACAATATTATTATCCTTTCCTTGTAAACGAACATTGAGGGACGCTCAGGGAAGGAGAATTTGTAGAAACGTATTTCGTTAAAATAACCAAACGTTTATGTTCAGAAAATAAATATTTCGAAAAACTCAAACTATCTAGTAAAACAAGAGGACATCTTCAAATACTTGGGGTATACTATAAGCATTAACATGAGCTGCTGCCAACAATTCAAAAGGAGGATAACAATGGCCAAGGAAGCTTTTAATACAAAAAGGAGAATCTTCTAGAAAAAGAACTAAGGAAGAGATTAGTGAAGTGCTTTGTGTGGAGTCTAGCATTGTACTGGACAGAAATACGGTCATTACAACGAAGTGAAGAGAAACGAATAGAAGCACTTGAAATGTGTGGAGATGAATGGACAGACAGAATAAGAAACGAAGTTATGTGGAAAGAGTGGTGAAGAAAGAATAATGCTGAAAATGGTCAGGAAGAGAAAAAGGAATTGGTTGGGTTACTGGCTGAGAAGAAACTGCCTACTGAAGGATGCACTGGAAGGAATGGTGAACGGGAGAAGAGTTCAGGGCAGAAGAAGATATCAAATAATAGACGACATTAAGATATATGAATCATAAGCGGAGACTAAGAGGAAGGTAGAAAATAAGAAAGACTGGAGACTGCTGCGTTTGCAGTGAAAGGCCTGCTCTTGGGCAGAACACTATGGATTAATGAATTTCTCTACGATTCGTGAACTATAAATTAACAAAACTAACATTTCAACAAATAATATTATTAAACCACCTCTCTCCCCGAATACAACTTTAAGAACGATGTGTACATGTTATAGAAGAGTGTAGTGGACACAAATATCCCTCCTAAAATTCATCCCGTAGGCTTACTGTTTTTTGTGTTTAGGAAAAAAAATGATTTCTATGACAACAAACATTTCAATTAGATGGAACAGCTAAAAATACAACTTCAACTCTAAATAGATGACAGGAGAGGGCTTCTTTCATGGATGTACAAAAGACAATGAAACAATCACTATTATTGCCGTTGAGCGAAATATCACGTTTGTGGCATGAAGAGGACCAATTTGCAGATGGAGCAGAAAGGACGGAATACCCAGGATGTCTGGTCATCAGCAAGTGAACAATGGTCAGTTGTTGGGTTACCGATTACAAGCAAGAAATTATGCCATTACCACGAGCGTTAATAACGACGACGTCCCGCTGCACCAACTCTTGTTCGATTTCAATGCAATAACGAAGGGCTGGCCTAACAATGTGTGCTGTGATGACGATGATATCGAATTCAAACACTACACGAGCATGCAAAATAGTGCAGCTCACGGGGAGTCTTTGGAATCTGGAAGAGGGAGCCATCCCACAGCAATCACAACGCTTTACATTCTGCACACTAGATGTTTACGAACGCATCCTCTTCATGCTCTAACTACATTCCCATGAAACATCATGGAATTTGAACACATTTGACAATTGGAACAGGATGACGTTTTAACAGTGAAGTGAAAAAGGAACAGAGAAGAAAATGGAATGACGAAGAGGAGGGTAAAACATACAAAAAGGATGATGATTGAGAGAATAAAGTGAAGGAGGTGGAGGGTGAGGGGAAAAAAGAGAGTGAGAATGAGGAAACAGAGTACAAGAGGCGGAAGGAAGAAAGGACAGAAAGGAGAGGAAAGGGGAAAGGGTAAGGTAAGGAAAGGGAGTAAGAAGGAAAGGTGAAAGTTTAAATTTAAATTATGGTTTATTTAACGACACTCGCAAATGTAGAGGTTATATCAGCGTCCCCGGTATGTCGGAATTTTGTCCCGTAGGAGTTCTTTTACATGCCAGTAAATCTACTGACATGAGCCTGTCGCATTTAAACATACTTAAATGCCATCGACCTCGGCCGGGATCGAACCCGCAACCTCGAGCATAGAAGGCCAGCGCTATACAAACTACGCTACCGAGGACGACGGAAAAGTAAAAGAGAAAGATGAAAAGGAGCATGAAAATAAAGAAGAAAAGGAAGAAAAGAAGGATATAAGAAAAGGAAAAATACGGCGGAAAAGTAAAAGAGAAAGATGAAAAGGAGCATGAAAATAAAGAAGAAAAGGAAGAAAAGAAGGATATAAGAAAAGGAAAAATAAATGCAAAAGAAATAAGTAGGTTGTATTAAAGCATTAGACTATATGGCAAGAAAGGAATGTTTTATAATGTTGAGATCTGGGGAAATTACTTATCACAAATGAAAAATATAGATAGTATAAAATCAAATATAAATATAAATATATATATATCTGAGGGAGCCCATGGAATGCCTCAAATACAGCAGCCAGATTGGAAATGGGGATGAAGGACAGTAGAGGAACAATAGTCTATTAGTTAGAAAAATTAAATGTTTTGGTTATATTGTAGAGAAAGAAGAAAATTATATAATGAAAAGATGTTTAAGATTTCTACAAACGACTGAAACTAAGTCTAATTGCATAAAAGAGTTAGAAAATAACGTAAGCAGTTTAGGAATAAATTGGTTATAGCAAGAAATTGTTGAAATTAATATAAATTTGATGGGTTAAAATTACAATGGAGATCACTAATGAGATAGCGAGGCAGGAAATGTTTAGCAGTTTAAATAGTTTAAAATCATTAAGAGATTAAAAAGGAATGAAAATTATGTGGGGACAGGAAGAATATACAGAAGTTAACAACAAGAAAGAAACGTTGAGACTAGCGTGGTGAGGACTGAGAATTTGAAGGTTAAAAAATAGAAGAGGAGACATAGGAAACGACATCTCCTTTATGTAACAAAAAAGAAGACGCGATACACATTCTACTAATTTGTCCAGAAAATGAAAGAACAAGAAAAATATTTATTGAGAAGCCATTACTAAAACTAAACGTAGAAATAGCGTATATGAAATAATTTTTGTATACAGTAAAGAAAAATGAGAAGGGAAAACTAAGGTTTCCAGATTTTAGATTTCTTTGTATTTTCATAGTACAACTTCAGACTTTGCTATCTTTGGAATTACTTTCGTGGAATTATAGCCCTCAGTAATTTGTTTCCAGAGCTCCTATTGCTTTCTCTTATTGTTTTTCTCATTCTCTATAACTGATTAATATTTGACAACAAATTCAATCAACAAAAAATTTTCCCCCGCTCCTTCTCTCTCTTCCTTCATTTTTTTTAAATTTTCTGAATGCATTATCTCCTTCTTCTGTTCCTCCATGATTACCTTTTTGTTCATGCTTATTACCATTGAGATATACGGATAGGCCTATCGAAAAATACAGGGTGTCTACAACGAAATGTCCTACATATTTTCTTGCTCCCAATACCAAAGAAATAACGATGAAGGGATTTTATTCAGAAACGTAAGTCGTGAAGGATTAAGTTTGTAACAAAAAATCACAAATAATGATTTAACTTCTGTGCAACCAAGTACAAACAGCTTGAGCCGAGAAAAAATACCCGTTAGATATGATCTTAAGACGAAATAGTCTTATATTAGTGTTTATACAACCAAGAATCTAAAATCCAGTTTCAAGGAAGGTTAATTTAATTTTCCGATCTCAGATTAACAATTTATGCAACCGGCTCTTTGAAAACATTTCCTACGATAATTCTTTCCGTCACAAATCTCATAGCACATAAAGGGAGGGAGTCGAATATTGGTCCCAAAGTCAGTTGAATGATATAAAGATGAGAATTCCTCATTAAGAATTTCATTTTTGTAGATTGTATCACTGAAGTGCTACAAAATGGCTATTAACATGTTAAACATGAACAGTCTGAGATATAGCCCTACAGTATAAATTTGACGCCTAGTATCACGAAAATCGGAAGAATTCCCAAACCCGACTAGTTCCAAATTCCAGAGTCTGACTGGGAAGAGGATCAGCACTCAGTGTGATACAGTTCATTGTAGCACGTCTGTAGGGAGAAATAAATCTTCACATATGGAGCCTGTACACAATTACACGGGCGAAGACAGGTAAATGGCTGACGAGAATAAGTCCCTCGCAAGAAGTGGAGACTTGTTTAAAGACGATGTATCAATCGTAGTTGTCGCGGACTAAAATAAGAAGTACAGTAATATAATCATTGTGATCAACTCATCAGTCTTCCCACACTTTTCACATTGACTAATTCCACAGTCTAGTATATACAGTCACGAAGCTTGAGTTGTGAGGGTACTAGGAACAATAGACTGTGCAGGTACTATTTCGCATTGTCTGTAATTAGGCGATAGTAGCGACCCTAGTGGTTAGCAACTATCTACGGATGCATATTTACTACGTATTGAGCTACGTGACTGTATATACTAGACTGTGCTAATTCTCTATTAAGAATTCTCATAGAGAAAATTAAGTATGTATAAAAAGCAGTCAACATCAATATCACCATCACAATCATCCTCGCCCTCCTCTTCTCAAAGTAATGGTAATGGTGATGGTAGTGCTGGTGGTGGTGGTAGTAGTAGTAGTAGTAGTAGTAGTATTATAGTAGTAGTAGTAGTAGTAGTAGTAGTAGTAGTAGCAGTAGTAGTTTATTTTATGTTTTCAACTGTAGATGTTATTCTGGTTGGAATTATATGTGAGCGTGAAATAGCCGCCAAATTATGCCTAGAGCCCTCTATCAGAGACAGGGTTCATTTATGTGCCGTAAATCTATGACATGGGACCCACAGTTTTACTTATCTCCTGGAGGATGTCATGCTAATGATTTTACCGCTTTTTAAAATCCAACGCGTTCGACCGGGCTTCAATTCGCGAATCTCGAATCCAAAAGCTAACATGGTAACCGATAGACCACCGAAAACGATCCTCCTCCTCCTCCTTCTCCTCAAGAAATTTAGACATCTACCCATACATTTCGAGGACTTCTAACGTCCATCTTACCTACGGATTCAAAGTTAATATCTTTTTGCGCTGTCGAGTATGGTTCGTAGAATATTTCGCTTCTATTTTATTGTCATTTCATCTATTAGGCTATGTCATTAAAGTAAATAAAAATAATTAAATGTTAACAAGTTTATTAAGTAGGCGTCAACGATTGGCATAAGAGTCACAGGGCCGTATTCATAGACATTTTTAGCGCGAGCTTCCGGTGGATGATCAGCGTTTTTCGTGTTAGTGTTAGCGATAGGATATGATTTGAATTCTGTACAAGTAACTAGTGGGTAGCCGAGGCTAGCTTAGTACGCTCGTAGCGCATGCTGCGAAATGTCTATGAATGGCACCCTAAAAGATTATGAAAGATAAAACCTACAAGAATGCCTAAATTACTGTATACCGGTACTCGTGTTACGTCATCTTGTATTATAGACGGCGATAGTAGTCAGTAGACTAATGTAGGCCTATATGATTAAAAAAGACGCAATTACAGAATGCAATATTAAGAAATCTGAATTACTTTGAGAAAATTTTTGTTCCAAACAAAAATAGGTTTGCCCACTAAAACTCCACAGTATACACTGAGACAAGCTTTAGCGACTTTTTCCTTTAAGCTATAGGCCTACTTCACCGCCCTGAGGAGAATGCGAAAGGAATGCATCAACTGTTACTCACTCCAAAGCTACTTGAAACCACGCCCTTATTCGCCATCTTCCAAAATGATAACATCTATAGTATGAGCGTCATAAAAACATTAACGAATCACTATACATGTATTAACCTCTGCGGTAGATGAATGGTCAAACTTTTAGCATAGTCTAGTACAGTAGTCGTCAGCACTCGCTGAAATGGGTGGAGTGCATGGAGGGTAAGGAACTCTCCTCCATCGTGCATCAGGGATAGAGAGACAGCATACCCGCCAGCAGCGACGATTGCACGCCAGGGCTGTGTCTTGTCCGCGGGTAAGAGACGTTAGCCCGAGCGTGCAATGTTTTGATGACCGCTGGTCTAGTATATGCAGTCACGAAGCTCAATACGTAGGGAATATGCATCCAATGACAGTTGCACTTTAGTTGCTAGCCACTAGGGTCGCTACTATCGCCTCATCACAGACAATGCGAAATGATACAGGCACAGTCTATTGTTCCTAGTAGGCCTACTCTCGGTTGCTAACCCTTGAAGCATTGTATCGCGAGAAATGCAAAAAATCACCTCAAGCTTCGTGACAGTATGTACTAGACTGTGCTTTTAGCCTGTCAACACCTCTTATCAGTTACACTACATCCCCACTCGCAGTTTCCCCTATGATGTTCTCCTCCGACCAGGGCCGGTGAGGTGAATCCCACACTGTACATGAAGCAGAATCGCAAAGCCTCGTCTCGAAGAATACGTACTACATAGGATTACATTTTTATTGAATATCACTGGCTTCTGTCTGACTGTAAATTAATATCAAATATGTATTTTTCTCTCTTTTTCTCTTTCTTCTTTTTTTACTCTTGTGTGTTATTTATTGGTTTGAATTAAGTCACTGTATTTAGTAAACTGTCCTTGTAAATTTGATGTTATATTATTGGCTAAGATCACACCGTACACGAGCCTGGCTCTTACGGTAGTGGCTAGAAACATTTTTGTTTCATAAATTTAATTTGTACTCACTAGCTAGCTAGTTAAATAAATAAATAAGAAGTAAATTGATAATGAATAACACAATTTCTACATTACAATGACACATGAAACCGGAGTACTGGGAGAAACACTGTAGCAAAATCGTTTTATCCTCAGTAAATCTCATAGAATCTGTCGTGGGAATCAACACTGTACTATTTAATGGAAGATTCATTACAAATAATTAGAATACAAGAGGCAAAGATCAAATTATCGAGTTTCATACTTGGAAGCGCATAGTTCTATTAAATATATATTAAAAAAGGAAGTTTACAAAACAGAGAATTGGGGCAACAACAACACTCAACTATTGTTAGCATTCCTCACAATTTAGAGTTCCAGTGTAGATTGGAGTGAGAGAGGGACGGAGGGGGGAAGGGTAGGACTGCGTTCAAAATGCGAAGAGGATTTACTCGCACAAGTTAGCACACGATAATATGGAATGTGTCTGCCCCCCCCTCCCATAGCCCAGTTTAAATTACACTGGTGGAAGGGAATGCCGGAGCGACAATAAATGACAACGCTACGAGTCCTCCCGCCATGACCGTTACTGTTTGCTGATTTTGTGTGTATGTGTGAGTGTGAGTGAGTGTGTGTGTATATGTGTGTGTGTGTGTTTGCGACAAAAATACTAAAGCAGACATCTTACAACTTTGTGCTAATGGAATGCAGCTCTCATTTGAAAAATATAATTCTGTACAGTTAATGTTTATAATACAGAACAATTTCAGACAGCGGACATATCGCCACTGTCCAGTACACTTCTATGTATAGTATCTAGTGGCCCGCAAACCACAGATGGTCAGAGGCTGCCGAGGGTTGCTTTATTTTTAATCCCTCCAAATCCTCAAATTCACTGCAGGTTTAGTCTAATACCGGACGTAAACCGGCAGATATTCCAGCTCTGGGGGAGATAGTGACGGGGATTTCTGGATAAAAATGGCAGCTCGACTCTGTTGCCCAGACAAGACCGAAGATAAGCTGAAATGCGGAATTTCCGGAAAGGTGAAATTATACTTTCGAAAATGGAGTCTTACAATTCATTTATAATTATTCATAGAAACGCCAGCATCCAATCAATAATTTTAATTTCGGCAGGCCCAAGTGGAAGTTTTGACGGCGCTTAATGCACTTGTATTAAATTATTATATTTAATTTGTTTTGACAACGCTTATTTAGAAATGTAATAAGTAAATATAATTCATAATACTTTCATGTGAGTTATTCTATTCTATGTATAGTGTTACATTACTCAGAAAACCCAGATATTTCACAAAGATAAACGTTGTACTATCGCCAATGCAACCTTGTAATTTGTTAATTTATTACCGACATACTAGCAAATCGTGCGGCAAGTTTACCAATATTCATGGGCGAGAGGAATTTTGCTTTCTTTACTTATAATAATTATAGTGCCAGCTACATTTATTTATATACAGCAATGAAGCAATTCCCGGCGTGTGTTCATACTCTCAAATTTCTACTAGTGACTCCTATTAATAATCCTAAAAATGTATCAAATTTTTCATAAATACCATACATATATAATATGTTTTACTGCCTCCGTTCCAAAATACGGTACAGTTACAAACAAAACAAATTTATTATTGCTCATGCGCGCACGAAATGTTTCGGGGTGAAGGCATTAACAGACAGTCCAGTTGTGAATGTTTCTTATCTTCTGCACTGCATCAAACTACAATACTTAAATAGTTCATTATGGACAGAAATCAAATGGGCACCTGCTGTGGTGTTCCTGTTGCAGAAAATATAACACCAACCCAGTCAATTCTGAATAGAAGAATAGAACATCTAAGGCTCAATTTACTTACTTACAAATGGCTTTTAAGGAATCCGCAGGTTCATTGCCGCTCTCACATAAGCCCGCAATCGGTCTCTATCCTGTGCAAGATTAATCCACTCTTTATCATCATATCTCATCTCCCTCAAATCCGTTTTAATATTATCCTCCCATCTACGTTTCGGCCTCCCTAAAGGTCTTTTTCCCTCCGGTCTCTCAACTAACACTCTAGATTCATTTCCGGATTCGCCCATTCGTGCTACATGCCCTGGATTTAATGTTACTAATTACGTCAGGTGAAGAACACAATGCGTGCAGTTCTGCGTTGTGCAACTTTCTCCAATCTCCTGTAACTTCGTCTCTCTTAGCCCCAAATATTTTCCTAAGAACCTTATTTTCAAACACCCTTAATCTCTGCTCCTCTCTCAAAGTGAGAGTCCAAGTTTTACAGCCATTTAGAACAGTAGTGTCAGAGTTGTAAGCTCCAATACCGGTTGTGGAGCTAGATCGGAGCTTGAACTTGCTTATGTCTGTGGAAACACCGGAGCACGCAACCAGTCTAGTGGAGCGCTCCGCTCCGTTTAGTCCCTGTCTGACATCGCTAATTTAGAACAACCGGTAATATAACTGTTTTATAAATTCTAACTTTCAGATTTTTTGACAGCAGACTAGATAAGGAAAGCTTCTCAACCGAATAATAACAGGCATTTCCCACATTTATTCTGCGTTTAATTTCCTCCCGAGTGCCATTTATATTTGTTACTGTTGCTCCAGTCGTACAAAAACGGGTTGTAATTAAGTTCAATTTTTATTTTAATTGGCCTCTCTCAAAAAAGAGTTTGTTTTTTTATTTTATTGATTTGACATCACACAGAATAAAATGTACCTAATATTTATGATTTTCTTATGTTAATTTATCAAATAAATATCTAGAAGATGTATTAAAGTTACATTATATTACTGAGAACTTTAACAAATGTATACCATATTTTGGAACAGAATTAGTTACAAATTTCAATACCATATTTTGGAACAGAGGGGAGTATAAATTAACGACAACGCTCATTCCTATATTCAATTTGGAAGGTAGAGGAGCAAGTTAGAATTTAGATCGACACGGCAAACGTCCCTTATGACTGCTTAATGCTTGTAATAAAAGGCGGAATCCAGCAGCTTTCAGTCGGATACAACTAATGAAGGACGAAGTAAAAATTTCATGTCACCGTGGTGAGTAATGGTCGTGTTTTGTTGTTTGCTGACATCTCTGCTAATTGTTGTTGCTCAGTCGATCGTCAAGTCACGAGGAATTCTGTTCCCCTCGAGGTACCGGTTCTTGGAAGAGGTAGAGCGGACACTGAGTTATTCAGCAGACGTTCCGATGCGAAGGATTAAAGCCATTTATAAATATACAATTTGGTTCTTACTCCCATAAGATCCATATCCAAATTTCTTTCCGAACTTTGTTCAATCAGTCTAATTGTACATTAGAACAGACTTTCATACTAAATTTTCAGCACGCCTTACAATTTACAAAACATAAACTGAAGCGCTTGGGCTGTATTCATCCCTATCCAAAATAATCCAAAACGTATATAAATTTAGGCAACAATACTCCATATGCGACATTCTACTAACAGATTTAAATTCTAACTTAGCCCAAAGATTGCAGCGCGTTCATAATGCCTGCATACGTTTCATTTGCAACATCCGCAAATACAACCACATTACACCTTCCCTTGAAACGCTCCAATGGTTAAGATTACAGGACCGAAGATAAGCATATATCCATTCACTAATTTTCCTATATCGCATCATCAATACTTCTTCGCCTAACTATCTCTCGGTGCGTTTTAATTTCTTATCCTCTTATCACAGCCTGGGTACTCGTTATAAAAATGACCCTTTATTATCTATGCCTTGCCATAAAACAGCTCACTATTCTTCCTCTTTTACAGAATCAGCAATTCGTTTCTAGAACTCCCTACCCAGCTCCCTGAGGAAATGTCGAACGATATTGCAATTTAAAAGTAAATTGTTTAAACACGTGACCAGTATTCATGTTTAATTTTCCTTTGTGTGTGTATATATGTAATTTTCCATTGTGTTGTATAGCTATAATTTACACTTGAATTTGTTATTCGTAATTTGTAATATTGGTTCACTTACCGCTTGCATATTCATTGAATGTAACTTCTAGCCTATAAATTTTTATTAGTGTTCTTTAAATATTAGTCTGTAAAATTGTCTCAGCTTCTTTTGTTTCTGGCTAAGTGGAAGAAAAGACCTCATGGCCTTAACTTCATCAGAATGAATAAATATTATTATTATTATTATTATTATTATTATTATTATTATTAAATTTAATAATAAGGTAATACTTGTTTAATTTCTAAGGAGTTCGAAAAAAATAACAGTAAGTTTCTAAGGTCTGGAAGGAATTATAAGAAAAAATAGATTAGACTTAATCTACCCCAATACTGGAAAAAAAAATCTAAAAGAAATCATGACGTTTTGAAGATTCGATCTACCTTCATCTTCATGAAAAACCTAGAAAAATTGCAAAAATCCTAGTTGATGGGGCCGTTGCAAAGTGGTTACGTCATATATTGTTAAGATATTATTATTATTATTATTATTATTATTATTATTATTATTATTATTATCATCGGTTAAGAAGTTGGGCTGCAAGCCGGAAGGTCGCAGCTTCGATTCTTGATGGATTCATGGCTTTTCACTACTGATCCAATCCTTACGGCAGCACTATGGCCTTGGGACTTACTCAGCATTTAACAGAAAGGAGTACCAGAGGTATTTTCTTGGGGATAAAGGCGGCAAGTACGCAGGAATGATATCCCTAATGCTACTAATGACGACTGTCTGTAAAGGTGGGAGTCATATTAATATTTACAATTTTCCTTCACACAGTCCCTCTTTTTTCAAGTTTTCAATATTATTTATTTACTCGTAGATAGGATTATAAATATTTTTTCCTTGCAGCTATTAGCTACATTATAAACACATTTTGTTGTACCATCATCATCTTCAACACTTCATTTTCAGCTATACTGATCTCTTCGTTTTTCGTTTCTTACTTTGTTTTTTTCCAAGCATTCATTAATGAATAATTAAATTATTAACTACCATATATTTATTCTATCTTTCGCATTTCTTTATATTTTTTCTTATGCTTTATCTCTTCTACATTATTTCGTTTTTATTTCTCTATGTTCTTCCTTATATTTAATATTATACAGCTACTTATTATCGACATATTATTATTATTATTATTATTATTATTATTATTATTATTATTATTATTATTTATTATTATTATTATTACTTTCAGCATTAATAATAGGTCTCATGGAAACAAAGAAACTCGTAACTGTACAACAACCGAAAGACGGATTCCTCCGATAATGTCTGTGTTTTATAAGCACAGGAATGCCTCCTTAAGCGCCAGTAATTCCGGGCGACACTGCTAATTCGAGGAGCAAGACGTCGCGGGGAGTGATTAACTGGCCCTCGCCCTCGTCTTCGATTAGTCGATCTCCTCTCAGTTGTCACGAGCAGCATCGCGCTGTTGTGATGCAACACCATCAGTCTCGGGAGATGGTTAGCACTTTGCTCCACTAACTCGAAAAACAAGGCGGCGTGATTAACATGTGTTGCGTGTCCGCCGAACTGAAGAATACCTCTACTGCGGTAATATTCTTATTTTCCTAGTTTGTCTTCCTATCCGGATGATTCTAGTAATCGAATCACAACTGAATACAAGTCTCACAGCAATATTTATTTACGTGTACATTATTATTATTATTATTATTATTATTATTATTATTATTATTATTATTATTATTATCTGCTGCTGGTTCAAGTGTTATCTTTTCCAGTAACAAATTCAGAAGACCCAGGTTGGATTTCTGGTACGTAGTAGTAGTAGTAGTAGTAGCAGCAGTAGTAGTAGTAGTAGTAGTAGTAGTAGTAGCAGCAGCAGTAGTAGTAGTAGTAGTAGTAGTAGTAGTAGTAGTAGTAGTAGGCGGCCTAGTAGTAGTGATGGTGGTGGTAGTAGAAAGGGGCACACTGTAGCGTTGCAATTAAAGCATAACACTGTAAAGCCAGAAGTTCGTGGATTCGGTTCCCAGTGGAGTCACGGATTTTATCCATTGATTTAATGGCAGTGGCCGCCTAACATTCCCCTCCTCGCGCAACTCACATGCCAGGTCTCGCCTCCTGAACTATATTCTTTTAATTTCGGATTCATCTTCTGAAATATAAACTTACGAACATTACAATAATACTACAATTTCTTTTAAATAGAATATCGGTAATCTTGTACATTGTGATACAAATATAAACATACATAACAAACACAAGTATTAATTTATCACCTCCTCATTAGACGATGAATTACAGATTATAATAGAGGAACTATTAATAACTTTGATGCTCGAAAAATAAATAAATAATTAAATAAATTAATATTCAATGAATGAATAAATAACGAATAAACGAATGAAGAGTAAATAAATACATTAATAATAAATAAATGAATGAAGAATAAATAAATATATAAATAAATTGATAAATAAAATTCAATGAATAAAAATAAATGAATAATTGAATACATAAATAAATAGATAAATAAAAATACATCAAAGAATGAATAATGAATGAATTAATAAAAATAAATAGACTAAGTAAATAAATAATAAATAAATGATAAATAGACAATAAATAAACAAATAAATAATTAAATAACTAATGAAACGCATGTATATAGGCCTACATATGATTTTAATATTGTGTTTATACAAAAAATATCACATACTTGAATATGATAAATCAAAATAGATCAGCTACTCGACAACACACGAAAGTACGTAAGATGTCTGTCTAACGAAGAAATAAATATTATTGTAGAAGGGATATCTGATCTCTAAGTTAGTGAAACCTTTAACGGACCATTAACACTAAAGATGTTTCTTGCAACGCGTCTTTCAATGCGTTCTTGCAACCCACCATCAGTTTGCTAATACAAGTTTGGAAGATAATTTTGACAATAAACAAATATTGGTTCGAATAAAACTGTTTCTGAATGTTGTGTGATCCACTTACATTAACAGGCCATTATAAGTGTTCTTTATTTTATGTATTTTTTTAAATAAACGACGTATTTTGAAAGGTAATTCGGTAATGATAATTTATTATTATTGAGCATATAATATAGGCTACAGTTTATTTTTGGGAAAGGAAATTCAGGTCATATTTTCTGGACAGTTTAAGAATAACACCTCAGCAAAAAAAAAAAAAAAAATATATATATATGCTACACTCTGTTATTTAATAAAATGTCTTAACATTATGTGGAATGCCCCATGAGCACGAGTATGTAACTTACTCTTCCTGGGGGTGCTAGAGGGTTTTATATAAAAAAGGAATATATATATATATATATATATATATATATATATATATATATATATATCTTTGTTCTGGTAATAAAGTATTATTATTATTATTATTATTATTATTATTATTATTATTACTATTATTATTATTGTTTAAAAATGGTGTAAGCTTAACAAATTTGTTACAGAAATACACTTTATTTCTACCAGATATTCAAGATTACCAAAATCGCAGTACTTACTGAATGTGACGAGTCAACAGACTGATGACATGCCATTTGATCTAGTATTAACGAATTTCAGAGATTACTAATGTGTATTAAATGATTTAAGCTCTTTAACAATAGCTAAACTTTTGACATTTGCGGAGTTATCTTAATCATGTTTGGTAAAATCGGCAGTCAAAATGATAATAGGTATAGAGACTCTAAAATGATATAAAATAAAGAACTTGATACGATCTACTAGCGGGTGAAGCATTGAGATATTGGTTGAGTAATACGTAGAAGTAGATTTTCTGCATTATAGCACTTCGTCACTATAAAAGCGATCGTCCACCTGAAGTGGTAGATGTTTAAACTCGTCTATTAGAGTCGTTTCACTGATTAGTAACTAAACGAGCCACAAGGTCCCGAATATCGCACTCATTAACGCGACTTCTCCATGGCGCCATCATATTCACCTGCAGGTGTCTGCTAATTGCCTAGCAACTGACCTGCCCTTATGCGCCGGCTTCCTCCACAGCGGTATTCACACTGGTTGAATGGAATTGTGTACTGGACTACGACACCTCATCAACTCTCCAGTTCATTAAACATGTTTTAAATGTTTCGGAATTATTAGCGTACATCATGGCTTCGTCTAGAACTCAGATCGTAGCGTTTTTCACTACAAATCCAGTGGACCTAGTTCGATACCTGAATGAAGTGTAGAAAGTTATTTCCCATCTGAAAAAAAATATGTATATACTTTGACTTTGTACACTGGAGTTCAAAGATACCTGATCCCTACTAATCGACAGTGATCGATAATTTGTTTGTTTAAGTGTAGCTTCTTCTGTTATAACTTCTATGAATAGATGGCGAAGATAACAGTCAGTGTCGCCAATAGTAGCCTACACAAATATACCCGTATGATAAAATAAAAAATTTCATCCTCCTCTAATGATTTTAAAAGCGCTAGATTCAGCGGGAACTGCTGAAACTGAATTATGATGACAATTTATACTTAAGGTATACATCGACTCTAGAAATGTCAGATTTCTTCCAGTTTAAAAAAAATATATAACTTGTACCCATTACCTCAATCATTTCATAATTATTTGGGCATTTATAATATAAGCGCAATGTACTTTCTATACCTTACGCCATCTTCAGTGTCTAAAACAGAAACATTTCACATTTTACGATATTTATTATCTTTCCAACGGACAAAAAGTAGGCTTCTAATAATAATTGGACAAAAGACTTCATTGATATAGTACCACATTAAAGCTTAAAATAGCTACATGTTTACATGTTGTAAACTAAAATTATTTTCAATCAGTTATAATTATTTTATCACAAAAATATACAAAAATACATATTATATAATATTAGATCTATATAATGTGGCATATCTTTTGAATGGTTCAAGATAAATAAATAATTTTAGTATGCAACATTCTCCATACATAGGGGATCATTTTGGCGAAAGAAGTTTTACCATAGGTCAATTTCTGATGGAGTTTGGTCGGTCAAAATTTATATTAACTTTTTTTTCCAAAAAAAAATTCTTTCGGCCCCCAAATTCAATGTTCAAGTTTGAATTATATAACTTGTTTAGCATACTCCCAATAATCATGTCACCAAAATTTAAGACATTAAGGAAAAAATTGTGGATTTTTTTTATCCTAAGAGTCGATGTATATCTTAATCTACATCAACATTTTCCCAAATATTTTTTACCCGTCTCAATAATAGGGTCACCTATTGAGAACTAGCGGAACTATTTCAAAGTTCGCCAATTTGTTATATCTTTGGTTCTGACTTATCCCGTGGTTAGAAAATTTGCTTACACGATCAGAAAATTTGAGGTCAGATATCTTTGAATGCCAGTGTACCATGCTGACAACATGAAAAGATATTACTACGCACACTTTCGTTTTAGTGTCATCAAAATTTCGAGAAAGGAAATGCATGTACATAATAAGTACAAGAACATAGTAATTACTGTGTTAACAATGCCTTCGTTCAACTACTGAAGAGGGATGTGAAATGATTGTTCGAAACTATCAACCATACACAATGCCTATCCTGATTTTTTAAGATAAAAGAAGCATCAACAGCACCATTGAGTCAATGACAATACATAACTTTAGTCGGAATTTAAGATATGTCAAAATTTAATAACAATAGAAACTTATTCTAGTATTATACGTATAAATACACAACGATAAGAGACGTAAGAAAACTTTCTACACATTTCATGGAATATTTTTTCTAATACTAATACTAGTACACAAAATTTGTCTAGTACACACAAAATATTAGGGGCCTATTTCTATTTCAGTCCAAAAAATATAACCGACTAAAGAATTGGTTTGTCCCGCGCCGTAGTGTCGTGGTCTAAGGCATCTTCCCTTGGTATGCGTTACGGAACCCGCGCTGGTTGGAGTCCTCACGGGGAAGGATTGTTTCATGAAATTTCAGTCAGTGTATGGGATCGGTGCTCATCCAGTATCGTGAAGAATTTGGAGAGCTACGATAGGTAGCGAAATCTAGTTACAGAAACCACCTGTAACGGCTGGAGAATCATCGTGCTAACCACACAATACCTCCGTTCTATTTGTATGATCGTTTACCTTTGCTAAGGCATACGGACGTGGGCTGTTCGCACCATGGAAGGAAACAATTGGTTTAGTAATTTGATAAATACATCAGTTTGGTATATCATTCACTTTGACCAGTCGTACGCTACAAATCAAGCGGATCCGGGTTTGATATCCATAAAAACACTAAGATTTTTGTTCATTTCATAAGTAATGTACATGTCATCATTATGATTTACCCCGTAGTCTATTAAATCGACTTTCCATCATTGCATCATGTTGTCTATACAGTCGTATAGATCCAATTTTATGAATTACTATTGTTGTTTCATAACGCTCAAAAGAACACAAAGGGAAGGAGACTGATGGTGATGACGAAGATGAAGATGATAATTATGATGACGATGATGATGATAATGATGGAGGATAATGTACATAATGAAACTTAATGCTTTCTTACATGATAGGCCTATATATAAAATTACAGCTCAACTGCTAATACTATCTTTTTAAAAAATATAGTCCGTGTTTAAAATTAAGTTGTTTTTGTCGATTTGAAATTGCATAAAATTATTTTTACGCTTTATTATTATAGCGTTCATAGTTTTTGCATGAATACAAAATTAAACCTTCAATTATCGCGTCATTTCTTTCATATTCACAATAATGTCACCCAACAAAATATGTTCAGAGTCGCATTTCAATCAGCTGATCACCATGCTGTCGTCCACGATTCTGTAGTTACAATGTGAGACTGAGCTCACCGGCTCTGGGAACGCTGAGAATGGTGATGTAGTGGAACTGATAATAGGTGGTGACAAGCTAAAGGTCTGACCATTTAGCTACCGCAGGACTAATACAAATATAGTGATTCGTTAATGTTTTTATGAAGCTTTTACTGTGAACATCATCAGTTCGGAAGATGGCGGATAGGGTCGTGGTTTCAAGTAGCCACATATTGATTAATTCCTTTTGCATTCTTCTCAGGGCGAGTGAGGCGAGTCCCGTACAATACTATGCTAGTCTTTACGTCAGAGGTTCCTCGAGTTCAATCAAACAAGACCATGTCTGGAAATATTAAATTACTTTCTCCGTAAAGGAAATACAGCTGTGTCACAGATAAATAGCACGAAAAATAAATCTACTCATGATAGAGAACTCCAGGCAAAATTTGTCATATTTTTCGCTCAAGACTGAATGACCTTAGGCCTCTTAGACCTCTTCCGACTTCAAGAGAATTGGGCCTTCCATCTAGTAACTGGTCCTCCTTGTATTCTAAATTCTATTGGCGTGTAGTTAAAAAGTATTTTGATAATTCTGTCACCTGTCGTTCTCAATAAGTGTTCCCACCAATTTTATGTTTGTGTTTCTATTTTATCAACCAATTTAAAAATATATTTAATTATTCTCTTATCTCTGTATTTCTTTTCTGTTCCATAAGAGTATAGCCTGCAGCTGATCTCAAAAATCTCGTATCTGTTGCTTCTTTCTTCCTTTTATCAGTTCAGATAAGAGTCCAATTTGCACTGCCATACATTATGGGAACTGCCATAATCTTATAGAACTTAAGTCGAGTATCTTATCGCGTTTTGTTTCTTAAGTTTCTTCTTATGGTTCCACACATTTTTTTAAACTTCTATAATTTTATATTTATATCTTCCTTTTGAAAGTATACGTATATTATACCCCTGCAGATGATAGCGTCATTAAATAAAAATGCTGCTGCTACTACTATAACTACATCACTCCAAAAGCACCAGAAATGTATGATGAATAAGTTTTATTCTTTTTATCACGATGAATGAAATAATATACTGAAAACTATAATACCGAAAAACTAACACAACTCAATTATTAAGGAACTATAATGACCTATCTTATCTTCTTTGTGTTCTTGTCAAAATAATGAAAACAGAGTAGTTAATTTCGTTTAAAAAGTAGTGGGGGGGGGGGGTGAGAAGATGGAGAACGTGGAAAACAGCAGACCCCATTACTGCATCATTTTCCTCCTTTAACGTCTCTGTAATTTTGAAAATGAGTCTCAAAACAGTTTACATATGACACAAAGTAACAGACTGTGTATTCTGTCGTTCAAAGTTTTCGTTTACACTTGCCGACACACAGCGTTGCTATGACGACTTGAAAGTGTTTACTAGCGCTGTTTTAACTAGTTCCTAAAGTATAACAGCTCAGCACATCGTAAAATACGGGAATCGTATGTTCACTAAAGACCAAGCACAAAAAGATGCTCAACTATTGAACGTAATTTTTACGTCACAATAAACCTTTTCGTACGATACTTTAATACAGCAATATTTCTGACACTTGGACAACTGTGCAATGAAAAAAATATATAAAGAAACAACCTGGCACTCGGAGACAACAGAGTACAAATTATTACAGCTGTAATGTGTAAATTTTAGTGGAAAGAATTTTAGACAATTACAATGCACTCGCTGTCCGTAATATACAGTGTGTTTATTTTAAAATGAGACTGTTTATGTCGCAAAGGAAAAGAAAGATACGTAAACCTTGGAGTGGTAAGACAAAATATTTCAAGCATTTCTCATTACAATCAAAACAATATTCGTCGCCGTCGCCATCGTCATCGTTATCATTTATTTTCCTGGCACATACGCTTAAGCGAATCGGTTTCGACTCCATTAAAACGCGACAGAAATATTTTCAGAGGAAATAATTGTTTTCTTTGTATTTAAAGATTTATTGCATCATTCTGACGGTTTTAACGTTCCCTACATATCGGATCAATTTATCCTGTAGTTAAGGGTATTTAAATCCTTAATGCTGTTGCCTACAACTTTATCCTTAAATCATAACTTAGTCTATAATGTATCCATGTCATGTCACGAGATTCCCAATGCGTTTCTGCCTAGTATAGGTTGAAAAATGACCAAAATCGACTAAAATCTCTTTAGGATTCGAAAACCTACGATATATTAGGGGCCATGTCTAATTTTAATAAATCGATGATAGACTTTTTTCACTTTCATGGATTGAAAGTATTCAGAATAAACGGCCATATTTAAACTTAATACTGAAACAAGAGATATGAACACACTATGGGAAACAATGCGTAGGTATGACTGAAGTCCAGGCGCAATAACCGGGTACAGAATATCAATATTTGCAAAGGCGCCCACACAAACATGGGCCACAAATAATTTAATAAACGGATAGATAGCGTGGTTTAGAGCCACTGAACATTACTGCTGCTATAATATTGCCACATTCAGATTATCAATGCTGGAATACTCGAGCTTCCTTTGACTTAACGTAGAGCAGAGATGTCAAAGTAGGACGCGAATGACCTTCAAACCACCCCATGCTCATGGACATAAAAAGTGAGTTAGAAACACCCGACTTGATATTCCAGTTGTTTGGTGTGCACAGCGTTTTAATGTGAGAGGAAGTTTGTGAATTATGAATAGTTCCGTCTGGGCTGGAATCTTTTAAACCTTAGCCAGACGTCTTATATCGATGAATAAGATTTAATTTTCTAATTCTAAGAAGGAGTCAACTAGGGTAAATAAACATCATACTAAAGCCTGCCACTAGAAAAATGCATAACAAAAATTACAGAGGTTTCTCTTTCTTTTTTTCTTTTTTGTTTTGTTTACTAATGACGGGTATTTGACTGTTCATCATTCACCCATATGATGACGCTAGTTTTGTACAGTAATTTAAAGACGAGTCATTGCCCAGCTGCGTCATAGGAAGGCTGGTCTACGCTACATCCACGATGAGATAATTTGTTACGATTCCACAAGGAAACCGGAGCTCCCGGAGAAAATCCGTGTTGCCTGGACCAGGGCTGGCTCAACACAAATTATAAATCGGGGATAAGCTGGGGATCGAACCCGGGCCCACAGAGTAAATAAGAACCTGCATTCAATTTTTATAGATGGCGATTTATTAGTATTAATGAGATCTTGGAATATGTATGTAGCTCTATGTGAAACTGACTAGGCTACCCATTTAAAAGTTGTTTTTGCCCTGTGTAAAAATGGAGAAAAATAAATCCGCATTTTGCTATTTACTATTTATTTTATTAATTCTGGTTTAAGAAACTGTCAAGTTTCCAATTAATTCAGAAAGGAGTTCCAACCTACCACAAATCGTAAGTTGTTTTCTCAAGGTTCTCCTGCGAGAGGAAAACTGTTGTATAAAATGGCCACGTAGGTTTATATTTTAAATAATAGTTTATGCAACTAGTGTGATAAGTGCATTAATATCGCTCGAGTGTGTTTTTGAAGAACGAGGCGTTAGCCGACTTTAATAAAACGGGAGCAATAATAATGCACATCCCTCTAGTTGCATACAATATTTTATCCACGATCGCTTAATATTTATCCTTTTAAATTGTAATTTATTATCATAATCATCTTCCAATCAAGCATTTTAGACCAAGTGGTCTGTTACGGTCCCATGCCATCTTTTAGCCGAACGTCCAACAGATCTCTTCCCTATGGTATGATACCGCAGTATCTCCTTGAGAATTGTTCCTCTATTCATTCTTTTAACATGGCCGCTCCAGTTTTTCCTCAGTTTTCCAACGTACTCTAACACTGGCTCTATTTCTGGTTTTTAAAGATTTCTCTATTCTTTTTAAGGTCCCATTTTGAGTAACCAGCAGTCCGTCTCATAAACCTCATTTTTGCTGCAGTAATTCTACAGGCGTCTCATTTTCTGACGGTCCATGCTTCGTTACCATTAGATAAGATAGGTCGGGCTAGAGTTTTATACATTTTGATTCTAGTAAACTTTTGTATTAAAGATGGCCTTATTGCTGAATTTATTGTGCCGAGTGCTTTTATAAATTTATAATTTCGTTCGGAATGTTTGCATCATTTGTGTAACTAAGTGAATAACCAAAATAATTAAATAAATTGACTTAACTTCTTCTACTAAATTGTTATCAAGACATATGTTACTGGTATTAGGAATTGTAATTTATAGTAATTACTTTTAAATAAAAGTATCACCATTCAATGTAAGCTAAACCTTAAAATCCATTGATCATAGCTAGTCATTAATTGCCATGGCAACCAAATAATGTTTAATATAAAGTTTACAATTTGACTTAGGCCTAGCTGCAAGTCAAAAACATTCATTCTTTCGCTGAAATGAGTGATTCTAAAGAAAGCTTTCCATCAGATATTGAAGAAGCAGCTTCAAAGGCTATTTCAAACTTTCACCAGGAAAATCGAGTGTTATGAATTGGTGTGAGCCTATAAGTGAAGGTAATAGGCTATTACAAATAAGAAGGCTTTGTTAAGTTTTCTTTTTTATATATTTTTCTAAATCTTATAAACCTTCGTCTCTTTTGTGATGTCCATGAAAACAAACGTCATTAATAAATACGAAAATTTTATTGCAATTCTAAAAAGAGAAGGCACTACATATAGAGGGGAAAAATATAACATTTTTACTACCTTTATTGATAAAGGTGGCACTAATTATTGGATTAGCTAGAGTTTGTACAATAGAAGGGATGAACTGATAAATCTGCTGGTGGAAAATGTGACAGACGAATAACAATGGACCTGTTTTTGTTACCAACTACTAAAACTAAGATTGCAAGGAATTTTTTTGTATCATGTGGTGACGTTGACGGCATGAATATGTTAACAACTGTCCGAAAATATATTCAGCTTCGCCCAAATCGCGATCATCATCATCATCATCATCATCATCATCATCATCATCATCATCATCGGTTGTTTGTGGATTACAGAAACGGTAAATGTACCAGATAGCCTGTTGGTGATAAGTTTGTGAAAATACCTAAGAATACTGCTGAATTTCTAAAACTGACAAATCCTCATTCATATACTGGACACTGTTTTAGAATGCCTTCTGCATCATTGTTGACTAATTCAGGAAATAATCTACAAACCATGTTGGATATCTAATACTATTGCTGAAGGTTATGTTGAGGCATCTGTAGAAAACAAAGAGAAAATACCTTGGAATATTCGTCGTCAGAAGGGAAGTGTGCACGTTAATAATCAAGGATTGGAAATTATCAGTGTAAATTTTTTACGAAATCTGACATCTGGTCTTAATTTATGTAAATGAAAGGAGTGTATCAATTAGTAATACAATGTGTGTGTGTTTTTCAGTACACTGAAAGTTAAAACATATTGTGTGATTTTTTTTAGTAAATTTAGAGTTGATTATTGCACTGAGTGCAGTAATCAATGTCAATTCCATTGCGAAGTAAGTGCGAATAAGTAGGCTGTCAATGTTTCACGTTCACAGCCTTCCGAAGGAGTTCCGCTAAGAATTTCTACTAGCTTAAAGTCAATCGCCATCCATCGAGTTTGACTGGTAGACCACCGAGGACAACACATGGAATCGTCTATATTTCGATTATGTTGAGATATTAAGTCTTAACATACTATTAAATATTAAAAATCATCAAATACATCATGGTTTAGGTCTTTAGGCCTGTTCCATTTCCAGGAAATCAGAACTGTTCTCTCCATCTCTTTCTGGGACTGTCAAGATCCCTTCTACAGACTGGCTGATATAGGAACATCTGTACAGGAGTGCGGTTTATGTCCATTCCCATCAGATGTTGGTACGACTGCTGTCTAGAAGAGTCTATGAAGTCAAGAAGACTTTGTATTTGTAACTCTTCACGAATTTCACTAGGTATTTCTATTCTGATCTTTCAATCTGTAACCAGCAAGAGGTCTTAATAATCTCACATCCGCCGCCTCTGTTCTTCTAAGTTGTTGCTTGGTCAGTACCCAATTTTCGGCTCCATATGTGAACAATTGTTTTATAACATTTGGGTATTGTTTTCTGCCGGACTCTTTTCATTAGAGTTCGTTTCATTGTTCCCAGGAGCTGTAAAAATCTGGAGAATTTAGTTTCTTGATCACTTGGTTGGTCATATGTAGACCTAATATTACACTCAAGGTAATTAAAATTTGAAATCTTATTTTAATACTACTAAAAATATAAAACCATTTCCTGAAAACAATCACTATGAAAAGTTGTCGTCTCATATACTGAAATATCTACGAAGTATCAACAAATACTTTAGGCCTACTATAATAATACCGGACAGCTGTATACTAGCAGCATTGACGAAAGTGCGAAATGTTGCGGAGCTGACATCTAGCCGAGAGGTATGGTATTACGACCACAAATACAAATATTAACATAGCGGCAATCAGACTATTGTTTAAAACGTGAGGTACTAATATGGAATAATGTATGAGACACTTAAGAAATGTTGAATAATATTTAATAACATTATTATTTTATATCAAAGCTTTATATAAGAAATATTGCATACTTAGTATTATTTTCTGTAGGCCCTAATTAATTGTTACCGATATATACTTTTCCTTTGCTTTAGTGAGACAAAATTAATTCTGACATTAAGAATGAATTTACAATAACACTTTATATACCCATTGCTGACAAAATAAAATTGGTAGTGATCTGTAGTAAAGGCATGCAGACAACAATAAATGTAAATTTGCTAAAACCTTAAAATCTCCAATCCATTTTAACTTCTATTCATTTATTAGGCCTAAATAAAAAAAGCTAATGTTTATTGTTCTATCAACATAGAACCGAGGCATTAGGCTTACTAAAGAATGTTGTTGACTCACGTTTTATGACCCCTCGGAAATGGAAAGTACGATTTGGAGCAGTTTGTAATGCTGTAATTGTAGCAGTTACAAACCGCACATATATACACCCTGACATTTTAACACAGTACTAATTAATAAAACTATTTACTAGCCCAGCAACAATCTACATTGTAGTAGATTACAGCTTGCTTCGCGGGTTTCAGCACACCCTCCCGCCTAGGTAGCAGCACCTGCGCCGTTCGCACGCAAAACTGCTAGCTGTTCGGTATTAGTAAGGTATTTGGTATCAACTGAACCGACAGTGGTTCACAGTCACCAGTTTGAACATATTCCCAGTAGTGCCCAACGAAGGGGCATTAGCTCATGACAATAAATAAACAATTTACTCGTTACGAGTGACTTAAAAAAGTAGCAGAGAAGTCGGCCCGTAGCTGTCCGCCTACTGTAATTAGAATTTAGAATACCCATAAACCCATTAAGTTCCCCTGATTGCCACTTAAACTTGTACGTCAATTACGGCTGTGAGGGCGTAGCGAGAGCTATCGTCTTGGCATAAAAAGGAAACCTCCAAACTGAAGGATCTGCTGCTGTGCATAAGGTAATGCGGTCATAACTCGCAGATTAAAACTTCCCTTCTCGGAACGCTGTAGTTGTTTATTTTCTTAACGTTCTACTGCGATAGAAACACAGATGTATACAAGTGCCCCGTCGGATTATATTGGAAAGAGGCTAGTTTTATTTTCTGGTTGTCACAATTCACGTCCGTCTATCGTTTCCGAAATACTCAAATAGGCCTATAGAGCTTCCGAAAGTCAGAACCTTTTTAATTGCTTAAACCAAGTTGAATTATTTATACCAAAACAACATTCCATTTACAAAGATTGATATAGCATTGAAGTATAAATATCATTGTTGAATTCCGATTATTATGAACCTCTTTTCTAGACTTTGTATGACACTTATAGTCTGGTCACATATATAAACGTAGCATAAATTGAAAGATTCAATTGAATTTCTGGGTTAGTTACAAGCAATGGATGAAAAATTATGTCACGGCCTCCCTGCTACAAAATGAACGACGACCAAATAGCTTTTTGATGACAACATAATGAATCTAGTGGACTGTGATCGGAAATGAGAACGGCAAAGTTAAAAGTTAACCAACATTCGTTCCCGGGTTCTGGTAAGCTTCTCATTAACTGTGAATGCTTACATGTAAATATATATACTTTAACCATTTTTCCGTTCTCGTTCTCGTTGTTTCCGTTCCCGGTTTATTGTGGACCAGCCTTTAATGGAAAACAGTTGCGATCTTATAAGCAGTTATTTCCTCTATCTCTGGCCAGCGTTTCATCCGGATAACAACCACCATATTTTTTTTTTATTTTGGTACTACTTTATATAGGGTGGAAGTGAAATAGTCTTGCAGATTGAAAGAGACAATAGGATACATGTAAATGAATAGAAAACCTATATTATGTTTTGTGATTAAATGCACGGTTAATTAGAAAATTAAGTTTAAAGTTTCACAGTACGGCAACATCGTCGCTAAAACACTCTACTCGTATACAGATGTAAGAGGTCAACGAACTCGGTCAGTCTTCGTACGTAAGCTGTCAAGCTGCCAAGTTGCCAAGATCTTCCCACGCGTTCGCTTAGTGCAATGGTTTGAATTTAGGGGTTTTTAAAATTAGATTTACACGAAAACCGTGCATGATTGAAATACACCAGAGGAATAAATTATTCTTTGTTCGATTTGTTATCGATATGGACAAAAATCACGATCCTAGTCGCAATAGTTACCGAATAAGAAATTGTTAAACATTTGGGGCGGGGGGGGGGGGAATTCTGAAAAAAATTTAAACTTTCCACCAATACGATATTATAGTATTTTGTTATATACAACATGAGCTAATCGCTCTGAAAATCTGCAAGGCTATTTCACTTCCACTCTGTATTTTTAAATCATCCTTCGGCAATCGAGGAACTGAAACACTGAATTTTACGACATACTTGAAATATTCCTTCAAACTTAGTGGAAATTCTCACAGCAGGATACAATAAAATTAAGTAATCGTATGTTGAAGAACAATAGGGCGGATATGCAACTTAAATAACTTAACTGAATTAATACTGTACATCCAATTTCTTTGTGAACACAAACGTTTTCATATTCTGTTCGCGTTTTAATTAAAAATCTTTCATATTGTAACACTAATTACTTTCATAAATTCCTTCAAAGATATTCATTATTGAAATTTTGTGCAAAGAAATAAGTTCATCAAAATGTTTAGCACTTCTGAAGAAAACTAGCATCTTTAAATATTTCCTCCATATAAACCCAAATTATTTTTAATGAAATATTGCGAATACAATTTAAATGTGATCATTAATTTATATTTATAAAATTTATTTACATTGACAAGATAACGAGTAGGCCTATCTTTCGTTACATATTACCCCATTTTGACTCAATTATTTTTGCCGAAATAACGTGAATAGAATTTAATGGAGAAAACGAAATGCTATATGAGTAAAATTCTTAGCACTTACATAAAATAATAGCATGGTGTTATACTGTACATATTATCATATGCCTATATAAATTCCAATAATTTTAAAGTGAATTGCCTGGAATACAATTTTATTGAACATAGTAAATGAAGTTCGATTTATAAAAATTAGTAGCACTTACATAAAAAGATGTCACTAAACATTACTTCACATAAATCCTAATACCTTTAAAATTAGGTGTCACGATTATAAATTCATGCGTAAAATAAATTTTAATATTTTTAAAATTTCCATGTGCGCCTAAAATGATATCCTGTTAAATATTATTCCTCGTAAAATCTATTTTGAAATTAAGTATCGCGTAGGCCTATATAATATAATGGAAGAAATGAAATGTAATATTCATAAATATGCTTAGCACTTTTTGTAAAAAAAAATGATGTTATTGTACAGAAAATAGTTACTAAATATACACTAACTAACATTTCTTCACGTACTATGCAGTATACATGACCCCTATTTTAATGAATATAGTCCTACAGTATACTACCAGGTACCAGTAGGCCTAATGGAAATCCCCTGAAGATAAAAAAACGGACCTAATGCCTACAGAAATAACGCAAAGTAAAATCAAAGTTAATCTACATTTTAACGGAGAATTTTTATCGAATAAAAGCACGCAAAAAGATATAATGAAGCCCGACTCTATCAAATGTTTGGGCGTGAAGCTTTTGAATCACAAACTCCCCCACTGCACAATCACAACAGAGTTTAGAGTTCAATGAAAACATAGTTCAGAGGGATTTAATCAGGGAGAAGTCAACATTTGTCGCCCGATTCAGAAAAACCAAAAATTTAGTGCAGTGATAAATTAGCTATCCGAATATAGAGTGGAGCGCAGTAGCGTCCATGTTTCCACACTCCAATCCGTAGGCGGGCGACCCTATCGACGAGACCACATCCATTACTCACCTTGACCGTCGGGTGGTGGGGTCCTTCATCACCATCACTTCCGTGATCTCTCCGTATTTACTGAAATACTCCCGGAGGCTTTCTGCAAAACAAAAATAACAAAAAACCTCATTAAACTCTGTTATGCACACAATAACGCCACTGTAAACACCATTAAATATTCCACTAATACAGCGAACATTTCATTGTCATTCATTTGTTCGGTTTTTGATTACTATGGACATCGAACCTCCATTACATTAAAATCGCTTATTTAAAAGAGGAAATAAGTATCCTGCAAAGCATGAAAAAAGTCATTTTTATATTCTAAATAATAACATAATATCTAATTTAATTTATAAAATGTACGGTTTAAAGATTACCATGTCTGTCGATAGTCCCAAAGTTCGAGGTTCCAAACTAGCTAAGGATGATGGAGGTTAGAGGATTAATAATCTATAGTATGACTTATTTCGGGAGGGAAGCTGGGATTTCCGTGTCTTAGACTTACGCCAGTAAAAAAAAATCTCCTTTCCTTGAATAAAGGACTTCCTGGCAAAACTTACTGGTCATTTCTCCTCCATGTCCGAATATGGAAGTGGAACAATGACTCTTAACAGTAATCTAATTCTGCGTGGACTTGTTCCGTGCTGACTTGCAATCCATACCATCCACATATGGTTTAAGTAGGCCTACATACAATTAATTTTGCACTTAACATAAAACAGATATTCACATATTACAGCAATTTCTAACCTATATTATACTGATAACTGAGACCGTTTTCTTAGTCCAGCAACATTGAAATGAGTATAAGTGTACACATATTCTTCCCTGCTCACAAACACAAGTAACGCGCACTACAGGGTTCACTCTAAAACAGATTCCTTATTCCTAAATAAGTATAGTATGCTTCAGCAAATCAAACTCCCTGTGAAGTTGATTTGAATAATTTCAAGGAAAAAATTGTTCCGGGGCCGGAAATCGAACCCGAGACCTTTGGTTAAACACGCCAATGCTCTACCAACTGAGCCACCCAGGAACTCTACCAGACGACTCAATTTTTCCATTTATATCCACAGATCTCGAAGTGGGATGACAACCGTCAAACAACCAACATTGAGTGCACACAAACTCTGTGTGACTTGAACTGTGGTTTTCTGTTAACGTACAGTGACGTCTATTATGCAAATCTAGCTTTCAGGTATAACTCCCTGTGAAGTTGATTAGGATAATTTCAAGGGAAAAATTGTTCCGGGGCCTTTGGCTAAACAGTATGCTCCAGTTTAGCAATGTTTATTATATTATGCACTACTAGTTGAAATGTTGCCTAAAACAAACGCGAAAGCACAGGAGTGAGAGTAGAGCAAGTTGGAAGACAGTATGTCTGTGTAAGTGGCGACATTACTGTGTGTAATTTATGTAAGACTAACATAATCTGTTCTAAAAGATTGTATTTACAACAGCACTGTAATTTAAAAAACACATAAACCATTTGAAATTGATAGAAAGAGGCGAGTCTGACGATCTACCTTGAACTAGAAATTCAATGCCAGCGGACGAATTTAGCAGAGATACGTATGAAATGATGGTGGAGGCCAACATTCCACAAAGTTGAGGACAAGCACTTCAAAAAAATTGTTGGAAAGTACGATTGTATACAAAGGCAGAACCTATGTTATTGTACTAGCGGTATTTTAAGTTCAATTTTATAGCAAAGATTATTGTAATGTACTGTTAAACATTTAATTCAGGGCAATACCTGTGTCACAGTTGTACCGGTGTTTTAAGTTAAACTTCTACAACAAATATTTTCGTAATATAGGCTTAAACATTGCATTAAGAGCGGTACCTATGAAACAGTAACATTTTTAGTTAAAATTTTGTATCAGAGGTTATTGTGATATAGACTTAATCATGTTGTTAAGAGTAGTGCCTCTGTTACAGTAACATTTTAAGTTAAAATTTTATATCAAAGATTGTTGTATTATAGGCTTATACATTGCATTAAGAGAAGTGCCTGTGAAACAGTAACATTTTAATTTAAGAGTTCACAGCAAAGACTATGTTCATTCTTTTGTAATACACAACACAGCCCTACTCTTGGAATCATTCTTTTATGTGTGTACCGTGGTTGTTGTCCTTGATACGGAAATAGTACAGCGCCGCGCGCTACTACTCTTCGTCGTCATTTGGTTCATTGCACAAACTCAGTATTCACTTAACTTCAAAGCGTAATGGCTAAGATTCCGGTCTCTACTGATAACTAATAATGAAATTCTATTTCAGTTACTTAAAAATTGATAGGATATTGAAAATTATTATTGGTTCAATGCGAGATCCTATGCATATTTTCGGAGATTTTTTTTACTCTAACATCGCACCTATTGACATACAGTCATTTGCGCCTCTGCCCGCTTTTTTGGCGATTATGTTTACGAATCCTGTTCTGGGGTTGGGGCACCCATTATGTTGGATTCTGTTAGCCCCGTATGATACAATGATATATGACTATGGAAGTTGACAGGGCGGATGAAGATGATAAAGACGGTGAAATGAACCCAGAGTCCGGAGCCATAAGTTCATTTATTCATTCATAGTGTTCTGCCTACAAATCCAGCATTCTCCAATCTTTTCTATTTTCCGCCTTTCTCTTAGTCTCCGCATATGATCTATATATCTTAATTTCGTTTATCATCTGATATCTTCTTCTGCCCCGAACTCTTCTCCCGTTCACCATTCCTTCCGGTGCATTCTTCAAGAGACAGTTTCTTCTCAACCGGTGACCCAACCAATTCCTTTTCCTCTTCCTTATCAGTTTCAGCATCATTCTTTCTTCACCCACTCTTTCCAACAAAGTTTCGTTTCTTATTCTGTCTCTCAACTTCTCCATATCCACATTTCAAATGCTTCTATTCGCTTCGTCGTAATGTCTATGTTTCTGCCCCTTACAATGCTACACTCCACACAAAGCATCTCACCAGTCGCTTCCTTAGTTCTCTCTCCAGAGCTCTGCAGAAGATGTTCCTTTTTCTATTAAAAGCTTTATTTGTAATTGCTAATCCCCTTTTAACTTTTTGGCAGCAGCTCATGTTACTCCTTGTAGTACATCCCAAGTATTTGAAGCTGTCTACTTACTCTACTGCCTCATTTAGAATTCGCAAATTTATCTTCTTTACTTTTTTTTCCTGTGACCATAGGCTTCGTCTTGTTGACATTTATCTTCATTCCATATTGCTCACAGCTCTCATATAGCTCCAGTAACATATCTCTTAGTATAATCTCATCTTCTGCTAACAACCTCTTCTCATCGGCAAATCTTAAGTACTTTATTCTTCTTCCTCCTACTGTCACTCCTCCCATGTTCTGAAAACAGTTAACTAAATCCTCCAAGTAGATGTTGAACAGGTGATAAAGGGCATCTCCCTACTCCTCTCCCTATTTCGTTTTCTTCTGTCATTTCTTCTCCTATTTTGACTTTGACTCGTTGTTTCATTTAAAGGTTACTGAACAGCTTTCTCTCTTTCAAATCTACACAATTTTCTTTAGGATCCCCATCGGTTTACTCCAATCCACTTTGTCAAAAGAATTTTCTAGGTCCACAAATAATACACACACTTCTTTATTATTCTCTAGGTATCGTTCACCGATTGTTCGTAGCAGTCCAATTGCATCTCTCGTACCTTTTCTCTTCCTGAAGTCAAACTGCTCTTCTTCCATCTTAGAATATAAACGTCGATTCAGTATTCACAGAAGAATCTTCGTCAAGTGTGATATGAGGCTGATAGTTCTGAACTGGTTACATTTCTTGGCATTATTTTTTTTTCGGTATTGGAAGCAACACTGTCTCCGTAAAATCTTCAGGCCAGTCGCCTTTTTCATATATTTCGTTGCATAATGATAGAATTTCCTTCTTGTCTTCACCCAAGCATTTCACTGATTCAGCGGGGATTTCATTCACTCCTGTTGCTTTCCTATACTTCATTTTCCTAAGTGCTAGTTGCACTTCTTCCTTAAAATAGGAAATTTCTTTCGTCTTCTGAAACGGCTGCATCGTCTTCTATGGCCAAGTCATCTGGACGATTTCCTGTCTCATATAACTCTTCTACATAATTCGTCCATCTGTTATTCCACTTTCGATTTCGTCCTCTATCAACAGCATGGATTTGCTGTAAATTATCAAGCAATTTTTGTTCTTAATAGGTTGAGGGAAAACCCCGCAAAAACCTCAACCAGACAACTCGTCTCAACCAGGATTCGATCACGGACCCACTAGTTTTGCAGTCAGACTCGCTGACCTCGGTGGACTTCTTCGGAAATTTCTACTCGAGGGAAAAGATATTAGATGATAGACAACATTATGATATTGGATCGTAAGAGGAAGGCGGAAAATAGGGAAAATTGGAAAATGCTGGGTTTGTAGTGACAGACTGCCCTTGGGCAGAAAACTACGAATGAATGGTACCATTTATCGTTACAATAGGTTTACCATTATCAATATATTTTGAACTTTTGTGAAAGAGACAGAGTGACATTCAGTCAAATTCGGTAGTTATGAGTGCCAAAAACTCAGACTTTATTTTAATTTGCATTCATTATTAATATTTTATAGCAATAATGTAGCAACTGTCACATAGCCTAATAGAGGCATGGGAAAAAGATACTCTAGTAAAATCTGTCTTACTCTTTCGTTTTGCACCTTACATGTCAAAAGGTATGCCTGAAATAGAACTACACTTTTGTGAGAAGCCATTACCTGACTGAGTAATAGATTGAACTAAGTTGCTCTTCCCGACTTAGCTAATAATAATAGAAATAGTTTGATTTAATGCGGCTGGTTCCTAAGAGTGTGGGACGGGGTGTCTATAAAAGTCTTGTTAGCGAAGTTGCGTAGTTTGTGAGCTAGTTTGTCTTGGAGTCAAGTCTCATTCATTACGAGGGAAGTGAGCAGGCAGGGCATGGAAAGTTGAGGACGCCATTTTCCAAAAGTAACAGACACTTCTATGCTAATCCCGCATTATACGTCGATCACTCCCGGAGCCACCCTCTCTGGGAAAAGTTTAATCTGCAGTTTTTACGTCACAATCCGAGTAATGAATAAAATATGCAATTCAGATGAGACTGGCTTTATATTAGAAGCCAACACCTTTGATGCGGCTAGCGAGAAAGTTGTTCTGGGATATAAATCCAACCGTAAAGTGATGAGGTTAAATTGTTTGAGAACTTCTAAAACTACGGAGCACGGGATAAGGGGTCTGATTTTAAAAACGAGAGAGGTTTCCATAGTAATGGCTTACCTAAGAGTTTCTCAAACTGTGACCTTTAAGCCCGTACAGGTTCACGATGTTTCATTCCCTTTTTATTGTAATAGGGTAATATTTACTTAACGATTCTTTCAATCACTGAAAATACCATATAACTTTATCGTTTGGGTAATCTAGAGAAGAAAATCATTAAGAAACTCTATTAAATACTGTAGCTAGTAAACCAATTTTACGTTTAAAGCACTTCTTTGATTATGTTTCAGATATTCATTGTGTTAAAACAGAAATAATATTCAGGTGTAATGTGTAATACAACAGAATATTTTTTCGGAGCTGCAAATTAAGAAGTTTTTATGAGAATACGAAGTTTCCTCTGTGCTGTATAATTTAACCCCAACTTTTTTTCTTAACTAATACATTTATATTATTATAATAAGCTAAGTTTATTTTCAGTAATGCGACAATATGTTAATTAAATTAATAGTATTTGCTAAATTTACAGTAGACTAATATTGCAAAGGCCACAGGACGGCAAAAGTTTTTCAGTAAAATGTTTTCTTTTTTAACCCAATCGGAAGGTACTTGAATGCGTCATTCATCCAAGCGTCCTTCTATCTGTAAGCGATGCACCAAAGTCGCAGTTATTTTTGCCGCCGTAACGTTGCCCTCGGTGCATCATGGGAGGAGAACTACACAGCATCACATGATGATGATGCTATCATCATCATCATACCCCATTATCACCTGATCTAGTTTCCTCATAAGTTGTGCCGTGGTTATATTACTTGTGACATTCAGACCTGTCTTTGGACAGTTGACTAAACAACATCATCGTTATTGAGCAAATCTATCACGATTCAAAATTTTTGTTCACTACAAATTTCACTTGAACACGCTGGGATTTGAACCCGGGTTACCAGAGTGAAAAACCGACGCTCTAGCCGTTTGGCTAACGGTACACAAGTTTAGGGATAAGTTCACCACTCTGTTTTACATCTGACTTTATGTTTTGATGTCATAAAATATGTATCTCGAATTCTCGAGAAAGATATTTTATGTACAATCCCTCTGGAATGAAAAAGCAGTGTTTACAATAACTAACTGAAAATTAGATATTATATTACAAATAGCGAACTATTCTACTAGTAGTTATCTTCATCGTTTGTGACGAGGAAGGTATTCTGACTAGGCCTATATATGCGAAAGTAAAACAGTTCTAGAAAAAAAATTGAATCTTCTTTTCTTTCTTATGTTTACAACTGTTACGCTAAATTTTGTAAACTAATACTTAAATGCAGAATAAATATGGGAAATGCGTGTTATTATTCGGTTGAGAAGCTTTTATCATCTAGCCTGCTGTCAAAAAATCTGAAAGTTAGAATTTATAAAACAGTTATATTACCGGTTGTTGTGTATGTTGTGAGACTTGGACTCTCGCTTTGAGAGGGGAACAGAGGTTAAGGGTATTTGAGAACAAGGTTCTGAGGAAAATATTTGGGGCTAAGAGGGCTGAAGTTACAGGAGAATGGAGAAAGTTACACAACGCAGAACTGCACGCATTGTATTCTTCACCTGACATAATTAGGTACATTAAATCCAGACGTTTGAGATGGGCAGGGCATGTAGCGCGTATGGGCGAATCCAGAAATGCATATAGAGTGTTAGTTGGGAGACCAGAGGGAAAAAAGACCTTTGGGGAGGCCGAGACGAGATGGGAGGATAATATTAAAATGAATTTGAGGGAGGAGAGATATGATGATAGCGACTGGATTAATCTTGGCGTTTTTCCAGAAGAGTATTAAATTTGTTTGTACATGTAATTAAATAATATTTACATTGTTCTTAAATCTGTTTAGCAGGAATAATCTTTATCGATTAATCTTATATAAAAACAAAAATTTGAAACAAATAAATAAAGTGTTAGAGCAGACTGCAAGTATCCTTTTTGTTCCCTGTTTTTTTAAATAAAGATCTATTAATATTTTGTGAAAATTATTATATTTCATGTATTTACCCTGATTAGTCAACTGTGTCACTAGTCAGCTATGTATGCAACAGAGGAAGAAAGAAATGATCAACCTAGCCGATTATCTTTTGACTTAGTTGCCTCATGAGTGATGTCTTACTGGTGTCATTTATTAGATTCCAACCAATCTTTGGATTGCTGACTAAACATACATGTATTTAAATCTTTCCCGATTTAACTGACATGTGGACACTGTAGATTAAAAAAAAAAATCCATCAAATAGTTTTGGAGAAATTCCTATGCATATGCCTGAAACGTCATCGGTGTCGAAAAACATCAAAACATGCATTTTCATGAAAAATCCCGCATCAATTTTTGCGACATCATAATAATTCTCCTCAACACTTCACAATACGAGAAAACAGAACCATTATTAAATTCGAGATAATGTCTAAAATAGTGATTAACGTTAAAAAAATTGTTAAGAGAAAGAAATCAGATTTGAAGAATAATGTTTTCAGATTCAAAGAGTTATATTCATTGATTAAATTTAAAATGTCAAAACAGTAATTCAGCACAAAAGAATTTCTGGTGAATGGAGGAGTTGACCCACTTTATGGAGAGCACTGCATGCAGTTTAGAAGCTTGTAATAAACATTTTATCGGTGTGTACTTGGAAGGTTTACATGTTGCGCAGACAACAAAAAACGAGTACACGTTGGTTACATATTATAAATGTTGTTACTTCTGAAATATTGCCTATTCTAATAGAGATAGGACATTGAATGCGGCTTACTGCTTCCCGATGTCCATCACTATAATTACTTTAGCACTTCATATCGTCGTTTAATTCTAATTCACATTACATTCAATCGATCGCTCTTTGTAACAGATCTTTAAATCGACAAGGGGGTTAAGCATGTTGTGACATTTTCTTTATTCACGAATGAGACCCATTTGTCTCCTTGTACATCCAGGAACGTATTCTCGGGGAAAACAGATATCAAATACGTCACTTAATACTCGTACTTAATGAAATAGTATGTAATTTTAATGTATACTTAATATATTATTTTACATTATTCAGCACTTTCTAAATTTAGTTACGCATTTCAGCAGCAGCAGCAGCAGTACAGGGACATCATTTTATTTTTACTTCAATTTTTATTGTGCCTGAGTTTCTGAATATACTTCACTCCCACCCCCTCTACTAGTACACTTCCAACCGTTCTCCACACAGAACCAAGCGTATACAGTCAAAGTGGCCTTACGGTCATAGTAAACACAAACAGTACTGAGTTAGTGAGTACAGTACGTTCCAGAAATATGTTCGCGTTTTCCACTGACGAAAGAGCTTTCAATATTGAATCATATTCTCTCACAGGTACTGTCGTCCGTTTGCCTATTTCGCATCCCAGTTTCCCTCACCCGCTTCTGCTCGCCCCTCTGTAAAGGCTAGTGGCTGGGCTGTCTTAGCTCTTTTCTGAAAACATTAATTTCTGTTAGGAATTGGACGTCTACGTAATATTATACAACTGTTTAAAATAACTTAAATGAAAGGGCCTCGTTAATTAATTAACTATCGCGTGATTTCCGTCCTTTCTACGACCCTGCGACAAAACCACTTGGAAGGACAGTTGATAGCATGTCTGAGTAATTTTGTCTTTTCGGATCGGGCAGAAGTGAAGATTGAATTTACAATACGTAAGATACTCTTTTACAGAGTAGGTACGGAATTATTTCAACATGAGTTACTAGTACGAAACTGGTAATTGAAATTAGGTACAATAGTCTATAGTGCGATAATATGCAAAAAAGAACTGAAGTCTGTATTGAAATGAACGGCCACCATTTTCAAAATTGTGTTTAAATATCCACATTATGATTACTTTTCAATTTAACTTCTCTATATTGTACGCTAATGTGCTGCAGACAGTATCATGTACACTGCATAATGAATAAGTTCAAATGGATAGTTCAGTTCGAGAGTAAAAACACTTATTGTTAATACTGTATTATATTTTGATTAAAGAAAAACCTAATGAAAATTTAAAACTCAAAATCGCGAAATTTTCTAGTTTACGTAAATGGATGAACTACTTTTCTTCCCTCCTGTATCTAGTAAAGTGATTTGTTTGTATTTTACTTCAGTATCATCGAACTCCAGTCGTGGAAAGGGGTAGCAAACGGTGTTTCCAGTTCTCAGCCGTTAATCCAAAGGCATAGCCAGATTAATATTAGAAATGTTAGTAAAAATAAAATTATGTCGCTGTAGTAGTAGTAGTAGTAGTAGTAGTAGTAGTAGTAGTAGTAGTAGTAGTAGTAGTAGTAGTAGTAGTAGTAGTAGTAATAATACGTAGAACTACACTTCTTTCCATAATGTCTGATAGGAGAAGTAAACATTGCCGGCAGAGGAGGAGAGAAGTATACTGCTATTTAACCAATGGCAGAGGTCTCATTCCACGCTTGTCTTTAAGTTGGGCGGGGGTAGAACGTCTCAGACTGCCCAAGTTCAAGTCACGCGTATGGATGAGATTAGTTGAATACCAATTATACTGCTCTCCTCCTCTGCCGGAAATGTTTGCATCTTCTGTCAGACATTATGAAACGAAGTACAGTGGACTCTCCTAAATTCGACAGAACAGAATTGAAAGTTCAGTCCAATAAGGGTACTGGGTGTGACAGGTGAAATGAATACAAATTCTTATTAGTTATCCATCAACGAATCAGTAATGTATTTGCATTACCTGCCTTCCCCGAGACTTGTGTATGCGCTTCCAGTACCACAGTGGGTTTCGACAGTTCCGTCTCACAAACGGCACAATTATCAAATAGAAAAAGAAGAGTTCATTAATTTAAAATCAGTGATTAAATATGGATGTCCTAATCAATAAAATATGCTGTTTTCCTTTAACAAAAGTATCACTACAAGACACAGAACCAATTCCCAATCAAATGGCAAATCCATTTCTTAGTGCTCGTATAGGGACGTGTCTAATTCTCCTAAGTAAGCAGTCGAACTATAGAATGTCGAACTTGTTTTCTGTCGAACTTAAGATCTTCCACTGTACATTATTATTTTATACTTCATTTAAAATTTTAAAACAAATTAAGTATCTCATATTTTCGCCGTCAGCACAAAAGAAATACTGTTCCTCCCATGCTCCTTAATATTAAGTTTTTACATATCTGTTTTCTTTTCTGGAAAAGACATCGAAACATATTATCCCACACACTTGTAACATTACATGTGTATACGTCCTGGTGAAGGTTGTAAACAGAGGATGGGGGTATGATCACAGTCTAGTATATACAGTCACGAAGCTCAATACGTAGCAAATATGCATCCATAGATAGTTGCTAACCACTAGGATCGCTACTATCGCTTCATTAGACAATGCGAAATAGTACCTGCACAGTCTATTGTTACTAGTACCCTCAAACTCAACCTTCGTTACTGTATATACTAGACTGTGTATGCAGTGTTGCCAAGTCAGTGGTTTTGTAGCTAAATCTGGTGTTTTCAGGACTATGGTCAGCTACGGAATTTTACCTTCTAGCGGCTAGCTATTTATTTGGAGTTTTTTTATGATTCCTGCAGAGGGAGATGATATTTTTAAGTTTTTTTTCTGTAAAGATGTTATAATTGTTTTTATATGTACTTGCAGACAACGATGTTAGTTATCATCAGGGAAAGGATTTATATGTAAATACATATTTACTTATAAAGCTAATATAATTTATATTTTGCATTATCTTTATGTTTCACAATGTGTAGGGTTGAAAAATCCTACTTTTATTTTCCATATTTTTCCATATTTTAGAGTTTAGTACATATTTTCGTTAATTTCCATATATTTTCCATATTTCATATAAAACAGTCCATATTATATTAGGTTTAACAATAAAACAAAACAAAATTCCATTAACTTTTAAAAATACATTTCAACAATAGAGATTTAAACACATGTTCAGTAATCCCTTTAACATCAGAGTTATTTGAAAATTAGCAGTCCTATCAACAATGGGAAAGTAAGTTACAAAACTGTATTAATTTAATTTAAAATTTTTAACAGACTTCAGTTGTGCAGCTCAACAGTTAAATGCCAGTCAGAGTACACATAGGTTCAGTTTTGTAAATCATACTATAAAGACGGTAAATATGCCAAAAGTACGTCATTCAGTCAATTTAAAATCAAAACTAACAAGTTACATTTCAGAATTTAAAGAAGATGGTTTATCAACTGACAATAAAATATTATTTTGTAATTTGTGTCAGTGTGCAGTATCATCTACACAAAAGTTCCTGGTGCAACAACACATTACAACTAGTAAACATCAGGCCAACAAACAACTAAATTCCAAGCAGAGACAATTGTTTTTAACACAACCAACAACATCGAATGTAAGATCTGAGTTTAACATCGACCTGTGCCGTTCTCTCATCTCTGCTGATATTCCTCTCTACAAACTAAAGAATAAAGTCTTCAGGGAATTCCTTGAAAAATATACTCAACATACAATCCCGGATGAGTCAACACTTAGGAAGACGTATGCTCCATCCATCTACGATGAGACAATACAGAAGATAAGAGATGAAATTAAAGATAGTTCAATTTGGGTTTCCATTGATGAGACTCCCGACAAAGAAGGTAGACTTGTTGGTAATGTAGTTATCGGTTTGTTAAGTGAACAATATTCTGAACGAATTCTTTTACATTGTGATGTTCTAGAAAAGTGCAATAACAAAACTATAGTTAAACTGTTCAACGAAGCTATGGGTATCCTGTGGCCAAAGGGTATTATGTACGATAATGTGTTATTCTTTATTAGCGATGCTGCCCCTTATATGGTCAAAGCTGGACAAGCATTATCTGTTGTATATCCTAAATTGACTCATTTTACTTGTGTGGCGCATGCATTTCATCGTGTGGCAGAAGAGGTCAGAGACAATTTCCCTAAAGTAGATTTGTTGATTTCATCAGGGAAAAAAGTATTTCTCAAAGCTCCCAGTAGAGTTAACGTGTTGAAAGAAATGTACCCTGAAATTCCATTGCCACCAAAGCCAATTTTAACTAGATGGGGTACATGGCTAGAAGCAGTTGAATATTATGCCGAACATATAGACTCTATTAACAATGTTCTCCTTGCATTGGACTCTGAAGATGCAGTCTCAATTGATACTGCGAAAACAGTTACCTGTGACATAAGTGTGAAGAATGACTTAGCTCACATTCAGCATACATTTTCATGCATCATAAAAACGCTCAAAAGTCTCCAAAATAGGCACCTTTCACTATCTGAAAGTTTTGAAATTATAAATAGTACTGTGGAAGAACTGAATCGTGGTAGAGGTAAAGTTGCAGATGCAGTAAGAGCTAAGGTGGACACTGTACTTTCAAAAAACCCTGGATATGAAGAACTACAAAAGGTTGTTGCTGTGATGAGTGGTGAATCAACAGTGAAGATTAACTTGGACTTATCCCCAGCAGACATTGTGAAATTGAATTATGTACCAGTTACTTCTTGTGACGTCGAACGCTCTTTTAGTCAGTATAAATCTATCCTCAGAGACAATAGAAGAAGATTCACTTTTCAGCACTTGAAAGAAATGTTTGTAACCTATTGTTATGGTAACAGACAATAAAAATTGTGTTTTGTTGAAACTACATTGGAAGATAAGGTACGTCCATTATATTTTTTGTTTAGTTTGATTAAAATGTACCAATATTTAACGTACATAGTCATTTTTTTATAATTTTAAGTCCATATTTAATTCCATATTTTGGTAAAAATCCATATTTAATTCCATATTTTGGTAAAAATAACTACATATATATTTACATATTTCATATATTTTTAGTCCATATAAATCCGTTCCCTGGTTATCATAAAGCAGGATTTAGTATGGTATTATCACACTTTTTCATTGTGCGAATATAAAATGTCAACGTTTTATGTTAACTCTATTTGGTGCAACCACGTCCATTCCCTGCCTCATCCATTGTTGTATACAAATAAGGTATTCAGCATTCGTTAAACTCTTATCTACTGTATGCATTGTTTCTGTAAATGAATTGATGTATTTAATCAGAAAGAATAGTTAATGACCAAATTATTATTTCTATTTATGATATATGATACATTAATTAATGTATCATTCCCCATTAGAGTTCATGTAACATATACTTAAAACTTAAAACCTGAGTCATTGTTGACAGGACGTCTCTTGCTCAGTGTGATATCAGATTTCGAACCGACTGGTGTGTTTGTGAATGTGATTATTTCCAAAGTTCCAATATAATAATATTCTTGATCTACTTCATTCAGTTTTGAAGAAATATGCCGCTTAAAGCTCTGTACGAATATGAAGTCGATTTTGCATAGAAAATAGAGCCTACAAAGTGACACACACTTTCCATAATTGAATCTATATTTATATAAAATTTTTCAAACTTCTAGTTTCTATTTCAAATTTTGAAGTGATGTGTTAAGAAAAATCTGGAGTTTTTTAACTACAGTTTAGCGGGTTTTTTAAGCTTGTGCAGCGGTAACTGGAATTCTGAGTTGGCAACACTGGTGGTATGATGACATGGTTAGGCGTGAGTGGAGACAGGCATTTACCGCGACACAGCTTTTAGCGATCACTGGTCAAAAGTTTGGAATTACTAAATAATGCTGCAGTTACAACAATAACTTACCCAGTAATTAATTAATTGTAGCAATACGTTGCTCACCTACACTAAGATCACTATAGTGTTCATTTTCATTCATACTCGACATTTTGAATAACGCGCATCATTCGGTAATAGAAATAATAATGGTCAGAAACTACATCATACCGTCATTCATCGGTATATTATAATTCAAGTTTATACACGAATACAAAATATAGACTACGAGTATCTATAAGCAAATAATCTTGTCATCTTTGTACAAATCGTAATTCCTACACTAAAACACCGAAAAGCACATTAAACATGCACCGAACGAGAAAGGATTCAAAATGCCACTTAATTTGAAATCGTCTCGCTAGAGGAGCTGATGTAGTCAAACAGTTGAAGCTAGGCAAAGCGGATTTTTTTTTTCGAGCGAGAGGTTCCAGATTACACTATGTGTGTAACCATGGAAACAACACAATTAAACGCGTGCAAACAAGAAAAATTATGTTTCCGTGTTTGAATGGGTCTGCCGACAGGTTATGCGTTAGTTTTCTACAGTTCCCTTCCACGATTCAATGCAAATTACTGGTTTGGACCTAGCATTGGCCGTTTATGTTTGTTTCGAGAGTAGCAGGAAAATTTCCTTCGCTTTCCACTTAGAACCGTGAGAAAATACACTCGCAGCAAGCTCTCGGCCTGGACATGCAGACTAGCCAACATAACAGCACAAACTGTAGCGCAATTGTAATGTTCTTTCGCAGAGAATAGTCTTGCCAAGTAGAACGAAATGAATGACTAAGGAGACATACCTAATGATCCTTGGGGTCCTTGTTCTTAAAGCCGACAGACATTGATAGATTGAGTAGAATGTGTAGTGTCACTTGCAATCCTCCATACGGATACAAAAATAACTCGGCATGACGTTCCTCTATACTCAAATACAAGCGTTTCCGGCTACAACTTCAGAGGACTCAGACATCCGAAGAAAAGTGAATAAAGTGAATACTTAGCCTCCTTTCGTTACTGATTCCATGTTTATCTCACATTTCCTAAGTCTAAGTGCGATCTTGCACATAACAATTGAGTCCCGCCATTCATAATTAACCAGTTCTTGATGATGATGATGACGACGACATATTTTGTCATCGTTTAGAATAAATGACCATTTAATTATATTTAATATTTAAAAGTTTTATTTTAACAATATAACTAAGAAAATATAAAACGCGAAAAATAGGAATTTCGGTCGGCAGTGGCCTGTTACGTAATTTTTAGATATTCTAAACTCATAAGAGTACTTCACAGATCAGCGGTTTAATTTCTTTTTGAAAATTTGGAGATATTGTGTACTCTTTGACTATTTTAATTTAATTACCTAATTTTTTCAATGCTGAAAACATTTTAAAGATTACATTCTTACCATGTTTTTGTCTTCCCATTCCTCTGTCTCATGTATTCCTCGTAGGCCTATACGTAGGCTAAATACAACTTACAAGCAAACATTCGCTTTGAAAAGCAGCCTCATATGTGACTTAATTTTTTAAAACTCTTTCGATCCATTAAATGTACTTTTACAAAACTTACTCCTTCCATAGATGACTGTTAACTTTCAAAACTTCCTACATCCTTAACTACCTCTATACCGTATATATATAATTGGTCTTCGAAGATGTTCCTTCCTAAGGAGAAAATTCGCTCCGGCGCCGGAGATGGAACCCGCGTCCTTGGTTCTACGTACCAAGCGCTCTAACCACTGAGCTACGCCGAAGTTCAATCCACAGCACCGGATCGAATCCCCTTACTCTAGTATTTTTCCCTTTGTGGCCTAACTCCATGTTCGACATATACATTGACATATATATTAAGTCAATTGTCATTATACAAGGAGCGCACTCAATTAAGTGACTTGGCGGTTGGGATTCCACAGTATATGCACTGTTGGGCGAAGAATCTACGTAAAGATTAATTTTTGGTCCTACAGAATTTATCTGTTATGGTAACAATATTTGTCAGTGCACTCTAGAAATGCAAGTAGGTTCGTTCTTTTGCACTGCTGGATATTTTGAACTCCTGCTTGTCTGGACGCATTTATGTCGTATTATTTTCTCTGTTTTGTTCTGTGACTTGTCCACCTGTCTGGATGTTCCAATCTTTCACATATCTCTGCATAAATCATTTCTGCTTCTCATTAGCTCATCCATTTCGTCCGACTCATCTCCATCATCCTTCTTGTCATACTCTGTCTCTATTGTCGGATCACTATCTCTTTGTCTGAGTTTTGAAGGCTACCTTCTTGTCTTTATTTACGTCATCTGTCATTCAGACATTGGTTTTCCTCGCTACCTCCGTTGGCGACTTCTTGTATCCCTTGTCTGTCTTCAGGCCTGAGCTCTTGCGGCCAAGTTCTTTATATTTGTTACATATTTCTAGATCAGTTGATATACAATTAACCATATTTAAAATAATTATATAGAATCAAGGTAATTATTTTAATAGCCATCATTAATAATATTACTAATTCATTGGAATGCAGTTTTGATTAAAACAGAATTCTTCGAAACACTAAAAATAAGGAATGTCATTAAAATATAATTGATATTAATAAACCTGTACTAAAGATTTAATATAAAAATCAGACAAGATAATTTGAAAAAGATATTAGAAGTAGGCCTATTAATTAAATGTAATAAAACGCGTGTTATAATAGATACAACAAAATTATGGAAAATACTAAAAATTGAGATGTGCTTTACACCTCACTGCTAATGTACGAAATCTATTAGGCTATAAAATCAAGTAAGGTAATGCAATAAATATAATTTTCAGCGATACCGCGTGAAGTTGCATTTTACCCACTGTTATCAGTGCATAAAGTGAGCCTTTAAAACACTAGTGAATAAAGAAAGCAAGTAACCACTTTACGCACTGCCAAAGAAAAGGCAATATTCAATGTATAAACATCACTCAATTAGAAATTAATGCATTACCTCGATCTTTCATGACGTAAAAGTTAGGGGAGAGTTGGGTAGGATCGGACATCGGGTAATATCGAACAGTGACGTTTCTTTCATCTACCACCAGATGGTAGTACCTAAGTGACATGGTTACGTTTCTGTACGCGACATGTGAATACTGCTATTACCATCTGGTGGTAGATGAAAGAAGCATCACTGTACTACCATCTGGTGGTAGATGGAAGAAACATCATTGTCCGGTATTACCCGATGTCCGATACTACCCAACTCTCCCCTACACGTAACACAAATAAGTAACAAATTTAACATTCATATTTACATTTTAGCCCCTATTGTTTTGAAGTTACATTTGTAGTATACTCATTACAAAATGATATAGTATTCAACTTTTCCTAACCGCTTTGTTGATTATGGCCGATTTAGACGACCATGAAATCGTGATTATGAATAAAACGGGTTGTAATTCCATGGCATCGTGATCTTATAATTATAACCTCCCAAACTTGAAATACGAGGGTTGTAAATAAAGTAGTGGCAACATAGACAGTACGAACATGTTATTGAACTTACATGGAAAATACATTTACATCCCTTCCATATAATCAACCAGCGTGTTCCTGTATCTTTTGCCAAATCCGTGGTAACCGTTCAATGCCATTAGCGATGTTGTTTCTGTTGAGCTCTCTGATGGACTGCCCTACTGCATGGAGCACGGATGCAATATCTGGAAACCTCTTGCCTCTAAGTGGTTCTTTCAATTGTGGAAACAAGTCGTAGTCACAAGGACTCATGTCAGGGGAATACGGAGGATGTTCCAATACTTTCCAATCTATCTCTGCAGCAATTCAGCCACTGTTCCTGCGACATGACAACGGGCATTATCATACAGGATGAAAGGTGGATTGTCTCTTAGGAAATGTGGGCATTTGCGCCGCATAACTGGATGCAGGTTGTGTTCGAGAAAGTGTTGGTAGTACGCTGCATTGACATTTTGGTCTTGAGATACAGCATGGCTAATGTCGTATGCCACTATCAGCATGACTTTCACCCTAGAGGGTTCATGTCGCACATTTTTTGGACGTGGTGATCCTTTGTGGTGCCATTCATTAGACTGACCCTTTACTTCAGGCTCGTATGCCCGTGTCCACATATCATCAATGGCAACAATACATTGCAGGAATACGCCCCCTTCGTTGTGGTATCTCTGTAGGTAGAGTTGAGCTATTGCGTATCGATGCCACTTCTGTGCTTCTGTCAGGTTATAAGAAACAATTTTTCTCATGTGGAGATTTTTCTTCAGGATGTGCCACACAGTTTGATGACCGAGTACAATCTCGATGGATAATTCTCGTGCAGTCCAGAGATGGTCAACAATATAAGAATCCAAAAAATTAAAACTCGTTGACTGAAAATTGACTTAAATAATAATAGTTTACATGATTTGTTCAATTTATTTACTGTTACACGTCGAGGAGTGTTATGCGCCACTATCTCTTATTAGGCCTAATTTTATTACTCTCTGCAGTATGTGTTGATCGCATCGCTGCATTCATTTCTACACTTGCTTCACTTCTCTTGGCTGAAACAGTAGGAGTCTCCGATCACAAATAACAGAGTGATCAGTCAAGACAAAAACGTTTATCAATTTCACTATGCTGCCATCTGGCGGCTGCAAAAGAAGTCATGTTGTAACCCTGATGGAATTGCAGCTGTACTGTATAGTCCGGGTCAGCTTACTTAATACCCTAAGGGTGAAATCTAACCACTTTCCCCTATTACTACATATGCTAGTGGATTATAGTGATTTTATAGCTCTCAAGTTGAATTTTCTTTTACCAACTTCGTTTCTAATTTCGGATACTGACAAATACTACAACTGGCAGTTATTTTCTAACTGTTATGTTGGCAGCAATAACTTCGGTTTGCAGTGCAGTAAACTGTTGAAAATGCAAATAACCTAGGCTTGTGAATTAATAATTAATTTGTAATACCGGTATCAATATTAATATCAATACACAATTCAGTTCTATATTCAGGTAAGTGTAATTAAATAAGAAATAACTTATAGACCTACTTCATATGAAACATGCACGTAAATATATTTGATATTTTAATGAAATTCTTTCGTGTTTAGATTTTTATTAAAATGTCCAAGAGAAGAAATAGCATGGTAGCGTCTTCTCCAAGAAAGAAAGTGTTTGTAAGTACTTTAAGTAAGCTATACATTTTAAAGTGGTGTTCTGTTTTCGGAATTCGTACTAATAATTTCACGTGATCAAACTACATTTTTGGATTAGGTGTCGTGTATCTTAAACTGTTTAGTTAAAGCAATGAATTTCATGTTGCCAGACAAAATAAATTTTAATATTAGATCATTTTAATCCGAATTACCACCATAATATGCGAGAAGTCCAGGAGGAAAATATATGAAGAGTCCACTGCAAGAATGATGGATGTCACTTTCTTGTCGAAAATGAACCAAGACTGTCAATGCATAGCTTAAGACATATAGAATATACATAGAGAGTTATATGGCATTAACACTGATAGTCATTGTCCAGTAATGATCGCAAAATCACAGTTAAGCTTTGAGCGCTAAGCATTTCAAACTTTCAATTGCTTCTCCTGAAAAATGTATTCCAAATGACATCCATCATTCTTGCAGTGGACTCTTCATATATTATATCATAATTTATTGAACCATTTAGAAAACATCTCGCAACATAAAGATGAGATGTGGTAAATAAGTAAATACGTAAGACATTGTTATTGTTAATTATTATATCATCATCATCATCATTTCCCTCTTTGGTGATAACTGGCATTACTTGGCAACACTGAAGAGACGGCCAAATTATACTTCTAGGGTGCTATTCACAGACATTTCGCTAGCCCGCGCTACGAGCGTACTAAACTAGCCCCGGCTATCGACTGGTTACTTGTACAGGATTCATATCATATCATATCATATCATATCATATCATATCATATCATATCATATCATATCATATATATCATATCATATCATATCATATCATATCATATCATATCATATCATATCATATCATATCATATCATATCATATCGCAAATACTAGTTTATGAATACGAAAAACGTTAGTTCGCTGATCATCCACCGGAAGCCCGCGCTAAGAATGTTTATGAATACGGTCCTTAGGAACTACACTTACATGATCCTCACTATACTTACATCGTTAGCAAAAAATTCATTTTCGACGGTGGAGATCCTAGCGGTTGTTTTCTTCTATATGTTGCCATTTTATAACATGGGAATGGTCAATCTGATAGATAGGTGATCAGGGGTATAGTATTGTAAAATCTTTACAAATATGAGTTCCAGTACTGAATAATTTTAGTGGTGGTGGTGGTGGTGGTGGTGGTGGTGGTGGTGGTGGTGTGCTGATCAATACGACGAACACAGATTTTCCATATTCGCACAACGCTACACCATTAAATAATGATAATCACTCTGGCTTAATTGAGAAGAATATTTCGCTATAATTTTTGTGCTAGCAGAAATGAAAATGCTGTGCCGTGACAGTGTTATTATCTCAGTCATTACCGGGCATCCAACCCGACGTCGTGTGATATTTTTGCTTTCTATTTTCTTCACTTGGACGCGAAAAACAAATGAGGTGCGTGTTACAGAGCCATAACACCGACACGAAGCAAAATGGATCAAGCAGACGCGGGGAGAGTGCTCTATTATTCTCTTTTTCAAATGGTGTCTTAATGAACTGGAGTGGGAAAAGTGTACTTCATTACGGAATAAACAGCAATTCGGGTAACGTTATTGAAGATATGGCAGCCGGCCGTAGGCCTACATTATATATATTTAAATTTGTAACCTATTCATTACCATGAATGTCTCTGCATTCGAGGTGCGCGGGTTCAAATTCGGTCAAGGACAATGGATTTGAAGAAAGGTAAAAATCATTAGCCGGGCAATATTTGCACAGCAGGTAAAGAGAATAGAAAGTTCAGAAATTAGGCATAAAACCGGTAACAAGTTAACAGTTAAGAAACTCTAAAAAGACATCACAGTACTCCACAAGAAAATTAACATTTTAAACTGAATGATAGAATTAAAAATTCGTAATAGGGTCTACTTCTACACAGTAGTTGATGTTTGGTTATCGAAATGATCAAATTAACGAAAAGAAATTCAGAATGTGTCTGTACTTCCACTGAACTACTATAAACATCTATAAAACGTTACATTTAGTTTCTTTCTCATATTTTAGCATTATTAGTACCGGTATTTTAAGACATTGATAACGATAAGACTCGACAGCAAACGTAGTAATTATTATTGGCAAAGATTTTTAGCCAACTTCGTTTCTTTACTTATTAATTCGATATTACATGTTTAAAAATAATAATTAAGTGTTAAGTTTAAAGATATTGTAAGAGAAATGAGAACAAAAACTTGTTTTTCTCTCGAAATTATTCAAAATCAACTTTACAGGGAGTTATACCTGAAATCTTGATTTACATAATACACGTCACTGTTCGTTAACAGAAAACCACAATTTAAGTCACACTGAGTTAGTGTGCACTCGAAGTTGGTTGCTTGACGGTTGTCAGCCCACTTTGAGGTCTGTGGATATGGAGGGAAAAATTGGATCGGTGTCGGGTAGAGTTCCCGGGTAGCTCAGTGAGTAGAGCGTTGGTACGTTAAAACAAAGGTCCCGGGTTCGATGCCCGGCCCCGGAACGATTTTTCTCTCGAAATTATTCAAAAACGTAGGTGCAAGAAACACACACTAAAAAGGCTAATATGCATATCCAAACAACTCTTTTAAAACATGCGTCATAAAATTATTACAAGATAATTTTACATTTGCACTAAATTAATGTAAATGTTAGCTATAAAATACGTTATCACTTATCACATAACATTTAAGAATATTGTATTTTAGCTGTTCTGGTACTTTATTATTTCAAACATTAGCAACAATGAAGTTCCAAAGTAACGGGTAGGCCTACTTTTTCGCAACATATCCCAACATAATATATTCTTCATTATTAGCTACATTGAAGTCAACGAGAGGTGCCGAAGTCCTCTAGATTCATGCTTGCCTGAAGAACATGATGACTCATATAGGATATACTGTATGTATTGTATGTATACATAAATACACACATATCACTAGAGGTATAGTATACGGATTTGAAAACTGGAGAGCAATGCGTAGTATTACAGATAGTGGGACCAGTTTAGCCAGGTAGTACGTCGGCATGGAACTCATTCCATGACTCGTGCACAAAAATACTTTGTAGGCCGAAGTCTTTGGAATGCTCCCTATCCCGCTCAATAAGCACATATACCTCTTTCCCTTTCATCCTTCCCCTACTCAAGTAAATGCAACTTCGGTCAGTTTCTTCAAAAGTTAGCCAGTAACATCCATATTACTGTTCGCCTAACAAATAAAGATACTCGGTGAGGGCTTTCTACGGTTTGAATGGGCATAATGGTGTTGTGGACAAGTTGTAGAAAGCGGTATAAAGGGAAAAAAATTCGAGTAGCGTGAAATATTATTTTGAGAGCGATGGTGCTGTCACAGGACTCAAGAATGGTTAGGCCAACTGTATATGAAATCGTCAAAAGTCACCTGAAGGTTTTTGAGAGAGATCCTGTGGCGAGCGACATATCGAGTTGAAGGAAGCAAAATTCAGAATACATTAAGAGAGGAAGAGTTACAGTTCAGAGGGATAAGCAGACATAATGAATGACTGGAAGATGAAATGATTCTAGTGACCACGAGACGTGGTCCAGTTGTCTCTTGTTAGTGATAGTTGGCCGTGAGCGTGGGGGTGGAGAGACGTTAAAAATAAAATGTGTCTTCAACACAACGAAACAGAAAAGAAAGGAATATAAAAACGCAGTATTGTTACGATTCCTCAAGTTGGAGAGCAAGAAAGAAGAGTCTCGTAGTAACAACGAGAAAGTGAGAGACGGAATAAGGGGCGTGGAGGGGAGGAGAAAGAAGTAGAATAGGGTAAGAAGAGTGGAACTCAAAATACGTAAAGTTTTAATTCACTTTCAAAGTTGGTCCACTAAAACCCCGATGTGCTCTTTCCTTCCCCTCAAACCCCCTTCCAAAAACGTATATATACACTCCATAAAAAGGAGAGAGAGCCAGAGAGAGAGAGCAATTACTTTACAAGTCAGCAGCAAAGAAACTTGAATTTTACTCTCTCTCTCATTGTCATGCTATATCTAATCTTCTTTCTTCTTCGTGCAATTTCTCATTTCTCTATCCTTCTATCCAGTTTCTTCTCTTTTCCCTTAAATTTTCCAAGTTGCCAACAACACGAATTGTTTATTGGCCCCCCGAATCCTGTGGGAACGAGCATAAGGAAGGATTTTTCAAACTCCCTCTCTCTATCTCTCTCTCACACTTTGCAGAGAATAGCCTACCCGGGCTGAGTTCAACCCTGCTACTGGAAAAAGAGACAGAGAGAAGAGAGGTTATGGAGGTAAGGAGTGGGAATCGAAAAAAAAAAAAAAACTTCGGGGGAAGAACTATATCTCCCTCAACTCTGGATGTAAGAATTTTCTCCCTTTCAGTTATGTTCACAATAGATATCCAACTCTTTACAGTGACAATGCGATAATCATTACTCACCACTGAGAACTTGCAAATAATGACAGTTCATTAAATTAGAAACGATACGCGGCGAATCGTTTACCAAATGACAGGAGCCTCGATTATCCATGTCAGAGAACCTGGTTCAAATCTTGGCATGTTTCAGTGAATATGTATTAAAATAATTAGCCTAAACAGCCATGCCATTACTTAGGAACAGTCATAAAGTCATGGTCTAATTAATGGTTACCGTAAAGCCTCTGGATTCAAGTACCGCGGGTTTAAACCCTATTGGTCGCTACAGATTATCCGGAAGGAGAGAAATAAAGCTGCATTGCCTATGGCACAATACTGTCCGTGACAGGTGTGTAAGGTCCTACAAAGAATGCAGATGCTTAAATATCAACTCACCCAGTCCACTGTTGTAAATAAAAGCTATTGCTGCTCTACCATACTGACTGACATATTTAGAGTCGTCTTCAGTTGTGTAATTCGAGTGTGATGCATTTTAAAGGGCAATTAACAAGGTTGATAGAGGGTTCCAGGCAAAAATTTGTCAGCCAGTTCTCGCTCGCGTAACCATTCGACGTTTAACAACCTCTGCACTTGTAAGTTTATTAAATAAAATACTTGTACATCAGTGAATAACTATTTTCATAACATGGGAGGAGTGATAGTAGGAGGAAGAAGAATAAAGTGCATAAGATTCGCTGGCGTTGTTAGCAGAAGAGATGATACTAAGGGATATGGTACTGGAGATAAATGACAGGATGAAAATAATATAAAAATAAGACGAAGACCTTGGTCATAGGAAGAAAAATAAAGAAGGTAAACGCGAATTCTAAATGAGGCACTGGAGCAAGTGGACAACTTCAAATACTTGGGGTGCACTATAAGCAATAACATGAGCTGCTGCCAGCAACTCAAAAGGAGGATATAATGGCAAAGAAAGCTTTCAATGGAAAAAGGAACATCTTGTGCGAGCCTCTGGAAAAATAACTAAGGAACAGACTAGTGAAGTGCTTTGTGTGGAGTGTGGCAATATATTTGGGCAGAAAGATGGACATTACGACGAAGTGAAGAGAAGTGACTAGAAGCATTTTAAATGTGGATATGGAGAAAAATGAACAGTGCAAAATGAACAGAATAAGAAACGAAGCTGTGTTGGAAAGAGTGGGTGAAGAAAGAATGATGCTGAAACTGATCAGGAAGAGGAAAAGGGATTGGCTGGGTCACTGACTGAGAAGAAACTGCCTACTGAAGGATGATCTGGAGGGAATGGTGAATGAGAGAAGAGATCGGTGCAGAATAAGATATCAGATGATAGACGGCATTAAGACATAGGTATGGATCATATGCGGAGAGAAAGAAGAAGGCAGAAAATAGGAAAGATTGAAGAAAGCTGGATTTGCAGCGAAAGATCTGTCCTTGGACAGAAGACTATGAATGAATGAATGAATTAATTAATTAATTAATTAATGACATCCTTAGAGGAACTTTTTTGTATCAAGAAATTTTACTCACTACCCTTTTGTTTTTATAACTGAAATGCCGTCAATGTCCACCCACAACCCCACGTTCAAACCTTCGTGACCACTAAATTTGAAGGAGGTACGTCTTGTGGTATTATTAGAATATGTAATCCACATGATATGTACTTTGTATCTTTATTTGTGGATATATTTAATGTTTAATTTTATTCGGCCGTGATTACAGAGTGAATGTGGGTGGAACATTTAATTTACGGCCCGGTCCTTTTGATCAGCAGTCCGGTTTTTCTGATCTTTGGGGAAGAATCCGACAAACCACTGAGCTGCTAATTTAATGTCTGAAGACAATAATGTAGCACAAAAATCACACTCATTTGTAGTAGCTGTTTATCCATAGGGGAGAGTTGGGTAGTATCGGACATCGGGTAATATCGGACAGTGCGTTTCTTTCATCTACCACAGATGGTAGTACCTGAATGACGTGTTACGTAACTGTATGTGACATCACAGAAACGTAACCATGTCATTCAGGAACTATCATCTGGTTGTAGATGAAAGAAACTCACCGTCCAATATTACCCTATGTCCGATACTACCCAACTCTCCCCTATTCATCTACAGCTTTCTCCAATCGTCGGAGTTGCACATTCCTGTTCAAGGTAGTTGTCTGCAGCAACACAGATTTTTACAAACCAACATTACACTTGTACATATAGTAAAACCTCCATTGACCGAACCTCTGTCAACCGAAAACAGGTTTAACCGAAACGTGTAAGCCGTGTAATGAATTGTTATAAGAAAATTTAAAAGTCATGATTAAATAATAGGAATTGCGAACAATTCGCTTGTTTGCTAGGCCTATACTTATTGACACAGCTGTGTCAGTATTTCTTGTCTATGTGTACAGTGCATTGCATGATATATTTCACACTTTTGGTCACATCGTTTAAACACACACTCGGCACTCAGTTCACTGAAATGGGTGAATTCACGGTGTTACTCTTCAAATTATTTTAGGGTCGCAGATACCAGTCACCACACTTTCTACAACACTCATTCTGTGCGAGGTTGGTCTTTGGTGCTGATTAATTTCCATTGACCTGCCTAAACCTATCTCCGTTGTATCTTCGTGTTGTAAGCTCAGCCGTAAGATTCCTCCATCACATTTCATCTCATTTCATCCTTTCTCCCGAGATGGTTCAGTACTATAATTCAAGCAATTTTCTCACTATTATCGTCTGTATTCCCACATAGGCCTACAGTTCTGTTTTAAGGAGAGAATATCTCTTTTGATAGTCTGATTGAATTAGCATCTTAAAGCTTCTTGGACAACTGATCTATCAACCTCTGTGTTCCTTATGACCTTCAACTTCGAGACTATGAAATCAGTCGTCAGTCTGACGTAAAGGAATGCTTTCAGCACGAGTAGAGCGGAAGATATTGCCAAAAACAATAAACACTGGTTACCAGAACCAAAACTTATGGATGAAATGAATAATATAAATTTCTGGTTTGTCCTACGCCAAGAAGACGCCAAATCTATAGCTGATAACGACTGAAACTTACGAGTATGTTCTACTATGTAACCATTCTTAGATTGTTATGCATGTGGATGCGCCGATGTAAAATTAGTTTTATACCTTTCTTCGATTTGCTGTATATAGCTAATGTAGGCCTGCATATTTACTTGTTGCTTTAGTGGCAAAGAAGTTCTAATTATTCTCACAATCAAAAAGCTTTCCTATTCAATAACTTCGTCGACTACCAATTTAATTACATCTACCAGACATTGAAATCATTCATTTGTTTTTAAGGGGTTAGGGACAGCTTACAGCAGTAAAATTTTGGAAATATCCAACATTTTTTCCCCCATTACTGTATCTTGTACAATAACAAAAATTACTATGTGTAAAACACTGTTCTTCTGCTATATGAAAAAAAAAAATATATTTTTACAATTAAAAACAATTATTTACATTTTTTGTCAAAATTCAGTTCACTGTGCAGTGATGAAGCGTTCCCATATAATTTAAAAATTATCCAACATTCTGTGATGAAATTTTTTGCATGTATTTATGCATGTCATATCTATAATATAATGCCAGATCACTTCTCTACCTTTGATAGATTGTTTTATAAAAAATAAATTTATTTTAAAATGGTCAAATATCAATATTTTCTTCTAACACACAAAAAAATTATTTATTAAGGAATGTAGTTTAAAGAGCATGATATTGTAAACATGAGTTTCAGCAATAAAATAAAAGAGAGAGAATATCAAAAAAATTAACAAGTTTACGAGTTATGAAGGTAACGCTTCATCACTGCACAGTGAACTGCCAACATTTTGAATTTTGAAACAAAGAATATAAACATTATTTTTTTAAATCGTAAAAATATTTTTTCCCCATAGCAGAAGGACAGTATTTTACACATACCAATTTTCATTATTGTACCAGATACAGTAATAGAAGAAACAAATTTTGAATATTTCCAAACATTTTGCTGCTGTAAGCTGTACCTAACCCCTTAACGGAATGAATTAATGAATTCATAAAATCAATCAATTGTGAAACGCACTCCTATAGCCGTTTAGCCACTCACCGGCATATATTCACATTAACTCACTCATTCATAGACTTATTAAATGACTTGATCACATTTTTAACCAATGATTTGAAAAAGCATTCAATGACAGAAAAGATTCATTCACTCACTCACTCACTCGCTCGCTCAATTACTTTCACATTCAGTTACCCAAAACTCAATACAGTCGTTCAATAATTTACAAGTACATTGCCACTTTCTCACTCAACAATCACCTACACTCTCAATCATTGCAATCTTAAAGTCACTAAACGATTTACGCACTCAATCTATAGTTTTTTACACAGAAGAAATCGTCCCGCCAAGAGTTTTAAATCAGTCTAATTAGCAGGCAAATGACATTTAGGGGTTGCTTGCGTTCTTCCTCCTACTATCTGCAACCCCTAACTGTCATTGGCCTGCTAATCCGACCCTTTAAAACTCTTGGCGGGAAGGTACCTTCTGTATAAAAAAAGCGTACTATGACTCACCTATTCACACACTTTAAAACTCATGGCGGGAAGGTACCTTCTGTATAAAATACGTACTATGACTCACCTATTCACACACTTCAAATTCTTGGCGGGAAGGTATTTTCTGTATAAAAAAACTTACTATGACTCACCTATTCACACACTTTAAAACTCTTGTCGGGAAGGTACTTCTGTATAAAAAAATGTACCACCTTCTGTATAAAAAACGTACTATGACTCACCTATTCACACGCTTTAAAACTCTTGGCGGGAAAGTACTTTCTGTATAAAAAAACGTACTATGACTCACCTATTCACACACTTTAAAACTCTTGGCAGGAAGGTACCTTCTGTATAAAAAACATACTATGACTCACCTATTCACACACTTTAAAACTCTTGGCGGGAAAGTACCTTCTGTATCAAAAACGTACTATGACTCACCTATTCACACAATCACCAAATTAGTTTAATCAACCACACTGTCTATCAATGACTCAGAGAATCACTCAATGACTTGCTTAGTTATTTATTTAATAATAATATTTAATAATAATGTTTTATTTTCGCTGGCAGAGTTAAGGCCATAAGGCCTTCTCTTCCACTCAACCAGCCTTAATCAATACAATACATAAATTTAAATTACAAATATTTTCATTACACTTAAAAGGTTCTCCAGCAATAATCTTCACTACACATTTATTTAAATTTAGATAAATCTATAAGGTAAAGTAGTAACTTAATTTATGAGCTAATTTAATTCAATGAATTATAATTAATTTAATATTTGAGATAGCTAGTAAAATGATGAAAATTAATTTAATATAAGCTTACTAGGACTATGTTACAGGGAGAATATATATATTTCTATTTCTATAATGAGAATATTAATGTAATTGCCATTAGAGGTTTTGTAAATCTATTTAGAGAAATTAAAGATAATAATAATAAGAATGGACAGATGTTAGTTTCATTATAAGTAACAAATATTAATCAGCAATTCATCTGTTAAGTAAGAATTTATGTAATTTTGACCTAAATGAAGCTATTGTCCAACAACCCCTTATATCACTCGGATTGTAATTCAATGACTTTCACATCACAGTCATTCAATAACTTGCAGTGTCAATTATTCTCACACTCATAGCTACTCCACCGATTATTCAACTACGCATTCATTCAATAAATCAAACAGAAATTCAGTGACTGATGCACTCAGTCATTTACGCTCAGAGAATCACAGCTATTCATTTTGTCACTCGATCTCTCATGCAGACTTTGAACCACTCACTCATTCAATTCCCATGAATTCAATCACACAATGAATCCGCTCTAACTTTCCTCCCTCTTAAATAATAAAAAAACACACTAACTTATTCACTAACTCATACATTCACTGACTCAGTCAATCGTTCATTGACTCAATCATTCATATAATTTACTCCCTAACTCCGTCCTTACCGAGTCAATCATTCAAAATCTAATTAACTCACTTAATCACCGTTTCTGTCACCAGTCTGTTGAATCAGTCACTCATTCAAACACACACTCATTCATTTACAGACTCAAGTCATTCGTTCCCTGAGCCGTGGACTTGTCATTCATTCAGTAACTTACCAATATTTTCACTTTTTTACATTGATTAGGCCTAAACCTATCAATCAATCTCACTTTCACTGACTCAATCAATCCAGCTTTGCTCGGAGTCCAGTCCAATAGCATTCAGACTTCTGCTAACAAACTCAGAGTTTTACAGAAGCGCGTAATGGGCGGCCCCTACATTTGGCATCAGGAAGGAAAACAACTGAGAGTATAGAGTGCCTATGGACTTGTGTTTTGGCACGAGTTCCATGAAAGAAGAGAGAACAAGGAAAAATAATTCACATTTTATTTTGTGTTTACCACTCAATAATTCAAACAGTACATGCCAATATATACAACATTCATTTCCTTTTTCCCCTTTATTGTGTAACGAGTGCATCACAGTAAGATTTATGTATTCTTGGTAGAGAAGGTCCTTTGTTTCAACGTCTTCAAGCTAAACTCAATGATCTTACTGTTAAGACAATATTCAAGCTAATACATATAATTATGTTTTAAATCCGACATTTCCTTGATATAAAAAGGAAAGAGAACAGTGTTTTAAGGGTATGTAACCAATATTTTCGTTGCATATGGTAATATTTATGAATTAATGTTAATATTAAGAATTTTTTTCTTTAATTTAGTATAGGCTAATTCACTTTTGAGTAATAAGAACACAGTTTGAATTCATTTTTTGAATTCCAATAACTCAAGTATATTCAAATGAAAAAACATGCTAATATTCAGTCTTTTGATTTATTTTTATGTAAAATACTAAAATAGCTATCTTACAATTACATTATTAGTGTTGATGTTTTCGCCCAATTGTGGGCATCTTCAGACATAAAATTCGATATAAGCAATACATATTAAGTATTGACAAATATGAAGGTATGTCCAAGGTTAAAATAGTGAAAAGTGATAAATTTTAAAAACAGTGCAAATGGAATCATTACATGTGATGCATATAATTATGGATATTTAGATTAACGGTAGGCCTATATGAAAAATAATGCGTAGGCCAATTATTACTATTAATTGCTGAAAGATATAATCAGGAATAGAATCAACTGATGTGTAGAAATAACATCGTTATGAATAAAAACTTATTAAATATGCATATTTTTACATATCATCATCATCATCATCATCATCATCATCATCATCAATAACAGTCTTGGATTAGGTCTCCTGGCCTGTTCCGCTTCCAGAAGAAAGTTGATCTTTCTATCTCTTTCTTGGTCTTCCGATATCTCATTTTCCATGAGGTGTATAGTCCATTGATGTACTTCGTAAGTGCTGTGCAACACCACCTGCCATAACACCAGGCAGCTCTACCAGCAACCCTACTCCCACGTCCACGTCGTGACTCTGGGCAATGTAACTCTGGTTATAGCAAACGGGAGAGGATAGCGAGAGTCCGGCGCTCAGAAACCGGACCCCCCTGGCTATGGGAGCACACCCAAACAGAAAAGCAGGCACGTTCATAGGCCTTAAGGTGGCACTCCCACCATTGGACTCAGCGAAGGATTGGTACTCCATCCTGAGGACATTTTAAATACTCGAAAACTCCAGAAGAATAACCGGATTTTTACGTGTACGTACTAGGTTAAAACCCTTAACTTGGCAAAGCTTCATTTCTCACACTAGTTTATTAAACCTTGTCGGACTGTAAAGAAAACAACTATTGCAATGTCCATATTTTATATGTTGTACAATATTACAGTATTGTGAAATTTTAATTTTTCTACCATTTTTTCTATTGTTCTATTAAAATTATAGCATATAGCCTATTAAACTGTTGTATTCTATAGGACACTTTGTCAAGTTAAGGGTTAACATGTGCAAAAAAGTAAGATATATGGTGTGAAACAGATCTTGTGGTTGAAGAATATGATATAGAATTATAGATGAAATAAAGAACAAATATACATAAAAATAAACATAATGTATAAATGGACTAGAAAAATATGACTTTTTTTAACTGGAATACAAAATCTAAAAAACTAAGAAAATAAAATGTAGTAGAAAAACAGAATGTGTGTATATTAGATTAATAAATATGAAATGAATGTGAGTTGACGTAAATGACTAATGTTCAAACTTAATTTACTTGAAAAACATTCGTTCGATTGCATTCATTTGAATTAAGCACAGGTTTCTTTTTTAACGTTTTTTTCGACATTCTTCATTTTTTATACGGTGGACTCCAGTGACATTACACAATGTAATTCACTTCTTTGATTACTTTCAACCAGAGGAACTAAATTTAAACTCTGGCACATCTAAATAAAATTGTGTAATACTAAGAGGTTGTGAAGAAGGTTTTCTAAACGTAAAGATATTCACATTCCACCATATCTCAACTCTTAACAATATTGTGTAAGAGGAGAGGATTGATACCATAAAATTTGTACAGAGATTCTTAGTAAATAAAGCAACTGTGAGGAAGATTTTCTAGCTTTGCTTTGGTTTATACTGTCAACATCGTTCAACCATTTCCTTATTACTATCTCTCAGACTCAGACGACACTGTGAAAGTGGGTCATGGTTCGATTCTGCTCAAATACTTCGAAGTTTGTGATTTACAACAAAAAAAAAAAAAAGGCTTTGGGCTACTTCATTTTGCCATACTATATTCTTGCAACAAAATCTCTATCATGTCTCCTAATTACACTAACAGAGGAAAATATATGTCTAACAGTTCCATTTCTTGAATATCTTGGTTGCAAAAGTTTAAATATTATGTACTAACAGTATTCATTATGAAGTACAATCACCCTTTGATTCACAATTTCTCGAATCCTTAAATGTGCTGGAAGTTGTGTGATCCATTTTGATTAAGAAACAGTCTTCATTACGAAATCTCGCTCATGGAAAGAAATACAGTACTTATCAGTCAGGCTGAAATCAGGCCGATCCTTTCCTTTAAAGCCAGCGAAACTATCACCAAGGAATAAAATACATGACAATGGAAAACATTACGCTATCCCCCATAAAAGATATTATTCAATAATGCATTACAAGAAAATGCTTATTATTCTTCAGGATAATGCAAAGCCACATATGGTTTGAGTTAGGTGAAAGCGGTCACCATAACATATGACAAGTCTGAACGCTAATAACTCGATTGGGTCACTGTAGACCACTACTCAACCTTTCCCGGCTGAGACAGTAATGTTTTGATGCGGTACGAGCAGACAAGAAGGTTAGTGACGGATTATATCAGGCGGGCATCATAGTTTTTACGAATTTTCAGCTCCTGCTGGTCGTCTAAAATCCACCACTGATGTACAGAGTCTTTTGTGCGGTGTAAGTGAAAAGGGCACGGGCGGGGGTTTCTCCGTCCCTTTCACTTCCCCTCTCATGCCCAAGGCTGATAATTATATGGTAACTGTATCTTCAGAATGGCCGTCACAAATATCACATCTCGTATATTGCAATTTTCATTATATGCAATATATTTATTTATTTTCAACTCCTAGAACAATTTTACAAAACAAGAGGTTTCGAAGTGCTTAAGCGACAAAAAAAAAAAAAAAAAAAAAAAAAAAAAAACCCTGTTTTACTATCCCCTTGAAGTTACCAAGGAACAGTGAACAAAATGTATTTCAGAAGTGGATATAGAAGTGTACCACTTCACAAAAAATCTACTTAGGCCTATATTACACTATCAAATTTCTGTGACACAGAAGTTTGATAAAATATATACGAGTATGATAAAATCTTTTACAGTGTAATATAGCATCTTTTAGCACATCTAGTTGTGACAAAGACTTTCTGTGATAAAAGTTATGGTCATTATCATACCTTTGATAAAACCTGTGACTGAAAAGAAAGAAAATGGCGGACATTAACTTAACATGGTCTGTGAAAACCACCAAAACTTTCAATATCACATTATGAGTCACATGAAATGCTTCATCATTCATTATTAAATATTTTATATATATATATATATAGGATTTCACATCTTCACACTGAAGTTCTCTCAGTAGAGTATGATGGATTTCTTTCGTATCTTTTCTCCCTACCCCAATCTCTAACTCAAACCGTCGGCTTAGAGAGTAAACCTGCTAACAAAAAGGAAATTTTACACGGGAAAACAAAAAATGAGTATAAATTAACTCTGAAACTATACGACCTGTACTTTGAATTTGGTCCTAAAATATCAGAGTTTATTTATACTCAGTTTTTTTGTTTCTCCTGTAAAATTTCCTATTTGTTAGTTAGCAGGTTTACACTCTAAGCCGACGAAATACGTTTTTTCTTTGATTTCTTCTTCAGTATTAATGCAATAACCATTACTGCATTTACAATTTCAACAAGCATAGAACTATTGTGGATCCATTATTAGAACTGTGATGAAAGAGATGATAAAAGCTTTGACATAGTGTAATATACTCAAAATCTTACATTTGATCATATTTATTTGATCAAAAATGTTATATTCTGTGACATAAATTTGATAGGCCTTAGAAAGAGAAAATATCATGCCGGCACCAATTTATGATTTTAAAGAATAAAATGTGTCTGCAACCTTTTCCAAACAGCCCTGATAAATGAACTTATATTAAATAAATACTTATCAATTACCGAGTAGAGACTGAAAGAAACAATTCAAGCAATGCTGTTTTAAGGTCAAGGAGAATCTTCCCACTCAAAATTGTCAGTGACATATTTGGAACCCCCACGCGACTGAGTCATACAATGACTTTAATATATCGGGTTTCCTGCAGTGTGAAGGCAGTATTCTTATGAAACTGAAACACAATGCGTCCGGTTCAGACAGGCTGCCGCTCGTTGTGAAGTCTGATGATACTTTCATTGCCAATTTGTGCGGTTCACATGCTTCCGTCAACTTCTTTACCCATCGTCGTCAATTTCGACTGTCACTAGTCTTCATTCCTAAAGCTGCGTTTTCAAGAAACATTTGGAAAGGTGACATTTTATTAATAACAATATTAAAGTACAGAGCATGTGATATGACACGACGATTATGGATCACTGTATGACCACGACAAGGGAAATCGAGACATAAGTAGAGTTCGGCAACGGTAGCCGAGATTCCATGTAATAGTAAGTTATAAAGGAAGTAATAACTGGCACCTTAACTGTGAAAATCAATTTCAAAAATTTTCTAGATAATAATGTTTAGGTTCGAGAATAAGGTGATTAGGAAAATATTTGGGGATAAGAGGGATGAAGTTACAGGATAATGGTGAAAGCTACACAACGCAGAACTGTACGCATTGTATTCTTCACGTAACATAATTAGGAACATTAAATCCAGACGTTTGACATGGGCAGGGCATGAATAGGGTGACGAGACGTCCTCTTTTGTCCGGACATGTTCTCCTTTTTATGCCTTTGTCCGGGGTCAGGGCGGATTTTAAAAAATCAAGAAATATCCTCCTTTTCGTAACTTGTATGTCTGATGTTTTTAAATTATCTAATTTGACGCCTTTGTCAAGTAATTTTCCTGTAGGTGGCAGCAGCATCGACAGAATATACTCTTTGCCAACGATCATAACTCTCTTTGCATACGAAATAATATTGAATTCACATTTTGTGCAGTCATTTTATGTATGTTGATAATAATTATAGTTCCTTTGGCTTTCATATGTAGTTAACTGTAAAATCATTTCATATTATTAAGTTTTATCATAAGTATGCTGTAATAAAATATATATTGCCATAAATTTTAAGTATAATTTAAGCCTAAGCCTAAATTTAAATAGGGTAGGTATTTTCTGTCCTCTTTAATAATTATAGTTCCCTTAACTTTCATATGTAGCTAACTGCAAAAGTATTATTATTAACTTTTATTATAATTATTTTTGTAATATTAACATACTTTTGAGTATGATATAATCCTAAATCTTAAGTGTTAATATTTTGTAATAAAATAGATATTGACGTAATTTACAGTATAATATAGGCCTAAGCCTAAATCTAAGAACATATTTTCATCGCTCTCGGTAGCGTAGTTTAAAGTGTGTTTAAATGTGACAGGCTCATGTCAGTAGATTTACTGGCATGTAAAAGAACTCCTGAGGGACAAAATTCCGGCACACCGGCGATGTTGATGTAACCTCTGCAGTTGCGAGCGTTGTTAAATAAACTATAATTTAAAAAGTACATATTTTCTGACCTCTTTTTTTCGAACAATGTCCTCCTTTTTTAAGCTTTGTGTCTTCTTTTCTATCGATGTGAATCTGGTCACCCTAGGCATGAAGCAGGTATGGGTGAATGTAGAAATGCATATAGAGTGTTAGTTGAAAGACCTGAGGCGAAAAGACCTTTGGGGAGGCCAAGGTGTAGATCGGAGGATAATATTAAAATAGATTTGAGGTAGGTGGAATATGATGGTAGGGACTGGATTAATCTTGCTGAAGATAGGGACAGATGAGACTGGCAATGAACCTTCGGATTCCTTAAAAGCCATAAGTAAGTAATAACGTTTATTATCTATGCATTTGGAACTGGCGGATCAAAGTCACGCACAAACGTACAAAAGTTCAAAACACGCACGAGTCCCTGAACTAAAAACTATGAACTGAAGCACTGGTAATTCCGGCTGTCCCAGCTGACTTTACTTGAGGAGAATGGTCCAGTATTGGGGTAAGCACACATGGCAAATGCAGTCCATTGCTTGACCTTGAGCCGCAAGTTCTAAATGTATAGATAATAGTGTGCAACTATGTGTAATAATGGAGATTTTTTAAAATTCTGAGGTGACTTCAAATTCAACACAGTTGATAGCCGTCACATTTCCCTTTTCCAATGTGCACTAGACGACGAAAGAAGTACTTCACGATATAAAGTTTTTTAAATGATAACAGGGAACATTTTCCGTGTGACACATTAAATCAGTATATTTTTATTCAGTGTAATGAACTGTAAATGAATGTGAAAAACTACTGCCAAGTTGGTGTCACTCTTTATTTATATTCTTTTTGTTCGGTTTAAAACATTGTATATCAAGAAACTAAGCTTTTTTGCACGTTCTTGTACTCTTCGTATAAAAATAATGTTATACAATATTGTAAGCCCATTTAATCTTAGCATAATTGTATAAATACAGCTTAGCTTCCTAGTTACTGCTTTTTTAACGGATTATCCCAACAAAAATTTCGCTCTTCACTTCTACCAATCTTCCGACAAGTAGTTTACATACAAGTCTGTCATCAGTCATTACTCAACTTGGCTATTTTTGCAGACGCAGCCGAACTCTACTTATAAGTCGAAAGTCAGATATTCGCATGGCGGATCCTAGGATTCATCTCGTAAAGGATACAGTGTTGTTGAATAAGCGACTGAAGAAAGGTACACAAGAATAGTCTGAATTACTTTGGTTTGTTACACATAAAAACTATCGTTGTCAAAGAAATTGATAAGACAAATGAAACCCTATATGATAACGTTAATTTCATTTTTATGAACAAACTGTTTTCATGCAAACCATATTTTAACAAACTTTTAGCGATTGTCCTGGCTTCTTAATAGCTTTATACTTTGAGGAAGATATATGCTACTGGAACTGAATGACAACTATGAGCAGTATGGGATGAAGATAAATTCAAACAAGACGAAGATCGTGGTTATCGAAACAAAAATAAAGGTAAACGTGCGAATTCGAAATGAGGCAGTACAGCAAGTGGGCAGCTTCAAAATACTGGGGGTGTACTATAAGCAGTAACATGAGCTGCTGTCAGAGAGTCAATAAGAGGATAGCAATGTCAAATGAAACTTTTAATAGAAGAAGGAGCATCTTCTGCGGAACTCTGGAAAAAGAACCAAGGAAGATAATAGTGAAGTGCTTTGTGTGGAGTGTGGCAATGTGGATATAGAGAAGAAAGCAGCATGTGAAATGAACAGACAAATTAAGGAACGAAGCTGTGGTAGAAAGAGTGGGTGAAGGAAAGATAATGTTGAAACTGATCAGACAGACAAAAATAAACTGAGAAGAAACTACCTACTGAAGGATGCATTGGAAAGAATGGTGAAAGGAAAAAAATTCAGGGCAGGAGATGAAATCAGATGATAGAAAACATTAAGATATAGGCCTATGAATCATATACGGAGAGCAAAAGGAAGGTGGAAAATAGGAAATATTGGAGTTTGCAGTGAAAAACCTGATCTTGGGCAGAAAACTATGAATGAATGAATGAATGAATGAATGAATGAATGAATATTACACTTATAAAATATCGTTGTCAAAGAAACTGATATGAAATAAATGAAATCCTATATCATGACGACAAATCATTCTTTTGTGAATGAATTGTTGTTATGCTAACTATATTTTAATAAATAAAATTTTCAGCGATTTAAAAATGTCCCGATTTTTTTAACAGCTTCATACTTTGAGGAAAGCAGTCTGCAGTTCCTTTTCACTTCCTGCATCAGTCGGATATCGGTAAGTTATCCACGTACACTGCAGTCTATTAACCTTCTCCTTTGTATTTTCTACTAAGTTGACTGTTTTGTTTCTCAGAGGTCTCGAGGTGTACACGAACTCAAGAAAGATATTTATTTAATTTTTACGACGCTATATCAACATCTTAGGTTATTTAGCGTCTGAATGAGATGAACGTGATAATGCCGGTGAAATGAGTCTGGGGTCCAGCACCGATAGTTACCAAGCATTTGCTCATATTGGGTTGAAGGAAACCCCCGAAAAAAAAACCTCTACAAGGTAACTTGCCCCGACCGAGTTCGAAGCCGAGCCATCTGGTTTCGCGACCAGATGCGCTAACCGTTACTCCACAGGTATGGACAAGATATATATATATATATATATATATATATATATATATATATATATATATATATATATATATATATATATATATATACTGTATATCTCATGAAATGGCAACTTATAGGTAGAGAAGACAGGCGACGAAAAATTTATTGGAAGAATGCGTATCACGAAAATGGGTACTAAATTGTAAACTTTTTAAAATCCCTTTTAGTGCATTCCAGGCGATTGACTTCATGCAAGACAATTAAACTTAAGGGTACATTTGAAAGTTTTATGGCTACCTTAATGAACAACGGGTTTCCATGGCAACAAGGAATTTCTGAAAACAGTCGAAGAAAACAAGCTCTTGTTCAGAGAGCGCATTATACAGCTGAGTTAATTAACTGACGGACACGATGTTTTTCATGGCATCGTGCCGACTTCTTGGAAAGCCCTGACATGTAATCAAAAAAAGGTTAATTAGTTTAATTTTAAGACGTGCTGAGCAGTGGGGGAAGAAGAATTAGCTATGTTCACGCCAAAGACGCCGCTTCTTATTTTTTTACCTTCTCGTTCTTCACCCGCGCTCCTGGATTGCCGGACACGAGGCTCGTTAGTTTGTTATGGCGTTGAGTGACAGCTTCAGGTGCGTCTTCTATCACCACGCAGATTTATGTTAAACGAAAAGTTCAATGTAGGAAACTGGACATCATTACAAGGTAGCTCCCCACGCCCACAAACTTCTAACATGTATGGATTCAGAGTAAGATTCCTTGCAAACTCTGTGATTTTTTGGCTAAATAACGGCTACAATCTAAATCCTTTCCAATTACTCCGATTTTTCCTGCCATTCTTACAGTTTCTCCATTATCATCGCGTAAAAACTCATCACTTCTAAGTAGCCTCTGCAATTGAAAAGGAACGAAAGATTATAATCAACAATTACAATCACATTTCACCAAACAACCAACAAATCAAAGACAACTAACCAGCGAATAAAAAATATCAATAACCTAACCGTTCGTCAAACCAACTAAATATAATAACTATCCAATCGTCATCAAATCAACCATACCAATCAATCAAACCATTCACCTGTCCAGCCAACTAAATACACTAGCATCCTAAAATACGAGTAAAACTACATAAACGAGGGGCGTTCAATAAGTAATACAACACATTTATTATCTTGGTTAATATTTTACGAAAAAACAAAGTTTTGTATGCAGTATTTTCAAACCTTCCTCAAATTGTTTCATCACTCTCTGCTGTATGGCACCACTACAGATAACTTTCAAGATGCCGTCTGTGAGTTAGGTGAGTTATAAATAAAGATCTGTTATTCGATTTCTTTTGGCGGAAAAGGAGACGGTCACAAATATTCACAACTACTTGCAGGATGTCTACGGAGATTTGACAGTGAGTCGTTGGGTGAAGCGTCTGTCATCGTCAAGAAGAAGAAAAAAAGTGAAGCTGTCGGATTTCCCGCGCTCTGACCGTCCGCACACAGTTATGACTCCTGCAATGTTGCAACGTGCCGAGACACAGGTCTGTACACTAGACAGAAAAAAAACAAAACTTCACTGGACTGTTCTTCCTCAGCCATCCTACAGCCCCAATTGCACCGCAAAGACGTGAACAAACTACCTCTTCTCCACAACAACGCCAGGCCAACACAAGTGTGTACACCAGAGAGAAGATCGAAAAACTTCACTGAACTGTTCTTCCTCATCCACCTTACAGTCTGGATCTCGCACATTCTGACTTCTATCTCTTCGGCCTCTGAAGGATACAATCCGTGGGGAGAGATATGCCGACAATCAAGAAGTTATTGATGAAGTAAGAAGATGGCTGATACATACATAAATCAGTAGGATGGTACCATGAAGGCATACAAGGTTTCGTATCTAGGTAGCGTAAGACCATAGACTTGAACGGAAATTATGTTGAAAAATGGGTTTATGTAGCCAAAGAGCTATGTATTTCAAATTAGAATAAAACAAACCTGCGCTGAGAAAAAATTGTGTTGCATTACATATTGAAGGACTCTCGTATTCAACAGTGAACTATGTATACTAAAGAACTAGCTAGATATAGAATATACTCTTTGGAAGTACAGGAGGTTAGGTTAGATAGGAATGGTATATCACAAAAATTATTTGTTGTATCATGAGAAAGGAAACAATAATCACCAATTAGGAACAGGATTCTTTGTTCATAAAATAATAAAATCAGGAGTAAAAAATGTCGAATTTATCAGTGACAGGCTATCGTATTTAGTACTTAAGGGTAGATGGTGCGATATCGTAGTTATAAATGCTCACGCCCCTACAGAAGAGAAAGACGACCATATAAAATTATAAAGGATAGTTTCTATGAGGAATTGGTACACACTTTTGACCAGTTATGTAGATATCACATGAAAATTTTATTGGGGGATTTCAATGCCAAAGTAGGACAGGAGGATATTTTTAAACCGATTATTGGAAAAGAGAGCCTACCTTGTTCCTAACCAAGGATCAAATACAGATTTAATTTTCCCAGACGTTTCCATTATTTTACAGAATATAGAGGCACATTATTATCCTAACAAAATCTCGACATGAGAAATCCTGAGAAATGTCTATCCAGTGCTCAGGTCTGTAGCGGAATAAGTAACAAACATCCTCGTATATTGCGAAATATGATCCTATCTTCAATACTTAGTTTTTATACATATTTACAGCAATGTAAATATGTCCTCAAACATTCCTTCCGAATAGAATATCATACTTCCGCCAGTCTAGCATCAATTTAAAAGAACTGTAGTCAAGATATCGGAAGTTTGGAACACAGATCTAAAAATGATTCAAAGTATTTCTGGACGTGATCCAAGACTCAACAATGTCTGCGACTGAAGGAATGAAATTGGAACTCTTGCAGAATGTTGTTACAATTCACCTGCTGTCCTCAGCAATGTGACTAGTGTTCATTGTGAAATGTTAAGCGAATGTAAAACTAAATTAAGCGGAACAGAAAAGCTTGCTTCACTGGGAGACTACAGACACCTTGTAATAACTCTAACCTCACATAACGTTATATACCAACGTGATACGGAATACGCCTGTTTACAAGGCAGGCGCAAATCGGACAACACGAAAGTGTTCAGTTGGACTCAGCGAACAAAGAAGAAAACGTTTTAAATTACGTGAGTTGTTTGCAATCAGACGTATTCAGCCTAAATGCTTGCTTGTTTACAGGCTGATGCTCTTGTTGTGTTTCTTTCAAAAGTTAGACATTAACATTTTAGTGTCATATTTTGTGCAATAAAGAAATGTATGTAGTATTTGTAGATCTAGCAAAAGGCTTTTGAGAAAGTATATTGGAATAAAATTATGGGATACTGAAAAAATTTGATGTGAATTGAACAGAGAGTAGGCTATTCGGTAAGCTTTACATGAAACGACTCAAGGTCAGGATGGGAAAAGAAAAGTCGGAGGGAAGAGGAATAGAGAGAGGAGTACGACCAAGGATGCCCTTCCTACCCTATTCAACTTCTACTTGGAGGATTTAGTAAAGAACTGTTTTCAGAACATGGAAGGAGTGAACGTAGGAAAAAGAAGAATAAAATGCATAAAATTTGTTGATGATATGGCGTTGTTAAATTAAACGCAGAATAAATATGGGAAATTTCTGTTATTATTCGGTTGAGAAGCTTTTGTCATCTAGTCTTCTGTCAAAAAGTCTGAAAGTTAGAATTTATGAAACAGTTATATTACCGGTTGTTCTGTATGGTTGTGAAACTTGGACTCTCACTTTGAGAGAGGAACAGAGATTAAGGGGGTTTGAGAATAAGGTTCTTAGGAAAATATTTGGGGCTAAGAGGGATGAATTTACAGGAGAATGGAGAAAGTTACACAACGCAGAGCTGCACGCATTATATTCTTCATCTGACATAATTAGGAACATAAAATCCAGACGTTTGAGATGGGCAGGACATGTAGCACGTATGGGCGAATCCAGAAATGCATATAGAGTGTTAGTTAGGAGGCCGGAGGGAAAAAGACCTTTGGGGAGGCCGAGACGTAGATGGGAAGATAATATTAAAATGGATTTGAGGGAGGTAGGATATGATGATAGAGACTGGATTAATCTTGCTCAGGATAGGGACAAATGGCGGGCTTATGTGAGGGCGGCAATGAACCTACGGGTTCCTTAAAAGCCAGTAGGTAAGTAAGATATGGCGTTGTTAGCAAAAGAGGAGACGGTACTAAGGGATATGCTACTGGAGCTAAATGACAGCTGTGAGCAGTATGGGATGAAGATAAATGGAAACAAGACGAATACCATGATCATCGGAAGAAAATAAAGAAGGCAAACGAGCGAATTCGAAATGAGACAGTAGAACAAGCGGATAGCTTCAAATACTTGAAGTATACTGTAAGTAGCAACATGAGCTGCTGCCAGGAAGTCAAAAGGAGATATGAACGGCAAAGGAAGCTTTTAATAGAAGAAGGAGCATCTTCTGCGGATCTACGGAAAAAGAACTAGGAAAGTGACTAGTGAAGTGCTTTGTGTGGAGTGTGACATTGTATGGGACAGAAACCTGGACAACAGGGCGAAGTGAAGAGAAAAGAGTACAAGCTTTTGAAATGTGGATACGAAGAAGAAAGGAGCGTGTGAAATGAACAGACAAAATAAGAAATGAAGCTATGTTAGAAAGAGTCAGTGAACAAATAATAATGTTGACACTAAGCAGGAAGAGAAAGAAATATTTTCTGGGTCACTGGCTAAGAGAAACAGCCTTCTGAAGGATGCACTGAACGGAATGGTGAAAGGAAGGAAAGTTCGGGGCAAAGAAGATATCAGATTATAGACAATATTTAGATATATGGGTCGTATGCGGAGACTAAGTGGAAGGCGGAAAAGACAGAAGATTGGAGAATGCTGGGTTTGCAGTGAAAGACCTAGCCTTGGGAGAAATCTATGAGGGAATAAAGTTTTCTATGTTCTGAATTCATCGTAGCTTGTCTGTGATAGATTATATTGGCGACGCCAGATGAGTCCGAGGATGCGACATATGATTACCTGATATTCACCTCATAGGTAGAGAAGACCTGAAATAAAAAACTTAACCAGGTAACCAACCTAAGATGAATTCAAGCCTGTGCCCGAGCGTAATTTCGGATCTCGAGTCCAACACAGTCTATTATATACAGTCACGAAGTTTAAGTTGTTGAGGGTACTAGGAACAATAGACTGTACTGGTATTATTTCGCATTGTCTGTGATGAGGCGATAGTAGCGATCCTAGTGGTTAGTAACTATCTATGGATGCATATTCCCCATGTATTGAGCTTCGTGACTGTATATACTAGACTGTGAGTCCAATTTGCTACGATCTGAGCAACGTCAGTAGCTAATGACTGACTCAATGATTGAGTCAGCTACTGAGAAAATGAATTAATTCCTAAGTGAATTATTGAATTCTTGAATAAGTATATCAATGAATGAGTTGAGTGAATTACTTTCTGAATAAATAAGTGAGTGAATGAGCGAGTGAGTCATTCGGTTATTGAGTGGGGAAGATAATCATCCGGTAATAAATCAAATGACTCTAGAGTTCTGTAAGTGATTCAATTATTGATTGAATGTGTGAGTAAATAAGTATTTAATGAGCGAATAAGACAATACATTAATGAGCTCAGTGAGTTGCTAAATGAATGAGTGAATAATTAAGGACTAAATGTTTGTGTGAATGAATTGGTGAGTAAATCACTTAGCGTGGAATTGATTTAATGAATGTATTGCATGAATGACTGAGTTTGTGTTTCAGTAAATGAGAGTGTTATTCAGTGAATGAGTGAACAAGGGAGTGAGTTCCTGAGTGAATCACCTCATGTATACCGCACGTAGACAATAGGCTATATGTGGACGTAATGCTATTATCTTCGTCACAAGGTTTTTTCCTCCACTTCCCAGAGGTTGTGAAGACTACTTCCGGTCTTGCGTCATCTTCAGCCTAACTGCTTCCTCTGCAATGACATACGAACGCTGCGCACAATGCTCTGTCATTATTTCTTTCTGTGTTTCCTCTTACATTTATACCTCCTTCTCGTAGCCCTCGTTAGAGAATGAAAGTGGATTTCAAGCTATTCCAGCATCTGTAGGGTAATTTTTCCACCAGTTTTACAACAAGTGCTCACCAAGTCTCCAGTTTCTTACTGCAGGTCTTTAGTTCACAACTGGCATTATTAAATCGTCGTACAAAAAGAAAAATTAGCTTTCAAGCAAAAGGAGGCGTCCATAGAAAATTTCTTCGTCGTATTTCAATTATATTTCCTGGCCTCCTTTCCATAATACTTCCATTTCAGCTTTTTCAATTTCTTCTCCTTTTCTCCACTTTCATTATGACTCTCATTCTTTTCTCTTAACATCCTCTTCTTTCCTTCCAATCCAATAATCGTCTTTCAGTTCTTCCTTTAAACTTTCCTCTTTGACCATCTCACATGTTTTGACACACATATAGGCCCAACCATTAGTTTATTTATGTTTATATTAATTTATTTATTTATTTATCTTTTCGCTTAGGCTACTTTTACATTCACTCATTAATTCATTGAAAGGGTGAGAATGATAAAGTCCTAAACCACACTGACAAAATATTACAGGTGAGCGTGTTACAGGTTTACGTGCGGTATCATAATTTCTACTTACTTACGTCATTTGTTGAGTAATTTTTATAATATTTTAATAGTAGATTCCCTATATGTGTAAGAAATGAACTAGTAAAAAAATCATTTTTGTTAAAAGTGTGGCTTTGTACTGTCTCATTCTCTTACTATATTTCCTTTCCCTATTTCTTATTATTTACTTCATCTCATTCAATATTTCTATATATTCTTTTTGTCTTACTTCAATGTTTCCTTCATTTATTTGTTGTTGTTTCTTACTTCCTCCTCTTCTTATGTTCTTTCTTTCTTCGTACTTTAAGTTTAACTAATTGTTTCTTCTATCACTCTTTCATTTTTTCCGTCCATCCTTTCTTATATTTTTATTTTCCCTCTTATTCATATTTCATCTATTTTTCTTTCTCCATTTTCATTCATTAATTATTATTATTATTATTATTATTATTATTATTATTATTATTATTATTATATATATATATATACATCTTGATTACACAACTTTTAACACTACATCACTTCGGAAAACGTATTATTTGCCTTTCTTGTGTTAAATTTAATATTAACTTGTTAACATGCTTCAGCCACCTATTGGCCAACATCAGAACTGGTTTTTGCTGGTCTTGGTGCCTTTTGTTTTGTTTCCTGTGGGGGTGTGTTTGTGTAGTGTAATGTGGAGTCAAAGAGTGTGTGTTCTGAAACTGAGTAATATTTTGTCACTTTCTTTATTCTTACCATCCTCTAATTCTTTGCCACTTCTTCGTACAATCTTGAAATCTGCTTTCCTTTATTTAATCCTTTTCTTTCTTTCTTTCTTTCTTTCTTTCTTTCTTCCTTTCTAGTTATTGCTTTTCATATTTTTTCTTCCTTACTTTCTTTCCACTATCTTCTCTGCCTTTTTCCTTCACTCCTTTCTCTCTTCTGTTTTCTTCCTCCTCCTTTTCGGCTTTCATTTTATATAACCTTTTTTTTTACTTTCTTCCCTTTGACTCTTTTCGTGTTTTCTTATTTTTCTTATTTTCCTCCTACATCTCAACTCTCTTGGATCAAGAACAAGTTTGCTCGTTTATCATCATAAAACAATTCCATAATAAGATATATCATATATATATATATATATATATATATATATATAAACAGTTTGTGCTGCGTTGAATTCGAACTCTGAATGTGCCCCAAGACATTCCAGCAATTGGGAAAACCTTCAGAGTGAAGAAAAACAACTATAGAACAGATGTATGATTTTTTACACGCCATGATCTAATTCCGGTGACATTCTGGACGTGAAGATATGGCAAGATGCCAGCAAGAGGAATTTAAATTAGGCAACTCGGTTACGGAAGTGGTAGTGAGGATAAGGGGCATTGGAAGCAAACACCCCGTCACTAGGTAACCAAAGTAGCCGTGCACTCCACTCCGTTCATCAACGTGTATTTAAAACGCTCACACTGGCCCTTTGTTTCCAGATAAGTAGAGTAGTCGGGCATGCCAACTGCAAACAAACTGGGACAACCATCTTCAACTGAGTTACCAGACCACATACCCATTGTCAGTATAGCACACTACGACTCTTTTGTCAGTTTTACATTTCAAAAATGTATAACTTCTGGCTGTGACGTACACGAAACTTAAATGCTGTTTTAAAGTCTCCTTCGAGAATTAGATACTGCATGGTACAGTGGTGATTGTTATTTTGGTTCGACGTGCAATGTGTTATGGACTACAGGGTGAAAGAGAAATAACTCTGGAGATTTTCAGAGCGATTAGTTCATGTTGTTTGTAACAAAAAAGTTTAATAAGGGAATTCGGGGGAATATGGGCATGTGGGGAATATGGGCAATATTAAGTTTTCATGTCAAAATTCTTGCAAAGAATTATGTTTCTTCGCTAATAACGGTTAGTATAAAGTGAGAGTATCGTAATGGTTGCTGTGGGATGCGCGCTGTGCAGCATTGTCTCGTATTGTTGTTAAAACAGTCATCTAAATCGTGAGCATTGACTTCAAAGTATACTAAAAATTCACAATACTTATTTTAGATATGCTTTATGCAGTAGATTACACATGAACTTTAGAAAATAGTTTAAATCTAATAGTATACATACAAAATACACATCTTGAACTGCCGTTCTATTGCGTCAGAAGTTGTTTTGTGAATAGTTTACGGAAGTGCCAACTATTCAAAGTAAACCCTACATGTCGGGGTATAATATGGGCGGTAAAGTTCGGGGGAATATGGGTAAGCATTACACTTCATAAAAATGACTCTTCAATCTTGATGAAAATGGCCTACAAATGATTACAAGAGCGAAAGATGTCATTGCACCCATAGAACACAAAGTGGTGCATTGCATTTACCCTAAAGAAAAGGCAAAAACCATTACCCTTGTGGCCTGCTTCACTGCAGCAGGGAACTACATTTCTCCAAATATCATTGTAAATGGAGTGAGGTCAATAATGACTGAGAGAAGAGCTGCTTGCTGTCAGTAAGTTGTACTTCAACAAGCAGTCTGCCTACATTAACGGAGATACGAGGTGTAATCATTAAATTCCAAGACCTGTCCCATAAGTGGAAATAAAATTACCTCATTTAAATGTGGCTGCCATCCCCTTCAAGGTAGTCCACTTGGGCAGCTACATACTGACCCCAATGTGTCTGCCATTTTTGGAATGCCTCCTGGAAGTCGCGTTCTTGAAGCCTGTCAAGCACTTTCTGCAATTCGCGTTGGATCTCCTCCACAGTGCTAAAACGGTGACCCTTTAGCTTGAATTTCATCTTCGGAAACAAAAAAAAAAAAAAAAAAAAGTCGCAGGTGGCCAAATCTGGTGAATACGGGGGTGAAGAACGACGACCATCTTATTAAGAGTGCAAAACTGGAGTGTTGCGAGAGCTCTGTGAGCTGGCGCACTGTCGTCATGGAGCATCCATTTGTTCTTTGTCCAGAGCTGTGGTCATTCATATTCAAAATGGACGTGAGGATCATTATGCACAATTTGTCGAATTTTTTCGACATTTTCGCCAATGTTGCACATGTGTGGTCGACCTGGCCTCTCGTCGTCCTTCAGCGATGTTTTGCCATTTCTGAAGCACGAGTGCCACTCGAAACATCTCGCCTGAATCACTGCTTCATTCCCGTAGGATTGCTTCAACATTCCATGGGTTACGGTTACCGATTTCCGAAAGAATTTGACCTTGGCTCTCTGCTTCAGTTCCGAGTCCATCGAATTTCGAAAGTGCGCGGATGCACGTGTTAACAAAACCTTGTGTAACACAGGTCTCAATGAAGAGAGCGCTTCGAAACTTCGTGTCGCGTCTTTTCAAGGTCGTCTAGTGTCACTGCTGCGCACGCGTGTCAATCACGTGATCCCTTCGCCCACAGCAGACAAAATCTCGGAATATAATTATCACACCTCGTATACTTTTCTCAATAATCAAGAACTTCGTTCCCTATTTCAACATCAGTAAGCATGCAATTTTTATAGTAGATGCACGTGATTCACATAGTTGTAATCCTGACACTCTTAACTTTGCAGTAGAAAATGGATTATGCATGTTTTGTCTTCCTCCACACATCACAGCCTGGCTTCAATCAGCAGATAGTGGTCTGTTTGGTCCTCTGAAGAAAACTTACAACAGTGGTGCTACAGCTTTCTTCAGGCAACATAGGAGGCATTTTACGAAGGTCGAGTTTGCTTCCATTGTCAAAGAAGCATGGAACAGATGTGTCAATGTATGTCTGGCTGTAAATGCCTTCCGAACTTCAGACCCTTTTCCACTGCACATGAGTATCATTCCTGATTATGCTTACATTGGCACTGCAGCATCAGGTGACAAACCTACAATTCATACAATTCCTTCCACTGATTCAAATGTATTAGAATCTCCAAACGTCATTCATCGCCAAAGAGTCACATCATCTGCCAAAGGCGTTACGAAATAACCATCACAAATTGCATATACAGTATATAATATAGTTAATACAGTTATATTTTCAAGTACTTTAAGTGCTTTTTCACTTCTTTCAGTTGAATATGATTGACATCATTAATGCCCATTTTACCCCCACACTCGGGGAAATATGGGCAAAACACATTAAGTTGCATTTTCCAGTTTTACTTGCATACGTTTAGGAGTAAGCAGATAGGATTCTTATAGAATATAGCTAAATAGTTAAGAAACATATCCCAGCTGTAAAATTATTTATTAAAAAAAAAAACGAGAGATATTGCACCCGAAATAGTACTAAGGTGCCCATATTCCCCCGACTTCCCTTACCATATTGGTGCAAAGTCCATAGTTTTCTGAGAAAAAAAGTTTTCTTTTTCTCCAAATGTTTGACATCCTCTTATTCGGTAACTGTTGCGAGCAGGATCATGATTTTTATCCATATGAATAGAAAATCTAATAACGAATCGTTTATCCCTCTAGCGTATTTCAATAGCTTGGATGGTTTTCGTGTAAATTTAATTAAAAACCACTTATTTGAAGTCACTGAATGATGCGAACAGACTGCAACATTGTAGCCAGAGAGGGTGGCGAGAGGCAGTTCACTTAAGTTGAGTTAGTTGTCCTCTTACATTTGTATTACGAGAAGAAAGGGAACTGTTAGCGACGAGGTTGCGAGACTGCTTGAACTTCCAACTTAATTTTCTAATTGAAGGAATCAGAGCCATAGTGGGCCAAGCGCCATTTATTAAAAACGGAGAAAGCAAGGATTAAGGTTAAGTGAATAGGCCCTACCATAGTTTAATGAAGATTGACATATCATTTAGTTTTAATGTACATACTTTATATTACTTGCTATATATTTCATTGAATTATGGTACTCAATTTTAACCCTTGTTTTCTGCGTTTTGTAATATATGGCGCTTGGCTCACTATGACTCTGAACCCTTCAATTAGCTGTGCATTTAATCACAAAACGTAACATAGATTTTCTATTCATTTAAGTGTATCCTATCGTGCCTTTCAATCTGTAGGACTATTACACTTCCACCCTGTATACATTATAGGATAACTTTATACGCTCAACTGGTACCTGATCGAAAAAAATTCAAATATGAATTTACAAGACACAGTAAAACTCTCTCTCGAGGAAGGGTTTAATTAAATATTGTCAGAGAAAATATGGTTAAAAGTTCTTGGAATACATTCCATAAATGATGCTAATTTGAAATAATAAGGGCAAAAAAGGTAAATTAATGAGAAGAGAAACAGGAAAAAAGACAAAGTACAAATTTACCAAATGTAGACTTATGGCATGCGTATAATATAGCACGGAATTTCTGTACAAATGAATGGCTAAGTTTGATGGATGAACATAGTGCAAGTTCAATCAAGGACAGAAGCAAAGGTGATGCGGAGAGGAAGAGGTGGATGATAAAAAGAAGTAACAGACGGAAGAGAAAGATAAGGAACAAAAGGTAAAGAATAAACAGGACCAAAAGCAATATAATGAAGGAGAAGAAACGTCTTAGAAGGAGAAGAAGAGAAAGGAACAGAAAAAGAAAGTAGAATGGAATTGAAAGGAAGAGTAAAAGGATAAACAGGAGAGTAATAAATATCGTTAAGAAGGATAACGTGAAAAGAAGGAAGAACAAAAAGGAACGGAGTGAATGTAGCAGAGATAAAACTAAGGCGGAAAGTGAAGGAGGAGAACAAAAAGAAAAAGTCAAAGAAAGAGAAATAAAAGTATAGAATGAAAAGGGGCCGGAACGAATATGAGTGAAGGTGAAGAAGAAAACCAGCAGGAGGAGGAAATAAACGAGGAGGAAACGAAAAGTAAAAAAAAAAAAAAAAAAAAATCTGCGTTATATCAGGGATACATCGGCACGTGGAATACATCTTCTAGTTCCGGGACTGAACCCACATGTGTTTGTTAGAAAGTTTTATTTTTATTTCGATTTAAAAATGAAGAGTAGGCCTATGGGAAGTAATTAATGAGGAATATGCAATATATTTTCTCTTCATATGAAGAATATTCCGAAATCAGTTCCACCTCGCAACAAATTTTTCCATTATGGTTCACTCAAAATGTATCATATGTTTCTATTATCATTGTAATATTCCAGAACTCGCGATTACAAATCAAACGAGTGGTGGCACAGGCTTGTGGCTACTTTCGATGCCGAGATATTATTTAGAGAACCGCGCGGCAAGGCTAATTTCATACACAATATCGGCGCCCTCATACTGTAGCGAGGGAAAGTGGCGTCACTGGTCGTATTCACGACTTACATTGGTTAATGGCCTAATAACAATAGTATTTGGATTTGACTCAAATCCTTGTTGCAGTGTGCATTTGAATTTAGCCTTCTTTCTTTCTCTTTCTTTTCTTCTTCTTTTTTGTTCGCCACGGATTCAGGAACGGTTGCCCATACTCGTTGAAGGAAAAACTAGACTACGTTAGAAGAAAAGAAGTAGAATGAGAAGAAAAATCAACATGATTGTAAGAAGGATGAGGAGCAAAATAAATAGTGGAAGAAGAGAAAGGAAAGACAAAGAAGACGAATTAGCAATTTGAAGATGATAGAGATTATGATTGTTAGAAGAAACAGAAAAGTAAACGAAAAGAAGAGGGTGAGAAGAAAATAAATAGAAAGGAAGACAGAGGGAAAATATAGATAAAGAGAAAGAAGTAAATTGAGTAGAATAATAACAAAGAAACAAAAGCAGAGGAATAAGGGAAGACGAAGTATAGCATTTGCTATATTAATGCAATAAGCTTTTGCAACCACGATTACTTGAAAATGCTGCTACCTATAATAAATTGTACATTCGACTTTTAACGTTAACGTTTATCGAAATTTCAGAGGCTATTCCGGAGAGGTGATAGTAGGAAGAAGAAGAATAAAGTGCATAAGATTTTCTGATGCTATGGCGTTGTTAGCAGAAGAGGAGACGATACTAAGGGATATGCTAATGGAGCTAAATGACAGCTGTGAGCAGTATGGAATGAGGATAAATGCAAACAAGACGAATACCATGGTCATAGGAAGAAACATAAAGAAAGTAAACTTGCGAATACTAAATGAGACAGTAGAGCAAGTGAACAGCTTCAAATATTTGAGGTGTACTATAAGCAGTAACATGAGCTGCTTTCAGGAAGTCAAAAGGAGGATAGCAATGGCAAAGGAAGCTTTTAATATAAAAAGGAGCATCTTCTGCGGACCTCTGAAAAAAGAGCTAAGGAAGAGATTGGTGAAGTGCTTTGTGTAGAATGTAGCATTATTTGGGGCAGAAACATGGACGAAGTGAAGAGAAGCCACTAGAAGCATTTGAAATGTGGATAATGATAATAATAATAATAATAATAATAATAATAATAATAATAATAATAATGGCTTTATTTAACCTGGCAGAGTTAAGGCCTTAAGGCCTTCTCTTACACTCAACCAGGATTAAAACTTGCTTACACACTTGATCATGAAACTTGATAAGGAGAAGGATGGAGCGTGTGAAGTGGACAGACAGAATAAGAAATGAAGTTGTATTGCAAAGAGTGGGTGAAGAAAGAATTATGCTGAAACTGATCAGAAAGAGGAATTGGTTGGGTCACTGGCTGAGAAGAAACTGCCTACTGAAGGATGCACTGGAAGGAATGGTGAACGGGAGAAGAGTTCGGGGTAGAAGAAGATATCAGATGATAGACGACATTAAAATACATGGATCATATGCGAAAGCAGAAAATAGGAAAGATTGGAGAATGCTGGGTTTGAATGAAAAACCTGCCCTTGGGCAGAACACATGTATGTATGTATGTATGTATGTATGTATGTATGTATGTATGTATGTATGTATGTATGTATGTATGTACGTACGTACGTACGTATGTATGTATTCCGAAATACAGCTTAAGAAAACTTTTATTGTAGAGTAACAAATCCAGTGGAACCAAATTATTTAGCGTAAAGGTTGGTAATACTGTAATACGAGTAATATTGTGATAGTTATTTTTGAAAATGTATTACAATTTTACTGAGCGAGAGAAGGACAGGTTTTGTACAGTAAAATTGTAAAAAAATTCTCAAAAAGAACTATCATATTATAAGTATCACAATATCACCAACCTTTACCCTATATAGTGGACATCCATCATTCTCCGACTTGCCACAGAAACAGGATATGTTTCTCCCTTCCTCTGTTAATTTAATATGTTGTCCTAAGCGGTAGCCATGTAACCACATTATCAAGACCTGTTACTTTATTTCTAGCTTTCATTTATCATATTCTTAAGAATACGGATGAAAAGAGATGAAAGGGCCTCCATTTATGAAAGTTATATGATAATGATTTTGATGATGGTTCTGAGGTAATGGAGGAACGACAAACGTACAATAACTCTGGCATCGAACTTCGAATACCCACTTTAAAAGCCATAATCTGTCCGACCTAGACTGGCATTAAAATCACTGGACCACACAAGTAGGCCTATGTTCTAGAAGAAACAACGTCCATTTAAACTTTAGAACTTCAGGTAATGCTGGTGACATTTGAACAGGATACTCTTTGTAATAAAACAGGTGTGACATAGAAGCTAGTATAGGAATTGGTTACCAGAACGCTTCAGTAGAGAAAATGGGTCATAAATATGCGATAAATCCAGCTTATTATCTTATTTATTGACCTCAGTTAATCGAACGTAACGTATTACTACTCTGTAGTCTCATAGCTACAGACATTGCCAGAAGGGGGGGGGGGAGTCGGTATACAAAACTTCCTGACTCCGAATCTGGGTCCGGTTCCAAATCCCCACCTCCAATCCGAATTACCACCCCCACTTTTTCATAGGAGCTCATTACTAGAACCCGGATTTTTAAGTAACCAAATACTCTATTTTTGTTAATAAATCTTAAAAACAAAAATAATTTCCTATTATTTTATTACATTTGATAGGCCTACGTTAAAATTTAAAATCAAAATTTGATATTCATTTAATACATTTACATGTTTACCACATGTTATATATTTTCATGCCATTATACACAAAACTACCCATTTTGAATTTTGGATTTATGGTTGTATTAATTAGGCCTACGTAATGCACTTCGTTTTGGAAAAAGCTTCAGTTAATAGACATTTCAACTGAGAACGGACAAAAAGGGAACAAATACGTTGTTGAGACGTACCTGTACCTTACTATTATTTGGAAGAAATTTCGTTTTTAAATTTTTTAGTGTGAATTAGGAATTAGTGTCTACAAAATTTTGAAGCTACTTGTATGTCCAGTTATTCGTATTAGCCAGGCACGATGGACCCAGAACAGTAGGCGATCACTCAGATCTTGCGTTATTAGACCTATTACCTGATAGAACCTGGACATTGTTTCAAAACGTTGGATATAATCACAACACACGTTGTAAAACCCAAAAACTGTTTCTAAAGACAATAATCGTGAAAACATACAATGAAATAACATCTTGGTTTGTTTAAATTGTTTTTTTATTTTAAAGACACATTTCCTTGATCCCATGTTTACCCCTCTTACATAGTAATAAAGGCATGACCTATAAATGAAGCGTAAAATTTAAGACACAATGCAACAAAACAAAATGGAATACAATGTAAGGAGAAGAAGAAGTCCTTGTTTATTTAGAGAGAAAAATGAAATATTAATAATTAATAGTCATTATTACTAAATCAGTTTTAATAGCAATATTTAATATTAATTATTCACCAGTGGCATACGATTAGGACAAACTTCAAAATCGTTAAATTTTATTTTAGTTGATTATTTTACGACGACTTATCAATATCTTAGGTTATTTAGCGTCTCAATGAGATGAAGGTGATAATGCCGGTGAAATGAGTCCGGGGTCCAGCACCGAAAGTTACCCAGCATTTTCTCATATTGGGTTGAGGGAAAACCCCGAAAAAACCTCAACCAGGTAACTTGCCCCGACCGGGAATCGAATCCGGGCTATCTGGTTTCGCGGCTAGACGTGCTAACCGTTACTCCACAGGTATGGACTAAAATCGTTAAACCTTACAAGGATTTTGATATCGTATCAAAATCATTTGGTGTGCCCTTTCATAATACGTATTTTCAGAGGTAAAGATTTTGGAGAGGGTAGTTCGAACCGTTCCCTTCCATCCTGTATAGGTAGCTATAGGACTATTATGATTATAGATTAATAAGAAATTTACAGCATCGACGCCAAAACAACGATTGTAATTGCAATCGAATAAGCAAGCTTATACACTTAATAGGTTACGTAAGGAGAACTGAATGGTTTGTACATCACTGTCCAAAAGAACAGTCAAATGTTTACGGATCAGTACAGAGTACGGAGATCGGTATGAAAGGGAAGGACATAAATGCCTAAGTAGGTTGTTGAAATTTCTCTCATTCTGGTATTTCTGTGGAGATATTAGCAACTGCGTTTCTCCATTTAATACACATTTAGGTCCTACAAGCACAGAAACCTTAAAATATAATGTAGTGATGACTATAATGGATCAATGGTGAAATGTAAACTAAATTATAGTAGGCCTATAAGAAAATCTCTTATCTGCCAACCACAAATCTTACAGAATATCTATAGTCCAAGACTTGCAGATAATGGTACACCAACACTTCAAAAAAACTGGTAATAGTCCTGCTTAGTTAAAGCAATAAAACTGTAACTAAATTATGTTCAGGGAATCGAATGGACATATTTTTTACAGAGTATGTGAATAATAATGTTAATCGTTTGCTACCAAGGTTTTACACAACTTACTACTACCAAGGGTAGTAAAAGAATGATGGTGACGTCAAAATCATATACCGAATTTTGTTAGGGATTTGGAATAGCCTATGTATTATAAATATATATATTTAAATAGGCTACAGAGTGATTCAAAAGTCCTGTTCCATTTTGTTGAAAACGTATACCAAAATTAATGAACTTTAGATGTGTTACTGATGACACTATGAAGTAACATACACAATTCATTTTAATTTGCCTCCCTTCCAATTCAAGACAAACTCCTCAATGCTATAGTTTTGGGATGGTGAGGAAAAAACATTTACAAGTAATAAAAGTCAGATTACTATAGGTCTAACATAAGTTGAAAAATATTTCTGTTAATTCTTGAAGTTTAAACATTAGAATACCATATATGTAACCATGACCATCCCAAAAACATTTGTTTATAGTAAAATAAAACAAAAAAATTAAATGTTTAAAAATATATAAATATAAAACTAATAAATCACATTTTAGTTCTTTGTTAAAATTCAAATATTTGAACAACACCTTTACTACAATGACCATATTGAAAAGAGGCTCCACTAATATAACTATTTCTAACAAAATCACTTTTAAAAAACAAACATACAGAAATAAAAAATAAAAAACTGCGAACAAAAGGTCATGATAATATAAATAACACAAAATAAAATAACTTTGAAGCAGACAAACTCAGAAATAAAAAACATTAAGATATAGATTGAATGTAATATTCTGGAATGTTCATGACACAGACTACCAAATGGGTAACATGATAACCCCACTTGAATAATGTGAATTCCATCTTAAAATAGATTAATTATGTTAAACTTAACTGAAATTTTCAGTAAACATATAACGGAAAAATACATGGAATTTCAAAAAGAAATATGGAGAAAAATGAAAATAATATTGAAAACTCATCAGTGGGACAATCCTATTACCCCTGTTGGTAGCAGAAGGGTTAAATATAATGTTCCTTTGCAACGGCAAAAGTTGTGAAAAGACGATGTAGTGGAGACAGAAGGAATGGATTGAAAAAAAGGAAAAAAAAAATGGTATGAATCCTTCATAACTGCCACTCTGTCCGCCCAAAGATAAATATCAGCTTATATGCTAGAACTCGAATACAGATTTCTTTGAATAGTTACTTTCTCAATTCTTCAGGCGATCTAAAATTATCTCTCAGCACTTACACATCAGAGCCAGACATATACGATGGACCAGAACTGCCGGTTTGCAAGGTCTGTGGGGTGCAGACAATTTTTATATTAGTCTATATTTCAAACTTTCCTTGGTAAGTGTTTACAAAATAGGTAAGTATGGGTATACACTCGAACCCCGTTTATCCGTCATCCTATTAACCGATTGGCGGATTACCCGACTATTTTATGTCGATTTTTTATATATGAAGTGCTGTACATTATATTAGCACGTTATTTTTTCTAGAGAGGGTTATTACAAGACCTTTCCCTTACACAGTATGGTCTACTATTGGAGTTTTTGTACTGTACAAATTCTATGTAAAATGACTTCCATGCGTTAAAAAAAATTGTGTTGTGCTAAGTATTAAAAAGGTACAAATAACTGAGTGGATTGAGGAACGAGAAACTGTGGCTCAACTCAGAATACGAGATTGGAGTCTCAAGTGTGTTCAATTTAATAAAAATCAGGATAAAGTGTATAAAGTATGTAAATCTACAACACGAGACCTCCACTGTTCCTATCTTTCCACAGACAGCCATTACAAGGAGTTTCTTTGACCCTTTAAAACCCGTTGTTAATAACCAGACTTAAATCAGTGAACTTCTGATCTACTACCTAGCGTGTTCAATACAAGATCATGGAGGAAATTACCAAAGTGTAAGCATTATTCACTAAACGTATGAAAATCTTTTATGGTACGGATTATCCATTTTTTCGATTAACCGTTCAGTCCACCACCTTTATTATCACGGATAATAGAGGTTCTACTGTATGTTGGGGAAAAATAAAGGTTCTACAATTTATGAACAACTAGACTAAAGATTAATAGGATGATATATGTTATTTTCCATAATTGTTCAAGCATCTGCTAGTTATGTAGAGTGAACCGTAAGTAATGTCATTAATTTCAAAGGGGTAGGCCCTATTCTTTGAGATATTTCAAACAAAAAACTTCCATACAATTTTGCTCGTTTTTGCTTCCTTTTCGAAATAAAAATTGTTTTATACGAAACACTTCATAGTCTGTTTTGGGAAAGCCATTCATTAAATTTCCAATATGCTCAGCCAATATAAGAGAGGAATGTTATTATGATAATAAATGATTTAAATAATTTTAGTTTTGTCCTTTAAATGTGTAGAAATTTGATTCCAACAAATGTAGCTTTTCGTTCTGAAAATTAATTTTAAAATGTTACATTTATTCGGATCAAATTTCTGCACATTTAAAGGATGAAACTAAAATTCGTTCAATAATTTATTATCATAATACACTGCTCTCGTAAAGTGACTGAGCATATTGGGAATTAAAATCAATAGCTTTCCCAAAGCACGCTGTGAAATAATACATACGAAACTATTTTTATCTTGAAAAGAAAGCAAAAACGAGCAAAATTGCATTAAACTTTTTGGTTTGAAATATCTCAAAGAATATCCCTTTGAAATGAATGACATTACTTTTCTGTGACTCTTCCACAATAGCAACTAAACTTTTCACATAGCTACCATTATTGTTTTCATAGAACTGGGCGGTATTTTATCCATGGACAAGGATTATTACAATGTACCGAAGTACATAATGATATTTCCGTGCAGGCCACTAGAGGGAACCCAAGAGGTGGAACTTAAACTGAGACGATTCAATCAGACATCAGGATGGGAATCCGGTGTGGCTTAATGGATAGAGCGTCAGCACGTAGAGCTGAAAACCCGGGTTCAAATCCCGGTGCCGGAGAGAATTTTTCTCTGTTCCACTCATCCTTCATCATAGACAAGGATGACTAAAATATTAAATTTAGCCCTCATTAGACTTCTTATTTTCGTTCAATTTGCGCCTCCCCGTAGGAACTAACCAGTTTCCTCAAATCTCGTGATTAAGTCCACCTAATTACGAATGAAACATGGACTTTCTCTTAAATTAAGTGTTATAAATTTTCTTAGAGTTTCACAAGGACTCCTATTACTTTCATAATATCACTTGACCAGCTGAATCCTGACATTTGATAAAAGAGCCATGGCACGAAGCTTTCAATTCTCGCAGCAGTAGTTCTACTAATAAAATCATTAATGATTTATTCAACAAATAGTAGCTCTATAAACGTGAAATGTAACAATTAAAAACATTTACATTTTGCAATATTTTTTGTTTGTTTTTACCTCAAAATTATAAAATTTCTAACGGAGTAAAGTTTGAAGTACTTTCGAACGACTTTACAATTTATTCGAGTGCATCTTTTGCCTATTTTCTGGAACACTGTTATTTAATTCGATGTTTTTGTTGTATTACAAAATTTGTTATTAGAAATAACGACTTCTGTATTCCCCTTATGTATTATTTCTTACCAAATACAGCCCTCTTAGTTATATAGGGGATAGTGACATTGCACCGAGACAGATTATTATTCCCAAAACGCTGTTTTTTAAGGTGCAGTACTCTTGCAGCGGGCGTTGTTGCATAACTTTCTGACCAGAAGTGATATATATCGTTGACCGCCAGATGTAGTGTAATAAAGGCAGAACACCATGTAAAAAACGTTTTGTATAATGAAGGTGTCCTAAATAATACAACTGTAATTTAGAGAACAGTTAGTAGCTGCAATGAACTTTCTCAATCGAGCATTACAGACTGGAACTTTGGAGTTTCGAAATTATTTAAAAAATGTATTACAATTAAGTGTTTTCCTTCACATTTACTCGGATAATAAGGAAATAAACCTAGTAGTTAATTAATTAATAGTAATTATGTACGGTACCAGAAATCTCAAAGCAATTAATGGGGACCTCTTTGTTTATAAGCAAGCAGACAAGTCAGTTCGTCATTAATCATGCAGATTTATACAACAAAGAGTGAGGAATTTAAGGAAACAATCTTAAATTAAGAAAATTACGAAGTTTTGGGTCATTCCACTAATCTACTTTTCATATCATCTTAAGTTTATGCTGTAGAAATATAAATTATAAATATTAAATAGTTTGTACTTATTTTTCTATTTTATATACCTAAAAATCCGAAAGGATGCAAGAAGAGCCAAAAGGCACTGGTTTAAATGTTGATAATGTCAGTAGATTGTGAGTGGTACTGATATTTATATTTTATTATATGTTCATAGAAGTTAAACTCATAGATCGTTGTCATTACATATTTACACGAGGAAAATGTATTATAATACACTGAATCTACTCATGTAGTTTACTTTCATATGGGTACCTTATAGTAAAATGTTGTAGAAAAAATATGGCAATCCTACTCACAGCTGGATGTTACGAAATGTATCTACTTGCTATGATATTGTTTTGCAATCACTACTGTTGCTTCTCTATTAACATTTCTCTGAACGGAACAAAGTGTTGTCAAAGAAGGAGTAATCAACAAGGAAAAACATTAAGACTGTTTACTACACCAGTATTCGTCGTGGACCAGGATGAGCGATAGGTCTATATTACTGTTTTCGAAAACAGCTGGTAGTCTGTAGTTATTACACCTCGTTTCTATTCACTGTTGAAACACAAAATTAAATATTACGCCTAGATGAACACTCACAATAATTTATACTGCACTGCGTTGATCTTGAAGATCATAATTCAAGTGTAATAGGTTTCAGGATTTAATCTACTGTTAATGCATGTAGAAAATAAATTTGATACCTTGTTCACTTAACTGAAGGTCATGAGATACTTCAGTTACACCTAGAACAAGTTTCTTCCCAGCCACCTTCTCAACCACCAAGTTTATGGTGCAGGCAAGAATGACATTTTGTAAATAATACTACACAATTCATAATTATAAACATTTGTGTGAAGCTAAATTGTGTCACACTACAGAATGATTTGTGTGGAGCAAGTATTCTCCGAGAAACTCAGCTTCCCCTACCATCTTCATTCTACTATTGCTCCTTTATCACCATATCCCATCCAAAAGACTCTTAATGTATTCTATAGGTGAAAAGGGTGATAAATATATATTACTTACTTACTTACTGGCTTTTAAGAAACCCGCAGGTTCATTGCTGCCCTCACAAAAGCCCGCCATCGGTCCCTATCCTGTGCAAGATTAATCCAGTCTATATCATCATGTCCCACCTCCCTCAAATCAATTTTAATATTATCCTCCCATCTACGTCTCGGTCTTCCCAAAGGTCTTTTCCCCTCGGGCCTCCCAACTAACAATCTATATGCATTTCTGGATTCGCCCATGCGTGCTACATGCCCTGCCCATCTCAAACGTCTGGATTTAATGTTCCTAATTATGTCAGGTGAAGAATACAATGCGTGCAGTGGGTGATAAATATAGAATTGCAAAACATAAATCTAGAGAAAAAATTTTAGTAACACAATAATATAAGCAGTTACAAATGATTTCAGTACAAAAATCAGAGTAATGATGTAAAACGTAAGATGACAAAAGAAGAATCAAAACATGAATGTTTAGCGTGTTTGTCATGCGCTAAGAGTTGCATAACACAGATACATTAAGATATTATAAGAAAAAGTTGTTACCTTGATGTTTGGAACACAAGAACGAGAATGACATCTGCAGGCTTACCTAAAAAAAAAAGAGAGAAGATCATTAATGATATGTTACAGAAGCCAAGGACCTTTAAGTGGTTATAAAATGTGTTCACATATACACACATGTATACTGCAAGAAACAGGTATTATAAATCCTTCATTCTCAAGTTTAAACAATAGAATAAATAATAAATATGATTCAATAAGATATTTAATACAATATGTTATTACATTTAATGTGAAAGTGAAATAATTCGGTATGCCATTCAATCTAGTCGGGCAAGTAGTCAAGTCAGTCAGCTGAGACAGCTAATTCAGGGAGTCAGTCAATTCAGTCAAGTCCAATAGTCAACCCAACTAAGTCATACAGTCAGTTAAATTTTCCACTATATTTTCCGGAAAAATTCCCGCCTGTCCAAATGACTGCATTTTTCGTTCCTTTGCTTACAACCTATAGAAATGCACATAAACTTCTCATTAGCCATCAGCTTAACGAACTGAAGTCTTAAATATCTAACCATTGATAGTTGTGCCAATGCCGACTACAAGACAGCACATTTATTGTGTACTGTTTCTTTATTGTGTGTACCACTGCCACCGGGTGTTTGCCCACTTGCAGTGTAAATAAATACATACATACATATATACATTGCGAAGTTCGTTTAATTATAAAACTGATCAAACTCAATAAACTAAAAAAAAAAATCTTGAACAAGGAAAAATTTTCAATGACATAATCGAATCAGTACAATAACTAAAAAAATTATCAAAATCAGTACCCAGGCTAAACAAATTGTCTAATAAGAGGAAAATTTTCAAGGTGATTTACAATTATGTCAATATAATTCTAAGAATTTTCAAATTCAATAACAAAAATTTCGTTTAATAAAGAGAAAATTATGAGAAAAATCTATAATTATATTAATATTGTATTCTGGTAGTGTGGTGAAAAAAGTCTGCTGGCCTTAGATTCACACACTTTAAATAAAGAAATAAGTATGTAAATAAATAAGTATCGGTAAGTAATTAAGACCGTAAGTAAATAAATAAATATAAAACTTAGCGAAAACAACGAACTTAAAAAATTGCTGATGAACTATTACGTTATTATATAGTATTATAATTAAATAATAATACATGATATTACATGACATATAATTACAGTAAACTATCCCTTATTACAAAACTTCATATAAACTCAGGGATATAGAAGTCATCGGATTAATAGTGGGCGCTAGAGGGACCATAACAAAACAATTCGTGTCATTCTGTCATAAATTTGGAGTCCCAACAACAATAATTAAGGAAATTTCTATGATAGCATTGAAGGATTCTCTGCAGATTTTACGGCGACACTTGTATTTCAATTCAAATTGAATTTTTATTCTATTTTTTATCTGTATTTTTTATTTTACTGCAAATTTTCATTATGTGAAATATTATCTACTGTACATTTCAGTTTATTGTAAACAAATTTCTTGTAAGACATTTTTAATGTCATCTTAAATGTTACTGTTTAACATTCTTTTTCTTTGGCAACCTCACCAAGTTGAGAAGATTGAATAAAAATATATATATAACAGTACAAATTATAAAACTTAGGAAAATGAATTTCCTAATAACGAGAAATTTTCAGGAAAATTTCTAATAATTATAGCAGTAATATAAAGCTTAGCAAAGTGAGTAAGATAATAAAATTACTTAAGGGAAAAATTTTCCGTAGAAGGTCCGAAAATGTTCAGGAATACTTTCCTGATTTATAATTTTTCGGAAAGTTTTCATCGCTACAGATCACATCAGATCAGTCAGTAAGCTAGCCAATCTCTTACTGATATTCCGACTCAATCAGACTCCTGGATAGGCACCTTGGTTGCAATGTCATGCACACTTGTATATTTAGAGCGGGAATTTTTGCAGTGTGTCACTGACCCTGCATGTCTGCTGAATGAGAGGTGGACGCCTCATTGATTGCAAGTCCAATTTAGCTCAAGGACCAAACATCCGGGTGGCAATCCTGGCGAAAATGCACGAGTATACCTTCTCACTGTTCTACCGTTTGTTACAATAACACATACTCTTGCAAGTCTGAAATACAGTTTGTGCAGTAGATCACAAAATACTGTCAAGTGAACATATTCATATTCAGTTCTCCATCGTTAAGTCTTGAACTACAAACTTTGCAACTTGAACCGTATTTTTTGGTAATAGCGATAAGTGAGAAATTTTCACAATTACTTCCATTGTTACACTTACCCTTATAGATATCTAAATACCATACATACGAGTACATACATTAGTGTTCTGCCCATAAGCAGGTCTTCCACTGATAACCCAGCATTCTCCAATCTTTCCTATTTTCTGCCTTCCTCTTACAACAAGCAAACATTCTGATGAAGGCAGATAAAAAAGTCATTTTTTTTCCTCCACCATGTTACTAATGTCAAAAGAAGTCCTTATACGAATTTTGGCCACTCGACCGCAATTACGAGGCCGTCCAGGAAGTTATTTTCCCAGGGGCCGTTTACAGAAAAAAAGCACAATTGCATGGAAAGATTTATTGAAACAGATAAAGCAATTGTTGCGCTATTTGTGAACATATCTCCCACTGGATTTAGATATTTGTCATACCATGGGATCAATTTTTGTATCCTTATGTCATAGAAGTCAGCCGCCTGTAATCAAAACCAGCGTTTGACAGCCTTCTGCACCTCTCTGTCGATCCCATAATATGACAAATGTCTCAATTCCGGTGAGGAATATGTTGAAAAATATAGCTCAACAATTGCTGTGTCTGTTGCAATAAATTTTTGCCAATGAAATTGTGTTTTCTTTCTGTTAAGGGCCTCTGGCGAACTTATTTTTTTACGGCCCTCATAATTGCGGTCGAGTGGCAAAAATTTCTATAAGCACTTCATTTGACATTATTAACATGGCGAAAGAAAAAAAAATAACTTTTTTATCTGCCCCTATCAGAATGTTTGCTTGACAGTCTCCGCATACGACCCATATATCTTAATGCCATCTATCATCTGATATCTTCTTCTGCCCCGAACTCTTCTCCCGTTCACTATTCCTTCCAGTGCATCCGTCAGTAGGCAATTTCTTCTTAGCCAGTGACCCAACCAATTCCTTTTTCTCTTTCTGATCAGTTTCAGTATCATTCTTTCTTCACCCACTCTTATCAGTACAACTTCATTTCTTATTCTGTCTGTCCACTTCACACACTCCATTCTTCTCCATATCCACATTTCAAATGCTTCTATTCGTTTCTCTTACTTTCGTCGTAATGTCCATGTTTCTTCCCCATACAATGCCACACTCCACACAAAGCACTTCACCAGTCTCTTCCTTAGTTCTTTTTTCTAATACTTGTGTAAGATTTTAATTATCTACGTAGAACAACAATTGAACCTGACCAAACAGAGAAACTGATTGCTTTAGAAATGAAGTAATTAATGAAATTCCAACTGCATTATGGCAAAATACGACAAAAGATACATTAAAGAGAATAAAAACTGACAATCTTTCAACAGGCTATTTCAATGAGTCTCTGGAATATAAAAAACGATAATAAACTTTCTTTTCTGCATGTGTATGTTGAAAGCTGTCCGAAAAAAATGAACCACCAATATGATAGATTGAAATGCGGTTTTTGGAATGTGGCAAGATACAAAAGAATGGGTAAAAGACGAATCCACACAATAGGAGAGAAACTGGAAATACTACCAATTTTACCTGCAATAAAGATATGAATAAAAACGGCATTTACACGTACACAGGATGGATGACAATAGGATACCAAACACATTGCGCACTACATTCCTCAAATATGAATAAACCGAGGAAGACCCACAATGAGATGGAGACCAGAAGTTCAACATGAACAAACAGAACCTAATCGGCAGGCTGAGATAAATGCAAGCACCGGTAAAAAAATGCGTTTGATTATGCATGTGTGAAACAATTGTGGTACAAGTGTAATGTGTCTACTATACAGTAAATGCCATCCTATCAATGTAGCAAATCAGATTCCCATAGTATTACAGTCAAACTTATTTTATACGTTTTGCACTTATACGTTATTTTTCACACTTATTCGATTTTCTTTTCCTGAAGTCCGGCAAAGTTCCTATAGTTTTCATGTTAATTTACTTCGGCTAGCATATACGTTTTTCGTTATTTAGTTTTTTTTTTTACACTTATACAAATGCTCTTTAAAACACAGCAGATACGAAACGTCAATTCGACGGTTTAGACGGTTCTGAACCATCGACTTTTTACGGTCTAAATAAATTTTGGTCCAAATTAGATTTGCCGTGAAAATGTAAGAAAGCAAGAATACAGCACGTGTTAAGATGCGGCCTACTTTGAAATTCGTGGAAATTCGGAGCTGCACATGCTTGCCTCCAACAATTTTGTGTCTTTCAATGACACTGTTACTGCTTTGGAAACAGTGAAACGTTTCGCAAAACATCATGCTGTAACTGAACAAATTATGGACATGCAAATCTGGCTTTCAGGTAATAGCTCCCTGTAAAGCAGATTTGAATAATTTCAAGGAAAAATTGTGCCGGGGCCGGGTATCGATCCCGGGACCCTTTGCTTAGCGCACGAACGCTCTACCGACTGAGCTACCCCAGGAACCATACACGATACCGTCACAATTTTTCCTTTGTATCCACACAACCCAAGTGAGCTGACAAGACGCCAGAACTCAACTATGACTGCACACAATACTCTACAATACAGAGTATGTATCGTGTATGGTTCCTGGGGTAGCTCAGTCGGTAGAGCGTTCGCGCGCTAAGCGAAGGATCTCGGGATCGATACCCGGCCGCGGAACAATTTTTCCTTGAATTATTCAAATTATGGACAGTTTCACAATTTGAAGGTATGGTGTATTTTGTAGGAGCAAGCAGTCCAAAACAACTGACTTTATATAACAATCACGTTACTAAATGAAGAACACACGGAACGAACAAGGTAAGTCGATTTCGTAAAATTTTCTGTATTGGAGTTTGAAAAGTAATAATTAGGGGGCGGATGTTGATGGAAAGTCATCATCTTATTTTTCACATTAGAACGATGCCTAGTAATACAGAAATCCTTTCTATGTTCATATCAACGTAAAAAAGTAATTTCTTATTTTGCATTTTTTGACGTTTTTGAACTAATGGATCATTTTTATATTTTTTCAGCATTTTTTTGGTAATTTTTAATACTTTGAGAACTTTTGGATTATTTTTTCCTTACCAATAGATCTGTTAAATCATTTTCTAACCAAATAGGTCAGTACTAATTACCTACTCAATAAGTGAATAACAGTGAAGTTTGAGTTTTATAGTTTGGAATAGATTCTAAAGTCCATCCCTCATTTCTCTGAAGGCTTCACTTCAGACAACGGAAGTAATATAAAATGCTTGACAGCAGCTTAAGTGGGGACTTTGATCGCTACTGTTCTTTTGTCGGTACGAGGATGTCTTTAGAATTTATACTCGGAAGGGGCGAAACTTTCACCATGTCCTGGACAGGACGTTGTGTCCTCAATATGGTTCGGAAGGGATGTCTACTGTAGTAGACACTATTTTTAACACAAAGATTGCAAGAATGCACGCTGAGCTCACAATTTGTTTTGTCATTCACACTTTCTCATCTCGTAGATCTGGTAACAAAAGTGAAGAGCGGAAGGAGGAGGAGACGGAGAATGACGGCACTGACATGGACCACCCCTGATTGAAACATATTGTAAACCCCCATTAAAATCTATAGTTTTCCCTTAAAACCTTCATTTTATTGCACGTTCTTTTTCTTTATCCTAGCTAAATTCCAGGGAGTTGCCTCAATGAGTCTTTGCTTAATATTTTTTGGGATTCCAGAAATTTGAACAAAACTGTCTAAAACGGATTCAGTATCCATCTATTATTGTTGTAATTGTTTTGAGTTTTTTACGGAAACTATTCAAAAAGCTGTTATTTAGTTTTGTGCAAATTTAATTGCATGTCAGCAGAAACAAAGTCAGTATTTTTCGTATCATACTGTACAGTAGTGGCAAAAAAAAAAAACAGGACCGCACCTTGTAGCTGATTTCAGAGCCTTGTTCACTCCAGAGTACGATAGACTGGTAACTAAGACTTTCGTGGTTCGAATCCTGCCTGGGAAGGAAACTTTTTTTTTTGTTCCTTATTCAAATTTATTCCCAATACTTTTCGATTGCAGCGATATTTTACTAATTAATTAACTTATTATTCCCAGAACATGAATTTTACCAGCAATAAAAAAGTATTGGGAATAAATATGAATAAGGAACAAAAGAAAGTTTCTTTCCCAGGCAGGATTCGAACCACGAAAGTCTTAATTACCAGTCTATCGTGCTCTGGAGTGAACAAGACTCTGAAATTAGCTACAAGGGTCGGTCCGGTTTTTTTTTGCCACTACTGTAAATAGCTAAATTTTGCATGAGTTCTTTAATACACTGGAATGAATTACCAAGTGTTCGAAAGCTACAAAGGCCAGTCTATAAAGCCAAACAGAATTGGAAAATAGGTTTACATTTTCTGATTTCTCGTTTTGCAGGTACTGGTACATTCGAAGTTGGGTGATGTCCACTGATTTTGAGTAAAATTATCATTGTTTTTTTTTTATTATTCTACAGGAAATTTGTATTTTTCGAATGGGTTAAATCCCGGTACGACAGTGGATCGCGCTTTAAAAAATCTTGGGAATCACTGCACTAGACAACAGACAGTCTAACAATAATTTCATTATTTTGTCTTATTGTAGGGAAATGTTAGAATTTAATGAAAACGAAGATCGGGAACTCTCTGTTGCAAGCAGTTGCCTTGAGATGAGCCGTCACTGCAGGAGGCAATAAAGATTCTATTATGTTATCGTGTATATTGTCGCCTCCATGTTTTTAATTACTTAATAACTTGGCAATGATTCTATGTTGCGACATGTGGGGCATGGGGAGGGGAGTGGAGGGGGCCGGGAGGGAGCGGTGCCGCACATAAATATCTTCAAGGAAGCTGCCGATCCTGTGTTATTTAAAGCTGTCTGTCCTTCCGTCCGTACGCCTCCTCTTGGAGGAAGCCCCATTCACATTCAGGTGCGCTGTTTTTCTTTTAGATCTCACACGTGCCTTGTATTTGTGCTGAACTCTGGTGGATGATTTTCCTGTCACACACTCTTACTGTTCTTAAAACTTGTAGCACGCATTAAGATGGCGTACACTTTATCATCATACGTTCCGTGTTTCGAAACAATTCAGTTCTTTTATCATTTCCCTAATGACTTTACAGATATTTTCTTACACATCATGCAATAGACATCCTACAATCCTACTTTATGTCAGTAACTGTAGTGTTATCAGTAATAGTAGACCTACTAGCAGTGGGAGTAACAGAATGACAGTAGTAAAAGTGGCAGAAGCAGTAGTAGTGACAGTAACAGCTAGTGATGAGCAGAATCGAATAATTATGAGAATAGAATAATCTGTTCTCGAATAATATTAGGAATTGAATAATTTATTCGAATAAAAGTTCTCGAATACTTTTATTACTCGACTAGCAATAACGATTTGATTACTCACCGGCAGGTCTCGCTTCTCGGTTCTCTTATCCAACATCCAGCGTGACAACGATAACTCAATTCAATTCACTTTATTAACCCATTAAAAATACAGTGATAGGCTTCGTCACAATACAGAAGGGGGGGGGGGGGAAATACATACATTTGAAAATACACATATAATTGAAAACAGTAAAGTTTAATTAGAATGAAATCACAAAACATTTTGAAACTCTAAAAATTTATGAAAACACTTCACTCTTAATGTAATATTTATAACTAAATGTAAATAACTTTATTTATTTAAAAAAATTCGTATGAATTTATGTTAAGAAACTCATCTACAGAGTAGGAAGGATGAATTAAAAGCCAATTATAAAATCTAGTTTTGGAACTATTGCTTGGTAACTTATAACACTGGCTGGGAAGCTTATTATATAATTTCATCCCCATGACAGAAAAATTTGTACCAGTTTTATGTAATCTACAGTAAGGAATATTATTTTATCCACTATTTCCAATTTCATGGCGATAGCAGTGTGTTGTGCAAGCACAGGAGTTTATATATTTTTATTATTCTAATCACATGCTGTAGCTACCTGCAACTTCCGACAAAGATGTTTTATTCCTGCGTACCGTAATTAGATGAGAGAAAGGAAAAGGAGAGAGGTGAGACATAGAGAGATGATCTGGAGGAAGTCTTTGTTGCACGCAACTACCGCGAGGTATACGATTGATGAGCAATCGGTGTTCTCGAGTACTTCCTTTCCTCCTCTATACTGTTTCTTTCTGTTCTCATTCTTCACTTCTCGCAGCATCTACGATCTGAGCAAAGTATTCGAATGTTCACGATTCGAGATAACTCGAGAACTTACAAGAATCGAATAATCTGTATTTCTTTATTCGAATACTCCTATTGTTAAGTAACAATATCAGTACTGGCTATGTCCACCTCTAAGTTGAGAAGGACCCCTAAGAATATTACCATCCAGGAGTATATATTTGAAGGTGTATCCCAATTCAGATATCTTGGATTTATTATTAATAATAACTGTGATGTGAGTGGTTGTGTCAATGACAGAATACAGGCTAGAAATCGGGCTTATTACGCTAATCTTCCACTGTTTAAAAATCAGTTGTTATCGAGGATGACAAAGATTAAAGTTTATAAAACATTAGTTCGTCCTGTAGTTACCTTTGGTTCAGAGATATGGACATTTACAAAGAAAGAAGAGAACTCCTTAAGAAGTTCTGAACGGAAGATTCTGGTAGAATCTTTGGCCCAGTCAATGATCATCAAGGATGGAGGATACGCTCCAACAATGAACTTCTTAACCTGATAGGAGGTCAAGATGTTGTAAAATTTATGAAAGCTCAAACACTGAGATGGCTAGGACATGTAAACAGGATGCCTGAAACACGCACTCCTATTAAAATGTTAAAGGGTAGACTATATAACAGGAGGAGAAAGGGTAGACCAAAGTTAAGGTGGATGCATGGGGTATCCAAAGATCTTGAAATTATGGGAGTGAGAGGATGGACTAACGTGGTAAAGGACAGAGTAAGATGGAAGGCTGTTGTTAAGGAGGCCAAAACCCACCCCGGGTTGTAGCGCTAACTGATGATAATTATAATCAGTACTGGCAGCAGTAAAAGCACAAGGTGGGAGCAGTAATAGCAACAGTAGGAGCCATAACAGTATCTGTGTGGCAGTAATAATACCAGTAACGGCAATAATAATGTCATTAATGACAGTAATATAAGCAATTGTAACAGTTATGGTATTCGCAATGCCAGAAAAAATTAATAATGGCAACAGTATTGCGAGGCTTTTGACATTTGCATCATGTTACAAATATCAAACACACAAAGCCTCGCACCATGTTGCGCACCGGGTAAGTTTCAACCATACTTTGTGGCAATAGGAGTATCAATAATGACAGAAATAGTATTAGCAGTGCCAATAACAGCCGTAGTGCCAGTACCATTAGTAGCGGTAATACAGTAGTATCCATAGTGAAACTGGAAGTATCAGTAGTGACAGTAACAATATAAACATTGTTAATAACAATATAAATAGCGTCAGTAATAATATAAATAACGCCAGAAATAATAATTTATAGGCTATTACCGGTTGTTCTGTATGGTTGTGAAACTTGGACTCTCACAATGAGAGAGGAACAGAGGTTAAAGGTGTTTGCGAAAAGGTGCTTAGGAAAATATTTGGGGCTAAGAGGAATGAAGTTACAGGAGAATGCACGCATTGTATTCTTCAGCTGACATAATAAGGAACATTAAATCCACACGTTTGAGATGGGTATGTAGCATGTATGAGCGAATCTAGAAATGTATATAGAGTGTTAGTTTGGACACCAGAGGGAAAAAGACATTTTGGGAGACCGAGACGTAGATGGGAGGATAATATTAAAATGGATTTGAGAAAAGTGGAATATGATAGTAGAGACTGGATTAATCTTGCTCAGGATAGGGACCGATGGTGGGCTTATGTGAGGGCGGCAATGAACCTCCGGATTCCTTAAAAGTCATGAGTAAGTTAGTAAGTAATAATAAAAGTAGTATCAGTAACAGTATCAGGATGAGGTGAGGAAGGGAGAAGGGGAAACCCGGTACCTACACGTATCCTACTCCTGTCGAATAGCACCAAGGGGACAGCCAGGCTTAACGTTCCCATCCAACGGACGACGTATCACTATCAACAGTGACATTTTATGCCTTCGCTTCAAATGCACTGCGGAGATTTGGGATTTAACCCGGGCATATTGGTGCATAATTTAGTGATTAAAAGTTGTGCACCGCCACCTCTCCTAGTCCCGAGGTAGAAATTTTAAAATGAAATTATAGTACTAGTGTACAAATGTAGACCCTAATATTGGGAATGTATTCGTTCTTTGAATTTTATTTATTGTATTTATTTTCTCTTTCAGCTACACTCGTTTATTGCGATATCATTTCTTTAGTCCCTTCGATGACGCTATAACCATAGTCTAATATATACAGTCACAAAGCTCAATACGTAGCAACTATACTTCCATAGATAGTTGCTAACCACTCATTGCAGACAATGTGAAATAGTACCGGCACAGTCTATTGTTCCTAGCACCCTCACAACTCAAGCTTCGTGAATGTATATGCTAGACTGTGCTATAATCAAGTTCAACTGAGTTTCGAAATATTTGAATTCAAACATATGCCTGAAAACTTGAAATTCTTCTGAACACTATACTGTGAAAGTGTAAAACCCCACCTCTCGTACACTTCTTTTACATTATTAACTTCCATACAAAATAGATTAATCGAAATCGATGATCCCAGGAGCTTACCCCCTTCCTTTTCTTTTTTACTTGGTTATTTAGCGACGTAGTATCAACTACTAGGTCATTTGGCATCGATGGGATTGGTGATAACGAGATGGTATTTGCGAAATGAGGCCGAGGATTCACCATAGATTACCCGACATTCGCCTTACGATTGGGAATCCCGGTCGGGACAAGTTACCTGGTTGAGGTTTTTTCCAGGGTTTTCCCTCAACCCAATATGAGTAAATGCTGGGTAACTTTCGGTGTTGGACCCTGGCCTCATTTCACCGGCATTATCACCTTCATCTCATTCAGACGCTAAATAACCTAAGATGTTGATAAAGCGTCGTAAAATAACCAACTAAAATAAAACAATAAATAAAAATAAAAAAACGATGGTAAAAATCTCGGAAAAAACCCAACCAGGTAATTAGCTCAAGCGGGGATTGAAACCGCGCTCGAGTGCAACTCCGGATCGGTAGGCAAGCGCCTTAGCCGACTGAGCTATTCCAGTGACTACCCTGCCTTTCAAGACAGCTGGTCATATTATAGAGATGGTCAACTTAACAAATTTTACTGTATAATCTGGTAGTTACCGTTATTATGGTAATTTGGTCCACTATAAAAATATCCATATTTATGTCCAACCTAAGATATCCTCAGTCTTAACTCCGGAAGATCAGGCATAAGAGATTATCACCCCGTCGCCGGGTGAACGTTCTGACAATAGACTGTTACGTCACATGTGAAGCCATCGCTTGCCTTATTTGGTGCGGGGCCAGCCCGACCCGGGTTTTGCACTTCTTTGTCTCTATATTACGAGGCATGCATAAGAATCGTTTGACAATTGCAGTACGTGTAATGGGCATTATGCAACATGGTGGAGCCTAGTGCCGACCTGCCTAACTGCACGGATTTTGTTTACAATGACCAATCACAGTAACCATGTCAATCTGGATCCTGGCACAGCCTAGCGCGTCGGGTAAACAATGGAGAACGCATTAGCCTCCAACATGAGCAATATTATTATCAACTACACCATTACTCTTAATCCATTAGGCATCCAGCAACATGCAGCAATTTATAGTGCGTTTGGAGCTTAGAAAATACCACTGGGTATATAGCTGTCTTCTTAGCAGTGGCGTAGCATGAAATTTTGAGTAGGGGAAGCTAACTCAAGTTGTCTTTCATGCAATATGAGAAAACGTATTACAAAAATATAGTCTTAAAATAAATAGTAGTCAACATCAAGTCAGCAGTCAAAGATTGGTTGGAACCTCGTAAGTAACACCAATAAGGCATGACCTGAAATGGTACGTAGTAAAATATGATTTCACTGTTTACATATATCTACAGTATCTCTAACAAATAGACACGTATACGTATAACATTCGCTCACTCCCTGTCATACTTAGATAAATCACAATATTAACTGTCAATAGATACGGTATTAGTATCATTACGTAAGTATGCGTCTGTATTTTGAGTGTGTCCTTCATTGACAGCAAGGGAGTCGGTCATTTGTTTTTTAGATCACACTTTTGTTCGTAAGTCAGTCTTGATAATAGAATTGTCCTAAAAAATTCAAGTAAATTGGTGTCAGGAACTGTTATTTCACTCATTATTTATTATATCAGCCACAATGCACACTAACACTTCAACTGAACACAAGTGACGAAAAGGGATAACTCGGAAACTACTTATTTTCAATGTCAAAGCTAGCTTCTTGCGAGCTTTGCGACCAATGTAGTTTAGTTAGAAAGGGATGGAAAATCTGCGGGGTGGATTACACAGAAGAAACCAGCCTGCTTGGAAGCTGGTGTGTGCAGGCTTCTTGTTTACTGCTGCATCACAAATCATCCTGACCTGCCGCATCACAATATTTAACGCGTAAAATTCTATTAAAATTAATAAATAATTTTGTCCATAAACTGCAGGTTTATTATGAAATTATTATTAACTGGGGAAGCTGAGCTTTTTAGCTTACATTGACGCTACGCCACTGCTTCTTAGCGGACTTCCCCACTCTTTGTAATACAGTTTAACTGAAATAAGTCTAAAATAAATCATTTAGGTGTTTTCTAACGCATGTAAAATAACAGAAGTAACTCTATTCCATTTATTCGGTTACTGTAAATAAAACAAACAAATATATTATAAGCAGAGACCAAAACTTTGGCAGAATGCCTTTTTAAATGTGTTAAATCTATCTTCATTTTGAAAGTAAATCTGTACGAATCATACCTTTGTGATTGAAACGTCGCAGTTTTATGATGCCCTTTTCTGCCTTTTTTTTTTTTTTGTATAAACGCCTAATTTACAAAATAAATACTTTTTTTGGTCTATATTTGATTATTTATCTATTATTTATTAATTTATTATTAAAAGTTGCCTACAGGTATATTTTAATTTATGTCTACAACCGCTACAATGAAAGTGACTTCACCCAATGTATATCATTGTCCTTCAGTCAGTTCATATTCTCTTTGCAACAGTGAGTGCTGCAGTGCAAAAATGTATAACAGTAAGCATTTTAATTATCGCTCCTGTTTATTTGACAAGGCGACAATGAGTGCGGGTCTAACATTATTTTTAACGGTTATTTTTCTTTCAGTTTTCATTGCGACGTTGTTGTAGCTAGCTAAATATTTCATATCGCAACATACCAGTACAACCAAACAAAAAAATGCACTTTCCAAGGCTACTGGGAAAAAGATTTCTTTGCTTCCAACTAGAGATGGGGGAAATAATTTAAATACCGATATATTGATATTGCAAACCTAATTTCGATAAACGATATATATATATTGCAGAAAATATATCGGTATATCAAACGATTCGATATATCGCTATCCCGTAAGCAAATTAATAGATAGGCTACTAATGCATTTCCATTTGTGGGCGTACATTTATTACAATAAACTTAAATTTTAATAGCCTATTCCTTATTAGAATTGAAATTAACATCATAACAATCAAAATATTAAATGTAAAATTGTAACGATAAACAATACATTTTCAATATCATAATTTTATTATTATGTAGTTCCTAACCTAAATCAAAATTATGGTGGAGGTAAGATGAGCTTAAATGATACAATGAGAAAGTGTTAAGTGAACTCTATATGGGTCAGAATCTGACAATGAAACATTCATTCATTCATAGTGTTCTTTTTTTTTTTAGTAGGTTATTTTACGACGCTTTATCAACATCTTAGGTTATTTAGCGTCTGAATGAAATGAAGGTGATAATGCCGGTGAAATGAGTCCGGGGTCCAGCACCGAAAGTTACCCAGCATTTGTTCATATTGGGTTCAGGGAAAACCCCGGAAAAAACCTCAACCAGGTAACTTGCCCCAACCGGGAATCGAACCCGGGCCACCTGGTTTCACGGCCAGATGCTCTAGCCGTTACTCCACAGGTGTGGACTCATAGTGTTCTGCCCAAAGGCAGGTCTTTCTATGCAAACAGAGCATTCTCCACTCTTTCCTATTTTCTGCCTTCCTCTTTGTCTTCTCATATGATCCATATATCTTAATGTCGTCTATCACCTGATATCTTCTTCTGCCCCGAACTCTTCTCCCGTTACCATTCCTTCTAGTACTTTCTTCAGTAGGTAGTTTCTTCTCAGCCAATTCTTTTTCCTCCTCCTGATCAGTTTCAGCATAATTTTTTCTTCATCCACTCTTTCCAACACAGCTTCGTTTCTTACTCTGTCTGTCCATTTCACACGTTCCAGCCTTCTCCATATCCTCATTCCAAATGCTTCTATTTGCTTCTTAGTAATGTCCATGTTTCCGAACCCATACAATGCTACACTCCACACAAAGCATTTCACTAGTCTCTTCTTTAGTTCTTTCTCCAGAGGTCCGCAGAAGTTGCTCCTTTTTCTATTAAAAGCTTCCTTTGTCATTGCTATTCTCTTTTTGAGTTCTTGGCAGCAGCTCATGTTACTGCTTATAGTACACCCCAAGTATTTGAAGCTGTCCACTTGCTCTACTGCCTCATTTAGAATTCACAAGTCCACCTTCTTTACTTTTCTTCCTATGACCATGGTTTGCGTCTTGTTGGTAATTATCTTCATTCCATATTGCTCACATCTGTCATTGAGCTCCAGTAGCTTATCCTTTAGTATTATCTAACAACGCCATATCAGCAAATCTTAAACACTTTATTCTTCTTCCTCCTACTATCACTCCTCTCATGTTCTGAAAACAGTTCTTCACTAAATCCTCCAAGTAGATGTTGAACAGGGTACGTGATAAAGGGCATCCTTGTCGTACTCTTCTCCCCATTTCACTTGCTTCTGACATTTCTTCTCCTTTGACTCGTTTCATTTGTAGGTTACTGAAAAACCTTCTCTCTTTCCAATCCACTCCAATTTTCTTTAGGATCCCCATCAGTTTTTTTCCAATCCACGATTCAATTATTCTAATTTTATATAGGATTCAATCGAGGATACAAATATAATGCTCTTTTCTAGATAACAACGTAATCATTTTTAAATCTAAGTAAACAGTACTTGTATTCATTTTTAAATGTAAGTAAACAGTTCTTGAATTCATTTTTAAATGTAAGTAAACAGGACTTAGAATGTTACAAGTTTTAACAAACTTCACAATTGATTTGATACAAACCTTCTATTGTAAGTTCCCATTGCAAGTTATTGTTACACTCCAACATTCAAAATCTCAATAGCGGTGGTGGTGGTAATGATGATAATGATGATGATGGTGATTATGGGGATAAAATTTTTATGTACTAAAATATAGGCTATACTAAGAAAACAATGTCAGTACTAGGTTGTGCATAGAAATCCTAGCTGTAAACAAATCTTAAATCAGTATTACATCCTTGTTTCTCTTTCCATTTAAAAACACAGAAATAAAAGTTTTGAAGTCAAACGATTCCTTTTCAGAGTGGCAGTTGTTCTTGCCATGGAGAAATTAATACTAAAACAGTAGTAGATAAAGCTCCCGTCTCAGTCTCACGTTCGCCCACGTTGGATTTTGAATTTGGTACTGCATATTAAATAGTTTGAATTCGAATTCTAGACGAGCCCATCAGAGAAAAGCATTGATTGGATTGGATATTTCAAGATTGCACAATTATGTAACTACCCACTTTCATTAACGCCATCTCTCAGGGAATTATCGGAGTTAACTAGTGTGGATTTTGTTGTTCATAACAATTCCACATAAACAAAAACAAATATAAAAAAACCGATAAATTTATGAGAAAACCGATATATTATACGATATATTGAATCAAAATTTCGATATCGATATATCGATATCAAAACGAAAATATCGGTATTTCGTAAAAACCGATATATCGTTCCCATCTCTACTTCCAACAGTAACTGCAACATCGAGTCGAAAATCTCAATTTGCATTCGACTTAAGTAAAGCTTTTCTTGCTGCCGAAATCCCTTTGTGGAAGTGCAAGGTTGTGGTTCCAGTGCAAGGTTTTTGTAATTGCCTTTTATTGCGTATTTTTAGCTATTTATAATGCATTTTTGCCTTCCTATTTTAATGATTCATAATGCCTAATAAACCGGTCTCTGATTATAAGTATATTAGAAAAGCAATATGGAATTTTTCAAAGATCTGAGAAAATTAAAAATTCTACATGGTTTGACATGACGTTTCTCTTTGCCGATCGTGCCTAAATTGCATATTAGTCGCTTTTCACATTAATAAACATAACTTTGTGTAAATTAAATTTTATTTTTATAATTGTGTAAATGCTATTGCAACAAAATTTCAACTAATTTAAGTATTCTGACTTTTGAATAATCCCACAGATGATTAAGTACGAATATATAAGTAACTTATTTTTATTATCTCTACTATCTTTACATATTGTTTACAGTATGAATATTTAAGTAACTTAATCCTTTAGGTTAGCGATTGCGGTAGATTTAGTAACATTCTCCTGGTAAAAATTTATTATTCAATGGCTTCAAAGTCGTTTTTCGGACCAAAAAAAGGAAATAAGTATTTTCCATTCCTTGCACATTATAATGCAACAAGCGTGCATCTCCTCAAACAATGTAGCTAGTCTGAAGAATCGTCCAATTGGGGAAGGTCAAATGCAAATCACTTTCTCTTCAACCCTCTACATGTAAACGTCTATTGAGGGGTTGTAAGCACCCCTATTAGTGGTAGGGTAAGGGATAAAACTTTCCTGGAGTTCAATCTCCCCAACCCTTCTGCGTCTACTCGCTATATCCGATATTATTGAGTTTTCCCTAGGGGGTTGCAGCCCTCACCTGGATGAACGCCCCGCGTTGCCCAATCCACACGAATTCTACCCTGCATTATTGAAGCCGAACAACCACCAGACTTGTAGTCTGCCCACAGAGTCTTGTGCGATTGTCTTGTGCCCTGACAAGTAGCGAAATAGGTATAGAAGTTCGATCAAGCAATTAACTTTCGACTTTTTTGAGTAACATGAGTTGAATTAACAATACAATTATTTTTATTAGGAGGCAATTCATTATGTAAATTGGACATTACAGTGTTGCTCAACATAATATAATGGAAAAGGGGTACACAGTTTCAAAATATTTTTCGTAAAAATATGTTTAATAATATTTCTGGGAAGATATGAAATTTAAAATTTTGTAGAAAAATTGTTGCTCCTGTGACAATGAAGGGATAACAGAAATGAATAATAAATAAAACGCATAAAAATAGTACCAACCGGGGAAATTCAATTGCTAGATATGCGAGCTTCTCATATCAGGTCAAAACCTCTGAAAATTTGAATAGTTTATTGATAAACACTATAAGAGTGACTTACAAAAACGCAACTGCCACTATGTAGTGTAAGACATAAAAATATATCTTTGAAACATAAGGAAATTGTTTCGTTGCTCTAAATCTACAGTGGGACCGAAAGTCTACTAATTGTTTTCGGTAGATAATTTACTAGTACCTACGCTTCTTCTGGTTGGCTAACAGTCTCACAATCTGAAATATTCAGTCACGTGCCAAAGTATTTCCTTTCGTAAGTCCAATAACTAGTCTTGCTACATAGGCACATATAAGAGCGTGTCTATGATCCGTCTCAGAATCTGTGGAGTAACGTCGCGCATATGGGGGCGGAGTTTATCTGTGCCGGAGTGTATTGCGGGCAGCATCAGCTCAAGTCCGCTACGGGGTAAGATGCTCGTGGTCAGAGTAGAGCTCAGATAGAAATTATCCTGCAAGCGATTGCAAGCAATGCCTCCCCCCAGAGCAGTCATTGGCCCTAGTCCTCCCACATACCACTTGCGCAGAGGCCTGTTTCGTCTTTCTACTCCACAGATTCCTGGGACGGACCATAATAGGATAAAAAATATGGCGGCATTTCGATGTTCTCGTCACAGACTCTAGGGCCTATACACTACTGGATTTTTCACACTTTAAAGAAACATTACCGTATTTATTATTTCATAAAGACAGAAACACTAAAATCATGCAACTGTAAGCTTATTCATTCAGTGTAGAACTGACTTGTACTCAAGTGACAACAGCTTGATCTTGCCGGCTGGCGACAGGTTCACATCACATCCGACAACAGCGTGAAAGCTGACTCACGAATAAATAATCTCACAGCATTTTGTTCGAACTAAAACTTAAAATAAGTATGTTGTTTGTAGCTACGTAGTTATTTTCGAAACGAATTGTTGTTGTAACATGGGTTTAAATGATTCAATTATCGTATTCTCGGTAACTGTCGCAGTTCGTGGAACGAATTAGCGATGAAAAACGTGAGTTATAGTAATTATCTAATTACTTCTTTAATAGGAAAATATATATGTGTATAAATTATACATTAGAGGTTTGTTTAACATTTAACATATATAATTACACACTGTACTTTTGTTCAACATTTAAACAGAAAGTTACACAAATGTCAGAGCATTTGTGATATCTTAAAAAATCTTTAGAAACAGCTACGTCAGGAAAATTACGTATTTAAAATTAAATTATGGTTTATTTAACGACGCTCGCAACTGCCGAGGTTGTATCAGCGTCGCCGGTGTGCCGGAATTTTGTCCCGCAGGAGTTCTTTTAAATGTCAGTAAATCTACTGAAATGAGACTGTCGCATTTAAGCACACTTAAATGTCATCGACCTGGGCCGGGATCGAACCCGCAACCTCGAGCACAGAAGGCCAGCGCTATACCGACTACGCTACCGAGGGCGACAAAGAATTACGTATTAAGGGTTAAATTGTGTAGTAACTGTTGTGCGTGCAAAAATGCATGGATAGAGATTTGATAATAAGGAAATATACATAATAACATAGTGTAATCTCAGGAAATGCAATTTGTGATAATTATCATTTCCATATACTGTAAGTTCCATTCCCTCTTCGAAAATTTGTATAGGCTACAGTAAGTACTGTAAAAGTGATTACAAAAACGCAGCTGCTGATACGATTTTTAACAAATAAAGTGTTTAAAAATATTGTAAAATGTACCGTTGTTCTAATGTACTTGATTAAACTTCTCTTGTCGTTACGAAGACATTCTAGACGCTTCACGCCTTACACTATATATAGTAGAAGAAGGTTGGTAATACAGTTTATCTGGATCATTCTCTACTATGAACTGTGTGTAGTAGGCTACCGTTTACAAATTGCCTATCGTGTATGGATCCATCCCGGATACAGCATTCGAAAACAAGCCATCTGACAATATTAATCTTGATGATAAATAAGGACAAAAAGAGAATGTTTATATTTGGTTTACATATTATTTGGTTGTCATGAGAAATTGTCCTTCTTGGTAGTCTAGCAAATACTAGGCTAGCCGTTCCATCTGAAGTTCACGGGTTCAAATCCACCATAGAGTGATGTATTTTAAACGGCGATAAATTACTCATAATGGCTTCCTCTTGGAAAGGAAGTGAAGCTCTAGGTCTTGTATCGAAAATTTAAGTCACGCCAGTTTTATTACAAGTATGGCAGTTGTATTTATATTTATTGTGTTGTTTATAAGATGAATAAATCACTAACTGGAATAAATTGAAGAGTATGATCCCAAACTCGCTCAGTCCATTTGGACATTTTTACGATTTACACATATATAGACTGGATTTTAACCTCTGCACCAAAATTTAAGGGGTGATTTTACATGTTAAATATAACAAAACTTTCATTGCACGTTTCCTTCGCTGAAGCACCCTTAAGCAGGAAAAAAATAGGTCTTTGTCGAATGTTTGCAGCGCTCTATTGTGGTAATGGTCCGAGAGAAATGGCTGATTGCTATACAAGGAGATACGAGGTGTGATCATCAAAATTCCGAGACCTGTCCCATAAATAGGAATATATTACCTGATTTAAAATGGCTGCCATCCCCTTCAAAGTACTTCGGCAGATATACACTGATCCCAACGTGTCTTCCATTTTTGGAATGCCTCCTGGAAGTCGCGTTCTTGAAGCCTGTCAAGCACCTTCTACGATTCGGGTTGGATCTCCTCCACCGTGCCAAAACGGCATCTTCGGAAACAAAAAAAAAAGTCGAGTGATGTTCTGCCATTTTTGAAACGCGAATGCCACTCAAAACACCTCGCCTGACTCACTGCTTCATTCCCGTAGGCCTGCTTCAACATTACATGGGTTTCGGTTGCTGATTTCCCGAAGAATTTGACGTTGGCTCTCTGTTCCAGTTCCGAGTCTATCGTGATTTCGCGTCGCGGATGCACGTGTTAACAAAACCTTGTGTAACAAAGGTCTCAATGAAGATAGCGCTTTGAAACTTTGTGTCGCGTCTCTTCAAGATCGTCTAGGGCCACTGCTGCGAGCGCGTGTCAACCACATGATCCCTTCGCCCACAGCAGACACAGTCTCGGAATTTAATGATCACACCTCGAAGGTAAAAATAATCTGGACAGTTAATGTCTTGAATCTTTTTTTTTTCAAATTAGACCGTTTAGCTATACATTTAAACAGAATAACAGCGAAAATCGTTGAAATAAATCTTGCAACGCAGCACACGTCGCGTGATACCGACTGAGTACGGCAGAGGGGGAGGAGAAGTTAAGGAGTGCAGGCCGCGCTTGCTTGGAGTTATTGCAGCAGACGTGATGTTAGAGAAAAAACTTATTTAGATTTTTCAAATCTTGCCTCATGATCTATTACCAGTTTCATTTCAGTGTAGAGGTTACCATCCACTCTGTATATGATTATGTTTGAGACCTCAATACTTTAAGGTTGTTTTCTTCCAAAACAATGCCAATCCTTGTCTAAAAGTTTGTGTTACTATGCATGTCACTTGAAGACTCGCTCAGTCCGTAGAGCAGTAGATAAAAAGTCGTTTCATAAAAATGGACTTAACGCGTTTAGGGATTACATTCTAGAATTGTTAAATTAAAACATATTTAAAACAACGACGACGACGATGATGATGACGAAGATGAATTTGATAAAAATAAAAGCAGATTAAAATAATAATAATAATAATAATAATAATAATAATAATAATAATAATAATCATCATCATCATCATCACAAAACTGTTGTCATGAATCGTATGAAACAATTTCGTAGAAAATCAGTGTAATCTTTCTTGGAAAAGCGAAGTACTATGAAAATACAAGAACAAAACTTATCAGCTAGTCGACATCGGGGATTAAACCCGAATACAGAGAGATGCCTGGCTAGAGATAATAAAGACGACAGTAAGCGGTCTGTTACTTTGATTTATCGTTGACGGCACTTGAGGTGACCTGGCCGCGCGCCAGCACCAGAAGCAAAGTAACACCTCGACATAAGCAAGACGCCCGGCGGCTTCGATTAGCAATTCAAGTTGTGTGTACTCTCTCACAGGAAGCGGCCGGCGATAAATAACACAGGCAGCTGACGGTATCTCACGAGAGGGGCCGGCCTTCGATCTCCGTCTGGTACTGTGAGCCTGGTTCTGACCTCCTTCCCTGTCATTCTCATTCAATTACTCGATTACTTTCGAATTCTTAGTGTTCCAGATTAGTAATGACATAATTATTTAACGTCAAGAAGGGTTCAGAACCATAGTGGGCCAAGCGCCATTTATTAAAAACGGAGAAAGCAAGGGCTAAAGTTAAATGAATACCATAGTTTAATGAAGATTGACATATCATTTAGTTTTAATGTGCATGCTTCATATTACTTGCTATGTTTCATTAAACTATGGTATTCGCATAACTTTAACACTTTTTTTTCCGTTTTTATATAAGGCGCTTGGCCCACTATGGTTGTGAACCCTTTACTGAGATCTACACAGACTATTCGGGCTTTTACTACACAAACATATTGCCTTGCAACATATACGAAGAAATGTAAGAGAAGGAAAATGTTGGAAAAGGAAACAATAACGATGAAATGAAGGAGAAACATAATGATAGGTAGGTGCACAACCAGAATCAAAAGTACGAGAAAAATGAGAGACTGAATAAAGGATAGAGAGAGGATAAGAAGCTGCTGTAAAGTATAAGAAAAGAAGATAAACGAGAAAGGGGCTACGAAGTTGAGAAAAAATAAGACTGTTGGTAAAAAAATTGTCCTGCTTTAACAAACCTACCACATTATTAAAAAAAAAGTTAAAGTTTTAAATTGTAACAATTCCTTATCAGTCCATCCAACAAAAAAGTACAGCCATATTTACACTCGTAAAGCAACAGGTTGTCTCGTCGTTAATTCTTTTAGTTTACTTTTCGTTGCCATGGATGTAAGTTTTTAAATATATATATTTTCAACAGTATAAATTTATTTCATACTTAATTTTACGAGCACTTAATTTGTATACGGTTTCAAAAATGTTCTTCGCAATACAAGTTTGTATAATTCTTGTTCAGCACTACGATGAAAGTAAAATGGTGCATCTCTCCATATTTATGCCCCAGTAATTAACACGTTTGGCAATCGTATCATAAGGAGTTTTCTGATCCTTAGCCAGGTTGTACAGCAGATGTCAATCTGCCAGATGTTTGGCATTGGGACTAGGAAATTGCTGAAAGATTTAATTTCATGACGAACACATTTATTAGAAAATTATGTCCACAATACACAAATAAGACTGGTTGCTTGTTGAAACACAACATAGCAGAAAAAAATAGCATTTGAATTGAATAAAATAAACCACATTGCTTTGGGAAGGCGAATGATTAAATATTTTGTGTTGACTGTATTTTAATACAAAAATTATGGCAATTCTAATTCCAACTTTCTTAACCTTCTAAAACAGTGAGAATACATAAAACAAGAAAAATGTAATAATAATAATAATAATAATAATAATAATAATAATAATAATAATAGTTTTATTTTCCCTGGCAGAGTTAAGGCCATCTGGCCTTCTCTTCCACTCAACCAGGATCAAATCACATACAGAAAAAATACATAACGGTAAAACTAGAAGTAGACAAAGCAGGACTAAGAAACCCCTGCGTTGACTGAGTGTTCAGACCTTCAGACTATTCGATGCGATCCGGGTTCGATGCCTGGTCAGACCTGGGATTATCCATAGTAAAGCTTGTGGCGGACAAGATCGCAGTTGGGGTTTTTCTGGGGTTTGTTCCGTTTCTCTATATTAGCCATCTACATCATTCCATCGACATTTCTCCATTCCGTCATCATTCCATAGCATTCCCCGGCCTCCTGCTGGCGAAGCATAGAGGGGGAGGGACTAGGGACTTGTGGGAGTTGCCTGCTATAGGTATCCAACAAGGAAAACTCGGTGCGCAGAAACCAGCGGGCGTGACTGTCTCGCGCAGATGACATATGCTCCCGTTTCCAGCATGCTCTCAAGCCTACTGCAGGGGAGTAAGAGTGGTATAGCATGCGCGCCGCGAGGAGTCCGAGCTGAGTTTTGTTTGTAGGATACCTATAGGAACCTGGGTATGAGAGGACCTGTCTAGGGACGTGTGGAGTTGCCTGCTCGAAAACCCTGGGTACGCAGCGAACCTTAGTGTGGTCAACCAGAGTAAGTTGGATATGCGTCTAGCTTGAGGGTCAGTGCAATAGACAGGGTCGCAGTACTTTCCTTTTTAGTTGGTTATTTAACGACGCTGTATCAACTATTAGGGTCTAGGTTATTTAGCGTCGATGGGATTGGTGATAGGGAAATCGTATCTGACGAGATGAGGTCGAGGATTCGTCATAGATTACATCATATTTGCCTTACGGTTGGGTAAAACCTTGGAAAAAAACCCAACCAGTTAATCAGCCCAAGCGGGAATCGAACCTACGTCCGAGCGCAACCCAGGATCAGCAGGTAAGCATCTCAGCCGACTGAGCTATGCCGGTGGCTGCCACAGTGCTGAGTCGTAATACCCTCCCAGCCTTAAATTCAATTCAATTCGGAAGGGTAAGAATGCAGAAGGGAAAGATGGCGGAAAGGAGACTACAAACAAGAAATGTAGTTATACATGTAAGTAATGTTCTTGTTATTTTTGCCGACTTACATTTCAATGCGGTAGGGTGTCTCTGGACCTCCCACAATGTGGGTCTTCCTGTCCGTGGTAAATAACACGAAGAAGGGAAATTACAACTGGCGGAAATGAAAAACGGAAGATGTAGAAGGAATATTACAAGAAATAGAAGTAAGAGGTACAGAAGTAAAATAGATGTACGGATAGTTTCAAGTTGGATATAGATAAAATCCAATCGTACTTACGGCTTTCTAACAGTTTGCTACCTCCAGACGCGAATTTTCATGGAAACGAGAAATTGCCGGAAAATTTGATCTAAATCCGTCTCATTCAGGAGGAAGGTATCGAAGAAGCTACACTAGGGGGTTTTATGGTGCTGCAAGGCCATCGCCCTCGACCCAGTGGAAATCGTGGTAAATGCTAGTCCGCAGAGGTCGAATCAAGCGTGGGATAAAGTGAAACAGAGGTAAATAAGAAAGAGAACAAGATAAAATAAATTCACAGGTCCATTAATTTTTATAACGAATAAAAAATTCTGACCGTGCTTCAGGAAAGCAACAAGCCATAAAGATGGCAAGATGCCCTTCCTTGAGGACCGTCAGCGTTTTCTTTTGAAACATACCTCACACAACTTCGGGCATGCAGCTTGATTGCTGAGACTTGTGAATCCATGACGAACTCAACTTTTATTTATCGTTTCTCGAATTTTCTTGCACTTTGAATAGTGTTAATCCTGTGTTGTAACTCAATAGTTAGTTTCTCCTCCAGAAAATCCAGGTTCGAGTTACTACTGCTAAGTGTAGCCTATTACCAAAAATCTCAACCCTATAAAAATTAACAATAAATTAATCATATTAACAGATATTGACTGATCCCATTCCATTTCTGAAGTTCATAATCTAAAATGCTTATCAATAAAGTTCATAAACGCAAATTTTTCATACCACGTTCAATACTGATTCAAAGAAACTTTCAAAGAAATAGACCGACAATTCTAATTACTGTTAGATTATCTAATGACTCATATTTTTTCAACAAGTTTACTTTACGCTGTAGATCCTACCATAAATCAGTGTTACCAACCGTAACACAATTAATTAACAATAGAATATAGCAAAACATCTGCGACATAATGAAATGCAGAACACTTTTATGATGGGATCTCTTGTATTGCTTCTATTAATTTCGTGAATTTAGTACTCTATTAATGCATCGGAGTCAGAATAACGCCTAAACTCAACAGATTACACCTTGAGAAACAACTCTGGGAACAGCATATTTTGTGACGTATAGTATATCTATCTTTTTCACCGCACAGAGTTCAGGCATCCGTTGTGATAAAAATAATGGCAGAATTTCAAATGCAAACTATGCATACTATGAGCCAGTAGTTAGGCCATGAACCAATGTAACTTGTGTGACCAAGCCTAATGGCGCTTTTCCCCTCCCTACGGGTATAAGACTTATAATAAAAGCGCCGAAGTTGCATGTAAAATTAGCCGTGCCGCGCGGCCTCTCCCAGTAATATCACAGTCCAGTATAATATAGGCAGTCACGAAGCTTCAGTTGTGAGGGTGCTAGGAACAATAGACTGTGCCGGTACTATTTCGCATTGTCTGTAATGAGGCGATATTAGCGATCCTAGTGGTTAGCAACTATCTATGGATGCATATTTACTAGGCTTCGTGACTTATATACTAGACTATGATAATATCTCAACATTGAGAGCAACTACAGACTTGTGCTACCACTCGTTTGATTTGTAATTGCGAGTTCTGCAATATAAAGTGAATAGACACATACGATACACTTTGAGTGAACGAATAGTGAAATATACTGCATGCCCATCATTAATTACTTCACTGATCATAGGTCCATAGGCCCACTGTTCATTTGTAAATCGAAACAAAAACAAAACATTCAAATCAACATATTCTAAATTCTAAATCTTTCTCTCCGGACTGCAGATGTAAGCTATACAATATGCTAATTTGCATGGATTGAACTTGGATCCATTTAATGTGTAGTATATACTTTTTGGGAGTTTTATGTCAGTTATTAATTTGTGTCTTTTTTAGATTGTATTATCATATTATTCTCGTTGTCCTTTATATCATTTGTATTATATTCAGCTATATGATTCCATCCTTTCATTTTCAATTATCATTATTTTTAATTGTCATTATTTCAATAATTATTTCTATGTACTTTTATTGTAATTTCTATCATTATTAATGTTTTTATTATGAAATTGTCATGTGCTGAACTATTATTGGCCCCTGGCTATTGCACAGCATATTAAATATTAATAAATAAATAGAATTGAAATAAATCATTATTATTATTATTATTATTATTATTATTATTATTATTATTATTATTATTACTTGCTGACTTTTAAGAAACCCGGAGGTTCATTGCCGCCCACATATAAGCCCGCCATCGGTCCCTATTCTGAGCAAGATTAATCCAGTCTCTACCATCATATCCCACCTCCCTCAAATCCATTTTAATATTATCTTCCCACCTGCGTTTCGGCCTCCCCAAAGGTCTTTTTACCTCCGGCCTCCCAAATAACACTCTATATGCAATTCTGGATTCGCTCATATGTGCTACATGCCCTGCCCATGTCAAACGTCTGGATTTAATGTTCCTAATTATGTCAGGCGATGAATACAATGTGTGCAGTTCTGTGTTGTGTAAATTTCTCCATTCTCCTGTAATTTCATCCCTCTTAGCCCCAAATATTTTCCTAAGCACCTTATTCTCAAACACCCTTAACCTATGTTCCTCACAAAAGTGAGAGTATTATTATTCACAACCATAAAGAATTGTTTTATAAATTCTAACTTTCAGATTTTTTGACAACAGACTAGATGATAAAAGCTTCTCAACCGAATAACAACACGCATTTGCCATATTTATTCTTGTGTTTAATTTCCTCCCGAGTATCATTTATATTTGTTACTGTTGCTCCCAGGTATTTGAATTTTTCCACCTCTTCAGAGGATAAATTTCCAATTTTTATATTTCCATTTCGTACAATATTCTCATCACGAGACATAATCATATACTTTGTCTTTTCGGAATTTACTTCCAAACCTATCTCTTTACTTTCTTCAAGTAAAATTCCCGTATTTTCCCTAATCGTTTGTGGATTTTCTCCTAACATATTCACGTCATCCGCATAGACAAGCAGCTGATGTATTATTATTATTATTATTATTATTATTATTATTATTATTATTATTATTATTATTATTATTATTATCATCATCACTGTCATTATTATTTTTATTATTATTATTATTATTATTATTATTATTATTACCGACATAAAATTCTACGCATTACTGCAATTGCGTCTTCAGTATTTTCTTGTAAAAAGTTGCTATTCATTAGTGGAAGGACAGAGGAGAAAAAGAGAGAAAATGAGGATGAGTTCAGTCTAGAGCGAAATGTAGTGCCAGTCTGACCCGGAAAAGCATACTGAAGATTTCCTTACATGGCTTTGCTGCGTCCTTAAATGCGTGTGTTCTGAACACAGACAACCAGAAAAAAGAAAGACAGTATTGCTATTTGTTGCCCTTTCTACAGGTCATAAAAATAACGAAATTTCTGAGCTCAGTAACGATATATGAAGTCCGCTTTGGAACTTATCAACGCTTCTAGCCTAAATAAAGCATCATATGGGTTGAGAACAATATTATATTTCTTGTAATAAGGCAGCTAAACTGCTACGTCAAGTGGCTCCACAGCGATGTCCAAGGATAATCATCGCTTTGACGTCAATACTGAGTGTAGCAATGGTAATTTTGTACTCTGCTTCTCGAGTGATTTACTATTTATTGCCACTTGAACTTGCTTGTTTTTCAAAGCAGTTAAATATAGCATTATCGATTAAGTTACTTATACATAATAGACCAATTTAAATATATTGAACCATTTGCAATACTATGCGTGCTGAAATTATGGGTACATTCGTATTTTCACTCGAGTTGCTCGTTTGACCCCATTAGTTCTGTCTAGCATTGCTAGTAGCACGCATAATAGACCTAAAATACATAGGTTAAGAGTTCGCTCTGCAGGAGGTGGCCTGTCGTGTTTTTTTTCACCTTATTATAAAAATATTCGCTGTCCTCCACTCCCATCCCATCATGTTTTAACCGCTTAAGGATTTTAGCACTGATCTTGCAATTAGTTTTTCATATGAAATAAGTTTGTAATGTCTTGGTTGTCTCTTTCATGTTCGAAATTGCAGGACACTCAATGTCTTGTAAAACAGTCAAGCATTTTTTTGTTGTTGTAGTTTTATACTTATACTTATGAGAATTTCGAACTAATGTCAGATATCCAAAATATGCTGGCTAATCGACCTTGTAGTCAGTAGGGTATGCAATGAAATTGCCGTCACAGATAACCCAGTGCTGCACACGCGGTTTTAAATGAGAGTATTCCGATCACAATTTTTTATCATTTGTATTATATAAGATTTTCCATCCAAAATTGATTATATAATAATCAATACATTTCAGAACACTTCACCATAAAAACGAGTGATGAATCATTGAGACTAAGACTCGCAACAAAATATTCAACTAATGGAAGTTATTATGAAGTTTAAAGAGGAACCAAATAGTTTTTATCATGTTTGTAATTTTATAATGTTATAATTTAAACATAAGACAAACAGGTCAGCTACAATTTTATCATTATACATTAAATTTTATACCTGTATTTTAAATTTTAGATCGTTAATCATCACAAATCTATCACAAATAGTTGGTTCAGCATTATATTATAGGTTGTGTTTTAATCTGTTTGTACATATTCCACAACAAGACATAAGAAATGTACAAGATATTGTATGGTAAATGCCTGATTATTATTATTATTATTATTATTATTATTGTTGTTATTATTATTCGATTTATACGAACCAATGAAGGTTTTAACTACTGAATAAGACAATTTAGATTCATAACACCTACACTACATATTTACAGACAAGGAAATTCCCTAACCACGTGATTCCTATGCATAAGATGACTTTTTAAGACAAAACAGGATAATCAGAAGAAACAAATGACATACACCCTATTGTTATAGAAAAGAGATAAATATCACTTCAGTGCAGAGACCGTGTGAGAGTTCGCTGAATTTGCACTCGAAACGCATTTCTTCGGAAGGACTACATCTAACATTTGCATCAAAATTTGGTGAAGAACTAATACCCAGTATCCTAGCAGCCACTTACGGACTATATAAACTGTACAGCAACTGGAGTAATGGCCCATTCTTGCAGGAGCGAGTGTTAACTGGAAACGCTCTGAACTGGCATTAAAATGAAATCACGCTTTCCGAACTCGCACATAACTAGAACCATCTGAGCATCGTGGAATGCGAGTGATTACTGTAGCTGCTGTACAGTGAAGCTCAGATGTTCCGCAAACGCTCTGCACTACAAAACAGGCAAGAGAAAACAGTTGAACGTCGATTTTCTGTCTTGTAATAATCGTTTACCTCACTTTGTTGTTAAGTGGATGGGTTTGCTGTTAACGGTGAAATCATGAGCAGTCTCACACCTTCCAATATTTTAATGCTGTTCCCTCTTTTTAGGTCTCATATACTTGCACATGTTCTAGACGTTCTTTGGATATTTATTTTACCTGTTCACAAGACACGCAGGTTAAAAGACTGAAGAACAATGGTTTTGTATATTTAGGTTCTGACGGTGCAATTAAATCCTGTAGTAATTCTGAATATGATAATAATTGACTTGCGTTTACTGTCACAAATTACATTATATTATATGTATTCATATAGTGTTCTAACCAAGAGCAAGTCTTTCATTGCAAATCCAGCATTCTCCAAACTTTCCTATTTTCCTCCTTCCTCTTAGTCTTCGCATATGATCCATACTATATCTTAATGTTGTCTATCACCTGATGTATTCTTTTGCACTACACTTTTCTTCCGTTCACTATCCCTTCCAGTGCATCTTTCAGTAACCAATTTCTTCTTATCCAGTGACTCAGTCATTTTATTTTTCTCTTCCTGATCAGTTTCAGCATTAATCTTTCTTCACCCACTCTTTCTGGCACAGTTTCATTATATTTTTTAACAAAGGATTTATTTATTTATTTACTTATTTATTTATGTATCTACTTATTTACTTACTTATTTACTTACTTATTTATTTATGTATCTACTTATTTACTTATTTATTTATTTACTTATTTATTTACTTATTTATTTACTTATTTATTCATTTATTTATTTATTTATGGAAAAGACATCATCTCTACCAACATTTGTGTTCGCATATAACATTGTTGAATTAGGTTATGTACAGTGTAAGAGAAAAATATTAATATCGGTTGAATAGTGAAACTTTTCTTTTTCACGACTGCGGTAAAATTTGTCAGGAATTCCAGAATAGGATGTCATTTTTTTTTTTCAAAATTTTTTTTGTGTAGACATTGAAGTCTAAATATGAAATTTCATGGGAAAAAGGTAAATTACCCTTATACACACCACTGCGGCTTACACTATGTCATGCCATAACCACTGGATCACGAAATGAATAGGTCTTATGTCTTCTCCACCCTCTCTTCTATTGCAGTTCGCAATAGGGACAGAGATAACTCAGCTCCTGACTGAAAGTTGTAGCAACTTTTGTTTTGTTTTTATTTAATTATCTTTCTTTTTGCTTTCCCAAAAGAAGCACTGGATGAAATATTTACATCCCGCCAGAAAAGCGGCAACTCTGACTATCGGCGGGACAGTTTCCACATGTTGGTTACGGAGAAATATTGGTGATTCGACAAACCAAAGAATATTAACCCAAAATATTATCAAATACACAGTATACGCCTTTCAAACTTCATTAACTCTTTCAGAATTAAGAAAGGAGATTCTGAAACAGTATATCTTCTTCTCTTGGCTTCTGTTCAGACTGACATGAGCCGTTATCTTGCCCGAGACTTTCACGAAGGCCTATGTTAAGTAACAGCTCGCGCGGAATAGCAACGTTGACTTTTACGGACGGGAGATAATTTACTCACCAGCATAAAAAGAATATGTCATAATGCTGCAAAACGCATATTTAGATATTTATTTCAAAATATACAAATTTTTAACATGTATGACACCGAAAAAGTCATTTTATGCAATGTATTATGATATTATTATTAATCCAATTCAAAACTTTATAAGGTAAAAAGGAGGGTTTAGAGGTATCTACTCTAATTATTTTGTAAAGTTCACATAATCTTAGTTGTTGCGGAATTAGACGGAGGAAAAGATTTAGGTACAATTTATGTAAACATTTACTTTTTGTTCTAGTATAAAATGTAAAGTCAAAATTCCTTCCCGACAAACAAAAGCCAGGAAAAATAAAATTGCACGATCGAAATGAGTCTCTCTCTGTGATAGAGAATTACTTGCTTTTACAGTGAGCAGTAGGACTACTTTTGTAGTCCATAAAATACGCCTATATTTTAGACAGCAACTTCTAAAAGTAGACATTTTATCGCTAGGCAAGCGTATTATATGATAGAATGCGAAAAGTACTGCTAACAATAGTGTGAAAAGAATTTTAACATGACTTTCAACCGTTGACGCCGATTATCAGTTTTTCCCCCACCAGAAGTACAGGGAGCAATCGTAAGCGATCAATATAGTTCAAACAATAGCAAGCCTACGTTTAAAAATGACTGTTTTGGTTAAAGTAGGCCTACGTACATAAATTAAATAAATTTCTTCAACAGCTATTTTATTGATAATTATCTGAAATAATTAATAATTAAATGTAACAAAAATAAGAATAATAAATTATTTAAATTCCGTATGTCTTATTAATGATAGTCAATTTTTATCTCCAAGGATAAACATATGTTTGGTAATACCATAAATAACTAAATTTCAGCGAAACATGTAAAACTTATAATGAGAAAGTACGGTGTGTGTAATGTCCGCAATATGGAAATTTTTCTTGATTAAGTTTTTTTTTGCAGTTTTTTTTAATTACGTTTTATTTAACGACGCTCGCAACTGCCGAGGTCATATCAGCGTCACCGATATGTCGGAATTTTGTACCGCAGGAGTTCTTTTGCATGCCAGTAAATCTACCGACATGAGCCTGTCGTATTTAAGTACACTTAAATATCATCAACCTGAGCCGGTATCGAACCCGCAACCTCGGGCACAGAAGGCCATCACTTTACCGACTACGCTGCCCAGGCCGACTACAGTTTCTTTAAAGCAGATATACCGATGGCCCAGAAACAGACTGTTCCAAGTCCATTTTACTATTTTTTCTTTTTCAGGAGAGCTATTTTAAACTCCTGACATTCAGAGCTTCATGAAACAATTTGGAATAGCTTCATAGCAACCTTATGGAGAGGAATATTTATAATTTTGTTCGATTCATATATGCAGACAAGAACTGGAACATAATGGAACACAGATTTCTTTCTTATAAAAAGTTGGACTTAGAACAGTCTGGTTCTCAGCCATCGATATGTAGACCCTACTTATCTCAAAATATTAAGTTATATAATTCGTTAAAGTTTTAATGTACAAAGAGGCAATTCAGTGCCCCTTACGTTTTCCGCCATCCTCTGAATTATGAGGAGCAACTACTCAATTATCCCATAAGACGAAATTTTGAGGAGAGACAAACAATGCTTACTTTACGAACTATTTGTAGTAGAAAGATGAACAAAATCTTGCTTAAATTTATGACTGAAAGAAAAATAACCCAAAATGGTATAAGTTAGAACACTATTTAACTTGGACATTTTATGTTTTGATGCGGTGTGGTGGATATTTAACGAATTCATGCAATTGTAACACTTATTTCAGCAAAGAAACGTGAAATTCTGCTCATTTTATATTGTGTTGGCGATTAATTTTTGTTCTGTTAGGCCTATCTGTGTGGGTACTGTAGGCTATAAAGCGTGCTGCCACTGGCCTTTTAACTTCTGATGCTGGAATTTAAATACTTCTGTGACCGGAATTTAAATCCCAAAGTCCTCATTTTCGAACATTTTAACTATGATGAAAACATACACTCTCATTTCCCAATTAAAATTTTGATTAGTTGCTGCTCACATAACTGTGTCAAAGCGGATGGCACAGGTTGCGATTTGGAGAATTCTGATTGCACAGATGTGTAGAGAACACTGCCATCTATCGGAAACCACTCGAAATTTAATTTTGATGGACAATTTACGTTTTGATTAGTTGCTCCTCAATATTATGAAACATTATGAACAATGTGTATCGAATAAGATTGTTATTTTGTGTAGCTTACGATAAACAATTTTGGATCCGTAGACGTATATGAGCAGAGCCCACATTTTGAAGCAGACTATGAGATTCTTGTTGCCATGGAGTTATCGTGCCATCACAATGCGCAGCCTGCGTTCATGTCAGTGAAGCCGTACAAAAGCGTCGCATTCAACGAGATTAAATTACTCGCAACTTAGCACTTCTGCATGTGAAGTAAGACTGTGGCTTCCAGCGGGCTCGTGTTACCAACATTTGTTCCTCAAAATGCCCTCTTCAATGCGTGTAAAGAAAATAAACGAAACGTACTCGAGTAATGAATGGATATTCGCTGTCTGACTGCATTTACGTCACTCCAAGTGAAGAATGTTGTGTGAAAAAGTAGCTTTTCGCATAGTACTCCAATTCGCTTTTTGTTATTGCTACGACACTTACCAATCCTATAACAATAATAATAATAATAATAATAATAATAATAATAATAATAATAATAATAAAATTTGGAATAATTGAATGGGTTACATCAGCTGCTTGTTTATGAGGATGACGTGAATATCTTAGGAGAAAATCCACAAACTATTTCGGAAAACACGGTAAACAACAGGGAAAGATTTGAAAGTAATTCTCTCTCAAAAAAAGTAGGGGAGACTGTTGTACCTTTAAACACTTCACATTTTATTTATTTATTTATTTATTTATTTATTTATTTATTTATTTATTTATTTATTTTAATTTTAGGAAATGAAATTTTTTTAATGAAAAAATGCTTGAAATAATTATTGAAGATTCCTTTACAACTTCCTGCATGATGTATTTTCCTGTTTTACAGATCTATTAAGGATGGAAACAATAAAATGAAGGAATATGTAATGTATTCAAAGGTACAACAGGTTCATGTACCTTCGAACATGCCCTCTTGTACCTTGGAACACATGGCATAAAGGTGGGAATATAGCTGTAAAAACTGACAATCATATTAAAAATGTATTTGCCATCATAAACCAGAGCAGACTTCCCTGATTGAGATTTTATTTCCTGGAGGAGCAATAACTGCTTCAACAGCTTTCTTCAAGGCATCCGGATCAATTGGAGGGCCTCTTAACTCGACTTACTTCGTGACATGATCTTAAAATAAAAGAAAAACAAAAACCGATAGTAACGTGTAGTTTGGAACATATTCCATGGTACAAGATGTTTTGTGTTCAAAGGTACGAGAAGGTGCACTTTTAAACAAATATGACTTCCAAAACTAGAGATTCGAATAAATCATGGAAATTAAAATATGTTATTGCTCACCAGATGATAGGCAACAAATTGCACTTGATTGATAGTAACAAATGTCAGAAAATACATATCAATGAACGAAATGTTTACTTTTGGTACTGAAAAAAATTGTTTTGTCCACAGAACTCACACTTTGCAATAAATCAAACCGAAACTACGACCAGAGTTACTTGGGAGCTTTTCCTACAATCTACTTCAGTTTGTGTTCTCTATGTAGCAGAAAAAATTAAAAAACAAAAAAATGTTCAAAAGTACACTATGGTAAAGGTACAACGGTCTCCCCTACATGATTATAACTCGTGACCAAAACGCAGTTCGAAATGGTAATATCAAAATTGAAATTTTATCTTTTGAAAAGGTGGAACAATTTAAATACATTGGACAAATGTAACAAATATAAAACGATACTCCAGAGTAAATTAAACGCAGAATAAATATAGTAAATGCCAGCTATTATTAGGTTGAGTAGCTTTTGTCATCCAATCAGCTTTAAAAAAAAAATAAAAAATGGAATTTATAAAACACTTACAGATACCGGTTGTTCTGTATGGTTATGAAAGTTGGACTCTCGCACCGACAGAGGAACAGAGGTTAAGGGTATTCGAGAGTAAGATGCTTAGGAAAATATTTGGGGCTAAGAGGGATGAAGTTACAGGATAATGGAGAAAGTCACACAACGCAGAATTGCACGCATTATATTCTTCACCTGACATAATTAGGAACATTAAATTCAGACGTTTGAGATGGACAGGGTATGTTGCACGTATGGGTAAATCCAGAAATGCATATAGAATGTTAAATGGAAGACCTGAGGGGAAAAGACCTTTGGAAGTTGACTTCACCCTCTTTCACCTACCAAAGCTTACAACTCAGAATAGAAAAGAAAATATGTTTATCTTGCGGGATGATAATATTAAAAATGTGCATATCCTGTCTTTCACCTACACTTCACGCAGAGTAAAATATTCTTGCCAAGTTTGAACGCGCTTTATAATGAAAACTATCAAAGCAGAAGCGGGGCTAGGAAGAGAAGTCGTGAGACGATAATATGAAATTCGAGGAGCAAGAAATCGACTTTGTACAGGGAGGGGAAGGAGAGGGGAGGGCAAATGGCTTTGCGAGAGTTAATTTACTTCCCTCCCACCCCACCCCTTCTCGTTTTTCCACGTGGAGGAGAGCGAAAGACTTTACAAGGCAGTGCCGGGAAGCTGAGTAGGGGCAGAACGAAGGATGCAAGATAAAAGGTCCATCTATACATCAGAAGGTTTTGCTTCCACCCCATTGGTTCTTGTTGCCCTGCCGGAAAAAGACCTCTTTTCCTTCCCCTCTTACCCAGCTAACACACCCCACCCATCACCCCTTTAACAGTATATATAATACTGTAATTGAAGTTATGGGCGACCCACAGGCGAAGAAATCTTTAAGAAAAGAAGAAAGAATTGTTTCAGAGTTTGACATCAAGAACACTTCGGAATATATAGTGATAGATTCATGGCCAGAACTGCACATTAATCCAACAGGAGATCCCTGCGGTGTCTGCTCCCCTACCGTGACGAGGATTTGAGCATTGGCATGAAGATTCACATTTCCCAACATCCAACCACATCCTTTCACCCACAGGCTTTTACGAAAATGGAAGACGCATGATGTTTCTTTGCTTGAAAGTTCAAAACAAATTTCCTAAAGTCTCCTCAGAGCTGTTACTGTACGTACTGAGAAAGAATGTCCGGCACACATCATTAAAATATAATGATTGTAACTTCAATCGAGTAAACTGGACATTTATGTTCAACAAAGTTTGAGGTGATAAATAATGTTTCAACCTGTCTTCATACAGTTGACTGAACAATAACAACCCCTACTGCCATCTAATACCGATTGTCTGAACAGGTGGTGGAAGTCTTAACCTTCAGCCACTCTGTGAATCTCCATAGTCTGTAATATGGATGACTTTAATAATAATAATAATAATAATAATAATAATAATAATAATAATAATAATAATAATAGTAACAATATGGTACTTATCTGTGCACTTCAGCCTAAGTACAGTTACATCCTTCTTCCTCAGTTGGCCGTAATTCTGGAATTTTTTGCTGGTCAGTTTTTTTTTTTTTGTGCATTCAAGCCTCCGTGACTGTGATTCTGATTACAATAGATTTAAACGGAAAGCTGTCGTTCACTCGTTCTGATGATCTGGCATTCCGTGTAAATTCATATGGAAATCGTCTTGAAAATGTGGTTATTCATTGTGAACCAGGAAAACTGTTATAAAAGACTAGGTATTCTTTTTTTTTTTTTTTTCGAAATAATTAAGTACTTAACGGTACTGTAAACGTACGTCTTTGCCATATTATATAAGGCTAATGGGATAGGACAATGAAAGTTGTAATTCAATAAGAAAATAATAATAGATATCATGTCAAAATTAGACTACCCGCCTAATATGCAGTCTCCGTAAGTTAAGTACGCGGTTTACAGGCGCTTCCTTGAAGAACGTCTTGTCTGGGTTTATCATAATAATAATAATAATAATAATAATAATAATAATAATAAATATCAAATAATTATAATAATTACAAATATTATTAAACTTTTCGCGATGCGCCCTGGTACTATTTTATTTACGATTGCACCCCTGTTTTGAACTCATAAAACGTATGATAAAATAAGTGTCAGCTTCTTGAAACTCACAGACTCTAATCTAAAAGCTTTATGTAGGCCTACAGATGTACTACATAGTTTGGTCTCTGATAGAGAAACAGAAGAATCAGCTTCGTGTGTGCCAGAGAAAAATAGCAAGGAAAGTCATACAGCTGAGACAGCAAGACAGGATAAGTAACACCGACATAAGAAGAAAAGGTATGCAGGATGCAGTGATGCTGGTGCAGCGTCTCAAATGTAAGTGGGACGGACACGTGAGTAGGATGGACTGCAGCAGGTGGACCTATGCCTCGACTATGTGGGAGCCGCACATTGGATAAAGGAGCAGAAGACGTCCAAGGAAGGATCTTCATTAGTGAAAAATTAAAGGTACCAAACTTGGAGGGGAAAAAAGTACTAGATCTGGGAGAAAAGTACTAGATTAATTTTTCTCCCAATTTTACCAATAGCCTACCTTTTCCCCATACTTTATCTATTATGTAATACTTGAATTTACTAAGCTTCTCTTTCTACTTATCCATAATTGCTTTACAGATACCTGCGCATTATATAAAGTATAAAACACTAAAAAATAGTTACTTTCCATAACTTGATCAAAATTTAGACTTTCAATCTGTTTTAGTCGTTCACTCTGTATTATTCAGATATAAACGTAAGTTCACAACTATAAATAAAATATAATGAAACGTACCACAAACTAAACAATGACTTATTTGTAACTGAATCTTGAATTTATATTTTCACCGATTATAATAGTTCTTTCCATGTAATTCAATTCACTACCCATAATTTTCACAAGTAATGAAAGTCTGATAGTGATAAAAGAAAAAAAAAACAATGAACCCTAAACGCAATAACTGTGCCAATGGGAGTGGGAAACTGGTCACTGAACTGTCTGGCCTCATGTGATTGTTGGGATTCCCGAGACAGTGTACATCACATGGAAGCATTCTGCCAGAATGTTTAAAGGCATCAGAAGGCAGAATATTTGGTGGGATTGTAAAAACAGGTAAATAAAAGGTAAGCCTACTAGATTTTCTAACATGGATATGGTTGATAAGACATTTATGGGACGATAACCGATTGGTTTTGAAGCAGGTTCCCCAGGTTTATGAATTACAATAGGAACTGCATGTCTCCAAGTATCGGAAATATTCCAGGCGAAGTAGAGAATTGAATAATGAGACTAAGTTGGAGTATTCATTGAATTAAATGTATTTTTACTATACCTAAGTTTGGTTTAGGAAATTTAATTTCACTGTTGTATTTAAGGTTGGGACGATACCTAACACATGCGCACACAAATATATAATGTAGTTAGTCAATCTTCACCGAAGACTCGAATTGTCTGGAATTATCTTATTATGATCTTCGCACAAAGGTTTCAATCCGAATTAGACCTATTACGATTGTCACTACAAAATATAAAAATTCCACTCCTTCACTTTGATATTCGGCTTTCGAACTGTTGTGACAACAAAAACACCATGTATTTAGTACTAGAAGATATACTGGAAGAGTATTTATTTGAAAAAAAAAAAAAAAAAAAAAAACATGCATTTACTTTAACAAATTTTCTGACCATAACAGACATTACTACTATTACTAGAGTTGTGCGGGGGTGGGTGGGTATAACCTGTAGGGTGGGTGTCGTCTGTGGAATGGAATGGAATTTAACTGAGGGGGCACGGACGGCCCAACACTGCGACCTATTGAGATCTATTGCGCTAATCCTCGATATGTAATGAGTTGCGTGCCACAGATCCCCTACGCGCACCGCCCTAACCACATGACTCCCTTAACGACCGGTCCCTACAGCCGACAGAATTCATATAGACTACCATTCCTGCTTCGGCTAATTCCGAGGCGAAACTCCTTCCCCGAGTAGGTCCGCCTCGGGTGCCATTGCAGAAACCATCCAACATCGCTAAACTACAATCCACAGGGGCCGGTCGAGTGTCAACAGCTTCGGGAGGCCGCCGGTAGAGTGATCTGAAAACGGGATGATAAGGAAAGAATGATGGGGGAGGAAAGGAAGTGGCGAAGAAGAGTGGGGTTCCAATCGCCTGAAAAAGTTACCTGATATTCATCCATAGGCTTGAGGGAAAAACCCCGAAAAAAAACCTCACCCAGGCAGCTCGTCCTGACCGGAAATCGAACCCGGGACTGCTGGGTTCGGAGTTAGACTCGCTAACCCCTCAGCCACAACAGTGGACGGATATCGTCTATACTCTATAATATAACAAATCCTTGTGATTAACATTTACTGCTTGCAACTCTGTACGCAGTTCATTCTTGTGGATGAACACATCTAAAATAATTATTTTTTCTGTTCATAGTTGATTAAAAAATTCAAACGGCAAATTCCAGATGTAGATGTAAGCTGTGACATAGGATGATGGAGCTCGAAATTTGCTGCCTTTATAGTTAATATAAGGGATGCCGACAATTCCGTCAAGTTGTCGTGGTAACTCAGTCAAAAGACGTGAGTCTGACAATGGAAGAGTTCAGAGTTCGATAACCGCTTAATTTCTATTCCTTTGTTTTGTTTTGTTTCATGCGTGTAGTCTTAAAGAAATGAAAAAAAAAAATTAAAAGATTAACAGTTGAGAATAATTACAAATTATATTAGTACAATGTTGTACAATACTAGAAAGCGTAAGTAACGGATATAGCCTATTGCGGTCGGATAGTAACACAATGTGAGAGCGAGAAGCAACTTTACAGTATGACAGCCACCTTCATACTAACCCAAACATCCCTCATTCTATCCCAAAAAAAGTAGGATCGTCCTTAAGGAAAACGAAAATAGGTTTCTGAGATGCCACATTTAAGAGCTAAATTTCTATACTCTCGTCACACTTTCCAATAATAGTCCATGCAATTGAAAAGGGACTTTAATTATAGAATTAGACTACAATAATTGGAATTCACTAAAAATCCATCATAGTTTCAAAGAAATGTTCTTACAGTCAACTCGTTCTCCGAATCTGTGCTCACGCATGGGTTTGAATCCCACTTGAGTCGATATCTCATTGGATGTTTCCAAGATTCTCCCAGACTGTAAAGTGAATGTCATGTAATCCAATGGCGAATCTCTGGACTCATGTCGCGAAATCTTATCTCGGTGTTAGAGAGACGTTTCAAAGTTTCCCCTTAGCTGTCCCGTACAGAGAGGTCCACAAAATACAGTTTTCTCCTATAGGCCTAATAATTCCAGAGCACACCTGATAGTGGCACACCGCTATGCGAGAGCGGCACAACCGATGCGGGACTCTGCGCCAGACATGCGCATTGAGGCAAACGTATAGCCTACTGTATATGCGTCGGTACATGCACACAGCAACTCGGAAGAGAAAAAAACTTATTATATCACGATGGAGAGAGAGAGAAAAAAAATAATAATAAAACTCCAGATTACTTCGCCAAATTTAACTTTTCCTTCAATTCTTCTTTTCCCTTCTCTTGCCCCCCACCCCAACGGAGGGGGTAAGGGTTAATTTTTCTCTTGAATATCGTATCCGCGTTCCATGCTTTCTGACCTGCACGGTATGGCTCTTGGCACAGTTCCCCGGCTCCCCTTCCCCCAACCGTGGCACATCTCCAGATCCTCATTTTACAAATGCGTTCCTTATCCTAATCTTCTTTCTCTCTTCACACCAGTGGCGGTTCGTCTTACTGTGCACAAGACAACTTCCTTATCGGCCAACTAATGGCAATTACTAATTATTTCGTTCGTTTCTGCTCTTTCTTCACATTATTCTTTACTTCTTCCTACCTTTCTCTCTTTCTTTATTTCAATCTCCCTCCATTCCTATATATTTATTTTGTCTCCTCCTTTCATTAAATTTCTCTTTTTCTTTCTTATTCTCATTCATTTTTTCATGCATACATTTAATCATTCATTCATCCCATCATAAATTAATTCATCCACTCACCTGTTCATTCTTTACATATTTCATTTCTTTTTTTTTTCTTTTCTTTTTTTCAGTCATTCTTTCATTGCTTGTTTCATTCATTCTTTCATTCACTCATTCTTTCTTTTTGCATTCCTTCTTTTAATCTTAAATTTATTATTTTATTATTTTTTTATTCATTCATTCATTGATACCCTTTTATTACTTTTTCTTTCTTTCTTTCTTTCTTTCTTTACACTCTTACTTCCATCGTATTTGTTCAGTTTTCTTCATATTTCCTTCAAATTTAAATATATTCTTTCCTCTTTCCCCTTGCATTCTTTCTTTTGCTATTTTTCTTTTAATCAACCACTCATTCGTATATTACTTTTTATCGTTCTTTTCATTCTTTTCTTCTTCAAATTTTAAATTAATTCTTTAATTTCTTTTCCTTTCGTTCTTTTTTTTCCTCATAATCTTGCAATCTTAATTTAACCTTTTGTTTCTTTCTCTTTCATTTTTTCTTTCGTTCTTTCTTTCAATATTCCATTCATTCTTTTATTATCTTTTCTTTCTTCATTGAATAATTTATCTTAAAATCTCTCTTTTATGTCATTTCCATTATTTTATTTTTTCCATTCGTTTTTTATTTAAATCTTTCATTTATTCTTTCTTTCATTCTTCATTCTTTTGTTCATTATTTTTTTTCCCCATTTTTAATTCACTCTTCCATTCCTTACTTCTTACTAAAAGCTCAGTAAACGAAAGTTCAACTCAGAACTGCATTCATGTCAATTCGAGACCTATGTAATTAATTAAGTTTATTGTTGTTTATTGTTAGTAAAATAACACGTACAAAAATACAATCTTAATTCTTCCCTGAAGGAGTAAAAAGTCGTGCTCAGGGAGTTATCTAAACACATACTTGACACAAAGATACTTATTTCACACAAAGTGGATCAATGAAAAAAAAATTATAGGAATAAATTAACTTTAAAAAATACAATTTCAATTTTAACAATTTAACTCATACAAATACATACACATATTATTAGTAAACCAATATATACTCTTTAAAAATTAAATTCCTAACGCTATTTTTGAAATCTATGATACTAAAATTTTCGAAATTTGGGTATTTTCAATTATTTTGTTATATAACCTTGGACCAAAGTAGGTACCATGGCTAAGAGCTGTGTTTGTGAAACACTTTGTGTCCTCTAGTCGTATAAAATAGGATCTTCTAGTTCCATATTTATGATGATACAATTTGAATTTATTGGGATTTTTATGTATGAAGTTTAATAAAGCAATATAATAAATGTGTTTAATTTTCAAAACATTAACCCTTTGTTGCCGGACATAAGAAAAAATTAAAATAAATCCGGTTTCTTTGCTGAATGTTGTTAGAATATGAATTCTGAACATACAGTAATTTTTTCAGAAATTTTTTATTTTTTTTCTATTTTTTATTTATTTTATTTTATTTTTTTATTTTAAAAAAAGTTGTATTTCTATGTACAGTACTGTCAGTATCCTTGATGGATTTTATTTATCAGGTTGCACGTAGTTTCTGGCGGTTTATTATTCTTCCAGGTCTTCCAGTATGCAAAATAAATCGCGGTACTTCTAAGTACAGTCAGACAACTAAGGGTTAAAATCGGTGGACAAAAACTCGGATGAATAATTATTTGGTTTATCAAGGCATATTTTAATTATTCTTTTCTGAGTAAGTATTAGTGGATATTATTGTAGTAATACATTGTAGAAATTATTATTATTATTATTATTATTATTATTATTATTATTATTATTACTATGCCCATATGAAAAAAATTGTAAGGTTATTCGCATTGGTGAGACGATATTATGATTTATGACTAGCAAGGATAATCGAATGCGACCTATTTGACGACAGCATGCTGATGTATGCGAGTTCTCGGAGGACGCATCCCTCACGCGCACTCTGCGGACTGAGAATAGCTGCTGGACGTTTATCTGTCATCTCTCAACAAGGTGAATGGCAGCAATATTTATAGCACGAGCTGTGGTACAAGTTGCTAACATGTTACACGAGCATGCTGTAGCGGTTCAACGCTACGCTGCAGTTCGTAGTGCACAGTCGTCAACGGTCTAATATTTATGCTTAAGTTCCTTCTTCCAAGAAACAGTCGCTGTACTGTGAAGCGATGAGGATACATTTATGATCAATGTAAATAAAATGATATTTAGGCTGCCTGGAGAGGAGAGTAGAGCTCCCATGCTCCCGGGTCTAGGAGGAATTCAGCACTAATCGCATAGATTTCCTTCTATTCCACCATATCTTACCTCATACAACTCATATATTCTATCTTCCAGCTCATCTCATCCTGGCATCTACCAAATGCCATAAATAGTATCTCATACACTCGTATCTCTTCTTATCCCAAAACTATGCAACTCATCGACAAGGTGCCTTTTATCACCTACCCTCTTCAACATTAAGTTACTTGGAGGATTTAGTGAAGAGCTGTTACAGAACATGTGCGGAATGATAGTAGGAAGAAGAAGAAGAAGAAGAAGAATAAAGTGCATAAGATTTGCTGATGATATGGCGTGTTAGTAGAAGAGGAGACAATACTAAGAGGCATGTTAAATGACAACTGTGAGCAGTATAGAATGAAGATAAATGAAGACCATGGTTGTCGGAAGAAAAATAAAGAAAATAAACTTGCGAATTCGAAATGAAACCGTAGAACGAGTGGACAGTTTCAAATGCTTGGAGTGTGCTGTAGTCGAGTAATATGAGCTGCTGTCAGGAAGTCAAAAGAAGGATAGCAATGGCAAAGGAAAAAGGGGCATCTTCTACGGACCTCTGGAAAAGTAACTAAAATGAGAATAGAGTAAAATGCTTTGTATGGAGTGTGATATTGTATGAGGCAGAAACATTGACATTACGACGAAGCTAATAGAAACGACTAGGATTTCAAATGTGAATATGGAGAAAAATGAAGCGTGCGAAATGGACAAATAAAGTAAGAAATGAAGCTGTGCTAGAAAGAGTGGCTGAAAACAGAATAATGCTGAAACTGATCATGAAAAAATTGACTGGGCCATGGGCTAAGAAGAAACTACCTACTAAAGGATACATAGGAAAGAATGGTGATCGGGAAAAAAAGCTCGGGGCAGAAGAAGGTATCAGATGATAGACATATGGATAGTATGCGGAGACTAAGAGGAAGGTGAAAAATAGGAAAGATTGAGGACGCTCCGTTTGCATGTTCTTGGGCATATCGCCATGACTGAATGAATGGTCTATATACTATAATCTCTAGCTCATGCATACCATTTTATCCCATTCATTTCATTTCACTCCATCCATTTCCTCTCATCCCATGTCATGAATCGTATTTCAACTATGTTATGCTATCCAATACTATATCCAATTTCTTCCATCCGTCTGTACAGTACATAGGTCTATCTACTTACTTAGCTAGACAGTCATCCAACTATATAGGCCTATCTATCTATGTACTTCTCCATTGAACCATATAGGGAAGGTTTAATATACCTAGTCATATTACAATAGAGTGGACTCTCCTAAGTTCGACTGAACAAAATTGAAAGTTCAGTCCAATAAGGATAGTGGGTGTGGCAGGTGAAATGAATACAAATTCTTATTGGTTATCCATCAACGAATACAGTACTGTACTTGCATTTACTGCTTGCCTCGAGACTTGTGTATGCGCTTCTAGTACCACAGTAGGTTTCGACAGTTCCGTCTCACAAACGGCACAATTCTCAAATAGAAAAAGGAGAGTTCATTAATTTAAAAACATTAATTAAATATGGCTGTCCTAATTAATAAAATATTCTGTTTTCCTTGAACAAAAGTATCACTACAAGACATAGAACCAATTCCTATTCAAATGGCAAACCAATTTCTTAGTGCCCGTATAGGGGTGTGTCTAATTCTCCTACGTAAGCAGTCGAACTATGGGATGTCAAACTTAAGAGCTTCCACTGTATATATTTTGTGTTATGTTACTAGTGGGAGGAGGGGGCATAAAGGCCCATTCACAATGAAAATTAAACATAACCGTAACATAAACACAGAAGTTTGCGCCCAGGCTACCAAATGGGATCATTCACAATGATTCACGTAAGCACTGACATAAACATTACCGTAAGACGTTAACATGAAAGTTTGCAAACTCCAAACTTTCATGCTTATGCTTACGTGATTTGCAAACAGAACACAATCTTGGAGCGCTGAAGTATACGACAGAATATGAGGAAATGGCGTCGTTGTTATGTTTCCATGGTTACCAAGTATGTTTGCGGTTATGTTTATGTCCCCATCGTGAATGATGGTATGGCTTCTTGATTTTACCGCAACGTTTACATTCTTAAGTTAACGCTTACGTTATGTTTAATTTTCATTGTGAATGAGCCTTAACGATGCAGCACTGCGCCCATTGCTGATCAACTATGTTAATCTCTTCCCAGTTAAGCGCTTTATCAACCCACACCCGCTGGCTACACCAAGGTTGCTGAATGCCCAGATTTTGAACAAGCTATTCAGCTCGTCCTTAGACCGGTCTCTTATGCGCGTCATCATTTGGTGATTGGTGAATGCTATGAAATGATAAAGAGATGGAGACTGGATGTTGATGTTTCACATGGAAAAACGGGAGAGACCAGAAAAAATCCAAACTGCGACCTTGTCCGTTACAAGTGTTACTATAGATTCTTCAATTTAAAAAATCGCAGGTCTCACCTAGACTCAAAGTACAACAGATTGCGTTACAGGTTAATGGTCTAGATCACGCAGCCACGTCATCGTACGGACGTTTTTTCTTTACCTGATATTACATGGAAACGTGCGGTTAAACGAACTTCTTCTTATAAAGTGTCAAGTCTGCGTTCTTAGTCGTTGCTTACACTAAGGGCGGTATAGTTTATTCACCAACACTATCATCACAACCATACGACTTCCAGCATTGGAATTTAAATCAAATTGACCCGTTCAATTTACGGAAGGTACTGATCATTCCAACATCCTTCATGTCCTCCTGTTTTTCGTCGCCCTACGTCAGAGGTGTCATTTAGGAAGGCCCTGGGGGGGGGGGGAATTGCCTACCACGAAGTTTAAGATTTTAAAAAGATAATAACTGTCTACCACTACCACTAAAGAAAAACTAAAATATTCCACTTTCATAAACATTTAAGTAATAAAAGACGAGCTTATAAATGACTTTACTTACTTACTTACAAATGACTTTTAAGAACCCGCAGGTTCACTGCCGTCCTCACACAAGCCCGCCATCGGTCCCTATCCTGTGCAAGATTAATCCAGTCTCTACCATCATATCCTACTTCCCTCAAGTCCATTTTAATATTATTCTCCCATCTACGTCTCGACCTCCCCAAGGTCTTTTTCCCTCCGGTCTCCAAACTAACACTCTATATGCATTATAAATGACTTTGCTTAAATTAAGTAAAGGCTTCACCCTTTGCTACATTAGAGGTTACCTATTCTAAATAACAAATAGAACTGTACGGGCCGTATTCATAGACATTTTTAGCGCGGGCTTCCAGTGGATGATCAGCGTTTTTCGTATTCATAAACCAGTGTTAGCAATAGGATATGATTTGAATTCTGTACTAGTAACCAGTCGATAGCCGGGGCTAGTTTAGTACGCTCGTAGCGCGTGCTGCGAAATGTCTATGAATAGCACCCTACTTCATTAATGAAAGTTAACATTTCTTTAGCCTATCACTAAAATTGTATGTGTTCATTTGTATGCACCTACAGTACGTCATATTAACAGCAAGTGCATATGGATTACGTATCGTATAAAGCAGGACAAGAAGGTGAAAATTGTAGCCTATGCATTGAAACTGAAAATTTACTGTGAAGGGATAAATTTATGCAAAAAAATTATGATAGCCCTATTTGTGATTTAAAATAATTAAAAATTCTTAAGCAATCCATAAAAATAATAAACTTTAAAAATATGTTCAATGCAAATGATATCGATGGCTAAGTAGTGACATCTCGTATCTACAAAAATGGTAACTTAGTTTAACAACAGTATTATTTATATATACAGTCAACTCCGGATATAATGAACCTCCGAAGACTTCCATATTTCGTTCACTATATCCGAGGTTCACTAAATCCGAAGTGTCTCTCCACTAACCTTAAATGACAGGCATGAATGAAATTGTGAAAAAGAAAATAAAATACTACTGTATACAGTAATTAAAATATTTCATTTTTGTGGAATAGATTACACTGTATAGGCTACTGTTAGTTAAATTCATTTACTTAAGCTATGGTGTCAACCCAAGTTCGCTTGCGAAAGACCACGTCCAATGTCACTTATAATATTCGCCTTATCTTCCAAAGAAAACACTTTTTCGCGTCGACATTTTTATATAGTACATTCACTGTTGGAACAATAGAAGCAGACTGAACAGGTAGAAATGAAAAATGCTGTTATGGTGTGACTGCGTACTCAGCTTTGGAATTTCCCGGGTCATGTAATGTAAACTGGGAGGGGGTTGATGGAGTTTGACAGGCATCGAAATCTTACCTTCTTTATGCTCTTGTCCGTCCCCTTTCAATAAAAGAAGACAATTTCATTTTCCGTTGTTTCGATGCTATCCGTCATAATGGAAATGTTTCTGAGAACAAAAGGCAATTCTTTGACGGTACAGGATTAGAAATAACATAGAGTGGTGTGCCTGAGAACAGAATGGCAACCCTTCGACGGAGGAGTGAGGCAAGATCGTCAAGCGTTGCCTGGATTTACAGTACAGCTCATTGTCTAGGAATCACTGATCCTACCTCTCCTTTGACTAAAGAAGTAAGAAACTTAGAATGTTGTTCTCTTTCAATTTTATACAAGAAGGTCTGACTTCAAATAAGAATTTGTCAGGATACAAGTCTTGAAACTTCAATTTTTAAAGTTCACTATAACCGAAGCGAGGGTTCACTATAAACGGAAATATTAATGTACTTTTTAATGTATGCGGGTCGGGACCAATGATTTAGGTTCACTATAGCCGAATGTTCATTATAACAGAGTTCACTATATCCAGAGTTGACTGTATCACGTTATTATTATTATTATTATTATTATTATTATTATTATTATTATTATTATTATTATTATTATTATTATTATTATTATTTTCACAAAATTTGACAGTTACCTAATATTTTGTCCTCAAGCAGAAGATCTTGCAAAGCAGAAACATAGCCCTACTGTATATAAAAAGTTTGTGTATTTTGAGAGAATTTTCTTTAAAATATTTATTTGGTTTGCCCGCAAATTTACAGGTAGGAGGTATCACTCCTTAGTCATCGATCCATATGGTTTAAATATTTTTATGGTGGTCAGTTTTAACCCCAGTTTACGGTACGGAAAATAGTTCATTTTATAAGAAATAGGGGAGAACCACGCCTCGCAATACAGTATAGGCCCTCTTCCCTACCTCTTTCCCCCAAAAATCTCAACTTCCTCCCCCCCCCCCACAAACAAAACTGAAATAACGCCCTTGTCTACTATCCGATAGATATCCTTATGCTATTTTCAGTAGTCGAATACCTTTCATTATGAAAGGTGATCTTTGGTATTATACTTGTTTTTTTTTAAAGATGGGACATGACAGTTAAGCGGCCGAGCTTGGAACTACAGTGCTATGTTGCCAATATGAACTACCACGCTGTCAGCTGATAGAAGCTAGCAATTGATGTTAAGATGTCTGACGTTAAAACATTCATTGACAACTGACGCGAAGGTAAGAAAACAATACAAAAATCGACAGAGAATCAAAGACGAAACGTACCAATGCTAACTTGTGTGCACAATAAATGTCACCAAGAAAGCTGTTAAGCACTCCCCACGTGGGAAAGGTAAGTTTGGCAACTCAACCGTTGTTACCATAGCAACAGACCTACCACGCTATGTGACATTCAGTTGTTTTTCCGATCGCAACGCTCCTGTTATGTCCCACCTTTCAAAAAAACAAGTATAGTTGGATTACCAATACTTAGTCCTTTCCTCATATCTTCGTTTCGTGCATATTTCATTTCGGCATCAAATTCTCCATTAGGATCGGTTCATCAATTACGGACAGGCAGGCAGACAGACTGACAGTCAAAGCGCAATTAACAGTCCTATCAGAAGGGTAGGGGGAGGGGAACGCTTGCAAAAAGAAACCGTTGCCTAGTCACGAGTCCTTAAAGCTCTTAACAATGGCGAAAGGCAAGAGAAGTCACACAACAAGTAACTAATATATGGGCAGCCGTAGAAGAAACACACGCTTCTGTTACACAGACCATTAGCTACAACAAGCGTAATATTTAAGATTATCACTGGCTTGTACATGTCGCTGCTAATATAAATAATAAAAAAAATGTAGTTAAAATTTGTCAAAGCAGCAAAGGGAAAACAAAACGTGTGTGTACTCTATCAAACCCATTAACTCATACAATAGTAAGTCTTTGTTTTCATAAACTTGACTCATTATAAACATCAAAGAGAAATTCCACCAAGAGCAGTTTCGGTTGGGTTGGAAGGGGGTGAAGAGAGGAGGAAGGGTGGATTAGGGGGAGGAAATGCGTGTCAACGGCGACGTTTCAATACAAAGTGTAACGAGGTGTAATTTATCCAGTAAATTGTGGAAATAAAATATTGTTTTTACTGTACCCCGTGTGGCTTACATCTGTATTACAGCTGGAGAATTCTGTTAGGAAAGAGAGAGAGAGGGCTTCGTTGAGCACAGTAATTACTTTAAATATCTCGTGGACCATGCTACTAAAGCTTCCTCATCAACTCCCACTTCCACGTCCCTACTTTTACCCTCCTCGCTGTTGAACCAGAGTAAGCATTCGGAGTTAGACAAGGTCTGCTCCTGTTCCGACACTATCTAGTAAACGGATGATATTTTAAAAGTTCAGACAGATGACAGCCTGAAATAGGTATTCGTACATACGGTATACAAATAACTATCATGCCTATCCAAACTAGTTTCCATTTTGGAATAACATGGTAAATCCCGTTAATGCAGAATGGCTTTGTTCCTCCAAGGGTAGTTTTTTTCCTCTTCTAAGATCTTAAGGGCCGTATTCATAGACATTTTTAGCGCGGGCTTCCGGTGGATGATCAGCGTTTTTCGTATTCATAAACCAGTTTTAGCGATAGGATATGATTTGAATTCTGTACTAGTAACCAGTGGATAGCCGGGGCTAGCTTAGTACGCTCGTAGCGCGTTCTGCGAAATGTCTATGAATAGCACCCTTAGTGTTTTAAAATATTTAAAACTGAAAATAAACAAAAACAACTTCAATATATTTGTTTTAATTATTCAGTCATAACAACTTATAATGTATAAGTATGAAAACTTATTGTTTTATTGCCATTGATATTAGGCTACATACCACTTTCGTAATTAAAATCCACTATTTAAAATTCGATAATTAATAACATATTCTAATAATCACGTTTATACATAATTTTATAATTTGATATCACTACAGAACGCACAACTGGCATATACAAAATAATAACCTGTTAATGAAGAAATGGCAACGGAAGTAAACAGCCTCCAATGTAACCAATAAAACAAATAGGTCATCACTTATAATGACATTGTATTACAAATACTAGACGTTAATTCACGAGTCATAATAATATATTATATTTTATTGTAATACATCACAACTATACATTAATATTTCAATAACATTCATATTAACATAAAGAATAAATTTATTTAGTTAAATGTAATGCAAATTAATTATTTTTAAATGTTTTTTTAATCTCTGTGTATTTACTTATTTATATTTTAACTAATTTAACTTACAAAATGTAAATTTTTAGATACTTCAAAAAGTAAATATAAATAAAATAAATTAAAAAAAAAAAGATAATGATGCCACATAGGCGAAAGCGTTCGTTTGATTGTTTGTAATAAAAGAATAAGTTTTCATACTTATACATACACGGTAAGTCATTATTATTGAATAATTAAAACAAATAATAGTAAAGTTATCTTAATATTTGACTTACTTCAACAATGCTCACTTGGGATTGAAAAATGAAAATAAACAGTTCAATGTAAATTGCAGATACTTTCTCACAAGGGAAACTTTTACTTCAATAGGTTAAAACCACACTTTGAAAGTTTTGACACGGAAAAATACTGTTAAGTAAAAAGGCGATCTACAACAAAGTACTTATTGTTATCTGTCAATACACGCAATAAAACATACAAGTTCTGTGAGAAAGGGACAGATGTTTCACATTAGAACCTGAACTATCATCCCTAGTTATACCAAATGAAATAGGTACCAATGCATATGACATAACAGAGGGATAGTGTAACTTTAAAGTCACAATTTAACTACTTCTATTAACTTTACTTAAATTAATACACCTAAAAATAAATAAATCTTAATACCCAAAAAAATGAGTGGATCAGTATGAGATGTGTAGGCCTATGATTGAATTCTCGTTAGGCATTTTCCACTTTAAGACTTTCAGAAGTCAAGAATAATCCAGTATTATCAAGAAGGTCCGCGCCGTAGCGTCATCGTTGAGTCGTTTGCGTAATAAGCGCTAGTTTCAATCCTCATGAGAAAGAAATTTCCTTATGAAATTTAGGCCAGTGTATGGGACCGGTGCCCACGAATCATTGTGGTGAATTTGGAGAGCTACGCTAGGTGGCAAAATCCGCGTTGGTAAACCAACTATAATGACTGTGGGGATCATCGTACTGACCACATGTTACTCCGTACTGGATTGATGATCGTAAAACTCTGCTGGGGCATGTGGATGTGAGGCCAGCAGCCAGCTGGTCGGCGTTGGTCCTTCATGGGCTATCGCACCGCGGACAACAAAGAAGATTGAAAGAAAAAAATGTATTTGGTCTATGGGTCTAGCTGATAAGAAGTAAAGAATTAAGGAGAGCAATATACAGCACCCGTATCTCAAGAGCCTAACAAAATTTATACTTGAATGCAGGTTTAGAGCCTAACGCGATTTCTTAATGCTCCCTTGTACTCATACCTTACCGTTCATATTAGCAGCTAATTTGTTGCATTTAGGATTTCCTTTGGAGTGTATAGGGAAGAGTTGGGTAGTATCGGACATCGGGTAATATTGGACAGTGAGTTTCTTTCATCTACCACCAGATGGTAGTGCCTGAATGACATGGTTACGTTTCTGTATGGGACATCACAGAAACGTAACAGTATCATTCAGGCACTATCATCTGGTGGTACTGTAGATGAAAGAAACTCACTGTCCGATATTACCCGATGTCCGATACTACCCATCTCTTCCCTATACACTCCAAAGGAAATCCTAAATGCAACAAATTAGCTGCTAATATGAACGGTAAGGTATGACATGGTTACGTTTCTGTATGGGACATCACAGAAACGTAACCGTATCATTCAGGCACTATCATCTGGTGGTACTGTAGATGAAAGAAACTCACTGTCCGATATTACCCGATGTCCGATATTACCCGATGTCCGATACTACCCAACTCTCCCCTAAGACTTTTTTCAAGGGGTTCGACGTGATACATGCATGCACACATACACGCACGCACATACATACATACATTAGGCCTACATACATAGGCCTACATACATACATACATACATACATACATACATACATACATATTTCGGATTCGATCCCGCCAAGGTCGATGGCATTTAAATAGGCTCATGTCAGTAGATTTACTAGCATGTAAAAGAACTCCTGCGAGACAAAATTCCGGCACACCGGTGACGCTGATATAACCTCGGCAGTTGCGAACGTCGTTAAATAAAACATAATTTACATACATACATATTTCGGGTTCGATCCCGGCCAAGGTCGATGGCATTTAAATAGGCTCATGTCAGTAGATTTACTAGCATGTAAAAGAACTCCTGCGAGACAAAATTCCGGCACACCGGTGACGCTGATATAACCTCGGCAGTTGCGAACGTCGTTAAATAAAACAATTTGCATACAGTACATACATACATACATACATACATACATACATACATACATACATACATGCATTCATACGTGCTATAAGGGAAAGCTAAAACTCATCATTTATAGTGAAACACAACATGCAAATTATTTTATTTTTTATTTTTTTATTTTATTGGGTTATTTTACGACGCTGTATCAACATCTAGGTTATTTAACGTCTGAATGATATGAAGGCGACAATGCCGGTGAAATGAGTCCGGGGTCCAACACCGAAAGTTACCCAGCATTTGCTCGTATTGGGTTGATGGAAAACCCCGCAAAAAAAACCTCAACCAGGCAACTTGCCCTGACCGGGATTCGAATCCGGGCCACCTGGTTTCGCGGCCAGACGCTCTGACGTTACTCCACAGGTGTGGACTGCAAATTATTAATACGTATAGGCCTATATATTCATTTTATGATATTTTTTCTCCAGTAACAAATGAATAGAAGTGGCATACATACAGCAGTTTCACTATCAACCTTTATTACTGCTCAGGAGAAACAGTTAACAGACACTACTCCACACTGAAAATTACATTCTCTTCCCGGACTCTATCATAGTTTTTGAACATTGTGATAAAGGAGTATCCAGAATTGAGTAAGAAAGCCATAAAAGTAATTCTCCCTTTTGTCTCATCCCATCTTAACGAGGCAGGATTTTCAGCTCTGGAGGTAATAGAATCCAGATATAGCAACAAGGTAAACATTGAGAAGGAGATTGTCAAATTAATTGAGACAGTCTCACGTTTTAGGTCATAACTCAAAAAGTATCGTGGCCCCATTTAGAATCGAACCCAGCTTGCAGCGTTACGCCTTAACCGCGACGATATCGGGTTCTCCCGCGGGTTATTTAGTATTAAAATTCAACGTAGGCGAGACAAGACCGAAAAATTCCGCTCGAGCCATCTATCATGAACAGGATTCTTTCTATTACACGAGAATCACAGCTTTACTTTCCTGCCAGGGAGATTTGTTGCCCTACAAAATCAATCACCCTCTCGGGTTTATAACTCACCTAACTAGAATCCGACTGCCAGAATGGTAAACGCGAGATCACCAAAGATGACTTACCCACATGGTACCAAATATTTTATTCCACGCAACTCTCCACAGTTTGTTTACCTCAGTGTAGGTTCCAGCCTATGATGTAACTTTTTAAGACCCACTACTGTATGCTTCTTCCTAATTTCCATGTTTCCCCGAAATTCATCGTCGTCGTGATTTCAAGGCATTTTAGGTACCTGAACCACCATGTCAATGGCAAGTCAATTACTGTGTTTTTTATGTTCCTCCGTTCCTGCTATATGCATGTATCTACGGAACCGTGACGTTCTCGCTTGAATGACACAGCGGTATATGAGTTAACAGGGCGGAACCGCTCCTGCAGGCAGAACGATGCAACCAGGCCTGCACTCCACTCCAGTTAGTCCGCTCATGCATTTTAAACTCGATAAAAATTCGATTAGGAAATGAGTTAATACAAAACAAAAAGAAAAAAAGAATGTATTTCAGACCTCCAACATCGCTACTGTTCACATTGATACCAGAATAATTCATATGTCAACTGGGTCAGAGATAAGCCTTATATCAGTGTCTGTTAAACTTGAATGGCACTGCTGGAGCATAATAATTGTCAACTCTCAACTCTGAAGACAGAAAGAAAAAGTAAAGACACGGAAATTATAAATATCATAATAGATAAAACAATTTTTAGCCACTTCCCTGATTAACCCGAGGTAACTCGGGTTGCTAATTTGTGTCAAAATTTATTAACCCGAGTTAACTCGTTTGAGTCCCATTTTCGCTGCTAAGGATTATATCCCGAATATATACGTTTCCATTCTTCCATTAGGCCTAACCTTTTCCTCACTAGATAGCTACAGAAGTTAGTGATATTGCTATATCTGGTGATGCTTTTTGTACTTCTTCCTTGCGAGTGGAATTCTATGCTCATATAGCATTCAGACACAATAGTGAGTAGATGCTAGTTATTTTGGGCGGTTTCTGTTTGTGTTTAGTGTTTTTTTGTGCTGTTTGTGTAAAGATGGATCAAGTTAGTGATTCCGAAACTTTTTATCAGAAATATATTCCTGTAGAAGATTAGGAAATTAAATATCGGTATCAGAAGACGAAGTTATAGACCAACAAACAAATTCAGATCAGTTGATGTCGCGTCCTTTCGACAGTGGTTTGAATAGAAGACATCTGCACCTCCGAGGTCCCCATTCCCTGAAATTTTAACATTGTTTCTGATAACAATACTTCTCAATTTTTTAAAATTATTCTTTGATAATGACCTCATCAACATTATATTCGAGGAGACGATTCGGCAAGCTAATAAGTGTTCACAGAATGCTGAAAATAATTCGTGGCGTCCTACTACAGACTCAAAATACAACCCACTTCGGCTTACAGGTATACATTCTCCAGACGTTATTCCACGAACTCTGAAGAAGAATAACCAACCAGACAGTGTTTCATGTGTAGTATTGCGAGAGACTCTAAATACAATCAAATTCGACACAAGACCAGACTGTCCGGAATGCAATGTACCACTGTGCGTAATACCCTGCTTTCGAGTCTATCACATGACAAGCAACATTTAACGCCTTGATAACTGCACTGGTATTGTACCTCATAAAATAATCCATAAAAAACATAAATTGGTAAATACTTCAGGATAAAATCGAAGTGGAACAACTACCAGAGCTGGAATCAAGGTGCACGAGATAACTCGGGATAATAATTCAGGTATAAATGTATGTCTATTTCATAGTGATTTTTTAGGTATGTAAGAAAATTAGTGATGTACAGTGATTTTGAAATATTAAATGACCTCTATACGAAAATAAAAAAGTATGAACTTTTTTTCACAAAACTGGTAAAATATATAGTAAGGGAAGAGGTTAAACAGACAACACGTTGGTAAGTTTTTAATACGGAACGTGCCCTATATTTTTGAAGACCTATTTTTTTCAAAGGACTTAAGCTACAAAAACAAGTTTCTGAGATATTGAAGAAAAAACACACACTTCCAAATATGCAGGTTCAGATACCTCCAACACAATCATTCGGCGCACGAATGAATGACTTATTAGGCTATACAGTTGAACTACGACGGAGCCCATTTACAATGATATGCTCATATACACAAATGTACCCATATAGGTCATTTCGTAGAGAATGCTGGACTATGACGTTGCCTTTTAATAAAAACAACAACAATCAAATTTCTTGGCTTGCAAATCGATAATGTGTTAAATTGGAAAAATCATACTATAGAAATTACACCTCACAGACTAAATTCAGCATGTCTTGCTATTACTATAGATCTATGCAAGAGACATATTTCCAGCACGTTAACACGTCCCGTATTTTCACTATCGTGATTTGCGTTATTTGTTACAGAATATTGCCATTCATGTGACACAGTTTCCTACTTATGTTTCTTTGTATTTTGCAATTTTATTTTCAAATTTTTGTGGTAGCTCATATTTAGACCCTACTACCTATAGAAGAGCAGGTCGTCTTTTTTTTTTTTTTCAAAAAGTAATTATAAGCTTATGTAAATATCTATTGCCACTATTGACGTTTAAGACTGGAAAAATTGTATATGAATAATTACTCTGCATGTTATTGAAGATTTTCAAGCAATATGCCACACTATTTTCCATTATTATGAGGAAAACAAAATAGTAGCCCATATTTCCACCTTCTTCTCTAAATAGTACCTTAAAAACAATATACTTTACATACTTCCACTTGGTAACCAGTTTTGGAATAATATTCTGGGGAAATTTTACAGATAGTAACAGTATATTTCTACTACAAAAAAGAGTAATTACAATAATAGTAGGTACCAAATCTAGAGAATCTTGCAGGACCATTTTCAAAAAACTACAAATAATGTCTGTGGCTTGTCAGTATATATTTTTCATCAATAAACTTCTTCGTACGTAATAGTGAAAGCTTTGTAGCTAATTCAACAATTCATAGCATAAATACGCGTCAAAAATGACTTTCATTTCCATCGGCAAGTCTAAGATGCTATCAAAAAGGCGTCATATGGCAGTAAAAATGTTTAATAGCCTCTCTAAGGATAAAAATAATACTCAAAACATAAGAATATATAGGGCCAAATTAAAGAAGTACCTAATTTCTCATGCCTTCTATTCTGTAGGTGAATTTATGACATATCCACTCGCTCTATCTTGTATTAAATAATGATACTAAACCTTTGTGTTGTACTAGTAGGCTATATTATAAAACCCTTCTGTCTATATTTCAACTGGACTGTGACTGCAATTAAGACTTTATAGTAGACCTACTATTAAGACTTTTTTTGGCATGTTCCATATTCTAGCTGTGAAGCGATGTACCAATACCATGGAATGTAAACAAATACAATACAATACAATACACTTTTTGGGATAGAATACGTAGGCCTACATGCCAATGGCGGAAATGACAAGTATACTGGTATGTGGCAGTACATTTCCATTTTCATCGTATTCTCTTTCACTTCACATTTACAGTTTTTTTTATTTATACTATTCTTTATATCCATATGTAGGCCTATTCCTTTTTTTATTTTAACACCCAGTCAGGTGAACCCATGGCGAATCCTCGGGTACATCTTGTCACTTACCATTTGGCTAATATCAGAATTCACCGATGATATAATGGTAATCTCGCAGTTGAGACAACGTTGTTAAATAGGCCTAATCGATATAAAAAAGAACGGTTCAACTACTTTCCAGATTATTAGCATAAAGTGTAGCAGAAAGAGGGCACATAACTGAATTAAAAATAACTCTACAATTAGCGAGAATACCTCACTGTAAAATTAATATTGTAAACAAACTATCACTTTAAATAAAGAATAATAATTTCTACAGTAATGTAAACAACAAGAATTCTCTAATTTTTTTTCTCAGGTCTTTACTGTTCACCTGAAAGTAAATTTAATCTTCGAAACGTTGTGAAGTTTTTATTGCATATGTATATTTTTTTCCCGCAGACTTACAGGAATTACACATGGACAGTTTTCCTGCCGGGAGCGGAACCAGTGTTCTCCCGATTCGAGGCCAGAAGCACTGCCAAAACGAACGAGGCTTTAATTGTTTAATTATGTATTTTAGCCCCTCTTAGAACAAAAGCGGTGGTTTTATCATAAGAGACTTTCCAACATTTCACTAAGTACTTTGTTTTTGGGAGTGCATGGGAACGGAAAGACAAATTTACGCTACGGTTGATAAAAGACTTTGAAACAAGTGACAACAAAACCAGGAGATACCAACATGGTAAGCTCAAACCCAGAGCGATTTAATGCGCTTCTAGAAATTCTAAATCTAATTATTATCATCATCACGAGTGTTTGAGTTGTCGGTGGAAACCACAGAGATGGAAGACTTGGCTGCAAAGCGAATAGACTAGAGAGCCTACCTTCCAGCCCGTGGATTCAATTTATGATCCCACAGTTGTTACTCCGTCACTTTACGCTCACAAAGGCCGTCGTCCATTTTGAAATCCAAGCACTGTATTTAGTGGTCAAGGAGAGAGAAATTGGAAGCGAGTGCATGGCTAATAAAGAATCAATAATTTCCTCTAAGCAGTAATTCACTCATAAAATAAACAGGACTGCGATATGGGATGGGAGAGGAGAGGAGAGGAGAAAGAGGAGAGGGATTTAAACGTTGAACGCAAATGTGCTTAATTACTCTGTGTAGAGGACGACATTACAAGAAACGCTGCAGATTATATAGCGAGACATTTCAGACACGTGGATCTCAAGAGGAAGAACGACTTATCTCACACGTGTGTGGTCTATGAGTTTAATATGCTTATCAGTAAACTCAAGTATCACGGCTTCAAACCCGACCAAGAGTGATGAAATTTTAGGAGCAAGAAATCCTAAGTGCGATTTTCATCGAACGATGAAGTAAAGCTGATTTACTGAGTGAATGAATCTCTCTCTTACAAGGTATCTACATCCCTGCAAGTGTTTACTCCAATCACAAATTATTCTCTCTTACAGGGTATCTACATCCCTGCAAATGTTTATTCCAATCACATATTACTCTCTCGTACAGGGTATCCACATCCCTGCAAATGTTTACTCCAATCACATATTACTCTCTCTTACAGGGTATCTACATCCCTGCAAATGTTTACTTCAATCACGAATTACTCTGTCTTACAGGGTATCTACATCCCTGCAAATGTTTACTCTAATCACAAATTACTCTCTCTTACGGAGTATCTACATCCCAGCAAATGTTTACTCCAATCACATATTACTCTTTGTCTTACAGGGTATCTACATCCCTGCAAATGTTTACTACAATCACATATTACTCTCTGTCTTACAGGGTATATACATCCCTGCAAATGTTTACTCCAAATTACTCTCTCTTCCAAGGTATCTACATCCCTGCAAATGTTTACTCCAATCACAAATTACTCTCTCTTACAGGGTATCTACATCCCTGCAAATGTTTACTCCAAACACAAATTATTCTCTCTTACAGAGTATCTACATCCCTGCAATTTTTTACTCCAAATTACTCTCTCTTCCAAGGTATCTACAGCCCAGCAAATATTTATTCCAATCACAAATTACTCTCTCTTACAGGATATCTACATTCCTGCAAATGTTTACTCCAATCACATATTACTCTCTGTCTTACAGGGTATCTACATCCCTGCAAATGTTTACTCCAAATTACTCTCTCTTCCAAGGTATCTACATCCCTGCAAATGTTTACTCCAATCACAAATTATTCTCTCTTACAGAGTATCTACATCCCTGCAAATGTTTACTCCAATCACAAATTACTCTCTCTTACAGAATATCTACATTCCAGCAAATGTTTACTCCAATCACATATTACTCTCTGTCTTACAGGGTATCTACATCCCTGCAAATGTTTACTCCAAATTACTCTCCCTTTCAAGGTATCTACATCCCTGTAAATGTTTACTCCAATCACAAATTACTCTCTCTTACAGAGTATCTACATCCCAGTAAATGTTTACTCCAATTACAAATTACTCTCTTTTCCAGTGTATCTATATCTCAGCAAATGTTTATTCCAATCACAAATTACTCTCTCTTCCAGGGTATCTACATCCCAGCAAATGTTTACTCCAATCACAAATTACTCTCTCTTCCAGGGTATCTACATCCCAGCAAATATTTACTCCAATCACAAATTACTCTCTCTTCCAGGGTATCTACATCCCTGCAAACGTTTAATCTACTCACACATTACACATTCTTCTTTCACTTTCTCATCAATTTCTCTCTTTTTTTTTCTTTTGAAGGAAGTAAATTTAGCCAGTTGAAAATATATCGGTTTGCAAAACTATTATTTCCCAGCATCACAGTTCTTCCTGTTTATATTTCATATAATGAGAATTTAAAATATTACAATACTTTTTGTATTTAAACCAGTAATTCTTTAAAACTGTGGAACATGTTTTTAGACTGTCCATATCCGCAAGTTAGTGCCGATAGTAAAAACCTGAGTTTTTAAAGCATTTCCTTGTTTCTCTCTCATCAAAAGGTGTGATCCCCGCTTAATTATACATCATCTAATGACGTCACGCTCTGGTCGAAAACTTAAGAGTGTAATAAGTCATTACTCGTCGTGGCGGCAGCTTTTGAGATCAGCTAAATGGCTGCTGGAGGCCTTTGCCCGCGCGGCCATAAAAGAGACTTTTATTCTAGGCGGACCGGCAATGTAACAGAATACGTCGTCGGCGTCGCATAACTCGCTATAAATTGCCAAGCACAAGCCTCCGTAACGACGTGGTTGTGATTATACTTCATGAAAATTTTAAACCGCCGAGCTTTATTAAATTAACTAACATTAGAAAATAACTAGGCTAAACGCTCGTGGAATACATTTTATAAACGATGCTATTTTAAAGGCTTATGTGGCCTGTTCTAATATATTATTGAATGGAATTTATAGCTCTCAAATTTCAATCATGCATTTCGTACAAGTTGGCGTTAATGTACGCAAATGTGAAGGCCTGGCCTTAACACTGCTTGAAAACAAGATTGTATGTACAGTCCCAGCGTTCAATTAATACCCAGGCGGTGTCGAAGACGACGCTTTCCTTTGAATAGATAAGCTAAGAGTCTTTTATTATGAATAAGCATCTCGGATGCCGCTACAAACACAAGGAGCGGTAACATACGCTTACCAGTGATGTGTTGGCATTTTTAATTGACGTCTCAATATAAACTGCACATGGGGTATATTATAACAACATTTTCATATATTAATTCGCGATCGTTGTTCATTTCTACTACCTACCTACCTACCTATCTACCTACCAGTACACCTCTCTACCTACTTACCAGAGTAGCTCTCTACCTACCTGTCAGCGGCAGTTAGTTTTGTTCATCTTTAGTAGGTAGGTAAGTGGGAAGGTATAGCCTACGTATATTTAGGTAGGTATACAAGTTGGTAGCTGAATAGGCAGTTATACACGTAAGTATGTAGGAATATCGTACCTCACTTATGGCGTATGATCCTCGTATTTGTGATAGTGAATGGCTTTCTTACAATTTCGTATCAATTTATGTAATATACATCTTTATTAGTCATCATAAGAGAGCAAGTATACAAGAGAAAAAGAGTGGTAGAAAGTAGAGAAAACATCAACTGGTTGAGATAAATGTTATTAGCTCTGTTGTATATACGTTTCATTCAGTCCTCCCAATACACATGTTCTGGGAAAAGTATGTGTGAATGTGTATGTGTGTGTTTTGTTGTTGTTGGATGCCCAATTGTGCTAGGGGATTGGCCATCTTGTCGTTAGTATATTGTTAGATAGCAGCCAGAACAGATTTGGCGTTCAGCCACGAGGCTTTTAAAGTTCAAACATGCACAATAGTGCAATTAATTCAACAGTTGTGCTAACTCACTCATTCTTCTTGTTAGTAGCGAATCAGTGGAGCATTCTGCATTAAATTGATACGAAATGTAATTGAAGGAATGAAGGTTAAGATTAGAAGATCCTTTGGAATAAATCAGGGTACGACCTCTGCCATTGTGTGACCTGACAATTAGGATTCTTTTGAAGCGTTTACAGTTGTACACTAACCTCTTAAATGGTATGTGGTTCACACAACATTTTTTCTTCAGAAATGGGAAAATAAAATTTCTAGAAACAAAAAAGTCAGTAGATATGCCATAAACTTAGAAGGTATAGTAACTTGGATCATAGGTCTAGAATATGTAGACTTAATAAAATAGGTTTCTGGCATATCAGTCATGAATATAAAACGACTAGAGCACAGCCTTGATGCTGTATAAATAAAGTGGTGGTGGCTTGGAATTCCTGAGGCATGGAATTCCTTACATTTTGAACTGGATGATATGTGTCTTCTTTATTTAATAGAAGCGTCGTACTTATTCCATGTCACTAACATACTAACTAAATTCCTGTTATGTGTATATCAGACCTCGATAAAGTCTTGCTGCAATGTTGGACTAAAGCATTTCAAGAGCTGCAAGAACGAAAAGAGGAAAAGTAGCAAAAAAAAAAAAAAAAAAAAAAAAAAGGACGATTGAAAGAAAAATTTGATATCTACACGCAAAAATAAGAGGTTAGAATGCCGACACAAGAATGAATTATTATCCGCTATTATAACATTTCAAAGCATGTAAAAACAAAAACGGAAAAGAAAGAAAGAGAAAAATAGAAAAGGGAAAAAACGGTGGGCAGTGAGAAATCTAGTTTTCTTCGCGATCAGATCAGTGGAAATTTGTTTTTTCCTTAAACAACTAAACTCGATTTTGTCCTGTGTTAGCATTTCTCTAGTCTGTAGTGAAGGGAAAGTCCCGAATCACACATAACACGTGGAGGCACCACGCCATGTTTTATCAATGGTTTCTGGTGTGAAGTTTTCAGTAATCTATAGCCTAGAGATGCTTCAGATATGAACCCATTCAAAGAATTAGTCGAGTTCGAACTTTCTATGCTCTGACTTCCCTGGTCAAATACAGAAGCAGAAAGGCTATTTAGCCAGATGAATATAATTAAAACCAAAATTAGAAATATAATAGAGACAAAGGTATCACGATCAATTTTGACAGTTAAGGCTGCACTACAAGGGCGTGGTAAATGTTGCCATGATTATGACTTGTCAGAATACACTGTTAAAAAAATAGAACAATGGACATACAAACCAGAAACTTCAGGTATTTCAACTTCCATAACTACGAAAGAAATTTAAGAAGAAGAAGAAGAAGAAGAAGAAGATGATAATAATGATTATGTAGAATCTCTCCTATATGCAATATAAATCTAAAAATCTAGTGGGTTTTATGCTACATTTAGTGGTTTTTTTAAGCGTTTAGTGTAGTTATGTAAACTGGAGTTGGCAACCCTGGTTCCGTCCTTCAGGCAGTCTATCGGCATATCCCTTGATTGTGGACGTTCACAATGTTTTCAATCGAACTACTCTGACGTATTTCTTTTTATTTAATTTTACATACACAAGTTCTGGCACACAATTTTCTAGCCAGAAGAACAGGATCGCAGTCTCGGTATTCGATTCTCATCGGTTTCTGCTGGACTGGAGCACAGTAAGTCCTCATCATACTTCGCCATAGCTTTTGGTTGTCTGCCGATACGGATGACTGAGATTGGTATAAACCTATACTAAATTCAATTACAATTCAATTTACTGTCCTTGCATGCTGAGAATTATTAGGTCACGGCCAATGAAGGCAAAATGCAACAGCGCAATTCTTTTGTTAGACTGCTACTTCCTATTATCTCTCCATAAAGCAGCAGCGCACCTGGTGGGGCAACGCGCAGTCACACGACAACAGCCATTAAAATGATCTTAAAAGCTTATAGGTGGACTACTGTGTGAAAGAGTATAAAATCGTAACTTTTTAGAATCTGCAACCCTCGCCATTAGCATACTAAACTCCTGTTCATATAAAAGATCAACATTAATTTCTATCACTAAGAATGGACATCCAGGAGACTTGTATTTATATATTTAAAAAAAACGCAAGATTCCCCCCCCCCCAAGAATAACTCGACCAATAACAGTGTACAGAAAGAACATGTAGAATTTTATTAAGTTGACCCAAAATTAATTTAGACATAAATATACAGTGTTTGATAATTGATTTTTAAATAGCCCTAAAATTTATATGGATGTATTATTATAAACTTGTCCACCGTTGTGAAGTAATGATTAGCACGTCTGATCGTCAAACGAGCGGGCCCGGGTTCAAATCTCAGTTGAAACAAGTTACTTGGTTGAGGTTTTTTCAGAGATTTTCCCTTAACCAATCGAAGCAGAATTGCAGGGTAATTTTTGGCGTTGAACCTCGGATTCATTTCGCCATTATAATTACTCTTCCCCTCTTTCATCATCATCTCAGTTTCTTTCCTAGGTTTCGGGTTTGCTCTGATGTAGAGTCAACTGCGGGTTGCCGCCGGATATGTGGTCACCGTTGTTGGTGGTAGCGCTATGCACCGTGGGCACTCCGCCGGACTCATGGTAACTCGTGAGACTTAATTAATGTTTGTCTTGTAGAAGAACCCATATGGCGAATCCTTCTCGAAATAAAACCAAACCATCTGGCGAATTTATTTCACCAATTCCTTAATGTATTTGTTCATTTTTTCAGTAGAAAGAAGTCTTTCGTTGCCATTTTTACAACCGAAAATCGCTTGCTTGCCTTGCGAATCATTTCAATCCAGACACTGAGTACAAAAATGTATGGTGATTGTTTGTTATTTCTCCACCATACCAAAATCTTGATCACACTCCATAAAGGAGTGATCAGACACCAGAAACTTATGGTCCACTGCGTTAACATAACATTTACCATCAAAATAGTAATCAAACTTATCAGGAAAAATAACATTCCAGCAACATAACCTCAAAATAATATTTTTTACAATATTGTCACACGCACTAGAGCCTAACAAAGCGACAATAACTTACTTACAATGAATTATTATCATTCATGATTATATATTTTATTTTCCAAATTTCAAGATTTCACTAGCTTTTGTTTGTGGAAAATAATACGATACACTCAGGCACAGGCAAAGAGATACAAGTGCACTTGTACCCCTTTGCCATAAACATTTCCTTTGTTATTGGTAATTCAATTTTCCTTGGCACCATCAGAGATGAGCACTAGTTCGATATTTATTTATATCTCTTTAACAGAACATTTTCAGATGCTTTAGTTAACCAAAGATGCACTTAACTCATTTTTCACAATTTTGTCACTTGTACCCCTTTGTTACTGAACCCCTCATATGAGAAATAAATATCTGAGATTAGTTGCTTCTTTTCTGTTTTTCTAATGTTTACATTCTGTTAACTTCAGTTCATAAATGGATTTGTAGTTAACATCAGACGGATATACAGTGATAATCTCATGACGAAATATCGTCACAACTCCAAATCTTTATCTGTAACAACACAGATTGTCACTTTGACAAATATTCACTCCTTGGAAGAGATTCGAACCCACAACAGTGGTTTCTACATAGCGTTAAGGCTGTGCTTAGCATTTACGTATATTTGTGCGGAATAATTGATTTCTTCTTCTTTTTCATCTTTCAAAGCCGATATGAACTACTGCTGAGTCTACATTTTGTTACTTCTAGACTAAACACCATCCGTGGAATCTGTGAAGTATGGTTGTTCATGACGTCACTCGGGAGAAGGCGGAGCCTGCTCCCTTCCTTTTACTTTCTCTTTCTCCAAACCAATTACGTTTCCTCTCTCAAGCAATTCCTATCGCTCCCTGACTACTTATTGGACTAGCCATCTATGTCGCTACATGCGCAGAAGGCTTGATTTTTCACTGTCAGTTCACAGATTCCACGGACGGGGTTTAGTCGGAAGCACGGAGGAACTGAACTGAAATGGAGTCAGAACAATGTTGAGCTTTAATCTGAAACAATACATGTTGTCAAATTGACATCTGACAAATATTTACAGCCTATCCTATAAACGGGATTCTATCCACAACCGTGATTTCCACTTGCGCCATAGCCGATGCATACCTACTCTAATAAACTACTCATATTTTCACACTGAAAATAAAAAAGAATGAAAAACGAGGTAATAGGCCTATATTTTTTATTAATAAGAGTATTACTTCCTTACAGATCCCATTGACAAAATATAAAAATCGGTATCATGAATATAGCCTACAATCAGGAATTTTCTCATAACACTTTTTTATGAGTTTTGTAACAATTTAGACCTTTACCACGTTATCAAGATGAAAGTTCTCATAGATCATAACATGTCTCCAATTTGAGTAAAAGTCTGCGGTACAAAATGAGGTCTAAATTCAGTCGTATCCACATGTACGTAGTTCAGGCACAAATGGATACGCGCTAAAATCTCGGGGTCAAAAGATAGTGTTTTGTCTTGACGCTGTCAAAGCGGAGTTAATGCAATTTTGCGGCGCTTGTGCCATGCACCTGTAAGCAAATTAGAGGCTACAACTACTGCGATGTCAGTAATTTTGTTATTGATTAATTTTGCCGAATGACAGAACTAATAATGAGCTGCGGCAAAATTAAACGTTCGACACAAATGTGTTTAATTAGGACGGCAGTGCAAGACAGAGCAAACAACCAGCAATCACATCAAGTGGGAAGGATTGACTGCATTCAGCTGCAGGCTGAACTCTGATTATATCTTAAACATGTTTGTTACTGTAGAGGATAATGGCGTTATTCATCCTATTTATTTAGACTTAAGTCTTTCATTCAATTATAAACTTTTATTATTTATTTCCGTCCTATCTAGCTACTGATTATCACATTTATATGTATATTTAATCATGTATTTATTATATTTTCATTACTTAACATTTGTTTCGAAACTAAAACTATTAATGCAGAAAAAATGCTCATACATAAATTAGAAGGCAAATACGAAACAAATAAATAAAAAAGCACGGTCATTAAATATAACTGTAGCCTATGTAAATATAAATAAATAAATAAATAAATAAATAGACTAGTCTACATGTGTCAAATTCTCAATTTGTGTATTTGTTTATGTATATATTTATTATTTTTAAATGTTTGACAATTTGTTTGTTGATTCATATAACAATTATTTGTTTTTTAATTTATGTCTCTACTTCATTTGGTGCATACGTTTCTTTACACATTTGTTTACCAATTGTTTATTTACTTAACAATTCAATTATCTATCATTTCATTTCTTTATAAATTTACACCTCGCTTATTTATGGACAATCTTTTTATGTTTACGCCGTAGATTATTTGTTTTTTAGGATTCGGTTTTATTATAATCACTTTGACTGCAAGGTTATTTCGCGACTATCAACACTATTGTTAGTACATTGAATGTGTGGACATTGTGCCACTGTCATACATCTATGACGCAGTGCATGAGGGTAGGCCACTAGAGGGAACCAAGAGGTGGAACTTAAACTGAGGGGTTTCAATCTGACATCGGGATGGGAATCCGGTGTGGCTTAGTGGATAGAGCGTCAGCACGTAGAGCTGAAAACCTGGGTTCAAATACGGGTGCCGGAGAGAATTTTTCTCCGTTCCACTCAACCTTCATTATTCTATAGTTATGTTACATAATATAATATTCTTCAACTTTTGCTGCAGTATGTTATGTACCGGAGACTATATTTTGATGCAAAGAGTTTTTGTGGGGATTATTAGGAGGCAACAGTGAATGTAGTGTGAATTGTTTGCAGGCAATGAGGTTCTCTACATCTATGTGGACAGTGAGAGAGGCTTTGCTGTGTACACGAAAATACTCATTGACCATCGTGCGGACGATGTGGAAACCATGCTTAGTGTATATTTTAGTGATAGGTGTGTTTTATACTAAACATAATACATATAATTGACAATTTATTTCACGAAATAAGCACTGACTTAGTGACAAGTTTAACACAGAAATCATCCTTTTTATATTAAAAACCGAAAAGTATTCAAAACAGAAACAAACCTTTGGAAAAGGTGGAGAATAAATCCAAAAGACAATAATAATAATAATAATAATAATAATAATAATAATAATAATAATCCCGAGGTTCACTCAGCCTCCTATAAAACTGAGTACCGGGTCTTTCCCGGGGGTAAAAGGCGGTCAGAGCGTGGTGCCGACCACACCACCTCATTCTAGTGCCGAGGTCATGGAAAGCATGGGGCTCTACCTCCATGCCCCCCAAGTGCCTTCATGGCATGTTACGGGGATACCTTTACCTTTTTTTTTTTTTTAATAATAATAATAATAATAATAATAATAATAATAATGCTTACTTACTTAGTGGCTTTTAAGGAACCCGAAGGTTCATTGCCGCCCTCACATAAGCCTGCCATAGGATCCTATCCTAAGCAAGATCAATCCAGCCTCTATCATCATATCCCACCTCCCTCAAACCCATTTTAATATTATCTTCCCATCTACGTCTTGGCTTCCCCAAAGGTCTTTTACCCTCCGGTCTCCCAACTAACACTCTATATGCATTTCTGGATTCGCCCATACGTGCTACATGTCCTGCCCATCTCAAACGTCTGGATTTAATGTTCCTAATTATGTCAGGTGAAGAATAAAATGCGTGCAGTTTTGCGTTGTGTAACTTTCTCCATTCTCCTGTAACTTCATCCCTTTTCGCCCCAAATATTTTCCTAAGCACCTTATTCTCAAACACCCTTAACCTATGTTCCTCTCTCAAAGTGAGAGTCCAAGTTTCACAACCATAAAGAACAACCGGTAATATAACTGTTTTGTAAATTCTAACTTTCAGATTTTTTGACAGCAAACTTGATGATAAAAGCTTCTCAACAGAATAATAACAGGCATTTCCCATATTTATTCTGTGTTTAATTTTCTCCCGAGTATCATTTATATTTGTTACAGTTTCGCCCAGGTAATAATAATAATAATAATAATAATAATAATAATAATCATAATAATCATAACAATAATACTTTATTGCTAGAGCAAATGCTGGGTAACTTTCGGCGCTCGACACTGCACTCATTTCGCCGGCATTATCACCTTCATATCATTCAGACGCTAGATAACCACAGCAGTTGATAAAGCGTCGTAATATAACCTACTAAAAAGGCGCAAAAGTAATAACGCAAAACATCGTATACTGCAGAAAACTTCTCGTTAGCTCTTTCGTACATCTCAAATCTCTTTGCAATTACCTAGAGTCGAAACTTGGACTCCTTGGTGACAAAGCGGAAGCTAAGTTACGGCTCTGCAGTATAATTAAAGGAGTCGTTAAATAAAGAATTACGATTATAAATGGCGGTGTCATAGTGCTGCCGGATTGCACAGGGTGAGTGCAGCTGCCATTTAGACTGTTTATTATAAGAGCACAGGGCAATTAGAATACTTTTAGTATATTTTTTCTACGTGCCAATTCTGAAAAGTTTTGCCAGTATAATGTCAAGTGTCACGGAAGCGGGGTTTGGATCCTGATCATGCCAATGATTGCACAACGGTCAAAGATATCGACGCTAGCGGATTGAATTGTTTATACATGCATTTGTGATGAAGCCAAATCTGGCTTTGGGTTATGAATTAGTAGCAAATCGACACGAATTAACTTTGCAGGGATTATCCTCCCTTTTAATACCCCATACATGCTCGAATAACAGCTCTATAATGTGTGAAATACCTGTAGGTATTCTGTTTGACAGGTCTCTTGTGTGCTCAGGAAGATAGTTGCATTCGGCTTACCTTGTTACTACAATAGAGAATGAATAAGAAAATAATAGCCTATAATAGTTCCTATCAGTAACAGCAGTATATTCTTATATACGTCATACTCAAAACATAAAAATGGTGTCATTAATATGACACATATTTTCTTAGTCCACGTTTTATGAGTTTGAAATAAATCAGATCCGTATAGTGTTATTCAGATATTCTAGTTAGTTTGTAGTTTATTCTGCTCTTACTTAAAACCTAGGATAAAATCCTGTTCAACCAACTATATAAACTTTTCATCTTTTATTTGGGTGGCCAATCGTCGTTGTTCCTGTAATAACTTCTATGTGCAAAATGTAACATTTTTCAGTAGGAAGAAAAAACACATTAATCATTCTATGGCAGTGATACGTAGGAGATTGCGAATTCTTACATTTTCAGAAGAAAGAAAGAAAGAAAGAAAGAAAGAAAGAAAGAAAGAAAGAAAGAAAAAAAGAAAGAAATATAATTACATATAGGAGATTTTATTACAGATTTACTGTATCACTATTTAAGTTATTTAATAGAGCAAAAATCTGAAAATCGATAAATATGTCACACAGGAGTTATTGCAGGAACAACGATGCAATGCTCCTTCCTTCTTTCATTTTGGGCGATTCGAACAAGTCTGTTTACTTCCATACGATTAAGTTATTCATGAACCTTTTGAATAAAATCTTCAATTATTGAGCAATCTTTTTCAAACTTTTACTGATTAATTGGTGGACCAATGCTAAGTATTCTGTGGAGGAACATTAAAAACAATATATTTGGGGAACAACGCAAAAAATTATTTTTTTAAATAAATTTACATTTAAAAAAATTCTATCTTCTTAATGAATTATTTTAAACTGATTTTCTTTGATCCAGAACATTCTTAAATGTGTGTTGAATATTTGGAATCTCAGAAAGTTATGTAATTTACATTTTAAAAATCGAATTTTACTTTATTTTCTTTTAGTGAGAGTGAATTTTGTTTTCAATATTTTGTATTTATTTTACAAAATTTTTGGTTACGCAGTTTTCTAAATTTTCTTCGATTCAGAACACAGAGTATTTAATTTCCTTTAATTTGATATATGACACAGTCATTTAAGATGCTTTTTGATGTGTTATTTTTTTTGGAAATTAAATGAATGCACAAAAATCAATAAATGAGTAAACGAGAAAAAAACTTTGAATAGATAAAGGACATGACTGCTTCCGGTTAAAAATAATGCTAATAATGGACAATTGAAGCACGATATCATAGATAAACCATACATATCTGAATAGTAAAGTAACATGGAATCAGAAAATACCAAAATTGAAAAACCCAAAATTTTGACCAAAACAGTCATTTAAAGAGTCATTAATACCTTAACAGCTCATTCTATTCTCTCCGTCTTAAAGTATTTACTGACCTATAGGTTGGATATTACATGCTTCTCTTAGGCCCATTTCTTCGTTTCTGACATGGTCGGATCTCGTTTTTCCAGCAATTCTCCTTAATTCTTCCATTTCTACCATTTCAACTGTTATAATAGTTTTTCTTGTTATATCTGACCTGGTTTCAGAAGTATAGGGCCTATATTAAAATAGGAAGCACTACACTTCTATAATAAGTTCCAGTTTTGACATCAAATTGTAACTACTTATTGTTCCAGTGTTATTACCAAGAGGCTCTGATATTCTTAATGTTCGTTAGCTTGTTCAGGTACATCTAAATCACTGTAGCATAGTATTAGTATGTCCAGATACTTAGAAACATTAACATACATTACATAGACCTACATTACATAAGAGTTCTGCTCAAGGGAGGTCTTTCGCTGCAAACCCAGCTTTCTCTAATCTTCTCTATTTTCTGCCTTCCTCTTAGTCTCCGCATATGATCCATATATCTTTATGTTGTCTATCATCTCATATCTTCTTCTGCCCCGAGCTTTTCTCCCGTTCACCATTACTTCCAGTGTATCCTTCAGTAGGCAGTTTCTTCTCAGCCAGTGATCCAACCAATTCCTTTTTCTGATCAGTTTCAGCATCATTCTTGCTTCAACTATCTTTCCAACACAGCTTCATTTCTTATTCTGTCTGTCCATTTCACACGTTCCATTCTTATCAATATCCACATTTCAAATGTTTCTAGTTGCTTTTCTTCATTTGTCGTAATGTCCATGTTTCTGCCCCAAACAATGCTACACTCCATACAAAGCACTTCACTAGTCTCTTCCTTAGTTCTTCGGGGCATTAACTTGTTCTATTATTTTACGATCTACTTTTAATTTTCATTTTACTGAAAACTTGGAAATTGTTAAGCATTTGGTTTTCAATATATATTGCTATATAATAGGTCTACTTCTTTTCTACTGTAATATTATGAAAAATATATAAAAGTGTGTGCAAATCATCTTTAGATCCTGAAATCAGTGCAAAATCAACATAACATACAATTGATATGTCCTTAGTACCCAACTTGTAGGCCTAACTTTTTTATTGTTAAGTTGAATAGTAAGGGATTTAGTGCCACCGCTGTGGAGTAACGGTCAGCAGATCTGACCGTGAAAGTAGCGAGCCAGGGTTCAAATCCTGGTTGGGACAAGTTATCTGGTTTGGGTTTTTTCCAGGGTTTCCCCTCAACCAATTGAAGCAGAATTTCTGGGTAAGTTTCGGCGTTGGACCTCGGACTCATTTCGTTATCATTAATGCACATATCATCATCATCATCATCATCATCATCATCCATACAATAGCCCGGGTTAAGTTCACTGTGCGGCGTGCTGTAGGCCTACTTATACAAGAGCGCGGCCGTTCGGCTACCCAATCATTTATAGAATAAGAGTGGTAAGCACAATAAGGCTCAGGTCTCTCCTCCATAGATGAGAGAGAGAGAGAGAGAGAGAGAGAGAGAGAGAGAGGTAGGGAGAGAGAGGGGGGGGGCTTAGTAATCACCTTGCTATATTACGCTCTCAACTGATAATGCATGCACAATGTTTTCATTAACTGAAATGTATATAACATATCATATTCGTCTTTAATTTTATTAGAGATTGAGGAACATCTCTTTTTAGAAGAACGCCAGATACATCTAAAAGTCTGACATTATCGAAGGCCTTAGTAATATCTATAAAACATATTAATGGGAGTCTGTACTGCCTATCCCAGCAATGTAAATTTCATCTAATTTAGGTGCTCTTTTCTCAGGACTTACATAAGATACACATTTGAAATTTTTAGGAGTTATTCTACAAGTATTATTGTATGTAACAGGTTAAAATTACGGTCTTTATCTTTTATTACTCTGCTTTACATTGCTGGGATGGCAGTACAGACTCCCCTTAAAGCAGTGATTTCTTCTCATGAATTATAATTTAAAATAAAACGTGAAAAAATCATGTAATATGCATCGGAAAAAAAAAGTATAATTTTTAATTTTCGTTCTGTGCACACAGTGACTTTATTTATTATACAAAACTTATATATCGGTAGTCAATACACTTATGAACTGTGAATTCAAGTAAGTAACTTTGCATTATGTTTCGGAGCTACGTATCGGACTTTTGTTCCCAAGATCTGTTCTCCCAGCTCAACAGAGAAGTTCGCCTTTCTTTGCCACCCTGATCATGGAGCTGATACGAAGTCCCGAAACAGTGGACGTTTCTGCATATATAACGCGGTTTAGAAAACCAGAAATTTGGTTACAATTTAAAACAAACTTGGTTATGTCTACTCTAAAGATTTTATGTACGAATTATAAAATGAAATCCCTGAAGAGAACAGAAAAATATATACTAAAGAAAATCAAGATCCGTAAATAATAACTTTGAGCGAACGCAAGGCTTAATCTTTCAACGATTACGGTGACAGTGATTACATTATGAGTGAGATTAAGGCTTATAATGCGAAGTCGCCGTCTTCTTGGCAACACAGTGTTGTGGTAAGACTTTCTTGTCACAGCTCAAAAACGTACACCCTACGAAAGTCTCCATCCTTCTCCAAGGCCTTAGACCTGGGTGGGACATCCTGTGCGCTGGAGCCGGTGCTTTCCTCGCACCACGGACTTTGTAATGTCACTTTAAGTACCCAACTTAACGACGTAACATTCGCTTAATAAAATCTCATACGCTGGTGCTTGCTAGTAAATTACAACCTTACGCCCCTGTTTCCTGGAATCGGGAAGAGACGAAAAAAGGAAACCGCAGTCAATTGTACAGGCAAGGGCACCATTCTTTCTTCAATCCCGACGGCGAGACTTCAGAACCTGCTGTCCTTGGTTGGCGTAATGATCTCAGCTGCTCTCTTTTATTTACTGTTAACTCGTACCCATCCCTAGTTCGGCCAGCTGACGGCTTCTTGCCAAAGAGAATCGGACTTCGAATCAGGGCAGATCCTGTAATATTTTTATTATATAAAGGAGATGTGACTGCACGCATTGTATTATCGCCGCGCTCTCATGGTTAACATGTCGGCATCATACAATAACGTGCGGTGTGCTTTTAAAACATAATTTTTACAACCGATTATTGCTCTGTAGGTTTCACTCTAAACGTCACGTTGTCACGTCTACTTCCTCGATAAGAATAAGCACTAGTTTGTTATATTGTTAAATGGCAATTATTATTATTATTATTATTATTATTATTATTATTATTATTATTTCATATACGAGTATGTTGACATTCGTAACTCTTTAATAATAATTTTTAATCGCATACCTTAATGTTCGTCCTCAGCACAAAACATTGCAACCTCGGTTTTAGTCCACTTGGATTAGACAAGTAGGTATCATTTAATAATGGAAGCAGCTTATGGTTGCAATATTGAAATTGAGGCGAGTGATTGGAGCGGCGACATAAGAAATTGAAAACATAAAGCAATTAAATTTCAAAGAACTGCCGAATGTTATGCACGAGGCCACTCAAAGACCTGCCGAATGTTAACAATGAGAGCGCGGCGATAATAATTAGGAACTTAAATCCAGACATTTGAGATGGTCAGGGCATGTATAGCACGTATGTGCGAATCCAGAAATGCATGTAGTGTTAGTTGGGAGACCGGAAGGAAAGAGACCTTTGGGGAGGCCGAGACGTAAATGGGAGGATAATATTAAAATGGATTTGAGGGAGGTGGGATATGGTGATAGAGAGTGGATTAATCTTGCACAGGATAGGGACAGATGGCGGGCTTATGCGAGGGCGGCAATGAACCTCCGGGTTCCTTAAAAGCCATTTGTAAGTAAGTACAGAGATGTGTGGCTGTATTCCCTCAGCATTTTCAATTTCCTTCTATAATACTGCCCCGTCTTATACGCATTGCATAAATTCTGTAGCTAAGGAGGACAAAAAAAGAGTGATTTCCTTGTATACTGTATTATCTATTCAATAGTCTGCATAATTTTCGTTTTCAGGCCAGGGGTCGTTTTTTTATATTCTTTTATGGCAGCAGCAGAGGCTCGGCGTGATTTTTTCCTCAGACCCTTAATTTTATTTTGATCCATTGTGCATTTTATACCGGGTGTAAACGATATAACCTACCAAAATTATATAGACAGTACCTATATAGCGGTCTACTGAAAAAAATGTCTAGTGAAATTTAATTACTACTTATAATTTTATTTTTAATTTGTTGAAAAAGGCAATACCATATCTCTAAGATTGATACTAGTCTATTCGTTTACATTTCGACTGTACGTGAATGGCATTGCCAATGACCTTGTGCCAAAAACATACCAATAACAACAGACACACAACAGAGTAACAAATTACTGCTTCAAGTACGTATCGGGCTAAGTGAATAATGACTTCCCTTCTCATTAAAAAAAAAAAAGTTAGACTCAGAATACGTTTTTCTTTTCTGGGAAAACCTTGACAATTACAGAAAAAACATTAAATGACTTCTTTCTTCAGTTATTTAGATTACGCTCTTCCACGAATGTTTTTTTGGCAGTTTTTATCGTTTACATACTGTATATGCGATGACTCCTAAGTCCGTCAGGTGATCCGGATGGCATTCTTAAACCCGATTCTGATAGGTGGCCCATCCTGTACCAGCCCTGACAGAGCCAAGTTCCATCCTCAGACGATTATCCGATAAGTCCTAGGGCTAGGAGTCCCAAGCCCTTCATATATCTACTTTGGAAATTCTTACTATTCCGAAGACTTAAGCCATCCTATACTTTACTTTTTACTATTGCAGACGATAGATGAAATGAGGGAAATATGTAGTGTGTTAGTGAAATGATCGAAGGAAACGGGAGTAAGCTGAGGAAAACCCTCTGCAATATCTGCTTTGTCCACTACTATTGATTTGTTCAATAAAATTAAAGCATTTCTAATGAAACTTAATTTGTGGACACTACTTAATGTAAGAAGTCCCGCGCCGTGGCGTCGCGGTGTAAGGCATACTGCCTAGGACTCGCGTTACGGAATGCGCGCTGGTTCGAGTCCTCATAGGGGAAGAAATTTTCTCATGAAATTTCGGCCAGTGTATGGGACCGGTGCCCACCCATGCTTCGTGATGCACTTGGGGAGCTACGATAGGCAGCGAAATCCGGTTGCGAATGCCAGCTATAACGGCTGGGGTGATCATCGTGCTAACCACACGATATCTTCATTCTGGTTGGATGATCGTCCTCCTCTGCTTCGACATGTGGGCGTGAGGCCAGCAGCCGGCTGGTCGGTCTAGGCCCTTCACGGGCTGTAGCGCCACAGATTATTATTATTATTATTATTATTATTATTATTATTATTATTATTATTACTACTTAATGTAAGAAAGACATTTGCCTCATTTTCCAAACCTAAGCAAATTTGTGTCTAATGTTAGTCTACAGATTCACAATATGCTGCATTTGTAGAGTCTTTGACTAACTTAGTTAGATAAGGTATTTGAGGAACGATTCAGTGAAAAAGAATCCCTCCAGTTGGATTTTCAAATATTCATGTTTTCATTTTCAGTTGATATATCCACAGTTCCCTCCACGCTTCAAATGGAATTAATAGTTCTCAAATGTGACAGCTTTCTTGAGGTGAAGTTAAAAATAACTGAAGATATAACTACATTCTATCATTATATCTCATCTGATAGTTTTCCACGTCTGCACAAGCATGCAGCAAAAATAATGTGTATGTGTACTTATGTGAACAGGTTTTCTCTGTTCTAAGAATGTGTGAAACCAGCCACAGATCACAGCTAAGCGATAAGCATTTGACATCTATGATTCGGCTGCACTCGAGTAGATCGATTGTTCCGGATATTACTCGTCTGGTGGCACAAACACACACGTTTACGTCTGTTCCTAAAACACTGTTTCTGTTTAGAATTTCCTTTGTCAGTGTAAATGCAATAAATTAAATTTACATTGTTTGTACTTTGTTTGAAAGACCATCCTACATCCTCATCTTCTTGCTGGCTCCGCCCAGTTCCATAGCAGCGAGTTCTACTCATTGACTGGTCCACTTATACCTGCACCCTCTCGCCCGCGCGCGGCTTCAGGGCGCTCCCGTTAACAGGCGTCGGAAACTGCACACCAAAATTTGCTACCTGGTAGTGATGGGCGAAGTTGTTCTTTTCCCGGAACAGTTCCGACGGTTCCGGTTCCGAAAAAATGCTATGTTCCAAATAACAGTTCCGAAATAACAGTCACCAGTGGTGATGAGTCGGAGTCGTTCATTGATACGTGCCTTCTCTTTGACTCTTGTTCCTTTTGAGGAGTCGTTCAAACGAACGGTACAGTACCCTCCCTCTTCATTATGCAGCTCACACTGGAGCACTCATAGGCAGGACATTCTTATCTATAGATGGCACTGCAATGCACATTCGAATCGATTTTGGAAAATTGCTGTGCATGCGGACAGAACTCAAAAGCTTAATGTTGGTAATTAAACAGCTGTTGACTACAAGGACAGAATACAACACTTTGTTTTCGTGCATAAAGTTATAAAGAAAAATTAACGTGACATTTAAAACATATGGTATGTAATTTCTGTTCTCTCTATTACATAATAAAAAAAAAAACAAATCATTAATTTTTATTTTTACTTTTCTTAATGCATAACAATAATAATAATAATAATAATAATAATAATAATAATAAATATTACAATTTTATAAATAATAAAAAAGACATATATTTGCAGTACTGAAACCTGGAAACCCCGCAGTGGGTTAGTAAAATGTTGGAAACGCATCTTTACCAAAGTGTAATTTAAACTTTGCATTTAACCTCGCTCTCCAAATCTGTACTTATATGGGCAGTTTCCAACAAATAATGCTACAACATTTTTGTCGTTCTTTGATAACAGAGAAGATATCACAAAAAACTTGTGCTTGTCAGACTTAACCTCAACAAACGACATACAGACATTGTAACTAAACCACTCATTACCATTTACGACTTTAACCTTACATGTATAGAATCAGCTGATCAATGAATTAATAATAGTATGCGTACTTTATGACTTTGTAGAATGTTTATAAAACAGAATTAGTCAACTAATGGTGAAATAAACTATAAAGCGGGAATTAACAATTCCCGCGGAATTGAATAGGAATGAATATTACAGATTATTAAATACTTACTATAACATTACAGATGATTGGCCAGTCTTCCAATTGTTGATATTAAAGTTCGCGCCGCCGCAAGGATTTCAATTTCCATGCGTCCCCCTCCAACCACGTGAGAGTTTCAAGTACCAACTTCATCCAACGAAGTTCCAAGTACAACATAAAGAACAACGAGAACAGTGTAACCGCAGCTGCATTGGTTCATCGGAACGAGCTCCGACGTTCCGACTGTTATCTCGGAGTCGGAACATACCTTGTGCAACGCGGTACTGCGAGCCCGCAACAGCTGGGCAAGTGAGCAGCTCTGAGTCGGAACACTGTTATTTCGGAACAGGAGGTTCCGACCTACTGTTCATTTTTGCAACAGTTCCGAGACCAGAACAGTTCCAAAATAACTGTTGTGTTATTTTTTACCCATCTCTACTACCTGGATTTCGGTCATATAGGAACTGCACACCAACATTTTCTACCTGAATTACGGTCATATGGAAATTGCACACAAAGATGTTTTCTATCTGCTTTGCCGATATTGTACATAGTTTTAATTTACCAAACTATTTTAATTTTGTTAGAAATGGGGCGTTTGTTTACATCTGAAAGTGAACGGGGAAATTTAGTGCTGGTATATGAGAGCTGTAAATTTTGTAAGCCAAGGAATTGAAAAACTATGAAGTAATGTGGAGGTGTGTTAGAAAATGCAATGCGAAAATTTATACCTTGCTGAACAATATGAAAATTATTAGAGAACGCGGTGAGCGTAACATGTAGTGGACATTAGCATATTAAATCGATAATTAATACAGCTACGAAAAGAAAAGCCATCGATGATGTTAATAGTAAGCCATCAAAAACATTTGATGCTGATTGTCAAATCTTGCCCACAGAAAACATGAAAGTGCGTGACATATCTCGAATAAAAGATAGGCCTAACATACAGATCGCAGAGAAAACTTCAGCCTGTTCTACCTAAATTGAAACCCGAAGTTCATGACAGACGAGTCATTTAAACTTTATTACTAACCAAGGCGAAGATCTCGTTCTTTTCAATGACAAAGAGAGTGTAATAAATGTGTTTACCTGTGTTTCCTGTGTGCGGACTTGATACAATAAACATGGACGGAACTTTTCGTTATTTTCTTCAGTTTTCATAACAAATGTTTACAATTCACGGCGTAGAACGATCAATATGCCTCTTTGATTTTTTTTACTTTACCTAACAAAAGTGTTCAAACGTATGAGAGGGTATTGCAGGTAAATTATAAATTAATGTGCAACGTGAACTTCACTCCATCTAATGTAGTAATAGACTTTGAACTAGCTATACATGCTGCAGTGGTGAAAATTTGGGAATGCGTTATTTTATAGGTTGCCACTTCCATCTTGTGCAAGCATGCTGGCGTAAAATATAGTGTGTAGGACTAGCGAAGGAGTACAAAGAAGACGGTGAGCTAGGACAGTGGCTCAGGATGGTTTATGGAATAATGTATTTGAATCCAGAGGAAGTCTGGAATTTCTTCGCTTTGGAACTGGCTGAGGTAAAACCGATAGGTGCTAGACTTGAGATATTTGCTGATTATTTACTAGAAACCTACATCTCCGAAGATGCAGTTTTCTCTCCTACTGTATGGGCAGCATGACTGCATCGACAACTCGCACAACAAATGGCTGCAAATCATTTTGAAAACATTTTAATGTCAGTTTTTACAGCAGTCATCCTTCATTGTATAACTTCGTGAATCAACTTTTCGACACACAAACTGAGACTTATATAAACTGCAAAGCAATGAAGGAAGGAAGTAAGCGAAGTTTCAATGTAAAGTCAGCCAAATGCAAAAGAAACATATTTTGTAAATTGTGCTGTTTCCGGGTAGGATTAGTAAAACCCTCGTGAATCAGTGTGCAGTATCCGGGTAGGATTAGTGGGTCCCTCGAAAAGCGGTATGCAGTTTCCGCCTACCCCCCGTTAGGACCCCTGCTATATGAGATCACTGTTCCAAGTCCGAGAGGTGACCTGAATAGCATTTGTGGATCCAATGCCGACAGGCGGGCATCCTGCCTCAGCCATGCAAAGCTAGATCCAATCAGCATAGGATACCAGATAATCTCACCCTACGTTTAACTATTACAGACAGATGAAATGGTCAGAGAAAACCCTCTGCAATGTCTCCTTTGTTCATCACAAATTTTCTTATGATACATTTTCCCTCCGAGAGAACATATTTTACACCATAGGTACATCACGTCGCCCTGCGCATGGATAATCTTGGTCGCGACCTGAACAATGGCCGCCGAGGTCAATCAAAGATTTCAAAGGCTTGCACGGCTGCACGTAATTCATTGTTCCGGTTGAACGAGAAAGTGCGTCACGCGTCGGTGTGTCTCAGTGACAGATTTAGGGAGAACCGTCCCCAGGGCCTGGATGATTGGGAGCTCCCAAGCAACCTCCAGGTTGAGAGCAGTCGCACATCCAATAGGATCGTTAGATTATGAAGAGACTGATAGATAATATATACATAAGCTCAACACCGCGTCACATACAGGCTGTGCACGTTGTTTATTAATTTGGGACCTCATTTTGCTTATTATGACGTTATTATTTATTATATTCTCAATCCGTTGTATTAATTAGGCCTACTAATGTATTATTTATTTTGCTATTCCTTTACTCCTTTGCTTACAATTACTTAACCATTTACTTATTCATTTTGTAGTGATAAAGTTCGGACTGCCCTAGTACACCTGATACAGGAAAGGTTACAGCCATAAATCCTGTAATTCAGTCGTCATGGTAACAACACTTGATACTCTGCTGTTCACTTCATCCCATCATCATTTAGTCATTCTTCCATTCAATTAGCTAGAAAAAAAGTACTGCGTAAAAAGTCTATCCATATTCATTAATTGCATCATTGTCACAGCTCCTGCCCCTCTTTCCATTATTATTTAAATCCCGGCAAATAAAAGAAACGCCATTACACAACACAAGATAAATGGAAGCGTGGTGCAAACAATTGCACTTTTCTGAGCCGACCGGCATAAATCTGATTTTTTGTTCGCTTGTCGCCCGCAGCTCGATGCACTCTCCGTATAGATTGGATTACGATGGAGTCCAACCGCAAGGGCCTGAGGATAGAGTAAACCGCAACGGTCAACAGCGCAGGTCCTGGATTTGAACCCCGCTTAATGAAATTACAGCCGCATTCAATGCCTCAGTGAATCAGTGGATAAATGGTTAAAGGATGAATAACTGAAAGTAGGGTTGGATGAATACATTGATTATGGATGAATGGTTGTGTATAGAATATAGGTATAGCTCGCGCAAGGAACGCTTACCGAATAGCAGTGGTGGCGTTATTGTCTGTCTTGACGTGTGTATGTAGGCTCGCCGAGGGAGCGAGAGGTACGGGCCGATGGAAGTACCATCTCTTCCAAGAAAATGAACAAATAAGGACATCGCTGTGGAAATAAATAACGTAGCAAGAGAAAAATCCGAAGCTAATTAAATGCGCAACATACGTTTACGAATGAACTAACGATACCGCGCGATACAAGACACGTATTCGCATGCAATGGAGCAAACTAAAGTCGTAATGTAACTATCACAACTCAAGATTGATTCTATCGATGTCATTTCTCTTCCGACTGTACTCTTGAATATCATTCACGCTATCTCGTAACCTTTCCTGTCGCCTGCTCTTCCTTATCTCATTGTTTCATTCGCATTCCTTCCGTCGGTATTCCCTGCTTGCGAGACCTAGAGATGTAGAGTTGAAGATTGGTTGGTAAGTAGATGGATGGATAGATGATTTGACTGGTAAGTACGTGGTGGGTAAATGGATGTCGACGAATGGATGAGTGAGTGAATGATGAAGAGAATGGATGGGTAGGTCGATTATTGGTTGAGTGAGTGAATTTTGAGTATGTAGGTGCATAGCATAGATGAGTGGATGAGTCGGTAGGTGAATGAATGATGCACGAGTTGTCATATAGAATGGATAGATGGATAGATAGAATGGATGAGTCGAATGCATGGGTGAGTGAATGACGAATGTTTGGGTGGATCTATTGGATGGAATGTATGGGTGCATACAGGTGTGGAAGGGTGGACGAATAGACGAATGAATGAATAAATGAATGAGTTAATCAACTGCACTGAATTTGGATTGAAGTTAAAAGGGGGAGGACTGTAACAGTCCTAGCACTGCGACCTAAAAGATCTATTGCGCATCCCCGTCATGATATCCCATCAGTCCTATAGTTTGATGATCTTAATGAACTGAATCAAACTATGGACTGGGACGGTTCATAGCTCATCAAGCTTTGGAAAATGTTTCGCAAAGATGAGAGCTCTTTGATGAACGTGTGCATTGCATTGCATTCGCACAGTAGATGAGTTACAGACTCATCTCCCTGTGAACAACGAATGCAGGCCGGGTTGATATTGTGTCCCATTCTGTACAAGTTCTTCTTGAGGACATAGTGTCCTGTAAGGAATCCAAATGCCCAGCGGAGCTGTTACCTGCTCAATTTTAACAAGTCACTTGACCTGTTTTTATTAAGATCTCTTATGAGGGTCTTAATCAATTGCATTACTGGATATAGAAATCTAAATTAGAAGTAAATATATAAGAAATTGGCAGAAACAGACTTTGGGTATTCCACCAATTAATATATTATGTTTCAAGACACGACAGAATACCTGCCAAAAAAGGTCCATTTCTGATCACATTCACCGCGAAAGCCTAAAAACTTACGTAAGAAATGAATTACACATTTGATATTTATTTAATAAATTATGTGATTGCAAATTAAAATTGTACAGTTGCACGAAAATAATGGATTCTGAAAGATCCGGAAGAAAATCAAATAAGCCTCAAGAAGAAGAGGAAGCCCAAAGAATCTTTAGAGGGAACAATTTTAACATTTTCTTCCTAGACGGAACGGCGATGTATCGAGATCAATAATTGTTTTAATGACTTTGATGAGTGCAATTGATGGATTGGTTAAGTAGACAGGTGTACCGAAGGTTGAAAAACGAATTACTGGATTAATTGATGAATTAATAATGAGTGAGTGAGTGAATACTGGCCTCCCCAAAGGTCTTATTCCCTCCGGTCTCCCAACTAACAACCCATATGCATTTCTGGATTCGCCCATACGTACTATATGCCCTGCCCATCTCAAACATCTGGATTTAATGTTCCTAATTATGTCAGGTGAAGAATACAATGCTTGCAGTTCTGCGTTGTGTAACTTTCTCCATTCTCCTGTAACTTCATCCCTCTCAGCCCCAAATATTTTCCTAAGAACCTCATTCTCAAACACCCTTAATATCTGTTCCTCTCTCAAAATGAGAGTCCAAGTTTCACAACTATACAGAAGAACCGATAATATAACTGTTTTATAAATTCTAACTTTCAGATTTTTTTTTATAGCAGACTAGATGATAAAAGCTTCTCAACAGAATAATAACACGCATTTCCCATATTTATTCTACATTTAATTTCGTCCCGAGTGTCATTTATATTTGTTACTGTCGCTCCAAGATATTTGAATTTTTCCACCTCTTCGAAGGATAAATCTCCAATTTTTATAGTTACACTTCGTACAATATTCTGGTCACGAGACATAATCATATACTTTGTCTTTTCGGGATTTACTTCCAAACCTATCTCTTTACTTGCTTCAAGTAAGTGAATACTGTAATAGCAAAATATCTTCTCTAATAGTGTTACATTTCAAAGAGTGAGATCCAATACCAAACTTACACATGTAACTTTTAGGAAAATAGAAAATCATGCGGTAAAAGGTAGGTCTGACAGGAAAGAACGGAAAAAATATGACGACTAGTGGTAAAGAAGAAAAGTAACATTACCACCTTTACGACTCCTATAAATAATAGATGAAATTATCTCACCTACAGTTACATTACAAACTATTGGACACCGGAGAAACAAAGAGAAAAGTAGAAGGAAAGGTTAAAAGGAATACAAACAAGTCGAGGAATAAGCGAAGAAAGAGTTAAAGCAAAGAGGACTGGAAGTAGACAAGGACAGAAGGAACAATGGAAACTAAAAGAAGAATAACAAGAACGAAGAGAAGAAAAGGCGAAAGAAAATGAGACGGAAGAAAAGAAAAAGAATAACGACATATATGATGAGAAAGAGAAGAATGAAAAACATGGTTACGTATGAAAGAGAAAGATGTATAATAACAAAGAAAATAGGACAATAACCAAATGGTCCACACCTGTGGAGTAACGGTCAGCGCGTCTGACTGCGAAACCAGGTGGCCCGGGTTCGAATCCCGGTCGGGGCAAGTTACCTGGTTGAGGTTTTTTCCGGGGTTTTCCCTCAACCCAATACGAGCAAATGCCGGGTAACTTTCGGTGCTGGACCCCGGACTCATTTCACCGACATTATCACCTTCATATCATTCAGACGCTAAATAACTTAGATGTTGATACAGCGTCGTAAAATAACCCCAAAAAAATAATAAATAAAAATAACCAAATGGAAAAAGATAAGAAAAAAGGATCACAGGACACATTAAAAGGAGGTGAAGAAAAAACAGAAATTATAAGATAAAGAGGAATTTAGAAGAACAGAAGAATGGCCAGGAGAAGGAATAACAAGAAGAGAAAGAGAAATAAAGAAGATAAAGAAAATAATAAGGAATAGGAGAGAATGGAGAAAAAGTGAGAAAAAAGAGCAACAAGGAAAGCTTAATAAAAAATTACAACGCGAACTTAAATAATAAAACAAAAGAAGAAAGAACAGGAAACAGGAAAGGAGAAACAGAAAGAAAATAAGGGAAGAAGATAGGGAGAAAATATAAAACAATGAGAAGTTTACAATTGTATTTAATACGTAATTATGAAACAAATATTGAAAATCCAAGACCTTTTATACACTGAACTGTCAACGAAAGATATTCCTCAAAGATATTCCTCTAGACGCTAGAGTAAACGGAGACTAAGGAACAAATTCTATGGTTCCTTCAATTTCTAGTAATTTTACATGTCAGAAATTCCTATCGCGTGCAAATTAGTTATAAAAATATTATTACTCTTCATCAAAGGTTTTTGGGGGGTTGGAATTGTCATCACAAGCTTTGTACTGGAAATGCTATGGGATAACGGAAATCAAGAAGCATTGTGATGCCTTTGACGGCATGGTAACCATGGTAACGCCGTTGTGGGAGTTGGGGGGGGGGGGTGTTCCACAAAACGCTGTATCTACGAGCTACTGAAGGCTGAAACCCTATATAAACTCTCGGCCGAATTGTTACCTGCAACAAATACATAACTCATAGCGATTCAGCTTCATAGAGACTGCCAGGCCATTTACAGGCGTTTATAACACCTATTAATCTAGACCAGCATCATTGTGCCCACGTGCAAACAAAACACGTTCGATTTCCATTCTGGAGTTTTGCATTAATCAATAAATAAAAAGAGTTAAAGATGTGTTATAACGGAACAAAATTTTACTTCACCATTAAAGAAAATTACGCACCGTTAACTTAAAGACTAGATCGGTTTCCCGTGACGAAGGACCGAGTTCAAATCCTAGCAATGCCTCTTGTTTTATCAAGAACTCCAGTGCAAATTAAATTGCATACACAATTTTTCTGTGTTGCTGTCCCACTGTCAGTACTGCAACATTCCACTCTCACAATTATTACATATGGCTAGAGATGGCAGATTTCTGCAATTACGATAAATGCGAAATGTGTCCAAATGCTGTCAAAATAAGTAATTTTATGTTTAAAATCGTGTTAAATATATCAGTGTAGTTTTTTAATCGACGATAAAATGAGAAATTGCATAAAAAATGTGAAATGTAGGCCTTTGCGTTTCTGCGAATAAGTGCAAAATTACATTTTATGAGACATATTTTGTGTTTTCGTAAAAACAAAAAGTCAGAATCCATCTAAAAGCCCCGTCACATACAGGTTCTTACATTTTTTTTAAATAGTTTGTTCACAAAATCATGTTAACCTTTATGGTAGGATTAGCGCAGAAATGTGATCTACCCGATACCCTCTTTGTTGTTATCTGTATAATTATCTCGAGTTTTCAACTAATCTTTCTGGTGCTGGTGGTAGAATATTGACTGCCTATGCGATCTCTTTAGATTCAGTGTTCACTTATCAAGTTTTATGTCCTAGTGGTGATTGTGATTGAGTAATAACAGGGTGGGATAAATTATACCGTATATTTTGGCACGCTTTTTTGTAATGTTCACAATTTCACTGTAATTTTATGTCTTCCTTTACTTATTGATTGTTTTCAAGAATTTTAACTGAAAAATCTAGAAAATGTACCTGTTAAAATACTGACGATATTTAATTTCTACCATCAAACCTTTACATAAAAAATGTTCTACCCTAAAACGCTACAAAATATTAAATTCTAATATAAAATGCTAAATCTTATTTCTGAAGCGCTAAATTTTTAATTTTAAGTTGCTAAAATCTACAGTGCCTTTCGCTGTCGAGTCACCCGTTGCACGGCGGCCGGCGATAGCAACCGAAGTTACCTCCAGCAGCTATTTCAGTACAAATACACAATGCAAATGAAAATGACCATGTACAAAAATTTAACCATTTTTCTTGATCACGTGGCAACAATTCATGAACAACAGTGAGTTTGTATGGTTTCAATTTTAAGAGTTTGGTAGCTCGTCATGCTGAGGTCATCAGTTTTCTGTGCAAGCTATCGGAGGAATTTCTGTGGAGTATGTTCTAATCTTTTTCTCACTTCGTCTAGTTTCTCCTCAGTAAGCACACGTTTATTTACCCTTCGCTTCTTAACAAGAATAGAGCCCGTTTCTCTAAATTTAGTAACAAGTTTTCGCAAAGTATCTGTATGCGGGACAGGCACACTTGGATATTCAGTTAAAAATCGCCTTACAACTTCCCTGCAAGAATTCCTAAACACATACGAATCATACATAAAAATTCTTTGTTGTAATGTGTATGCCGAGGCATTATGTAAACTATAGCACAGCACTAATACAGAAATCACATTTAATACCAAGCACAATAACAATTGTAGCACTAATACAGAAATAACATTTCATACGAAGCACTTCAAAGCATAACCACGCTGAAACAAAAGCGCTGTGAGACTGAGTGAATGACTCCCGTGTTCCTACAAAGGGGAGGGGTTTCAAGTTGGTCGCAGTGTCGGGATCTCGATTATCAACGGTTGCTATCGCCGGCCGCCGTGCAACGAGCGACTTGACAGCGAAAGGCACTGTACCATCTCTACCTATGACCAATAATGAAATAATGTCTGACTAAAATATAAATTGATTAACAGTACTTGCTCAGTATTCCTAATATCTATGGTCAAATATGAATCAAATTGGTAACTTTCACAATATTCTATAGAGTCTTCCAATAAGAGTGTCACAATTTTGAAATGAAATAAATTGTATAAACGAGAGGTTTTTTTATTTAATTACTATTATTTTGAAGCACACTTAATGCCATTACGTATGGAAGAGAACGTCAGATAAATGGCAGCCGCAGCTTCTTTGGGTTGCGCGTATACGGGTCTTCCAATTTTCAATAACAGACAAACATAAACCAGGCTCAACTTCACGAATAACGCACGTGATTTTGTTCTTTAGGTCATTAACTGTTTCTAGCTTGTTGGCATAAATCCATTATTTAACATAACCCCGTAAGAAGTAATCCAGCGGGTGCCAGTTAACATCATCACCACCATGCGAAATGATGAAGACTCTGAACATCTCCCTCAAAAGGTCAACTGTTTCGTGAGCAGTATGACACGTGGCGCCATCGTGCTGAAACGAGACGTTTCTGAGATCCATACCTTCCAATTGAGGCCAAAAATAATCCACCTTAGCCCGGTATCTTACTCACACTGTACATTTCACATAATGCACGGAACGTTTGGCAAACGGATGACTTTTTTAATAATAAATTTTAATGATTTCTATGCGTTGATGAATGGTGTAACGTTCTATGATTGTCAACAATTGTAACCATGGGAAAAATATGACTGCTGTAGCTTTATAAACACGGCAGCTGTTATAATATGTTAAAAGTAGGACACTCTTATTGGAAGATCTGAATGAAAATTACCAATCAATGTATTTGTCGACCATTTAAATTGATTGCTTCCTCAGTAACATTATTAAATGATTTTCAATTATGAACTACCGTCTTTGTCGGGTAAAGATACACATTTCAAATTGCTTATTTCTACATCCAGCGTCAATTATGAATCACTGTCATTGTCTAGAATGTAAGTCCATCAATATATCAGTGCATAAAAAGTGAGGGAATCTGTAAAAGAGAGCAGAGGACCAGGATATGAACATGTCTCCTCATCCATCTCTACGCTGTCTTCCTGCACATAATCTGCAGGATTCCGCTCCGCTACGCATCACAAGCTTCGTCATCTTCCTTCCTCTCGTGTTTCTTTCTTTCTTTACCCCTTTTCCGCTACTTCGTGGCCAAATTATCCGCCCTAGCCTCGCACAAGATTACTGTGCTCTTCTGGGGAAGTTAATTCACTGATGGCGGAGTTTACGGTTCCGTGACCAGCCAACTAGTGCTGCTGGGAAGAAGGTATATTATGGAAATTACTTTCAATGACAAATGGCGCAATTCCTCGTTTTCAATTCGTAGAATATGTTCTGCTATAGGACACTCGTTTCCGGGCAGAATATTGTGCATAATACGGTCCTCATTCTCAACCAGTGGCGGTCCGGACTGCACGCCTTATCAACTTGCTGGTTAACTTACTTCATCAACGTACTGTCATATCGCAGTAAATTATTTGACAAGTTCTTACTGAAGTGTATTAATTCCGAAACGAGTCTAATGTGAGTTCCGATGAAAAAAAAACAAAAAACAAATGTGAAAACGGCTTTCGCCAAAAATTTCGGTTTCCTTTTCCATTTTTATACCATCATTGCCATAAACATGCCATAACCATCGTATCATTATCTTCATCATGATAGTACAGCCGCATCGCATTTAATATGAAGGGTTCAGAGCCATAGTGGGCCAAGCGCCATATATTAAAACGGAGAAAACAAGGATTAAAATTAAGCTACTACCACAGTCTAGTATATACAGTCACGAAGCTTGAGTTGTGAGGGTGCTAAGAACAATAGACAGTGCCGGTACTATTTCGCATTGTCTATAATGAGGCGATATTAGCAATCCTAGTGGCTAGCAACAATCTATGGATGCATATTTACTACGTATTGAGCTTCGTGACTGTATATACTAGACTGTGTTATTACCATAATTCAATGAAAAATATAGCAAGTAATATAAAATATCCACATTAAAACTAAATGATATGTCAATCTTCATGAAACTATGGCATTCACTTAACTTTAACCCTTGCTTTCTCCGTTTTTGGGCGGCCGGGTAGCTCAGTTGGTAGAGCAGCTGGCTACGGACTGGAAGGTCCGGGGTTCGATCCCAAGTGGTGACAGGATTTTTTTCTCGTTGCCAAACTTCCAGAGGTTCACTCCTATAAAATTGAGTACCGGGTCTTTCCCGGGGGTAAAAGGCAGTCAGAGCGTGGTGTCGACCACACCACCTCATTCTTAGTGCCGAGGTCATGGAAAGCATGGGGCTCTACCTCCATGCCCCCCCCAAGTGCCTTCATGGCATGTTACAGGGATACCTTTACCTTTTCTCCGTTTTTAATAAATGGCGCTTGGCCCACTGTATGGCTCTGAACCCTTCATAAATTAATTGACAAGTTACTAAGCGATCCTGATTCTGAGAAGAGTTGCATGATTTGTGATATACAAAACTGTTACGCAACAGGCTGTCTCGAAATACTTCAGTTTTTCTTTTCTTTCTAGCATTGCATTAATTTGTAAAATTTGGAATGAAGAAAAAATACTAGTAGACTAAAAAGACGTTTTAATCTGTCCGATACATAAAAGAGGAAATCCAAGAAAATTTTCAATTATAGAGGCATCTCGCTTCTTAATTCTGTTGTTTAATTCTCCTTAATAGGCTAGATCGTACAGTTAATAATGTATCTGTTATACGTGTGCTGCTGGAAAATAAACATGAATTTGATCAAATGTACAGTATTAGAAAAAAAATCACCGGCTGCCATACGAAGTCCCCTTCGGAAGACTTCGGTTGATTCCGTGAGAGCTTAGGTTTACAAGTAAACGAATTTCTTATACAAGACTCCGCTCTGTTTTATCTTTGTTTTCTTTGTTTCTTTCTTTTTATGTCTGTTTATAGATAAAATGTTATAAATAATCCATAATAAGGATATATTCAAGTGCTACATTGGGTGCAAAATAAATATCTTTTCCCTAGTTGTATGAACCAGGCGCTGGCCGAAGTAGACTTTGACAAATTCACGCTGCATGAGATGGGTAATTTTTTGTGTCTAAGGCTGTACATAACCTGTTTATTCATTTCCGAAAACTTTTGTTGTGATGAAAGAATTTGGCATCTCTAAGAAATTAATAAATTTTATGATAATGTGTAGATCTATAGTAAATTCCAAACTACATAGTTAAAATACAGAATTTTATGTCAAACAACTTCAATGTTACCGCTGGAGTTAAACAGGGAGATTTCTTGTCAATTGTTCTGTTTAATTTAGTTATTGAAAAAATTATTCAAGTAGTAAAGCCTTCCAAATTTAGTACAAAGCTGGATAGCAAAATGAATATATTGGCATACGCAGTTGATTTAGTTTTATTTGATGAAAACGAATATGATATTAAAACGCTCACTCTATTGTTATTAAAAGCTTAGCAAGGAACTGGTCTCGAACTATAGTCAAATTTAAGACTAACATTTAATGTTGACAAAACAAAATATTTTGTGTTTACTCATAACATAATTGTGAATAACAAAACAGCACAATTAATAGAGACACATTTGAAGAAGTAAACGATTTTAATTATTTAGAAACATTAATTATTTATGACAATAATGTAACACATGAAGAAAGAATGATGCTGAAACTGATCAGGAACAGGAAAAGGAATTGGCTGGGTCACTGACTGAGAAGAAACTGCCTACTGAAGGATGCATTGGAAGGAATGGTGAATGGGAGAAGAGTTCGGGGTAGAAGAAGATACCGGATCATAGACGATATTAATGCGAGGCGCATCCAGAAAGTAAGTTTCCCGATTTTTTCCCCTTGAAAGTAAACGTAATTAGCCGTGTCAATTGCGCATGCGTAACAGATCTATGACGTATCAATCATATACCAGCCGGACAGGTCCCGCCTGGTGCCAGTAGCGTGGCAGCAGTAGTCCGAAATGGAAGATCTTATTCCTTCTCCCGCCGCCTGCGAAGTTCTTTAATGCACAAAGCATTGCGCAGCTCTGTCAGGTCTATGGGCCGAACATCCTGAGTAAGCAGATGGTGCGTCGCTGGTGTAGGCAGTTTTGCCGAAGGTTGTCGAAGTGTCCATGATGAAGAGCGCAGTGGTCGACCGTCCCTCATCAATGATGATCGTGTTGAGCTGGTGCGGCAGTGCATCATGGAGAACCGTCACTTCACGATTACGGAGATGAGCTGCCATTTTCCGCAGATATCGTGATCCTTATTGCAGGAGATTGTCACTAAGCACCTGCTGTTCAAAAAAGTGTGTGCGAGGTGGGTGCCGAAAAACCTGACACCCGAACACAAAATGCAACGTTTAGGAGCAGCACTGACATTTCTGCAACCGTATCACGATGACGGCGACGAGTTCCTCGACAGGATCGTCACGGGCGGTGAGACTTGGATTTCGCACTTCACACCGGAAACCAAGCAGCAGTCAATGCATTGGCGGCATAGTGGATCTGCGGTCAGGACGAAATTCAAACAGACGCTGTCGGTACGGAAAGTGATGTGCACGGTGTTCTGGGACAGGAAGGGCATTCTGCTCATTGACTTCCTTCCAAGAGGTGAAACAGTGAACGCTGACCGTTACTGTGAAACACTGCGAAAATTGCAACGTGCCATTCAAAATAAGAGGCATGGAATGATGCTTACTGCAGGTGTTGTGCTCTTCCATGACAATGCTCGTCCACATACGGCTCGGCGCACAGCAGCTGTTTTGACGGAATTTGGCTGGGAGTTGTTTGATCACCCACCCTACAGTCCTGATTTTGCTCCCAGTTTTTTTTTTTTCGTTATCTTGCACCTCAAGAAATTCCTGTCCTCCGGTGAGCGTTTTGGCAACGACGAAGAGCTGAAGACGTCTGTCACACGCTGGTTTCATTCACAGGCGGCAGAGTTCTACGACAGAGGGATACAAAAGTTGATCCTACGATACGACAAGTGTCTCAATTCTGATGGTGGCTATGTTGAAAAATAGCTGAAACATTGCTGTACCTGTTGCCAATAAATGTTTTCCTGAAAGTGTGTGTTCTTTCTTTTTTTTAAATGGGGAAACTTACTTTCTGGATGCACCTCGTATATATGGATCATATGAGGAAACGAAGAGGAGGGCAGAAACAAGGAAAGATTGGAGAAAGCTGAGTTTGCAGTGAAAGACCTGCCCTTGGGCAAAACATGAAATGAATGAATGAATGTAAAAGAAGAAACGAGAAAATAAATGTTTAATTATTATTTATGATATTAATGTAAAACAAGAAATTATTGTAGGCCTATCTACGTATACAGAAAGAAAATAAATGTTATTATGCGTTATCCGATATAGTCTATTATAGAGGAAATTAATTACAAAAAATTAAGATTACACATGCACAAGACTTTAATTATATCTGGGTTCTAATCTATCCTTGTGAGACATGGACATTAAAAAAAACGGATGAGAACATAGTGAAATTTTGAAAGAAACTTTTTTAAGGAAAAAGTTTGAGATGCAGATACTTTGGATTGGAGGAAACTACACAATAAAGAAATTTATGATCTTTACAATGAACTTGACATGTGAATTAAAGCAAGAAGACTATGATGCATTGGACATGTACTAAGAGCTCCAGAAGAAAGGATAGTAAAATAGCGTTCATAGAAACTTCTTTAGGGAAAAAACACTGAAAATACCTGGGCTTAGATATTTGGATAATCAGAAGGAGAACTAAGATGTTTAGAAACTCAATATAAATTGAAAATTGTTTGTCAGGACAGGGTGCAGTGCTATTATATTGTAAATTCAGCAGTTTTCATAAAATAAAAGGCTTTATATTAATAATAATATTGCTCCATTATGGTATTATCTTATCGTTCCCTAATAATGGTTGTAGTTGATAAGGATGTAAAAAATCACCATACCGACTCTACAACCATGACACCTCCCGGTAATCCTGATCACCAACTTCACAAGCGTCATTAGTTATCATCGTTGTCCCTATTACTTCAATCACCAAAAACAACGACGCAATTATCGACAACATCACCAATTTCATCATCAATCTCATCACTGCCGGTATTATAATAGCTACCATCACGTCGGCGACTATTGGCTTCTCTACCATCCCTATCGGCAATGTCAATACCATCAGCATCATAATAGTAGGTATATCACCGCCACCATAATATGACCACTAATTTCACAATCACTATCAACATTGTTTGCAGTATCAGTAAACTGTGTGTAATAGCGAGACACTTACTTTGCCGATTTTTTTTTTTTGCCTAGACGTTATGGCTTATAAATAGCCCTAGTACTAAAGAAGCGTAGACTACTGGCGGTAAGTCTGCATTGCACTCACAAATTATGTTGATGATGATGATGATGATGATGGAGAAATGTCATATCACAGAGAACCGAAATACCCAGAGATAACCCGTGTTGCTTGCGCCATGGGCTTTCCCAATACAAGTTATAAATTCAGGGTAAATCGAGCGGGATTTGATCCCAAGCTCCTAGCTTACAAGTCTAGCGTGCTAGCACTGAACCACTATTTTACTAAAGTTACTACCGTTATTAAAATCACTACCATCACCAAACTGAAACATTAGAATTTCGATTACACTACACCACAAGATATGGCACGGGAGAAAGAAACGGTGGAGGAAAAGGCGAGTGTATGTATCTATACAGGAGCATGAATCAATGCTAGGTACGACAGCACGAGCCGCCACTGATTACTTGAAAGATTTCGTGGGACGTGAAGCAGACCAGCTTGTCAAAAGTTCTCCGTGTGGCTCGGAGATTTCCTTGCTTGGAATACCCTTCATACTCTACACGTGTATACCAATATCAGCATAATTGAAGTCTTCCCCGGAGTAAGAGTGTAACCGACAAATATATACCGTACTACAAGTTTCAGAGAAAGAAAAATAATTTCGGGGGGCATACGAGTATTTCGTTAGGTCTATATTTACTAGGAGAACAATTTGACTAATCAAGAATGCAAGTACCGTATAATCAGCTATTTGATACAATTATTTATTGTTATAAATTAATTCTTAAAAAGTACTTTTTTCAACAAAGTCACATGTTTCATTAATTTGATGTTACATCCTTTTCTGGAGAGATCTTCAATTGTTATTCTTCAACATGTATATTTACTAAAGTAAAAGGACAGTAATGCACTTCAATACTTTACTAGCAGTTTTTACTAGTAAACAAATCTTCGTTGAGTTTCATATTAGTCCACCGCTGTGGAGTTACGGTTAACATGTCTGACTGTGAAAAGAACGGGCCCGTATTCAAATCCTGGTTGGGACAAGTTACCTGGTTGAAGTTTTTCCGGAGTTTTCCCTCAACCCATTAATAACATATACTGGGTAACTTTCGGTGCTGGACCCTGGACTCATTTCGCTAGAATTATCACCTTCACTCAGAGGCTAGATAACCATAGCTGTTGATAAAGCGTCGTAAAATAACCCATTTAATTTTTTTTTTCATTTTATAGTTAGCTACAGACACCATACATACATTTTAGATCTACTTACTGCATATAACACGGATTAAATTGCAATACGGTACACTTCCATTAAAATTTAACACAAAAATGCCAAATAAAATATCGTAGTACTTAAATATGTTATTATTAAAGAGAAAACTATGTTACATCTCATTTTTGCTACTCTATGAAAACTTGGAGACGGACGGAAATACAGCATAACAACATGACGTTTATTATTATTATTATTATTATTATTATTATTATTATTATTATTATTATTATTACTATTTATGCGGATTACTTGAATATCTTAGGAGAAAATCCACGAACTATAAGGGAAAGTAGTGGAATTTTACTTGATGCAAATAAAGAGAGGTTTGGAAGTAAATCCCTCCCCGAAGAAAACGAAGTATACGATTATATCTCGCGACCAGAACGTAGTAAGAAATGGAAATATAAAAATTGCAAAAATTTATCCTACGGAGAAGTGGAAAATTTCAAATATCTTAAAGCAACAGTAACAAAATATAAATGATACTCGGGAGAAAATTAAATGTAGAATAAGTATGGGAAATGCCTGTTATTATTCGGTTGAGAAGCTTTTATTATTCAGTCTGCTCTCGAAAAAGCTGGAAGTTAGAATTTATACAACAGTTATAATACCGGTTGTTCTGTATGGTTGTGAAACTTGGGCTCTCACTTTGAGAGAGGAACAAAGGTTAAAGATGTTCGAGAATAAGGTGCTTAGGAAAATATTTGGGGTTAAGAGCGATGAAGATACAGGAGAATAGAGAAAGTTACACAACGCAGAACTGCACGCATTGTATTCTTCACCTAACATAATTAGGAACATTAAATCCAGACGTTTGAGATAAGCACGGCATTTAGCACGTATAGGAGAACCCAGAAATGCGTATAGAGTGTTAGTTGAGAAAAAATCTATGGGGAGGTCGAGACGTAGTCGGGAGAATATTAAAATGGATTTGAGGGAGGTAGGATATGATGCTAGAGACTAGATTAACCTTGCTGAAGATAGGGACCGATGGCGGGTTTATGTGAGGGTGGCAATGAACCTCTGTTTTTTGTAAAAGCTATTTGTAAGTATTATTATTATTATTATTATCATCATCATCATCATCATTATTATTATTATGCAGGCAGCTCAAATGAAATTTCTGATATCAATTTAGGATATACAAGATTAGACCACTAGAGGAATGAAGAACAAAATTAAAAGTTAAGAATATAATTACAGAAATAGTAGACTACAGAGAGAAACGGAAAAAAAAAATGTTGTAAGAATGCAAAATTCCCGTTATCCAAAGGCAGTTCTATCGTACAGAGCAATAGGACGAAGAGATCAGGGAAGACTACAAACAAGATGGTTAGAACATTGAAGGGAAACAGACAAAAGTGTCTACACCGGAAAGTCAGAAGAATGAGAAGAAGAACAAGAAGAATAAAAAAAAGAAGATTGATTATTATTATTATTATTATTATTATTATTACTATTATTATTATTATTATTAAGCACTTTTATGACATTTACGTAACAGCCCCACATTCCTTTGCTCATTTAAAATTTACTTACTTATGGCTTTTAAGGGACTCGCAGGTTCATTGCCACCCTCACATAAGCCCGCCATCGTTCCCTATCCTGTGCAAGATTAATCCAGTCTCTATCATCATATCTCACCTCCCTCAAATGCATTTTAATATTATCCTCTCATCTACGTCTCGGCCTCCCCAAAGATCTTTTCCCCGCCGGCCTCCCAATTAACATCGTATATGCATTTCTGGATTCGCCTATACGTGCTACATGCCCTGCCCATGTCAAACGTCTGGATTTTATGTTCCTAATTATGTCAGGTGAAGAATACAAAGCGTGCAGTTCTACATTGTGTAACATTTTCCATTCTCCTGTAACTTCATCCTTTTTAGCCCCAAATATTTTCCTAAGAACCTTATTCTCAAACACCCTTAATCTTTGTTCCTCTCTCAAAGTGAGAGTCGAAGTCATTTATAACTACCAATTTAAAATGAATATTAGCTACGATGATGATTATGGTGAAGAATAAGAAGAAGAAGAAGATAATGATATGGTGATGGTCGTGGTAGTGGAAGCGGAGATGGGTATGATAAGGAGGATAATTATTATGAGGACGGTAATGGTAGTAGCAGCAGCAGCAGAGTAGTAGTAGTAGTAGTAGTAGTAGTAGTAGTAGTAGTAGTAGTAGTAGTAGTAGTAGTAGTTTACAAAGCCTACGATTGTGCTTGCTGTTAAGTAGAATGTTCTTAATGAGAGTAGGAGCTACTTCACGTGCAAGAGAATTAGTTTCACTGTTGTGTGTGTCGTCGGCTTTTATTCTGAAGCAAAGATGACACATTTCATTACAGAACAGTGACGTATGTTCTACAGAGTGCGAATTTCAATCTCCTGGTCAGTTTGGTCTCTGAAAAACTGTGCCACAGTTTTAACGGCAATGCCATGCAGTATATAAAGCACAATTGCTAGCCCTGCCACGCTTGATTCAGTTTTATGGCAGATAACGTGCAAAACTTCGCTCTGTAATAACGGCCGAGGAATCGGCTTCAGGAGCGAGCCCCTCGACCTCACTGCCCGCTCTGTAATATTTATTGCACACACTTCATCTTGTATTATACATTTCTATGACAACTGCTTCTCAGATCGTCGCATCGTTTTGCCAAATCGTCGCGTTAAATATGTGAATTTCCTGGACTACAAGGAAACATGATTGGGAGATAAGACACTCATAGTTCCAGGAAACTAATTTTCTTTTGAGACTATGTGAATGTATGAATAGTTTATGTGTGTGTGCGTGGATATGTATGTAGACTTATGTATGTTACGTAAGCACGTATATTTTAAGAATATGTGCTTCCATACACATAGCCCATAGCTTATTATATAGGATTTCCCAGACTAAATAACGTTAAAGTCTAATTAATTAAAGTTTAGTTGATATTAGATACTATTATGAAAATACTGTGATATTACTGTGTGTACTTGACAACAAATAATACGTGTTGTTTGCCGGCTATGACTGAAGTTCTTATTGTCCTGGAATTGTCCAACTTTTCTTTTTGTTAATTATTAATATTAGAGGAGAAAAATTCGTTCCGGCGCCGGGGATCGAACCCGGGTTCTTGGTTCTACGTACCAAGCGCTCTAACCATTCAGCTACGCCGAAGTTCAATCCACAGGGCCGGATCGAATTCCTCTCCTCCAGTGTTTTTTTCCCTTTGTGGTTTGACTCTAAGTTCGACATGTATGTTGACATTTTTATATTAAGTCAACTGCCATTATACAAAGAGCGCACTCAGTTAAATAACTTGGTGGCCGGGATTCTACAGTAATGTGCACTGTTGCTCTGTAGGACCAAAAATTAATCTTTACGTAGATTTTCTTTTTGTTAAGTGCATTTATACATGCTTTAACATCTTAGGTCATATCACGTATGTATGGTCTTTGGGTATTTATCAGTAGGCCGTGAACTATTCTGATTCTGTTTCTATTACCATTTGTTATAAATGGCTTGTACTACTTTTTAGTCCCAGTAATCATATTATTATTCATTGACTGATACATTTCTGGCAATATTTCAGAAACGGATGGAGCAAATTATTATTATTATTATTATTATTATTATTATTATTATTATTATTATTATTATTATTATTATTATTATTAGTTTTTGTTTGGTAGACGAAGAGGATTAATCATTCTCTTTTAAATGATGTCTTAAGATAGGGGGTGCAATTTGAAATCCAAAATAGGGGATGAGAGATATCAAGGGTGTTCCCTCAACATCTAAAATTACTCAAGGTAGGAAGTTTTGAAAATAAACACACAGCATATAACAGGAATGTTGGTATGCACATAAACTGTTAGTCCTATATGGATATTTGTATGCACATAGTAGCCTATGTTGTTAAATTTTATTTAACGACGCTGTATCAACTGAGGTTATTCACCATTGATGGAATTGGCAATAGTGAGAAATTAGTTTGGCAAAAAGTGACTGAGGACTCGCCATGGATTACCTGACAATCGCCTTAGAGTTGGGAAAAACCTCATAGAACTAGAAAACTATGTAGCGGGATTTGAACTCTCTCCCTAGATTAGATTCGTATCAAGAGATAAGTTGCTTACACTGAAGCTACGCCAGGAGCAACACATAAATTAATATTTATGCACATAGGCCTAGGTATGCTGAAAGAAAGCATGTATGCATCCTGTTTTTATACGTTAAAACTAAATAAACGTATGATTACTCGAATGTGAGAAAGCTATTACCTGCTGGATTGCACTGTATAGAGAAAGAAGTATTTGAAGACCTTTAAGAAGATGAAGAGATTTAGTTGATCTGAAATAATAAATGATAACTGATAAGAAAATATTAATTACAATAATGGTAGTTGTAGCCGTGGAAATGGGACTTATAATTACGTGCATGCATACACACGACTGCGCACTGCCAGCAGCCGGAAGGGTGTACCGGCTGCACTATTACAACCTTGATCGCTCCATCAATTGCCTCCAATTTTCTTCAATCAGAATGACGTAACTGGCCGACTACTGTCTGCTTGACGCTGCCCTTACATAACCTCCTTTTATTATTTTATTTTGGAAAAAAGGCGTGCCCTACCCCTTTGTGTGCGTTACGGTCACTTGATAATGGTTTCGACCTTATTACAAGTATTGACATGTGGATACACGACTTTGACCTTTATATCCTCGAGGATCAACGAGCAATAGAGCCCATGTTTGATAAACGTGGAATCTACTTTCTTTTGTCGCGATGGCTGGATCATTAGTAAGGCCAATGCACCGAGTCTGTTTTGTCCAAGATTAGAGCCTGCCTTTTAAAAATTAATGAAGTCTTCCCCGTTTAAGGTAATTGCTGCTTTCTCTCTCTATAGACGAACTACAGCCAGTCTGAAAGAAAGGAAGCTTATCAGATCAATATCTGTCTTCCGATATGACTAACATTTATTCATGCTGTTCCTGAAATTTAATTGAACGATTTCCACAATTAATTTGAATATAATTAGAAAAGATTAATAGGATCTAAGACGTAGGCTATTTCTTTCTCACATATGACACTTTATTTTTTACATGTATCGATACCATATGTGTCTTTCATGTATTACACAACGGATGTTCCATCGGTAAGAAATTTCGTCCGAGACGAATGCCCCATCCACAATTGACACAGAATTGATGATTCGTTCTTGCAATTGCGGAGGGTGTATGTATATACCCGGTCTTTCACAAAACTACACCGAAAAAAAACAAGTTCAATGGAGTGAGGTCTGGAGACCTTTCAAACCATTCTACCGCTACTCATACCACCGTCAAGCTCTTAACAATGCCACAACTAAATGCTTTCCACTATGAAAATTGATTTGCTAATACTTATAATGCTGATTACAAGTGTAGGCTGGGACAAACCCACACGTATTTCGTGACTCTTATAGGTTCACTATGCAATTCCCAAACTTTTAAGTGAGAAAGAAACAGGCGATACGTTTTTCAGAAAGCTCTCATTCAAGAACCGGTAAATTTACGACACTGACCTCCAAGGTTTACTTCCCTTTCAGAGGAAGCCATTGCCTAGTATTCTAAAACTCTCTCAAATATCGGATTCAGTGGCAAGCATGGCAACCATCAGACAACCTAGAGGTATTTCTTTTTTGTTAGTCAAAGTGGATTTGTAATCAAAACATGGAAGGCAAGAACGAATAGAAACACAACTTAAATATTACAATTGCTTAAAGTCATAGCAGTGCCTATGCTGATGTATGAACGAATTTGAAAACTGGACATTAAAAGGAGAATTGAGACAGCCGAAATGAGATTTATAACGTCAGTTGCAGGCTATACTCGCCGAGATGAAACTAGTAACCTTGTTATTACAAATAAATTGGGAATATGTGATTTAAAGGAAGAAGTAAGAAATAAAAAGAATTGATGGACTCATATTTTAAGAATGGATCCTAGACGTCTGACGAAACAAGCTCTTGCTTACAAGCCTACTGGATGACGAGACATCGGACGCCCGAAAAAAAGATGCAAAATGATCGGAATGGATCTTTGGTCCACTGTGCTGTTCATGATGATAATGATAATGATAATGACAAGGAAGTTCGATGGAAAAAAAGTTTCTGTGACACTTTTGGAGCCGTCTAAAAGAAATAAAGAAAATAGTACGACTGCTCAAAGTATTGGTGCACCATATACCGAGAAGATGGATGTGTCTGAAATAAAATTCTTCTGATGTACAGTGTACTGTACGTAACAACACTTTAGCCACCAGTATTATGGCTTCTAACAAAATTTTCATGCATAAAACAACTAGTCATCCTGAATGCCAAAGCAAATCTATTAATATTAAATGAAAATGTGATTTATTATAAGACAACTGCAAACAGATCACGATTAAAATCGTACAACATAAGTGTAAAATGAAAATATGACAGAAGATCTTTCCGCGAGTTACCGTGTTGCACGCGCTGAAGATGGTAAAATTGAAATATCAATTCCATTAAATTTTAATATTTTTTCGTGTTTTTGTTTTTAAGATATGACTAATTGTAACTTTGTAAATAAAATTAATATGGCATCTTGCAACTGAATTAAAAAAAAAAAAAGCATTTTTGTTTCATGCATATTTCTGTGACTTGGTTCTAAAAGGGCCAATGTCAATTTTTTGTGCTTTGAGTTATATACACTGTCGATCTTATCTCGGTTCTTCCATATACAAAAAAGGCAAATGTCTACTGCAGTTAATGTGGAAGGCACAGAGTCTTCACAAGCCAATGTCATAGGTTCACTGTACAAAAGCTAACTTGTATACCGGCCAATGTCAACATTATTAATACTGTTTTATTTCTATAAAGTATTATGTTGACATTGGTCTCCCCTGCATTTAACCATTGTTAGTCATGGTTTTTAAACTCAGCATAATTATTATTATAAAATAACTTTATTGTGTTGGAAACAATGTACCATTGACTAAAGGCCATGTTATTATGTCAAGCAGGGGGCAAACAAATGGAGAAAATATGTGTTGGATTACAAGATAGAGTAACAGGTTAAAATGTCCACTTTGTTTTAAGAACGATAGGCACTTTCAATACATAGACTAATGTTATAGCTTCACTGAATATAGGTTTTTTTTTACGCTATGATTATATATATTTATAAAATGTGCTGATGAGTACAATGCAGGTGTACTTTATTTTATAAAAGGTATGTGTCCATAAAGTTTTATGGAATTTTGTGTTATACTCTAATAATGTTACAGAAGTAAACATGTTCAGTGATTCTTGTTCAGAACAGTATATAATATTTATGTGACAGTGATGCTACTGTGAAAATTGAAAGATGCTGAGACGTGCCACATTGGACGAAGGAGACTGCAGCATTAATATCTTGATGCATTTCTTTGTCGATTGTTTCACAGAAATGTATTTTAAATATCTGTTTAAATGATTCAGACTTACGTCGGAGATACTGTAATCATTCTTCTATATTTCCAAGTATTGATCCTTTTGGAGCGTTCCATAATCACCTTCAAGAAGACCATGTAGCATGAGGTAATAATGATCATTCATAAGTAGCAAGATTCCCAGGTTACGTGGTCATCATGGCGTAAGACTAGCACTCAAGAGAAACAGAAAAAAATGGACACGCAACCAGTTTCTGTGAGAAGAAATAGGCCTACATTTATACTTTAATACTTATAATCGAAGTATCAAACCCAGGTTGTGGGTGGGTGTCGTTATTGAGTTCCCACGTTGGACGCCATTTGAGGGTGAGTGGTTATTGTGACCACACGTTGGGCGCCATTTGAGGGTGGGTGCGTCTCGATGTTGCGTGAGATTCACTCAGGGTAGCCGAGGTACTGTTGTGGTATAGGGCGATGTCGGGAATAATACCAAGCCGGCTACTTAAATAAAAGGCAGCGTAAACTTCAAAACTATAAGTTTATTGTCGTATCCACTTGGTAAACCCTAGAATATGTATTTCCGGCTGACATATAATTCAATCGTTGGTCGCACTTCTGTATCGACTCTATGGCGGCTCTGAATAAGCTCTATCCGATACTACAAATTCAATACTCTGTCCAGTACACTATGACACGAAGCGAAATAGTAATCCTGTCGACACCAAACGAAGTAGTTATTCTGCCCTGTATGTAGGGCCGCCGACACGAAGTAAAGTTGTTTTGATGATCTCCGCTCCGAAGCGGAATAGTAGTCGTCGACACCAAACGAAGTAGTTATTGTGCCCTGTATGTAGGGCCGCCGACACGATGCGAACTCGTTTTTTATGATCTCCGCTCCGCGGCGGAATAGTAGTCGTTATCTCCGCTCCCCGTCACCCTTATTTATAAAAACCTATCCTACGCTAAAACTAACTATTCTATTGGTTAAAAACTACGTCACTAACTGGCCTAAAATCTATTCCCTATTGGTCCAAAGTGACCTCATAAGCTGGACCAAGATCTCTTCTTATTGGGCGCGAAATATGTCATCTCTAAATTTAGACTTTGGATTTCCCATAACCTCAAATTAGTTTGTATATCTCACAAGAATACCCGTTCTTTGGAAAACCCGAGCTTGGCAGTATCTTTCCCACGGGTCCAGTCTAACTCCGGCTTTAGAATTTTATGCTTCATCGAGTCTCTATACGAAAACCCCGCTCAAGGTGGCCCTAAATCTGTCCGATGCTGACAAGTGACGAAACACCTGTGTGAGGGAGCTAATTCTAACGAAGTCGCCAGAACATCCCCGCGAATACATGTAATAAAAATATGGAGATATCACTTCGCTAATAAATCGGTCTCTCCCTCTCCTAATTACTGCTTCAAATGCCCATCTACATAACCATTGGAAATTCCCGAAAGAGTTTCCTATGTTATGAGATGTCCCCGCTTTCTGCCTATAACTAGCCTCATAGTTCCCCTACGCTATCAGCCGGTAACACATTATTTACAATACAATCTGATTATAATATCACTACAAGCAATTACAATAAATATTACATATATCTTCACAAGCCTTTCTATGTACACAACTCTCACACAATAAGCACAACAATGTACAATTTATATCCACATTTACATATGTACAATACCATTCATTCACATATTTACATTTATTTATTAATTGATCAATTACACACTCTGCGTGCTTGGTTGTACCAGCCGCCCTGTACAGGTTCACCTAGCTGTACGCGTGAGACTAACCATCCTACTCTTTCTCATTCCTGCCTCCTAGCCTCTCCTGTTTGAAAGGCCGCAAGAGTTGCTTGTGGTACCTTCCAACAGGTTTACTTTTTCCCCTTTCTACCAATTCGAAAGTATGGTCTCCGTATTTACTCTTAATTTCGTAGGGCCCTTTGTACAGTAGCTCCATGCGTGAGTAACGTCCTCTGAGGGCGGAAGATAACTTCACGTCCCTTAGCAATACCAAATCGCCGGGTGTGGGCTCCCATTTGTGGCGATATCTTTTAACTTTACCGAGTCTATACTCAGCCTTTTTCCTGACTCGGTCGAAAGCTAGTTTACACAGTAGTTCATCACTAGGAGGCTCACCCTCCTGTATTGCCTGCGGCAAACTCTTTATCATGGGATCGGGATCGATCCCTAACATAAGTTTGATCGGAGCTATTCCGGTCGTTGGATTGATAGAGTGGTTCATGACTCTCTCAATCACCTCACATTGCCTAAACCAGTCCTTATGGTTTCGGTGACACAGAATACGGAGGTACAATGATATATCCCTAAGCGCTCTTTCGCAGGGATTACCGCTGGGAAAGTATGCGGAGCAATTGTACAGCTTCACACCCGCATCTTCCAGCCTTTTGCAAAACACTTTCGATTTATGTACCGACACATTGTCACTGAGCACCGCTGTTACCGGACCGTAAGTCGGTATGTAATCTCTAACCAGCTTGTCAGCACACAACTTACTAGAGATATTTCTTAAAGGGTAAATCTTTACAAATTTTGTGAAGACATCGTACGTAACAAATATGTACCTGTGTCCGAAGGACGATGTGGGCATTGGACCGTGTTCGTCCACTGCTACAAGTTCATTCTTTTTACCCCTGATAATGACCTGTGGTACATTGTCATACCTTACATTTAGAGGTTTCGCCCTCTGGCAGACCTCGCAACGAGATATTACCATTCTAACCTTCTTTGACAGTTGCTTAATATAAAATGATTCTGACATAGTTAAAATGATCCTATCACTCCCAGAGTGACACATAGATAGGTGAAAGTTATTTATAAGTTCATTCTCCATACTCGCAGGTATGTATATCTTCCACTTCTGGATATCCCTACCATGCAATTTATACAAGATACCAGAGCGCAATCCATACACTTCATCTTTCACCTGTGAGATTTCTCTAGCTTTGTCCATTAAGGCCCTTATCGTGGAATCCTCCTGCTGCAAATCTGCAATTCTCCGAAATTTTCCCGTCAGAGCTCCATTCCTCGTGGAATCAATTTTCATCACGGCAATTTCGTACGCGGGGGCGGTGATAGTTTCCGGTAGCCCCGATTTGGAATTCAAACGAGAGAGACAATCACCAAAGATATTGTCTGCCCCCGGAATATGTCTAATCGTCACATCATGAGCCAAAATCTCGTGCACATATCTAGATATTCTAGAGTTCGTCAATTTGCATCTACTCAGAAAAGCTAGGCTTACATGGTCAGTAAATATGATTATCTGCCTATTAAAGATATACTGACGGAACTTCTGTAGTGCGAAGTACACAGCAGAAATCTCTAGTTCCGTGATTGATGCGTTGCTTTCGGTACGCGACAGTCCCCTAGAAGCTGTGGCAATCACATGTCGCTTATTATCTTCATCTGTCTGACATAGAATTGCTCCATATCCATATGAAGACGCATCAGTATAAATCTGAAAAGGTAGGCTGTCGTTAGGCCTTTCCAACAGAATTGAGTCGGCGAAAAGCAGTTTCGTTCGATCGAATGCTTCCTGCTCTGCCGACCCCCACCTGAAGGGTGTATCCTTCTTCAACAATGCTCTGAGTGGGGCTACATGCTTAGCATAATTGACGAGAAACCGATTCTGGTATTGTAGGATACCTAGATACCTACGAACCTGTTTCCGGTTCCGCGGCGGCGGGATCCTCGAAATGCTCTGAATTCTCTCTTGGTCCGGTCTAATTCCGTCAGACGAAATTACGTAACCCAGGAAAACTGTCTCAACTTTAAAAAATGCTGTTTTCCCCAGCTTGACTGTCATACCAGCCTCTCTCAATTTAGTAAGTACAAAATCAATATCCCTAATATGCCTATCCACATGATTGCCATATATAAGAAAATCGTCAATGTACTGTGCCAGAAAACCTTTCGTCGAATCACCAAAAATTATGTCAAGTGCCCTTAGTAGCGCAGATCCAGAACTCGCGATGCCGAATGGGCATCGGGTATACTGATAAACTTTCCCGTTATGTAGGAACGCTGTGAATTTTCTCGAGTCCTCGTCCAGCGGAATCTGCCAATACGAACTGGTCAAGTCTAAACTAGTGAATATAGAACAGTCACTGATACGGCCTAACAAAGTGTCCACTGACTCCGTCCTGAAATTATCTTTAACTGAAAACGAGTTAACGTGTCGGGCATCGATCGTTACTCTTAAGCTTCCATTGGGCTTCCTAACCCAGCACAATGCATTTACGTAAGGCGAGTCCGATACTTCTATAACTCCGTCTTTTAACATATCATTTATGACTTCGTCTGCCTGATCCCTTAAAGATAGGGGGATGGGTCTACATTTATGCCGAAATTCCTCCATTCCTACCACCTTAATTTTGTGTGTATACACTCTACACAGACCCGGCGCGTCTGAAAAGACATTTAAATGGCTACCTACAACATCCATTAAGCGTTTTCTTTCACTCTCACTCAGGCCGTGTGCCTGGTTAACTTTATCTCTCACTATTTCGAAAGTATCTGTCTTCCTATTGTTAGACGCGACTACCTGCCTAAGATCGCCAAGCGAAATCTCATTACAATACCTGGCCCTACCGCTAATGAGATTACGTCCTATTTGTCTCGCCTGGACTAATTCGCCGATACATAACTCGCATTCTCCGCAGCCTACTTGACACACTCCCCTAGTTACCTCATTACCTTCCCACGGATTAACCTCTATAATTACATTATTACAAATTTTGAGGTGCTCTACAAAAAATAACTCTTCCTGTAATTCTATCTCTCCCGCGGTTCTCTCATCTAACTCAGCTCGAGCGTTATTGCTACTGAATGGGACATGGCCTACACTGCCGTTACCTGCCGTAACCCCTAGTCTGTTTTCCCTGAAATCTAATAGCGCGTGCCATTCATAAAAGCTTTCTACTCCAATAATGATGTCGGTAGTCAACCTTTGTATCACAAGAAAAATCGCATTTAATTTCACGTCTCCGCACTCTAACTCGAACCATACTTGATATTTTACCTTTTCCTTCTTCTTGCTTAGGGCGCCTGCACAGTACAGTGAACATATGGGTAACGTTTGCAGTTTTATTCCTGAATCCCTAACCTTTTGAAAAAATTCCAAGCTGCATACATTATTTGTGGAGCCCGAGTCCAACAACACACAACACTTAATCCCAAATATTTTAGCATCTATATAAGGCAATACATAAGTCTCATTATTTTCTAACTCTGGGTTAGTAATCTCGCTCTGTCTCTTCACGCTTACCGCGTTGGTGGATTCTTTTGATAGTGACTTATTGCACTTAGCTACAGAAATCTCCGAACCCTTGAGACTTCTGTCTAGCAGTTTCCCGAGTGTGATGCAGTCGGTTCCACTGCTACCTCGTCTCTATTTCTACAATTTATAGGCTCCCGGCCCATACTCATTCTGACCGGACTTTGCTGACGTCCGTTCATGTCTCTATTCCTGCTTTGTCCCACGTTACACTGTGTAGGTGGCCTATTGCACCCTTGTGAGGCCATTTCTTGTAGGACGCCTCGCCTATCTCTCTCCTGCTCCTGTCTCCTCCAATCACCTCGATTTTGCGGTCCCCTGCTAAAATTAGGCTGCCAGAATCCCTGTCTGTAATTTCTGTTCCTAAGCCAGTGTGGTTGGGTTCTAAGCCTATTATTTCCATTTTCTTGTCTTCCCGTGTACCATCGTATGTGGTTAACCCTACGCACGGGACCAACACCTCCTCGATCGTTCCTCATCCTGTTATGACTACTCTGGTTATTCCTACTATTATTGTAAGGACCCCCAAAGGGCGGGTCACTCCTTCTCTCCCTGTTGGGACTTTTCCCTCCGTTATGGCCATTATGGTACCGACTATGTGCATTGTTGGGGCTCCTGTCACCACCCCAGTTACTCTGATTTTGGGCTCCTGTCCTTGGGGATGAAAAGGCCGTACTTGCCCCCTTCCCCGCTTTCTGGTCGGTGGGGCTTGAACCCTTTCCTTTGCCATGTTCATAATCTGCCTGTCCACTACATTCATAGTGCGTGGCGTCCGAACCATCCAGCGCAGTCAATAAATCTATTGTTTCCCCGAAGTCTCGGGGCCCTGCTACGATCAGATTATATCTTATGTTCTCGGGATACTGCGAAATCACAGTTTGGATCAGCTCTGAATCCGGTATTGGCGGATTGAGGCTTTTCCCTTTCTTAACAATTTCAAGAAAATAATCTATCATAGAGACGCCTCTTCCCGCGTCAAACCTGCTCTGATTAATTTCCTTCCTAATTCTTTGTTGTTGTCTCTGTCCCCAGTATCTCTCCGAAAATTTTTCTCTGAATTCCTCATAAGTGACATTATCCCCTAGGGCCACTAGCGCCCAGTTGAGTGGTCGGCTCTTTAGGCTCTTTCGTACGACAGACATTTTTAAGTCATCCGGCACCCCTCTTACTCTAAAGTACGTTTCTAGCTCACTTATGTAGTTATGTGGGTTTGAAAATTCAACCTCATCAAAAATAGGGTAACCAATCTCATTCAAAATGTGAGTGGGGTATTGGGGACGGCCTAAATATGCCTTGTCGTTTACACTTATCAACTCACTACTCACATCATCCCGTGAGGTCTGACATTCCTCACCAACACTATTGTTAACATGTCTTACATTTATGTTGCTACCTGATGCCGGGCTCTCACTTGTGCCCTCTTGTCTAGAAACTGCACGGTCCGAGCTGCTATGTCCGCTTAAATTTGCGGGACTACCCCCATTTAGTACGTCGTTTATTGAGTTTAGTTTACTTCTTAATTCCTCCAAACATTCGTTATCCGCCCTTTCTTTATTCTTTATGGCTCGCTTGAGACCGTCCACTTCCTGATCCATCTCACCTATTTTCTCTTCCACCGAATTCTGAATTTCTCGAACCTTCTCCACTATCGTTTCCTCAACAGCTGATTTTAGGTCGCTATTCTCTCTAGTAGCGCTATCTCTAACTCTAACTTCTAAATCCTTCATACTTTCTGACATCCTATCCATAGCTATCTTCAATTGGTTCTCCATTCCGATCCCATTCTCGGCTAATTTCCCCTCTAGCTTCTCTATTTTGTCCTCCATCTTGTTTCCTCTCTCCGCTAATTTTGCAATATGATCTCTAATCTCTCTCGAACTTTCCCCCAATCTATTTTCCATTTGTTTTATTTGTTCTCTACTTTCCCTTGAGTTATTCTCTAATTTAGTTTCCATTTGTTTTATTTGTTCTTTACTTTCCCTCAGAATCTGTTCTCTACTTTCCCTTGAGTTATTCTCTAATTTAGTTTCCATTTGTTTGATTTGTTCTCTACTTTCCCTTGAATTGTTGTCTAATTTATTTTCCATTTGCTTTATTTGTTCTTTACTTTCCCTTGAATTGTTGTCTAATTTATTTTCCATTTGCTTTATTTGTTCTTTACTTTCCCTTGAGTTATTTTCCATGAATTGTCTCATCTGCTCCCATAACTGTTCTAGCGTCATTTCCCCTTTGCCACTGTCTCTACTCTGTTGCTTTTCCACCGTTCGCTCTCCCTCTATTTCTTGTCCTGCGTTATTCTCGACCTCCTCCCTAATTTCCATAATTTCCTCGTCCTTCCTTTGCTCCATGGTTCCCTTGTTTCTATTTCCTCGTCTTTCTCGTATTTTCCTAACTACCTTACTCCTATGGCTACGTAGTATCATCTATATGCTACTCTGTCATCTATCCGACGCTTGCTTTCCCAATAATAATCTAACTAGGCCTGTATTTGCACTCGACTCACTTCCAACGAATTACGCAATACACTTATTTCACTCTTTCCCCCAAACTATCACACAAAAAAAAAATACATATATATATATATACACCCGAAATATCACACCAGAAATTGAAACATATACACTTTATAATTATTCCCCCAAAATATCATATACATATATACACATTTATACGTCTTCTATTCATACTTGCCACAGCCTCTCCGAGTCGCCTTCTCTGGTGGTCCCCGTGTTGTCTTCTCTAGTGTTGTCGTGATGTCGCGATGGCTTGGTTCTGTTCCCGCCTTCCAGCGTCGTTCCTCGGCTATGCAGGGCTGAACTGCTCCGTCCGGTCCTCCTCGTTGTTTGGTGCTGTGTTCGCACCCGGGGCCGGTCACTGGAACAGCTATCTTCCTTCGAACCCCACGTTGGAAAGCGCCATTTGTGGGTGATGTCGTTGTTGGGGCCCCACGTTGGAAGCCATTTGTGGGTGGTGTCGTTATTGTGACCACACGTTGGGCGCCATTTGAGGGTGGGTGCGTCTCGATGTTGCGTGAGATTCACTCAGGGTAGCCGAGGTACTGTTGTGGTATAGGGCGATGTCGGGAATAATACCAAGCCGGCTACTTAAATAAAAGGCAGCGTAAACTTCAAAACTATAAGTTTATTGTCGTATCCACTTGGTAAACCCTAGAATATGTATTTCCGGCTGACATATAATTCAATCGTTGGTCGCACTTCTGTATCGACTCTATGGCGGCTCTGAATAAGCTCTATCCGATACTACAAATTCAATACTCTGTCCAGTACACTATGACACGAAGCGAAATAGTAATCCTGTCGACACCAAACGAAGTAGTTATTCTGCCCTGTATGTAGGGCCGCCGACACGAAGTAAAGTTGTTTTGATGATCTCCGCTCCGAAGCGGAATAGTAGTCGTCGACACCAAACGAAGTAGTTATTGTGCCCTGTATGTAGGGCCGCCGACACGATGCGAACTCGTTTTTTATGATCTCCGCTCCGCGGCGGAATAGTAGTCGTTATCTCCGCTCCCCGTCACCCTTATTTATAAAAACCTATCCTACGCTAAAACTAACTATTCTATTGGTTAAAAACTACGTCACTAACTGGCCTAAAATCTATTCCCTATTGGTCCAAAGTGACCTCATAAGCTGGACCAAGATCTCTTCTTATTGGGCGCGAAATATGTCATCTCTAAATTTAGACTTTGGATTTCCCATAACCTCAAATTAGTTTGTATATCTCACAAGAATACCCGTTCTTTGGAAAACCCGAGCTTGGCAGTATCTTTCCCACGGGTCCAGTCTAACTCCGGCTTTAGAATTTTATGCTTCATCGAGTCTCTATACGAAAACCCCGCTCAAGGTGGCCCTAAATCTGTCCGATGCTGACAAGTGACGAAACACCTGTGTGAGGGAGCTAATTCTAACGAAGTCGCCAGAACATCCCCGCGAATACATGTAATAAAAATATGGAGATATCACTTCGCTAATAAATCGGTCTCTCCCTCTCCTAATTACTGCTTCAAGGTCCGCTGAATTTTTATACGAAAATGTTACTGGTGAAATCGCCACAACAGAGGAAAAGTTGTTATATTCACATTGAAGTTAAAATTGAGAACAAGCTGTGATATTACCACTAAGTCAGAATAGAGGACAAGATGTAACATTATTATTTAAGTAAAAAACGGACAAAATGTAAAATTACCACTAAGTCATAACAGGACAAGATGCAACATTCCAAGTAATCACAACAAAGGACAAAATGTGACATTATCACTTAAGTCATAACCGATGGCAAGATGTAACATTCGAACTTATATCAGAACAAAGAATAAAATGCGAGTCACCGGCGTAGCTCAGCCGGCTTTCCTTCCGATCCGAAGTTAGTTGCATTCGGGCGTGGGTTAGATTCCCGCTTGTGTTGATTACCTGGTTTGATTTTTCCGAGGTTTTTTCCAACAGTAAGGCGAATTCCAGGTAATCTATGACGAATTTTAGGCCTCATCTCGCCAAATAGTATCTCGCTATCACTAAGCTCATCGACGCTAAATAACCGAGTCGTTGATACAGCGTCGTTAAATAACCAACTAAAACAATGAGACATTAAGAGAACACAAGAAGTAACATTACCACTTAAAACATAAGAGGACAATATTGTAACTTTACCACTTAAGTCACAACAAGGGACAAGATAGCTATAAAATTGCGATTTAAATAAAAACAAAAAGAAAATTCGACATTAAGAAAAGACAAGATGTAACATTGCCATTTAAATCACAATAGAGAACAAGATGTATCTGTGCATAGATAATAGAATACTGTAAGTTACAGTAATGAGTAATTATTTAAGTAATGTGCGAGGCAGATGGGGAGCCAGTCTTACAAAGTTCACATTTTACGTGGGCGTGAAACAGCCGGTAGATCTTGCTTAGAACCCTCTTATTTAAGAACAGGTTACTTGTATATGCTGTAAATCTATCACAAGGGACTACCAGTTTTACTTCATTTTCTCTCTCTCTCGTGCTTCTTCCTTTTCTAATTAATTTCGTTTCTTTCTTCACTTCTTTTCTGTTCCCCGTTTTAACGTCTCCATTTCTCCTCCCCTTCTTTGCTAATTTCTTTCTATATTTGTTCCTGTCCAATTCTCTTTGTGTATACTTTCTTTTCGGTATTCTGATTTTTTTTTTTTTTCTTATTTATTTCTTTTTTTGTTTCTTTATCTACTCTCTACAGTTATTTATAATTATCTTCCTTTTCTTCGTTTTTTTTCATCTTTCCTTCTTCATTTCAACCTTTCTTCTTTTCTTCGTCTTTTCTTTCTATCTTTCCTTCTTTATTCCTCCATTTCTTTTCTTCGTTTTTTCTTTCTATATTTCCTTCTTCATTCCTCCCTTTCTTCTTTTCTTCGTTTTTATTTCTATCTTCCCTTCTTCATTTCTCCCTTTCTTCGTTGTTTCTTTCTATCTTTCCTTCTTCATTCCTCCCTTTATTCTTTTCTTCGTTTTTATTACTAACTTTCATTCATCCTTCCTCCATTTCTTCTTTTCTTCGTTTTTTCTTTCTATCTCCCGTTCTTCATTCCTCCCTTTCTTCTTTTCTTTTTTTATTTCTATCTTCCCTTCTTCATTTTCCCTTTCTTCGTTTTTTCTTTCTATCTTTCCTTCTTCACTCCTCCCTTTCTTCTTTTCTTCGTTTTTATTTCTATCTTCCCGTCTTCATTTCTCCCTTTCTTCGTTTTTTCTTTCTATCTTTCCTTCTTCATTCCTTCCTTTCTTCTTTTCTTCGTTTTTATTTCTATCTTCCCTTCTTTATTTCTCCCTTTCTTCGTTTTTCTTTCTATCTTTCGATCTTCATTCCTCCCTTTCTTCTTTTCTTCGTTTTTATTACTAACTTTCATTCCTCCTTCCTCCATTTCTTCTTTTCTTCGTTTTTTCTTTCTATCTCCCCTTCTTCATTCCTCCCTTTCTTCTTTTTTTCTTTCTATCTTTCCTTCTTCATTCCTACTTTTCATCTTTTCATTCCTTCTTTCTTTATTCCCTTGCATCTTTCTTTAGCTTTTTTCTTTATTTCTTCCTTTCTTTTATTGTGATCCTCTCTTCGTTTGTTTAATCATTACTTTCATTCCCTTATCTCTTTCATTATTTCTTCTTCTTTTGTTCTACCTGCCTTTCCCTTCATTCTTTTTTTTTTTTTCATAATTGCTTATTTTTTTATTCCATTCTTTTCTTTCGTTCACCGTTCGTAATGATAATATCCACTGAGACACGAAGTCCAGCGTACCATGATTATGAAAACATATCTATTCAATGTTTAAAGAAGCATTTCTGTCTATCCATGCATTTTGTGGATCATGAGTAGAAGCCTACGCGTACTTCTCCCATTGATTGGGAACCGGGAAGCGTTGCTACTTGGGCTTCGAGACAGACAGGCACGCAGTCCGCTCTCCATTCAGTTGAAACCAAATAATAGCGCAAAGTAGGTGGAGAGGGCTTGGTGCTCGGTGCTGCATTATCGAGTATTCTGTCATCTTCCCTCCTTGTAATTTCACAGATGCTTTTGTGTTCTTGTTTCTTTCCTCGTTGACATATTGTCAGGAGAGCGGCGTTTTTCTTTCCTGTTTTTCTCCCTCCTCTTTGCGTTACTTTCATATCTAACCCGTCACTATGTATACACATATGAAAGTGAAATGTTGTATACCGAGTGTCTCAAAGATTCTTATTGATAATTTTCCAAGAAAACATTGTGTTCGTAGCGAAATTCCAACTCTATATTATACATTAGAGTACGATGTACAGAATGATGTTAAATTGAAAAATAATCATAATATGGATATTTAAACACATTTTTAAAAATGGTGGCCGTTCATTTTGATACAGCCTTCAGTTCTTTTGTGCATATTATCGCACTCTAGACTATTGCATCTAATTCCAATTGTTTCGTCCTTCGTACTAGTAACTCATGTTCAAATAATTCTGTTCCTATCTATAAAAGAGCACCTTAAGTATTGTAAATTCAATCTTCACTTTTGCCCGACCCGCACAGATAAAATTACTCAGAAATGCTATCTACTGTCTGTTCAAGTGGTTATGTCGCAGGATCGCAGAAAGAGGGAAAATCACATGACAGTTAATTACTTAACGAGGGCCTTTTATTTAAGTTATTTTAAACAATTGTATAATATAACGTAGACGTCCAACCTAACAGAAATTAATGTTTTCAGAAAAGAGCTAAGACAGCCCAGCCACTAACCTTTACAGAGGGGCGAGCAGAAGCAGGTGGGGGGGGGAATCGGGATGCGACGTAGGCAAACGGACTACAGTAGCATACCTGTGCGAAAATATGATTCAATATTGATAGCTCTTTCGTCACTCGAAAACGCGAACATATTTCTGGAACGCACTATACTCACTAACTCAGTATTGTTTCCTATATGTGGCCATGGTTTTGTGTGGAGGACAGTTGGAACTTCATTAGTGGAAGGGGGTGGGAGTGAAATACATTAAAAAACTCAGATAAAATAAAAATTGAAGTAAAAACAAAATGATGTTTCTGTAGAGCCAACTCACTATGTGTCTAGTTAAGCGACCATCAATTAACAAATTATTATTTAACAAATTATCTAACCAACCAATCGACCAACTCACCCAACAATCAACCAACTAAACCGAATTCACTCACGATTTAATCAAGTCAATTAATTTTACAAATGAATAATCAAATAATACAGACGATAAATAATAATAATATATTCAATTAATCACTCAACAACACTGACAAACAAATAATTTAATCGATAATTCAACCAATGAAGAAGTCAATGAGTAACTTCAGAAAAAAAAAATGGCTATTTCACCATGTCCTGGAACTTAATACCTTCAAAGTTTCGGAACTGCACAAAGATATTCCATTTTCAAGGTAATAGTGTCTTCAAAGGTTACCTACAACTCTATGGTGAAACTGTTCTGTCTAGCTACTAAAAACAACTGGGCTGGGCATGTAGAATTGAATGAGAGAAGAATTTGGAGGAAAAATTTAAAAGGTACGCGAAAATGCGTCCTTGCAAGGGAGTTCGAGCTGAGAGAAACTGAATATGTGAGCTCCAAGCCTGTTGGCCATTTGTCTCACTCTGTGTTTCTCTGCTATACTGAAGGAAATTTTGAAAACGGTTAAAGGGGAAAAGCCGAAAATGGACGTAATCTCTTAGATATCACACACGGAGGGGGAGAGGGGTGCGCTCGAAACTGCAGGATGGAGAAAGAAATGGCGGAAGGTGTAAGTCTGCACATTGAAAGGAGCTTTGTCCTTTCGCAGTGAAAGCTGAGTCGAGTAAACTCGCTCGTGTAACAGATGGCTAAGGCAAGGACGCCGGAAGAAACGCCTTATGGTGGGACTAAGAGAGCTAGCTAACTACAAGTGGAACGTAGCGAGGGACGAAAGCATCCCAGGCCACTTTCCTTCCCCTCAAGCGCAGGTAGGTTCCAAGAGATTATGAATATCTTATACTTACAAATGGATTTTAGAGAACTCAGAGGTTCACTGCCGCCCTCACATAAGCCCGCCATCGGTCCCTATCCTGAGCAAGATTAATCCAGTCCCTACCATATATACCATCTCCCTCAAATTCATTTTAATATTATCCTCCCATTTGCGGCTAGGTGTCGGCCTGGTTGGCGCAGTTGGTATAGCGCTGGCCTTCTATGCCCGTGATTGCGGGTTCGATCCTGGGCCAGGTCGATGGCATTTAAGTATGCTTAAATGCGACAGGCTCATGTCAGCTGATTTACTGACATGTAAAAGAATTCCTGCGAGACAAAATTCTGGCACACCGGCGACGCTGATATAACCTCGGCAGTTGCGAGTGTCGTTAAATAAAACATAACATTTCTACGTATCGGCCTCTCCAAAGGTGTTTTTCCTTCACATCTTCCAATTAACACTCTATACCTACTACATGCTCTATTCATCTCAAACGTCTGGATGTAATATTCCTGATTATATTAGGTGACGAATACAATGCGTGCAGTTCTGCGTTGTGTAACTTTCTCCATTCTCTTGTAACTTCATCCCTCTCAGCCCCAAATACTTTCCTAAGCACCTTATTCTCGAACATCCTGAACCTCTGTTCCTCTTTCAAAGTGAGAGTCCAAGTTTCACAACCATACTGAACAACCGGTAATATAACTGTTTTATAAATTCTAACTTTCAGTTTCTCTTGAAAGCAAGAAGCTTAAAATATCATAACAGTGAGTAATTTAATACATGAATGATAAACCAAACTTGTAACTAATAAATCAATCCGTGGATAATTTAACCGATTAATAAATAATTCATCCAATGTGAGTAAGCAATAAATAAATGAATAATTGAAATCATAAATCACTCAACCAATTTAACTAACGGATAAAACAATAATAATTTAACCGACCAATAATTATACAACTAATCTGACGAATGAATAAATTAATAACAATTTCTCCGACTAGTAATTCAATTAATTTCATTAAATAATAAATCAATATACAATTCATTCGATCAGTAATGCAACCAACGCATAAATCTATGAGTAATTACATTCTATAAATAATTTCAAGAAATTAATTGTAAAATAAATAATATTATACCACTTGTAAACATGAAATGATAAGAAATCTAAAGAAATCAGTTGAGGTTAATTCGAAACAAAAAAAAAGTAGAATCAAATTAAAACAAAATATAAAACATCCAACGAAAAGAAATAGCAACAAATCCCGCATTCAAAATAACATCCCGTCAATAAAATAAATGGAAGCATTTAGAGCAAAATAAAACCCTAAAGAAACTAAAACATTTCTAAACAAAAAGATGAAGTCTAAAAATAAGTGAAATCGAAAATACAACAATTAAATGACACCCAAACAGGTGAACACAAAGCGAAGCAATTCAGATCAAATAGCAAGAAATGCAAATAAAATGAATGGTATGAAAATAATATGAACTATATATAAAAATTCAATAAAAACGTTCAATCAATGACTTTAAAATTATGAACTGATATGTTGGCACTATTGCATAGAATTTTTTTCCTTGTAATTTTCTTCAGTTGTGGCACATTAAATCTTTATTTACTTAATCCTTAACGCACCATATTAGTCTTATTACATACAACAATAAAAACAGAAAGAATGCATAAGTATTCATAGAAAGAGCAGTGAATATATTTATATAATTTACACACACATCCTTGCCTAAATTCTTATACCTGCTTTACAAGGCTATGTTTATGAGCATTGCATATTATGAAAAACAGCCACTTAACATATGAATCTTAACATAATTAGGCTCTCCACTGCAATGAAGTGGTCTGCATAATGTTTCACAACTTCGCAGCACATATGTAATGGGACTAATTCATATTAAGACAATGCTCTGTGTGGGAGTCTCACAGGCCTATTTCATTATTCAGACTGCATAATGACACAGGAGAACTCATACTTCTCCTAATATACAGTGTTAATAAATATGTGGGAAACCTTTGGGGAATGGATAAAGGACCTAAAACCAAGTACATATTCATGTAAATAAATAGTCAAATTCACTTTGCTTTTTTTACTTACAGGTACTTTTCAGCTCAAAAATGTTTGCTTATTACAATATTTGTGTACGAAGTCCATGCATAATTCCACAGATAGTGCACTATGAACCTGCGAATTACTCAAGCTCTAACGGAAGTGAGTACCAGAGGTATTTTCTTGAAGATAAAGATGGATGGTACCGTAAACTGGCATTCCTACTATAATTAGTGCCAATTAATAATATTATTAATAATTAATAATTATGAATTATAATAATATTATTGCCTGTATAGGTGCAAGTCTTAATCTCTCGCTACCGTTTGGGCCTCCATGGCCCTTGAAAGGAATGATTTTTTACCCTTACTCACTTTATCGTCTATTTTCCACTTGACTTTTTCTTACTCATTTCTATAAATAAAAGATATTAACTTGTCTATAATGAGGGTCACGTAAGAACAGTTCCTAAACAGCAAATATTGCCTTCTAGTCAGTGTTGCCAACTGTTACCAGATATCACATGATCCTGCGTACAGAAAGACTTATTTACTTACAATACTTCACCTTTATGTTGGAAGATTATTCTAAATAATTCAATAATTTGCAACATACTTTCGTAGAAAAATTATACGAGAAAGGGATCAACATCTTAGGTATTTTGTCTGGCAATATGAAATTAATTGGTTTGATTAAACAACTGATTCACGAGACTTAACCTAAAAATGTATTTTGTTTCACCACATGAAATTATTAGTACTAATTCCGAAAACTTACCCGATTATAGTCTTGAATTATAACCACAACGCAACACATAAAATAACTATTATGAATTAATATTAATACTGATATATTATTAGTATGTTCAAATTTCACTAGCTTCCAGTAACCGGCTCAAAAATTTATTACAATTTTAATTTCATGGAACTCCAGTACCGACAACGTTTGTCTCAGCTGCCAACATATCCGTTACAAAATCACTACCATTTGTACAGGGACATCATTTTATTTTTACTAACATTTTTAATATTAACCTGGCTATACCTTTAGAGAACCGAAAACACAGATTGCTACCCCCTTCCACGACTGCAGTTCGATGATACTGGCGTAAAACACAAACAAATCACTCTACTAGATATAGGAGGGAAGAAAAGTAGTTCATCCATTTACGTAAACTAGGAAATATCGCGATTGTGAGTTCGATAATTTTCATTAGGTTTTTAATCTTAATACAGTACTGTATTAAGAATAAGTGTTTTTACTCACGAAATGAGTTAGCTATGCGAACGTATTCATTATGCAGTGTATATTATAATGTCTACAGCACATTAGCGTACAATATAGGGAAATAATTTAAATTGAAAAATAATCATAATATGGATATTTAAACACATTTTTGAAAATGGTGGCCGTTCATTTCGATACAGGCTTCAGTTCTTTTATGCATATTATCGCACTATAGACTATTGCATCTAATTCCAATTGCAGTTTCGTCCTTCGTACTAGTAACTCATGTTGAAATAATTTTGTACCTAGTCTATAAAAGAGTACCTGACGTACCGGTACTGTAAATTCGATCTTCACTTCTGCCCGACCCGCACAGATAAAATTACTCAGACATGCTATCTACTGTCCGTCCAAGTGGCTATGCCGCAGGATCGTAGAAAGGGGGGAAATCACGTGACAGTTAATTACTTAACGAGGCCCTTTTATTTAAGTTATTTTAAACAGTAGCATAATATTACGTAAACATCCAATTCCTAACAGAAATTAATGTTTTCAGAAAAGAGCTAAGACAGCCCTGCTTTTACAGAGGGGCGAACAGAAGCAGGTGAAGGAAATAGGGTTGTGACGTAGGCAAACGGACAGTACCTGTGCGAAAATATGATTCAATATTGAAAGCTCTTTCGTCACTGGAAAACGCGAACATATTTCTGGAACGTACTATACTCACTAACTCAGTGCTGTTTACTATATGCGGTCTTGGATCTGTGTGTAGAGGACAGTTGGAACTTCATTAGTAGAAGGGGTGGGAGTGAAATACATTAAAAAATTCAGGTACAATAAAAATTGAAGTAAAAATAAAATGATGTCCCTGTAGTATTCGTCAGTATCGGAAATTCGAAATGAAGTTGGCAAAAGAAAATTCAACCTGCAAACTAGAAAATCACCACAATTCAATGGTAAGAAAAATGGTTTGGTTTCACCCTTAGGATATGAAGTAGGCTGACCCGGCTTTATATTTCTTACATACCGGTACTTAAATAAAATTAGAACTCTTTATCTCCATATTCTATTTAGTGACTGCTGATTTATTTCTACGAAATGAGAACTGTTTATTGTCGATGCTGCACCTAAACTTTTCTTGTTCATTTTCATAAAATGAAGACCTTTACTTATCAATATTACACTTCTACATTTCTTACTTATTCCTATAATATGAAGACTCCTTATTGTCGTCGATGTTCACCTTAAATATTTTTTGCTTGCTAGTATTATATTAGGACTTATTTCCACTTGAAAATTCCCACTTATTTCTCTGAAATGAAAACTTTCATAGATTATTCAAAATTAACCGCAATTCCAAGAATAAGAATCAATCAATTAATCAGAACGGGTAACAGATTACTATTTTATGTTGGGCACTCAATCGGACATACGTAATCGCACTATCGATTTTAACTATCACTGCTGCTAACATCGTCGCTAACACTTGCCAAGAGAATACTTCAGGCCTTTGTGATCATTAAGGGTGCTATCGACTGATTATTTGTACAGGAATCATATATCATAATCATATCATATCATATCATATCATATCATATCATATCATATCATATCATATCATATATCATATCATATCATATCATATATCATATAACATATCATATATCATATCATATATCCTATAGTATCATACCATATAACATATCATATATCATATCATATCGTATCATATCATATATCATATCGCTAACATTGGTTTATGAATACGAAAAAGTTAGTTCCCTGATCATCCACCGGAAGCCCGCGCTAAGAATGTCTATGAATATGGCCCTAAACGTTATTGTAAGTTACGAAATTAGTTTTTCGTTTTGTAAATACTTATATTTCGATTCATTAAAAAATAATTTCGAAGTTGGAAATGGCCAGTTTATAAGTTATTTGCTTAATAAGTTAACATGAAAAGCAAGAGACACAAGAGATGTTACTGAAGTTTAAAATTAAGGTCGCGGAAAATAGTGGAATGAAATAAATACGACATGAAGGTGTTTTGCCAGTTGAAAAAGAGTTTCATTAAGTATTATTGTAATATCTCGCGTGTTTCAAAGCTTCAATTAATTAATCAGTGTCACGACTAACATTTTCGCAGTATGGACGACGTTTTACACATTTTCCAATAGTTCACTTCTTTATCATATGGCGATTATATTCCTCTTCACAGCTTATTTCTTTGCACTACCATTCACAAGATTTGCATAAGTTAAAACATTTGTGCTCTCAGTTGCACAAAAATAATTTTTGTTGTTCTAAAAATAAGGTATTTGATCATAGACCACATTTATAAATAGTACGCATTAAAATTATAAAATTATACAGAATGTTAGGGGTTTAGTGCACATATTTTAACAGAAGGTTCTTTGTATGTAATAGAATCAATACTTCTGATGAAATATTTTTCTACAACGCCCAGTTCAACCAATAAAAAATAAATTGTGTGGAAATTTTCGTTGCCGATGTTTTCATATGTTTAAGGTTTACTCTGAATGTCGCCATGGATATTAAAAAGAGGTAGTTCACTAAGGCAGATAGACTTGAGTTCGTTGACCTCTTACATCTGTATTAAGAGAATAAAGAGGCGGCGATGTTACCAGACTGCTGGAATCTGAAACTCAATTTTCTAATTTACCGTGCATTTAATCACAAAACGTAATATAGGTTTTCTCTACATTTATGTGTCCCATGTCGTCCCTTGCAATCAGCAAGATTATTTCACTTCCATTATGTACATAATGCCTTTCATATACCCCTTTAAAAAGAAATGGAATGTTTTGCCCTGGGGTTTCGATCATCAACGAAGCACGGCAGTCATTTATACGAATGCATCTTAGCCAATGATCTAGGAAAATTTCATTAAGATAATTACGGACATGTCATTTGAAGTGGAAGATGTTGTTGGAATGATCCAGTTTCGTATTCACTGTTCTCCCCGTACATTTCACTACACAAAATCGCTTTCTGTAGCAGAAGTCATTTTGTTTTATTGCTTTTAATAGAAAAGGTACAAATATTTCGAACGGTTGAGATATGATAAGAAAATCTGGAGAATCTTCTATCGTCTGATGTACACAAGATGTGACTTTCCAAATAACCCTATTATTCCCATAAGAAATTAAGTAATTCTTCTTAAATAGAACTGTAGCTCTTTGCTAAAGGAGTAAAAAGTAGATCTAGTGGGAAAACTGTGACAGTGATGCTAAATTTTTGGGTTTATCGACCGATTGGGAATGCAGAAACATCCATGCATCGATTCTACCGAAGGAAAGGCAAGGAAGGGGAAAATTGTCTGTCGAATCTGTTACCAACAGTTACTTTCCAACAAATAAATTACTCTTCCCCTGACTTCCTAATGATGCAGTGAAGGCATAGCTACAAAACGTTAGATGTTTCTGCTTCTATTACATAATGCGAAAAACTAAAATGTCTCGCCCCAAATTTAAAAACTATAACATGGAATACTAAAACGCTTCCGTGTTTGACATTTCGGCACTATGGGAAGTAGACACGCGTGTTTCCCCCTCCATATACGTCACGTCTTGACCTATCTTGCCATCTCTTCCCTCTATCGATCTGTTTGCTTCCCCGTCCATGCTCTTTCATTCCATCCATCTATCCATCGTCTTTGTGCAGCCTTCTGGATGGATGTCTCTTTTGATCAGCGTTATCCCTCTTCTTGCCTCTTTTTTATCATTCTTCTTTGCTTGGATACGTATTTGTTGTGTTCTACTCGTGAAGAACTTTTCATTTCAACTTTACACATGTTTCAACCCTTTGCGCATCAGACCAAATCTCCCTCCTTCGAGTCTCGTCTTCCTTCCGGTTTATCTATAAGCCATAAAACAAAGCCGCCACAAAAATTTAAATATACTGGATTGGAACTACAACAGCCGAGGGGATTCCTTTAATTCTTCCTTCGTCGAAACTTCACGGAAATGTTTGTACATTTCTGAATATAGGCCTAATATATAAGTGTGTGTGTGTGTGTGTGTATATATATTATTTTACGACGCTTTATCAACAGCTTAGGTTATTTGGCGTCTGAATGAGATGAAAGTGATAATGCCGGTGAAATGAGTCCGGGTTCCAACACCGAAAGTTACCCAGCATTTGCTCATTTTGGGTTGAGGGAAAACCCAGGAAAAAACCTCAACCAGATAACTTGCCCCGACCGGAAATCGAACCCGGGCCACCTGGTTTCGCGGCTAGACGCGCTAACCGTTACTCCACAGGTGTGGACTATATTATCTGAATGATTTTAAGAGGAGTAGAATATTTCTGATTCGAAACGTTTTGGGGAGACTTTTATGAGAATGAAAGCATTATATTCATCATCTTTGGATGTCTGACTGTGAAATAAGCGGGCCCAGTTTCAAATTCTCGTTGGGATAAGTTACCTGGTTGAGGTTTTTCCGGAGCTTTCCGTCACTCATTAAGGGGACCGGGTAGTGATTAGGGGTAAAAAAATCCGATTTTTTTATTTTGTGTTTCAATAAAGTACAAAACTTGCTCTTTAAAACAGTATAATATATTGCTGGGGTAACTCTGCAAATAAGCCCTTTAAATGGCCTCTTTAAATTTGGCAGCGCATATAATTCATACTTTTTTGACGCAGATTTTCGCAAGTTGATATTTTTCGAACTTAAGTCATTTTTCTGTGAAACTACTGAATCTATTCACATTAAATTTTTACAATATGTTCTGCAGCCTGTCTTCTATAAATAGGCCTAAGGGTTTATGAATATCACACACATAACCTGAGGGAAAAATATATGTATATACATTGAAAAAAAATTGTTAATCAAAGTTCTATATTTTTTCTGTTTCACTAAAGGTGAAATATTTAACTAAATTTTGCTTTACAATTTACAATACGCATTGCTTGACAACTTAAAAAAACACGAGGTATATGAGTGTAGATTGTAGCAGGTAATGTGTACCTGAAAAATGAGGTACAGTTACCGAAATGGAAAACAGGTTATCAGTTAGAGCCTTTCTCTTGCACTTGGATAGGAAACTAATAAGTTGTTTTTTATACTACTGAATTCACAATGATTTATTGTATAAACCATGGACAATTTTATTCCAGTCTGACACTGAAAGCCTAGAAATATTGCACTAAACTTTTGTACTGAAATTATTTAATCGCACATGCATCACTACCGACAACCCTTAAGACCAAATGCTGGGTAACTTTCGGCGCTGGACCCTGGACTCATTTCACTGCCATTATCACATTCACTTTACTCAGGCGCTAGATAGCCATCGTAGTTGTTAAAGCGCCATATATAAACCAATTAAAAAAAAAGATCATTGGTATGACGACCCTTATAGTTCAGCCTCTGCTTCACTAGTGACAGCCATCCATTTATTTTAACCGAAGTTCTCCAACCTACATGTATGAGTGTTTCTGTAATTAATATTGCTTGTCTCATTCTCATAATGAGATATAATTATGCTAGGTATACGCACAGGGCTACGTATGTCTTTACCTATACATAAAACTGATATATGACTCTAATACCTCATGGTGAAGAAGAGTTTTTATGTACCTGGAGACACAATAATAATCTTCACCACCTTATTCCCATATTTACAAGGCCCATCTATATAATAATAATAATAATAATAATAATAATAATAATAATAATAATGACTTTATTTAACCTGGCAGAGTTAAGACCGTAAGGCCTTCTCTTACACTCAACCAGGATTAAAACTTGCTTACATAGTTGAACATAAAACTGGATCGGAATTAAGTAATTACATACTGATACAATTTAGGTACATAATGAGATCAAAAGTGGTAGTTACATGAAAATTTACCTCATAAAATAAAAATAAAAATAGTGGAATACATATTAATGTTGTTAGAATCAAATACGAATCACATAAAAACAGAAGCCGATAATTCAATAAAAGAAAAATGTACACAGTAAAAATAAAAATAAACACATTAGCATACATATTAGTAAGTTATTAATTACAATTAAGTAGGATTTACTTAATTAAACTAGAAACCGACAATTGAATAAAATGTACACAAAAATAGATTAATAATAAAAAGAACAACACAGTGGGATACATATTGGCGTTAAGTGATAAATAAACACGATTTAGATAAGAAAAAAAAATAAATAAAATGAAAATAAATACAGTGGAACACATTCCATTAAATATTTGCAACGCGTTGGGTCTGGCAACTCATCATAAGATATATATATATATATATATATATATATATATATATATATATATATATATATATATATATATATATATATACCATCTAGTCATCTTATTGTTTTACTATCTGGGTTTGCATCCAGAAAGATTATTGAAATTCTATTATTATTTATTCTGAGAAGATCTAAGTGTCTCCGCCATTACAATCTTTTGAATTTAATGTCGGTAACACTGTTGACGGCTTTGGATGTATGACAAACAGTCAAGTATCCGCCATTAGTAAAAACAAAAATGTAGATACCTTTGTACAAATTTTGATGTTCCACATTTGTGGAAAAAATATTTCACACAATACACCGTGTCCCGCTTAGAGGGATCGAGAAATCACTGATAATTTCAAGTGTAAATAATGGTTTATTAACACAACTTTTTACATAACTTGATGTAAAAACTCTCCGAGTTTCGAAGAATGCTGAATGCAACTCGATGTGTGCGCCTTGAATTGCCCTGCAGACATCTAAAAGATAGTACTCAACCTCCCGCCAATAGTTCTGTGACATTTGTGGAGTCACTAGCGCAGGTGCATTTGTGATGCGTTGTCTCAGTTTCTCCAAAGTGTTAGCTCTGCCTCTTTTCTACACAGTGTCCTTCACAAAACCTCAGAAAAAAAGTCCATGGGGGTCAGATCGAGTGACCTGATTGGACAGGCAATTGGTCCTCGTCTTCCGATCCACCTATCCATGTACGACGAACACGGCGTTGTACTCGCGTAACAGATTTTTCTTATGCTAGCCATAGCACACACTGAACTTTCTGTTATGGTCTCCACATGTTGACCATGGAGTTTTCTCCTACAAAATTGCGCCAGGCTTGTTTCAGCAACAAACAAACGAAAGATACGCATGCAGCTGTTTTCAGACTTTGTTTCGTAAACTTGGACAGTTTCTCTATCTTGTCAGATGCAAGTCTCAACGATATTTTTATCTGGTTTTAAGTGCTGAACATTTATTTCTCGATCCCTCTACGCGGGACACGGTGTATTTGTTCCATTTTTATCTTGCTACTGATTGGAATACTGTATTATTCGTCATACTGGTTATCACACTGATGTAATGTGAAATTACATGGTAATTCGAGAGCTGTAAACCAAGAAGAAGATGAGGATTGAATGGAGATTATGTTCCCGAAGTCCTAATTTTATTGAAATAAGTAATAAATATTCAAGTGTAACTCCGATAAGTAAAAACCTTAATGTAATAGAAATGAATAAAAAAAAGTTAAAGTGGAACATCGGCAATAAAGAAACCTTATTTTATAAAAATAAATTAGAAGTCACCAAATGGAAAATGGATGGTAACGAGTCCTAATTTTATAGAAATAAGTAAGAAATATTCAAGTGGAATATGAAAAAGTAAAGGTATTTATTTTATGTAAATTAATAAAATAAGTTCACGCTGAACATTAACAATAAAGAGTCCTCATTTGATAGAAATAAGTAAGAAAGTACCAAGTGTAAAATGGATGATAAAAGAGTTCTAATAAAAAAATATTCATGTGGAATATCAACCGAAATAAGCTGAGTAATTTTCGACAGAAGATTCCTCTAGAGACAAGGAAGAAATATTCAAGTGAAATATCTTTGATAAAGAGCCCTCATTTTACAGAAAGTAGAAATAAATATTTAATGAAGTAACGATATGTCCTATACTTACGTTCTAAATACGAAAGGTATGTTCACGTGCAAATCAACAATAAAAGGTTCTCACTTTCTAAAAAGTAAGAAATATTCAATTGTGATAACTACAATAAATTTAATTATTCTCAGTTCATAGAAAGAAAGAAATCTTCAGGTGAAATATCGACAGTAGAGAATTCTCATTTCATGGAGATAATTAAGAAATATTCAACTGGAATATTGACGCTAAAAATATAGAATTCTTATCTTACCGCATTTAAGGGCGAGAAATTCCAAGTAGAACAAAGGCAACTTCAGACTTACCTGAAAGAAAGAAACAAAAAGTATTAATTATCTGCAGCCGATATGACATACTGTACATACACAAACAGGCAGTTCTGTAACAGTTACCAGACCGTCAGACCAAGTCGGTATACCAGCCGGTTACCCCAATAGAGTTCTCCTGAATACCACTTGCACTTGGTCGTGATCATTACAGCGGAGAGAAAGTTGTAACTGGGCTGGCAATCTCTACCTATGGTCCGTTCCAGGAATCTGTGGAGTAGAAAGACGAAACAAGACCTCTGCGCAAGTGGTATGTGGGAGGGCTTGCTTGAACGAAGCGAGCAATCGCTTGCAAGAGGGGATAATTTCTTTCTGAACTCTATCTTCTACGACGAGCATCTTACCCCTTAGCGGTCTCGAGCTGATGCTGCCCGCAATACACTCCGGCACAGATAGACTCCGCCCCCATATGCGCGAAGTTACTCCATAGATTGCTGGGTCGGACCATAGTATTACCTAAATTCTCACACTACTTTGTAAAGTATTTTAAAAATAAAATCAATGTTTTTCAATGAGAGATAAAGGAGAGTAAAAATGGAGTCATTTAGTAGAATGAAATCTCATCGACGTCGTGGATCGAGCAGAATCCGCAGAATGATAAGTTGGCTTTAATGTACTGCAGTGAGTTGCCTGAGAGGCCTGTTGTAATTCTAACAGATGGACGTTAAGGTCCGAAGATACCAAATGAAGAGGTAGCGAAAGAAACAGATACTAAAAAAATGCTCGGCTTCTGCGTACGGAACGGCTAACGATGTGTGGTGGCTAAGAGGAATGGGTATATTTGTAGTACTACAAACAATATTCTGAGGTGACAAAATGATATGACTTCACTGGAGCAATGAAGAACTCATTTGAAATCCAACGACCTATTTGAAGCTACGAAACAATATGGCGTCTATGAAACCATGGTGAAACAACAAAAACAAAGGATATCTAAATAAATTAAAATTGTCTGTGTACGCTATAAGATATTGAGATGTAAGAAGAACCGGAAGGTCGAACTTCCAGGCTTCTTTAACACCAGCATTAGGAAGAGAAGAGGTGATGTCAGTACTATGTTCGAGACCCTTTAAACTCTAAAAGGACTCAATTTTATAGGAAGGTGAGTGAGACTCGAAAGATAAATATCAACTTCACCTGTAATTGAAGGGGTCAGAGCCATAGTGGGCCAAGCACCACTTATTAAAAACGGAGAAAGCAAGGGTTAAAGTTAAGTGAATACCATAGTTTAATTAAGATTGAAATAAAATTTAGTTTTATTGTATATACTTTATATTACTTGCTATATGTTTCCATTGAATTATGGTAATAACTTCATTTTAACCCTTGTTTTCTACGTTTTCAGTAAATGGCGCTTGGCCCACTATGGTTCTGAACCCTTCAATTGAACTAACATCTCACTCCGTACTCCGTCGCTCAATCGACAGTGCTAACTCGAATTTGAAAACCGAAGTTACTCGCAGAAAAAATATTTCATAGCAGCATTGATAGAAATTATAAACACAAGTGACTTCACGTAAATGTTTATTTGAAAGTTTTCCGACGTGGTACAGTGACCCCAAAGACCTTGACGGTACTCGAAGCTGGTAAGGACCGGAATCAGATGCGTTCCACATCACAGACGGATCTGCCCTTGCGTGCGAGAGGCGCTTCTTTATTTTTTAAATCCCAATTCCTCTTTGTGCTCACGAGGTGGAGCGTGACTATTTTCTAATGGCTCGCTACGCCGCGCCGCATAGTGTCGGAAGCAAGAACAGTCTGCCCGGCCCAGCACGGCACTGGTTATTGGATCAACTTCCTTTCAAAGGACCTAAACCGAAACACACCCGTTTCCATGACAACACGCTCCTCACAAGTAACCGACGAAATATTCAATTTGCTACCCGAGGAAATAAATACACGAAAGCAAGCAATCATCTTCCCTGGAACACTTATCCCCTCTCCTTTGTTACTGAGATGCAAGCCTCTCAGTGCATACTAATAAGATATTCACGTTTCGAATCCCGAAAGCAGAACATTCTCGGAATTGTTTTATATATACACTGCAAACTTGTACTTACTGATGATAAATTAATAGGGATCGGATTTTTAGATGCTAAAAATCGGGAAAATATGTGACAAAAAAGGAAAAATATTTAATTATGTTTCAATTATTTTATGTTAATACAGGGACATCATTTTATGTTTACTAACATTTCCAATATTAACCTGACTATACCTTTGGAATAACGATTAAGAACCGGAAACACTGTTTGGTACCCCCTTCCACGACCGAAGTCTGACAACACTAGTGTAAAATAAAATACAAATAACTTTACTAGATACAGGAGGAAAGAAAAGTGGTGCATCCATTTACGTAAACTAGGAAATGTTACGATTTTGAGTTTGATAATTTTCGTCGGGTTTTTATTTAATCAAATACAGTACAGTATTAACAGTAAGTATTTTTACTCACTAACTGAACTATCCAATCGGATGTATTTATTATGCAATGTATACTATACTGTCTACAGCACATTAGCATACAATATTTACAGTGCATTTAAATTTTAAACATAATCAAAATATGGATATTTAAACAAATTATTGAAAATGGTGGTCGTTCATTTCGATACAGGCTTAAAATCTTTTGTGCATATTATCAAAAACGTTTTCAAGCGTATCTTCTGAAATTGAATGTATGGTTTCTTGAATGTAATTATTTAATTAGCAAACACAACTGTTTCACAGTAACCCCAAAGAAATAATGCAAAGCACTCAAATCAGGCGACATGGGGGAGCCATAATCCTACGCCTGTTGAAATAATTCTGTACTTAGGCCTACTCTTATAATAGTGTATGTTACGTACTGTCAATTCAATCTTCACTCCTGCCCGATCCGCATTGATAAATTTACTCAGATATGCTATCTACCGCTCGTCCATGTGGTTATGTAGGAGGGTCATAGAAAGGGGGGAAATCACGTGACAATTCCTTACTTAACGATGCCCTTTTATTTAAATTATTTTAAATAGTTGTATAATATTACGTAGAAGTCCAATTCCTAACAGCAAATGTTTTCAGAAAAGAGCTAAGATAACTCAGCCACTAGACCAGGCGTCTCAAGGCCAACGCATAAAAGTTGTCACAGAGAGCAACTGTAGATAACATAGCCAGCTGAAGAGATAAGCGCATTACCCGAAGATAGCCGATCGCTGATTAATGTTACAAGAATGAGCGAGCTAAGTTGTAACTGTCGTGGGAGAAATGCCACAAAGCTGCACTTTTGAGTTGTACTGTCACAATAGACGGTTGTTTTCGGAAGGAATTTCATAAGTAGTTTGCAGTAACAATAATAATAATAATAATAATAATAATAATAATAATAATACATTTATTTTCAATTATATACTATCAATGAGTAAAAAGAAGACATCTGAAGCATGAAGAACCATACATGTTACGTAATTATTTAAGCACAAGGAACTGGCCACCTTATTCCATTATTTCCTGGCCTAGTTGACTCATTAGTGGTGCCTTGTTGGTATCACTTGTGAGGTTCAGACCTGTCTTCGGACAGTTGACCAAACAATAACAATATTTCATTTCTAGTAAAGGTTTTTGGTATCGCTCTTTTTTTAAGTTTATACTATATTTAATAAAATAAAATTAAATTAAACGATAATAATAAAATTACAATTAAACTTGTTCGGTGTTAAAGTAAGTATTCTTACGTTACGCTAATATTAATATATTAATTACAATAATAGTTAAATAATATATTTCGTAATGTTTTCAATAATTAAAAATAACCTAAACATCTTAGAAATTCACAAGCAATTATTTTAAATTAGAACTATTCAAGTCTTAAACCTGGTCTGAAATTCTTTTCTCAAGTCCTTCAGTATTTCATTATATTTGTTACACTGGTCTTGATTGAAATCAGGTAACAATTTTATATTAATAAAGTGGTAACAGTTACCCACTGAAACTTGCGTCTCCCACAATTTCGCTTTCCCTATGAAAGCTTTTATTTCTTCATACATTTGCGGTAATAAGAACATTCTTTCCTCGGAGATGGACACAATGACTGACTGTTACATCGTAGCGGTTGCAGATGTCTATTCAAACGTCGCGGTCAATGACGTCATCCGGAGATACACGAACTGCTACTGCATCTTGTTCCACTCTTACATTGAAAAAGAGAAAGAGGAGGAAGTGCTCTGAGAAGGCCCTATTGAGACGTCTGCATTAGACTTTACAGAGGGGCCAGCAGAAACGGGTGGGGGAAACCGGGATGCGACGTAACTAAACGGACGCACAATACCTGTGCGAAAATATGATTCAATAGTGAATGAATGCTCTTTCTTCACTGAAAAATGTGATCATATTTCTAAAACATACTACACTCACTATACTCACTCTGTACTGTTTATTTTGACCGTAAGACGATTTTGCGACTTTGGTTGTATGTGGAAGTTCGCTACTAGAAAGAGTGGGAGTGAAGTACATTAAAAAATTCAGGTAGGCCTACAACATAAATTGAAGTAAAAATAAAACGATGTCCCTGTATTAGCAATATGCAGTACTCACCAATATAAATTATGCTTTCTCGTCAACTGCTGAAGAATAACAGTATACAATGAGATTCATCCTCAAGTTTTCCATCGTAAATGACTAATGATTATCGCGGAACACTGCCTTGTATCGGGAAAAAGAGCGCCCTGGCCATTGGGAAACATCATGCACTCCCTAGAGCAGGTAGGCCTACTCTCAAGCTGGTGCTCGCGAGCACCTAGGTGCTTTTTAATGACTTTTGGTGCTCTCGTCATAGAATAAAAAATGGCTCGCGAGCACGAATATTCCTGGGGTCTTTTTTCAATTCAAACTTTGTTGTACGAGGTGGAACAAATAGCGTTCCTATCAATCCATTATAGTATCTTAGAGACGTAATAGGCCTTTTCGTATTTCGTGGTGTATAACCCATTTCAATTCAATGTGGACTTAATCATAAAAATCAAGATTCTTCAAGAGAATAACATGGTTGCTCTTGCGGAACTTTAGTTGATAGATATCCTGTCCTCCTTAGCGCTGAAATATTTGTTTTGAAAGGAAAAATGCATAGCCTTTGTGGGGCAGAAGATACAAAAAACACGCTCCCAATACTGTGGAATGTTTCTCGTAAATGTCTGGCTATGTTCGGGACAACCCACCTATGAAAAAAAGAAAACTTTCTAGCTTATGGAATACTTTAATCACGATCACGATTCACTAATTCACATCAGCAAGACTGTTCATGTTTAGCTACAAGTGTCTTCTCCCTGGACATCACCGAAATTCCGAGTAACATTGAAGTTCAAGGATATCATTACTCTGTATAAATGTTTTAAAATTGTATTTGTTTATTTATTTAGTTTATGTATTCATACAGGCCAAATCAAAACATACTCTACATCTTGATTACACAACTTTGTGTATCACTTCGGAATATGTATGGTAAGACTTTCCTGTGTTAAATTTCAACGTACCTCGTTTACATGTTTCGACCTATTTATGGGTCATCTTCAGAACTGGTCGTTGTTGGTCTTGACGAAACTTGTTCTGTTTCCTTTGAGGGTGTGTAATGTGTTCTTGTGGTATGGTATAGAGTCAAAGAGTGTGTGTGTTTTGAAGTTGAGTTGTATGTTGAGAATTTCGTTGGGGTGTGTTTTTGTGCGTCTGTATATTTCATACTGTTCTAGTGTGTTTAGTTTCTGGCTTTTCGGTTGGATATATGCAGAACACATCACAAATGCTAACCACACCCACAGAGACATCAACACAGACATGGAAATACTACACATCCAACCAAAAAGCCAGAAACTAAACACACTAGAACAATATGAAATATACAGACACACAAAACCACACCCAACGAAATTCTCAACACACAACTCAACTTCAAAACACACACACTCTTTGACTCTACACTATACCACAGGAACACACCCTCACAGGGAACAGAACAAGTGGCGCCAAGACCAACAACGACCAGTTCTGAAGATGACACATAAATAGGTCGAAACATGTAAACGAGGTACGTTCAAATTTAACACAGGAAAGTCTTACCATACATATTCCGGAAAAAAAAAAAAACATATTCTATGTCATGATGCTCGCTCATCTATGGTCCGTCCCAGGTTCTATGGCGTAACTTCGCGCATATGGAAGCGAAGTCTATCTCTGCCGCAGTGTATGTATGTATGTATTTATTTATTTCATTTTATTTTCTTTTATTGGGTTATTTTACGACGCTGTATCAACATCTCAGGTTATTTAGCGTTGAATGATATGAAGGTGATAATGCTGGTGAAATGAACCCAGGATCCAGGACCGAAAGTTACCCAGCATTTGCTCGCATTGGGTTGAGGGAAAACCTCAACCAGGTAACTGTATGTATGTATGTATGTATGTATGTATGTATGTATGTATGTATGTATGTATGTATGCATGCATGCATGCATGCGTGCATGTGCGTACGTATGTACCATGTGTATAATGTATAAATATCAATGAAAAAATCCTATCCAAAATTGTTCTGAATAATCCACCAAAACTTTTTCTCATACAAAACCCTCCAGCATTATCGCTATTTATTCATCTCACCAAGTAAATACCATCTGCAATTCAAGAGGACCGTTAAACAAAGAACCACTCCCCATTTCCAATATCAATGAAGAGGTATCAACCACGTGGAGACATCGACAGATTCACATCGTTAGCTTTGTAACAAAGAGAGAATGCCTCCTGAAAGACGGACGGACGGCCTTCAGCGTAGATAAACATCCGCACTTGCTTCACAGAGACTCGGAACCGCAGCCCGCTTTGAGATCGCGCTCAAGTGGCTTATTTATTTGCAGTGTCGATCAGCAATGCTTCTCTTATTGAAACTATCTCTCTGTCAAGTCTATGCAGTATTTATGAACATGACGGCGGATTTATAATCTCCCTGTGTTACGAGATACAGAAATAGGCATTCCACTGTCTCCACAGCTATGTTTCAAGACAGCTGCCTTCCAATACTTAAAACTGTAGCTCGGCTAACTTTCGACAATCTACGGTTCGTCCGGGTGACGGCTTCCAACCATTGTTACAAATACTCACAATGGGCGCCAGCATATCTGAAATCACGTATTTTAGCGAATTGTTAGACGGAGAAGTAAGAGCAATGAAATTTCGTGAAACTAAAACATGTTTGCTATTGAAAAGTTCCTGCTAATGAGAAGTGTCCGTCACTGAGAAATGTTTACCATTGAAAAGTGTCCGCCACTGAGAAGCGTCCGATATTGACAAGTATCCGCCACTGAGAAGCGTCCGATTTTAGAAGTATCCGTTTTAAAAGTAGGCTGTCGTTGAGAAAATAAATATAACATTTTACTTTTTATACTTTATGACAGCAGTCTTGTAATATAGTACATGACACGATGATGATTTTTAATAGCACAATAGCTGCAGTCATAAGTCATAGAGAAAAGGATAGGAGCTATGTAAGTTACACGTATTTCATGCCACGTGTCATTTCGTCAGAATAGCGCATCAAAAAAGATCATAGTTTGAAGGAGTATTTGCCAATTAACCAGTTAGTTACTTCCTTCTTTATAACTGCTATATTATTATTATTATTATTATTATTATTATTATTATTATTATTATTATTATTATTATTATTAGTCGCAACATAGAGGAAAAAAGGTGGGAGCTACGTAAGTTACACGTAGTTAGTATTTTATGTCACATGTGCAATTTTGTTCGAATCTTTCATCAACAAAGGTCATAGCTTAAACGCACATTTGCCAATTAAGCACCTGGTTACTTCCTTAATAACATAGGCATAATGATTATTTTCTTAAATATTTGTTCCTTTTTCATTTTATTATATTAATCTAGGTTCAAATGTGTAAGTTTATGTCACGAATACACAAGACTGAGGAAACACACGAATATCCGGTGTGCTGTGTGAGTAGGTCCACTTGGAACATGTGTCCTAGATTATTTTCTCATACTCACCTGTCTTTTGACGTGGACCCATAAAATCCAACTTACGATTATTTTTAAAATATGAGTGCAGGCCACAACACTTTATAATTTTATTCAACAGCGCTCAATAAAGGTTACTGTGTATTATCTGAATTACTTTACATGCATGAGCAATTTTAACTACTGGATTAAGGATTATAATGTGTGTTCGAGTCAACATCGTTGTCATTACGGACTTCACTAATGTCTTTACTGTCACTGCTGTGGTTACCGACATATTCGTCATCGTTACTATCATTTTCTTTTGTCGTTTCGTCATCGTCGTTATTGTCATCAACGTCCTTATCGTCATCATTAGTCATCGTCGTTACCGCCATCGTCTTCGTTATAATAATTGGCATCGTCGTCGTTATTGTCATCATTATTGTTATTGTCATCATTATCGCCATTCTCAGTCATCGTCTTTACTGTCATCGTTGCTATTATCATTATTCCGGTAGGCGTTACCATCGTCGTTATTATCATCATTATTGTCATCGTCGTCATTATCGCCATTCTTAGTCATCGTCTTTACTGTCATCGTTGCTATTATCATTATTCTGATAGGCGTTACCATCGCCGTTATTATCATCATTATTGTCATCGTCGTCGTTATCGTCATAATTAGGCATCGTCGTCATTATCGCCATTCTCAGTCATCGTCTTTACTGCCATCGTTGCTATTATCATTATTCTGATAGGCGTTACCATCGTCGTTATTATCATCACTATTGTCATTGTCATCGTCGTCATTATCGCCATTCTTAGTCATCGTCTTTACTGTAATCGTTGCTATTGTCATCATTATTCTGATATTCGTCACCATCGTCGTTATTATCATCATTATTGTCATCGTCGTCGTTATTGTCATCATTATTGTTATTGTCATCATTATCGCCATTCTCAGTCATCGTCTTTACTGCCATCGTTGCTATTATTATTCTGATAGGCGTTACCATCGTCGTTATTATCATCATTATTGTCATCGTCGTTATTATCGCCATTCTTAGTCATCATCTTTACTGTCATCGTTGCTATTATCATTATTCCGGTAGGCGTTACCATCGTCGTTATTATCATCATTATTGTCATCGTCGTCATTATCGCCATTCTTAGTCATCGTCTTTACTGTCATCGTTGCTATTATCATTATTCTGATAGGCGTTACCATCGCCGTTATTATCATCATCATTGTCATCGTCGTCGTTATCGTCATAATTAGGCATCGTCGTCATTATCGCCATTCTCAGTCATCGTCTTTACTGCCATCGTTGCTATTATCATTATTCTGATAGGCGTTACCATCGTCGTTATTATCATCACTATTGTCATTGTCATCGTCGTCATTATCGCCATTCTTAGTCATCGTCTTTACTGTAATCGTTGCTATTGTCATCATTATTCTGATAGTCGTCACCATCGTCGTTATTATCATCGTTATTGTCATCGTCGTCGTTATCGTCATAATTAGGCATCGTCGTCATTATCGTCTTCAATCATCATTATTGGCAACGTTGTCCTTTCTTTATTACCTTTGTCATTACTGTCATCGTAGTCGTTATTGATATCATTTTTGTCGTCATCATCGTCATTAGAATAATCAGCTTAGTCACCATTATCGTCAACTGGTGTCATTATTTTCGTCGCCATTGCATTAAATTTACCAGAAGTGTCGTTACTCTTGCACTTCCTTACCATTGAGCGGTATCCTAGACGAAATTCTTTCACATGAAGAGTCTACATCAGCACCAAAATATTTACAAAAGTAAGAAACACCGGAAACAACACAAGACAAAGCACACACTACCGTCCCCTAACAATATAAATAAATAAATCCACGCTCCCCATTCAGAAAACACAAGCCGGCTCCTGTCGGCTGATTACCTCTGAGAACTGGAAAGAAATATTTCCATACACAACTTTGTACACTCCTTGTTAGATATATTTCTCAAGGACGGGCATTAGCAGTTAGTTTAATTGTCCATAACTAAAATGAATAACTTAAACCAATTAAAAATTAATTAAATTGTATACACTGCCCAACCTAACAAAATATGAAGCTTCAGGGTGGAGATAAATGAAACAAACAAACCTCGATTGTTTGGACCTTCCCATCACTTTCCTTTACTAAATCGCAATTCGCCAGCCAATGATTTTGTACGTCCTGAGGCACAAGCGTCAGCGTCCAAGATACAAATCCAGAATAAAACTTAGTACAGAATTTGAGGCTTCTCTGAGATCCATTGAAATTCGATGTTTTATCCCTTTGGTAGTGTTTGTATTGCACTAAACTGACTGGATCATCGCGTCAAGTACGAATGGTAAATAAATATGCTTAGAAAAATAGGGGGGACTGTTCTACCTTTAAACATTTTTCACATTTCATTTCTTTTTTTACGAGTAATTTTGGGAAATGAAATTTTTTAAATGAAAAAATGTTTGCAATAATTATTGAAGATTCCTTTACAACTTCCTGCATGTATTTTCCTGTTTTACAGATCTATTAAGGATGGAAAAAATAAAATGAAAGGATATGTAATGTGTTCAAAGGTACAACAGGTTCGTGTACCTTGAAACATTCCCTCTTGTAAGTTGGAACACATGGAATATAGGCCTAGGTGGGAATAGAGCTGTAAAAACTGACAATCATATTTAAAATGTATTTGCATTATAAATCAGAGCAGGCTTCTCTGATTGATATTTTATTTCCTGGAGGAGCAATAACTGCTTTAACAGCTTTCTTCAAGGCATCCGGATCAATTGGGGGTCTCTTAACACTAGCCTTATTTCGTGACATGATCTTAAAATAAAATAAAATCAAAAACCGATAGCATCGTGTACTTTGGAACATGTTCCATGATACAAGATGTTTTGTGTTCAAAGGTACAAGATACGCTTTTCAACAAATATGTCTGCCAAAACTAGAGATTCGAATAAGTCATGGAAATTAAAATATGTTATTACTCGCCAGATGATAAGCAACACACCGTAATTGAAAAATAGAACAATATTAACAAATATAATTTGGTTTCGTATTAGAAAACATATATCAAAGAACGAAATGTTTAGCCTACTTTTGGTACTACTAAAAAAAATTATTTTGTCCACGGAACTCACACTTTGTAGTAAATCAAACCGAAACTACGATCAGAGCTACCTAGCGGCTTTCTCTACAATCTACTTCAGTTTGAGTCCTCTAGGTAGCAGCAAATATTAAAAAACAAAAAAATTTTGAAAGGTACACTATGCTAAAGGTACAACAGTTTCCCCTACACAAAGGCTTTAAAATATGATGACGATAATAGTCGGCTAATAATTAATATACAGACACCTGAAGACAAATTTTGGTCCAATCAAATTTATCTTCTATAAATAACTTCATCCCTTTCATTGAGGTTCTGGCTGATATGTACAGTCTTTCTTACTTACTGGCTTTTAAGGAATCCGGAGGTTTATTGCCGCCCTCACATAAGCCCGCCATTGGTCCTTATCCTGAGCAAGATTAATCCAGTTTCTATCATCAAATCCCTCAAATCCATTTTAATATTATCCTCCCATGTACGTCTCGGCCTCCCCAAAGATCTTTTTCCCTCCGGCCTCCCAACTAACACTCTATATGCATTTCTGGATTCGCCCATACGTGCTACATGTCCTGCCCATCTCAAACGTCTGTATTTAATGTTCCTAATTATGTGAGGTGAAGAATACGATGCGTGCAGTTCTGTGTTGTGTAACTTTCTCCATTCTCCTGTAACATTCATCCGTCTTAGCCCCAAATATTTTCCTAAGCACCTTATTCTGAAACACCCTTAACCTATGTTCCTCTCTCAAAGTGAGAGTCCAAGTTTCACAACCATAAATAACAACCAGTAATATAAATGTTTTATAAATTTAAACTTTCAGATTTTTTGACAGCAGACTGGATGATAAAAAATTCTCAACCGAATAATAACAGGCATTTCCCAAATTTATTCTGTGTTTATTTTCTCCCGAATATCGTTTATATTTGTTACTGTTTCTCCCAGGTATTTGAATTTTTCCACCTCTTCAAAGGATAAATTTCCAATTTTTATTTTTCCATTTCGTACAATATTCTCGTTAAGAGATACAATCATATACATTGTCTTTTCGGGATTCACTTTCAAAACTATCTCTTTACGTGCTTCAAATAAAATTCCCGTATTTTCCCTAATCGTTTGTGGATTTTCTCCTAACATATTCACGTCATCCGCATAGACAAGCAGTTGATGTAACCCGTTCAATTCCAGACCCTCTCTGTTATCCTGGAGTTTCCTAATGGCATACTCTAGAGCAGAGTTAAAAAGTGAAGGTGATAGTGCATCTCCTTGATTTAGCCCGCAGTGAATTGGAAACGCATTTGATAGAAACTGACCTATACAGACTCTGCTGTACGTATACAGTACAGTCTTGGACAAAAAAAAATCACCGGCTGCCATAAGCAAAGTCCCCTTCGCAAGACTGCGGTTGATACCGCGAGAACCGTGATATAGGAAAAGGAGAGAACCCCGAGAAAAACCCCAACTACGACCTTGTCCGCCAGAAGTGTCACTAGGAATTTTTCAAGAAAAATCCCAGGCCTTACCGAGAATTGAACTCGGACTGCCTGCAGAAGATCTGACCGCCCAGCACTGCACCTAAGTGTTACTAGTTACGAGTGTCTATTTTGGTTCAAAATCCCCCCCCCCCATCTTTTCAGGTGGGATGAGACCATGGGACCGAATAAAAACAGTCGACGACTGCAATATTCATAGAGGAATCCTACTCAAGAAGTTCCTGCTACGAGGTGCTGTGCTGGCTGCTCGCATTTTCCGTCAGTCAAATGTCTTCTGCACGGACTGTTCCATCGTAACTGACAACCGAAACTAAAGCGTGGCTCACCGCTTTGATCGGCTTGTTTTGTGAATGTAAAAACACTGAAGAGGGTCAGCAACCTATGACCGACAAGCTACACTATTGGAAAACAAATGTATTAGCCATTCATACCTACAGACGGTTGCTTCTCGACGAAGAGAACTGGTTTTCGATCCCGGAAGACTAGAAAAAAATATTGTAATCGCCAATTATATTAAGGAAAAACTCATTACCGTATTTTTTCAAGAGTCGAATATAGCCGATTGCTCCTCAGCAAAGAGAACTATTGTTTGATTCCTGGAAAACTATAAAGCAAATGTATTCGTCAACTAGAGTCAGGAGTCATGAGTGTGGCCGATTGCTTTTCAATAAAGAGAATTGGTATTTGGTCCCCGGAAAACTCGAAAGCAAAACTATTTTCATGAATAACACTGTATTCATGAGATGCGAGTGTAGACCATATCTTCTTAGACAAGTAACTGGTGTTGATTATAGCCATGATCATAGGCCTATATACAGGGACATGATTTTATTTTTACTTCAATTTTTATTGTACCTGAGTTTTTTAATGTACTTCACTCCCATCCCCTCTACTAGTAAACTTCCAATCGTTCTCTACACAGAACCAAGGCCGCGTACGCAGTCAAAGTCGCCTTACGGTCATACTAAACTGCACTGAGTTTGTGAGTATAGTACGTTCCATAAATATGTTCGCGTTTTCCATTGACGAAAGAGCTTTCAATATTCAATCATATTTTTGCACAGTACTGTCGTCCGTTTGCGTACGTCGCATCCCATTTTCCCCCCACCCGCTTCTATTCGCTTCTCTGTATAGGGTAGTAGTTGTGCTGTCTTAGCTATTTTCTGAAAACATTAATTTGTGTTAGGAATTGGACGTCTACGTAATATTATAAAACTGTTTAAAATAACTTAAATAAAAGGGTTTCGTTAAGTAATTAACTGCCACGTGATTTCCTCCTTTCCTACGACCCTGCGACAAAACCACTTGGACGGAATGTATGAGTAATTTTATCTTTTCCGATCAGGCAGAAGTGAAGCAAACGGCGTTTTCGGTTCTCAACCGTTAATCCAAAGGTATAGCCAGGTTAATATTAGAAATGTTAGTAAAAATAAAATGATGTCCTTGTATAACAGATTGGCCACAGGCCTACCCATGTTAAAAACGGTAACAACCACCAGGATTGTCACCATCGACTGGGAAGGACCGCTAGATGGAAATACAGTTGCTCCATGCAAATTCAAATGAGAGTTATAACGTGACTTCATTCCGGCACATCGGCGACGCTGATATAACCTGGGCAGTTGCGAGAGTCGTTAAATAAGACATAATTAAAAAAAGTAACGTGACTTCTTATGCAATAGTTAGATTGCAGCATAGTGAAATTGATGAAAGTTGTTGCCGTCAAAGCCTATAAGGCTGAGCGTTCTGTTATTGTGATCTGGGATTATAGGGAGTAGAGATGAACAAAACTAATTGCGCTTCGAGTCTCGCTCATCATTCCCGAAATAGCATTTGGTCGGCGTGGAAAGATTTCGTAACTTTGAATAACATACATAATTGAAATAAATAACATTATAAATGTTTAAATGAGACAAAAGGATAAAATAGAACAGTGTCTTAGTTATCAAAATGTTCTGGTTCTATTGTATTATATTACCAATGGTTATATAAATAGAGAAAAAAAATTCTCACATAAATTTGCATTTCTAAGGAACATAAAACATAACATTAATATATTTTTACTTGAGATTGCGCACTTGATCTTAAACATAGGAGAAGAAAATTCCTAGCCTTTTAATAAGGGCCTAGTATTTAAATAAAGACTGGGGAACGGATTATTATACACTGAAAGGTAGAGTTGATGTTTCAAATAGGCTACTTGATTGTTTATACATATATAACAGTTGCCAAAGTAGATAATAGTTCAGTCAGGTATAAACAACTGTGGCGATTCAAGGCTGCTTGACTTCGGGAGTCATCATTATCAAGTGTCGAAACATTCACAACAAATCTTTACGTCAAGGACGCGACGTAATGCAACAATGTCGTGCGGGTTTTCGGCTTTGCGGGCGCTGTTAGTCTCTGTTTCTCGATCGTTGTTCATCTTTAATAGAAAGACTCGAAAAACAATATAACCGTTAACTCTATTAAAAAGAGAAATTATACAACCGATAGCTTCTCAACAAAAATAACTAGTGTTTGAATCCCGAGTTTAAACTAGAGTCTTCCGCATATAAACATGACGCCCTGACCGATTGGTAGTGTTAGACCTACAATATTGTAAAATTTTGAAATTTAGTAATTTCAGGGTGATATCTATACTTATTTCTGAAGTCTTAATTTAAATGTGACAGAATGAAAATCAACAAGGTCGCCCTCTCATTGCAGCCGCTAATGATGCAGTTCATTAAGCCATAGAGTAGAGACTGGAGGTGAAGAGTGGGGGTGAGGGGTGGAAGAGTGGCTGTGACGTCAACATGATTCAGCTCTTGGTAGCGATGGGTCGATGTGGATTGGGAGGGATGGGGAGGAGAAAAATACTGATATAAGCGAGATTAATTGGGGACGGCTGCACTTCCACCCCTCACAGGAGGGTTTTGCTGTATTTAATATCGAATTTCACACCCTAACTGCAATTATAGCTTTTTTAACAGCGGAAAATCTTTTAACGAACGCGAATATCGGGACCCAATAGCTTCGAGAGGGTATCGACAATTAGGACCGCGGAATCATCTGACTGTTGCAAGAAACTAATGAAAAGTTAAGTGAAGCCCACTTTTTCATGTGTAGGCTACAGATCTTTTTTATCAAGTGTGACAAAAATTAAAAAAAGAGAAAACGGGAGGCGTAAAAATTACTTTGTTCGCGTGAAATGTTCTGCAGTTAACGCTATTAATGATATGCTTCAGATACTAGCTTAATTTATTGTTGTTTAAATAATAATTTAGTTCATGTGATAGGATTTCTGGTTAAAAATTCTGCGGAATAAGATTTAATTCCCCAAAAGGAAGGCCAAATACTGGATTTGTATCCTCTTTATCTTTGTTTACTGTTACATTAAACTATGATCTTGCACCTTGCTCACAACATGAACATGGAGTTCCGCTATTCGTCAACCCTGGTCTTAATTGATAACCCTTAATGAGGATGGAAAGGGCCGGTAGGGCAAACCTCGAAAGTGAAATGATAATTATGATTATACACTGAAAAGATATACATACTTCAAAATTAAAGTGAAAGTTAAAAATTATTTCAACGCAAATGTTTTAATACTTCAGTTCATTAATGCGCTATGTTGGTTAAATATTACGTCGTTGTTCCTGCAATAGCTCCTATGTGCAAAATATAAAATTTTTCAGTAGGAAGAAAAACACATTTATTCATCCTATGGCAGCCGTACATAGGGGATTGTGAATTCTTACATTTTCGAAACAAAGAAATAATTACATATAGGAGATTTTATTAATTATTTGCTATATCACTGTTTAAGTTAATTAATAGAGCAAAAATCTGAAAATCGATAAATATATCACATAGGAGTTATTGCAGGAACAAAGACGATTTATTAATTTATAATTCATGAACAATATCAAAATTTCTGTTAGACGATAAATACAAAAATAGGCATGGAGCGATCAAAGTCATCTATTTAGAGATTCGCAGTACCAGGAACTCAGCCAGAAACAAAATAAGCTTAAATAATATTACAAGTTAGTAATACAGACTAATATTTAAAGAACATTCAAAGATTGAATGAATGACAAAAATGTTATAACGATAAAAAAAATAATTACGTGTGACAACTAGATTATGCCGATAACAAGATTATGATGATGACAGTAAGCCTCTGACAATATCAATTTATGGAAATAATACCACAATTTAAGTCACACAGAATTTGTGTGCACTCAAAGTTGGGTTCTGGCGTCTTGTCGGCCCATTTGAGTTGTGTGGATATAAAAGAAAAATTGTGACGGTGTCGTGTATAGTTCCTGTGGTAGCTCAGTCGATAGAGAATTCCTGCGCTAAGCGAAGGGTCCCGGGATCGATACACGGCCCCGGAACAATTTTTCCTTGAAATTATCCAAACCTGCTTTACAGGGAGCTACTACCTGAAAGCCAGATTTGCATAATAATACTAATTCAGTGAACTCATACATACATACATACATACATACATACATACATACATACATACATACATACATACATACATACATACAAACGTAACATTATATTACATACATAAGGTAAAGGTTGGTAATACTGTGATACGAATAATATTGTGATAGTTCTTTTTGAGAATGTATTACAGTTTTACTGAGCCAGAGGAAGATCGGTTTTTTCGTCAACGTATTAAGGAAATGTTCGTGGACAAGTTGCTGCACAAAACCGGTTCTTCTTTCGCTCAGTAAAATTGTAATAAATTCTCAAAAAGAACTACCACAATATTACTCGTATCACAGTTTACCAACCTTTACCCTATACACACAATTCCAAAAAGCAATCGAAAACAGTCTATATGAACAACCCTATGTGGCGATGTTGGTACATCTTTCTGTTTATGTTGTGCCTGGTTTTGTTTCCTGTTATAAGATCTCTCAGTAACTAAAAATGAAATGCTGAATAATCAGTATTAAGATTTTAACATTCATTATTCGCTATACTTCTCTCACACAGAAGCTGCAAGCTCTCAAACACTTTCTTCGAAGCCCTCCAAAACAATTCAACCAATATCTGACAAGAGAACCGGCGACTGGAAGACGCAATGAGCAAACACAAAGTACCCATAAACCGTAAGACCATTCCTATTAGAGGAGGTATTGTACTCAACTCAAGTATATTAGCATATCAATTTCAGACACTTAGTGTTGATAATATAATCCGATATAATAGAACTACTCATTGATTTATGCAGCATCAACGTCAAATACTTCAGACAGAAGTTGGTATGAAGAGTTTCACAAATGCATGAGATTTATTTTCAAGGGAAAAACCGTACAACACCTAACCGAATAAGTTCAAGACATAATATCATATGCTATCTCTGTCTTTTACTCTTCAATCATTATCCGCACCAATGCAGTATAGGTAGGCCTATAACTAAATCATACGAATACTTCGTTAATAAATACACTGCCTGACTACATCGCCATTTCGCCAATATAAATATTCTTTTAATTCGTTATTTAGTTACCTAGCATCGATGAAATTGGTGATAGCGAGATACAATTTCGGCAAGATGAATTCGAAGATTAATCGTTCGCTGTACAATTGGGGGAAAATCTCGAAAAGACGCAACCAAACAGCCCAAGCAAGATTCGAAGCTACAGCTCATGCAATTTGTCAAGACACTCGGGATGTGCAGTAAGGAACAACGTTTCTGTTGAGGGGGTAGGAGTAGAAGGGAAGGTCGGGCTTGTATCTACCGAGTTCATGGCAAAAACTAACCCATTCCCCTATAATTCGTAAGTAGATTCATCCGATCTCGTGCGCAGCTCTGTAGGAAGAGTGGGGGAGTGTCTTGACAAAATGCATGAGCTATACGAATAAGCGTAGCATCAGAGCACGAGTCTCGTTCACAACTCTTAGACCATTCCGGTAGCCATTATAAGTAATATTTAAAATAGAGATGACATGTTGCAGTCTTATATGGAGCTTGAATCTCACTGATGTTCGATTCACTTTTCCCAAATATTATTCCCCTTTTAATTGAATATATATGAAGTGCTCAAGAAAGTAGGCTACCAGTAGATATTGTGGCTACAGTGCAAGGGCGCTGGCCTTACCTCCAGGAGGCCTAGGTTCGATTCCTGCTCAGGACTGGGTGAAATTTCGTAACAGAGGGGTTTTTGGGGTACTCCCGTTTCCCTTTTTAATTTCACCAATCAATTTCCCGCATACCATTTATCACTTGTTAGGAACATTAAATCTAGATGTTTGAGATGGACAAGGCATGTAGCACGTATGGGCGAATCCAGAAACGCATACAGACTTTTTGTTGGGAGGTCATAGGGAAAATGACCTTTGGAAAGACCGAGACATAGATGGAAGGATAATATTAAAATGTATTTGACAGAGGTAGGATATGAGTGTAGAGACTGGTTTAATCTTCTCAGGATAGGGACAGATGGCGGGTTTATGTGAAGGCGGCAATGAACCACCGGGTTCCTTAAAAGCCACAAGTAATAGTAAAAAAATAGGCTGGGGTGCTGTCTGGAAGTACAGTAGAGCATCGATTATCCGAAACAATTGGGAACGAGAGGTGTTCGGAGAACTGTTTCTTCGGATAACCGAAATTGTACCGATGTCATAGGAGTAGTATGAAACAAAGAAACACTGATATTAAACACAAAACTGTACATACAATATATATTTTGTATCACACGTCTTGGAAATATCACAGAGAACTGACTAGCCTAGTTTGACAAGTTCGATATGGTCATTAAAGTAGGTCTAGAGTTTAGAAAAGAACGTCCAATTTTTTTTTTTTTTTTTTTTTTTTTTTGCCGCTAAATCTCGCAAACAGCGCTAGCGAAACTTCTACTTGGCGCGCGCGCGCAAATTTGAATTTGCCGACTGGAACGCTTTCGGTTAACCGATGTTTCGGTTGATCGGTATTCGGATAATCGATGCTCTACTGTAGTAAGGGTTTCCGATGGTGATGAAGGGACATCATCTCCCAACACATCTATTTTGTGTATTTCGATTAATTTCGCTGTGCATCAATTTTAATTATTTAATATATCATTGATAGCTCCCAATCTTTACGAATTTCTGCTTGGAGTCACCATTTATACAAAAATCATAAAAATCCAATTTCAGAATTTTAAGAAGGCATTTAATTTTATATTTAAACCATCGCTTTCAGATTTTTTTTTTCTTTGACATTAGATCTCAGTCTTCATATTCAATGGCTGTACTGACCATTTAAAATCCATTATGTTGTTGCACTGTTATAATAAAAAAAAATGTGATTTATACTGGACAGTCTTCTTACTTAGGCAGCCCATTGCAGACGCATTCATCACGCGTTCAAGCATCTTGTTTACAAACTAGAAGATATATTACGAAAACATAATTTGTTATTCAACATAGATGTATATTTCTTTGTGCTGTTAATAGGATGAGCGTGGCTCGCTAATACACGTTTCCATACGCAACCGCTCTTGAAAACAGCAGCTTGTTTACGCAAGTGAAGGAGCTACTGTTGAAGGTGTCACCACATCACTGAATCCTGAACCTTGACTTGTTTTTTTCAAGTGTCACGTGTGAAGAGTCCTTATTGAATTGTTCCAGACGACCGGCTAGTCATTCGAAAACATGGTGGAATCCGTTATGGATTACAAACAGCTTTCATGCATATTACGCAGTATCGCAGATGAAAACAAGCCTATCAGCAATTTACGTCTTTGTTACATATCGTGAAGAAGTCGTATGAAAATCATGACACAATGGATGACTATGGCGAATGGCTAAAGTATTATGCAATTTTATGGTTAACTTATTTGAACAGAGATCAGACGATTACTGAACAACATAATCTACGTAATACTGTACTTTACTTTACGTTTTAAGTAATATGAAGGCGATTAAATTTATGGGGAAACAATTTAAAATGCAATGATTTCATTTATACATTGCTACAATGCGTAGATAAACAGAATAATTATTCTTTATGAGATGCAGGGAATTTGTAAGACTGGTACACAGAATAGTACAGAACAGAGCAGAAGTGCCAATATAGGTCTTTAAATAAAAACATACACACAAATATCCCTTTGAATGGGACATTCCATGTGAAATCGGACATCAAAGAACCTTACAAATGTGTTAGTACTCGAAAAAAATTACATGTACTGTATAGAGGGATAGGAGATACTTTACTCTCTGAAATCTGTTCTCGTTTAAGTCATTTATTTTTCTTGTATTTCCGTAAAAATACCAATTTCAAAGGGCATAAACTTGAAACGACTAATTATGATAGACATTCCAACAAAAGTTCATTTTATAGCTGAGAGTACTATTTTCAGAAATATGCATGAGCCATATTTTATATTAGTTTTTAACACAAATAGATATATGGATACTTGGTTTACTTTCCCACGGAAAACAATAAAAATAAAAAATATCAACTGATTCTTCTCTCTCTGAAGAAATTGTATCAATTTTAATTTCGGTGTTCCATAAAGAAGTAAAAAAAAGTATTTAAATTACATTAGCTTCGCCTAGCTCCCGAGTTGGGTGATGGAGTGCGTATACTTCGAATTTTCCTGCACTGCTAGCAGAACGACACATTAGTTTGTCTATGGTCCGTCCCAGCATCTGTGAAGTAACTTCGCGCATATGGGGGCGGAGCCTATCTGTGCCGGAGTTTATTGCGGGCAGCATCAGCTCGAGTCCGCTAAGGGGTAAGATGCTCGTGGTAGAAGGTAGAGTAGAGTTCAGATAGAAATTATCCCCTCCTGCAAGCGATTGCTCGCTTCTTTCAAGCAATGCCTCTCCCCAGAGCAGTCATTAGCCCTAGCCCTCCCACATGCCACTTGCGCAGAGGCCTTTTTTGTCTTTCTACTCCACAAAAATTCCTGGGACGGACCATAGACTGTACGAACATGTCGTACCTCTATGATAGTCAATTAATTGTGCTGTAATTTTTTATTGATAGATCAATGTCTAAGGAAATCATAGAAAAAAAATATAAATCCAATTTTTTTGAAGACGAGACAAATAATACTAACTTCGAAATAATCTGTTAAAAAATAGAAAGTTGCACTTTGAAAAGTTGGTAAGCGGCACACTTTTTTGTTTTTCATGTTAGATTTGTTATTTTTAAGCGATAAAAGACGTAATTATAAAACATGAATAGGAAGGAGATCTTTGTGATGGAAGCAAGAATATACTTTGACATTTTGGAATAAGTTAAAGATATCCTCTTTACTTACCATGAAGGCACTTGGGGGCATGGAGAAGAGCTCCACGTTTCCATGGTCTCGGCACTAGAATGAGGAGGTGTGATCGACATCTATGCTTCGACCGCCCTTTAGTCCTGGCAAAGACCCGGTACTCAATTTGATAAGAGACAGAGTAAAGCTCTGGTCCGTTTTGGAAGTTTCGGCAACGAGAAAAAAATAATCTGCGAAAATAATAACCCCGTAGTTAAGTTGTTTTTGAAAGAAGACATCAAGCAGGATGAGAATTTAAAACATGTTAAGCCTTGCTAAAGGAGAATATACCGGTACTTAAAATTTACTTACAGTCTCCTGACGTAGAATGTTTCTCGTTGTTGACTGTAGAAAATGTTGATACATTGTTATCTCTTAATGAGCTCATATCTTCTTATAGTGCAATATGCATCGTAAGATTTGTGTGCTCACATTCATTACATAGAGAAATTTCCTTCCTTTATCTTCAGTTAGAGCATGTGATGCTTTTTCATTCTCCAAAATAATGTCTGATATAAATTTACATATATTCTTATAGTTAAGTGAAAAAATAAACAATTACATTAATGTATAAATAAATAAAATTTTTGAAGGATAAATAAATGTAAATTAAATAAATTTATGTTTTATTTAACGACGCTGGCAACTGCAGAGGTTATATCAGCGTCGCCGGATGTGCCGGAATTTTATCCCGCAGGAGTTCTTTCACATGCCAGTAAATCTACTGACATGAGCCTGTCGCATTTAAGCACACTTAAATGCCATCGATCTGGCCCGGGATCGAACCCGCAACCTTGGGCATAGAAGGCCAGCGCTATACCAACTCGCCAACCAGGTCGACGAGTAAATAAAAATGAAATATTTGTGAATAATGTCAATAAATATATGGGGGAATTACTAAATAATAAATAAGCTACAGTTTAAATTAACGAATTAATAAACAATCAGGTAGACTATTAAGTAAATCAATGGCCGCTCATGAAGATTTTATCATAATTAGTCAGTTTTCAATTCCATTGCCGCGAGGAGAACGGCTGGCCCACTTGACGTGTTTTTACGCTTCCCCGTAATGTTTAAAGAACACTTCGCAGGAAATGATTAATGAGGAACCCGAAGTTAGCTACAATGAATGTAACCAACCAAACAATTGAATAACAGGAGGGGAGAAAATTTAACGTGCGGAAATTTAAGCCTTGGTAATGCGCTGATGGAGAGGCCCGGCACAGATTAGACGCGAATCCAAACCCTCACCACCAGCACCACCACCAAGGTATTTCGGACAATTAAGTTTGTCAAGCCACTATTTTTTTAACCTGCCAATTATTGGTTTTCCAATTAGGCGACAGAGCGGGTAGAAAATTCTTTTATAATACGTTTGCCTGAACTTCGTTCAGCAAAAATCTGTGGGAAATTTTCCCGGTATTAAAGCAAAAGCCAATATGGAGTTCGAGTATTATTTTTATTTGGATATTGAGAGCTGCTCTTTTCTCGCCACAGTGTAGCATTTTCAGCTACAAATTTAGTAAACTCGGCTTCTAGCCTCAGTAGAATGTGGGGGTTCATCTCCCTTCTCACACCGACTGAATATGTTCGTTTTTTCGTGTTTATTCTGTATCCACAGGCAATGCTGATCATATGATCAAAAGACTTGCATTACTAGAGAAAATTATATTTCTCTTTTTCTTTCTCTTTTACCTTTCTCGTTAAGGCGTTTTGCCATATTACAAACCACTGGGCTGTAGAAGAGGGAACGTCATTTGAACAACACTAGACATTCACATTGCAGACCTCCCTGGTGTGGAATCAGCACAACGCAGATTGCCACAATGACATCACAGGACAGTCAGAAATTAAGTATTACTCGACCAAGGCCAGTGGAGTCCTGCAGCCCGGAGCCGTGGCGCTACTGCTCCTGCGTTCGTAATACCACAATGCGATAGTTCACATTACGCCCACGGTTCCACTCGCCTTGGTTGAGTAATAACAAACATTCAGTGTAGTGGAGATAAATCTCCGCCGACGAAAATCGAATAGCTGAATTGGAAAGAGTGTAGGCCTACGCTATACACAGAACAACAATAGCTACTAAAGACATTTAATTATTAATAATAATATTCCCAATTTGAAAGTAATTTTTATTATTTTTACTTTCAGATAAGTTGTATTAATATTTAAATGTGTTTATTTTATTATATATCAGGTAAGTTTATAAATGATGAACAATAAAATAAACACATTTAAGTGTAATATTCACAGCAATTAAATATGCATTTTTATTGTCCTGTGTCACTTTAGTATTAAACAAGAAAATTCCATTTTAGGCAGTTTACTGAAAAGTGAACCTTCTCTTATCATATGAAAATTTAGCGCCGAACTCAACTATTGGCAGATTCTGAAGATGAACTCCAACGTTCTGTTTTTCAATTACAACTCATTTTTTAGAAATACGGAATTAAATTTTCAATTGATAAAACTAAAGTAATGGGCTTCGGAAAAGTCATGGCTGCAGAAAAATTAGCCTTTATTATAAATCTGTAGAACAGTTCTCATGTTTCAAACATTTAAGTTATCATATAGTGGGATATGACGGTTTTTATAGCCCTGCTGTGGGACACTCAGGAAGAATTAAAAGAAAACATATGTACTGGAAGTAACCCAGTACAATGCAATTTATTAATGTCTGATTACTTTTTAGACACTACGTTTCGTAAGCCTCCATGGCAACGAATACATTCCTGCAATCTGCCAAGAAAGTTCTGCATAACTCGCGCCAACAAAACAGGTTCGACGCCACTATTTTCGTTCCTTATGTTTTGTTTCAGCTGGATGATGTGGCGAGGCTTGTTGCGATACACCCTACTTTTAAGATAACTCCATAGGAAGTAATCAACTGCAGTCAGGTCAGGAGATCTTGGCGGCCAGACAATGACTCCAAAGCGTGAAATTATTCGTCCTGGAAACATGTTTTGCAGACAGTTCATGGAACCATTAGCAGTGTGCGCTGATTATTTCCTATGGCGTTATCTCAAAAGTAGGGTGTATCGCAAAAAGCCTCGCACTATCATCCAGCTGAAACAAAACATAAGGAACGAAATTAGTGCCGTCGAACCTGTTTTTGGGGCGAGTTATGCAGAACTCTCATAGCAGATTGCAGGAATGTATTCGTTGCCGTGGAGGCTACTTACGAAATGTAGTTTTTAAAAAGTAATCAGACATTACTAAATTGCATCGTACTAGATTACTTCCAGTATATGTGTTTTCTTTTAATTCGTCCTGAGTGTCCCACAACAGGGCTATAAAAACAGTCATATCCCACTGCCGCACCCCATAGAAGCAGTTATAGGCCTACTCGTATTTCTACAAAACTGAATGGTTTTCATTATGCAATAAACACTATTAATAACATTTTCAAACCTCCAATTGTCCAAAAACATATCGGTGAGATTCGTACTACGCTGAACGTTTCGACGAGAGGTGGTACACATAGACGAATTACACACAGCCAATGGTATTCAACGTCTGCATTATCGTTGGCAAAGATGTGTGAAAGCCTTGGGGGTTATTTTGAAGGGCGTTAGCTGTGAGTAATGTACTTTGTTTCATTTTGTGCATAATAAAACAATGATTTCTCTTTATGCATCTTTCAATTTCCCTTACCCATTGCCTCCTGTACCGGACCCAATTTGATTCCAGCATTGGGAAGCATATTCCAGTGACCTTCAAAAGCGTATAGTGAATTTTTATCCCTGCAGCTTTATTGGTTGATTTAATATTAGGTATAGGCTTATGAAATGACCCTTATACAATGTTTCATTTTAGAAGCCGAAATTCAGAATTCTTTCCTGTAAATTACTATTATTATTATTATTATTATTATTATTATTATTATTATTATTATTATTAGCCGCTTGGACAACCGTGAGTTCAAATCTCTCCCGGGTTATAAATTGTATTGCTGTCGACGTAAAGTAGGGTAGCGGTATTGTGTTGTATTGCAGTGTATGGAAGCCAGGTGCTGTACTTTCTTCACGTCGCGCAAGGTTCATGAGGTGTAATCTAATTCCAGGCCGAAATTGAAAGAGTATTTGTGTTTCCAAAAGTTCGTATTTTTCAGCAATTACTCGTAATTAGCTGTTAGTTCCAGACTTCCTACTATATTACGATATTGTTATTTACCATATATTAGTAGCAATAATATCAGTAGTAGGCCTATATGTAGTAGTAGCAAGATGGAGGTAAAGATTTAACTTCTTTTGGTGTAGGATATAACGTGTCTCTTTCCTATGTCCGCAATAAATCTTTAAAAGGGGGGAAAAATCATGTTCGGACTCCAATTGCTTTTGTTAAGTTATTTAGGTAGGTTATGTCAGTGTTTTCTTTAATACAATAAATAATACTGAGTTAAGAACAGGGTACTTTTTTACTGCGTACAGTTGCTAAGAATTATATAGAACTGTACAGTACACAGACTTAGAGGTTTCTAAATCTTCGATGAAGCGCTGAAGACTTATAGATATAACTAGAGCATTGTGTTACATTTCTTCAAAAGACTTCCTTCCTTGTAATATAATAATACACAAAGTTTTGCAGAAATTGACCTCTGCACTATGTCTATGAAAAAGAGACGAAGAAAGAAACATCAAGTACAGATGGTTTTAAGTTTCGTTTCTTCGCTTTTAAAGTAACCTCCCCTCCCGCTCTTTCTTCAGCCTGCCACCACCCCATACCACCAGCATGAACAACATTAAAAAAGTTATATTCTCCCCTCATCCCCACCCTCTCTCTAAAAATTCTTACAGTGGAAGAACTTTCAGGAAAGCCAAGTCTCTACTTGTAAAACCGAAGCGAGCAGGAATGCCTAACTCACTTGTTTTTGCTTTACTTGCAAATACTGTGTGCATCGGGAGTCAATCCCCATGGTACAGGCTTAACGTGAGACATATGCATTCAGTCGTTGCGGTATTGCAATTAAGATTTACAATTCGAACATAAGACATTCCGGGATACAAATGTCAGATGAATTAATATTATATCAAGCGTATACTGGTAGCATAGGCGGGGCTAAAGAATTTCATCAGGGGGTGCCCCTTATGCAGCAACTTTTGTGACCTGGAACTATAGCTGGGCTACTGTGAAAAATTTCCTGTATTCTAACATAGGCCTGTTCCATATTTTATTTGCTCTTTTTTATGCCCAACCAGTAGTATGCCTATCAGTAGTAAGAAAAAAGTTATATCTGCAGTTGACCTATACAATAGCATATTTAGTAGCACCTAAATTCAAAGAAAATATATTTAAACATTTGAAACGTTGGGCCGAATAACGGTCTATGTTACAATCTGCTAACTGTGCAGGAAAGGTGAAACGGGTCACCAGCCGAATCGGGTCAGTTTTGAAAACACCGCTCTGTAAGCCAAAGACAAAAGAATACTAGATTGTGCGCTAGCTAGCGTTGAAGTTGGACGAATAACCAAGACATTAATAAATATTATAAACTGTAAGTAACTATAGCAATTGCAACATTAATAAAAATAGCCCTAGGTCTACTTCTTAAGGGGAGGCAGAGGTGAATATTTCAAAATCCATAAAATTTATCCGATTTGTTAGAAATTGATCATGGATACTAAGTATGTTATTAGTAATGGACATACCAAGTTTCAACTTTCTAAGTACAATAGTTCTGTAAATATTAATAATTTTATAAACTTTATATTGTTTGATATAAAATGCTCCATGCACCATATTGTAAGAAATTTTAAATATTTCTTTTTATTTATATGTTCAGAGAAGGTATATAAATAATGATAAGTATTAGTTTATTATGGGAATAATATAGTAATACAGTTATCTTGGTTTTAATTTCATACTTTTAAGGGCACAAAATCAAAAACTAACATCGGAATATCAAAATAAAGATAATAAAAATGGAAAAAACCAAATTTTCATTTTTCCTTCAGTTTTGTTCGAAAATTTCACCTCTGCCTCCCCTTAAATGTTATGTGTTTCTGAATAAAATGTATAGGCCATATTCAAGTTAAGATTATGTTCTGTGTTTAAAAAAATTATACATTTTTAAAAGGGGCCATGCATCTTCTGTCATAAAAGCTGATAGTAATTTACTTTTAACGCGGTGTTAAATGTAAATTGCTTTTAACCCGCTAGTTACAATATCGAATTTCTAACAGTATCATCAACTATTAAGAATCCTCCTTTTACCTAAGTCTATCTAAAAAAAACTATTTTCCTGATAGAGTTGCTAACATAACAGCAATTTTATCGGTACTGGAACACTTGACGTCCCTATGTAAAGTTCCCCAGCCCAAATTAATTATTCAATTTGCTCGTGACAAGCGTACAAAAGACACGAATTATATCAGAACGTTTTTCATATTACGGAATGAAATCGCTTTTCTTCAGTAGTTTCATAAATGGATAATAAATTTCGAGTATAGCTGGCACAATCGATAGAACGAACTTATCAAACCAATTTCGTCTCTTTTCAAACATAATGCATATTTCAGCAAGGTAGATGTGACATACCAAGTGCGAGGTCGCAGGCTATTTTTATACGCAATCTAAAGGTTTTTTCTAACTCAATACCTGTATACTGTTTCCATAGTGAATAACTAAGTACTGCGACATTTACAATATGTATCACTTTTATTTTATATCTGCATTTATATGTATTTCATATTTCTTCATTTTCATGACAAATAGATTTAGCTATAATTTTGTACTATTAGTCTTCTTATAAAATAAGTAAATAATAAATAAATAAATAAATAAATAAATTAATTAATTAAATAAATATAAATATGCCTACATCAGTAAGTATATAAATAAATAAATAAATAAACAAAATAAATAAAAATTGGCAGAATTGTGGTTGTAACTAATGTTGTTGAAACTCAATAATTGTATTGGGTTATTTTACGACGCTGTATCAACATCTAGGTTATTTAGCGTCTGAATGAAATGAAGGTGATAATGCCGGTGAAATGAGTCCGGGGTCCAGCACCGAAAGTTACCCAGCATTTGCTCGTATTAGGTTGAGGGAAAACCCCGGAAAAAACCTCAACCAGGTAAATTGCCCCGACCGGGATTCGAACTAGACGCGCTGACCGTTACTCCACAGGTGTGGACGAAACTCAATAACTCCAAGAAACTTATATATATATATATATATATATATATATATGTATAATTTAAAGTTATATATATATATATACATATATATGTGACTAATTGTTTGAAAAAGTAATGTGAGCGCATTTATTTTCTATGCCACTGATCTAATTCACTAATCCCTTGAGTAGGAGAGCTAAGGAGGAAGTAACGTTTGTTGCTTAGCCTATGTAAGAAAATGTCTTAAACCTGTAAATTTAATTCTTAAAACTGGAGCTCTAAAATACTTATAAAACAATTACACAATTTTACACAAATATAGGCCCAACCTTTAACAATACTGAAAAACTACAATAGTTCTCTGCAAACACTGTGAGAAACTGACTGATGCTAAAAAATGCAGGAGAAAATAAAATGTCTGATATACACATGTAAATAACATTTCGTTCCCATAAAGTCCGAGAAAGGTGAGATCCAAAGAAGTATGTAGGCCTGCAGTTTTTAAGACTGTTTCAGACGAAGTTCTGTTTCCCTAGATTATGGAATCGAAAAATTCATTTTCAAAAGTCCATAATTGAGGCGCTCAGAACAATAACGACAGATCCCAACCGACCTCGAATTTTGAGATAGATGTACGACTGTATACTCCTACCATTTACCTTTCATACGGTGAAGTATCATTAATTTTGATACGCCAAAGTTCTCATATTCCACATTGAAAATTAGTGGGAAAGAAAACTTTCTCAGTGAATAAACTGTGTCGGCTTTTGTTTGCGTGCACTGTAAGTTCATGGCGTTGTAGTCAATCTGATGAAGCCCACTAACACTTCCACTGGACATTCATATTGTTCCTCTTCGGATTTACTCAGTAAAAATGAAAGTTTTCGATTCAATCAAATATAGATTATTAGTACCAGTACATATAAATAAAGAAAACTCATCACTATCCTTTTTTTTCCAAATACTCTGTTTAACTAAACAGCAGAAAAAACAGACGAACTACTAACGACAAGTCGACCTGGTTGGCGAGTTAGTATAGCGCTGGCCTTCTATGCCCAAGGTTGCGGGTTCGATTCCGGGCTAGGTCGATGGCATTTAAGTGTGCTTAAATGCGACAGGTTTATGTCAGTAGATTTACTGGCATGTAAAAGAACTCCTGTGGGACAAAATTCCGGCACATCTGGCGACGCTGATATAACCTCTGCAGTTGCGAGCGTCGTTAAATAAAACATAACATTTAACTAACGACAAAGGCTCAAGAATTTGCAGGTAAACTTTAAGCAACATATTTAACGAATTCTGAAAAAAATAGAGTCTCAATGTTAAAAATTCACGGAGCTTAAAAAACATAAATAAAATTTCATTTTTCTCAAAATGAACTTCGGTTGAGCTCTGCCGTTATTATTCTGAGCGTCTCAATTTCCAACATTTCAGACAACTTCACATGCGGCCTGCAACTTAAGTATTATGACCAATACACTTATAGAACTGTCGTAGATCTGAAGTTACTGTTATAGTGTAAACTTGAAACCCCATCTTACAAAAACCATTACATTTCAAAACATCGCAAATGAAAAATTATATCACAATTATTGAAAAATAATAAAATCATAAATTTCTATAAGAGTCCAGCCGCTTCAGTAGACATTAAGGGACGCGGCAATTAGATTTTCAAAGTTGTAGAGATCTGAATACATACAAAACAAATTATAATTTCAAAGTATAATTTATGCAAGTCTGACTGGCTATTTAAATAAGCATTAAAACTGAAGACATCTGGAGATAGTGACTATAAATTTCAGGGTATATCTTTGAATTTGCATAAATAAAAATAGTAGACCCAATATACGTAAAGAATAAAATATATCAATTACATTTTATTTATCTAGCAACCAGATGCAAATAAAAAATTAAAATGAATTTTCACTGTCATCATCATCATCATTATTACTATCATTATTATTATTATCATCATCATCATCCTTCACGAATTAGGCCTCTGTAGACCTGTTTCGGCCCCATCTAGCAGTCTTCTTAAAGGTCTTCCTGGTCGACGATGTCCTCTAGGTTTATATTGCATCATAATTTTTGGGATTATTATTATTATTATTATTATTATTATTATTATTATTATTATTATTATTACCACCTGCTGAAATATCAATTTTGCTTGGAATTTTAAATTATATCTTTTTTTAATTAAGCTTACATCATCTAACCGAATACTGCACTTCATAATGGATCATTATTTGTTGAAACTTCAAAATGAAGTTACATTTTATGCAATCGACAAACTACTTTAACTGAATACAGCAGTAATGAATTCAGGGGCTGGCCTGGCGGGAGGCGAATTTCTCTCTCCAGAGAAAATTAATTTCCCCTAGGAGGTAATTATAATGAACTGCGTTCATATATATATTTCCCATTCCTAGGGAATGTATTATTACGTGTAAGATTAAATATTCACTATAACGTTCATAGAGGAAAGTATCAGCTGTTTAAATAACAGTATTTAACAACATTAACTTTTATTAATATTTTTCTGTAGGTTTATTTTGGAATTGACTGTTCCAAATCAATACTTTGAATATACAGTACAACGTATAAAAGTGATTTATGATGGGGAACGAGCAGGCCAAGGAGTGGGGCTTCCTCGACTAATCCAGTGGTAATACGTTAATAAGAAAGTCCTGATAACGAGCCCCAGTTAATCTCTGTGGTAGCACGTATGGCCCTATTAATCTATCACCAAGAACGTCTGCCCGTAAGTTGATTGAGAATAGGTGCTGATGCCTTTTATCTTCAACTGCATGGGGATTTTCATCAGCCTACACATGCTGATTACGAAAATTCACAACACCATCTCTGCTGAACCCCAGTTCATATCCGCAACCAGACTTATTTTCAGTATTCCTTGCGACGTATCATTATTCTATGCCAGGGGTGTCAACTACGGTATGATTATCTGGTAGTCTGCTACATTGTAGGGCAGAGAAATGCATTGCCATAAATGGACGTCACATTGAGCATCTCCTATGAACAAGTTTTCAGATTTCAGAAAATATGTATTGTAAGATCCATGTTCATTAGACATTATTTTCTTGTTTTGATGCAGACCAGCACTTCCTACAGTATTGGATAATTTTTTGAACACTCTGTATATTTATTTATTTATTTGAATATACAATTTCCTAAACTCTATTTTACCCAAAAGTATATTAGGATTATACGAGTAGTTATAGAATGATAGCTCAAATTATTATAAAAAGAACACATTCAACTTGGATAACTCAGTCTATGCTACTTAATTTTAACACTTGTAATGACTCCAACTATAGTTGATATACGTTTTTAAATATATAACATATAAAATTATAAAATTCTTTGCAGTAACATGTTTTTCTGAAAACATTTAATAGTGGTTTGTCATACAGTATATTAGGCCTACATTACAATAGTGTAAATGTCCGCCCATAAGAAAGAAATCTTTTATTTTCGAAAACTGGACAGTGGAACAGAAGTTGGTCCATTGTAAGCAACAATAAGCTAAGTAAAGAAAGAAATCTTAGTTCTTTGTTCCAATTATTTTAACGCTTTTATCTACTTACCATGTAATTTAAAGTAACAAATGTTTCAATTTTAACTGAATGTAGTAACTGAACTCCATTTTCAATCCTCTACTCTACTTGGCTCAATTTGAAAAGAAATACATTAACTGAATATAAAAATACAATACGAATTGCAGTCGGGATTTCATGTTACATTCCTCAGTAGATCTATTTCTGGTTTGAAAATAGAACCTTACTCGAACACTAAAAAAAAGTTAGCAAAATTGTCGAAGTAGGCAATTATACCAGTGGCGGTTCCTGCACGAAGGATATGAGGATGATCCTACAGTTTAATTTCGTGTCTCTGAGGATAGAAAGCATTTTAATTATAGATTTTGTTTTTTAATGCGTCCCGATGTAATAATTTTCTTCAAACTTCCACTTTCTGTCGTGAGTTGTCGCCACTGCACATCTCAGACCTCAATACTTTCCGAGGAACGATCCAAATATCTTACAGCAAACGGTTTTTTCTAGCAGTGAAGTTATGGACAGGGGAGGGTGCGGAGGGCAGGGTATGGCTTAATTTTAACCGCGTTTGAGGATGTAAACGTATATCCTAATACAACCCTTCTTTCTGGGTGATGGAGACCTTGTCAGACTCTACAATACGAATTTCCAAGTACCCTTGCAGCCTCCTTAAATGCAGTATTGATGATTTTAAAAGATCAGAATAAATGAAATAATAAATAATTTAAAATGATATAATATAAAAAATAAAATGAATAAAACCAAAAATTACATGAAAATAAGTAAAATAAGCTATAATAAAACACAAGAATTAATAGGACTTTCAGGTGACAGGACTGCCGAAAGAATATCTGAAGTTGTATTTGTTCATTTAGAAGAATTTAACTGTAGCAAGAAATTAATTTCGTATGCTCTATTATTTATTATTATTATTATTATTATTATTATTATTATCATCATTATTATTATTAGTTTCTGTCTTGGTCATCAGTCATCAATCTCATATCCTACATACAAAAAATATCACGAGTCGCCACTGAATTATAAGTTACGCATATGGTATGTAGGTAGGAGGTTGGACAAACCTATGCACACTTCAGCGAACTTTATTGGCAATTGTACTAATTCCAGTAGTTTACAATTCATTTTTATATTTCAATATGCCTGGTGAATTATTAAATAAGTATATAATAAATTTTCAATCTTAAGACATATCAACTTGCAAATGTTTATTTGCTATTTAATAAAATATATGAACGTTTTCACCGTTTGGGGCATCTTCAGATATAACAAAAAAACATATAATCTGGACCTATAATAATAAATTATGCAAATAACAAAGAATAAAGAACAATGTATGTATGCAATACACGAGATTCATGAGCTTTATGTAAAATATGACATAATACAGGATAATTATTGATATAATCTTTGGATTTTGAAATTGAATTGGACGGATATTTTATACATATAGCTCATGTTACAAATAAAATATACAATTATGATTAAAATTTGTCAATAATGTTAAAATTTTAAAATTTATAATGATGATTGATAAAATAGATATTTTAAGAGTAATCATTAGTTGAGGATTGTCATAGGATATACGATAGTTTGCGTAGCTGATGTTAGTGTGTTATGTATGTGTTTCATCTGAAAATTGAGATGGAAAAATGATAATAAGTGCAAAAATATATACGAGTTATTATATAGAGACAGAGATAATTATTATTATAAGACTACTTACTGAAAAAACGTTCGTTAATGAACTAATGTTGTTTTATATTGGAGATTGCTGTTACGTGTAATCAGATTTGTTGAGATATTTGAATGAATGCTCGTTGGTTATGTTATATCTGAAGATGCCCCAAACGGCGAAAACGTTCATATATTTTATTAAATAGCAAATAAACATTTGCAAGTTGATATGTCTTAAGATTGAAAATTTATTATATACTTATTTACTAATTCCAGTAGGCCTATATAATTAAATTTTAATGTGAACTATAAATTGTTATGAAATGCTGTCTGAAGCAGGTCCAGGGTTCTTTTACGTGTTGTAGGCTAATTGTACAACACTGGCCTCATAACTCACGAAGGATGCCCTAACCCGAATTTCAATTAGCGAAAATTGGATCCAGTAGCAAGCATGTTGCAACTATGCATTGTGTGAGTATTTCTATGTCGAGCTTATTATTTCATTTCGTATCTATGAAATTCACTTTTTAACCGATAGTTGCCGTAGATTCCTGATTTCTTCCTGACTGAAAGCATCTTAATTCAGTTCCGAGGTACAGATTAGAAGATAATTCTTACTGTATTGTGTATTGTCGTCCACATAAAGCGGTAATTATTTAGCTTTTGTTCGGTATCTATTGTTCCTAACGCCAGTTTCAATTCCGTGTAATTCGGTATTCCTGTATTTCAGTTAGTAATTCTGCAGAAAGTGGAAAATCTCCCTTTATCAGTTGATCAATGAGAAGTCGAGTTCGCTCTAACGACATAGGAACAGTCTATGGACTGAAAGAATGCATGTTCAAGCCCTAGTAAAAAGGGAATTTTTAGATTCATCTTCCGGGACCACTGAGACAGCTATAGAACTGAGTACCTTAACCAAGATTTCCGTGCTTGAAAGGTGGCTGGAACGTGATAAAATATGGTTTATTTAACGACGCTCGCAACTGCCGAGGTTATATCAGCATCGCTGGTGTGCCGGAATTTTGTCTCGCAGGAGTTAGGAGTTCTTTTACATGCCAGTAAATCTACTAACATAAGCCTGTCACATTTAAGTACACTTAAATGCCATCGACCTGGGCCGGGATCGAACCCGCAACCTCGAGCACAGAAGGCCAGCGCTATGACTTACCGACTACTCTACCCAGGCCGAATGCTGACACGTTGATGCTGACACGTCCTTTAAGCCTTGGTTCTTCTGAACCGACGCATGCGACGTGCGAGGTGCGAGGCCCGCCTCGCACAAATCCGGACTACATGAGAGATAGTGAGTGGTTTCTATGGCTGCGAAGTGCGCAGATCTCGCAGTTATAGAAACCACTCATTATCTTTCGTGTAGTCCGGATTTGTGAGAGGCGGGCCTCGCACCTCGCACGTCGGAAGCGTCGGTCCAGAAAAACCAAGGCTTAAAAGTCTTTTTTTTTAGCCAATAAAGTTACATTATCCGACATGCTTATTGATCTTTTTCTTGGAATCGAAAATTTTCTTTCACCCCGTATTGAGTTTGTGGTGAAACTCTGACAAAGTAGCCTATCCCTAGTGTTGATAATTTTCTCCCTAACCATGACAAAATCAGTCAGTCGCTGTGATTTTATTAGACAGCGTGAATCGCATTACTGTAGTTTTTACCTGTATAATATTTTTAATTCCTGTCGGCAGTGATTACATGCTGAGTAGGAAGTTAATTCACAAGCTGGTGCTATGATCCAGAGTCTGGTCTTTCTCATGCACAACTCGTTTCTCCTTTCGAAAGGGCTCCATAAAACAACATTGTTCATATGACAAAAATGACAAAACAACAAATTGCTACTGTACTACCTAATGTAATTTAGTCCAGACTACATTAATTACTTAACCAGTTCGCAAACGGTAATGAGAAATTTTACTTCTACATCAAACACGCTTCAAAATAAATATAGGCCTAACAAACGAATATTTATGCAAATATAAAGAAATGTTACAAACTGTCAAATACTTACTATTTTAAAACTAAAAGGGTATACATGCAAATCTCATGTATGCATTTGTAACATAGAATATACGCACTCACTACAACACCGTTAAAAAAAAAATGTTAGAATTTAAGACATTTATGTACAATTTGTTCAAAATCTGTAACTTTCTAGTTACTTAATATGTATCTAAGTTTATTCCAGTTTCTCTAACTATAATCTTAGCATACATTTGTAAAATAGAATTATTATATCTTGGAGTTTTAATAATACTTATAAAACTCTATCAATAATTTCGGATGCAACAGGTATTGGTATTTTTTTTTTTTACAAAAATAATTACCCGACTGACAACGCAGAGTCTTAAGAACCTCTACACAGGCCGCCTCTTAGTGTCGTAAGGAACCACCAAAACCAGCATTATACTGGTTTAAACGTAACTATTCAAACATGAAGCGTAATCAAGCTGCTGCGCGCTGTAGAGATCGGTGACTGGCCCTCGTCATTAGCAGTCCAGTAAAGCTTTGTTCAGACAAAACGGTGAATGATGTTACTAGTGGCCATGTGCACCATTCTCGATCATCTAGCCCGTTTATCAGCAATCACGGAAACATGGTCAATTCTTGACAGTGATCAAGTTACAGATGCGGAGCACCGACATTTTCCCTCGATCAACTCACTACCGTCAGCTGACGGTACGCTCGCTTGAGAAGAATCATCTGAGCGCTAGTTTACCGCGTATAAAACAGCGAACGAACGCACTCTGTCAATTATCGCTTCGTTTTTGTTTGTCGGACTGCTTTCAAACATCCTCGCAGTTTTCAAATAACAAGTTTCAATAATCATGGAAGAAAAAAAGAAAAGAGCACCGAACTTCTCACAGTTCGAAGTGGGAATTCCTTTAGAACTCGTCAGCAATTATGCATCCATATTACAGAATAAAAGTACTGACGGAAGTTCTCTAAGAGAAAAGCAGGCTACCTGGTTGGATTTAACCTCACAATTCAATGAGTTATACGTGTTTACATAATTCCACGTAATTTATACAGTGGTTATTTCATATTATTGATAATAATTGGGAAAATTCCAGTATACAAATACCTCACTGACAATTATCTTGAAATAGGCTACTAAAAAGAGCAGATTTGTATGTGTTTGTCGAATGTTCATCATCTTGCTTACGAAAGGACACATTTCAATGTCAATTTATTTGGGAAAATTTCAGTATACGGATACCTCACTGACAATTATCTTGAAATAGGCTACTAAAAAGAGCAGATTTATATGTCTTTGTCGAATGCTCATCATCTTGCTTATGAAAAGACACATTTCAGTGCCAATAATTTATTTGGGAAAATTTCAGTATACGGATACCTCGCTAACAATTATTTTAAAATAAAAAAAAAATTCGTCTGTGTATGTCGAATACGCATCATCATGCATACGAAAAGGAAGTTTTTAGCGCCAATTTATTTTGTGTGCACAAGGTTGGAATTTTGGAGTAAGAGGGAAAGGAAGGTATCCGTGTAATTTCTCTTAATTCAAGCGTAAATAGCCTAATTGTCCAAAACGTCATGTAGGTCATAATAGTTTCAATCGGCAAATCTATAGCTAATAAGTGATAATCTCGCATTCTACAAAATGGTCATTTAGTTTCGCTATAGGCCTAGGCTATTATTACCGGCATTGAATAACTACTTTATTATTATGTTAACAAAATTGGACAATTAGGCCTAAATAATATTTTGTCCTCAAGTAAAGTCCCGATCTTCCAAAGCAGAAACATATATAAAACCTTAGTCTATTTTGAGAGAAAAAAAAACATTTTTATTATTCATCTACAAACTTACTCTTTCTACAATAACACTAATTCTGTTATTTCCGCAGTGATTTGCGTGTTCAAGATACATCATTTTCATCTTCAATTCCATCAAGTACGTCAAATCGTGCCGCCATTTTGGTTTTCTCGACTTGACCATGTTCAATTCAAGATAATCGGTCTCACACCCGTGATCAAATTTGATCATCATCAACTCGCTTGTTTAACTTTGATCGAGATTGATACTCCGCAAATTGACGTTGAAGATGGTCAAGTGCCGACTTAACCATGGTCAAATTTTAATCGAGAATGGTGCACACGGGCATAGGTGTGCTAAGCGGTTGCACATTTGAGTCACACAGCAGTGCCACTCGGAAGTGCCTGCTAAGTGGCTGGGTGTGAAACAGCTCTAAATGATTATTTTTAGGAATCGTGGTAGAGATCTGGCGATGAAAATTTCTACGATGATTGACACATCAAACATTTTAATGTCGAAAGATGGAGAGGGGACAATATAGGAAAGAACTACGTAAGATTACAATTTTCTTACAGAGAAGCTACACAATTGGCGATAAAAAATTCCTACACCAACAAAACACTAATCTCCAAGGATGAATTTGAGAATAGTGTCGAGGTAAAGAAAGCAAGGAAGTTCTGCGTCCGTGCATGTAGGTGGACATCATAACTTCCTTGACCTATGGATGAAATTATTATTTGCTTTGTTCCTACCATAAAACCCGGCGGGTTGTCTCGAATTTTGGTCATGGATTGACACTGAGGCAGTAGTAATCTCCCTCGGTACAATTGTGCGTGCACTTTGCATGATACAGAACGCGGGGAGACGATGCATAACTCAATGTCACAAAGGACTAATTGTTACTTGCTCATCCTGCCGGCGGGCATCCCGCGCTACACGACGAAAACAAAAGAGAGAGAGGAAAACCTGGCCGAGTTTCTGGAGACAGATAAAAAGAGTTCTAGCTACCCGGCGCCGTTATACCGTTGAAAACAATACACATCCGCCTGCCTGCATTTTTTATTTCCTATCCTTCTCTCCCTCTCTCTTTTTGTTCGCCTTCCTTCTACCTTCCCCCGGAGGTTTTCCTTCCTTCCACTGGACTGTAATTCAAGAATTGACTGTAAGAAGGAGTCATGTTTTAAGAAAGGTAAATGGTCCATACTCCCTTCTTGCTACCATCCCTTATTTTGTTCTCTGCTAGCTCTGGATTACCCCCGGCCAAGGGACCCTGCTGCAAGTCTACGGGTTCACTCCCTACCCTAAACTTGGCCGGGGTTCACACTACTCCAGTAGAAAGGAAGCGGGTAAAACCTCTCCTCCCACCTTTCACGCACCGGAAGAACGATTTTATTTTACCCAGAAAAGAACATATTCCTAAGGAATGACTGGGTCTAGTAATTCGAAAGATGAATTTAAAAGTTGAAAAAAGGATGCTGATTATTGTGGCTTTGTTCCAGAAAGTGTTAAGAAATGAGAGAATGATTTCTACTACGACATAATATAGTTGGCTATTATTAGGAAAGAAAAGAGGCACAGAATTACGGAATGTATATATTTAGGGAAGAAAATAGATCAATTTGGGAAAAGTAATACAGAAATAAAGAATTTCCGAAACAAATGTAGCAATTAATGCTCTAAATTCTCTTTGGTGGAGCAAACATATAACAAGAAACAGGAAATTGCAAATTTATGAAACAGTAATTCAAAGTATTCTTACCTTTGGCGCAGAAGTATGGCAAATTTCTACAAGGGAACAAAATAAAATGTTGGCTACAGAAATGGATGTTTTAAGAAGAGCAGCAGGGAAATCAAGAAAACAAAGAGTAAAAAATAGGCAGATAAAAAATTATGAAAGTAGAGGAAGAACCAGGCATTATTGACGTTATAGAAAAGAAAAGACTACAATGGTAAGGACATGTAAAGAGAACGACAGAGGAACGACTACCATGACAAATTATGGAATGGATACCGACAGAAAGAAGGAAAAGAGGTCGTCCAGCAAAGACATGGATAGAAGGAGTACAGATTGCCATGACTTCCAGGAATTTGACACCAGAGCAATGGATGGATAGGGAGGATTGGCGTTTGGTTTCCGGAAGACGGCGTCCTCAGCCATGAAACCGGAAGAAGAAGAAGAAGAAGAAGAAGAAGAAGCAGTAGAAGAAAAAGAAGAAGAAATAGAAGAAGAAGAAAGAGGCACAGATAATAACCGCGTTTTTTGCAGGATTCTATGATTTTCACGTAACTGTACTTGGCATCGGAAAGAGTTGTTATGTACCCCTCCCAAAAAGGCTCGATTTTCTTGGGCATTGCTACTGTGATACACCGTGCACTTTGATTATGAAATCACTCACTAATGGTCTGTCACCTCTCGCCGCAATTCAGCTGTCGGTGTGATTCCTGACGCACATGACATCATTTAAATTTGTTATCAGAGATCGGAAACAACCCTGTGTTCATGCTTCTAACTTTCTCTGTTTCTAACATTTAATTCGTTCTCAGTTTTTTATATCTTCCATAAACACTTCAACTTTGTTAGAATTTGACAACTTGAGCTTCACACTAAACAGACGCATTGAGTGAGTCCGAAGACTGAAGATTCAGAGCGATACATAAATCAACATGCATTAACGTTAATGTTTGCAGATGATCAAATTATTAGGCTGTATCTAATTCGGAAGATAATCTCCAGAAATCAATATATGCATTAAATAAAATAGCAAAATAATAGGCCTATAACATGACAGTGCCCCTAAGTAAAACTGAAGTGATGGCATTCAAAGGAAAAGAAGCATCAGATCAAAAATTTTAATTGAAGATACTGTAATATTGTGGAACAAGTTATAGAATTTAATTACTTAGGATGCAGTAAAAAAATGGAAGTATTTAACTATCTTAATGGCACTATAAAAAGAGGTTTAAAAAATAAAGCAAGAAAAGACGTAATATTGAAGTTTTATAAAGTAATGTCAGTGTCAAAATTATGGTATGGGAGCGAAACTTGGATCACGACATAGAAAAATAAAAGCAAACTTGAAGCAAATGAAATGAGAATTTTAAGAGCAGTTGCTGGCTATAAGAAAATACACTAGGCCATGAAAGAAGTGAAGATAAAAGAAAGGAATTAGTTATACAGGGTATTTCTGGGCTAGTGTTACAAATTTTCAGGGATGATGGGGAATGGCACATGTATCAATTTGAGATAAGGAACCCTGGTCCGGAAATGATTGAGTCGAAAGTTATAAGCAAAAATAGTTGTATGGAAATGAAATCATTTTATTCCTCTGTACACCTTATTTATGTGTATTTATCTGTACATTTTACACATACTGTATTCATCTGACGTTGTTTACGTTGTCTACTTACAGTATTTCATTCAGTGCACCGTCTGAGGGGTGGGGACAGGAAACTATACTAAAGCAATGCAGATAGCATAATGTGTACTTGGGAATCACCAATGGAAGGGAGCAGCACCACTTTTAACAATAAGGGTGTATTAAGAGTTATTGATGTTAAATAATTATTAGAAAATGTATATAGTTCTTCAATTATTGATTTTCTGACATGGTCGGTCCTGATATGCACGTCTGTAGACAGCAGTGTATGTGTACAAGTTACAGTGTACAATCGATCAGTCCTAGTGAAATGGAGTACACGAGAGCGGAATATGCAGATCTTATTTTCGAATACGGATGAGCCAATGGGAACAGTAGACAAGCTCACAGATTGCATCCGTACAAGTACCCATTTAGGAGACATCCGGCTCATACTATCTTTCCACGACTGTTCCAAAGGTTAAGGAAAGGAGGACACGTGGTGCGAAATTACAAATCCATTTCCACACAACTATTTTTGCTTATAACTTTCGACTCAATCATTTCCGGACCAGGGTTCCTTATCTCAGATTGATACAGGTCTCCTTTCCCATCATCCCTGAAAGTTTGTAACACCAGCCCGGAAACACCCTGTATATTATCTGAACGATAAAACTAAAGAGTATAAAACCAAGTGGATAAGCCATGTACAAAGAATGAACATAGAGAGACTATCATTTCATTTTAAGAATTATAAACCGGTAGGAAAAAGAAAATATAGGAAGACCCAAAAAAACGGTGGCATGAACAAGATCTGTAGACTGCTACAGACAATAATGTCTAATGCATGGAGGAAGACGAAGACGAAGACGAAGAAGAAGAAGAAGAAGAAGAAGAAGAAGAAGGAGAAGAAGACATAAATCAATACAAGGCATCATGTTAACAGCGGACAAACACCAATATTTTAGACGGGACTCGATAGCCCCCACAGAACTTCAGAGCATACACCACGACTTGCTTTAATTCACTTCTCACGTAGTTAAATTTCTCCTTCTAAAAAATAAATTTTCTGAGAAGTTGCTTTGCTGGGTAAAGTAGCATTTTTCACATCTTGTTTACTGCCGAACGAAGCAGATTTCACCGAGACAAAGACGTTAAACCATTTTCTGCTGCTTGAAGAAGGCAAGATTTCCGCGTGACATACCCTCCCAGCATTACACTTTAACTCAACAATGCTACTTCTCCGGAATAGAGGGCAGCTGTTGCTCCAAACGACTATCTCACCATCGGCGACGTTGCACTGTTGACTCAAGTGTGAAGATGCAGTAAGTCAAGCAGTTAACTCGGTACGATTGCTGTAGCAGCGGCAACGTTGGACGGTCTCAGACACGTGCAGATAATGTCCATTCAGGTCCAGCAGTAACCATAACGACAAAATTAGGATTCGTGAGTAGAGACCTCCGTCCAGACAAATTGACCCACTATTTTCTTCAGCAATTCTGAAATTACAATAAACGGATTTAGTCTTATACCACAGTCTCGTATATACAGTCACGAAGGTTGAGTTGTGAGGATGCTAGGAACAATAGACTGTGCCGGTACTATTTCGCATTGTCTGTAATGAGGCGATAGTAGCGATCCTAATGGTTAGCAACTATCTATGGATGCATATTTACTACGTATTGAGCTTCGTGATTGTATATACTAGACTGCCTATACCTGTAAATTACAGTCAATGAAGATGAAATTTTGCCAGACATTTTTAACAAATCCTTATTTAAAATTAATGTACTATACCATCTGGACAGTCAACCTCGCCTGTCTGCTTGTCACTATACTTGTATTTCGACTTTATCATCATTAGATCAAAACAGACGGAGAGGTGATAGATGTGTGGGCGCAAAGATTATGCTCTTTATCACAGATCGACCTACATCGGCACTTAGGATACGGCACCGTTGCTAGATTAAGGAGTCCTTGCTGTGTGAATCCCTAGCATCCGAGGAATGTTCACAGTGTCAGTAGGAGGCTAAGCCAGTTGCGTTTTAATGATATTCGGGGATGAACTATAATATCTAACGGCTATTAAGAAACTGTTAAGCTTTTAAGTTATCTCTGAAACTGAAAGGCTACAGAAGGATTTCCCATTAATTTCATTCCTTCCTCCTGACGACTGTATGCAGAAAGAATCTAAAAAAAAAAAGTCAACTATACAGGACTACCATCAGTCTCTAGGCGCAAGAGCATAGGCTACACACACACACATAACATGTAGAGCCATAAGTCACGTTATCGCTGACGCCAGCGTTTCTGCCGCGTGTCCTTGAGTACAATGCACAGTCTGCGAGCATCTGTTGATAGTGTAGCTGAGAATGGTACCACTTCCTATACACGTCACATCAGCAATCTGCCAGCCGCAGTTGACAGTCTTGCTGCCCAGACTGCGGCAAAAGTGAGATATTCGCACTTAACTTTCCCTACGCTAGCGTTCCTGCGGTGTGTCCTTGAGTACAGTGTCCAATCAGTGAGTTACTGTTACCACTGCAGCTGAGAACGGCACCTCCTCCTAAATACACGTCACAGCATCAATCTGCCAATCACAATTATCAGCTTTATCGCCCATAGACTGCTACAAAGGTAAGGTACTCGCACTTCGTCCCATTACTTATTTCACATGCCAAAAACGGTGGCGTGGCCTATACCCATGTAATAGTTTAATATCTTGCAGTTAATCAAGTGCGGGTTGCTGTGGCAGAAGCATTCAGGAATATAACAGAAGATTTTCTTCGCAAAACTTGTCGTCGAACATGGTGTCGTATTCAGTTATTTCATGATAACGACGGTGCGCACACAGATTTTCTGGATAAATAAGGTATGTGTATGTATATGAGTCGTTAGTTGTTAGTTAGCTGAAAAGTAAACAAATTGGGGGAGGGTAATGTGACATATGGCCCACTCTGTACACTAACAATCAGTCAAACTTCAACAGTGATTTTCTTAATTGCTTTATCCGTCCTCGAAAATCTGTGTTTTCTCTTAACATACCGTCGATCTCCGTTTTCACGTGGTGTAGAAATTAATTATTGACGTCTCCATATGACTTCTTCATAAACATGTTTAATGCTGAAATTTTTGGGGTGTGGAGAAAGAAACTGTCGCTCCTGAGTAAAAAAAAAAAAATCCGCTTATTTTCTGATTCTTGCCGAAATGCCGATGACAGTCAATACTTTGTTGCAGACGCCATTCAATGAAATCCCTACCCTATTTAAAGTCTCTTCTGACTTTGACTTCATTCAGTGTTTTATTTCAAGTCCTTAAATGTGAAAAACTCTCAGATTTCCTATCATAGCAAGAGAACAATTCATTTAGCATGGATGACAGTGGATGGCAGTATTCGGCGTGTTTTTTTCAAAGCACAGTGTTCCTCAACTACTATTCGCTTTACAGATTAAATTTCAACATCACGTAATTTCCAATAATGTGTTTCTCCATTTCTTACTATGGTTACCAGCAAATTCTTGAAGTAATGCATTCAACTAGGCTACTTATAATTGGAGGATATAACTTTTGTCACGTTGGAAACCTCTCAACTGCACAACTCCACTGCGAAAGTTAGTACTAATTAAATTGCATTTCTACTGTGCATATTATTGTAATGTAGTGACTAAAGTCATCCACCCATATTTGTGGATATACAGTACAGTGAATTGTCCATATGAACAGAGAGGAGTATCATTGTACAGTACAATAGATCTACATATATGCCTGCTGCATTCAACCTGGAAACAATGTTATGTTACGAACTTCTTAAGACTGGTGATGAGATAACAAACGTGCTCCATTTTGAAGACTCCTACGCAACAGAGATGGTCGATTAACGTAGGGTTCACCACACGCTATTTATCCTCCAACCAAGAGAATACGTAAATCTACGGCAGCTTAAGATCCCAATGTTAGACAAGACTACCGCTCATTGTGTGGCCAGGGCCAGGCTTCATTAACTGTTAAGCACCGGAATGAACAAAATGAAGAGTATTAAACACAACTTAACCCTATTCAAACCATTTGCATTTAAATCGATGATCAAGGCTCCATACATCCTAAAATAAATTTGGGCCAAAGCGGGGCAAGTGTAAGGACCCGTTCCGGTTTCAGCTCTCGGAAAAGCCAAACCAAATTAATTAATAAATTATTTTTTATTTATTTCCTTACGTTATGACAAATTTATGCACTCGTTTCTACAGAGCTGTCCTTTTTTATCTTCATTATTTCCTAATTACATGGGCTCTATGGTACAATGCAAGTTCCAGTTCTACGGTCCGGAAAGTTGGGTAGGATATCTTTCTTCCAGTATAAGTTATGTGTACGGATAATCAGATCATCTTTAAATGGGCTGCTATAAACAATCTTAGCATCCTGGAACTTGATAATTTGCAGAAATCTGTGGCCTCCTCGATCCCTAGATCTAACGCCGTGCGATTTTTACTTTTGGGGTAGCACAAAGGATAAAGCACACAGAACGAACGTCATATTGTAGATGAGTTAAGGAGACACATTCTTAGGAAAATTCGTTCATTTACACTACTAGAGAAATTACAGCGTGTGATAGAGAATTTCTTAAAGAGGCGTCAAGAATGTGTGAATGTTAGAATACAACTTTTATGAAATACATGATAGATGTTCTGCTCTACGAAGAATGTAATAAAAAGTTTGAGAACACACTTCTTCATACATAGAGGGAATTGACAATTTAGCATCATTACTGATTTTATCATACGACAAAAATTCTGGGCTATACAATTGCTTATTTCAGTGTACAAAATGGTGATTTAATAACCACTTTTTAGTTTTGAAGAACTTCAGAATTGTGATTCAGAGTGTATAGCTGCTTACGTACTGAAAACACTTCGTGACAAACTGGTCACTATTTAGAACTTTTGGGAAAAATAAGTACTGATAATTTCAGTGTTGGTCAAGATGCAACAATAGGGAAAAAAATACCCTAGTCTCAAAATGTTTTAATATATTCATGTAACTCTCTTTCTCTTACTCAGACTCAAAATCTGTCAATTGATGTTGCAGTATCAGTAAAACAATACGTTATTGAGGTCATAAAAATCAGTAAGAAGATATCCAAATTACGCTGGCAAGTAAATAAAACAAATAGGCTACATTTTCTATGTTTGAAATTTTTTTATTAAAAAAACTACATTGCGCATTTATTGCTATTCCACGATTATGTACAGCTACAACCAAATAATGTGTTATTGGCTATAACGAATTCCGTGCCCGAAAATAAAGAAATTATGAACTGTTAATTCTGAAGTCCTAACAGAATGAAAGCTATCCTATTTTGGACGCAAATCGAGATATTTCAGATGTCATCGTCAGGAATCGATCGAAAAACATTTGGTAACATTAGTTGGACATATGCATATCGGTTTGCCTTGAATTCTGAACTGGATAAAAGGTGACTGGCCCTTCTGTTTATATAGTGCTTCGGGATCGTTCCTAGTGGGAACAAGGAATAGATTTTTGCGAGAGGATATTTGACAACATTGAGGTTCTGATTGCTATGACTATATGCCCTCCGTGATTGGAAGAAAGCAAGAGTTGTGTGCTAGATTGTTCCCTCTTTCACAGCTATTCCACGAAGTGTCAGTCCCAAAGTAGTTTTAAACAAACAGAGCAAACCACAGATTGGAGAACTGTTAGTAAATAAAAAATTGAAAGTAATGGGAAGTGAAGAGGCAGCGGCCTTTGCGTAATGTGGATCATACCCCAAGATAAAGCGACTTATCAGCAGATAACAGAATGCCTCACAATCCATGTCACGAAACCAACCACGAAAAATAAGGCTGAAACAGTGTTGCCAACTGGCTATCACTGAATCCCGCTAGACGGAACTTAAATATAAGCTATTTTCTAGCTAAAAAAAACTAGATTTTCATATAAGCTTAATACTTTAAAATCAAATAATTCCAAATTTAATTTATAGATACTGCTAATTATATAGGCTTATCACATGTTTTAATATTGAGTAATTGAAACTATGATTACTTGGATTTAAATAGAGATTTCCACAGGATTATCAGGATCAATGTCTGGATTCTCAATGTTCAGTAGCAATTCAGAAATATTTGCAGTGGCAGCAATATCTCTGCTATTAGATGTGAAGTACTCGGTGAGTCGTCACTTGATCCCTTTTTGTATGCAACCAGGGTTCATACTTTATGTATCGTATCTATTGGCAATGTAATCTTTAAATATGTTTTGGGTTTCCAATACTTCCATATAAGGATCACGTGAATCACGTCACTTCAGCTAGAAAGGGAAGAGTTAGAAGGGAAGAATGATAAGCAGATCTATGATGAAACATATTTCAATTCGTCTCTGCATTACAACATATTATTACGTGCTTACCATGAATAGTTTGAGATTAATATTTATACAATATTAAGTAAATTTGACTAAAATTGGATTGAACCAACAAAGCTTCCCGGCTGCTATGCGAATGAAATAAGCTAGATTTAGCTTGAAAAAAGCTAAATTGGCAACACTGCTGAGGAGCTTGCTACAACGCTTGGCTCTTATCGGGCCCGCGAACCACCAGATTCGTTTATGTGAGTGAATGAAAGCTCTACTAGTGCTTCAAAAACGTATTTGGTTTCTGCTGATAAGGATTCAATAAATCTATATTTATTTAATTCTACTACCTTTACCTCTCCTGTTCGTGTTCTTCTAGCTCTTCTTATTCTTCTCCTTTTCTTCTTCTTCTTCTTCTTCTTCTTCTTCTTCTTCTTCTTATGCTTCTTGCTACGCCATTCCTTATTTTAGTTTTTCCTTCTAATTTCTTTTTTTTTATTCTAATTACTTTTCTTGTACTTATAATTCCTCCTGATAATTATTTCTGTCTTTGCATTTTACTTTATTTTCGTCTTTGAATTCTCTCATCTCACTGTACTTCCTCCTTTATTTTTACACACTAATCCTTTCACTTTTTCATTTGTGCTTGTAAATATATATGTTTGCAATTACTTCATTTGAGTGGGAGCAAGGTAGCGTAGCGGTTAAGACGTTGTTTAGCAAGCTAAAAGGTCGCAGATTCGATTTCCGATAGAGCAATGGATTTTATACTTTGATTTAATCCTTCCGGCCACACTATAGTCATTGGTTCAATCAGTCTGTAACAGGATGCATGTCAGGGGTACTTCCTTACGGATAAAGACGGAAAGCACGTAGAACCGACAACCCCACTCATAATAATGCCGATTGTCTGCAAATATGAAAGACAACCATCTACTGCTCTATGGCCTGTAAAGGCTCCTTCACAATAAACCAGGAACGGAAACGACAACGAGAAAGAAAACGGAAATAATGTTGAAATAAATGTATTTAAATTGTGAGCATTCACAATAGTTAATTGACGGGTTGGGTGCAAGAAAGGCACTTCTCTCAAATGCAAGTTTTGAGAAAATTGATATTCAAAATTCAAACCGTAATAATATTATCTATGCACGCCTTTACATTTTGGGTACTCATGACCTCTATGATCACAGTATTGAACTACAACTTGGTGGTAATATGCGTAACAGATCAGAGAACACAATAAAGCGTTTTACTAAAAAAGGGCACATTCTCTAAAATGCCCTTCTTGGACCCAGCCCCTCAATTGTGAATGCTCACATTTAAACACATTCATTTTAACAATATTTCCGTTCTCGTTCTCGTCGTTTCCGTTCCTGGCTTATTGTGAACCAGCCTTAACTTGATCTTTTTGCATATATTATTATTATTCTATTCCATCACTATCATCATGACCTTCATCTAGTCTATTTTTCTACTCCATATATCTAGACGGATAAACTTTTTCTCGAATTACTATTTTGTGATCCTTTTATGAAGGGGAGTTTGCAAGATGTACATATATTCTTTTCATCTGTTCCTCTTTATAATAATAATAATAATAATAATAATAATAATAATAATAATAATAATAATAATAATAATAATAATAATAACAGCCATAGTTCTTGAACTATCATCCATTATAAATAAGGATTGATTGAAAGTGTTTATCTATTGATTAACCCTCCGGCTGGCGCGGCGCCGCACGGTGTGAGCCATGCCGTGATCTTCCAGTTGTGTGGAAGGATAAGTTCCTATTTCTTCTGCGCGCGCCTATTCCTCCATTCGAGTGTTCGCATTGTATTAAAATAATAATAATAATAATAATAATAATAATAATAATAATAATAATAAAGTGTATAAGAACGCTCTTAAAAATATTAACATTATAGAAAAGGCCGTTTTTAATTAAAAACTGTTGGTGCACAGTGTGCTCCGCGCGCCTGGTCGTTACCAGAAAAGACGCGCCCGCCGAAGGGTTAAAAATTGTATGTTTTATAGCGACTCTTTATATAGGGTAAACTGGGGTCTGTTGGACAGTCGGGCATGTTGGACACTCTGTACTTTAACGTGTTACCTCGCCACTTGTGAGCACCACATTCTGCTAGAAGTCAATGACGGAAGTAGCCATGAGTGGGGCTACTTTCGTCATTGACTTCTAGCAGAATGTGGTGCTCACAAGTGGCGACGTAACACGTTAAAGTACAGAGTGTCCAACATGCCCGACTGTCCAACAGACCCTAGTTTACCCTATGTACTTCATTGGCGGCATGGACTGGTAATTTCCTAGACATAAATATTTTCATTAGAACAGATACAGATGTATGCTATTATCCTTCCTGTACTTAATTTCCCCTTTTTGTTCGTTCACCACATTTCTCTTTTGTGGTCTGTTTTTTTTTTTTCACTGTGTGTTATGCTTTGTCCAAAGAGGCAGTCCCGTTATTGGGAAAGCTGAAAGAGTCTTTTTCTTATTATTATTATCCTTTACAAATCAAATAGATTATAAATTCGCAATGGAGGTTCTTCATTATTTTACAATATTTTTTTTCCATTAGAAAATCTGTATGATTATATTACTATTTAACCATTTTCAATTAAATTTGATACTAACGGAAATAATTAGCTACCTGGAGTTGGTGGAAATGCTAATAGCGAAATAACTTTAAGTTTTCGCCATGGTGTTACCTGATATTCAACATATGGTTAGTAAGAATCTCGAAAAAAAATCAGGTAACTAAACAGCTGAAACGGGATTCAAACTCACATCTAAACCAGTACACTGATCTTATTAAATTATCACTAAAAGATTTATAATATACAAAACAGAATTTCTAACAGCTTGTCACCATTGTAACCAATTATTCCGGAACTGAACCCAAAACATGTTAGAACTACTGCAGCGCTAGAGCATAATACACAGGATTGAGCCCGAGAATCTGAAGATAATTCATGCATATTTGTTATTGTTTGATGAATATGTATATGAAATGAAAATTTTTGATAGTGTTGGTCGGAGCCAGAATTGTTGATGTAACACATACATTTATAATGTAATATCGCATTACAATCTCTCTTCAACTATTTCAGTTCAATGATAGGATCAGCGGGACTTAGTTGCAGTGTGTATTAAGCAGAAATTATATTAAATAGCTCAAGTTATAAGCATAGGAACAAATTTATTGACACGTTTGGAGTATAATAACACTAAATTTATATAAATTAAGCTCTTCTCTAACCACTGAATAACCGGTTTCTACTTCAAATATAATGAACATGCGAGTTATTCAAACTACTGGGATGCATGTGATAGTCGTGTATTAGTAAACCTGTTATAGCAACGTACCGGCATCCCGTACCTGAGAACACACTGGTGATCTCATTTCATTTATCACTTCATCTTTTGTATGCAATAAAATTAGAAAAGAAAAGTTGAGATAGAATTCGAATTCATCGCCAGTTTATGTTTTTCGTTACAAATAAAGACTTTTAATAATTATTATTTTATTTTGCGAGAACTGTTCCAGGATAGATTGACTCTTAGATAACGAATATAAATAAAATCCGACCAATAGATGAGGAGAAATCGCTGTAAATAGATATATACACAGATAGACAGAAGACTAGTTTTTTGTATGAGGTATGCTGAAAACAGGTATAAGTTCGCAAAAATCTCAAATATCCGATTTTGTCGTGTAATGTCAAAGTTTATGACATTAATAAAAACGTCGTAATGAGATGTTTTTCCACACTAGTGCAATAAGTGAATCACAGTTCAAACAGATGAAAAGTAATTACTACAAATATTTACAATTTATCAAAGTGTGTCCAAATGTCAAAGTTATAAAGTTACACTCTCCTCCACATTTGAAATACCTATTTTTATTTACAATTATGCAAAAATTATGACTATTTCTTTCCTACCAAGTTGTTTATAGTGACTTAATTAACACAATTAATGTAAATTAAGTTGTTTCAATTATTAACAAATCATAAACAAAATCCTGTTGCCTCCTTCTCCAAAGATATTTCTAAATCTAATAAAACGACAAAATTTTAAATAAATAGTGGAAAGGGAAGAAGTAGTGAAATTTCATTAATAATGAAATATGAATACGGATAAAAGTTTTATAATATGTCTTGGACCTTGTTTGACAATTACTCACCTCTTATTTTAACATATATTATCGGTACGATACTTATAAGGGAACTGTTCCAGGTCGTGTAGCTTGAATTTAATGAAAATGCATATTTATGCCAGTTTTCGTTCGTTAAGAAACGTGGTCACAGTCGTTAGTTTCACTTTTTCCTCGTTTACGAAATATACTGACTTGAAAATCGATGCTACATATGCCGCTTCTTGCGCGCACTAGGATTCTCATAGTTCCGCGACACCGTATCACAGTTCTCGCATTAATGTTCTAGTCTAATTTATTTTTCTCTTAACTCACATTAATAGAGTACTCTTGCTCAAATACAAATCCAATTTGAATTTAAAATATGTATTATTAACTTTGTGACTCATCTTAAATATGATAGTGGGCATCCAAAATGAAATGGTCGGAGCAAAGAGCCATTGAACAGTACAAACATTTGATATAGGCTGGTTTTTCACACTCTTCTCTAAAAAAAGACACATAAAAACACACACACACACACACACACTGTTTTCAACATACAACATTGTTAACAAACCTTCTCACATGTTTCTCCGTCACATATCCACACCTCTGCCACACGTATTTTAGCACGCCTTTGAGGACAGGTGAATGAAACTGTTGATACACAACAGAATGTAATATAATTATGAAGCCCCTACCGTGCAAAGTATCTGGAATGTTTTCACGGATAATTTTACGTTTGAAATATTCTTCTTGCCTAAAAAATACACATGCAATGGTTACAAAAATCTTGTTGTTTTTGGAGGGATAATTTGTGTTTTAATTGTCTTACCTTGCAAAGTACTCCTTCAAAATTAAATATAGTGTCATCTATCTGACCACTTCAAGAATCCAGACGTAGTGTGTCTTTCTTAATATCCGGGCGAAATACATATGAAGAGTCCACTGCAAGAATGATGGATGTCACTTTCTTGTCGAAAATGAACCAAGACTGCCAATGCATAGCTTAAGACATATATAATGTACATACAGAGTTATATGGCATTAACACTGATAGTCATTGTCCAATAATGATCGGATAATCACAGTTAAGCTTTGAGCGCTAAGCATTTCAAACTTTCAATTGCTTCTCCTGAAAAATGTATTCCAAATGCCATCCATCATTCTTGCAGTGGACTCTTCATATCTTAACCATCTTCTCACGTGATTTTTTTTTGTCAATTTACTGGTACAACTTGCATCGACCATGACATAAAATGATTTTTCATTGTCTACACGTTGTTTTACTTTAGATCCAAATTCCCCTTTCGGTTCTTGAAAGCATAGTGTGTACAGTCATGTTCCTAGACTTCCAGCTGCATACCTATGAATTTGGACGGTGTACGATTGAGTGAAAGATACCTTTTATTGCACTACTATTTTATTAATGTGAGTTAAGACAAACGAACAGACTGACTGAGCATTAATGCGAGAACTGTGATACGGTGTCGCGGAGGTATGACGATCCGAGTGCGCGCAAGAAAGGTATACGTAGCAACGATTTTCAAGTCATATTTCGTTAACAAGGAAAAAAGTGAAACGAATGACTATCACTACGTTTCTTAACGAACGAAAATTCGCTTAAATATGAATTTTTATTAAATTCAATGCTACACGACCTGGGACGGATCCCTTGTTAGGCTTACATCGTAAATAACTACTACAGTACAACAATACTCTACTTTCTCCAATGTGAACAAAATGTGTTATAAGTATAGAACATAAATAAAACCAGTTCTGTATTTTACAAGGGTGATAGAGAAAGTAGATGCCAAAAGCCACTTCACGAACAATATTACTTCACTCAAAACAAATTCTTGAATATCTCGAATTTGACGTTTACAACAGCACTATGTCTAGTATCTCCCTTTTTTTTATTCTCAAAGCATTTTATTAAATCATGAAGTCCTGAATTTCCTGTTGTAGAGAAGAGATTCTTCTGACCGTATTGAAGAAGGTTGTACGAAAACTTCTGAGCATAAAGTAATAAACATGTCTTTACAGCTTTTTTCTTCCATTGTCTATTAAACTCAATGCACATTTAACTATGGTAACAGAACCTCGACCGTATTGTATAACGTCTGACAACGGCCTTCAAGACAGATTTGTTAGTGTTGTTAAATCCGTTGCAATGTGGCAATACAAACAAATGAAAGTGAGGTTACTAAGCGTAACCAAGCCTTCACTTGTTTACAAGCATTTCTCAATTCAGGTAAAGTGAAATCGGAGAGACTTATTGTAAGTTACTCATTTGACGACTTAAGTTCAGAAAGAAAATGCAATAAGCAATAGAACACCATAATAATTGAATCTGTGAGTGAAAGAACAGTAACATGTCAAATATACTTGTTCTTAGATATAGAGCGAAATAACTTTAGATTTTTGATAGTGCAAAAGACTTTAGAAATTTCTGTTAAATTGCTCTTTACATTTGTAGTATATGCATAGTTTAATGCCCTGGTATATTTAATTTCATATTTTAATTGAAAAACTCAGGGGAAAATACATGAGGAATCAGGTGGATTAGTACTGTTTATTGATCACTTTAATGCCAAACTAGTAAAAATTATAGAAGTAGAAACATTACGTTTTACATGATTTCAAAAATAAGCATGTGCATATCTAGCTTAATTTCCCGACATTGTCTATATTTTTTGACTGCATTAAATTAAGAATACAAGAAACATGAAAGACGATGTAGTATAAACTAGTACTATTTATTAACTCATTTCAGCTTTTATTCAATTGAAACATAGCAATCAAGACAAGAAATGTTAGCATCCCAATAATGCTTTCATTTAATAAATAAAATTAATATATAGGCTGCCTAATGTCCTGAAAATTTCAAACTCACTTTAATAAATATAATATTTAACAATAGCTATGCAAGAAAAATTAGAAAGAAGGATCAAGAATACTTAACGAACAGAATTTTTCTTGATATGTCATTTTGAAGTTATTTATCTCAAATATAATACTTACCTCTGGTTTTAAGGAACCCGGAGGTTCACTACCGCCCTCACATAAACTCGCCATCGGTCCCTATCCTGAGCAACATTAATCCAGTCTCTACAATCATATCCCACCTCCCGCCTCCCCAAAGGTCCTTTTCCTTCCGGCGTCCCAATGAAGACCTATATGCATTTCTGGATTCGCCCATACGTGCTACACGTCCTGCCCATCTCAAACGTTTGGATTTCATGTTCCTAATTATGTCAGGTGAAGAATACAATGCGTGCAGTTCTGCATTATGTAACTTTCTCCATTCTCCTGTAACGTCATCCCTCTTAGCCTCAAATATTTTCCTAAGCATCTTATTCTCAAACACCCTTAACTTATGTTCCTCTCTCAAAGTGAGAGTCCAAGTTTCACAACCATACAGAACAACAGATAACATAACTGTTTTATAAATTCAGCCATACATCAGAATGGAAGTTTTTGAAGTCAGAGAAGTGGAATTCAATAATAAAAAAGGTTTTACAAAATTTCGATAGAAGGAATGAGTTCTGAGAACCCTTAAGTGAGAAGATAAATCAAAACCAGATCTTGTAAGGCATTTCACATTTTCAGAGGATAAAAATTTCTGTGTAAATGGCAGAGTCCATCGTCATAAGAAAGTCGACAGAAAGTTTCTATTTGATCTAGTCTAATTGATGAGAAGAGGATCACGGGGAGCTGTATCAAGAACGTGTGCTCCAACAATCTATTAAGAACCTACACAAAAGCCAGTTTTACGCTACTTTTAAGCTGTATTTTTGTACAGGGACATCATTTTATTTTTACTTCAATTTTCATTGTACCTGAGTTTTTTAATGTACTTCACTCTCACCCTTTCTACTAATGAAGTTCAACCGTCCTCCACACAGATCCAAGACCGCATATACAGTCATAGTAAGTAGCCTTACGGTCATAGTAAACAGTACGTTCCAAAAATATCTTCGCGTTTTCCAGTGACGAAAGAGCTTTCAATATTGAATCATTTTCGCACAGGTAGGCCTACTGTCGTCCATTTGCCTACGTCGTATCCCGGTTTCTCTCACCAGCTTTTATTCGCCAGCTAGTGGCTGGGCTGTCTTAGCTCTTTTCTGAGAGCATTAATTTCTGTTAGGAATTGGACGTCTACGTAATATTATACAACTGTTTAAAATAACTTAAATAAAAGGGAATCGTTAAGTAATTAACTGTCACGTGATTTCTTTTCTTTCTACGACCCTATGACATAGCTACTTGAACGGACAGTAGATAGCATGTCTGAGTAATTTTATCTTTTCGGATCCGGCAGAAGGGAAGATTGAATTTACAGTACGTAAGGTAATCTTTTATAGAGTAGAGTACAGAATTATTTCAACACGAGTTATTAGTACGAAGGATGAAACTGGTAATTGGGATTAGGAACAATAGTCTATAGTGCGATAATATACACATTAGAACTGAAGCCTGTACCGAAATGAACGGCCACCATTTTCAAAAATGTATTTAAATATCCATATTATGATTATTTTTCAATTTAACTTCATTCCCTATATTGTACGCTAATGTGCTGTAGACAGTATAATATACACTGCATAATGAATACGTCCATATGGACAGCTCAGTTCGTGAGTAAAAACACTCATTGTTAATACTGTAGTGTATTTTGATTAAACGAAAACCTAATGAAAATGATAAAACTCAAAATCGCGATATTTCCTAGTTTACGTAAATGGCTGAACTACTTTTCTTCCCTCCTATATGTAGTAAAGTGATTTGTTTGTATATTACGCCAGTATCATCGAACTCCAGTCGTGGAAGGGGGTAGCAAACGGCGTTGATCCAAAGGTATAGCCAGGTCAATATTAAAAATTGTTAGTAAAATAAAATGATGTCCCTGTACTTTACAGTTCTCATTAACAGTTAATTCTAAATTTTCCTTTGCAGTTCCAACCCGAATACATTTCTTCAAGATGGATTTCAACCTGAAGATTTTGGAAGGCTCTTTTGTCAGTGATTGCTGAGTGGTTTCATGCACATAGTCAAAGTGGCAGAAGAAAACCCTCTTATATGGTACATACGCTATCATGACGGAAACAAGTGTTTCCAGATTTAAATTGCTCATAAATAATATACTCCAACCTGAATTTACGTGTAAACTGCACATTTCTCAAAAAGACATTTTAAGTAGGATAATGACTTTCATAATTCACACATAATGATTTTAATCTGTTCCTATTATACAGATTATCTCAATGTAATTATGATACCGTGTAATTTTCAGAAGTGTAATGCACTTTCTAAAAACAATATTTTTACTTCAAACATGAATAGAAAATAAAGTCGTCATTTTGCTATTTGTTGAGAATTCAACATTACTACAGTTCTCTGCTACTTGCCGCAAAGTTGTACAAGAATTGAAGGGTTCAGAACCATAGTGGGCCAAGCGCCATTCATTAAAAACTGAGAATGCACGGGTTAAAGTTAAGTGAATACCATAGTTTAATGAAGATTCACATATAATTTAGTTTTAATGTGCATACTTTATATTACTTGTTATATGTTTCATTAAATTATGATATTCACTTAATTTTAACCCTTGTTTTCTCCGTTCTTAATATATGGTGCTTGGCCCACTATGGCTCTGAACCCTTCACTTAAAGACTTTTTCTCTGTTCTTAACGTTATTTAACGACGCTATATAAATTACGAGGTTACCTAGCGTCGGAGGTATTGATGATGGGAGATGGTGAGCAACAGACTTACAGAAAATGAAACGTTCTGTACATATTTGAATGACCAAGTCAATTGACACAGCCGCATAAAGTATTAGAGATGTTTATCTTTTTTTTCATCATGCTATTGAGGAAAGTCTACTAAAAAAATCACTTTTTCGACTTCCAAATGTGCCTATGCTACTTTAATCTTACATTAAACAAAAACGGACCAAAACGTATACACTTAAGCCCATAATATGTTCTTCCCATTATGTCAACAAAGAAACAATATTATATTTAAAAAATAAAACAAACAGAAATACATATAATTTACTAAATCTGTCACATACGGCGAAAGCGCTAGTCATATTTAACTTATAATAATTATGACCTAATGTTTTATTTGTATAACCATTAGACCTAATAAATTGTGACAATTATCGAAGGATTTACATTTAATTATTATAGAATAGTTGTTTTCGACATACCAAGTAGCCTAGTCTCCTCTGAGACATATTTCTGAGGGTTAACGTTTCGGCTGAAACTGTAGATGCATCTCTAAGGACATAGTCTGTTGAGAATTCAGAGACGGCCGAAGTACAAAATGTGAAAGCGGACAAAATACACCGATAGGTATGACCAGGGCTGAATAAGTGAGGTCCCATGAAACAAATAAATAACCTCTACGAGTAATATCGAGAGATGACTGGGGACAAAATCAAATACGAGTACATTGTGTAAATACACGTAACAAAAGCTACCTATATAATTTTTTAAAAAGTACATTATAATTAAAGCTAGGATTTTGATGAAATTGTATCTTTTTTCTAGTAAGCAGAAACATTGCAGTATTTATATATTATGTGATAAACTGAGTGTTTTAAGACATATTTATTAGGGAATTTTCTTGCATTTTTTGCCTGTTTCAACTCATAAGAACATCTTTTGTTTTTTCGGACATTTTTGAGGCATTTTCATTTAATTTTGGCCATAAATCCCCATTATTAATATAAAATAATGTTTATTTCCTTTGACATTTTGTCTATATATATTTTGTCTATTAATACCAATTATTTTTTTCCTTGGTTATTTAACGACGCTGTATCAACTACAAGGTTATTTAGCATCGATGGAATTGGTGATAGCGATATGATATTTGGCGAGATGAGGCCGAGGATTCGTCATAGATTTCTTGACATTTGTCTTACTGTTGAGAAAAACCTCGGAAAAACCCAACCAGATATTCAGCCCAAGCGGGAATCGAACCCACGATCGAGCGCAACTCCGGATCGGCAGGCAAGCGCCTTAACCGACAAAGCTACGCCGGTGGCTAATACCCATTATTTTGTATAATATTTTAATTGTTTTTCTACACAAATATTGCCATTTTAACGTAGTACACTCCAACCACCCCTTTAATGTAGACTCCTTTATACCTGCTAATACCTGATAAGAGTGGCCTTGTGGTGTACTACATGGAAACTACATTAGGTAAAATAATTAAAGTGTACCACTTAGAAAAATTATGTAAAATTAAATAAACTTAAATGTTTGTACTAGAACTAATTTAATTACTAATCTAAATATTAAGTAGTACGAAACCTCTTTTGCTACTGAGCCAATTATGTAAGATCAATTTTTAGGGCATTTTAAGGGCATTTTTTAAAGATTTTTAGGTCATTTTTTCATGATTTATAGGTCATCAAAATCTAGCCCTAATTATAATAAAATAATATAAAGTCGCGTGTCCGTGCCACAACACAGTTTAAATTTTAATACCCTGAGCAGTTAAATCGCCTTGCTAGTAATGGATATACGTATCTGGATATAAAACCACTCCAAACAATACAGACTTACTCCTGCGTGCCTACAGAATCCCAGCTTCATAAACCCAATGGTTATTTCAACTTTTACAGTTGTACAGTTTGTTTCTTGTGAGGGATGGATAGTTAAGGGGAAGGTGTACGTTTTTAGTTCGATGTTATACACCCCCGTCTCCTTACTCTCCCAGCCCTTCATCATGAAGTATAAAAGTTCTAATTTAATTTCAAGAGTTTTTAGTCTCTATGGGCAGTGAAAATAAAAGGAGAATTTGAGGAGGGGAAGGAGAGAAAGAGGGTTTTTAAAGATGGCGTTGTGAGGAACAGCACCCTAATAAATACGTTAACCTAGAAAGAGAGAAAAAATGTATATTAAGAGCTAAAATCCCAAAGGGACAAGAAAATACGAATAAAACTTACAAAAAAAAACTTTCTCAGAAGTTGTATAAGCGTGAGGCCCCATACTAAGACCCTGGATACTTCTTAGATTTTTTTATACATATTCTTTTTGCTCCTGTTAAATCTTTTTACTCCTTCCCCTTTTACTAAGTTAAATGTTGATTTTTAACTTCATAACTTTGTCTGGTTTCGCCTTGTAGGGCATAGGTAGCTGGGTGTAATTTTCAGGTTAAAGAAAAAAGAAAAGTTGAAGAACGCAGTTACGTCAAGAAAAATGGCGGAGCTAATAACATTTCAGTGGAAACAAACCTTCCCGGATAAAGCCATGGATTTAATAAATTAAATAGCGTACAGAGACAGGTGTGACCAAGGATATTATGACTCAATTTACCGGTGTGATGGTTACACATTGATTATACAACCTGTGTGTCGTGAAACGGAAAAACGATGTACTGTACGTTAAGTTGATATTCCACGAAACGCCTCAATTAAATTTTACTTCATGCGCATCATTTTTGCTTAAATCGACTTTCTGAATATGAACAAAACTGACCAATAGTTTAGAAGAAATCGTTCTAAGTTAACAGATAGCATAACCACTTTTCGATATCAAAGATGCTGAAAGCAAATATTTCTATGATAATAGAGATATCGACTTCTTGCAGCAATACAAAATTTTCTCTTTACATTTAGTGCAATAAAAAGTAAAAAAATAAACGATTAACTGAAGGGTTCTGGGTGCTGTTAAACTCAAGAAATTAAATAAAAGACTCTGGGTGCTATGCATAGACATTTCGCTAGCCCGAGCTACGAGCGTGCTAAACTAGCCCCGTCTATCGACATTACTTGTACAGGAATCATATCATATCATATCATATCATATCATATCATATCATATCATATCATATCATATCATATCTTATAATATCGCCAACACTGGTTTATGAATACGATAAACGTTAGTTCGCTGATCATCCACCGGAAGCCCGCGCTAAGAATGTCTACGAATACGGCCCTAAGATGATATAGAAGTAGACACGAAGATTAAACTGTGAACCGTCAGTGGTTTAGGAACCACTGAATGGGAGACACAGGTGCAGCATGTAGAAAACCTGAAACAGATGTAAGTGTGTTGATTGTAGTTTACATCGGTGCTAGCAATATTACACGTAGCGCCCCGCCCGGCGGCGCCAGTCTTAATCCTTTCCCGATTCCCAGCGCAATCACTCCAGGCCGACGTGACAGGACTGCCAGATGCCTTCGCCGGCCACGTAGACACTCAGCAGTACACGAGTTATCAACACTTGCCAAGCGGCGATCTAATATACATCGACACGGCCAACAGTATGTATGTGCATTACACACTGTCTGGTTCGCCAGTCACCTTTCAACTCAAGCACACAACCATCCCAACTATCCATCTATCCTTCCATTCATGCATTTATCCGTCTATTCATTCAATATTTCCTTCGTCCATTCATTTCCTTGTTCATCGTCAATACACCTTCATGACGATCCATCCATCTATTCATCTCTACGTCAATTTAACCATTTCTTTGTCTAATTCGTCTCTTATCTACCAACCGTTCATCACTTATCAATACATCCTTCTGATCATCCATCTATCCATCTCATGTACCCATTCATCGGACAACCTTCTATACCTATTCATTCATTCATTCATTCATTCATTCATTCATTCATTCATCGTCTATCCATCCATTTATTTACATCTCCAGCCATCTATATATCCTAGCTATTCTGAACATCCGTTCTCCTATCTATCCATTCTCATACATCAAACATATTTAAACATCCATCACCCATCCATCCGTACATTCAGCCATGTATCCATGTATCCATCCATCTCACATATTTAAACATTAATTCATGTACCCATCCATCCATCTCAGATATAAAAAAAATCATACATCTATCTTACATATTTAAACATTCATTCACCTATCCATTCATCTTAGCTACCTAAACATTCATTCATTTATCAACCATTTATACATCTTAGGTTTATTATGTAAAATAAGACCTAAAAATTAAACATAAATATTGGATTAATAGAGCAACAGGAACGATTGATGCACACTTGTTTATTGTAAAGTTAAAAAAAATTCAAAAGTAATATGTAAATAAGCTTTAAGGTTTCTTTTTAATAAACGCGCTTGGTTGGAACTTGCACTAAAAACTACACGTAAGTTAAACCCAACATAAATTGAAATAGATATATGATGGAAAATGAGGTATTAAAAGTATATTTATTGTGTATAATTGCTATTCGTGTACCTACAGTATATGTTAATTGTAATTTATTAAGTTTATGTTCTTTTTGTGAACCATTATTAATAAAATAAAAATTATGGTGAATCTCCAAAATATATATATATATATATATATATATATATATATATATATATATACGTCTTAGGTACATATTTAAATCCATCCATCCGTCCGTCCATCCAGCCATCGATCTTACCTGTCTGAAACATTCATTCATACATAAATTCATTCATGTATCCATCTGTTTAACCACTCAAATATCCAATAATCCATTCTACCACTCCTCTGTTCATTCGAACATTTGTCACTGTTCCTTTTCCACCATCTATCCATCTGTTGTACTGTGTATGTATGTATTTATGTATGTTGATGGGGTAGCTCAGTTATTACAGCAACTCGCTACAGACTGATAAGTCCCGGGTTCAATTCCGGGTAGTAACCGGATTTTTCTTTATCGAAACTTTCTAAACTGTCCCGGGGTATATTCAGTCTCCTGTTAATTTGAATATCGGGTCTTTCTCGGAGGTAAAAGGAGCCGGAGCGTGTTGCCAACACTACCTCATTCCAGGGTCGAGGTTCTGAAAGCATGAATGTCCACCTCCATGATTCCATGAGTCTAGGTACCTCGTATGTATGTATGTATGTATGTATGTATGTATGTATGTATGTATGTATGTATGTATGTATGTATGTATGTATGCATGTATGTATGTACATTCTTACATGGGCGTCAGTAAGCGTGTATGTGTTTGCTTTGTGTCTACCGGCACGCCATTCCGTAGATCTTTCCATCCAAATCCAATCATTCAGCCATTATTTTACCCAACCACTATACACATAAGCCCATCTATCATTACATCCATCTTTATATCTATTTTCTATTCAATCTTTCAATCAGTTTTCTTGGCTGTATATCTATGTGCATTTGTGCGTATGCATGTATCCATATACTAGTACATGAGTCTATTCTATCTACCTATCCCATATTCTCCGATGACTATTAATACTTAGAAAGAGACGATAAATAAAGAATCAGCAATCATCAATTAACGGGGTATTAGTAGACAGTCACTTTAGCTATCGTACATCTCTGCCGGAGATGCAAGATGAAAGTGTGTTACAACTCTATGTGACCTTTAGCATAGCCACGTTGAAATGTGTTGTTGGAGTTGTAAGAATTATTATGGCATAGCAATTACATGCATTGGCGTGACTTCCATAAAATATACTGCGGTGGACAGAAAGACATATACAGGAATAACACTAGATTACACGCGTAGCACGCGCGTCAGGCGCTGGGATTAGCACTACCGAAGTGGATTTATATGCTACACTATGTTTATTTTTGTTCACGCCTTTCTCTGTTTCTATAATTCCACACATTTATTTTCGTTCTTGCTCTATTTTCCTGGTTTACTGTTTTCTTATATACAATACATATATTTCTGTTTATTTACAGGATTCCTTCTTTTTCCTAACTCCTTGCCTGCAAATTTATTTCCTTATTTCACACGCGTTTTTCTTTCTTTACACAATAATCTCTTTATTTTTTATAACTTATGTTACATATTTAATCTTTACTTCTTTCATAAGTCCTTACAGCTACAGCTATTTTTATTCCTCATAAATTTCTTCCAATTTTATACGTTTCTTTCTTCATCCTCTTTTTTATCCTCACTTAAACATTTTCTTCTCTTTCGTTTGTTTCTTTACAAATACTTTCTTTCTTTCCACTTTTCTGCTGATATCGATTCTTATTGTACCATCCATTCTACTTATTTACAAATCTGTTATTGTATTATATTTCAACATGTATTTTATTTCCATATTTCCGATTTTATATATTTTTTTCTTTATTCTTTATGATTGTTTAATCACACATTTCATTATACGTTTCTTATGTTTTATTCTTTTCATCCATCTTTCTTTATTTTTACTATCTCCTAACTCAGTTCCCTTTACATTACTTCTCTCCTGTCATCCTCTCGCTTCTTTCTCTTTCATTTTCTTCCCCCAAGGTCTTTCAATGTTGCCTAGTCGGCTTTGGCCCTCTATAGGCTGTCGCGCCAAGGATTTATTTTTGTTCCTTACACATTTTTTCATTAATCCAGTTGTTCCTTTTTTCCATACATTTCTTTATTTCTTCTTTCCGATTCCTATTTGTTTCATTCTTTTCGATAATTACACATTTCGTAGACTAGATTACATCATTTCTCTTACCTCGTTTTTACATCCTTTCCACTCATTTTTTAGTTCATGTTATCTTTTGTGCTTATTATCTTATTATCTCATTTTCTATTTTACTCATTATTTTGTTCACTTGTTCATTCATATCCATCATGCAATTTGCATGAGTTTTGCACTATTTTCTCCCTCTTCTTTCCCTATCGTCCTTCCATACTTTTAATTTCTTTCTTTACTGTTTTGTTCAGTGTATATAAACGATTATACATAAAAATTATTTCTTATTTTTAGATGATAATATTACTAAAACTAAGTTAATATATATTCCTTTGAGATGATACCGTTGTCATATTTATTGGATGCTGCTGGAAACACGTTTTCAAAAAGACTGGTTTAAATTCAATTAAAAATGGTTAAATTTTAATCTTCTGGCACTCAATATAGATAAGATAACTTTCATTTATTTTGATTTAAATAAAAGAGGCCTCCCTACAGTGGAAAACAACTATAATTTAAAAATCCATAGCAATATTTGTACAAATAACTATAATAATTGCAATTGTCCTAAACTGCGCCCACCAACCCGCGTGAAATATTTGCCTCATGTGGTGCCTATGTGGTATCATTTGTGAGGTTCAGATCTGTCTTCTGACAGTTGAGTAAACAACAAACAACACTGATCAAAACTTAAAATGGAATTTTCATATTAACTACTTATGTCTTAAATTACGTAAAACTATGTACAAAATTTGTTCAGCTGCGTCGCTTTATGCCACTAACACTATTGAGAGCAATATTTTAGCATTAGTACAGTCTGTAACACAATATGGGATTATAGGATGAGATGGATTATCACAGAGGACCATTTGCCCATTAATATTACTACATGAAAGAATTATTAAAACAAGTTTGAGAAGAAAACTTGATTATCTAACTCATCTTACATACAAAGAATTTAATATTTTAAGTATCGAACAAATTTATATTATGTTTAGGCCTACTATTTTAAAATTCTACCATAAATATCAAACTAAATTTATGTCGTTTGATCATGACCACAATACAAGAAGGTACAATATTTCGCTTCCAGTCATTGAACCAAAATGTAAGACTGAAGCAAGTTTAAGACAGTTATAATTTCGGCCCAAGATGGTATAATGATTTTATAAAGCGGAATCCAAAACTGAAATTATTAAACAATAAATTATTTAAAAAAGTGCTTGAAATGTTTTAAAAATTATAATCATCATATAAATTCTTATTATTTTTTATTTTTTGTCACTTTAACAATGTATTCTTAACTTAGTATGTTCATGTCACGTACATGTAAAATGATTTTTTCTTTTTCTAATTTTGGACTTATGTTTGGTGCGCGAGGAACAATTCCCAAATTTACACTGGAGATCCTCAGAAAATTAAAGGTTCCTGAAAAGACTCTTCAGACAATTTCATCAACCATTTTAAAATCTTCATCAATCACTATCTATATTCATCTTTATAATATTCAATGTATATTATTTATTTTCAATAAATTTTTATCGTTTTGATAGCTACCACATCTTGTCGCAGAATATTATTTTTTTTTAATTTCATTATGTATTTTTCTAACATTAATTTACATTTTCTTTTTTGTTCATTTGAATTGATTAGTATGCCGATATTTTAAATCCAAGATTTGGACGGCTATCATTTCGATATACTACTACAGTTGACAGTTTAATCGCAGTTGTGATTAATTTTTTTCGATGTAGTTAATTTTTTGTCACACCCGACCTCAAGCATCTTGCTTTTTCGGGTGTGAACCAGTTATAATTTTATTAATATAACAATTGTAGTATATGTAGGCCCTATATTGTAACAAATTCCGAATAGCTATAGCCTAGTTTAAGTAAGAGTTTAAACCTTAATGGAAAGCAATGTGTATTTTCTTTCTTTCATTTTTGTTACTACTGTGTTGCGCTTTTGCGCTATATTTTATTTGTTATTATATATTTGTATTTGTATTATTTGAATTTGAATAAATATAAATCTAAATCTAACATGTATGTTTTTTCGTTTCTACTTTATTCTTTTTTTTTTTAAGCATTACTTCTGCTTCTTTCCATCATGACATTATCCTTGAACTTTCCGCCTTCAATCCCTCAACTTCTTAGCAATATGTGCGTGCGTCGCACCTGGAAGCTCTTATTTTAAGTGGCATCTCTTGTCCCCCTCACCATCCAATAGTCGGACGCAGCAGATATGAAGTGCAGGTGACGGAGTCTCGTTCTACAAGCCAACACTTTGTCTACCAGCAAGGCTTTTGAATTATCCAGATTTGCATCGATATCTGCCATCACACTACACTCGGCCTAACCTGCAAGCTACTATACTTCAAGCTATTGATTACAGAAGACATCGAAACGAGAATTATACATATGTCGTTTCTAGAATAAAATAATGATTATAATAGTCTATAATGATATAGGAACCAAAGATAGATTGAAAAATTCAAAGGTATGTATTATATTCATATTCATAGAGAACATCCGTAAACCACTTCCTTCGCTACAATCGTATACACAGTAATCCGTGTTGCGACAAAGGGCAAGGCCGACTGCTGGTCTGACATCTGCCTTAGACCATGACGTTACGACGCGGAACACAATCGTACATGATCTGAAGGAAATTGTACTCATGTTCTTTTGGGGAGAATTCAGTTGAGTAACAGCTACTGACACTGAGACCACTTTCAAGTTATGGATTACGAAAGTGCTTCAAATTCGAAAGAATTTATTGAATATTTATGATTTAGTGCCCGGATGTTTGACAAAATGCCTTTTTTACTAGGTCGAAGCAAATCATTATTTGCTTAACTTAGATATAAATGTGATTTGGAGTAAATCAAAGTGATAGGGCCAATTTTAATTTTGACTTTTTAAGGTGTTTCTTACTAATAAATGCCTTTTTTTGTCATTTTAAAGCAACAATTCTTGTTTATTTTCAATTTTTTAATTAATTCTAATGTGTGCATGAAATTTAAATATTTGAAACAATGATTAACTTTACTAACAATAGTAAATAAAAGTCATGTAGCATGTATGAGCGAATCCAGAAATGCATAAGGAGTGTTAAAAAGATCTTTGGGGAGGCCGAGACGTAGATGGGAAGATAATATTAAAATGGATTTAAGGGAAGAGACTGGATTAATCTTGCTCAGGATAAGGAGCAATAGCGGGCTTATGTGAGGGCGGCAATGAACCTTCGGGTTCCTTAAAAGCCAGTAAGTAAGTAAGTAAGTAAGTAAGTAAGTAAGTAAGTAAGTAAATACAAGTAATTTATTTCGGTGCTTAATCTGCTAATAACCGTGCTTTAATATTATTGGTGTAATATGAATAATGATCGACAATCCACAGTCACAAATATAATATTGTCATGTCTTCATGATACCAACAATCAGAATATTGTCATGTCTTCATGATACCAACAATCAGCTTTATAATTTTAAATATTAAGCTCGTTCTCATAGAAGTTGTCACGTAGCATTTCTAATTGTTTGCTTTCATATTTTAAAATCTTACTGTTACAATTTTGTGCTACACGTGTTTAGGAGAAATAAATTTGAGTGAGGAACAGTCAGTTATTGTCGGGTGACAAACGGTATAAGATCGGTTAGCTAGAATGCCTAAAATTAGTAAACCATTGCAAAGTAAACTTCATGCTTACGTTAGTGAATTTGGTGCCCATGTGTTTTCAACCGATGGAACAGTTTTGTTGTGTAAGGTTTGTGAAAAGACAGTTAATCACGAAAAAAAAAAAGTATTTTGTAAGTCAACAATGTGTCACCTACGAAATAAATATGTGAGTTATGTTGATATAATTTAAATTGATTGCTGAAATATATTATGCCTTTTTAAAATTTATAATGCCTTTTTCAAATATTATTGTGCCTTTTTTTTCTTACGTTTTTATTGCCTTTTTGTCTGCCTATTTTAACTGATATAAATGCCTAAACATCCGGGCTCTATGAATAAGCAGTATTCAGACACTGACTAAATTCTTCCTCAAAACACGCCAAACAATTAACTGGTCACAGAATAAATTATGTTCAAGCATTATTCAAATAATTCAACATAAATCCCTAAAAGAATATTCGTGATAATTAATTAAATGTTTTGTGAACAACAGTGTGTCAAAGAATGAGCACCACTATAAAAGTTTACGAAGAGCATGATAATTAAATTAAAAATTTATGTCACTATAAATTTCAGATTATGACTACTGAACTTTTTCAAGCACACTCCAATTAAATCAATGTTCTGTGAATAATTAGGTAGGCTATAAATTAACGCCAAAATTATTCAATACAGACATTTCCTAAGTATGGGACATTTTATTACATCTATTGTGAAATACTGGTTTTGCAGAGCCCAAATTCTTTATTAAAGAAGTTTACATCAACTAAGAAAATGTCTTGTGAATAACTGGGCGTCAATGAACAATCAATTAATTAATTATGTAAGTTTCAAAGTGCACGAGGATTAATTAAATGCTTTATGCAGTGGCGCCAACTTTTGGAAAACACTGAGTGGACTCAAACACTTGAGTTATAAGTTAAAATAAATAAATCTCATAAATAATAGTAATAATAATAATAATAATAATAATAATAATAATAATAATAATAATAATGACAAATTAAGTAGTATACTTAAAGACAGCTCAAAATGAACACTCTCACTCACTAAAATATCTGTGTTATTAATATTGTATATATATTACGCACATTGTGCTCAATAAACCATAAATGCCTACATATTATGTCAAGTTTTCGGTCCTATTTCCGCAGTCGCATATTGTCGTTCTGGAGAAAAGTTCTTGGTAACGGATCTAACAGATAGTCTTCCAATTTTTGCCTTACCTGACTACGGAGCCGATAGGTAACGGTAGCTCCGAAACGTTGTTTTTTTTTTTTGCATCTATAAAACGAGCAAAAACCTAAAAATATTGAATTGAATTTAATAATTAAATGGGTCTATATTACTGAAATCTTTGTTGCTATAATAAATTATTATGATAGAAATAAGGAATCTAAGATAAGAATTTATTTTAAACCGTGGTAATGTAAAACAATTTTTGGTCATAAATATTATTTTGCATTGAAAGCTATAAGTTTCGATGTTCTATGTTGCGGATCTATATTAAGTTTATAATTATCCCTTACGTATATTCCTACAATTCATAGAGGAGTTCTGAAAATATTTCTTAAAAAAAAAAAACGCACCTAATTGCAGTGTTATGGGCGAATTACTTCGGTAGCCCTCAGCATATGAAAAAGCTTAAGCAAGCAAGAGACTCGTAGCACTCTTCACGAGATCATCGTAAGCAAACCGACATCGTCCATAACTCTCTTCTTTTGTTGGTAGCCATTCCATTGTGCGTTCCCTAAAAATACTTTCGACGCTTAAATCGAGGGACTTGCATGTAAAAAAGAAGAAGAGATCCTCTGAGCCCTTCGAGTTATAGAAGAAGATTTCTTTAAAAAATCTAATAAACGCTCCGTGAAAGTTACTGTTATCCCAGCACTCTCATTTTCGGTTAAGGTGGGCCATTCACAACTGTTCCCACTGCCATGTGACACAAACTGACACTGGGAAGTCATGATCCTAGAATTTGCGTAGCTTACGTCAGCTTTTCCATATGAAAGCGGCTCCATGGCAACTGACTTTTCATTTTATCTACTTTCAACTTTTTTAAACGACAATACATTTACCAGATATAAGATTGTACAAGACGCAGCGATAGCAGAATGGCTACCTCAGCGACTTCTAGCGCCGTAAACTCCATTTCAAATTCCCGGAAAAATTCGAGGTGAAATGAACGTATGGGAGACTGTTCTTCGGAAATTCCCGTCATTTTATGAACAATTATTATTAATTTCATTTGCATTGCCCCACAAAGAATATAACTTGCATAAAAAAGAAAAGAAACCAGACTGTTTAGGCCTACTACTCAACTACTTTCATAGAAAGAATATCTAGAGCTTATTTTAAGCTCTAAGCTCTACAGTAATATGACCGAACATCGAAAGGATATATAATCCTTAATTAAATACATTTATGTTCAATACATATTGTACTGTAAGTCATTCAGATACAATGATAATATATCGCAGAATACTGATATGAGAAAGGAGCAGCAGAAACCGAAGGATTTAGAGGAACCTGACACAAGAACAATATTATTATTATTATTATTATTATTATTATTATTATTATTATTATTATTATTATGTGTTTGTTATCCCTAGGGGGCGGATGTTGAGGACCTAAAAATCTACTGAAAATGATTATTAAAATTCTCTGAAACTAATGGAAAAATGACATGAAATTAAAAGAAAATGACATTTAAATATTATTCACTCGCACCAAAATTTCTTGAAAATTAGTCACCTTGTTTCAATGACTGCCCTGCAAATCTCGGAGAGAGGAGGCAACTTCCTGGAATTTGGCTAAACTAAAGGAAAAGAACATGCAACAAAATGAAGGTTTTAAGGGAAAACTATAGATCTTAATGAGGGTTTACAATGTGTTTCGATTAGAGGTGGTCCATTTCAGTTCCTTCATTTTCCGTCTCCACTCTCTTTCCGCTATTCACCTTTGCTACCATATCTTCCCGATGAGGGAGTGTGAATGACAAAACAAATTGAGGACGCAGCGTGCATTCTTGCAATCTTTGTGATAAAAATACTGTCTACTACAGTATACATCCCTTCCGAACTATGTTGAGGACACAACGTCCTGTCCAGGCATGGTGAAAGTTTCCCCCTTTCCAAACATAAATTCTAAAGACACCCTCGTACCGACAAAAGAACAGTAGCGGTCAAAATCCTCACTTAAACTAAGCTCCTGTCAAGCATTTTGTATTAATTCCGTTGTGTGAAGTGAGGCCTTCAGTGGAATGAGGGATGCACTTTAGAGTCTGTTCCAAACTATAAAACTCAAACTTCACTGTTATTCACTTATTCAGTAGGTAATTACTACTGACCTATTTGATTAGAAAATGAATTAACACACCTATCGGTAAAGAAGAAAGTAAAATGCATTTCAAATGATTTAAAAGTTCTTCAAAGTATTAAAAATGACCCAAAAATGCCGAAAAACATATACAAATGACCTATTAGTTCAAAAACGTCAAAAAATGCAATATAAGAAATTACTTTTTTACGTTGATATTAACATAGAAAGGATTTCTATTTTAATAGGCATCGTCCTAATGTGAAAAATAAGAAGATGACTTTTCATCAACATCTGCTCCCTAGTCATAACAGTACTGAATAATTTTGTAGCTACATTGTTGATCACGTTAGTACCATCGTACTAAAGATACTACTGTAAATACTGATCATCGTGATAGTGTTTTATCTAGATGATAATTATATTATGGTGTTGTACATTATGATTGTGAAGTATGATGACTGATGATGGTGTTTGTAGTATTGGCGATGATAGAAATGATAATGATAGTGACAATATTGTGGTGATAATTCCACGCGAATGTTTCTTGGCTAATGAACGAACTCATTGACGCTAGACTGAGCAATGAGAAACGAATTACACTAATAGTTAAATCATGCTGCTCAAGATTAATAAGTGATATTTTCTTTTTTCCTCCTACATTAATTTGTTTTATTTGTATCGTTTCTGGTTCGATGTATCAGCAATCAAATCATTAGGTTAGACTAACAGTCTCAACATACAACAATAATTAATTACAATAACTTCACAATTTAATTATTATAAGTAAAAATGGTTTACACTGAAATTAAACATGTTCAAAATTAAACATAAGCAATGATAAAAGAGTTAAAAATAAAATGTTGCTATAACTTCACATGATCAGTTTTTTATTCCAAGGAGCCTTTTATTCCTATCATCTCTGCTTCGATTCGACTGTTTTTCTGGATATTATTAGTATTATAACCTCGAATGTTTAGTTGTTCAGAATAACAGTTGTTTGCGTTGGGATTATCTTGTCGAATACAATTCGTGATAATAGTTATCCTTAGGTAATTTAATTCCGCTTTTTAAACTCATGTTTGTTGTCATTAGGTAATTGTTTCTCGATCTCCGGTCTGGAAATAATGATCATGATAACAAACATTCGTTAAGCTTAATTAAATTACTGGAAAATTATCAGCACTCGTATTATAAAAGATAATTGTAATGATGATATAATAACAATGTTTACTGTCGTCATAATAATTTTCAAGATCGTGGTGACAATTATGATGATAATGATGAAATACTGATAAAGATTTAGAAGACGAATATTGATCATGAAGTTCATAATGAAGATGGTGTTCGAGAGGTGATGATGATGTGAATAATGGTGATCACGATAAAGCCGATGATGTGAACAACGATGGTGTTTAGGACGGTGATATTATGTTCAATAATGGTTTTATTTAGGATTATACTGATTTGAATAAAGGTCTTGTACAAGATAATATTAGTTTGAGTAACGATTTCTTTTAGGATATTAATTAATTTGAACAATGGTTTTGTTCACGATGATCCTGATTTGTACGGGATGTTAATTTTTTTTAACAATAGTTTTGATCAGGATAATATTGATTTGTACAGTATAATACTGGTTTGAATAACGGTTTTGTTTAGGATAATATTGATTTGAAAAAAATGGTTTTGTTCAGGATGATACTGACTTGAATAACGATATTGTTTAGGATAATATTGATTTGAATAACAGTTTTATGGTTTTATGTTTTGTTCAGAATGGTGCTGATTTGAATAATGTTCTTTAAGACTACGATACTCATTTGGTTAATGGTGGTGTTCCGAAACATGATACTGATGTGAATGGTGTTCAGAAAAATAATATTGATGTTAATAAGGGTGGTGTTGAGGAAAATTAAACTAATGTGATTAATGGTAGTATTAAGGAAAGTTACATTTATGTCAATCATTATAATCTTCACAAAATTATATTTAAAAAAAAGGAAGAGGGTTATTGTATAATTAATTATATGTCAAAGTTGTGCTCATTACTAAACGTAAATCATAAAAATTGAAACATGAATTTCTGATATCAATAGAACGTTTAGTTTTAAATCAGTATGTCTCGTCCTTTTAAGTTTACTCATTGGTGAATTAGGAGGATAATTTTCAGGAATTCGGCGCATCATAGGATTATCACGACATCCAGAAATATTGTATATTCTTCTGTAGCTTGTGCGGAGGATTGTATGCGTTTCTGGAAGGCCTAGATCAACATGTAGAGTATAAAAAATTCGAAGTGAATAACGTTAGTGTTGAAGAAAGTGATATTGGTATGAATAACGACGTTCACGAAATTGAGATCGATGTAAATAATGTTGGTGTTCCGAAAAATGGTACTGATATGAATAACGATACTGATGTGAATAATGTTGGTGTTCCGAAAAATGATACTGATGTGAATAATGTCGGTGCTCCGAAAAAAATACTGATGTGACTAATGTTGGTGCTCCGAAAAATATACCGATGTGAGTAAAGTTGGTATTCCGAAAAATGATACTGATGTGAATATTGTTGGTGTTCCGAAAAATGATACTGATGTGAATAATGTTGGCGTTCCGAAAAATGATACTGATGTGAATAATGTTGGTGTTCTGAAAAATATACTGATGCGAATAATGTTGGTGTTCTGAAAAATGATACTGATGTGAATATTGTTGATGTTCCGAAAAATGATACTGATGTGAATATTGTTGGTGTTCCGAAAAATGATACTGATGTGAATAATGTTGGTGTTCCGAAAAATGATACTGATGTGAATATTGTTGGTGTTCCGAAAAATGATACTGATGTGAATATTGTTGGTGTTCCGAAAAATGATACTGATGTGAATAATGTTGGTGTTCCGAAAAATGATACTGATGTGAATAATGTTGGCGTTCCGAAAAATGATACTGATGTGAATGTTGGGTGTTCCGAAAAATGATACTGATGTGAATAATGTTGGTGTTCCGAAAAATGATACTGATGTGAATATTGTTGGTGTTCGAAAAATGATACTGATGTGAATATTGTTGGTGCTCCGAAAAATGATACTGATGTGAATAATGTTGGTGTTCCGAAAAATGATACTGTTGTGAATAATGTTGGCGTTCCGAAAAATGATACTGATGTGAATATTGTTGGTGTTCCGAAAAATGATACTGATGCGAATAATGTTGGTGTTCCGAAAAATGATACTGATGTGAATATAGTTTTTATTTGGTTATTTAACGACGTTGTATAAATTACTAGGTTATTTTGAGCCGATAAAATTGGTGATAGCGAGATGGTATTTGGCGAGGTGACGCCAAAGGTTCGTCATGAATTACCTGACATTCGCCTTAAAGTTGGGGAGAACCTTGGAAAAAATCGAACCAGGTAATCAGCCCAAGCGATAATTAAACGTATAGCCGAGCGCAATTCCTGAACAGCAGGCTTACGCGTTAACGCCCGAGTTCCGCCGATAGCCTGAATAATTTGAATGTTTAAAATAATGAGACTGATATTAATAATAGGGTTGTTTAGGATAATGTTAATAACGGTGGTGTTTAAGATAATTTTATTGATGTGAATTATGGTGGTGTTCAGAATGATTTTATATAGATATCAACACTGCTGATATTTTATTGTTAAAGTTAATGATAATGATGTGAATAATGTTGTTGTTCAGGATAATGGTATTGAGTGAGTAATGGTTATGTTCAGGATGATAATAACAAGATACGATACAGAAATAATGAAGTAACTTTGGAATGAGAATTTCACAGGAAACCGAAATATTCGGATAATACAAAAAGCCCTTATAAAACTTCATACAAATCGAACTCCTGTTACTAAAGCAAGAAACTATTAGCTTTTTCTGAGGTACGGTTGGCAGAAAATTATAATAATTAGACAGTTGAAACTGCTATTAAATAAAGAAGTGCAAATGCCACGCGCTACTGGAAGTGTTGATTCAGCCAGGAAGATGAGAGGCACATCGCTATGTCACTATGAAATATTTATAGTCTTAACTCTGAAAAATGGATGCCACAATTGCATGGGAGGCGTTTTCTGGAAAGCGCAGATGCTGGCAGCACGCGATACTGAGAAGACAACACGCCAGCTCAACGTTACGAAACAGACAGTGAGGGCTCGCCTGTCTCTATTCGCCAGTTTGGATCGGCCATACGCTGCGAGTGTAGTACGACCTTAATTTATTATCGACTTATTCAAACTTAAGGAATCATATGAGCGCTAATGTAGACTTATGTGGAATAGGTGCAGAGATTAACTTCGCAGAGATAACCGAGTCTTCTAGAATCCTAACTCACAATATCCAAAAACTTGTTTTTTGACAATTGAGCAAAAATTCCATCTCAGTAATTACCATTTGGCCGTAATTATTTTAAACATGCCATCTTTTATAATTCTAAATATTAATGACTGTTTTAAGGGTATATGTACGTGAACGACCACAAATATTATGAGAAAACGCAGGTTCTAAATTTCTAAAATTATATAAGGAAATGAACCCACAATTGGACAAAAATTACAAGATACCACAACAAGACTTATTAGAACTTGAATATCTGATAAAAGTATAAAAAAGTTACTAATAATATTTTTCAAACCAGTTTTATCAGAGTATGAAAAATTACAACAGTAATAATAATTCTAAATAATTATTTTTTTTCATCTAATTTAATTTAAACACGCCAATATAGATATAAAAAATGAACCTTCATTGGAAAGTGTGTGTGAAGAAAGAATGATGCTGAAACTCATCAGGAAGAGGAAAAAGTGGTTGAGTCACTGGCTGAGAAGAAACTGCTTGCTGAAGGATGCAATGGAAAGAGTAGTGAAAGGGAGAAGAGTTCGGGGCAGAAGAAGATATCAGATGATAGACGATATCAAGATATATGGATCATATGCTGAAACTAAGAGGAAGGCAGAAAATAGGAAACACTGGAGAATGCTGGGTTTGCAGTGAAACACCTGCCCTTGAGCATAAAACTATGAATGAATTAATTAATTAATTTAGATATTGAGGAGAAATTTTAAAATCATTGTTGAATGCACTTTAGGTTTCACCCCCCCCCCCCCACAACCTTTGAAATTTCAACTGGCAACCCTATATCATGATTGTTAAATTTAAAACAGTATTGAATTTTATGCATCTCATTCATTTGTTTCATAACTTTTGTTTTCTATCGCCGCCTGACAACCTGGATTGTTGTTATTGTCAGCTGGTTGCAGGATGAAAACACAGTAAGTTACATTTTGGGTAAGTAATTTCTTAAATTCATTTAATCAAATTTACTAAATTAAATGTTCTAAATGTGCTCCATGGTTGGCTAGAATTTAATACAGCCTTTTTCGGAACTTCTCCATATAACATTGCTATAGCATCAAAACCATACATAATGTAACGCAAATAAAAACTTCGGCTTTTTAATTTAAATTTTTAAAGAATAGATTTATAGTACATAACCAAAATATTCCTTAATATTAATTTGTGTTGTTACCTGAAATAACCTTTAATCAGTAACAGTCTTTGTAGTTTTATTCTCTTCAACTCTAATCAACAATAATAGTCCAGGTTGCCAGGCGACGATAGAAAACAAAAGATGCGAAACGTATGAATGAAACTACCTATATTCCATGTTCTTTAACAAAGAAAGGTTTACCTCCACCTATGAATAATTATCACTTACAATTGTTAGTAATACATAATATTTCATGTAATGAATTAACAAATAATTATTGTAATTGCCCACATCTAACATCTTCTGCACAAGTCAAATATTTAGAAATTATTATAGATCAGCATTTACGTTGGAATAAACAAATTGATTTTATGTGTACAAGTATAAGAAAGACAACTTTTAAATTCATAATACTTCGAAATTTTATCACTAAGGAGGCACTGAGAATAATATTTTTAGCTTTAGTACAATAATTACTTGTCTAACCAAAAATATGGATTACCCAACAAATTTAATTTATACAGATTTTAAAGTATTAACTATTGAAGAAATTTATAAATATAGTTTACTAACCTACTACCACAGAAATCAAATAAAACATAAATTTAATCGACACGAATATTGTACTCGAAGACAAAAGTCTACTTTCCCATTAATTGAGCCTAAATGTCATACAAGTGCAGCTCTTAAACATGGTGCTAGTTTCGGCCCAAGACTTTACAATGAAATTACAAACCATTTTCCAAATTTGAAATATTTTAAAATTGAAGCTTTTAAAAAAGAGATTTATAAAATTATGATATATAATATTAACAAATATGTGTATTTTTACATTTTATATCTGTCGAATATATTCATGTTTTTATTGAATATCACTAGCTTCTATCTGATTGTCAATATATATTAATTGTGTTTTTTCTCTCTTTTTCTCTTTCTTCTTCTTCTTTTCTTTTTTTGTTTTTGTGTGATTAATTGGCTTGAATTAAACTGTCCTTGTAAATTTTATGTTATAGGTTATTATTGGCTAAGACCACACCGTACACGGGCCTGGCTCTTACGGTAGTGGCTAGAAACATTTTTGTTTTATGATTTTAATTTGTACTCACTAGCTAGTTAGCTAGTTAAATAAATTAAATGTATAAATAATGGAATACTCTTTCAAATTTAACTATCATAATATAGGGGTGTCATCTGAAATTTTAAAAGGGGATGCGGGAGTGAAATGTAAAATGCAATCAACACTGGTTTTAAATAATATGTCCCTCAACATTTAAATTAAAACTTGGTATATTTCAAACGTGCAGACTTATCCCATACAAATAGTATACACTACATTTCACATCAGACAATAAGTGCATACTTTCTAGAGGAGCTGCCTTAAGTATTTATACCTACTATTCTGTGTTTCCCCAGGACTTCCATGGGTGAATATGAAATATTCCCAATTGAGTCAATAACCAGAGTTACGATTTTTTGCTTCGATGTTTTAAACGTGTTGCACGTCACTCATCAGATCCTTATATTTCACGGTCTAGTTTCAATCGCATTGACAAGTTGTTACCTTATTATTGCTTGCTTACGTAGAGACTACTGCACGCATTCAGAGAAGTCGGATGTTTGCTATTGAATGTAGATGTTAGTGTTTTTTATTATTATAAAAAATGTAGATGAGATAAATGTTGAAGTTAGGGCAAACAGCATTAAGAGTTTTCTGCTTTTCTGGTGACAGTGTGTTGAAAACAAATGCACTCAGTTCTCTTCCGCCCTGTATAACGCACAAAGTTTTAAACTAATTTTAAAAAATTACAATCCCCACCCGGCAAAAACAAAAGTTTCGCTCACATATTGAAACTTGCCCATTCTCTCTCTTTTCTGTTCAATCCGTATTTATTATCCGTCGTCCCTTTATTCACTCCCTCAGTTCCAGTCCCTCTATAGTAGGCTTCAAGAGTAGGCAAAGAAAATAATGGTATAAGGCTCAGTTCTACTGAAGCAGCGGGACGGAAAATTGAAAATCTACAATTTCAAAAGTGTTAATGGATTCGGAGGATTTAAAAGGAATCTAGACAAAATAGAGCATGGCGAAAACAAGATTGGGACGGGGGGGGGGGACTCTTTTCTGCTCTCCTTCCATCTTCCCCTTTCTTCAAATAACCCCTTCTTTGCCAGTTTCAATACGTGCTACGAAGTAATTATAATTCAGTGAATAAAATTAGAAAATAAATACGTATCAAAAGAAAGCATTGAAAAAAGACAGGCAAGTGGAGAAATTACATCATTCCTATTAAGCACACTTCTCTCCTTAGTGTATGTGACGTTGGACACATCCCACACAGAATACATTTGAAAAGAGTAGAAGAAATTAGATATTTTACAATAAATGTCTGTGTTTCACACGATTAAATCAGTTCCAAGTGGACAAAGACCAGTACAAAAGAAAAAAAGCTCGTTGTTACGAAATTGGTACATACTTTATCATTATGCAGGCTGCACCGTATTGTTATTAATTTCAGGGGGTTATTCTTTGATTTATTTCAAACAAAAATGTTTAATAAAATTTTACTCATTTTTGCTTTCTTTTCGAAATAAAAATTGTTTTATATGAAACATTTCAGCACCTGACCAGAATAAACCAAGGAGGAAAACAAAACGTTAGGCAGATACAAAATACTGCGGACGAAGAATTAGGGAAACAGCTGGAAGTGTCCGAGGTCAGGAGCATAGACAAGACTAATGGAGGAAATGCAAAAGAAGACATGATACCAACGAGCGAAGGAATGAAGCGACTACCAGATATTAGTGATTGTGAGGACAGAATAGATAGGGCTTTTGAGAGGTTATTAAATGTCGAAATAGAGGACAGAATAGTGAGGAGGATGGAATTAGCGAGGAAGAAAAGTGCTAAAAAGTGAGTGCAAGAAAATTAGGGGTGGCAAAAGTGATAGAATAGGATTAGAGTAGAAAGTGTTAAGTGTAAGAGTGTAGTAAGATATACATACAAATAATGAATAAAGGAAAATTAAAGTGACTATTACACTTTTACTACGTCATACTACTTTTGACCAATAAAACGGTACGGAAGGACGTATTTCAACCAATCATTGCTGCTTATCGCACAATTTTATCGCGTTCCTAGCATTTGTTTAATTTTATCGCGTCCCTAGCATTTGTTTCTTTGTTTGCCAACATTTCAAACTGCGCTGGTCTGGACGTCAAAAAAAAAAATACATACCATTCCAGTCAATGCACAGCAGTTTCAAATATGACTCGCATTGGCATTCAAGAACAAGAATTAATAAAGATCACTGGTCATACCTATGCATCTTCCCTGAAATCCTATTTACAAATAAATGAAGAGCACCATTCGGAAATCCTGAATAAGTTGAGGAATACACCATATAGGCCTACATCAACGAGTTCCACTTCTTTTACGCGCACGTCCAATATAACATCAACTGAACCACCAACCACTAAAACATTCAAATTTGAAAATTGTACATTCAATAATTATTCCTTTTAAAATTATTCATGTTTATTTTTTATGTCATCGTCGTTAATTAAAACTTTTCTAACACTTGTAGCCTATATATTATTTAGGTTATGTTATAGCTTCTGCTATATGATATTATGGATAGTCACGTATCAGAGATTGTTTAATATTAAAATTTATTGAAAATCATCTCTCAAGTAACGTTGATTACTGGGATCCGGATAATTGAAGTGGAATGTAACTGTTTTAATAAAAATGAAACTGAATCAACAAAGTCTTCTTGACTAGTAACATTGCCATCGTGATCTAGATCGAGAAGGCATTGCTAGTAATCGTCTCTGTAGACGTCTCTGTAATCGTCTCTGTAGTTCAATGAAGATTCCATAGTTGGCATAACTGATAGCAAGATAACAGCTAATCATAACACACTACTGCGATCTAGCATGCATCTAGCTTAATATTTGTAATGTTGAGATGGTACAATAATACATTTGAAGACAGTTGTATTTTCGTAAGTCAATTACAGTAATATTTTATTGTATTTGAATACTTCGTTACTTCTAATCTTTATATACTTTCGTCTAATCGTGTAATAGTCAATTAAATCCCACTCGAGTTTTAATTTTCTCTAGATAAATCAAAACCTCCAGTGAGATTACTGTTGAAAAAACATCTGAACAATTGTGAAGTGGAAGAGAGAGAAATTGGAAGCGTAATTGAGTGAATTAAATATTTCATGTTTTTCAATGTTGTGGGTTGGGAGTAGTATCAGGGGTAGGCCTACTATAACTGTAGGAGTATTATAGAAATAAATATAAGTTATGGAAAGAGGTAATGAAATAAGAAATTTAGGAGGAAACGAAGAGAAAGAGATAAATACGCAAATAAACAGAGGACAGAATAGTAGAAAGAAAAAGTGATGTAAGTATTGTAAAATAGAGATAAGGGAAATGTAAACAATTAATTCAGGAGAAAATAGCTAGAAAAGAATGATTAAAAGAGTAGGTAGATTTGAGAGTAGAGAAGAAAATGAATAAATAATGTGAATTATTAAGAAAAGGGATATGCAATATTTAATACGAAAGCGAAAAATGGGAGGGAGATAGTCTAGATATAAGAGAGAATAAAAGGGAATAGATAGGGAAAGATATATAGCAATTCAGTTAAAACAGAAGAATAGAAAGTAATCAGAAAATACTTGGCAAAATGAATATATTAATAGAAAAGGGTGGTATGTATTAAAAGGATGGTAATAATAATAATAATAATAATAATAATAATAATAATAATAATAATAATAGGCTTATAGTTCTCTGCCAAGGGTTACAATTATTCCTGTTAGAAATGGATGTTTATCCGTGGTCCACGTTCGGTTTTGTGTCAGAATATCACGGCGTCAATCTGATCGTATACAATAAGAGTCCTACTGTTTGTCAGTCTGAAAATTCTAGAATAACAGACACCCAAAGGAAAGCATGAAGATAGCTGAATGAAGGAACCGGTGCTGACCGCGCAGAGTCAAGATTGCTACGGCAACGGTAAGTTAAGACTTGCTCCATCAGCACGGGAGGTACAATGGCAAGAATGCTCCACTTACTTCACACGCTCCCACAGGACAGACCCACGCAACACTGCGGTTCTGGGCTTACCTGCAACACAGAGACATACAATGCAGCTAATTCCACTCATGGCAGTCAATTACGAACGTTAATTCTACTATACTAGGGGCAGAAGAAGTAGGCAGGTATGGCGAACCCTTCATTCACTACCACGACTCCTATACCTCTCAGAAACTGCTTGGTGTATGGTCTTGTCCTAAATAACTAACTCCTCCATTCACACGTTTTCCACTATTGGAAAACTTAAAAGAACAAATAAAATACAGTAATAACGTGACTTTTAGTAATATAAACCCTGATTTACTGAATATTGTTGTTTTGTTTAGTTAAATGTCCGAAGACAGATCTGCAACTCATAAGTGACAACAATAAGGCATCACTAAGAGGTAACTGAGACAGGAGATAATTAGTTATGGTGGCCAGTTCTCTTTCTCCCTCCATTGCATACATTCATGAATACCAACATATTACACTAATCAGACTTTAAATGATATTAACTTATGTATGTATGTATGTATGTATGTATGTATGTATGTATGTATGTATGTATGTACGTATTTATTAACACTACAATTGGGTATACACCCGGTGGCAGTGATATGTAATATACAATAATAATATTACAATCAATATTAATAAAATTTACAATAATTACAAAATAAAAATTAAATAAACGTAAATTTAATTCTAACTATAATTAAATAGAAGCAATAAATCTAGGACTATAAATAAAAACTATGCTATAATGTATATACAATAAGCGAAAGTAAACCTAACTTATAAGTACTTATCATTCATAATATTTCGCAAGTTAGCCATTTTAAGAGTTACAGTTATTTGTACAAACAGAAGAAATGAGGATAACGAAAGGACATACGCCAAGACTTCAGGTTTAGTTTAGATGGACAAAGCAATTGTTGTTTAGTTGACAGTCCGAAGACAGGTCTGAACCTCACAAGTGATATCAACAAGGCACCACTTAAGAGGCATCTAGGCCAGAAGATAATGGGTTAAGGTGGCCAGTTCCTCCCCCCTCCACTGAATACATCGCCGACTAGTTACATATTACACTAGTCAGATTTCAGATACATACAAACAATACAAAGCAATTAACCACAGATTAACGCTAGACAGTAGAGGATATTTTGAAATTGTGTAACAGTTTTGTTTCTGATACCTTAGCCTTGAAACAAAGACCAAAACATATAACATTATTTTTATAGTTCGTCATTTAACCACGCTGTATTAATTAATTATTAGGTTAGTCATTTATCGCCGATGGAATTGGTGATAACGAGATGAGGACAAGGATTCGCCATAGATTACTTTACATTTGACTTATGGTTGGGGAAAACCTCGGGAAAAACCCAACCAGCTAATCAGCCCAAGCAGAAATCGAACACGCCGAACGCAACTCTGGATTGGCGGGCAAGCGCCTTAGCTGACTGAGCTATGCCGGTGGCGATATAACATTCTTCTGACAAGGGAGGGTTTTCAGTAGAGCACGATGGATTTGGCTGAAAGTGTTCATCTAGACTAATTTAAGGTTCCTGGAAATGATGGAGAAGGTCTCGTGTCGGAATTGCATATTTGTGAAAATACAGCAATTTTAGAAATCTGAATTGTATGTCGTTCTTGTGCGCAGCTTCTAATAACCTACTTGCAGAGAGCACTAGAGGTGAGCAAACTATTTCTTCCATCCCTGTTAGAAATCTAGAAGTGGAATATATTCACATTTGCATTTAAGACGAAATGAATAATATTTAGGGCAAACTCACCTGTTATTTTCACACATGATAATGCGGGTTCACCAAGAAATGTCAGGACACAGCATCTTTTCACAATACAGGCATCTTATAGTGGCTGCTTCTTCACACTCATCACACAACAGACACTATTTCCCACATGCAACAGTGCTTGAAGTACATTTTTTAAAGGAGTTTATTTTTCTTCCTATAATATGGCCACATTTTTTCTAAGCATATATTAACATCTCTTGTAGAGGAGGAGAGCAGAACTGGTGTTTTTTTTTAAGTTGGTTATTTAACGATGCTGTATCAACTACGAGGTTATTTAGCATCGATGAGATTGGTGACAGCGAGATGGTATTTGGCGAGATAAGGCCGAGGATTCGCCATAGATTACCTGGCATTCACCTTACAGTTGGGGAAAACCTCGGAAAAAACCCAACCAGGTAATCAGCTCAAGCGGGGATCGAAACCGGCAACTTCAAACCGGCAGGCAAGCTCTTTAACCGACTGAGACACGCCGGTGGCCGAACTGGTGATGCACAATTGAATGCAAATGTTATAAATATATAAAAATGAATTGTATGAATGCAAAAATGTGAACATATTCCACTTCTAGATTTCTAACAGGGATGAAAGAAAGTAGTTTTCCTCACCTCTAGGGCTCTCTGCAAATAGGTTATTAGCAAGCTGCGCGCAAGAACGACATGCAATTCAGATTTTTAAAATTGCTGTATTTTCACAAATATGCAATTCCGACACGAGACCAGGTAAAACCTATTCCAGCCACACTCTTTGTCAGCTTATCGGGTCACTATGGCCACCGACTTAAGGTTTTCTCTTTTAACATCAAAGTAAAATATTTCTTAATGGAAAAGCAGCAAATATGATTTGTATTTGATTGCTGGAAAATAAAACGAATTTTTAACAGTGCTATAAACATAACAAAACTTGGAGAAAATGTTTTCAATTACCTCTAAAATGAAAAAAAAAAAAAAAAAAATCCGAAAAAATGGCAAAACAATGCAAATACACTATAGCATAAAATTACATTTTTTTGTTACAACATAAAATGAATTACTCCATAATAGGGCATCATTTAAAAGTCAAAATAAAAATAATGACATTCCATCAACATCTTTCTCCTAATTATGACGAGTAAAATTATTTCACATATTTTAATGATTATTATAAATCGTGCGCTGAGACTACTCATTATGTAGGCCTATATCCCGGAACAGAATTCCATTCCATTTTGTGGCAATAAGGCAACGGAAAGAAATCTGGTACCGAACTTTCGGTCATGCAGACAAGCCTCTGTCAGATTGGTGTTGCTGATAACTATTTAAGCTGTGAGGGATTGGGTAGTTGCGAGGGTGAGATGCGGGTGTGTCACAATGGTGGCGCAACTTTATACCCCAGATGGGCTCATAAGACAAGGCAGCCCGCATTGGGTGGATTAGTAGTAGCGTCTGCAATTCCCAATATACTGGCTTGCGATTAGTTCAAAGAGGGGAGGTCGGTTGGAACTTCATGAGGAGTAGGTCCACTTGATTTCATATCACGCGATTACTTCTACGTAACTATTAAAAATCATCATCGGCGGCTAACAAATGTTGCAATGCTTTAAAAATAATCATCTCATCCAAAATATTTTAGTAGCTATTAAACTGCAATTAAAAAAACAATAATACAACTAGTGTTACTACATGGGAAATAAATGTGGACAATTACCAAAAGAAGGCAAAATAATATTATAAGCTTGGAAATAAAGTTTAAAAACATCTTTGGTCCCATTACATACATACGTGTTCTGGCCAAGGGCAGGTTCTTTCACTGCAAAACCAGCATTCTCAAATCTTTCCTATTTTCTTCCTTCCTCTTAGTCTCTGTATATAATCCACTTATCTTAATGTCGTCTATCATTTGAGATTTTCTTCTATCCCGAACTCTTCTCCCATTTACCATTCCTTCCAGTACATCCTTCAGTAGGCAGTTTCTCCTCATCCAGTGGCCTAACCAATTCCTTTTTCTCTTTCTGATCAGTGTCAACATCATTCTTTCTTCACCCACTCTTTCCAACACAGCTTCGTTTCTTATTCTGTCTATCCATTTCACATGCTCTATTCTTCTCCATATCCACATTTCAAATGTTTCTATTCGCCTTTCTTCGCTTCGACGTAATGTCTATGTTTCTACCCCATAAAATGCCACACTCCACACAAAGCACTTCACTAGTCTCTTCCTTAATTCTTTTTCCAGAGGTCAGCAGAAGATGCTCCTTTTTCTATTAAAAGCTTCCTTTGCCATTGCTATTCTCCTTTTGACATCCTGGGCTGAAGATCATGTTACTGCTTATAGTACATCCCAAGTATTTGAAGTGTCCTCTTGGTCTACTATCTCATTTAGTATTCGCAAGTTTACCTTCTTTATTTTTCTTCCAACAACCGTAGTCTTCGTCTTGTATGCATTTAACTTCATCCCATACTGCTCACAGCTGTCATTTAGCTCCAGTGGGATCTCTTAGCATTGTCTCCTCTTCTGCTAACAATGCCATATCATCAGCAAATCTTATGCACTTTATTCTTCTTCCTCCTATATCACCCCTCCCATGTTCTGAAAACAGTACTTCACCAAATCCTCCATGTAGATGTTGAATAAGGTAGATTATAAAGGGCATCCTTGTCATGCTCCTCTCCCAATTTCATTTCCTTCAGACATTTCTTCTCCTATCCTATCTTTGACTAGTTGTTTCATATAAAGGTTACTGAACAGCCTCCTCTCTTTCCAATCCACATCTATTTTCTTGAGGATGTTCATCAGTTTGTTCTATTCCACTATGTCAAACGCCTTTTCTAAGTCTACAAATAGTATATGCACTTCTTTATTCTTCTCTAAGTAGTATCTTTCGCCGTTTGTTCGTAGTAGTCTAACTGCATCCCTTGCACCTTTTCCTTTCCTGAAACCAAAATGCTGTTCTTCCATCTTAGAATAAACTTATAAATGTTGATTCAGTATTCGCAGGAGAATCTTCGCCGAGTGCGATATCAGGCTGAGAGTCCTCAATTCCTTACATTTCTTGGCATTATTTTTCTTTGATATTGGCAGCAACACCTTCTCCGTAAAATCTTCAGGCCATTCGCCTTACTCATACATTTCGTTCCATAATGATAGAATTTCCTTCTTGTCTTAACCCAAGCATTTTATTAACTCTATGGGGATACCATCAACTCCTGTTGTTTTCCCATTCTTCATTTCCCTAAGCGCTAGTTCAACTTCTCTTAAAATAGAAAATCCTTTTTCGTCTTCTGGTACGGTTGCTTCGTCTTCAATAGCTAACTTATCTGGACAGGAAGAGAATTCACATCCAAAAGATCACGTAGATCAAGGTAACAAAGTAAATGAAGAGGATAGAAGAACACGAAGAGGAAGAACAGATAGAAGGTAAAATAGAAGAGGAAGATTTAAAAGAAAAATACGAAAAGGAATAGGATAAAAAAGGCCAGAAGAGAAGAGTAGAAGAAGACGAAAGAAGAGGAAACTCGGGAAGAAAAAATTGGAGGACTAAGATCAGAAACAGGAGTGAAAGGAAGCTAAAAGTTACTAAATCTATGTTCATGAAAACTTCGTACAGTTGAGCAAAAATTGACTGAGCGCTCTCTAGTTGAGATCTCGGTTAAGAAATGCATTATAATATTTCCAGGAGAAATTCAACGAAGTACACCTCCTTTGACAGAATTTTTCTGTAGCACAGGGGCAACGAATGTGACTAATATCACAGTCTAGTATATACAGTCACGAAGTTTGAGTTTATGAGAGTACTGGAAACAATAGACTGTGTAGGTACTATTTCGCATTGTCTGTAATGAGGCGATAGCAGCGAACCTAGTGGTTAGCAACTATCTATGGATGCATTTTTACTACGTATTGAGCTTCGTGACTGTATATATTAGACTGTGCTAATACGTTAAGTCCCAAATTCGAGTCCTGACAACGGCGTTGTGTTCGAATCTATTCATACCTGAACTTAGTGCATTTCCTAGGGTATTACACATTTTATAGTTGTCAATAATTTCTTGACTAACTGTAGGCCTACATGTGTTGTAGAAAGGTACTATAGTCGAAGCTTCTAGTAGAGATTAGGCAGGAGGTTGGGAGCGAGTCTGATGAAAGAAGACACCGCTGTAATCCACCCAAAACTTTTAGCTACCTTCAGCTTTTCCTAAGGACAAAATTTAAACGATTCCCGATAACAGAGAAATCCACTGCCGCAGTCACCCTGGCGGAATCCAGTCCGCAAGACATCTTCCACTCAACGGTACTGGCATTTAGTTACACCACCTACAACCACACAGCACAACAAAAGTGTCTTCTTTGAAGCCTCCATAAAAACAAATACAGGGTGTTTCAAAAAGGACTTACAATTTTAGAAGCCTACAGAAATTTAGTCACATCTTTCAGAAATGGTTAAAGTGCCATTTTAAAGGACAATACATCAAATTTCTAAAAGGCAGTTATTTTAGTTCGCTGTAATTACTGTTTTTTATATGACAGACAGCCAACCTAAAGTCAATTTCTTGCCACAAACGAGCCAGCAGGTCTGGAGTCACTCCTGTAACTACGACATTGATTCGATTTTTCAGCTCAGCGAAATGGGCAGGTAAAGGAGAAACAAGCACTCCAGCTTTGATGAATGTCCACAGGGAAAAATCGAGGAGACAGATCTGGTAAGCGAGGTGGTCATTCAGTTGGCCCTGCACGACTAATCCAATGACCTGGAAAACGCCGATCAAGTAGCTTACGAATCTCGAAGGGGTAGTGAGGTGGTGTCCCATCTTGCTGGTAGTGAATGCATCCATTTTGGTCATCTTCGTTAATCTGCGGAATGAGGAAATTTTCGAGGATATCTTGATACATAATACCGTCAATGGTGAATTTCGTATTACGGCACTACACGAGTCAAACGATGTATTGTCCTTCAAAATTACATCTGAACTGATTCTATATGCTTCTAAAGTTGTAAAGTCCTTTTTTGAAAAAAGCTGTAGAACGTAGACATAACTACAGTCTATTTAGGATGACAAGTTGATGAGCTGCAGATAAAACATTAATAACAAAGTAAGGATAATTCTCGCTATAGAGTATGCTTTCTGCATGAAATCGAAATGGTATATTGCGTGCAACAATTCTCCACTATTCTTCTTCTTAAAAAGTGGACCACTGAATGTTCATGGTAGGCTGCATAAACTTAATACACACATTAGAATCAATAGTTCAGCTGCTGCTAAGCTAAGCTTATCAGAGTCACATGCAGGGATATTACTATGTGTAGCTATGCCTGATAATCCTCTACTCTCTGTCTCCCCCCCCCCGCAATGTCTGTACATTGGACAAAGCACATTTCTTCAGTCATTGCGATTAGGGACAATCAATGATTTACGATTTATACCATATTTATAGAGTTACTTTTTATGGTAATAATATTCTACTTTCTTGTAAGATAAATCATTGTGATACTGCAAACTATTTTGGAAATGACAGGTTTTGTTCGCAACCTCCGCAATTGTAACTACTGAAATTAATGTCTTAAGAAGGGTAATTGACCAAACAAGACGAGAGCATGTGAAAACTCAACATATCAGAGGATTGTGTGAAATACAACCAAAGGAGAATGCGTATTTAGAAAAATTGAACGAAATTCACATGTGCCAAGAATGTCGGACAAACAAATTGTCAAAGCTGCAAGAGTGGGATGTTCGGCTTGACTTTACGAGGATCCGTACACTTAGGTACGCTATAGTCCTTCGTGCGCCCTATAGGAATATAGATGATTGTCCAAGTTCGACAGGTGACTTAAGTCGAAGAGCAGCTCGCTAAGATTTCAGTCCCAGAGATGCGGTCAATAGATGGGATACCTATAGGGAAGAGAGGTCCGAGAAAGAGGAAGAAAAGATGGAGGGATTTCTGTCTCGGCTCAAATAGGTTGTAAATAAGGCATAAAAAGAGAGAAGGTAAAGAAGTTCAACCTCTAATTAGGGTGCATAGTAAATCATTTCATATACGAAGGTCTTGGGGAAAGATTGTGTCGTCTTCGTGTAATTTTTAATGACGGAATTCTGTTTAAATTATAATACAAGAGACGTAGCCTATTATTTCTTTCGAAATTGTATAAAAAGGACAGGTGTTAGGCCAGATTTCCCATGTCTTTTTCATTCTGCCATTGCTCCATTATCACCTATCATCTAATTCATATGGCAGCTTATTCTTTTAGAGTAAACAACACTTCAAATAATTACCGATTGTCTCCTTTGGAAGAGTAACAAGGAAGAATGATTGCAAGCAAAGACCATTCTTGCACGCAGCTTCAATGTTTTGTTAAAGGAGGCAGAAATTAATTGCAAACGATACAATTAATTAAGACATCAAGCAGAATGCGTCCATGTCGACGATATGGCTCCACATTGCGTATATAGGCTATACATCACGAGGGCCTACAATGTATTTAGCTATCACTGCCACGCCATCTACTCAAATGTTATATTTAGGAGGTACAAGCAGAGAGGGAGGGGCTATCGGACTACAATGTTCGTTATAATAACAAAAAACATGGCAGCAAAATGGTAGTAACATATGCGGACCAGTCACATAAAACTATGAGCTATTAAACTCGGCATCAGAACCATTGTTATTGTTATTATTCCTGTATATTCTATTTTTGGGCCGCACGGACAGACGTTCGGAAAGAGAAGCTGTGATGAAACGTATAATCACGTACAATGTAATAACATCTCGTGGTCGGGAGGTAGTGGCATTTTGTGCAACAGTGGCTTATGAAATGTTGTTAGTCTTGTCTTCGCTCCGTGTATCAACTTCACGTCCAGTTCTCGTCTTAGCTCAATTTCTAGCTCTTGATAAAACATGGCATGTTCGTGTTCGAAACATGGTAGGGAGATGAAAATGTCTTTTTTTTATAAGGAGTGGTGTTGTCGCTGATGTAGCGGATGCCATGTTAACAGCTGGATTCCAAGTTTGCGGGTTCAAAAACGGTCCCTCGTGATAGAGTTCAGAAAACGATAAAATCCTTAGCATGGCTTCGACGGGTAGGTAACAAGCCTATGGCGGGAAATTATAGGATGGTAGTTAAGGAGTGATTGTGAAGGGATAATAAGTAGGGCTGGAAAGATGATGAAATATATTATTTTTTCTGAGACATCGCAGGCTATGCAGAATGCAATACAAACTCGTTTCACTTCAACACAAACTAATATAATAAAGATTTTTTTTTTGGTCCTACAGAATATATCTGTTATGGTAACAATTAATATTAGAAGAGAAAAATTCGCTCTGGCGCCGGGGATCGAACCCGGGTCCTTGGTTTTACGTACTAAGCGCTCTCCCCATTGAGCTACGCCGAAGTCCAATCCACAGTACCGGATCGAACTCCCCTCCTCCAGTGTTTTTCTCCGTTGTGGCCTGACACCAAGTTGGGCATGTATGTTGACATTTTATTAAGTCAACTGCCATTATACAAGGAGTGCACTCAGTTGAGTGACTTGGTGGCCGGGATTCCACAGTAATATGCACAGTAATCTGTACAGAAATATGCACTGTTGTTACAAGAATTTACTAAAGATTTATTATTCTTTTGGTCCTACAGAATATATCTATTATGGTAACAATTATTAATATTAGAAGAGAAAAATTCGCTCCGGCGTCGGGGAATCCTGTGGAATCCTGGCCAACAAGTCACTCAATTGGGTGCGCTCCTTGTATAATGGCAGTTGATTTAATAAAATGTCAACCTACATGCCCAACATGGAGTCAGGCCACAAAGGGGAAAAACACTAGAGGAGGGGAGTTCGATCCGGTGCTGTGGATTGGACTTCGGCGTAGCTCAATGGTGAGGGCGCTTGTTACGTAAAACCAAGGACCCGGGTTCGATCCCCGGCGCGGGAGCGAATTTTCTCTTCTAATATTAAACGAACTAATATAGCTTACTTTTATTTTGCATTTTTTGGTCTTTTACTGCCTATTGGTCATTTTATACGAAATGTTCTACTTTGTGTTGCATTTTTGTTCTTTTCTGCTTGTGAACAGACCTTTTTACGGTGTAGTCGTAGCCTATATTCGAGAATATATTGCACATTGCTTACGCAATTCGATTGCGTCATGCAGGAATATTCCTCACAATGGACGATGGATTCGGTGCCGCACAAGAAGGAGTGACCTATTTTTCGAAAGGAAGATGATAATGAAAGCAGAATAGTAGATAGTAGCATTTGAAAAATTAGAGTGAACTGAACGGAAGAACCCCAAGAAAAAAGTCCTGAGCCTTAGCTTTGTCCGCCACAAATACGACTCCGTCATCGCATCGCCCGGATTTGAGCTGGAGTCCGCCGTCGTCATAAGCTAACGATACTGAGCGATATTTTCTATATTTTATATCTACAATCATCCTATAATGTCGCCGAAGCTGAAGATGAGAGAGAGAGAGACTTAAAATTAAACACTAAATAAAGTTACGTCATGTGTTGCAGGTATCGCCGGAGTAATAAGTCGGAAAATATGTGAACCGCGCGTCTCATCCCCGCCAGCGCTCTTTAATTTTCATTCCCTACGCTTCCCATTTTCTTATCCGATCGTGACGGCTTAATTATTTACAGCAGCGTGGCTGGGAGTTACAGCATATTACGAAGAGGAGACTCGGATCTGCGTGGCGACATCACAGACACTGGCTGCCAGCAAAGCCTGCATCACACACAGACACACGCACGCACATTGTTTCAGCACCATGGCAAACAAAGAGAGTAACAATAGCCACGTGGCAGATGAGGAACTTACAAAAAAACTTATCGTGGTAAGGAACCGTCAGTATGTATGTATGTATGTATGTATGTATGTATGTATGTATGTATGCATGTATGCATGTATGCATGTATGCATGTATGCATGTATGCATGTATGTATGTATGTATGTATGTATGTATGTATGGGTATGTACGTACATACGTACGTACGTATGCATTTTTTTTAATATTAGTTGAACAGCTTGTCCCATTACAATAAAGGTAATACTACATGCCTTGCTACCTGTATGTTTACAATATAACACATTATGCCTCGTTTCTGTCACTCTCTAGGCGTATGTAGGTTTGTTATTTTGTTGTGAAAATTTCAATCTTTCACTATATTATTGCCTACTCTTATCTACCCTAGATTAAATTATCCTAATTTTACTCGTCTAAATTCATAGCATTGACATAGTTTATGAATGTGCACGCATGTTCTTGCATTAGTTTACGCTTTGTGAAAGTCCATTAGCCAGTTTTCCTTAACATTTCCCGCTGGAACGCTAGCCTTTATTTGTCCATTGTGTGCACTCGAAAAGGAGGTGGTCGACGATCTGTTCCTCTGCTCCACACGTACACGACGCGTTATCCCTCAGCTTGAATCTGTATAAGTAAGCACCGGTTTTTATGTATGTATGTATGTATGTATGTATGTATGTATGTATGTATGTATGTATGTATGTATGTATGTATGTATGTATGTATGTAGGCCTATGTATGTATATACTCTGCAAGTGGGCAAACATCCGGTGGCACTAGTAATTTAATTACACACAATAATTATAATTAATAATACTCAAAATAACCTAAGGAGGCAAAGTAAAGAAGATAAACTTGCGAATTCTAAATGAGTGGCAGTAGAACAAGTGGACAGCTTCAAATACTTGGGGTGTACTATAAGCAGTGACATGACTGCTACCAGGATGCCAAGAGGAGGATAGCAATGGGGGAAAACACGGGCATTTTTCTTGAAGCAAGTAAAGAGATAGGTTTGGAAGTAAATCCCGAAAAGACAAAGTAGGCTATATGATTATGTCTCGTGACGAGAATATTGTACGAAATGGAAATATAAAAATTGGAAATTTATCTTTTGAAGAGGTGGAAAAATTCAAATACCTGGGAGCAACAGTAACAAATATAAATGATACTCGGAAGGATATTAAACGCAGAATAAATAATTATGGGCAATGTCTGTTATTATTCGGTTGAGAAGCTTTTATAATCAAGTCTGCTGTCAAACAATCTGAAAGTTAGAATTTACAAAACAGTTCTATTACCGGTTGTTCTTTATGGTTGTGAAACTTGGACTCTCTTTGAGAGAGGAACAAAGGTTAAGGATGTTTGAGAATAAGGTGCTTAGGAAAATATTTGGGGCTAAGAGGGATGAAGTTACAGGAAAATGGAGAAAGTTACACAACACAGAACTGCACGCATTGTATTCTTCATCTGAATACATATAGAGTGTTAGTTGGGAGGCCGGAGGGAAAAAGGCCGAGACGTAGATGGGAAGATAATATTAGAATGGATTTGAGGGAGGTGGCATATGATGATAGAGACTGGATTAATCTTGCTCAGGATGGGGACCAATGGCGGGCTCATGTGAGGGCGGCAATGAACCTCCGGGTTACTTAAAAACCAGGAAGTAAGTAAGTATTCACTTAACTTTAATCCTTGCTTTCTCCGTTTTTAATAAATGGCGCTTGGCCCACTATGGCTCTGAACCCTTCAAATAATTCGTCACGTAAAGGAGAGATATTGAACATTTTTTAGCTCTCTTTCCCCCCCCCCCTTCTATTTTTTGCAGGATGAACAGTCCGTTATGGCCAATATAAGGAGTTAATATTTTAAATAAATTCTAGAATTTTAAGTATAAAAGTTTTCTAAGTAATTTTTGGATAATATTTAATTTGCTTTCTGTCATATTTTCAAGTTGCATGTCACATTTTGGTATTTTAGGGCATAAGTACATTAATATTTCCAGTTTTTAGGTCATAGAAATCTCTGAGCCCTACTGATGAATAATGTGATGGGATGCAAAATTAATGAAACGACATACAATCTATGGTAAGACGGTTTATACGGAGATAATTTGACACTAAAACAAATATGTCAAAGTAATAAAGAAGACGGGGGGGGGGGGGGAAGGAAATTTATTTTCTCTACAAGAAATGGAAACTGAACCAAGGTTCTGCTAGAATTCGTCGACTGAAAGCACTGCAGTACGTCAAGAGCTTTATCAAGTAATATCTAAGAAAATCAATACAGGAAAGAAAATCCATATTTTACATTCAGAGTTGGGAAGAAAAAGAAGAAACGAAAATTCTGTGTAATTGAATTACAAGTTGAATTCCTCGGACTTCACAATTTAAATCGTATTCAGTAGGAACTACTTCTTTAACTTCAGACTACGACGAAGGAAATTTCACATTTATCTTGTCTCCTCATAATGGAATGCTGCAATACGGCAATTTATCAGATAAAAGAAATTTAAAACTTTTTTTTAATTAAACAAATGAAAGCGAACATTTTATCAGTCATAAGAAGTTAAAGCAAAAACATCACTTTTTATCATGGGCTTAGAGATCATCCCCCATCTCTCCCTCTCTGCCTGAAGGAAGGAAACACACGCAGCTCGACTCCGACTACGAAAGATTAATTGACAATACCAGAGAAGAACTGTAAAATTTGTAGCTACAAATCTAGTGTATGTATCGTATGTTCGATCCCAGACGTGAAAAAGAATATATTTTAATGTGTCTTCCCTCACTAGAACTATATGTAAGGCACTTATCTGACGTTACTGTGTGCTGTTACGCTACGATGATCATATGTGCAACAAATTCAGAGAAGTATGATTTTTATTGTTGTTTCGCAATCCTGAAAAAGATGAAGTCGTACCGGGTGGTGAAAGTGTCCAATTCTTAAATTATGATGATGATGGTGATGATAATGATAACGACAAAGTTAACAATTTCTTTTCACTATAATAATAATAATAATAATAATAATAATAATAATAATAATAATAATAATAATAATAATAATAATATAATATTATTATTATTACCATTGTGTCTTTCGCAGTGATTCACACGTCGTAATAATTACAACAGCTAGTTTTGTAGGTATGGCTGGTAAAAGTGGGCCTATACATAAAACGCACAGCTTTAGCTCTGCGTTATAGCCACAGCCCTGGGTTGAAATTGCGCCAGGAAAATGGACGTCTGTGCTACTACTACTACTACTACTACTACTACTACTACCACTACCACCACCACTACCACCATCACCACTACTACTACCACTACCACCACACTACTACTATCACCACCATTATTATTATTATTGAATAATTTCAAGGGAAAAATTGTTCCGGGGCCGGGTATCGATCCCGGGACCTCTGGTTGAACGTACCAGCGCTCTGCCAATTGAGCCACCCGGGAACTCCACCCGACACCGTCTCAACTTTTTATTATTATTATTATTATTATTATTATTATTATTATTATTATTATTGTTGTTGTTGTTGTTTGTTAGTTGGGAGGCCGGAGGGAAAAAGACCTTTGGGGAGGCCGAGACGTAGATGGGAAGATAATATTAAAATAGATTTGAGGGAGGTGGGATATGATGATAGAGACTGGATTAATCTTGCACAGGATAGGGACCGATGGCGGGCTTATGTGAGAGCGGCAAAGAACCTTCGTGTTCCTTAAAAGCCATTTGTAAGTAAGTAAGTAAGTAATTATTATTATTATTATTATTATTATTATTATTATTATTATTAGTTTGTTAGTTGGGAGGCCGGAGGGAAAAAGACCTTTAGGGAGGCCGAGTCGTAGATGGGAAGATAATATTAAAATGGATTTGAGGGAGGTGAGATATGATGATAGAGAATGGATTAATTTTGCTCAGGATAGGGACCAATGACGGGCTTAAGTGAGGGCGGCAATGAACCTCCGGGTTCCTTAAAAGCCAGTAAGTAAGTAAGTAAGTAAGTAAGTAAGTTGTTGTTATTATTATTATTATTATTATTATTATTATTATTATTATTATTGTATAAGCATATCGACGGGCCAGTTCAAGGGAGAAAACTCAAAATTTAAAGTTTTGCGATAGCTGCATTTTAAAGCTTCAATTTGCTGTGAAAAATCCAATTAGCATCAGTCTAATTGGAACTTACAGTATATATGAAGGACCATTAACAGAATTTGGAGTAATTTGAATGATCCTGAGATTTTTCAGAGCAATATGGAACTTTAAAATGCCGTTTTCTCAAAACTTTAAATTTCGAGTTGTTTGCCTTTTGATATATGCAATATGAGGAACGCTAATTATACGAAAGTATATTAGGATGGTATATCGGTCTCTTTCAGTGCATTAAGTATCAACTCAAAATTGTTAGTTTATGAAAAATGGCTACTAAGTTTCAAATGATGAAACTGAAAACATTTCAGATGCTTGTTACTGCATATAGAACAGGTATCAGGTAACCTAATGGAGATTTAAATTTCATCCTTTGAAAACTTAAATAGTAATTTTGAGATAATACACTAATCCACTGAGGGTACAATTATATTTTGTAACAGTTTTTATGTATATACATAGTAATGAACTAAACTAACCGTATGTAAGTACCTACACTAACTTAAAAAAATATATATAATCATAACTGAAACTATTATAGAAAAGCGCTAAATTTATATGTATGCTGAAGTACTAGGTCTATATATGCTGTATAGTACTGCTACTACAGGCTGAACTAACTCAATGTAAGTGTATCAATTCAGTATATATAGAACTGCAGTGGGTTGACATAGTGGATACAACTTGAGTGGATAAATTCAGTATATATAGAATTTCAGCGGAACAATTCATGGAACATATAATATACATACAGTATATACAATTAATTGAGCTATTGAAGCTCTACATACACTGAACTGACGCATTGAATTTCCATATTCAATGAATTGATCCGCTGAAATTCTATATACACTGAATTTATCCACTCAAGTTTAGTGTCTACTGTGTCAATCCACTGTAATTCTACCTACACTGAATTGATACACTTTCACTGAGTTTGTTGAGTCAGTCTGTGTAGTAGTAGTAGTAGTAGTAGTAGTAGTAGTAGTAGTAGTAGTAGTAGTAGTAGACCTAGGAATAGTGGTGGTAGAGGTCGTAAGGTAGTAGTAGCACTAGTAAGTTAGCAGCAGCAGCAGCAGCAGTAGTAGTAGTTGTAGTAGTACTGTAGTAGTAGTAGTATAGTAGTAGTAGACCTAATAGTAGTAGTATAATAATATAAATTTATTTAACGATGATTTCAAAGTTTATTCAGCGCAGGTGAGAAATAATAGATGAATCTTTTTTTTTTTATTTTATTGGGTTATTTTACGACGCTGTATCAACATCTAGGTTATTTAGCGTCTGAATGATATGAAGGTGATAATGCTGGTGAAATGAGTCCGGGGTCCAGCACCGAAAGTTACCCAGCATTTGCTCGTATTGGATTGAGGGAAAACTCCGGAAAAAACCTCAACCAGGTAACTTGCCCCAACCGGGATTCGAACCAGGGCCACCTGGTTTCGCAGCCAGACGCGCTGACTGTTACTCCACAGGTGTGGACTAGATGAATCTTGTCTAGAACCCATTATCAGGGACAGGATCATTTTGCTTGCAGTAAATCTATGCAGGAAAGAACAGCCTTACTTTCCTTTTACTTACTTGAGCCACAGATGCGGCTTTGTCCCTTGTCATGTGCTGTCATGTTTTATCTCAGAGGTGTATCTGTATCGTGCTAACCACACGACTAACGAGGCCCGAAATGTAATCCTGTCTAATCTTCGTCATGTGACACATACCCTTCCCTACACCGCACTGGATTGTAAGTCGGTAAGAAAGGGCAAGGTAAAACACAACAATGGAAGAAAGAAAGAAAGAAAGAAAGAAAGAAAGAAAGAAAGAAAGAAAGAAAGAAAGAAAGAAAGAAAGAAAGAAAGGTGGACAGAAAAATAGATAGATAGATAGATAGATAGATAGATAGATAGATAGATAGATAGATAGATAGATAGATAGATAGATAGATAGATAGATAGATAGATAGATAGATAGATAGATAGATAGATAGATAGATAGATAGATAGCTTTAAGAATTATCTTAGTTACTCCTTTATATCTTCATTAAGATAAACATAGGAAGGGAAGACAAGCAAGAAAACTTGTTTCTAAATCGCTAGCTTTGAAGTTGAATGAGGTTCTTCCAGCCTGGAAGAGCTTCTAGTGTTCAGTGAATCACATCTTGCAGTTCGAGCCACCCACGACACATAGACTTGGGGAGGAGAGGAAACTATGTTTACATCCAACACCCGCTCATGTTATTTTATTAACATAGTTATGTTAATTGATGTGCGAGGAAGTCATGTGGTTCTCACAATTACTTGTGTACACAGAGATCCACAGATTTCTTGTTACGTAAAGACTGCCTCACCCCTCTCCTCCCTTGAATAACGGGAACAGCATAATGCACTCTGGCGCCAGAATTCATTTCTTAACGGTACCCTACCCTACAGATCCTAATCTATTTTAAAATATTCACTTCTTGTTTTCGTAACAAACAGAACTTACACAATCCTTCCTACCGAAATAATATATCTGACTGCTTTGTCACTTGCCCCGCCTGTCATCCTAGGTAGGCCTACCATAATTAGCAAAGTTCACAAATTCAAATCAGTCGCTACACAAAATCTTACAACTCCAACTCTTTATAAAAAATAGAGAATTTAAGGAAATACCAATGATTGCGTGCAACATCAATACAAGAATTAGAATAATGGAATTAGGATATATAAAGACAATTTGCTGTGATATATTTTTACTTGGTTATTTAACAACGCTGTATCAATTACAAGGTTATTTAGCGTCGATGGAATTGGTGACAGAGATTAGACCAAGGATTCGCTATACATTACCCGACATTCGCCTTACGGTTGTGGAAAATCTCGGAAAAAACCAAACCAGGTAATCAACCCAAGCGGAAATTGAGCCTGTGTCCGAGCGCAACTCCGGATTGGCAGGCAAGCCGACTGAGCTACTCGATCTGGGTGTTTGAACCGTATCGTAGATACAGCTAAGTATACGCTCCATCATCAGGGAAGGCATTCCTTTACCAGTAATTTATCTATTCTTCAGGAATATGGGATGAAACTGCCTGCGCAGAAATGTTCCACGATAGAACAATATTTTTTGTTTTCAGTATTATTTATGCGTAAGATAATTTTATTTAAAATAGCATGAAAGTGGGTTTACATCGCGCGAACATCAAGTATCAATGCGGGCACACCTACTTTGATGCTATTGTAAATGAGGTATGATGTTATGCATAAACAATAATAAACAAACAAGTCAGGGCAGCGATGCGTAATTATATTACCTCTGCGCGATCATTAGAGACTTCAAAAAGTGATTTAGGTGTGGCAGTGCCAAGTGACACCCATAGTGCCGCAGAGTGAATCCAATGCAAATGGGTTCCTATTAAAAAGTTTTGTCTTGTGTATACTGTTTAAATTTTGATGTATCTTATGAATCGACCAGTACATATACCGCTGTGTCAAGTAAGTGAAAAAATACAGTGTTTGTTGGAAGAGGAAGAAATATTATTTGGGAAATTCTGAAAATAATTTACAAGAACAAAATAACAAACCTAACATTTAAATCAAGCGAGGAACTATGCAGTTGTACAGTGCGTCCAATTTATTTCCATACCTTTAAGCGGCACTTCGTAGATATCTAATGATTATGAATCTCTCTTTTGCTATGTACGGTGGCTAAAATCAAGGTCTGCGATAACAATATCATTTTACACAAAACAGCTTTCCATAGAAAAATAAAATCCGTTTTTTGCTCTATTTCGGTAATGTTCAAGGCTAAATTAATTTTACAACTAATACAGTTATTTTTAAGCGTTAAATTTCCCTGCGGAATGATGAAGGATGAGTGAGCGGAGAAAAATTCTCTCCGGCACCGGAACTCGAACCCGGGTTTTCTGCTCTACGTGCTGATGCTTTATCCACTAAGCCACACCGGATTCCAGTTCCAATGCCGGATTGAATCATCTCAGTTTAAGTTCCACCTCTTAGTTTCCCTTTAGAGGCCAACCCTCATGCACTGTGTCACAATGTGTGACAGTAGCACAATGTCCAATGTACAATGTGCAGAGCTACACTCATTACGAGCGATTAAATGGCCGGGATCCGATGGAATGAGCACCGTCTTAAGTCACTAAGGGCCGTATTCATAGACATTCTTAGCGCGGGCTTCCGGTGGATGATCAACGAACTAACGATTTTCGTATTCATAAACCAGTGTTAACGATATGATATGATATTATATGATATGATATGATATATGATGTGATGTGGTGTGATGTGATGTGATGTGATGTGATGTGATATATGATATATGATATGATATATGATATATGATATGATATATGATATGAATCCCTTACAAGTAATCAGTCAATAGCCGGGGCTAGTTTAGCACGCTCGTAGCGTGGGCTAGCGAAATATCTATGAATAACACCTAAGTGATTATTTTACGCATAACATATTACTATGATGTACCGAAGTAGGCCTACATATGATATTTCCGTGCAGGAATTCTGCGTTATATGATGAAGGATGGGTAGAGCGGAGAAAAATTCTCTCTGGCACCGAGACTCGAACCCGGGTTTTCAGCTCTACGTGCTAACGCTTTATTCACTAAGCCACACCGGATTCCAGTTCCGATGCCGTTAAGTTCAATCCATTAGTGTTGCGACGTATGGCTCCGGCTTGTAACTGAAGAAAGCTCTGACCTTGTTAATGTAAGCAGTGATCTTTATAGCGAGTTCATTTGTTACACAAATAACGATTCAACAAAAACAGAGGTAACCTCAAAACATATTAAAATCATCGAAAACAAAGAGACGGATGGTCAGGCTTTAGATGAAAAGAAGAAAGGTTGAAAATAAATAAAAATAAATTTCAATGCAAAAAAACCTCAGTAATATTGAAGAAAAGTGATAATATGAAAGTAGATGACAAGAAAATATCATGCAACAAGCAAAATGGAAAGACATAATGGATTTGCGGTATTTCAATGTTTTCAAATGTGATAGTAGGTCTACATGATAAATTTGTAATTGAATTTACTTTAGTTGACGTATTTCAGGTAACCGATGATTGATTAAACATATCTTCAATAAATATAGGTTATAATTTATTATGAAGTACCTCCTTAACTATCATTTGGAAATTCTAAATCACCTTCTGTATTATTCGAAATATTCAATGCTTATGTTTTGCTTGGCCTAAACCGCATTTGAAAATCTTTTTCGTCCATTGCATTCAAATAATCTCTTTCGGAAATTATCCTTGCCCGTTTTGGTGAGAAATCATTATTTTCAAATCAAGTCCATCTTTGTCCTCGCCGTGATGAAAATTCTCGTTAATGTAGGATTAATTCTTTAAATGGCCAAATATTGACCAATTATTTTAAATGTAGTTTAATGAGAGCTTAAAGCCCAATTTGTGTTGGTCAGATGCACTGTTTTTTTTACTTTATTTAACGATACTGTATCGACTACGAGGTTATTTAGCGTCAATGGGATTGGTGATAGCAAGATGATATTTGGCGAAATGAGGATGAGGATTCGCCATAGATTACCTTACATTTGCCTTACGGTTGGAGAAAAGCTCGGCAAAAACCAACTAGGTAATCAGCCCAAGCCGGGATCGAACCCGCGCCCGAGCGAAACTCTGGATCGCAGGCAAGCCCTTAGCCGACTGAGCTACGCCGGTGGCCGAAATGCACTGTCAATTAAGTGTCAAAGTTAAATGAGCTTGGTGAAATCGGCCAGTACCATAAGCTATGGCGAAAGCATGTATTTGATTTCATGAGATAACAAATGGCCTCTACATCTGATTCTAAAGCGATGGCTCATATTTCAGCACTTTGAAAGATATAAACAACTAAGAAGAGGAACATCTGAGAGATTCAGAGCATTTGCAAAGAACTTCTTTGAGAAGGGAATAAAGATTACGATTTTCAAAATACATGGACGTCAGTGTCGATTCTATTGAAAAGTAAAATATGTATGCAGATTTTTTAACCTGTAAAAAATGGTTTTTATTTATTAAACTTTTGTTTTGCAGTAATATCTTAAATTTTCGGTCGCGATTCATACTTGAATTTTTGCATTACAACGTTAAGTTTTATCCATTTTTTTCCTAATTTTAAAGAGACGAAGATCGCCTAAATGCTTCCTTTATCAACTAAAATAATCAACTCCCTAATAAGCAACACCGTTACAGCTTATTCCTCGGGCGAAATTTATAACGTAAACTTGAGAGAATCAACAAACCAATCAGTCAAAATGTGGGCTGGCGCATGTTTCCTGGAATAGCCCACAATACAAGATGTTTATTAAAGTTGTATCCTGGCGCTGTGTATAAATGCTTCTCCACTTTAAAGCTGAAGAAAGACTCACCCCCTCGGGCTATTCTGTTTGTTGCAGTTGGGCTCCACCATCTCTTTCTCTCTCTCTCCTACTGCCGCAAATTGAACCAATTCGAGATCAAACTGTGGGCGAGATAGCAAGGCGTTGGGAAGCTGGCTTAGTCCGATTCAGTCAGTTTGGCAAATCTTGAAATCCGACAGCGTGGTGCAATTCCATTTCTTCTATCTATGAGGCCTAACTTTTTATTTAGCTATATTCTGCAACTGTCCTACACCAAGGATCACTTCGTAACTTTATTGGCTTCAAATCAAGAGGGCCCTGGTTCGGTTTCCGAGAAAGAACTGGGTGTCTGTCCCCTGTGTTGTGGTTGTCCTATCGTAAGCGGTCATGACGAACAAATGGCCAAAGAGTATTGTCAAGGCTGATTCACAATAAACCGAGAACGGAAACGTCAACGAAAACGAGAAGCCTGCCGGAGTCCGGGAACGTGAACTTGAAAATTAATTGTGAATGCTCACATTTAAATACATTTACTTTAACAATATTTCCGTTCTCGTTCTCATTGTCGTTTCCGTTCCCGGTTTATTGTGACCCAGTCTTTATTCGTGAACGTTAAGTCCTAAAAATATAGAACAGGATGGTCAAAAGGGCCTAATACTTCAATGTACGTAATGGTGATATGATGATGATAATAATGATTATAAAATGACAGGATTTCCATTAATGACAAAATCATCGTTATAACTTAATAGTATCGGTATTATGTAGGTGTCCTTCCTGCTAAACTTCTATTGGCCACATGTTGTCGATTATCATGTTAATACGTTAAATAAAGTAATAATAATAATAATAATAATAATAATAATAATAATAATAATAATATAGCTATGCTTCCTCTCTAAAGGAGCTCGAGAGCAGAGACGTGTGACGTCATAAAGGCAGCAGTTGAAAATGACTGGAGTAGAATATTTGCTTTGTTTTTAATTGAAGTTATTCAAATTCACAAACATGTGTTCCTTTCTACAGAGATCAATTCAATGGTATTCGGGTAAAGAGAGTTGTTATTTTTTTGTTCAAATGGAATTTTGTTCCCCAGGTGAATCCACAAGTTAAATTATACAGAGTCTGGCATTTGGTTCTGACGAGTTTCAACATGATGTTGTAAAGGGACTATACTTACTTACTTACTTACTTACTTACTGGCTTTTAAGGAACCCGGAGGTTCATTGCCGCCCTCACATAAGCCCGCCATTGGTCCCTATCCTGAGCAAAATTAATCCATTCTCTATCATCATATCCCACCTCCCTCAAATCCATTTTAATATTATCTTCCCATCTGCGTCTCGGCCTCCCTAAAGGTCTTTTTCCCTCCGGCCTCCCAACTAACACTCTATATGCATTTCTGGATTCGCCCATACGTGCTACATGCCCTGCCCATCTCAAACGTCTGGATTTAATGTTCCTAATTATGTCAAGTGAAGAATAAAATGCGTGCAGTTCTGTGTTGTGTAACTTTCTCCATTCTCCTGTAACTTCATCCCTCTTAGCCCCAAATATTTTCCTAAGAATATTATTCTCAAACACCCGTAGTCTCTGTTCCTCTCTCAAAGTGAGAGTCCAAGTTTCACAACCATACAGGACAACCGGTAATATAATTGTTTTATAAATTCTAACTTTCAGATTTTTCGACAGCAGACTGGATGATAAAAGTTTCTCAACCGAATAATAACAGGCATTTCCCATATTTATTCTATGTTTAATTTCCTCCCGAGTATCATTTATATTTGTTACTGTTGCTCCCAGATATTTGAACTTCTCCACCTCTTCAAAAGATAAATTTCCAATTTTTATATTTCCATTTCGTACAATATGTAAAGGGATTACAAGGTTTAACAATTAAAAAATAACACAGTATGTAGCTTGAATAATGCAATTTATTGGAATGTCTTCATTTTTTGAAAATTACACATTTCAAGTGATCCCCTTGGTAATCTTATGACCTGTTGTAATCTTACATGAAAATTGTTCATGACACTTTGCAATAAACCTAGGGTTTCGTTGATTTCTTGCACTTCAGCCTGTATCCTGTTCTTCAGATCTTGGATAGAGTGTGTTCCCAGAAAAAGAAGTCAGGAACTGTTAGATCTGGGGATCGAGCCGGCCAATTGATATCTCCAAACAGAGAAGTTGTGTGTCCTGGGCAGAAATTTCTCAACAATCGCACTGTGTCTCTGGCAGTATGGGCCGTAGCCCCATCTTGTTGAAACCACATGTCATCCCTGTTTAGTGCGCCTCTAAATGTCTGTAACATCTGTCGATACCGTTCACCATTCACGGTAACAGCTCTCTCATTTCCATCTTCGAAAAAATGGGGACCAATTATGACTGCAGCAGAAACAGCACACCATAGTCACCCTCAAAGCAAGAGTGTTTCAAACCAGACCACACTCTATCCAGGATCTGAAGAACAGGATACAGGCTGAAGTGCAAGATATCAACGAAACGTCAGGTTTATTGCAAAGTGTCATGAACAATTTTCGTGTAAGATTACAATAGGTCGTAAGATTACCAAGGCGATCACTTGAAATGTGTAATTTTCAAACAATGAAGACATTCCAATAAATTACATTATTCAAGCTACATACTGTGTTATTTTTTAACTTCTAAACCTTATAGTCTCTTTACAACAGCATGTGAAACTCGTCAGAACCAAATGCCGGACCCTGTATAAGTGAGTGTGTAAAAAACAAAAATACAGTAATACTAGCTTTTGATTTGTTTTATTTGTGTAGAAAATTATTTGCAATAAGGACCCGAAGTTTAATTTTCATTTATCTCAGAATTCATTTTTGTGACATTTCTTCCTTTACCCAAACATCATGAATTATACCTATACTCGTCTGAGACTAAAAGTTGTGTTAAAAGAAAGAATTTTGAAGCTTCCAAATGAGTTTTCATATTATTGAAGTCACCATACACAGCTGAAATTCACAATCCTTCTCTTTTCTTTCTTCTTTGTTGTGTCACAGAAACCCATGACCCCTAGTTATTATTTCAAATATCCTGCTTCGATACATGTTAACCACTCCACCACGAGAAATACGCGTTAGTGAACTGACGTATTGAAAAAGTTTTGAAGAGCTTACTCTGACGCACGTGAGTGATGATATTTGATAAGTATCATTAAAGCAAATGACGCAGCAAGCACCGCGCAGTTTATTGAGTAACACGCTTTATCCGGCTGCCACTTTTTTTTTTTTATCGGTAATGGAGTGAGAACTTGTCGACTGTGTACAATTTCTTGTTGACAGGAAGGGGAACTCCCACTTTGTGGAACCTAACTGCCACCTATTTTCAGATCGATGGAACTCCAATTTACATTCACTGTAGAGTTTAACCATAGATAGAGGAAAAATAAACCAGACTGTTCTACGAACTCGTTTATGTAACGAACTTCGTCTTGCTTTAACCAGCTTTATAGTATTTATTGTTTCTGACTAAGCTGAACACCGGTTACTGCGCCGGTTTTACACGTCGGAGACCCGGATTCAAGTCCTGAAGAATCGAACTGGTGGACGAATTGTTGGGTGGAAGTTTTCGTGCGATACAATTGTGTCTCTCAACATTATTTCACAATTTCTTTAGTAACCATAACATAATCATTAAAGATGCATTGTGCTTGGGCGCAGGTTCGATCCCCGCTTGGGCTAATTATCTGGTTGGGTTTTTTCCTAGGTTGTCGTACGCCGGACTCTTGGTCGTTTCGCTCTCCGACGTGTTGTCGAGGTGGGGAGGGGAAACGGGAGTGACGTGACAAGATGGCTGTGGTTTGTGGGTGGGGTGATACGAAACTGTGGTGAAGTTTAAAGGAAAGACTGTTTTTAAAGTAACATTGTTTATTACAGAAATAACAGTGAAAGTGTAACTATGGTTCCCTCCTAGTTCTGTGGTAGGGGTAACGGGGGAGTCGTGATAGAAATTGATGGTTTAGAAATTCGTCCTGAGGCTTCGATGCGGGGAGAGTTATGATGGGTGATAGTAAAGTGCGACTTGAGTGAGAGGAAGGTAGGGGTAACGGGAGTGCCTGGGGAAAATCGGCTTGCTCTCAGGTGTGTTGTGGGGGGTAGGATAACGAGAGAGATGGAATGAGGTAGAAGGTTAGTTCTCTAGTTCGAAGGATCAACACAGCGTGCTGTGCGACTTACCGACTTCGAGAACAAGCTCCTGGCATCGGAGGATCAACACAGCGTACTGTGCGACTTACCGACTTCAGGAGCGGGGAAGGGTGACCTCTATCATCGACGGATCAACAGAGCGCACTCGCGACTTACCGACTCTAGAGGGGGGGCTGAGGAGATGGTTGTGTTTAATCGAACAAGCCGGGATAAGAGCTGGGAGTCGAAGTCAGGATGGTGAGAGAAGTGTGCGGGTTGGAGGTGGTGATGAGGCTTGTAGCGAGACTAGAATAAAATAAGTTTAGATTACGTAAGAAGTGAGGCTAGTGTAGGAAAGAATACAGGAGACAGGGGCGCAGCTTGGCTCCCTGTTCCCGGAGTGGTGGCCGTGTGCAGACACGTCCGAACAAAAGACAACCATAGCGTAGGCCTGGTTGGGAGACTGCTGTCAGTGACGGAGGTCGCGCTAGAGCTACCTCTTTGCCATCTGACGAACGAGTGACTGAAGTCGCGGAGATGCGTTATATTTATACCCCTCGGAACAATGGTGGTTGAGGACGCCATTGACGTCACAGTGCCTGGGGGTATTTCTATTGCCAACGTGACTCGTCGCCGCGCGATCTTTGCTTTCTCCCTCACAAGAGGGAAAAAAAAGCGAGCCAACCTGCTTTCTGAGAGAGAGAAAGCAGCGACTCTCATTTGCGCGGGTAGGTTTGAACCGTTTAAAGTAGGACGCACGGGCATCGAGAATTGATATACACAACAAGGTTTTCCCCAACCGTAAGGTGAATGTCAGGTAATCTATGGCGAATCCTCGGCTTCATCTCGCCAAATACCATCTCGCTATCACCAATCTCATCGACGCTAAATAACCTAGCACAGTGAAACATCTCATTTACGGACATCGAAGGGACGTAACAATCTGTCCGCATCTGGGAGGTGTCCTTTATTGGGAGAGAGGGTCCCCAATCTAACAGTAAATTTATAATATGCATTATATATCCCTTCACGCTTTAAATGAAATATATTACTGTAGTTTAATTCTAAATACAGTACTGTACACTACAGTGAATTCTTTGCAACTTTGAACTACAGCAGATAAGACCGAAAAAGGAAAATACAGTACAGTGCCATGCAGTTTTATTCTAGGTCTACAGTTATGCAGTACTGTAATTTACAGTTTTCAACTTAACCTTTACGTTCAGGTGCCATGTCTCTCGAAACAGAACAACTGATTGAAGTAAAGAGAATAGTCCTACTAACCCTATCATATGTCGAATACAATTTCACGATCGCGGAAACCTTGAACCCATCAGACAGGTTAAATTTTATGTCTTTATTTATCCACCCGCTTCCAGCTAACAAGGGGTAGCTAGCTGGGCTAGTGGTAGTCTACGAAACCCATAGGGCCATATTCATAGACATTCTTAGCGCAGGCTTCCGGTAGATATCAGCGAACTAACGTTTTTCGTATTCATAAACCAGTGTTAGCGATATGATATGATATGATATGAATCCTGTACAAGTAATCAGTCGATAGCCGGAGCTAGTTTAGCACGCTCATAGCGCGGGCTAGTGAAATGTCTATGAATAGCACCCTTATTGTCTTCTTTCATGTTAAGGAATTTCTGTAGTTCTCAAAACTAAATTTTCAATTTTTGTAAAACATTGGGTCTTGAAATCCAAAATCCGCAGTCAGGAGTTAAAGCAAGCTTTAGGACTGTGAAACAGCTGTCCGTATCCGTGTCTGAGCGTGTCCATAAACAGTTAAATTTATCATTATTTCTATATTATTTCAGTTCGGACATAAAAATCTGTCCGTATATGAGGAGTATCCGTATCTTGGGGTTGTCCGTAAGGAGAGGTTTCACTGTAGTTGATACAGCGTCGTTAAATAACCAACTAAAAAAATTAAAGATGGAAACAGGTTCATTTTTCTCTTATTTTCCCGGCGTATCATTTGAACTTGCTTTGTGCTTCGACATAATCTCTATTTTCTTCCGTCTTTTATAAGTGTCCTTTCGTTCCCATAATTCCATTTAAAACTCTATTACAAAACGTACAATATTAGTCAGTATGGAAATGTTGTAGGGGTGGATCGTAAAGCTCTTCTGAATGTCCTTCGTAACAATAAACTTGCGATAGAAGTAAGTTTACTTAACTACTGCATACCATTAATATGTTAGGGGTTATGAGAGGTCTCTCTTCAACAAAAACATTAATTATTTTTATTTTTATTTATTTTTAAAAGAAGTTTCTCTGTTCTTCTTAAATGTGCTGATATTTTAGGTCTAATTTATATAATTAAAAAATAAAAATAAAATACTACCCGCAGTATATACTAAACTAGATTAAACTATTAAAGCTAATTATTATATTCTTGATTTATTTCACTTAGTTTGCACAATCAAAACAATCGCTAATCCGTAAGCGACTTCGGTTGAGAACCGGTTCTGCTTGCATCAAATAAACGGGCCAATTTAAACTTGCACATTGCATGCACGCAGTGGAGGTATCTGCCCATCACTGACCTAAATATATTCGGTTTAAGTCTGTAGGAGATACTGGAAGCGACTAGCTATTCTTGTAGCAACTGTTAACTTCTTTATTCTTAATATAATGAGTAAGTAAAAAATAATTGAGGCACTACGAGAATAATTAAATTTTTGTCGAAATTAAACATTAAACAAATTAAGACAAATAAGGAAGGAAAGTGTAACAAGGATGTTTTAGTCACAAAAGCGTCTATCTACAAGAACTTCCTCTAACAGCACATTCAAGTTGTGTGTTATTCTTACATTAGAGGATAAGATACATTGCTAGTGTTGCTACAACCTTGGCTGCGGTTGAGTAGTTATTCCCATAAAAATTTTATTACTTTGAGGTCATACTCTGCTCTTCGTTTTTCAATGCATATTCCTGCAGCCTCTATGTGGCTAAAAGGCTCCAACATAGACTTAGTAATTGTGTTCACTTTATTGTTATGCGAAGTAAAATTATGAAGCAATGTGAGGATTTAGAGATTTCCACGGAAGTATACGTTTCCGGAATTTCTAACAATATCTATTTACAGTAGCAACTTGTTCCTATCTAACGAAGGGATCTTCCAAAATCAAGTCCAAATCGCCTTTGAAAAGTTGTAGATGGGTATTACTCGCAAAGAAAAACTGAAATACAAGAATTAACCACAAATGTTAACTTTAGTTAAGAAATTAGGGAAAAATCTGTATTTAAGTAGCATTTTTGTCAAGTTGTTGGTGCAAATATTTAAATAGTTCTACATTTAATCCATCTTGTCATGTTTTTCTTTAAATTTAATAAGCTAACTTAAAAATATAAGTTAGCTTATTAAATTGAAAAAAAAAAAAACTAGCTTATATTTATTCAGTACGCGAAATACTCAGTTGTTTGTACTTATCACGCATTTCTGAAGCTAAAACGTCGTTTACTTTTCCTTGCGGAAAGACAGTAATTACAGAGACTCCCCCACTCATTATTTTCCACAACATTAATTTTAATAACCACAACATGTCGCAAGCTCTTGTAATTTGTCTCTCCATGTCTCTTAAAAATTAAGTCCAAATGTAGAGAAACAAGCGGCAGTTATGACGACCTTGACGTTTAAAGAAGTAATTACACAATACAAATTATAAACACTAATATTCATAAATTCTGGGAAGTAGTTGTTAAGTCCTTTGACGGAAAGTAGTAGTAATTCTTATTTCATCTAGATTTTAAACTGCAGTACTATTCAATTAAGGCAACAAGATAGTGCAAATCTACTATAAAATACAGCAGATCACATTTTGCTCTGTATCTCATCAACTTTTCAAGCTATCCGTCACAAAATTTAAAGACAGATCAAGGAAACTCTGGTGAACATAACCTTTAAATTTTAATATTCTAGCGAATATATAATAATTTTAATAAAAAATATATATTTTTTTAAATCTTGTGCAAAAAAAAAAACAAAAACAACCGAAAACACTGAGAGATATAGGGTAAAGGTTGGTAATATTGTGATATGAGCAATATTGTGATAGTCCTTTTTGAGAATTTATTACAATTTTACTGAGCGAGGGGAAGATCGGTTTTTTGCGTCAACGAATTAAGGGAATGTTCCGCACAAAACCCGTCCTTCTCTCGCTCACTAAAATTGTAATAAATTCTCAAAAAGAACTATCACAATATTACCAAGCTTTACCCTAAATTCAATTTTTCTCATAAAACTAATGAAAGGATTTGAACGATTTTTCCTTTACACATCATTTAATTTTGGTAAACATAGGCTAATAATTATTTTCGAATGTTAATTTAGGAATAAGATATGATTTGGAAATCTGAAAAATTACATCGATTACATTAATTTTTCAAATGTCATATATTAGATATAGTGAAAGAGAATGGAAGGACAGATCAAATGGTGTGGGTTTTGAAATTAACGACGAAGAGGACGAGAAAAAAGAAAAGCAAGAATAAAGAGAAGGAAACAAAACTAACAGAAAGGCGACAAGACGAAAGAGAAAAGGAAGCAGGAAGACTTGACTGAAGAAACAATGAGTGGAGCGAGAGGGAGACCATAAAAAATGTTGACAGGATAGAGAAAGGAGAAGAAACAGAATAACGGCAAGAAGTAAAAAACATAATTTCATTTCATTTCATTTCATAATTCTATTTACAAACATAAGCAATTCTTCAGTTCGGTACAAGGTATGAGTATGGAGAAATGTTGTTAATTCTCTTCTAAACTTTTCTCCTTAACTCCTTCAAAGATTTAAGATAATTATGTGAACAGCGAATCCTTTTTATAACAGCAGGGCTAACAAGGTAGATGGAATTCTGATTTGTGACTTGTATTAAAATTATGAAAATACTGATTAATACTAAATGTATCTTGATTTATAACATAATCGGGAAAAGAATGTACTCACAACGCAAGCTTAATATTTCTAAATTTTGTGAAATATTTTTACATGATGTCATTTTATGCACACATGTCATTGTTTTTAGAATGAAAATAAAGAGGAGGGAGCAAAGAGGAGGACTATGGGGAGAAAGGAGACAAGAAGAAATAGAGAACGAAAAAAGAAGAAAGGTAAAACGAAAGGGTTGGAACAAGAAAACGAGGATATTAAAAAGGACACCAATAATATGGGAGACAAGAATAAAGACAAGGGAAAGACAATAAGAAGTAATCGTGTGAGGAAAAGGAAGAGAAAAAGAACATAAAGAAGAAGAAGAAAGGAGAGGAGAAGAGAGGATGACAAACGAGGACATATAAAAAAACAGAGATCAACGAAATGGAAATCTGAAAGAACAATCAGAACAGTGAGCTGAGAGAGAAAATAAATAGTATGTGAAAGAAAATAAAAAGAACAAGGAAAATAGGGAGTGGGAAGTGAAGAAAATCAGGGAACAAAAGAAGGATCGGGAAAGGAAGAAAAGGGACAGGAATAAACATATAAAAATAGAAAGACAAGAGGAGAGCGGAGAAAGAAAACAAAAAGAATATAAAGAAGTTCAAGAGAATCAAGGAAAACAAAGAGAAAATAAAGAATGAAGTAAGAAAATAAGGATGAGGATGCGAGAAAAAGAATAAGAAGAAAATTAAAATAGAAGGAAATGACAAGGGGACGACGAAAAGAAAACAGGCGACAAAAAGAAGAGAAAGAAAATTAAAATATCATAAGTGAATAAGATAAGTCAGGAATTATGAGGAAGGAAACAAGGAAATGAGTGACAGGAGGAAGATATGAAAAATGCAAAGAAAAAATTAATAATAATAATAATAATAATAATAATAATAATAATAATAATAATAATAATAATAATAATTTATTTTTGCTGGCAGAGTTAAGGCCGTAAGGCCTTCTCTTCCACTCAACCAGCAAAAACTATACATACATATGAATGAACTTACAAACTACAAAGAATACAACAATTTGATTTAGATAAAAGTTACGTGTATACAAGAGTTACTTAAGAATTAAACAGTAAAATACTATGAACTATTAATTAAACAATGAAATACAAATTGTGCAGCAGAATTAAACTAAAATACATAGAATGTTAACATATTTCAAATAATGTTGGATAATAGGAAGAGATTATTGAGAGAATTTTGAGAATACGCTATCAGGATGAGTGTCTAAAGAAAGAAGTTACCATAGCTACAGTCAGTGACCGTTAAGTCAGTAGGCCTATAATTAGAGTGAATTGCCAAGAAGGTTATCCTTTAAGCTATTTTTTTTAATATTTATTGTCTTGCAAACCCTAATAGTGACGAGAAGCAAACAATTAGAATAAAGAGAAATGAGGGGAAATGAAAGAAAAGGGGAGGAAGAAAAGAGAAAGTAGGCAGAACAAAGAAGATGAAAAAAAGAGAAGGGAGAATTTCGTATTTTAGTATTCATTTATTTGATAAAATATAATGAATACTTCCTTACCTTTTTTCACCCTTTTTCTTCCTATTTACTTTATATAAGAAATAAAAGGAAGAGTACAAGAATGGGAGAAAAGGAGAGGAAAAGAAGGTGTAGTACAAGAAAGGGGAGAGAAAGAAATATATAGCCTCGAAGAAAAAAACAGAGAGAGAGAGAGAGAGAAAGCAAGAAAGATAAGGAAGCGTGAGAAAAGATGAAAAGACGAGATGAGTCTGTGATAGACCACAGAGCAGTATATGCTACATTGTCTACTAATATAGGATGTAGACGCGTACACTGTCAGCAGGGTTTCCTCTGGACAGAACAACAGTTCACTGCACTGCTTTTGTCTGTCCATCAGCGACCAAGTACCAGAGCCAGACAAAGAACATACCCGTCCACCTGTTAGCACATTATTTTTAAAAGCAGGTGTCATCTCATGCATGACATCTTGCGGACTTAGCGCGTAACGCTTTCTCGCTTGGTAATAATCATTTATTTATATTCCGGTAGCGTAAATCTCTTAGTCCGAGATAGCTATGACGACCCTAGCACGGTGTAAGAACTGCATAAAACAAAACTAAACATTGCAGACACACTGTGAAAAAAGAATCTAGGTTTTCAGCCACGCCTTAAGCCCTTAAGACCAAGCAATCTCCAATAGATTGCAGCAGTGGTATTCGACCGGGGGTACGTAAACATTTAAAACTGAAGTCCCGTCGCTCTTATTTCCGGCAGCCAATCACGTTACAGATCGGCTACATTTAAACGTGTGCGTCTTGTCATTCGCTGCTGATGATGTAATGCAATTCCTAAGGCTCGATAAATACTTAATATAATCGGCCGCCATTTTGGCTCTTTCTTCCGCTTTCGCAGAAAACACACGAGGACGTTATTTGCCGTTCAGTTATTTCTCAATTACAGTGCGTTTGATTTATTATCATAGGAGCTACGACATGATAAAGTTTAACGGTGTAGCAAATAGATTCCTTGTCTGGTAGCTCGGCAACGAAAGAACAAAAATGGCGAACGAAACTACCTACCTAGACTTTATAGAGTTTTCACTTCCTAAGACGTAAGCAAAGAGGAGGAGTCACGCCGGAAATAACAGCGACACGAGTATAGCATGTATGTTTCATGAATGCTCAGAGCTAATGATTGGATTACAAATCCGCTTTCCACCACAGCCGTCAATTCCTCTGAACTACTCTTAAAAGTGAAAGAAAGTCTGTTAGAAATGTCAGTTGATAGTGCACTGAAAATAAAATTCTAAAACTTGTCAATTTGTAACTTTAGGTATTACGCTCGCAAAGAGTATATGTAACTTAGAGACTGCTATTTCATACCTTCTGCCATTCTCCTTTACTTATTTGTGTGAGCAGGGTTTCTCTGCATTATCAACCAAAACGAAACACAGAAATCTCTTAAATTCAGAATCGCTTCAGATATTCGCACTCACAAAGTCCAAGGATCGAAGAATTGGCGTGCAGAAAACAGTATCAGGCACCTCATTAACAGGACAGAATCTTCATTGTTTGGTACACTCTTCCGTTTCTTTGGCTCATGCCATATGCTTGCTTTTACATGGCTGTCTCTCTCTTATTAGGCAATATCTGAATTATTGTTTCTTTTGTGGTTGGTTTTATCTATCCCCGCCCCGACATAGTAGGCCTATATATTCCCCCTCTCCGGGGGCAAAGGTCTGAATTCAACACTGAGCATGAACAATACGTTCCTAAGTCTTGGCAATATAGTACAAAGGTGAAAGGCTCCTGCTTCTTGCTTAAAATAGCTCCGCACTTTATAAATCAAGTCCCTCCCCTATTCATGGAACACTTGTCTCTTGCGCCCATGTTCTGCCATGTCAAATTAACAATAACACTAATATTATACACGTTATACAACAAACCAGGAACCAAAACACACTTGAATTGCTAAATATGTTGGCATGTGGCACAGAGAAGCAGACTCTAGATTCTTTTACAGTGACGTGATTCTCCATGGTACACAGCGCATCCTCTCTCATCGGGCGTCGTTCATGTTGAAAAAAAAATAGTATTATTTGGATAGTATTTTTATTTGTAGCCGACAAAAACACAACTTACTCTGCTACAATAGAGATACCCATATTAGTAATTTTCGTTTCGAATGTTTTAAGTGCTAAATGTCTCGCGCTATAATAGATCGAGTTGCGACGGTAAGTAGAAGGTCTCTCATTCTGTAAAGATTATCTCTCTTTTCGAGAATACATGTTACAAGTGAGTGAGCCACTGAAGCTAGGTATCTTATATTCTAAAATTTGTATCACTTTTAAAAGTGGATTTGCATAAATAGAAAAATAATAAGAAATCATTACAATATTTGTACAGAATCTACATCAACTTCAACCATATAATAATAGACTATAAAGGAAGTCAAACGCCTTGTTAAATTCAGAAAAGGAAATTCCATCTCTTTATTTGGTTTTATATTAAATGACTTCATTTATGTATATCTCCTGAATAACACATCACGAAATAAAGTACAGTACATATAGTAATATCATTAACAATATGTTAAAAGAGCTGAATCGTTCTGAAACGTTCAAAATATGTGAGAAAGTATGTATCACGTTTGTGAGACTCATTGTACAGACTATTTACTTACGAGTCACCAATGGACACACAAGTTACGATGCTCACCTGAAAAAAAAAGGAAAGGGCATTAAAATACTGACAACATTAAGCCTATATTGTTCTGTGAGTATAATAAAATTACGATTTTCTTAAAATATTATTTACAAAATGAAATAAATTAAAGAAGCGTATAGCCATGTAATCTTGATTGACACATCAATTCTACACAAAGGCTGGTAATGAGTTCCCATTACAGTTTGTCAACAATTTTAAAATTAAAACATGTTAACACTATTCATCAACATTATTTACTCAACTTCTTTATGTTTTTGATCACATTGAAATCAAGTTAAGAAGACTAACCCGAAGGAAAAAAGATAAATGTATTGCGCGCATGATTTACTATTTCAATGAAACGTTAAAAAAAAAAAAGAAATATCTAAAAGTGTGGAAAATTTACATTTAACACAGATGTAGAAGAGTAAAATTACAAATGACGGGGTCAGAAGCAAAGGGGTACAAGTGACATTTCTAAAAACATGAGTTAAGTGCATCCAGGGTAAGCTAAAGTATTTAAAATTTTAGTGGCAAGGGAAGCATCTTTTAATCACATTATACATTAAAATTGAAATTTAAAATTTCATGGAAAATTTACGAAAGCTTAAATACTTTCAACCACATTTTCTCATAAGTAACTTAAGTCACTTATACCACTTTACTTCTGAGCCCCCATCAAATGTCTTTGGTAGTTGAATTATATTGTTAATATTTATGCCAGATTCCGTTATTTCTCACGATTTTTTCTGCAGATTTTGAATTTTCAACAAACACCATTGGATGTAAAACAGTAAAACATACAACATAAATAACGTTTATAAACGGGATTTTGTTTTTACCGCACACATGCAGTTGAAAAAGTTGATAAACATCAAGGAAGTTAATGAAAAGTGTCAATCACAAAAGTTAACGAAAATTTGTTCGGAAAGCTATTAAACACAAAGTTTATTAATTAAACATCAAAAATGTATACAAATGTGATTTTTTTAACAAATTCAAATTTTTTAACAAAGTGGGCTTATGCCTATAGCGAAAAATGTCCGATGTGGACGTATCTTAAGACGCGAAAATTCAGTGTCGCATGGAAACACTACGATCTTAGGTTCGCATCCTGCCTAGAACATGCTAATCCAGAGTCAATATGGCATCCAGTATTTATATATTATAGTCATTCATTCATTCATTCATTCATTCATTCATTCATTCACTCACAGTGTTCTGCCCAAGAGCAGATCTTTCACTGCAAACCCAGCTTTCTCCAATCTTTCATATTTTCTGCCTTCCTCTTTGTCTACGCATACGATCCATATATTTTTATGTCGTCTATAATCTGATATCTTCTTCTGCACCGAACTCTTCTCCCGTTCACCATTCCTTCCAGTGCATCCTTCAGTAGGCAGTTACTTCTCAGCCAGTGACTCAACCAATTCCTTTTCCTATTCCTGATCAGTTTCAGCATTATTCTCTCTTCACCCACTCTTTCCAACACAGCTTCATTTCTTATTCTGTCTGTCCACTTCACACGTTCCATTCTTCTCCATACCCACATTTCAAATGCTTCTAATCACTTCTCTTCACTTCGTCATAATGTCCATATTTCTGGCCCTTACAATGCCACACTCCACATAAAGCACATAACTAGTCTCTCTCTTAGTTCTTTTTCCAGAGGTCCGCAGAAGATACTCCTTTTTCTACTAAAAGCTTCCTTTGCCATTGCTATCCTCCTTTTGACCTCCTGGCAGCAAGCTCATGTTACTGCTTATAGTATACCTCAACTATTTGAAGCTGTCTACTTGCTCTACTGCCTCATTTATAATTCGCAAGTTTAGTTCTTTATTTTTCTTCCTATGGCCATGTTGAAACATTTTAAATTATACAGATTACATGTCACGAAAGTCACATCATTTTACATACATACATACATACAATAGATACATATACATACATAATATATAAACATAACAAACATAGACTACATAATATACATAACCTGCTTAAGATATTTACTTTTGAGGATAAGGATGACGAAGTCAATTTTTTTTTAATTTACCTGACATCAAACAAGAGAGAAGATTTGTATTATACTTTTTTCCATTTAAGGCAAAAAAGTAAAAATAAAAATTTCACGATGTTTCGAAGGTTGTATCTATTTTCGTTTCAAGTAAAATGCTACATATACCAAGCTCATTTAATTTACTGCTTTTCTTCCTCGTGAGGGCTATGCTAGCAACAGGGATTATTTTCGCGGGAAGCAGGGTATGGTAAAGATGTTTAACTTCTAATCCTTAAGGAATACAATTTTTTGTTCTACATATCATTTAGTACGATATTATTCAAGCCACATTGCATTGATTTTTGTAGACAGTGTCCCAATGACACAGAACTGAAGTCAATGATATGAAGAGTCCACTGCAAGAATGATGGATTTAACTTTGTTGTCGAAAATGAACCAAGACTGTCAATCCATAGCTTAAGACATATAGAATGTACATAGAGAGTTATATAGCATTATAATAACACTGATAGTCATTGTCCAGTAATGATCAGAAAATCACAGTTAAGCTTTGAGCGCTAAGCATTTCAAACTTTCAATGCTTCTCCTGAAAAATGTATTCCAAATGACATCCATCATTCTTGCAGTGGACTCTTCATATATTTTACTTTAGCCGGAATGAAGTCTAACGTAAAACGATTGCGAATTCATCCTACGGAGGAATTTTTTATGGCGTTTATTTTCAGAATGTCTGTCACTAGTCTCGAACCCCGAATATTATGAGACCCTTAGTTCATGGAGGTCGACCTCGTCTCCTTTGCTTGGGTGGTCTCGTGCCTGTGGTCGTATTTATGACTTTAGTACCACGGCTAGAGAAATTACATTTGTGTAGCTTTGTTTCTTTTATGACGGGTAAATGTTGTACTGCAGTCTGCGTACTATGATTGGTTGCTTCTCAATGAACTTGCTGCGATGGAGTGAAGTCTGCTCCGCTAAGTTTAGTTAGTCTTCGCCAGGGACTCTGTGTAGCGTCCGGCAATGTTCGAACACGAGAGAAGCAAGCAGAACATTACAAACTTGGTCTTATTTCATATGAAAAACTATTCGCAAGACCTGTACTAAAATTCTTAAGCGGTTAAAACATGAAAGAGTGAGAGTGGGGGACAGCGAATATTTTTATAACAAGATGAAATAAACACGACAAACCTCCTTCCGCAGAGCGATCACAGGCGAATATCGAACTTCGCCATACTCGACAAACTTGAACCGAACATAGCGACTGTAATGAATGACGCTAACGTCGTGTACCGACATCATTCATAGTGCTGCAATTGAAACAATCTATTATTCGACGCTTGTTAATGACTGAGGCTACAAAGAAATTATGAGATCGTAGTTCATTACAGTTTACCTATCACAAATTCAGCACGACCACATTACTTATAGATTAGAATGCAATACGACAGGCATGTCAATTGATGCCCATAGGAGCAAGAGCGTGCTTTAGAGCCCAGGAGAGCCTGAGCGCTTTACAGCGGAAAGGAAAGAGACAGACGAAAGAGGTAGTATATGCCGCTTGGTCGAGCTATATTCAGGGATGGCCAGCACTGATTCAATAGATAAAGGGAAGAGAACTTATTAAAACTGTATCAATGTTAATTTTTAGATTTGCCTGAGAAGTATAAGTGAATTATAAGAATGTAAGTTTTAATTTTAATGTTAATTTTTCACAAGTTTGATTTTTTTATTCAAAAGAAATATTTTCTCAACTTTTCGTATAGAAAAGTGAAATTTTCAGGTATAGGCCTATTTATTTAGTAGCCTTACAGAATGTTTTCGTAAATCTAATATACCGTATATCCATGTATGGTGGGTCCCTATCACCTCGGCATGGCGCGTCCTCAGGTTGCGGATAGAGGAGACGGCCTCCAGATATGGAGGGTAGCTGCGAATATATTGAATAAGCAGTCGTGGACAGCCGATAAGGAGTGGTCCTCCAGCTTGGGGGTTGGACAAAGGGCTAACAACCCATCACCGTAAAAAACAACTTGTTACGAATCCCTACAATAAGCCTCGGAATAGGACTGATTCTCTGGCACGACCACAGCAAAGGAATATTTGAGGGAGGTGGGGTATGATGATAGAGACTGGATTAATCTTGCACAGGATAGGGACCGATGGCGGGCTTATGTGAGGGCGGCAATGAACCTTCGGGTTTCTTAAAAGCCATTTGTAAGTAAGTAAGTAATATACCGTATATACGTATTACTGAAGATAGTGTATTGAAAATTTTGAAAATATTCGTGTTGAAATTATTTGTAAGGAAATGAATTAACAAAGCAACTACTGTTACATCATAAGCAAAAGATATGTGCCCATGTGTTGTAAAAATGTCAGCTCTATAGCTTCAGCGGATTTCGAGAAAATAATTTAATATTCTGATGATAGGAAGTTGCTCACAAATATCACCTTAAAAGCATAATACGATAAAAGTTTTGTTGTGTAACATTAGTTACACTTAAAACAGATACAGTACCTAAGTAACTTTGCTTTGTACTGTAATATTGTTTTGATTAGTTTATTGATTACTTTTTAAAGCTAAAGATACCTTCAATATAAATTCCAACTTATCATGTCATACTCAAGCTCTTTCTTTAGGATATCACTTTCTTTATGAATGATGTGTTTCATTCACTTAATACAGTATAATTACACTACTATGGAATTTAAGTGAATATTCCTTCTTAACTCTCTATTATGTTATTAAGGTTTAAAACACAAGTGCAATATTAAGAAATCAGTGTTAGTACTTTTGTTTTACAGACAATATAGATAATATTAAACAGAAAGAAGCCATATAAAAATAACGACATAAAATTTCACGTTCCGTTTGAAGTTTGTGCACCACTGTTTTCTTAATCCAACAGGTTGCTTATTCATATACACAAACTTTCCTCTTTCCATACTTAACGCTTGCTGCCCGCGCACGATGTCAAGGTCAAAAAATGCGCTTGCTTTGACATCAATGCAATACGATAAACTGATATGACAATGTTGTAGCAATTGTGTAATAGTTATAGGCTATCTGCTCAGGTGTGTGGGCGTGAGGCCAGCTGTCGGCTGGTAGGCTTTGGCCGTCTATGGACAACGGATTTCTTTGTAAGACTCAATACTGAAAATAAAAATAGCATATCGTGTCATCTAACTTCGTAATTTGCTTTATTTTCACTCAAAAATTTCGTAACTTCGCCAACATCCGTAATAATAATCATTATTTGCCAAAGTGTATCGTATATAAGTTGTTAAATGAATGTTGAAATGTGTCTGCTAAAGGAAGAAGTGAATGCGATAGAAAGAAAAAGAGCAATGATTGAAAATCATTAATTCTTACAAAAACTAGAAATTATTCAAAGTGGTTGCCGAGTTCCTAAATCCTCCAAATTTTCATCGTGCGCACTTAGTTTGCGGTATTGAGAAAACGTCCTCAGAACTGATGGGGACTCTTGGGGGGGGGGGGTGAACTGATATAAATGTTACGAACAATAGATTAAAATCACATGATATTCTATCATCATTCCATCATTTTTTTTAACTTGTTGTCAGAGAACGTTATTATATAGACTATATAATGCAAAAAAGAAATATATCACGCTTTAAAAAACACCTGGTGAGCAGAAATTTATTATATACCCCAGAGAAAGTCTGTTAAGCCTACCATATAAATCTAATTTAAAGACGATGCTTCCATGGATTGAAAATGAAAAACAATTACATGCATATAGGAGAATATCTACAATTTAGAGACAAAAAAGAAAGAATGCAACGCCATCCACTGGAAATAATTCGAACTTCTATACAAAAGAAAATGAGGATAAAAAATCGTAAACTGGATAAAGAGAGACGGCATTTGTCTTCTTCAGAACATAACAAGAAGAAACGGGTAAACGTCGAGGGAAAGTGGATAATAAAACAGGGCCTAGATGTTTATTGTTTACCCAAGTAGAAAACAAGAGAAGAACGAAGCGCGCGCACTTTAAAGCCAAACAATCAGCATGACACACCGTTACAGCCGGCTCTGCTCGTCAGTGCCAGATTTACACACCCGGCGCGCTAGTAGGAGGGGATCCGCCGACATCCACTTCTATCGCACAAAATTTATTTCCAGTTCCTCTTCCGAAACTAACAAGCAGAACAAGGGACTCGTGAAAGACTTTGGTTCGGTTATCGGGACTGTTCATAGTCTGAGCGACCATGCAGGAGGTCTGGGAATCATCTCTCGACGAAAGTGTTCATGACATATTTTTACCTATACTGTGTCCAGAGTCACGCAACTATAGGCTACCTCTGTTGATGAAAAAACATGCACGTGTTATCGTCAACTATTAGTTAAGTGAGTAGTTAAAATGATGATGGTGGTGGTGATGATGATGATGATGATAATAATAATAATAATAATAATAATAATAATAATAATAATAATAAAGATTGGAAAAGAAGAACTCAGTTATGTGGAGTAGAACCATTTTAAATAAAACAAAAGCCCTCCTTTATAAATCATTAGTACAAAGTATAGAGTGATTTATGAAGAACTAACACCTTTCTCTCTTTCTTTCTTTCTTTCTTTCTTTCTTTCTTTCTTTCTTTCTTTCTTTCTTTCTTTCTTTCTTTCTTTCTTTCTTTCTTTCTTTCTTTCTTTCTTTCTTTCAAAACGAATGATGCTAGCCACAATTTGTTATACTTCAAATGTAACTTTGGGAGATTACTAACCTCTATAGCAAATGTTGGAAATTATTTATTCGGCTGGAAATTCACTTAATGACCAGTTCTTTACGTCAAATTAAGCAGGAGTTTTGATTCTCAGTGACGAGATGCGCAGATGTTTATTCTTTATTCCTTATTGTTGGCAGCTGTTTTCGACATTTTGATTTAGTCACTGAAAATGCAGTATGCTACACATTAAATTAACGGCTCTTTCTTGTGAAGCAATACTGGATTACGAATTCAATTACAGCTACTCAAAGGGCATGCCAGAGAGAATTCGGTGTTCGTAATCCCCCCCCCCCAAGAAACACAATATTGGCTGGAGGAAGGCCATAGAACTGGAAGGAGATTATGTGGAAAAGTAGGGCATGTAGATAAAACATCATTCTTTTCTATGTGTAAATTACATTGTGTGGAATAAATCATTTTTGTAGAAAAAAAAAGTGAGGCATTACTTTCTGGGCAACTCTCGCACTTTTTTTTTTTCAGAAAGGGGTAAGTTGCCTGTGCGAAATACCTGTATTCAAGGAAAAGTTATGACAATAATCCATCATAACTGAACTACTGGCCTGAGAAATATTTTCTATACAGAGTACAGTGTATTATTCGAAGAAAATTCTTCTAGCAGATAATACCCAACATTTATAAGGTCAGGTAGGAGAAGGGATAAACTTGCAATCTCTTCCATTTTGATGCGATTTTCATTTTAACTTCATACTTACGTAGCAAAATGCTCATATAGGGACTAGCACCGGTTTAAAGAGTATTAAAATTCTAAGCATGGCTTCCTCCAGGAAGGAAGTAAATCTGGAAGATCTAAGTCGTAGACTCACAGTCTAATATATACAGTCACGAAGCTTGAGTTGTGAGGGTGCTAGGAACAATAGACAGTCCCGGTACTATTTCGCATTGTCTGTAATGAGGTGATAGTAGCGATCCTAGTGGCTAGCAACTATCTATGGATGCATATTTACTACGTATTGAGCTTCGTTACTGTATATACCTACTATACTGTGGTAGACTTACGGTTAGACAGTTCCAGACAAAATTTGTTGGTAACTTCTCGCCCATGTAGAAATTTTGAACTTCATACCATTAACATGTGTATGCATGAGGTAGTTCATCTTTAAGTTCTAACTACAGTTTCCAACAAGTGGAAATGAATTTCGCATGACAAAATTCACTTACGTAAGACAATTCTGCAGCTAAAAAGTCGATCTTAGGGTGCTGTATTCTCAATCACAAGGTCGGTAGTACTGCGTTGTTATTCCCGAGGCATTGGCTGGTGAAGCTATTGACGTTTCTATTCCTGATGTTCAGACATAGTACACATACGTGATTTCTTCAAGATGAGGAAGAGCAATTTGCACTGTAACTGTGTTCAATAAAAGAATTCTCTCGTACACTGATCACGCACATTGCTACTCAAAAAGGCCGGGACTGCTTTTTCTCTACTCACCACAGTCCAAGTGACACAAATACAACAGAATAAGCAACGCGCTGAGCAGTCCCACACAAAAGTAAATACACACTTTGTATGACTGCCAGATGGTGATAATCCGGGGTTTGTTTCGGGCAGACTCGTGTATTGTGAGATCGTCCCACGTGTCTCTCTCGTTTACAGCTTCAAAACCCCTATTGTTCTGTATGAATATCTTTAACAATGATTCTTACAAGAGGCAAATTTGTCAATTTTTCTATTCCTGTTGGCTGCACTACTGAAATATATTCCGTAAGACCACAATACATTCATTTTACGCATTGCACATGTCAATCAGTAGACGATTGTAGATCGTAAGTAAAAGATAGCAATTCAAAGTAATCAGATTAAAATTACGACGATGGAACAACGATTCAATAAAACGAATAGCAAATAAGACTGAAATAATTGGTGGTCGTACTAATCACTTCAAATGCCATTCAAATTCCCGGATGGAACCAAGTAGGCCTATTTGAAGACAAACACTATTACTGTTATCATTATCGTCATTTTTACGAATAGGCCTATTCATACTCGTATTTTGTCTTAACAAAGTTTACAATATTTTCAGGGATTGAAAAAAAAAACATAATCAATTTAAATCACTTTAGAATAATTGTTGCTTATGTAACCGAACAAAGAGAAAGCTATATTTCCATTTTATTTTATAAGTATTATATTTGTAGGACTACGGTACTTAAAAAATGTAATCTTTCTGAGAATGCAAATTTAAGTGCAAAATTCTGAATTAATTTAAGGATTTTACTTAATTCCTTTATTAGATTTAATTTTAAGTTGTATCAAGTTATATTGTTTTAATCTTGAGGTTGTGTTTAGGTCAAAGCTAAGTTATCTATATACTTGTCATTCGAATAAATGAATGAATGAATTAATTAATTAATTGAAGCGTCGGCGGGAACAACGTTGTAAGTTACAAAATTTTCATTCGGCGTGTTTCCGTGTAATAATATTGTATGTCATGTTACTTTGTTATACTCCTTGGCATGCAAACTTATAACGTTGTTCCAGCCGACGCTTCAATTAATGAATTAATTAATTCTGCATTAAAATTATTTTCATTTGACCTGACTGATCCTGTTTTTAAATGTGTGAAATTTATCTTATTATTATTATTATTATTATTATTATTATTATTATTATTATTATTATTATTAAAATATTTATAAACAAAGCCTGGGTATGTATGCGAAAAAGAATATCGAAATATACATAACACTTTATTAAATAAGTGCAATAAGTATGCAGTTATAATTAATATAATTAGAATAGAACAGAATGTAATCAATTCTCTGCTATTGCAGTATGTAACGTAAGTCATTGCCAGATTTTCTTCAGTTAAATATTTGTATAAGAAGAATGCTTCACAGAGTGGACATTTTCTTCCTGTGTTACAACACCCCAAACATCAAAGAAACGGACAAACGTTTTGTTTTAATCACCAAAACATTCCATCTTCTTTCCTTCATTGTATTCTTCTTCCATTTCCTCCTAGCCATGATCTTTCCCACTTCCTTCCCACCATGTTCTTTCTCCACTTTTCTCTTATCATTTCTGTCTACACTTCCTTTTCTTTCTACAATAAAATTATCCTTTCTTATCATGTTGTTTTCTTTCAATTGTTTCTCATCATGCTCTTTCTCCACTTCTTCCCTATCATTTTCTTTCTTCAATGTTTCCTAATTGTTTCTTTGTATACTTCTTCTTTATCATATTATTTTGTTACTTCTGCTTTATCATGTTCTTTCTCCACTTCCTCCTTATATTCTTTCTCTACTTCTTCTTTATCATGTTTTTTCTCTACTCCTTAATCATAGTCTATTTCCATATTTTCTTATCAAGTTAGTTCTTCACTTCTTGCTTAGACTATATTGAATGTTATGTTTTATTTAACGACGCTCGCAACTGCAGAGGTTATATCAGCGTCGCCGGATGTGCCGGAATTTTGTCCCGCAGGAGTTCTTTTACATGCCAGTAAATCTACTGACATGAGCCTGTCGCATTTAAACACACTTAAATGCCATCGACCTGGCCCGGGATCGAACCCGCAACCTTGGGCACAGAAGACCAGCGCTATACCAACTTTCCAACCAGGTCGACTCTTAGACTATATTATTTCTCTACTTCTTTTTATCACGTCTTTACACTTCATGTTCTTTCTCCATTTCTTTTACATGTTTTTTCACTTCACTTTTCTCCACATGTTCCTTATGTCCTTTCTGTACTTCCATTTTGTCACATTCTTCCTCTATTTGGGGTTGTCTATTTCTTCTTTCTACCTCTTCCGTTTGTTTTTCCCTACCTCATCCTTATGTTCTTTCCTTACGTTGCTTCACTTCTTGTTTAGCATATAATTTCTCTTTTCGTTCTTCCTCATCAGCACCATGTTCTTCCGCTACTGTATTACAATGCTTTTTTCCTCTCCTTCCCCGCCGACATTATGTTCTTTTTATTTTCCTTCTTCTTCATCACCATGTTTTTTTTTTTTCACTTCTTCCTCAACATAAACCTAAACTCTTCTACTTCCTCTGGATTCCTATTTTGATCTTCTCCCTGAACTATACTTTTCTCCTTCCTTAGCACTATCATGGTTTTATTCAGCTCCTTATTTGAGAGGATAATTTGAATCTCAGATTTTAGGGTCCGCCAGCTTATCTTGGAGTATGAACAGCACTTCCTCCACCCCTGCAGCCATTTCTCGGAAATTAATCAAGCGTTTATGTTTGTGTATGTGTGTGACGGTGCTTAGTAATTGTGATTGACGTTTGGCCGAACGTGGTGCATTCATCCGCGACCGGTCAGACCGATCTTGTCTGTCCGTGTAGTTGGCAAGCTACTGGTACAGCCCATTACGTGCAAAATGGAACCCTAACACGCCATCGGCCGAAGTAGGCCAATATAAAAACCTCGCTACTACATTACAAAAATACGAATGCTCGTATGATATTAACTGCTAATGGCTTGTGAACCTCAGTACCAGACAGAAATAGAATAATATTGAACTACAACATTATTATGTATATTTCACACTATTTAAGGTGCTAGGTACAGCTTACAGCAGTACAATTTTGGAAATATTCAACATTGTTTTTCTTCCATTACTGTATCTTGTACAATAATGAAAAATAGTACGTGTAAGACACTGTCCTTCTGCTATATGCAAAAAATATTTTTACGATTTAAAAACATTATTTACATTTTTTTTTTTTCAAAATTCAGTTCACTGTGTAGTGATGAAGCGTTCCCCATTTAACTCAAAAACTATCCAACATTCTGTGATGAAGTTTTTTGTGTATATTTATGCATCTTATATCTATAATATGATGCAAGATCACTTCTCTACCTTTGATAGATTGTCTAATAAAAATAAATTCCTTTAAAAAATGGTCCATAAATAAATAATTGTTTAAATCGTAAAAATATTTTTTTAATATAGCAGGACGGTGTTTTACACATACCAATTTGTATTATTGTACAAGATACAGTAATGGAGGGAAAAAATGTTGAATATTTCCAAAAATGTTACTGCTGTAAGCTGTACCTAACTCCTTAAGATGCTCTGTTAATGATTTTTTTTAAATGACACTTTTTATTCCATAATATTGTTCAAAGTTTTAACTTGAATTACGCATACTATACACTGTAGTTTATGAGCGTGTGAAAATAATCACATTCAAATTACTATGCAACAGTGAGGTGGCTTCGTTCATCATAATATTTCCTCTATTTTTCTTTCTTTCTTAGTCGGTTTAACCTCCCGTTTTTCTGTCTTACACGCCATTGCACAGGGCCACCACAGAGACATCACAGAACAATCATAAGACAATGAACAAACACCCAGTTCCATGGACGGAAGGAACATTTCTTTCATTTTCCAGCCGGGAATCGAACCTCGGAGTCTTGATCGGAAAGAGCACGCACTATCCACGTAGCCACAACGGCGGACACCCACTATTATCTTACGAAATATATTGTGTGTTTAAAAGAACGCATTTTTGTCACATTATTCAAAGTTTGCCAGTTCAAATACTGATATGGACGGCATGAACAATACAGGTGATACAATTTTTTTGAAGCTACATTTGTTTAACGAGTTCATTAGTCGTCCTCGATGGTTATAGGCACATATTCAAGTCCGTACGGGCTGAAGCACTCGGCGGGTAGATTGCCCTCCGCGCGGGTTAACTGTCTTCCCATACTAAAACGTACCGAAAAGAGGGTAGTGGTGCAAAGGTTGTCCATGCATACTTTAAGTAAAGCAGCGATGTATAGAACAAGGAGACATACAGTACTTAATATGTGGAAAACATTGCATTATTAAGAAATGAATTATTCAGAGACGCTAAATCATAGACGTCCAATTGTAACTCGTACGAAGTAACCCCTGGCGTAAGCAACCCGCAGCGCATATTCTTTAAGGTCGTTTTCCTATTTTATATGGAAAGTTATTGACCTTAGCAGAGCATGCTTGACGTGCAATATCTCCTGGTTCTATAGGCGTTTGGACACCCATGCGTTAAATGGAAATGATTCAGCACAAATCTATTGATATATTATCTATGAAGTTCAGTTTCATTTGAAAATGAAGACAATGACAGTAAAATTTCAAAGATTGAAAACTTATCAGGAATTTTAACATTTTTATTTTTTAAATTAATTTTATGGATGTAAAAATTCATCTTTGAATCTAGCAGCTAAAAGAAAAACTGAAACCAATGAAACGAATTTCCTCCATAGTATCGCTGGTTACAGTATCTTAGATCATATAAGAAACGAACATGTTCGTCAGCAATTAGACATTTCCAACCTGAAAAAATCCAAAACCAAGAATAGAATTGGTATTCTCATGTACAAAGGGTGGAATATGGCGGATTATCCAAGAAACTTTCGAATTACACAACGGTTGGAATGAAAAATGTCGGTAGACCAAGAACCCGCTGTTGGGATGAAATCAACTTCGAAGACGAAATAGAGCCATTCGCGTAGTTCAATCGGCAGAGGCGTTTGCCTTCTGAGCCGGAATTTCGTTCGGACGTGGATTCGGTTCCCGCTTGGGTTGATTACCTGGTTGGGTTTTTTCCGAGGTATCCCCAACCGAAAGTCGAATTTCAAGTAATCTATGAAGAATCCTAGGCCTAATCTCGCCAAATACTATCTCGTTATCACCAATTCCATCGACGCTAAGTAACCCAGTATTTGATACAGCGTCGTTAAATAACCAACTAAAATAAAAAGACGAAACAAGTCACCACGCCTAATCCTTGTAGACGAAGAAAGAACAGAATATTTTCAAATCCAACAAAATATTGAAGAGTACACGAATAAAATTATAAAACACTGTAGCCTTTCCTTTGCTATTTTGTAATAGTATACGTTGGACTATTAGAGTTGAAGATAAATTCAGACTGGACATTCCAGAGATGAAATCTATGCGGAGAACAACAGAATACAATAATCAGACAAATTTTGCACGAACTGAAAGTAATCCCCATTTTGAAAAAAAAAAATAGCACCATATATATAAAAAAAATTGGATTGAACATGCAAACTGAATATCCAGATGGGGATTACCAAAATTAACAATGAAATAGTCGGCCTCGGTAGCTTAGTTGGTATAGCGCTGGCCTTCTATGCTCGAGGTTCCGGTTTCGATCCCGGCCCAGGTCAATGGCATTTAAGTGTGTGTAAAATGCGACAGGCTCATGTCAGTATATTTACTGGCATGTAAAAGAACTCCTGCGGGACAAAATCCCGGCACACCGGCGACGCTGATATAACCTCTGCAGTTGCGAGCGTCGTTAAATAAACCATAATTTAATTTTAATTTAAACAATGAAATACACTACAAATGGAAGAAGACAGCAGGGACAACCAAAGAAGAAACTTACGAAGGAATTCTAAGGCGAGAACAGGTCAGCAGTAACGGAGGTTCATTGCCGCCCTCACATAAGCCCGCCATCAATCCATATCCTGTGCAAGATTAATCCACTCTCTACCATCATATCCCACCTCCCTCAAATCCATTTTAATATTATCCTCCCATCTACGTCTCGGCCTCTCCAAAGGTCTTTTTCCCTCCGGCCTCCCAACTAACACTCTATATGCATTTCTGGATTCGCCCATATGTGCTACATGCCCTGACCATACCAAACGTCTGGATTTAATGTTCCTAATTATGTCGGGTGAAGAATACAATGTATGCAGTTCTTCGTTGTGTAACTTTCTCCATTCTCCTGTAACTTCATCCCTCTTAGCCCCAAATATTTTCCTAAGAATCTTAGTCTCAAACATCCTTAATCTCTGTTCCTCTCTCAAAGTGAGAGTCCAAGTTTCACAACCATACAGAACAACCGGTAATATAACTGTTTTATAAATTCTAACTTTCAGATTTTTTTATACCAGACTAGATGACAAAAGCTTCTCAACCAAATAGGCCCTAATAACAGGCATTTCCCATATTTATTCTGCGTTTAATTTCCTCCCGAGTGTCATTTATATTTGTTACTGATGCTCCAAAGAAACTAGTTAGATTAATTAAAATGTGTCTCAGTGAAACGTATAGCAGAGTTCGTATAGGTCAGTTTGTGTCAGATGCGTTTCCAATTCACTGTGATCTAAAGCAAGGAGATGCATTATCACCTTTACTTTTTAACTTTGCTCTAGACTATGTCATTACGAAAGTCCAGGATAACAGAGAGGGTTTGGAATTGAATCAGTTACATCAGCGGCTTGTCTATGCGGATGACGTGAATATGTTAGGAGAAAATCCACAAACGATTAGAGAAAACACGGGAATTTTACAGGAAGCAAGTAAAAAGATAGGTTTGGAAGTAAATCCCGAAAAGACAAAGTATATGATTATGTCTCATGACGAGAATATTGTACGAAATGGAAATATAAAAATTGGAAATTTATCTTTTGAAGAAGTGAGGAAGTTGAAATATCTTGGAGCAACAGTAACAAATATAAATGATACTCGGGATGAAATTAAACACAGAATAAATATGGGAAATGCCTGTTATTATTCGGTTGAGAAGCTTTTATCATCCAGTCTCCTGTCAAATAATCTGAAAGTTAGAATTTATAAAACTGTTATATTACCGGTTGTTCTGTATGGTTGTGAAACTTGGACTCTCACTTTGAGAGAGGAACATAGGGTAAGGGTGATTGAGAATAAGGTGCATAGGAAAATATTTGGGGCTAAAAGGGATGAAGTTAGAGGAGAATGGAGAAAGTGACACAACACAGAACTACACGCATTGTATTCTTCACCTGACATAATTAGGAACATTAAATCCAGACGTTTGAGATGGGCAGGGCATGTAGCACGTATGGGCGAATCCAGAAATGCATATAGAGTGTTAGTTGGGAGGCCGGAGGGAAAAAGACCTTTAGGGAGGCCGAGACGTAGATGGGAAAATAATATTAAACTGGATTTGAGGGAGGTGGGATATGATGATAGAGGATGGATTAATCTTGCTCAGGATAGGGACCAATGGCGGGCCTATGTGAGGGCGGCAATGAACATCCGGGTTCCTTAGAAGCCAGTAAGTAAGTACTGTTGCTCCAAGATATTTGAATTTTTCCACCTCTTCGAACGATAAATCTCCAATTTTTATATTTCTATTTCGTACAATATTCTGGTCACGAGACATAATAATATACTTTGTCTTTTCGGGATTTACTTCCTAACCAGCAGTAACCTGTATCCGTGAAAACTTGATAATGACGACGACGACGACGACGACGACGACGATGATGATGATGATGATGATGATGAAACAAAATCTGGAAATGTAATACTGAAAGGAGACATACCCCACAGTTAGAAAACCTTTGTTGTAGAGTAGAGGATGTATGCAAATTTCAGCAGGAGGGTTACTAAGAGAAACTGCTAGCACCAGTTCGAAACTAATAGTATCATTTTATTCCTGTTACTCGTAAATAAAGGCAATAGAAAAGAGGAGTCCACTTCTATGGGTATAGTTCGACCAGAGAGGTCCTCAGCAGGGGGGAATACAAAAGAGAAAACAGGGCGCTTCAAACAGAAGCTGTTTACGCCGGCTTCAAATTGCTTCATAAACCACGTCCCCCCCCCAGAACTGGTGTTGTTGTACCTGATAGTAAAGCCCTGTGTGACGGCAATGGCCCATCCATACCAATAACACAACAATAACATCAGGGCGCGGAATTGAAACGGACAAGTACCGCGTGTAAACAGGACGAGCACCGGCCGCATTTACACAAAGTAGGTTAAAAATTACCAACCGCATTTATCTCTCTAAGCACTTCAACAGCTTCAGCTGATATAATTTCTGCACTGCGGGCTCCGTTTTGGTTCCTGAATGAGCCACTAACATAATACGTGGAACGGAACAGACACCGTGGTGTACGCAACGGGCAAGACACTGATTTGACACCACGGTCGTGAGTTCGAATCCCATATGATGCTTGTCCGTTGATATCCCGACATCGTGTTAACTACACATCACGCGAGTCTACTATTATATCCGTCTTACGGCTTCGAAAAAAGTCAGAATATGGTCTTGCAACAAGGATGAAGTAAGTGCCTTGGAAGAATCGAAGCAGCAACCTTTGGAATCAACTAGGCCTGTACATAAAATATAAACATTCATTGTTGACCTTCTTTACTACACTGGATTATAAGACTACATCCGAAGGTACATTTTCTTAGGTTAATTGTTTGTTAATTTTGAATAACGTTAATCTACGAGCCTGCAGTAGACACAAAATATGTCATATTAGGATGTATCATATTTAAATGCCAATAACTCAGTATCTGTGAAAGTTAGACAACACAAACCTATGTAAGTTAAAGGACAAACAAAGAGCTTTTTTTTTTATCTATGTAGATCTAATTTATTTTATTCCATAATGAATATTTTGACATAATTAAAGAAGCTGTGCTAGAAAAAGTGTAACATAATTAAGTGCCAATAATTTCGTAGCCTACCTATGAAAGATAACTAACACAAATCTATATGTTACTTACAAATGACTTTTAAGAAACCCGGATGTTCATTGCCACCCTTATGTAAGCACGCTAAGATTAATCTGATCTCAATAATTATATCACACCTCCCTCAAATCCATTCTATATTATCCTATCTATGTCTCGGACTCCTCAAATGTCTTTTTCCCTCCGGCCTCCCAACTAACACTCTATATACATTCCTGGATTCGCTCATACATACGTGCTATATACCCTGCTCATCTCAAACGTCTGGAATTAATATTCCTAATTATGTCAGGTGAAGAATACGTGCAGTTCTATGTTGTGTAATTTCTCCATTCTCCTGTAACTTCATCCCTCTTAGCCCCAAATATTTTTCTAAGCACCTTATTCTCAAACACTCTTAGTCCCTATTCTTCTCTCCAAGTGAGAGTCCAAGTTTAACAACTATACAGAACAACCGGTAATATAACTGTTTTATAAATTCTAACTTTCAGGTTTTCTGAGAGAAGACTGGATGAGAAAAGCTTCTCAACTGAATTATAACACGCATTTCCCATATTTATTCTGCGTTTAATTTCCTCCCGACTATTAAATAGTTTGGTAGGTTGATCATGATTAACTATATACACTTTAATATTTTTATCTTTTTTTAGTGCTGCTTATACTTTATACCTTTGTCAGTTCTATTTGTTACTGTTGCTCCAAGATATTTGAACTTTTCCACCTTTTCAAAGGATAAATTTCCAATTTTTATATTTCCACTTCGTACTACGTTCTGGTCACGAGATATAATCATATACTTTGTCTTTTCGGGGTTTACTTCCAAACTTAGCTTTTTACTTGCTTCAAGTAAAATTCCCGTGTTTATCCTAATAGTTTGAGGATTTTTTCCTAACATATTCAGGTTATCCGCATAGACAAGCTGCTGATGTAACCCGTTCAATTCCACAAATCTATGCGTTAGCCAAAGAAAAAATAAAGAGCTCTTTACCTATCTAGATTTAACTTATTTTATTCCATAATAAATATTTTCACATTATTAAAGTAGCTGTACTAGAATGAGAGTAACATATTTAAATGCCGAAACTTAGCAGTCTATCTGTGAAAGATAACCAACACAAACCTATGTGTTAGTTAAAGAACAAATGAAGAGCTTTTTACCTATGTAGATTTCATTCATTTATAGTGTTCTGCCCAAGGGCAGATTTTCACTGCAAACCCAGCATTCTCCAGTCTTTGCTATTTTCTGCATATATATATATATATATATATATATATATATATATATATAATTTATTTTATTCCATAATGAATATTTTAACATTATTACAGAACCTGTGCTAGAAAGAATGGGTGAAGAAAAGATATTGCTGAAACTGATCAGGAGGAGAAAAAGAAATTGGCCGGGTCATTGGCTAGGAAGAAACCGCCTACTGAAGGATTCACCAGAAGGAATGATGAACAGAAGAAAAGTTCGAAGCAGAAGAAAATATCAGACGATAGACTACATTAAGATATAACTTATGGATCATATGCGGAGATTAAGAGGAAGGCGGAAAATAGGAAAATTGGAGAATGCCGGGTTTGCAGTGAAAGATATGTCCTTGGGCAGAAAGCTATGAATGAATAAAACTACAGACAAAAACCATGCAACAATTTTCGCTCATTCACCATCTTGAAACGCGTAACACACCCAAAGTAGGCTACCAGAGCTGGATCATTACATATTGCGAATGAGATACGTAAGTAGACTAAACACGAATTATTCGTATTTAAAAATCTGTGGTCAGATTTTAGGTATATTTTATCATTTAAGAATTTCGATACAATTTATTAACAAAGGCTTTGTATACTGAAGAAGACCGCTACGTAGTCCGCTGTGACGTCACCTACAGATAGCATGTCGACGCGGAGCAAGCATGCCAAGCAATTCATGAATATACTGTAATATTATTTAACAACATTCAAAATATACATAGGCCTACTTAATAAATAAATAAATACATTACATGACATTATTCAACGGCAATTTCGGAACCGAGGATCACCTGTTTATTTTTTATTTATTCACACCTCTAAAAAATTCTAAAATACTTTAGACCTAATTCTATGAAAGATTTCTATGTTGTATGCGTAAATTATCTGCGTGCCCTCTACAATAACTAACACATCTCGAAAACAATCTCTTAAGTATTATTTTGCAAGGAGTTGGATCTTATCTACCTCAACATCCTCTAAGATTTTTTCCCGCATCATTATAAATTAAAATAGCTAATGTACGTCCGTGTTCGTTTCACAACCACGAAAGAACTTCAGAAAAAAAAAAAAAAGAAAGAAAACTTCATAAATGTTATTCCCTGCCTGTATTCGGTAAAGGAAAAACGTTTTCTTTCTTGAAAGAAGACGCCAGTAGAAATAGAGGCCTACAAATAAATACAGGAATGAATTCGAGAACAGCTCCTATTTCTTGCGGGTAAAATCCATTTGTAAATGAAAAAGTAATAATAAAACAAATTACATACTTTTAAACATGGATAAGTGAAGATTTCACAGAAACTAATTGGATTTTGTTCAGGAGCAGTGAAAGAGAGACACAGATTAAACTCTCGAGAGTAACTAAGAGGGTGTATAGTTATATATGAAAGTATAAATCTTCATTTATTTATTATTACGGTGCAAGCACTGTGCTGCAGCAAAAAACAAATAAATAAAAATAAACTAAGAGGTTTATATGCGATCAAGTTTCCAGGAAGAGCGCACCACTAATTATACAACCTAGCAAAAGAGAAACAGAGAAGATGGTTTTCTTACTTCATTCTATGAAGCAAGTTACTGAAAGTCTTAATCTAAACTCAGTATCTGAACATTTTCTCAAAATGATACATTGCAGGACTACTATTACAAGGCTTCAACACGGCATCGTGCCACCGATTAAGTCTTAAGACAACATACTGAAAATACGTAGATTGACGTCCAACCCCTAGATCTTCCTTGGCTCAACCGCTTAGTTCCGAGAAAAATGCTGAGAGTGGGGATGACTGGTTTAGGGTGCTTCTGATAGAGAATATTAAAGTAATAGGCCTATAAGTAAATAATGAAACTGGATTACTCTTAAAAGAAACAAGGAAAGTCATGTTCAAAGTCTCTTTGCACTATTTTAAATATATTCTTCAAACTCGACATACATGACACACCTTGTGCAGGTAGGTTTAACTCTTGTGAAGGACGTTGTATCCTCATAGAAGTTCCTCAGTTTGCCGCATTGGGTCGGAGTGTGATAGCTGTGTTCCGATGGAATAATGAGAAGAAATTGGTTAAGTATTCCCAATCTGACAGTTTTAAACAGATATTATGAATATCCATTATTTATGATATGACATGACATGATATATATATTTTTTCGGTCCTGTTGACACTTTAACCATTAGGCCTATTTATAGGATTTGTCACCTTTACAACGTTGGTATTATTATTAAACCATAAAATTGTGTCTTTTAGTATAATCGATTTACGAACTGTAAAATGTATGAAAAATGTTTGCGGACCGGAGAGTGAGAACCAACAAGTTTAGTTTTTATTCACATTTAAGTTAATCTATAAATTTCCTCTAAAGATTGATTACAACCTATAATCACTAAAACTTAACGTCTCACGTTCTCACCTTATATACATCAATGCGAAGTCTAACAATGACTCTTGGGAATAATATTTTCTAGTCGCGGATACAGCAACATTTCTACAAGACGTGTCGCGTGGTGCAGTATAAGAATAGCCTAAATTTGGTACCTGTATCTACTATCTTTGACTACTGAAATGGATGGAAAGATTATAACGCATAAATACGCCCGAAAATTTTCTGGACAACTTTAGGGCTTTGTGCTTACTTTTATAATTATAAAAATCATTTTCGGTATTTTAATCGGTTAATTAACGACACGATATCATTTATGAGGTTATTTAGAGTCGGTAGGATTGATGACAGCACAATTGAATCTGCTTTAGGGAAACAACAAAAATTATATTAAGAAGTTTAAAAAAATAATTGTATATTTTACTCTGGTTCTTAATAATGTAGGCCAGCGTGATATTTTGGGAAGAATTTGTAATATAGTAATGATTTATTTACTTTTTAAGAATTATCTTAATTTTCAAATGATGCAATTTAGTGACTAATGCCCTTTCAAAACAAACAGATTCAATTATGTTTGGGTGAGATAAGACCGATAATTTTACGCGGAATTACCTAACATTCACTTCATAGTTGAGGAAAGACTCGGATGAAACCCAATCAAGTAATCAGTCCAAGCAGGCTTGGAAACTTTTGTTACTATTCACATAACGTCGAAGTACTAGAGAGGATCGGAACGTAACGCACAATTATATTACCAATTGTTCTTTATGTTTTATAATTTTTTTAAATGTAGACTCGATCTTTAGTAAAGGTGATCGCATGCTCATCCTCATCTTAATAAATAATAAATAATAATAATAATAATAATAATAATAATAATAATAATAATAATAATAATGAACTAGACTGCATTTAATCCATCATGCCGTCCATATAGAATGATGAAATAAATAAATAAATAATTAAATAAATAAAAAATTAATTAATTATTTAATTAATATTACCTTAAGCTCTCCAGAAATATCTTCAATATTTGCGCTGTTTTCTAGGGGTTGAATAATAATTATTTTGTCAAAAATATTGAGACGAACGTTTTTTTTAGCATGATATTTATCGGTATGCGGGGACTTGAATTCTCGTCACAACAGACCACGTTGTATTGTTCTCTACTTCCTTTATACTCTAATAAATCGGCGGAGCGATGTAGTAGTCCTATTTGACGCCCTATAGTATAATTTCCTATTGCGTATTATTACTTAAAATAGAAAAAACAGTATTGAATAATAAAAATCTATTTCAAAGTTTAGGAGAAATCGCTGTACTTATAGTGACAAAGACACTACATATCTAGGTCTACCTTTCTCGTATTAAGGATTCTGAAATATACTTTTATGGCATCAAAATACTTCACTATTGGGGGTGATCATTGCCACCTATTAGATCTATTTCGATTACTCTCCAACTGGCCGCATTCCCAACCTACATCCTCTGACTACACTAATGTTCGCCGAGTATACTGGTTTCGAAGCAAGCAACCCCACTCGCAACTTTGGTCCGTCCCAGGGATCTGTAGAGACACTTGGCAAATGGGAGCGGAGGCTATTTGTGCCGGTGTATTGCGGGCAGCATCAGCTCGAGGCCGCTAAGGGGTAAGATGCTCGTGGTAGAGTGTTCAGATAGAAAAGATCCCCTCCTGCAAGCGATTGGTAGCTTCGTTCAACCAATGCCTTTGCCTAGAGCGGTCATTGGTCCTAGCCCTCCCGCATACCACTTGCGCAGAGGTCTTATTTCGTATTTCTACTCTACAGATTCCTGGAACGGACCATAGACCAGCCCCCAGCGTGCGTCGTCAGCCATCGGGGAATGCTATGTAATGATAATGAAAAAGAGATCTGACGGAGTGGTGTTGATGCTAACAGGGGAAAACGAGAGAACTCCGAAAGAAACCTCAACTGCTATCTTGTATGCCACAAGTGGCACTATCAATTTCTCAATGAAAAACCCTGGCCTGAGCGGGACTCGTACTTGGATCTCTGCGTGACAGACCGAAGGTGTAGACCACTCAGCCACCACAGGGACTAGCATCACAACACTTCATATTTATAATGAGAACTTAAAAAAGGAGAAGAGTCTCTTGAAGTAGCAGCGCGAAGAGAAACCCTTACGATGATGAACTATATGCCATCGTCGAGACAGATTCTTCCCAGACGTGTCAGGCACTCACTCACGGAGAAGTTCAACGTGAGCGCTGAAACTATTCCTTTACATCTGCATGGTCTAGGCAAGATGTACCATCCAGACAAGTGGATGCAGTACGAACTGAGAGGAGACCATTAGCGTCAGCGTCTCGATGTTTCTTATTTCTCGACACAAACATGAATCTTTCTTGGACAGAATACTGACGTGCAACGAGTAATGGATTAGGTATACACCAACTCCGACAGACCACAATGTTGGTTGTACTCCTGGGAATCTACCCCTCTTCACAATGTTAAAGCCGGCTTTTCGCCAGAGGAAGATTATGTTATGATGACTCTAGTGAAAAGTTTTCGGAATTAAGAAGTACGGTACATGTATTTTATTTTCCGCCAAAACTGATTATTTTTTATAAGTATGATATAATTTCAAAATAGGCCTACACAAGGCATTAATAAACAACAAACGAATATGCAACATTAAATGGGACATAATTAATATGTTCCAAGATCCTAACGAACTTAATGATAGTGAAATTACGGCGTTTTATTGTGCGTTGATAAGGTTAGTTAAGGAAAATGACTCAGACATGGTGAATGCATCCCAACAGCCCTTGCCATTTCTTTAACGTCCCATTATATAAATACTGTATAAAGCAGTGGTCGTCGGGACTCGCTGAAATGGGTAACGGGTAAATGCATCTAAATATGCACCCTCGTGCAGAAGGAAGAGGTAGAAAACATACCCGGCCAGCACCCACGGATGCACGATAGGGCAATGTCTTATCCGCGGGTAAGAACGCTAATTAGAGGATGCACTGTGCTCATGACAGCTGGTATAAAGATTCTTACTCTTGACTGCTTAATCTCAAAACGTAATCCAAATATCTACTGGCTGCATAAAGGCTTTTCTGAGTTATGGTTTTATCCTTAAGTCAAACCCATGATAAATTACATGAATTATCATACTATTACATTTGTTTGATGTACTTTAACACTCAATATTTTTACTCTACTAACCATGTTAGTCATTCCTCCTCTCTTCTTCTCTACAACCCAATCATTTCTTTAAACGTCGTAAAATCTTCAAATAAGAATGGATTTCAGGGAGGTGGGATATGATGATAGAGACTGAATTAATCTTGCTCAAGATAGGGACCAATGGCGGGCTTATGTGAGGGCGGCAATGAACCTTCTGGTTTCTTAAAAGCCAGTAAGTAAGTAAGTAAGTAAGTATGTAAGTAAGTAAGTAAAGTAAGTAAGTAATATTTCACGATGTAATATTAAAACAAATCAATTTTAACCCTAGAATGCTATCGTACGTAATTTGACGTATAATAGATAAACAATTGATCCTCACTAATTTTCCCGTCAAACGGGCGGCCAGTACTTCTAAAATATAAAATGCAGGCCATGAAGGCGCAAGGTATTGTGGGAGATTAAAGCTCTCATAATTCGTATTAGTAATAGTAGAAATTTAGTACCACGTTTTAACTCCCCCCCCCCCAAAAAAAACTTCCTGGTATTTATTTTAGAGAATGAGTTGACTTCAGTGTGCTGAAAGGATTAATTAATTGAAGAAAATCCCCTACCCCGTCGAGAAACGAACCCGCGATCTTTCGGATTGCAGCGCAACGGCTTTTAACCGCGAAACTACCGCACGTGCCTCCACTTCCGCGACCAGTACAATTTATAAATTTAGAGAAAAACAAGATTTATAATAATTCCACGTTATAAAGATAGACAGAATTCATGGTTCATAAACAGACCATGTCGGTGCTTATCTGTGACCTTGGTGCCGAGAATTTCGACTGTCACGAAGCAATCGTTCTTGTTGCGAAGGTATTTTTAGCTACGACAGTATTTATAGTTGCATTAGGTAGCTACCATAAGTGAATCTACTATTGGTACATTATGAGATTGAGCCTACTTGGATCGCTTTGGTCCTGGATAAAAGGATAATTATTAATAATCGAGTTCAGTCAACAGTTCAGGAAAAATGAGCTGGTCTCGTGACCCGTGATTGTGTTCGGGCATGAATTCGATTCTAGCTCTGACTGAAATGCTCGGTTGGATTTAGTCAACGTTTTATTCAACTGTAATGCGAATTCAGGTAATCTCATGGTGAATTCTCAACTCAATCTCGCTATCACCATATCACCTACTCTACAGAAGACAGATAGTCTCACAGTTGATTAAGCGTCATTAAATAGCCGATTGAAATTAGGAAGCACCCAAACTGCTCAAAGTTTACTTATACGGTAACGTCACACCATTTTTTATAATATATTGAATATTACTCGACCAAGGCCAGTGGAGTTCTGCAGCCCGGAGCCGTGGCGCTACTGTCCCTGCGTTCGTAATACCGCATCGCGATAGTTCACATTACGCCCGCGGCTCCACTCGCCTTTGTCGAGTAATACCTACATTATTATTTACAACACAATACAGAATAATTCTGATAAAGATCGTAGATCATATTTTAAAATAAAAAATAATGCTTGTTCCTCACTTAGTAAACTGCGCTCTATTCGATTTCTTCCCACAAAGGAGTCTAATTTTAAAGAAGGCCTTGTTATCGCCGAAAGTTTTTCCACCAAAATGTAATACTCAGCTGATCTTGTGAGATTTGTGATTCAACGAGAGGTTTACAGTTAGTTTTAAAAAGTTAAACCCGTGGCGCGAAAGCCCATGAAGGGCTAAGGCCGACTACTATGCTGCTGACCTCACATCCACATGCCTCAGCAGAAGTGAACGATCACCTAACCAGAACGCTGGTATCGTGTACTTAGCACGAAAATTCCACGTACCGTTGAAAGTGAATTCCGAAACCGGATTTCGATATCTATTGTAGCTCCCAAAATTTATCATGATGCTGAGTATCAGCACTGACCGAAATTTCATAAGAAAATTCCTTTCCCAGGAAGACTCAAACCAATCCTCATTTCGTGAAGCCAGTCCGATCCATAATGCCTTAGAGTTAGACTACGTCGCTACAGCATGGGACGACAAAGGGGTTTATGAAAACACTATTACGAACACACCGTAAATCCCTCCATAATCACCAAATCATCAAATCGTTTGTGTACAATTACTATGATGTACCGAACTACATATGATATTTCCGTGCAGGAATTCTGCGTTATCATATGATGAAGGATGGATAGAACAGAGAAAAAATTCTCACCGGCACCCGGACCCGAACCCGGGTTTTCAGCTCTACGTGCAGATATAATAATATGATATGCGTAAGTAATCACTTAATGATTCAAGACGGCGCTCATCCCGTCGGATCCCGGCCACTTAGTCACTCGTAATGAGCGCATCTCTGTACAGTAGCGGCAAAAAAAAACGGACCAACCCTTCTAGCTGATTTCAGAGCCTTGTTCACTCCAGAACACGATAGACTGGTAACTAAGACTTTCGTGGTTCGAATCCTGCCTGGGAAGGAATTTTTTTTTGTTCCTTATTCAAATTTATTCCCAATACTTTTCGATTGCAGCAATGTTTTACTACTTAATTAACTTATTACTCCTGGAACATGAATTTTACCAGCAATCGAAAAGTATTGGGAATAAATTTGAATAAGGAACAAAAAAAAGTTTCCTTCCTTGGCAGGATTCGAACCACCAAAGTCTTAGTTACCAGTCTATCGTGTTCTGGAGAGACCAAGGCTCTGAAATCAGCTGCAAGGGTCGGTACGGTTTTTTTGCCACTACTCTGCATAGTGCATTGGATATTGTGCCACTGTCACATATTCTGTGACACAGTATATGAGGGTAGGCCAGCAAAGGGAAAACTGAGAGGTAGAACTTAAACTGAGGGGATTCGATCCGGCATCGGAACTGGAATCCGGTGTGGCTTAGCGGATAACGTAGAGCCGGAGAGAATTTTTCTCTGTTCTAACCATCCTTCATCAATTGTGAACAACTTTTCCATGCGACATGAATGTGTATCGTGTGTTGTCTTGAGGCATAGCGATATCACTATACTGTGCCTGTATACTCAAGTGAGAGTTATGTCCGCGGTAGTCGTACGAAAAACTCTTCGTGGATAAAATATTTGTTACGCGAAGTGAAAATATTCTTCTCAAAGATGTCTGTTCTAAGGTTTTACTTCTTTGATGTGGGGGGCGGGGAAGGAGGGTCGAAAGTTCATTTCCCCGGATTGTTCAGCATTCGTGACCGAAGAGCATTGGTCATATAACTCGGAAGCAAGAAGTTCTGGGAAGAACTCTGTATTTATTCTCGTTTCCTGAAGGGAAAAAGCCTCACTGGATCGATTGTGTTGCAGTGTGTTTGAGAGTATATCACGCATTCTGTTTTCTCAAATGTTCATAAGCAGAACATGTGTAAGATATCTGGAGTCTCTTTCTATTGTACTACACTTACTCGTATATTAGCTTTTGTACTACTGTGCTTAATGATCACTTTTGGAGAGATTAATAAGATGATTGAACGCGTTCGTGTAGAATTCTAACCCTGGAGATACCATAGAGACAGGGCAGATAGTTCTCTACGAGTCATATTCTAGCTATCTAAAGACTGAAGTTAAAGACTCATTGGGTATATAGTACGCCGAACACAGGTAATGCAATGGATAAGGATAAAAACAAATAAGTCGTCGTTCTGTGTTCGTGGAGTACAGTCAACTCCCAACATTTTGAAGCTATACTAGTAAACAGATGCTTGAGCCGAAATGTTCATTTTTGTCGTGATCTTTGCAGTGAATAATAACGTGCATTTGGAAATTGCGGCACTTGAACATATGCGGATGTCACTTGAAATTATTTTCTTTTGTCAGAAATTATTTCAATAGCACATGATGTTATTGGTGTATGATGTGGTACAAGATATTTCTATTTTCTGATATTTTTTCATGTCTCATTAGGATACCTATTGCATATGTCGCTCATCACTGAAAACCCACTAATTTTCTATATACTTTTCTAGAAATTCCCTAAAATGTAGATTATTTAATTTATTAATTGATGTGTTGGCACTGAACATCATGGTAGGCTACACAAATCCATGCTAAACGTCGAGTTAATGCCTTCGCCATTTTCAGATTTTGATCATACTGGTTCTTTCTGATTACGTTCAACACACTTTCTGTGTCCTTTGGTATTGCAGTGTTTTTCAGTGCACTATTTTTTGTCACTTTTACGTTTATTTTACACAATTTATATTAAATGTTATCTATATTGACAGTGAAAATATTAGTTCAAATATCAACTATGCCCTGCAATATTACACGCTTGAGGGTCTTACCTAAAGCATTTTACCTCTACAATGAACCTTCAATCAGGCACATAGACGTAGTTATTTAAATAATACGACTAGTAAGAGCAGTGATCGATAAGGTTACTCACTGTAACTGCGTCCCGGTTTTTACTTTCTAGAGCAAGAGGGCAGAGAATGCGTATCTATTTTGTATACGAACGTACCTGTACCTGTGCTGTGACGTCACATATACTTCGAATCAGGCACCCTCATTCCAGTTTATAGGTAGCTGGAATACGAAGCCTAGCCATAAGTTTTATAAACATATTGTTGTATCCGATTTTCGGTATACATTTAATATGACAGTAGCTTGTACGCCATTCTGTATTATTTGCTTTTTAATGGAATTGTGTTAAAGTTAATGAAATTCAGACTGTTAGAACAATATTTTTAAACAAAGTGTACCAAAATGATTGCTCCGATTTTAATATGATTCATTTCGAAAAATATCTAAACTGTAGGAACGCTGTTAGTCTCAATAGACAGCTAATGTCTCCGGCTATATATGCGCATGCGTCACCTATTCATGGAAAGTGTCACTGTTATAAAATAGCACTATCGAAACCTCATACAGCTTTCTTGTGGCCTGAATTTCGGCTCATCGTTCTGTTGTTATTGCAGGAAGGCGAAGATATGTTTTTATTTAGCAAGATGGTATTTATGTATTTTTAGGTGCGGATAGTGTGGCCCAAGCAGGTTGTTGGGCAAAGGAGGAACGTAAACATTGTCCTTTACTTACCCCACAGGAGATAATCACAGATGGTTAGATCAGGCTAGATTTCCGGAATGGGTAATGGAGGAAACTTATCTTTCATTCATGGGACTGGGTGTATGTGTCTTGACATGTTCTGTGTTGTGTTTTTCAGCAGTGGCCCTGCGTTGTGATGATCACACGACCTGGGAGGACCGCAATGTGTGCTACACAGCATTTGATTTTTGAGTCGGTAGGAAAGGAGGAAGTTAAACAAAAGAAGAGACGTGTTTAGATTACATTTCAATTCGGTTGAACCAAGAATTCTTTTAGTGAAATCATAAACCTATACTTCATTCCATAATGTCTGACAGGAGAAGTAAACATTGCCGGCAGAGGAGAGAAGTATAATTGCTATTCAACCAATGGCAGAGGTCTCATTCCGCGCTTGTCTTGAAGTTGGGCGAGAGTAGAATGCTTCATACCTCTCAACTTCAAGTCAAACGTGGAATGAGACCTTTGCCATTGGCTGAATAGCAAAATATACTTCTCTCCTCCTCTGCCGGCAAGGTTTACATCTCCTGTCAGACATTATGGAACGAAGTATAAACGTGAGATTTCCTGCTTCTTGCATCATGTCATAGATGTAGAAATATTCAACGTTTCATATCTACGTATAGGCTTTTTTATTAAGACAGGAAAGACCAGCTGTGAACTCATGCTGAACACTATGGAACTCTTAAATTAGATAGAAGTGAATTGTATTATATTATGTAGTTTAAAAATGATACTTTTTTTTTTTTTTACTTTAAGCTTAAAAATTCTATAATCCACGCTCTTTCAAGACATATTGTGGGCCATATTCATAGACATTCTTAGCGCGGACTTCCGGTGGATGATCAGCGAACTAACGTTTTTCGTATTCATAAACAGTGTCAACGATATGATATGATAAGAATCCTCTATAAGTAATCAGTCGATAGCCGGGGCTAGTTTAGCACGCTCGTAGCGCGAGCTAGCGAAATGTCTGCATACAGCATTTATCTTAACTGCATTTTCAAGACCTTTGCGGCCATATTTCACATACGTGCAGCAATTAAATGGCAAGTACACGCCCATTTCTAGCATTTCTTGCATATTATTTTTCAGCATGTTTGCATGTATAAAAAGCTCCCTGCGATACAATTTTCATTAGCCTAGATATTAATAAAACATCCAGGAAATGTTACTCAAAGATTTGAAATTGGTCTGGATTTTTATACATTTTGACATTTCGTATGCTCTTTTAATTTTTAAACTAGCACCAAATTATTTTGTGCGAGATCGTGCGTATTTGCTTGTTTTCCGCACAGAACCAATACGCGGTAAGTGTGAAATACCACATTCAGTATTCCCAACGTAACTCACATAACAATTTCCCTCTTCTTACCGCTTAAGCGCGACATTCATTTTACTGCTTTAGGCTTTTAACATATTATTTTTAGAGACATTTAACATAGTAATAATTATAAATTGGAAACTTACCACTGCAATTTCACCTAAATTGCAATGTTAATTATTGTTTTTAAATATTTGCAAAAATTAAGTAAAGTCTACTACTCCACGAAACATATTGCATTCCTGATAAAAGTAACATTAAGGAAGCCGTGAAAAAATCAACAAGATTCCAGATGCCGATGTTATTACTGCAATATGTTATATAAATAATATTGTTAAAATATTAAAATGAAAAATAAATCATTACATAACCTTACCGTTTGTTTTAAGTTCGCATTTATAGACTGGGGGAAAAAAAGACAGACGTATATTACGGCCTGCTGGAGTATAGTAAACACAGAAAACATTTTATAGCAACAATGTTGAAGAAAGATATTTTGGTTTTCCGAAGTTGCCGTCATTAAACAGAAATCTACATGGAGATTTCATTGCAACTAATTAGAAATTCGTCTTTCAGGTATGTAATAAACGATCTTCGCACAAAATAATGTACGATACACGAGCGGTATGTTTGTTTTCATGTTCTCGGAAATTAAAAAAGCTCAACTACGTTTCGCTTTTTCAATCTTTTCCTCGACCATGAAAACGGCAACATACCGCTCTTGTAACGTATATTACTATTTTCGGCTTATATGTGAAAGAATTTAAGAAATTATTTCTCTGAAAAATTAAGTCAGATAATAAAATTTAGACCAATTTCTGTTTGTCTAAGCATAAAGAAGCTATACTTTAAAATTAAAAAAATAAATAAATAAATTTGTGTCGCAAAGTGCTTTTATATGCGAATAGAGAAAAAACACAAACAAGTCATACCTGAAAACTAATTGGCTTACATACTCGAAAATGGGTATGGTATGTACACTAATAATAATGAATAGCATGAATTCCTGGTAAAAATTTAGTGATCATAGTTGAAAGACTATAGCAGTTGCAGATTTCACTCCTAACTCCTCTTAATCATTGGTATTGCTTGAAACGCACAGAAGTAGCTATTGTAAAATAAAATATATTTATCTTAATTGATGTTTTCACCAAAGCTGATACGAAATAATTCATTCGTAAAGCGATAACACCGAGTTAATGACTATAAGAAAAGTTAAAATATCAGAGGGCCATAAGACAGACAAATAGCACCAGTATAAAATGAATAAAAGAGCAGAAAATCAAGGAAAGTTATCCGAGAGTAAACACTGGTAGAGCGGCAGCAATGAATCACGCCTCGTTACCCGGCAACCGGAACAAAAGAAATGCAATACAGCGCAAATCATCCTGTCCGAGCAGACACGTTGCACAAGGACCGATCTAGTGACGCTCGATTCCAGGAGCTTCAAAGTGTCTCTACCAGCAGGGGTCAAATTTTATTAAAACACTCGATGCAAGACGTGGTTTCTAGGGAGTGAATAGAACTTAATTGCTATCATAAGACTTCTAGAAATGCCTATTGTTACATCAGTTTCTTTCTCTTCTCAAATACCTAATAACAGGTGAAGCGACTCGCTGCTTCCTATGAAAGGGACCGAGGTTCGAATTAGAGAAGAGTCTGCGAGATTTGTGAAGTATAAAGCGACGGGGAAGGTTTTCTGTGTATCGTCATTTCGTCGCGTCTGAATAGACCTAATGATTGGTTATTTTACGACGCTTTATCAGCTGCTATGGTTATCTAGCGTCTGAATGAGATGAAGGTGGTAATGCCAGCGAAATGAGTCCAGGGTCCAGCGCCGAAAGTTACCCAACATTTGCTTTTAATGGGTTGAAGGAAAACCCCGGAGAAAACCTCAATCAGACAATTTGTCCCAATCAGGATTTGAACCCGAGACGACTCGTTTCGCGATCAGGCATGCTAACCGTTACTCCACAGCGGTGGTCTCTAATGGTGTTAAGAAACAGGAGTAGGCTATCATATACCAAATTTATTCTCCGTGTCTTCTTTCTTACTTCTTTTATTAATCTCTTTTACCTTACATTTACCTTAGTCTTAACTCACATGGCTCACAGCTTTCAATCAGGTATAATAAGCAAGTTATAAATCCAATATACGGTATTTACGTCCTTATCAACCCAAGTCATTTAGTTTGCTACTCAAGGAAAACCGAAAGTCTCAGGCCACGAGTCAAATTAATCCTCAAGTAATGAAAAGAAAAGGTCGAATACTTCGGAAACAAAGAAAAGGTGAAACAAAAAAAGGGGGTACAGCGTAATGAGCTGTAATCAGTCACGCAATAAGATTTCAAACCTATACTTTCATGTCTTTTATTTAATTAAGTATTTCTATTCTTTCAGCGAGTGCAAAAATTTAGAAAATATGTTTTGCAAATCCTCGCATAAGGTAAAAATAAACAATAATAATAATAACAATAATATTGTTACGTAATTTTCTATAATACAATAGTTTTTCTGAAGCAAAACAAAGGACTTTTTCCACAGTGTATTCTATTTGCTGCATTTTCTTCTATTCGTCGGATATGAATTATTTTTGGACTCATATTTCTTCTTCTTCTTCTTCTTTTTCTCTTCCACCTCCTCCTTATTTGAACAATTTTCTGGTCTAAAATTTTAATTGTCAAACTCTGATTTGATATATTTTTAACAAGTCCAAACCATTTTAATCTTTTCTCTTCGTTTACTTCTAAATTTTATTTTCCACTTAGGTCTACAGTACTATTTCAGATTTCATCTCTCCTGGATTTCCTCGTCGACCTTCTCAAAAAATCCAATTCTGCTGTGAATCTTTTTTTTTTTTTTTTTTTTGGCTTGCTATTGACTACTAGCTCATATTCTGTTCAATATAATAAAATACTTTGGACTAAAGCCTGATGTATCTGTTTTCCGTTTTATGTAAAATGTTATTATTTAATTAACTAGAATTGACTAAAGGCTCCACCAATTGCTCTTCTTCCATCAGTAATTCCTTTTTCTATTTCTAGCACAGCTGTATCATTACTTTTTATTTCTTTAATATCAATCTATGTCCCACAAAATTCACGGTTACATAATATTCAGTTTTATCATCATCATCATCATCATCATCAATAATAATAATAATAATAATAATAATAATAATAACAACAATAACAACACGATTCTGATGAACCGAAGCTCAATATTGTAACTCCTCGTCAAGTCCATATTTGAATCGCTTATTGCAAAAACATCCTAAGTCACATTTTGGTTGAAAATGATTTGAGCATTATAACTGCTATTTCGCTCACAAATGCATCAGTCTCAGCAGAGAAATAACCAAAGTGACAATTAAGTGTTTCGAAGTACAAAGCATCAATATTGAGTTGAGAGTAAAACCACCAGAAGTACAAGATTCCAATAAGTTTTTGCAATCAACAATTTCGATCAACTGGAGAAAAACTCTTTACGGCCTTTATGTAGAAAGATACACGCCGTGATATATAAAGATTGGCCTTGATATAGTACTATCACGGCCAATTACATGTGTGTTTACGATGGAGAAGCTCACTGGCGTGTAGGCCCATTCAAAAAAAAAAGGGCACAACGTTTCTCGGAATATAAAAGAAACGTTGTTTGAAAGGCTGGAATTCACTGTGAAGAACCTATTAACCATAGTGGCAGAGAAGTCCCTAAAAAGTGACTGGTGTGTAACATTGCCAGAAAGGATAAGTAAGACCAGCTTACAAGGTATGATATGTGCCAGTGATATGACATGTTGTAATGAAAATGGTGTAACATAGAAAACCACAGCTATGTTAGAGAGAATATGATAGGACATAGATAATCAATGTAGTATTATATATATATATATATATATATATATATATATATATATATATGTGTGTGTGTGTGTACTATATATATCTGAACAAATGTGAAGTGGAATGAGAGAGAAATTGGAAGTGTAATTTAAGTGAATTAGATATTTGATGTTTTTCAATGTTTTGGATTGGGAGTAGTAGCAGGGGTACTATAACTGTAGGAGTATTATCGAAATAAATATATGGATAGGGGTAATAAAAATGAGGAAATTTAGGAATGGAAGGGAAACAGTCTAGGTAGGAGGGAGAGAATAGAAGAGGATAGAGGGGGAAGGACATATAGCAATTCAGTCATAACAGAGCATTAGAAAGTAATCAAGAAATTCTCGGCAAAGAATACCTTAATAGAAAAGAGTTATAGGTATAAAGGGATGGTGGATCGAAAAACAGAAATGTGAAGGTCCACCATAACTGTGAATTGTAAAGTTGAATGACAAATAAATATCAATATCAATATATATATACATATATATATATATATATATATATATATATATATATATATATATATATACCTTAAGGGTTAGAAATAGAAAAATGATGATTTGTGAATGTTCAGTCGCTTACAAAATAAATAATATATACAAAGAAAATAAATATTGAAAACAATATACGAAGTTTAGTTAGTACCGGTACAATTAAAACGTTCACCAACTTCCTTCAGTGGTCGAGTTAAAAATTGTTAAAAATATGTAGTGTCTGAAACTAGTTTATATATCAAATAACTATTAGGCTTACTTTGAAATGATTACAAAAAACAACCTAAGTCCACGTCATAAAATACTTTTTTTTAGCAAATTTGTAACATAATTTAGAATCTCAAGAAATAAAGAATTCTATAATCAGTTAAGTTTACAACTATCTATAGCAATCCATTAATCCAATATAATTTTTTTTTCAAGTTTTCACGAAAAGTGTATTTTTTACTTAGGATGTTTTTGCAAGCAGCGATTCATTTAGACCAGCGGTCCTCAGCACAGAGCACCATAGGACTAACGTCTCTTACCCGCGGAAAACACAGTGCACCATGCTGCTAGCGGGTATGCTCTCTACCTCTTCCTGCTGCACGATGGGGCACAAGGAACGGCTCCGCTTACTCTTTGCACATTTCAGCGAGTGATGACGATCACTGATTTAGACTTTTGGTAGGCCTCATTTCAGACGGCCACTTAGATTAATACTCCGTGTAAGAGAAGCTGAGAACATATTTCACAAATTAATGAGGGAAAACTTCTCCGAAAAAAAAATTACAATATAAACCCAAAAGAGAAAGGACAAACTGACAGAATTCTGAAGTTGATAGAAGAAATTAATTTTAATAACGACACATCACATTGACCTAAACGTCTAAAGAATAACGCAAACAAATGTAAAGTTAGCTGAATTTTATATATAGAAACGGGAAAAGGTAAATGATACGCGTATAAAAGTAGATAATTGGCAAGTCCAGTCTCAGTTTTGATCAGCACTGTACATTTCCTTTCGCTCTCATTTTAACAACCGGCTCGCTAATCTGTGAGCTCCCAAATATTTACTGCAACCGTCGAAAATGACGGCTGACCTAATTTACAACACAGAGTCTCCAGTTTCCTCCTCTTTCTTGGAGCACATAACTATCAACTCGTTTTTATTCGCCCGTGTCGTACGCAGCGTTTAAAGTGTAGCTTCAGACGCTACGTGGAAATCTCGGCCATGTGGGTTCGAATTCTAGACGTCATGATGAAACTGTCAGGTGAAACACGCTATAGTGCTCTCAGGTTAGGTTATAGTGGGAATCTCATTCTCGATATAAGACAACTGCAATTTAATTGATAGCTACAAATTTCGTAAAATCCATTGATTTACAGTTTTATGATGTCTCGAAAATAATTATTATTAAATGCATAACTCGCCTAGTACCGGTACATTATAAAATTTGATGCAAAACTTACATGAACTTTCCCTAAAATTCTGAGCAAATCCGTTTTTATCCCTGGGTTTATGCATTTTAATGGAAAACCCCAAGCAAAACTTGCCTTGTACTGAATTGAATGATTTCATTTTTGAAACTTTTGCGTATTTCATATATGTTTTACTTCAATACAAAATTTGAAATGTTCTCTAGAATTAACTTTTAGGACGATGTTTCATTCTGTAACTTCAATTATTTTCAAATAATAATTATATTCAGATAGCTATATTGTCATATAATTAGTTTACTTCCTTCAAAACTTGCCTTATCCATATCATTAACTAGCATAACTGCTCTTATCCAAAATAAAATTCAGTTTATGCCCTTATTTTTGGGCTTTGATTTTCTACAAAGTAAGTGTTTAATAACTTACTATCATACAATGTAATCAAACATATTTTTCCTGTTTCAGTGACAAATAGCTTAGGAATCGGGAGTTTTTTTTTTTTTACGAATTATGGAAAATCATTTAATATGGACAAGGCGAGTTTTGCATGTAACAGCCTCATTTCGTGATTCCATACATTGTTTGCAAACAAAATTGACAGGGAATTCATAGAATTTCTGAATTTGCGTTAAACTTTTATGTTTAGATTATTAAGTAATGGGTTCTTATCATAAGGTTCGTGAATATGATTGAAAGTGATAAATTTAATGCAGTTTATATGTTGTATTATTAATGACTACTCTTCCTTAGTTTTTTTTTCTCAGATACACAGGGTAAAGGTTGGTAATATTGTGTTACTAATAATATTATGATACTACTTTTTGAGAATTTTTTACAATTTTACTGAGCGAGAGAAGGACCGGTTTTGTGCAGAAACTTGTCCACGAACATTACCTTAATACGTTGACGCATAAAAAAACCGATCTTCCTCTCGCACAGTAAAATTATAAAAAATTCTCAAAAAGAACTAACATAATATTATTAGTATCACAATATTACCAACTTTTATCCTTTATACCATATATCATGAGTACAAGTATTCTTTTGTTTCACCTGAATGATCCGTTCCTAAACAAGTGACGTCATAATAGTGACGTAACTCACTATCGTTCCTAAGCAACTGACATCATATATTGTAATTTTCGTAACATTTTAATCATTTGACATTCGAGCGTAAACGTTTAAGGTAGGTGGTATACATCGACTCTTAGGATAAAAATCTACATATTTTCCTTAATGTCTTTCAAACTCTGGTGACATGATTGATTGTTGACAGTAAACTAAGCAATTTATATAATTCAAATTAGAAAATCGAATTTGGGGTCTTAAAGAAATTTTGTTTTAACTGATAAAATTTTGAACCGACCTAACTCCATTAGTAATAATTGCTCTAGGATAAAACTTATTTTGCCAAAATGATCCCCTACATACCTATGAAGAATGTTACATACTAAAATGATTTATCTTGAACCATTCAAAAGATAGGCCCCATTATATAAGCAATTTAGAAAAAAAATATATAGGTCCACTGTATATACATAGGTATATTTGTATATTTTTGGGATAAAATAAATAATCGATTGAAAATAATAAGTTCAGTTTACAATATAGCCGCATGTTTAAGCTTTAATTTGGTACCTCAATGAAGTCTTTTGCCCAAATGGAAGTCTATTTATTGTCCGTTGGAAGGATAATAAATGTCGAAAAGGTGAAATATGAGAAAAGAGATAGGCTACTGAAGTTAGCGTAAGGTATAGAAAGTATAGTGCGCTTTTATTGTAAATGCCAAAATAATTATAAAATTATTGAGATAATGGGTACAAGTAATATATATATTTTTTTTACTAGAAGAAATAAGCTTCCAGATGAGGCAAGAAACATTATTTACCAAAATGTTGAAGAACTCTGACATTTCTAGAGTCGATGTGTACCTTAAAAAGAAATCGAGAAGGATTTGATTTTCATCGGTAGCGTCGGTCAGCAAGTTACGCAGTGTAAACAACGGCATAATATTCGGACAACATTGTACAAGTTTATTTAACGTACGAACGGGAGAAACAGAAAGTACCTGTTACTCGAAAGGATGAGTGTAAGGAGCACTGGTGTCAACATTGTTAATTTTAATTGGCTGTGTGTGTATGATACCAGTAATTCTGTTTGATTTTATGTTCATAAAAATGCTAACTAGTTACATTACATTTTATAATGAGGTATGTGTGTTATGAATATACAACAGATTTGTTATGACATGTGTTCACCGTACAGGTGTACAGGGAAATTTGATTCACAGTTTGCTAATGGAAATATGGTAAAATATAAGTCGCTCTTCACTAAGGACACTGGCCAAGTCGCTGAACCTGGAGACTTAGAATTTCGAATATTCACAACAAAAGTATAAATTCTTCTTATTCTTCTTCTGGCTTCTCAATCCGGGATACATTTTTGTCTTCTCAACAATTTTATTCGACTCTGATCCCTCTCCGGCTAACCGTATTCATTCCCTCACTTCCATCACACTCAGATCATGCTCTCTGTCATCGACAAATTTCTGTCTTGATCTTCCTCTAATCTGCGCCTCGTAAGTTTCCAATGAAATGATTAGAAAGAATGTTGCATCTATTCATTAATTTATAGGAAACATACGAAGCTGGGACACACTGCGCTGCATTTATCTCTTCATTTTGAAGCAAGAAATAAATGAGAAAAAAAAATTTGGATAGATTTAAAGGTCACTGCCATGTTGTGTTTCTGATCTCCAATAAAGACTTAGGTTATTATTTTTTATTAAGGTAATTGTGCATTCATTCATTCCCACATAAACTTATTGATTCGTACATAAAGATATAACAAAATTCGGGCTGTGACTGTGTCGGGAACACAGCCATGGGTTCCATGTAAATATCTGTGGCTTAAATCGATAGATCATGACGATATTTTTCGTTTCGCACAAAAATCAGTGCGCTACCACATCGGAGTCGCGAGATATACTGCTCGGAAATTTTCGTCCACGCCCAAAATGTCCGCCTGACTCCATCGGCCCCCAACCGCGCCTCACGCATGTTCTTCAGCGACTCAAGGTCATGCTCGCATCGTAGTCGTATACTCGATCGGACGAGATTATATATCATCACGAAATTATAGTGTCTGAATGGATCACCCTGCAAATGTTACATCACCGTTTCCGTCCTGGCATCCCATGCGTCGGTCTGATTTTAAAGACGTAGGTCGGACTTTAAAAATGTATTCACACCAAAAAAAAATTTGTCCAATAATTTAGGACAAAAACACTGTACACAGGCAGGCAGAGAAGACAAAATGATGCTGAATCGTGTATACATACATACATACATACATACATACATACATACATACATACGGTGTGGAGTAACGGTCAGCGAGTCTGGCCGCGAAACCAGGCGGCTTGGGTTCGAATCTCGGTCGGGGTAAGTTACTTGTTTGAGGTTTTTACCGCGGTTTTCCCTCAACCCAATACGAGCAAATGCTGGGTAACTTTCGGTGCTGGAGCCCGGACTCATCTCACCGGTATTATCACCTTCATTTCATTGAGACGCTAGATAACCTGAGATGTTGATACAGCAACGTAAAATAACCCAATAAAAACATACATACATGCATAGTATTCTGCCAGATGGCAGGTCTTTCACTGTAAACACAATATTCTACCATCTTTGATATTTTCTGTCTTCCCCTCAGTCTCCGCATACGATCCATTTATCTTAATTTCGTATATCATCTGATATCTTCTTCTGCCCTGAACTTTTGTTCCGTTCACCATTCCTTGCAGTGCATCCTTCAGTAGGCAGTTTTTTCTCAGTCAATGACCTAACCAATTTCTTTCTCTCTTCTTGATCAGTTTCAGCATCATTCTTTCTTCACCCATTCTTTTTTTAACACAACTTCATTTCTTATTCTTTCTGTCCATTTCACACGCTTCACCCTTCTCCACATCCATATTTCAAATGCTTCTAATCGCTTCTTTTCATTTCGTCGCAATGTCCATGTTTCTGCCCCAAACAATGTTATCCTCCATTTGACTTCCTGGCAGCAGCTCATGTTACTGCTTATAAGTTAGTACACCCCAAATATCTGAAGCTGTCCACTTGCTTTACTGCCTCATTGAATCGCGTATATCCCAGAAAATCTGGAAATATAATTTTCAAGCATCACGTTAATTTCTTTCTTCTGTTCCGTACAATGATAACGTAAAACAAGAAGAAGAAGAAGAAGAGGAGGAGGAAGAAGAAGAGGAAGAAAATTATGGTGATGATTATAAAACCAGGTAGACCAGATTTATAGGGATAATACTGCACCTTTTGTGTAACAGAAGGTAGTCGGTGCATGTGAGAGTGCTCCCGTTTTCACACGGGTTCGAATCCTGCGCACTCCAAGGCCGAGTTCAAAAGCGAATCTCCCGTAATAAAAGCATACGTGCACACACGCAAGGCGGGCCGTCCATGTGTTAACATCTTGTAGCGGCGCATTATATATCCCATATAAAAGCGAGCGGACCCCTCGAGAGCAAATAACGTTGTGGGTTAAGAACTAACCCTCCTCCCACCCTCCCTGCACCGCCAGCCATGCCAAAAGAATCTTGTCTGCGTGCAGACGAGGGGAAGAAGGGATCTGTGCACGCATATGTACACTACCACTATATTACGAGGTGTATGGAAATTAAAGGAATGGCAGGCTGCTTCCTCGTGTAAGAGATGGTATCCAGCTGCGTGTAAAAGTGGCGCCCAGCGCAGAGGGTCAAGGGCAGGGATTTTACAGCTGCACGCAGGTTCGAATCCAAGCGGGAAACTTCTTATTCTTCCTCACTCAAGTATTATGCTCACAATTCTGTTGAAAATATTTTATTTTTATAGCCAGTCACCACTTTCTTGAAGAAATTCAACTTTTTCTTCCAGTGGGATAATAGCTAGTACATTATGCAACGAACCTATAATGGTAGTAATTAAGACGCGAGTATGTTTATGAAACGAGCGCAAGCGAGTTTCATAATTTTCATACGAGCGTCTTAATTACTATTATAGGCAAGTTTCATACGATTTTTTATACTCGACCATATTTCTAACTTGGAATTACTCATAAGTATTCATGTTATTCTTATGTGACTGGGGAGCGGAACTGACCATCTGCAATATCTCGTAAATTGTGAGATGTGCGCAGACGCGAAAATATTGATTTTTTTCCGAGGAACAAATGTCATTTACCTTGATATAATCTAGAGAGTAAAATGAACATTAATCTTGATTATAACCTTGAAATTGATTTAGACATTGAAAAACGAGATGACAAATTGAATTTATTTGAATAATATTTACAATTAACGCTAATTATTATAATAACAGAACATAACCTTCTGCGACAGTATTGGATTTCCAGCCTCCGTGACGTTTCGCTAGTTGTCTTTCGATTGCATATCCGAAAATAATCGATACTTGCGCTTTCATATTGCTACAATGGCGTTTTCTGATTAGTGGAAGACCTGAACTTTAATGAATAGGTGTACTTTAATGAGGTCCATTAAAGGGCTGCTACCAGGTGTATAATTACTACATTTTGGCACGGTCGACCATAAAAATAATTATCAGCAATATTCTTCAGAAACATGATATCAAAACAATCCACAAACCTCTCAACACTATTAAAAGCCAGCTACGCCCAGTAAAAGACAACCAGGGTTCCAGAACACCAGGAATCTACAAGATCCTATGTGAATGCGGACTGATCGCACTATAGACGACAGATTGAAAGAACACAAGGGACACCTAAACTACATTACCCTGAGAAATCAGCCGTGGCTCAACAGCATAGAAAATGAGCACAGGGTCCTGTTCGTTCAGACTGAGATCGTCAAGAAATCAAATCACTATTGGGAACGAGTAATCCTGGAGGCCATTGAAATTAAATTAGAAAAGAAGAACTTCAATAGGGATGGTGGCCTGCAACTCAGCAAAGCATGGACCCCGGCCTTGAACAGACTAAAGCCCTCACGAGAATCTACACCGAGTATCGAGGACCAGCACCTAGCTTAGCCGGCCGATCCAAGCTTGCCGTCCGCTAACATCACAAGAGAAACGCCGGTAGGGGCGTAGCTTATGAACACACAGAATCCCGGCCCCCGATTGGTCCCACAGCTAGCCAATCCCGCATCATCTGACCGAACCAATATATATATATATATATATATATATATATATATATATATATATATATATATATATACATACATACATTCATTCAGGCATTGGTATTATCAGTTCGCTGACGATGGCTACAGAGTCAGTAGCCGATAGCTTGGAGTATCCCACAACTTTAACTCGGCTGATAGCCCGTGAATCCATCATTATGAATCAGCGCCGAGAAAGCCTGAAGTCATACAAAAATAATTATATATCTAAATAATCTATATGTCCTAACGGTTTGCATGTTCGACCGTGAAACGAGAGGGCCCGGGTTCAAATGCTGGTTGGGACAAGTCACCTGGTGGGTTTTTTCCAAGGTTTCTCCCCTTCACCCAATTAAAGCAAAATTGCTAGTTAACTTTCAGCGTTAGACCTCGGACTCATTTCGTCTTCATTAATTTCAACTTCATCTATCATCGTTCAATAGTTTCAGGTCGAACGAGGACGCAGCAGGATGTAGTACAGTGACTTACAGCTGGCATCTGTCTGAAGAAGATGCATAAGTCCCGGGAGACTTTCATGCCGGACCGTTAGACCTGGGTGAATCTAGCTGAATCGACAGATGGCACCAAAGAATGAATCACGATATCTAAAGTAATGTGATAATCAGATAAATATAGGATGCAGCAGGATGTAGTAACGTGATTTACGAACAGATGGCATCGATTTGATGAGTTTGTAGAACTTCCAGTGTGATGAAGGGGCGACTTTGTTCCGCGCGGACTCCGTCGGACCTGGAGTTGTAGCTAAGACGATAGATGCCACCAAACAGTGTATCACGATACACATAGGAATGTGGTCCTGAGGACTTCAACAATGATCTTCATAATAAGGAGGCTGTGACAAAAAGCCCTCAGATTCTACTCAGAAAGAAAAAAAAAACATCTATTATGGTTCACACTACACAGCGTAGGAGACCGATGCACCAACATTTAAGAGGTGATTCTACATGTGAAATGTAACAACATTTTTAAAACACTTTTCCTGAATAGTTAGTGTTTAGAGTTGTTGTTTTGAAAATTAAACCATTTATTAGACATGAATTAAAATTTAATAATTGCTAAAATCGTTAAAATAAATCTTGCAACGCAGCGCACTGTCGCGTGTCTTCGACTGATCAAAATGATATATTACGCTGCGTAAAAATCGTGTAAAATATTATTTTTACGTAAAATATGTTGTACGTATTTATGCGGTCAAGCCTCGCCGTTTGTAACGATTCTCATGTCCTGGCGCGGTCCATAAATATTTGAAGTATTGAAAGCTTACGCCTTACATTGTACTGGAGACCTGAGAATTTCGTTTTTCAAATGAGATGTCAGGAGAAGCACGTCGAAATCTGCATATTGTTGAACATTTCAAATACCTGCATATAATTCACAGGCACTTATTTTTGACATTTTGTAGCTCACTTTGACCACATCTTCCGACAGATGGCTGTTGAGATAACATATTTCATCATTTGTGATGAAGTGTTTTTTTTTATAAAATATGAGGTATTTTTAATGATATGCGAAAAAAACTCTGCCGGTTGTTATTTTAATGTAGTCCTACCGTTGAAGCTTTTTATATGACGACTTTTAAAGCGTTTACCTTTTGCCTGTCATAAAATTACTTTGTTGAAAGAAATTATTAGTAGCGAGTTTTTATTTATTTTTATGTCTTTGAAAATTATGACAACTGTTTTGTCACATTTATTGCGAAGTAGTATAAAATAGTATCGAACAGATGTCCTCAAACATCTAATAACAGTAAAAAATATTTAACCATACTGTATGTATGCACTGTGTTATGATTTGTTCTTGAAGCCAACAGACTATTGAAATGATTTACTGTACGTGATTGGATATATCATGGATGGAGAAGAAAAAAGAAACGCTCTCATTCTCTTGGGACACACATTTACGTAAAGCCTTAAATAATTCTGAACTGGATATTTTTAATGTAACGCAGTCGATGCGCGAGTGATGTTTACAGCATTTCGCTGTTGATTGATAGCTAAGTCTGAACTCTTACCGACGCAAGATTTCCTCAAACAATATGGTCCCGACTACACATCTGCTGTAAATAATCATGCGAACTGCGGTCCCTTTAGTGAGAAACAATTTTTTAATTGTTTGATGTATTCTTTGGCCAGCTGAATAGTCCAGAGGAATGTTCTGGAAGCTATAACGGAGAGGAAAATGACTCAAAGGTACATTCGAAATGCCAAAATCCATTAAATCTCCTGTTCTATGCAACATACAACCAAGAGCATACATGAGCAGGTTTTCAGAGGAAATTAGATTACACCTGCTAGCAGTTAATTAAATGATTGTTTTGAATCTGCGATCCTCTGTGGAAGTGTTGGTGTGTGTCCAATTCAAATGAATAATCGACGCCTCCTTGGAAATAACTGCAGTATATAAGACATATAGCATACAGTTTTGATGGCATAAAGGCAACGGTGACTCGTCATTCTGAGGGGTTTTCTTTGGACTCTTTCCATTGCCTTAAATATGTAAGACGTTACGAAGATTGATCTAGTTTCCTCAGGTGAAGAACATGTACTTGCGTCTTCAAAAATGCAGCAAGGGTATACGTTTTTCATTAAACAATATATATATATTTTTTTCAATAGATATAAGTTATCATAGGCCTAAATCAGAAGTCGATAACCCAGAAGGACTTGAGAGTTACATTGAAAAACAGAATCTTAGAAAGATACGTCTGTTGTAGGCGATCTCGTTTTGGATATATGGTTATAGAAAAGTATATACAAAGAGAAAATATCGATATAACGCTCTTAAAAGGACCGGATGAAAAGCGGGTTATAAGCGGGAAATGAGATTTACTTAGAAAACTTGTATCTTTATTCTGTAAAAATTTGAATCCGATATCTTCGGTAGTTCCTGAGATAGTGGATAATTACATAAGCAAAATTAAATATTGGCGGTATAGTGTAGTAGTTATCTCCTGTGAGAACTATGGTAGAAATGGTGTCTGGAATCCTCTATGAGGGACAGGGATCTTTTGCGTATCGTATCCACGACACGAAACTCACAGCTTCACTTCCTTCTAATATGAAACTATAATAAAATAAATGGGAGGAGTGATAGTAGCAGGAAGAAAAATAAAGTGTATAAGATTTCCTGATGATATGGCGTTGTTAGCAGAAGAGGAGATGATACTAAGGGATATGCTACTGGAGCTAAATAACAGCTGTGAGCAGTATGAAATGAAGATAAGTGCCAATGAGACGAAGACCATGGTCATAGGAAGAAAAGTAAAGAAGGTAAACTTGCGAATTCTAAATAAGGCAGTAAACCAATTGGACAGTTTCAAATACTTGGGGTGTACTATAAGCAGTAACATGACCTGCTGCCAGGAAGTCAAAAGGAGAATAGCAATGGCAAAGCAGTATCTTCTACGTACCTCTGGAGAAAGAACTAAAGAAGATACCAGTGAAGTGCTTTCTGTGGAGTGTAGCATTGTATGGGACAGAGACATGGACATTACGACGAAGTGAAGAGAAGCGAATAGAAGCATTTGAAATGTGGATATGGAGAAGGATGGAGAGTGTGAAATGGACAGAGAGAGCAAGAAACGAAGCTGTGTTGGAAAGAGTGGATGAAGAAAGAATGATGCTGAAACTGATCAGGAAGAGGAAAAGAAATTGGCTCGGTTACTGATTGAGAAGAAATTACCTTCTGAAGGATGCACTGGAAGGAATGGTGAACGGGAGATGAGTTCGGGGTAGAAGAAGATATCAGATGATAGACGACATTAAGATATATGGATCATATGCGGAGACAAAGAGGAAGGCAGAAAATAGGAAAGACTGGAGAATGCTGGGTTTGCAGAGAAAGACATGCCCTTGGGCAGAACACTCTTTAAGTCCATCGCCCTCGGCTGGGTTTGAACATACGATCCTCGGGTCCAAGGGCTATCCGGTATGGTAACTACTAGACCATTGAGAAAAAAGTCATAAATAACGTCTCATATTTCATGCACTATAAGAAAATACAATTTACATTGTACCGTTTCTTTAGTTTCTAATATTACCGCTATCAAGATTAACACATGAAATCTTACTGCCCTGTTGTTCTCCAAATTCTTGCACAACTGCATAGAGGCTGGTGAGTAGCTGATTTCTGCATATCTGAGCGAAGAAACTAGTTAAATATTTAACGGCAGCAGCTATTATCAGATCAACAGACGATGCATGGGCACGCTCTAAGGAATAATAAACCAACAGTTATAAAATATTCACAATAGGCACTAAGAACGGATTCCAAGAAATCACAATTTCCTATACGAAGTAGCGTGCATCTGCAGCTAGTCGAGTGTCCGGAAACCGGGAGAGGAAGCGGTATTAAAATTCATGCATAAACCATTAATCTCCCACAGATATTCAAACGCTGTATCCTCCAAGGTTATGACTTTATTCCTCCACCCCTTCTCCTATCCCACCCTGCTTTTTAGGTACACATTCAAACGGATCAATTACAAGCATGTAAGGTTTACAGAAATCCCTCCTGTTGGTAGCTCTATGCTAGAGCTCGGATTTATTATACCGCAAACTAGAATTCGAATACCGGCGCTGAAGTGTTACTAGTAATGGCGAAAATAATAATAATAATTTATTTAATCTGACAACGCTAAGGCCAGTAGGCCTTCTCTTCCGCCCAACCGGACTAATTCTAATTAAATATTGGTTATATAGGTGTTTCTATGTCATGTTCAACTTTATAAATTTAACTACACGAATAATAATCATTTTCTTTAGTTCTTGGTGATCAACCGAGAAAAATTCTAGCCGTTGCTTCCGAGATTCGCTGGTTCAAACTCGACCTAGAACTACTTCCCCATGAATATTCCGCTAGTCCAAAACTTGACGTCTTCAACTGCGTTGCTAAGGCGCGAGATAAATGATTCCAGGAACTTACATAAATATTATAATTTATGTAAAAATGTCGGAGATCAAACCTAAATGTTCAGGCATACGAACAAATTTCAAATTAAGTAGCTGCAGAAATATCTACTTTTCGCAGTTGTTCTTTAGTAACTAAACTGAAGTACCTTGTACTTTTCCTGAAAATTATTAAAATTAATTACTCTGAATCATACAATTCATTACAGTCTACTTTTAATACCCATGTTGATAACGTCTTTGCTTAGGGATACGTTAATATTAATTTGTATTTTACTATATTATTATTATTATTATTATTATTATTACTATTATTATTATTATTATTATTATTATTATTATTATTATTATTATTATTTTACTTGAAGCAAGTAAAGCGATAGGTTTGGAAGTAAATCCTGTCCTTGTCTCGTGATCAGAATATTGTACGAAATGTAAAAACATAAAAATTGGAGATTTATCCTTCGAATAGGTGGAAAAATTCAAATATCTTGGAGCAACAGTAACACATATAAATGACACTCAGGAGAAAATTAAATGCAGAATAAATATGGGATATGCCTGTTATTATTCGGTTGAGCTTTTGTTATCTAGTCTCCTGTCAAAAAAACTGAAAGTCAGAATTTATGAAACAGTTATATTATCGGTTGCTCTGTATGGTTGTGAAACTTGGACACTCACTTTCAGAGAGGAACATAGTTTAAGGGTGTTTGAGAATAAGGTGCATAGGAACATATTTGGGGCTAAAAGGGATGAAGTTAGAGGAGAAGGGAGAAAGTGACACAACACAGAACTCCACGCATTGTATTCTTCACCTGACATAATTAGGAACATTAAATCCAGACGTTTGAGATGGGCAGGGCATGTAGCACGTATGGGAGAATACAGAAATATATATAGTGGTAGTGGGAGACCGGAAGGAAAAAGACCACGAGCATGTCCATGAATTAATGTTGGTGTCACAGAACCTTCAGATATGTTGGGAGGCCTATATGGGGATGGTTCAAAAATATATTGAGGGTATTTTTAAAAGATTTTTAATAACTCTGTATCAACTACTAGGTTATTTACCGTCGATGAAATTGGTGTTATCGAGATGGTATTTGGGGAGATGAGGCTGAGAAATTGCCATGTTATACCTGACTTTCGCCTTATGTTTGGGGAAAACTTCACCCAATCAGATAATGAGCCCAAACGGGAATCAAACCATCGTCTTAGCGCAGTCCCAGATATGTATGAAAACGAGCTACTGCTTGAGCTACGCCGGTGGCATATCTCCCAGTCTGTAAATACACGCCTTGCGTCTCGCATAACACACTAAGCGCACAGATTTCCTTCCATCAGATATCTGAATCGTCTAGAAACGCAAACACTTACCAATCTTTAAACCATAAGGCTGTAGGCGGAAACGAGTCAACACCTGACAATACACAATGAAGGGTGCAACATTTTCAGATCGGATATGCGAATGAGAAGGGAGATTGTAGAGAGAGCTGGTGGAATTAAAAGGGAAAAATAAAAGACCCGAAGAAAAGCATTCAAACCTTGACTTCGTCCGCCACGAATGTCATGCTTACCGGAGGCGAAGATTGAACCCGCGCTCGCTTGCATGACAGTCTCACGGGCTTGCCGGGAGCCACAAAGACGGCTTTTATGATGAGTTGCTAGCTTCCTCGCGAACAACCAGCAATAAGATAACAGTAAACCATTCAGGAGAGAAAATATTTTGTGAACATTCACCCAAAAAAAACAAAAGTTCTCTTTACAACTGACTGTGAAGAGTAGGGAATTCTTTAAAAAAGAACAATTAGAAAAGGACGCGCAGTCTTTACCCGACTTAAATTATTGTGTCTAAATATTTTCCGACTGGTAAAGATTTTTTTAGTGGAAAATAGCGTGCCATTTCCATCCACTGCTCGAGTTCTATGATGACTAGAGTTATTCTTGCTTGAAGAATTTCGTAATCGGAGATATAACTGTACAATAAAATTATACAGGCATTAATTTTTAGAGAAAAAATAAAACCTTCTTTCTTCTGTAATTCCCTTAACAACTACTGAACTTTAATTCTGCGAAGGAATTCGTCTAGTCAATTTTTTAAATCAAGCAGTTTTGTATTTATATAAATAAGATAAAGATAGTCTATTGTGTCCCGTGAGGGCAAAGGTCTGCTGCTAGAGGGACAGCTCTAAAGACTGATCCAGAATAAACCGGGAACGGAAACTACAACGAGAACGGAAATATTATTCAAATAAATATATTTAAATGTGAGCATTCACAATTAACGAGAAGCTTGCCAGAGCCTGGGAACAGAAATGTTAAAGTTTTATTGTGAATGCTCACATTTAAATACATTTATTTTAACAATATTTCCGTTCTCGTTCTCGTTTCCGTTTCCGGTTTATTGTGGACGAGTCTTAACTGTTCTAACGCGGTAAGCTAATCCACGTTAGAAGTTGTACTTGATTTTGTATTGAACTTCTTTTTTTGAGTTTTTAGTTCATAGTATTCTCTGATTGTCTTTGTATAGATTTATTTTTCACACACTGCTCAGATGACTCGAAGTGTTTCTATTCACTTCTTTCTCTTGCTACTCGGGACCCTGTTGGCCTGCTCTCTCCTTGAAGAAGTCCGCCCATCTCAGCAGAGATCTGCCCTGAAGCCGTTTGCCTGCACGGGGATCCCACATGGTAGTCTTGTAAGTCCATCTGTCGTCCCTCAGTCTTGCGAATTGGCTTCCCCATTTCCAATTTTTTTTCTGAAGGCTAGATGTGTGATGCCCGTTGTTGATAATGGGTGCAGCGTCACATTTGATATTCTATCTCACAGAGATACACCCAGGATCTTGCGTTGCATTTTTCGTTGACATATTTGGATTGAGTTCTACTTTTTACGGTTAATGACCATGTTTGACAACCATAGATTAATATGGGATATACACAAGTCTCCAGTACTTTAAATTTGATTCTTCTGCTTAGTGTTTTGTCTAGTATACAAGGTTGTTTCCGCTCTCTGATAACGAATTTGAATGGCATGTGCGTCAGGAGGCTCACGGTAGCTGAACTGTGGCGCGAGGTGACAGACCAGTAGTGAGTGATCTCATAGAATGCACGGCGACTCTCGGCAGAAATTTCCAAGAAAAATAAAGCCTTTTTTGGAGGGGTACATTACGACCCTTTCCAATGCCAAGTACAGTTAAGTGAAAATAAAAGAAGCCTGTAACAAACGATGTTTCGTTATTCCCAAGAAAGGCATCTTCTTTGTACTTAATATGATTGGTAAAGCTCGAATGGAATTAATTTGTATCATCTCGTGGGGTGCGGCGACTTGTGACGGGGGTGGATTTGCTTGCTTTTTCCACTCTGGAATTAATCCCATCCGAGCTTTGCCAGTCTTATTAGGTAGGCCTACACACAAGATGCCTTTCTTGGAAATAAAGAAACCACGTTTTTTGCAGGATACTATGATTTTCACGTAATTGTACTAGGCATCGGAAAGAGTTGTTATGTACCCCTCCCAAAAAGGCTCGATTTTCTTGGGCATTGCTACTGTGATACACCGTACACTCTGATTATGAAATCACTCACTACTGGTCTGTCACCTCTCGCCGCAATTCAGCTGTCGGTGTGATTCCTGACGCACATGATGTCATTCTGATTCGTTATCAGAGATCTAAAACAACCCTGTATAAATAATAATTAATTTCTCCGATATAAAGGATTTGGGAATATAATTTCTATACGGTAACATTTCATTTGCTACGTCACTTTACGAAGAAAAAAGAAAAAGAAAGAAACCTTAAGAAAGGTCGATTTTGAATGAATCGTCATTTCTTAATTCTTGTATTCTTGAGTCAAATAATTTCCCATTAATTGTTTAGTAAAGATTACACCTGTTACATAATATTATTGAAAATTTCCTCGGGATCAAGAAGAACTTATATATATATATATATATATATATATATATATATATATATATATATATATATATATATATAACTTTTTGCAGCATCTGAATATTTTATCTTCATTATTGTTACAAGAAAACGAAACTTGCGGAACGGACAAAGTTATCCATATTTATGTATTACAATATTTATTACTATTACTATTATTATTATTATTATTATTATTATTATTATTATTATTATTATTATTATTAATTTTGTGACCGAGGTATTATGCAGATTCCAGGTGTGTCGGTCTACCGTCAGACATCAAAACTCAAATGTAGACTAAGGTTTCGTTAACTCATCTAGGCCCTACGGGTAAAGACTTCAGACAGACTCGCTTGCGAGGCTCGGAATTATTATTTCTCTCGGGTAAGAGGAATGTAGGCGTTTTTCATGTTGGCACTAGACAGATATGGAGAGACTCCTCGCTGGTAGAAACCGTCATTTGACAAGCAGCGGCTGCTAAATGTTGCAGTATGAAAAATCTATGTACAGTAGTCAGTCCATCCCGCACAGTCAATGCTCTCTCATGCGGCCTGCGAAAATTTGCGAGTTTCCACAATTATTGTGCCGCTAACTAGGTGTAACTTTGTTTCCTGCGCTGCAGGCAGTTCCATCCCCGAAATGAATGAATCATTACTTCGTTATAATTCCACGTGGTTTTTATGGGGCTGCGTGCGGACCTGCGACACGCTACCATCTCGATATCTTGCAACGAATTTACGCTATCTCCCACTTCAGTGCGGTGTTTCTCTCCAGACACAAGCACATATTACACTTACGAATCGCCCCTTACGCGGCGTGGAAATAATTTTGAATAAGCTCATTGGCTTACGACAGCCACAATAGCAGTCGACAATCAAAATTACAAAATTCATAACCACTGTCTTATTTTTATTTCATCTTCCGGTTGGGGACAAATGGACATAAAGTAAGTAATGTAAAGAAAATTTTAAATTCAAGAAAGGAATTTTTATATTGCATCTATAGGCCTAGATGAAAATGCACCGTCTGAAGCACGTGTGTTTCAACAGTTTGAAAAAAAACTGGCTATTCATATACTGAATGAAAGTGAAATAGCCCTGCAAATTTTCAGAGCGTATAGCTCATATTGTATGTAACAAAAACTGTCATACCATATTGGTGGAAAGTCCATACTTTTCTCAGAAAAAAAAAATGTATTTTCCCAAATGTTCAATTCCCCTTATTCGGCAACTATTGCGAGTAGGATCGTGATTTTTCCCCATCTTGATATAGGATCTAATAAATTGTTATTTATTCCTCTGGTATAATTTCAATAGCATGGACGGTTTTCGTGTAAATTCAATTTAAAAGGCACTAATTTGAAACCATTGAACAGTGCTACCAGCTTGCAATGTTGTAGCCAGAAAGGGAGGTGGTGGATAGTTCACCTTGACAGACATCTGAGTTCAATGACCTCTTGCATCTGTATTACGAGAAGAAGGAGGAGTATGTTAGCGGCGATGTTGCCAGATTGATGAAGCTCCCATCTTAATTTTCTAATTAACTGTGCATTTAATCACAAAACGTATTACAGGTTTTCTATTCATTTAAGTGTCCCCTTTGTCCCTTTCAATCTGTAAGATTATTTCACTTCCACCTTGTATAGTTTTTAAGAGGAGAATCCAGTTAAATATGGTGAAAAACCAGTAGAAAAAATTTTCATATTTTTCTTTAATGTATTCTCTGTAATTAACAATATACGTGTAATATTTAATGCACCTTTTTGGCCTTATCAGCCGCTATGACGTTATTTTTAAAGCTCTGGTGCACATGGTTTTTTTAATGACACATAAAACTTTGGTTGCAATTTTCAGCAACTTTAATTTATTTTTTCAATTTTTTCCTTTTAAGTAATTTTCGATATGTGAAAAAATACATTACATAACATTTCATATGCACTTATGAACTTATCAGCTTCTATGACGCCATGTTTAAAGCTCTGGTGCACAGTTCTTAAGTGACACTAAACTCTGATTGCAATTTCCCGTCACTTTGCTTTATTCCACCATACAAAATGTTATACAACTTCGGAATTATTAATGCCACATATATATTTGGTATCTACTGTCACACGTCCGTCCATCCGTTCATGGCGCAACAGCCATGATAGCCTCAGCAGAGGTGAACGACCATCCAACCAGTACGGAAGTATTGTGTGGTCAGTACGATGATCTCATCAGGTGTTCGATGTCTATTAAATCATAAGACATATTTGACGATCGAATACAAGTGCATTAGATGTGGTAATAGTAGGTCTATATTATGAAAAAAAGTTCATAATATTATACGTTATGGTACATGTTAATTCTTAGAGAACAAGCGAAGCTAGTTACCTAATTTTGACGAATGCAATGACTATATAACATTATAAACTATTTCATCGTTATTTTTTTGTACGACAGCATTATAAAACAATTAATAAAGAAATAACACCAGATTTGTAATGATGGAAGAAAGAGGTTGCTATGTTAACAATGATGTATTAAACATTATAGCATGGCAAATCGTTTCATAATGTTAACTTATGGCACAAGTTATGCCGTCATATTAGAAGTCATGACGTTTTAGTTGACATGATTAATTATTTATTCAACTATCATATAATGATAGATATTGAGACACAAGTGTCTTAATAGCCATTATAGTTGAGAGTTACATACAACTGTTTTTCTACGACCTGTAGTAAGGTTAGACAAAAAATAATTAATTCATTAAAAATTAAAATGAATGTTTAGATACATACTTCTTTATATTGACAATATGGAAGTATGAATATGGTTTTAGATAGTGGGAAACAAAACAGTGACGTTTGAGACAATGAGAAATAGAAGAATGCAAGTGACTGTTATTTGTAGTTCCTATAGGTACGAAAATAAATAAATGAAATCACAGTTCCTTTTCGTAAGTTTTAACGTTAACTTAAATATATCAATTGAGTAATATCTGATTCAAACAATTTTAATTGAGTTTACTGCACTTTCGCAGTTTGATTAAAGCATTTAACATCTCGAAATCAATGGTATTTATTTAAATAAGAATACAGATGATCATTGCATAAAACTTCATTTCATTATGATCGTAGAAAAAATATTTTACGGCCCCGTACAATAATGTGGCATATAATGTACGATTTTCACTAATAATACTGTTTATAATACTGGAGCACAAAAAAAGGATTTTTGGACGATTGTGCCTTTTATCGAAATTAACGAACTCTTGATATGGAGTGTAAGTTGAATTAGCATATTATGCCTGGTTACTATGGAAATTCAAGAAAAGATAATACTGCTACATTAAGGTTATGCGATAAGGAAAATCACACATGGTTTGCAAGTGAATGGTGGATGGAATTAAAATTATGCTTTATTTAACGACGCTCGCAACTGCCGAGGTTATATCAGCGTCACCGGTATACCGGCATTTTGTCTCCCAAGAATTCTTTTACATGCCACTAAATCTAGTGACATGAGCCTGTCGAATTTAAGCACACTTAAATACCACCTGGGCGGGATCGAACCCGCAATCTCGGGGACAGAAGACCAGAGTTATACCAACTCTGCCACCCAGGGCGACTGCTGTATGGATGGACAGACTGACATAGGGTAATATGGCAATTACAGCTGTATTTCGAAACCAGGTTTCGCTACGTAGGTCCCCGAATTCATCAAGACGCTAGGTGAGTATTGGTTCCATAGTCTGACCAAACTTTGATGAGAAAATTCTTTTCACACGAGAACTAGAACCAGCGCTCATTCCTTAACGCAAGTCCTAGGCGTGATACCTTACACCACGACGCTATGGCGCGGAACGTCACATAGTAAGGACATGAATTTCATTGGCGAACGTTCATACAATTTACACTAGCCTACTTGCAGTACTCTTATCTATCGCAGCAGTGCCTTGGACAGACTACCCACATCACACTGCGGGTTGGCCCGCAATCTGGTGGTGTGATGCAGAATATTTCGTTTTGATCAAAGTTCAGGAATTGGTGACGTTAATGGCTCATAAAAGATAAGCCGGTGAGTCATCGCAGTAGATCTTCGGAAACTTGAGTTGCTGGCTCCCGCGTCAAAGGAAAACCTTAATATCACAGAGTGTTGCCATGTGCGCTTTGAAGCCTGCTGTTGCTGCATGAAAGACGTCGGGAGCTCGCTAAGAACTTTCGCTCAACCAACTGACGACGTCTTGGCTTGGCATGGTATTATAGTGAAACCCCATAACATCACACCAACACAAAACTTGGTAATACTTCTTATTTTTATTTTTATGCCGTTAAAGTGTCACATTTCCGAAGACAATATTTGGATGTCCTTCAAGGCGAATGCCAGGTAAACCCATGGCGAATTCTCGAACTCATTTCGCCACATACCCTTTTACTATCACCAATTCCACAGACGCTCGATAACGTCATAATAGATACAGTGTCATTAAATGAGCGATTAAAAAGTTAATGTTTTCAGACAAAATATAGCATAGGGTAAAGGTTGGTAATACTGTGATAATTCTTTTTGATAACTTATTACAATTTTGCTGAGCGAGAGAAGGATCAGTTTTGTGCAGCAAAACGAACTTTCCCTCAATACGTTGACGCAAAAAAACCGATCCTCCTCTCGCTCAGTAACATTGTAATAAATTCTCAACGCTCGATAAAGTCATAGAAGATACAATGAGCGATTAAAAAGTTAATGTTTTCAGGCAAACTATGACATTAGGTAAAGGTTGGTAATACTGTGATACGAGTAATATTGTGACAGTTCTTTTTTATAATTTATTACAATTTTACAGAGCGAGAGAAGGACTAGTTTTGTGCAGCAAAACGAACATTCTCTTAATACGTTGACGCAAAAAACCGATCTTCCTCTCGCTCAGTAAAATTGTAATAAATTCTCAACGCTCGATACGTCATAGTAGGTACAATGTCCTTAAATGAGCGATTAAAAAGTTAATGTTTTCAGACAAACTATGACATAGGTTAAAGGTTGGTAATACTGTGATACGAATAATATTGTGATAATTCTTTTTGATAACTTATTACAATTTTACTGAGCGAGAGAAGGTCCGGTTTTGTGCAGCAAAACGAACATTCCCTTAATACGTTGACGCAAAAAACCGATCTTCCTCTCCCTCAGGAAAATTGTAATAAGTCCTCAAAAAGAACTATCCCAATATTACTCATATCACAATACTATCAACCTTTACCATAAATAATTTTTTTAACAGTTTTATCTTACATGTCCTGTTATAAGGTCTACAAGTTACAAGAGAACCCTGAAAGTAAGCAATAACCACGTGACGTCAGGAGGCAGGGCGTCATCAGCAAGCGACAGCTCAAAAAGCTTGGTTACTCTTGGTAAAGAATCCAACCGATAGGTTTCCCTTCTTCTCTTTCACTACCATTTCTGATGAAGTGATGAAGAAGCCGATATATATATATATATATATATATTATATTATATTATATTATATTATATTATATTATATTATATTATATTATATTATATATATTATATATATTATATATATTATATATATACTTCCGAAAAGCTGGATTCTCTATATTTATGACAGGTTAAAATTTCTATTACTTCTTCCCTTTCTTTTTTTTTCCCTTATCTACTTAATTTATTATTATTATTATTATTATTATTATTATTATTATTATTATTATAATTTTTTCTATTTTCTGTCTTCTTGTTAATTTTTTGTGTTCCCTGGAGAAGTGTACAGCAGTGGCAAAAAAACCGGACCGACCCTCGTAGCTGATACAAAAGAATCTTATGCTGTGTATTGTGTCAAACTGTGGCAATTTCAATATGGATAGTGAAGACAGAGGTATGTACTGCTATTTAATGTAAAAATACGCAATCATCTTTGCCGAATAGAGGTAGATATGTAATATTGATGCCAGATGAAAATAAAACTCTCAAAGTTTTTTCGTCTGTAAGTTTGAGGCACTGAAGGAAGTAAAAGACGGTAAGAATCGAACAAATGCAATAAATTTCATTGTTACAATTAATTATACAAAATGGATGTGTTTTGTGACTAGCAAAATTTGAATCTGTGACTCTGAAATCAGCTACAAGGATGGTCCGGGTTTTTTTTGCCACTACTATACAACTATCCGGTGCGTCCACAGGTTGCGCATAGCGTAACGTTCACCAGATATCTTGGACATCTGCGAATAAGTTGGCCTAGGTCAACAAATAAGCAGTAGCGGACAAAAGCAAGGCAGCCTGATACCTTAAGTGGCAACCCCACCATTAGGTTCGAGTGCTGTGGACTTGCAACCCACACACCCTAAATCAACCTGTAATAGAATCAGCTACAAGCCTCGGAAATAGGATTCGACAACCTTTGGCTTTCGAAGCTGCGGCAGATGGAAAGTCATGGTCGCAAAGAAAAGCATTGGCCAAGAACAGACTGCGATGGAAGAAGTTTGTAGCTGTCCTATGTTCTTACAAGGAATAAATAGGAAATTGGAGGAGGAGGAGGAGGAGGAGGAGGAGTGCCGTATTTGTGAAGGTGTGATTTATTCAGTTCATTGTTACTCATTTATACAGACTGTCCTGGACTACATACAATGTGCAGAAAGCTCTGGACTTGGAATAATTAAAAAAGCCACCACTACCATTACGTTTTAAGACCAACCTTGGGTCAATGCAGGTCGGTGCATTTAGTTGTACATAATTAAAGTTGAAGATAGCCGCCACGCTTTGATTGCACTATTAACCACAAATATGTGGAATCAGGTGTTTGTGAATACGAGAGCAGCGCTTAATGACGGAATGAAGCACTCTAAATGTACATATATCTACACATTGACAATGATCAATGGCGTGGAATACTTCGTACCATCCTCCCCCCCATTTAATTTATACCATAACAAACCAAGTTAAATATTTATGGAAAACGTTGCCAATGAACATGCACACACATAGCTTAAATTGAACCCATGGGTTAATGCATTATATATATTTAATAACAGTTCACAGTTGCGTAGTGGTTATTTTTAGATACTTAATTTATGGGCAATTAGTTATTTATACTAGGTCAAATAACACGGCGATTACAAAAATATTAGACGGATATTATACTGTATAATGATGAAGTTAATGGACATAAAAAGCTTCCCCGGGTCTGAAATATTTGTAATAGATTCCAGCGGAGATAAAAACGATGTTTTGCTTCCCATAACCCTGGATGAAACTCGTTACCCAGATATTAAATACTTTAGTAACCTTCCATTTTCATTATTATATAAATATTCTTATTATTATATCAATACTAGGCCTATTATTACATCAATATTATAGACGTAATTATCTCAAGTAAACATTATGCTTACTTTATAAAAAATTCTATTACCGTGTTGAAGCCAACGAATAATTGGTTTAATGCACATAAACTAGCACTTAATATTGATAAAACTAGTTTAATCAAATTTAGTACACACAATAATGCTAATTTTCCTACAATATCTGATTAAAATGGAATTTACCTGAAATAATTTACAAGCACAAAGTTTCTTTTCTGGAAAAAATTAATTACTTGAACGAGAAAACGGTCCACACCTGTGGAGTAACGGTTAGCGCGTCTGGCCGCTAAACCAGGTGGCCCGGGGTTCGATTCCCGGTTGGGGCAAGTTACCTGGTTGGGATTTTTCCCTCAACCCAATATGAGTAAATGCTGGGTAACTTTCGGTGCTGGACCCCGGACTCATTTCACCGGCATTATCACCTTCATCTCATTCAGACGCTAAATAACCTAAGATGTTGATAAAGCGTCGTAAAATAACCTATTAAAATAAAAAAAAATAGAAAACGAAAATAGAACACGGACTCTGGTGTCACTCAATCGGCTAAGATGCTTGCTTGCCGATCTGGAGTTGCGCACGAGCGCGGGTTCGATTCCCGCTTGGGCGGCCGAGGATGCGCCATAGATTACCTGACATTCGCCTTGCACTTGGGGAAAATCTCGAAAAAAAAACCGCAACCATGTAATCAGCCCAAGCGGGAATCGAACCCACGCCCGTACACAACTTCAGATATTACTGCCTAATTTTTTAATGGTTTATTTTTTATTTTAGTAGGTTATTTTACGACGCTTTATCAACATCTTAGGTTATTTACCTTCTGAATGAGATGAAGGTGATAATGCCGATGAAATGAGTCCGGTGTCCAACGCCGAAAGTTACCCAGCATTTGCTCATATTGGGTTAAGGGAAAACCCCGGAAAAAACCTCAACCAGGTAACTTGTCCCGACCGGGAATCAAACCCGGGCCACCTGGTTTCGCGGCCAGACACGCTAACCGTTACTCCACAGGTGTGGACTAAATGGTTTATTTTACGACACTTTATCAACTGCGATGGTTACCTACCGTCTAGTGCAATGAAGGTGATAATGACAGCGAGATGAGTCCAATTTATTACCCAGCATTTGCTCTTACGGGATTGAGGAAAAACCCCGGAAAAAATCTCAACCAGGATTTTAATCCGCGACCGCTCGTTTCACGGTCAGACATGTTAACCGTTACTATACAGCGAACTTTCTAATTACCTTACAGCTTTGAAGGAACTCAATTATATTTATTTTTTTCGTTAAGTTTATTTATACACGCTTTAACATCTGTGGTCATATCGCATGTTTAGGATCTGTGGGTATACAAGTAGGCCGTTTCTACTATTGTTGAGTTTGTGTATTTCTTTTATTAACATGATTTTAATGAAAGTCATCATTTATTGTTTATTATAATTACACTATTCTCAAAACCACTACCACACCCCTATTTCCGGTACCACTAACATAATTACCACTGTCGGTAGTTTAATATTTGTCTACTACAACTACCATCATAGAATTAGCCACCGGCGTGGCTCAGTCGGTTAAGACGCTTGCCTGCCGGTCTGAAGTTGCGTTCGGGCGCAGGTTCGATCCCCGCTTGGGCTGATTACTTGGTTGGGTTTTTTCCGAGGTTTTCCCCAACCGTAATGTGAATGAAAGGTAATCTATGGCGAATCCTCGGCCTCATCTCGCCAAATATTATCTCGCTATCACTAATCTCATCGACGCTAAATAATCTAGTAATTGATAATCTAGTCGTTAAATAACCAATTAAAAAAAATCATAGAATGGAATGGAATTTTCGGGACAGGGGCACTATGGCCCAGCACTGAGAACTTTTATGATCTATTGCGCTAACCCTCAAGCTAGGCTCATTCCCAAACCCACATCGGCTGACTACACTAAGGTTCGCTGCGTACCCAGGTTTCGAACAAGCCATCCCACTCATCCATAGGCCAGCCCTCTCTGTGCGTCGCCAGCCGGCGATGATGACGAAATGGTTTAGATGCCTTATATGAGGAAACGACAGAACCCCGAGAAAAACCGCAACTGCGACCTTTTCCGCCACAAGTAGGCTACCAGTAAGGATTTTTCAATGAAATATCCCAGGATTGACCGGGACTCGAACCCATACCGCCTGCGCGACGGGCTGATGGTCTGATCACTCAGTCACCGCAGGGAACACAACTACCATCATACAATGAACAACTTTCCACATAGAGTTATCACAGTTCCCGAAAGGTCTTACTTGAATGTTTCTGAACAGTTCTGTAGCTGAAAACGGGCTTTAAATAAAGACTAGTAACGTAAGACAACTGACAGTGCGGTTTCTGTGTTGTACATGATAAGGGATATGTTTATCCGAAGAAGCTGGGGGCATATTGATCGAAGCGATGTGCATACTTAATGAACAGGCTGTGCCAGTATGTGATGCGGTGCACATTATGTACTCCATCAGGCATCAAGTGAGATCGATGTGGATTAACGTCCGCAGTCACAACCGCCGAGCTACCCCGTCAATGGAATTTAATGCTGCACGGGCTATTTTAAATACTGCATCAAAATAATCATAACGTTTATCTTTATCAAACAAAAAATTCTGTAATCTCTCCAAAGATTTACAAAACCAAAATAATACACATAGGCTATTTCAACGAACCTTTTAAAAGTCGATTTAAATAGATTTTATTTTTTTAAAGTTTGAATATATTCGAAAATCGTGAATGCTGAAGTATTCCATTAGTTGCTTTGTAGCTTTTTGTATATGTTACATATTGCATTTTTCCCCATCTAAGTTATTTCTTTCTTTATTCATATTTGTTCGTTTTTCACAAACATTATTTCCATTTTTTTCACTTCATCCGTTTCCATCCTTTTATTCTTTTATCAATACTCTCTACTTCTTAATATATTCTAAACAGTGGCATCTTTATTATTATTTAGTACTGTTTCTTTCCTAATTTATCTAATTTTATTTTTACTCCCTTTTATTTGTTGATATCTTTCTTACTTCTCTTCTCTCTAGCTCTTAGTCTATTTTTCCCCGTTCTCTATATCCCTGATCACGTATTATATAACAGATTGCCCATCCCCATGTTAAAAATGGTAACATGTAGAAGGGAACAGCCATCAAAATCGCCACTGTTGATTAGAAACGACCGCTAGATGGAAGTACATTTGCTCCATGCAATTCAAATGGGAGTTATAATGTTACTTCTTCTACTGCCGCTAGATGGCAGCATAGTGAAATTGATAAACGTTGTTGCCTTCAAAGCCTGCAATCTGTTATATGTGATCTGGGTCTATATTTCAGTCATTTTTATGCACTCTACTGCTTGGTATACTATTTACTTCTTGTTATTACCTTACTATACATCAGTTTATAGAGAGTTTAAGTGGAATTTGTATTCAACAAAGACAGAATTTTGAGCAGATTATGGAGGTGTATCCCTGTTTCCCCTGCCAGAAAATCACAGTCTCTCTCGTTAATAACCAACATCGTTATTATCATAATGATGTATCGCAGATTCACTTACCATGGTGTAATAGGGACTAGAGTCTTGCACAACTGGTTACGAAAAAAGAGAAATTATATATTGCGATTGAACACCTAGCGCTGTAGTCAGTATACTCGTACAAAGCTCTTCCGTCTCGCGGAGTGTCTCAGATTCGGTTTAACGGATATTCGAGATGTTTCTCACTCTTTGTGCAAGGACGTGATTATCATCGTATAGGCCTAATATTTAATTCATAATTATTCTTCCTCTCTCACTACATTCAATCAATCAATCAATCAATTATCCCTCCATCGACTCATTGATTTATCCATTGACTGATTCAGTGATTCACTGATGAGTTCATTGATTCATTGGGTAATTTATTGATTCATTGATTCATTCATTCATTCATTCATGTATTACAGTTGGTATCTTCTTAAAAATGATTTATTAATGAAATAATGCATCTGCTTAGGTAATTAAAAGGCATTAACAACTACTGTTTTAGAGGTATGCATTTTGAAGTTAATGTGTAAACGTTAAAATAGAATGTAATTTTGTAGGCCTACTTATTTTCTCTTCTATTTACTAAGTAATTGTAATTTATTCTATTCTTACATTTCTTTACATACCATGTTTTATATTATGCATTATACTTATTCCCTTTGTTGTTACTGGTGTCCACTTGTTCATCTACATATGTTATGAAGATAAGTGTATTAAAGTATGCAATCAATTTTCTAGGCCTATATTAAGCAATTACATTTTTTTAATGACATATGGTAAATTTCCTTCAATTGTTACTCCGTTTGTGTACTCAGAAAATGTCAGTGTTCTGTATAGCCTGCAGGGGCAACCAGTTGAAATTCGAACATTCGGTCGGATGCTCTACCTTGACGGTTACTCTCTGACCGGTCGAATGAAAATCAGTTGTAAGCCTATTCTGCAGCTCTTTAATAGGGACATTATCGAAAACAAGAGAGTAAGAATCAGATACCTCCATAAGAATGAGTTGTTTCTTTATACTATTACCTCATTCTTCGTTATTCTCCATATTTTCGCCTTTTAAGTTTCCAATCTTTTCCCATCATTCCTTTTCAATTTATTGGATATTTGTTTATTTCTTAACTCGTCCCTTTTTTCGATGTCGTTTTTATTTTTCTTTCTTCTCACTACTCTTGTGTCTTCCATATTTAGGCTTTCTTCACTTTTCGCCATCTATATTTCTCTTTCCTATTTTTTACATGCATATTCCTTATTATTATTAGACCGCGGCCTAGGGTCACCTAGTCATCAAATTTAAGTTTAGAACGCACGGAGTATATATGACGTAATGACCCATGTGGTGAGGTGGCACTGCGAGAGTACAGTTCGTTTCGTAAAGAAGTGCATTACTGTCTTTCTTATTGTTGCTTGCTCTTAAATTTCGACATATTGTTTCTCATTCCTGTGTATTACAAAGCAGTGAAATAAGCCTATGAACACTAACACAAATATGAATACATAAATAATGAAACACATAAACGAAATATGATAAAATATAGACCCCTACTTGTTTACTCACAGGATCTCGAGTAGGTATTGTGCTGTTCTTTTGGTAGATTGCAAATGTGCCTTGTAATTCGATCCCATGAATTGTGAAGAAATGTAGTCTATTTTATGTAGCTAATATATATTTTTCCTTTTCTTCTCACACACGGCAAATTATTATTTTAGATTGCTTTACATGTATAGTATAATGTAAATTGAAACATGTAATGTAAAGCAGTTATTTTCTGTACTAGAAATTCACTGTATATATTATATCTGCAAAAGTGAACATTTATTTTGTGCCCTACTGTCACTGAATGTTTACATATTGAGGCAACGAGTAATTGCACGCTCCATCTCCCATTCCTCTCATCCACATAACACAGTCGTCAGGGTATTCGTAACTTCATGCGTTTCGGTACCCAGGGCCGCAGTCTTCTTATTATGCATTCTTTTCAAGTTTATTTTTATATAGTTCCTGTATTGTTTCTATTGCCGTCTAATTTCTGTCACATTTTCTCTGTATTTTTACACCTCTATGTATTTCTCTGTATTAGATATACATCTTTCTCTGCGTATTCTACCTATTTATAACTTCATCTCTTTGTATTCCATGTCCGCTTTCCTTCTCTATTCTAAGGTATATGTAGATTAATATTTATTTTAAGAATTTTCAATCTTAGCGACTTTATCCATTTGGTAAGTCGTTAAGATCGAAAATTCTTAAAATAAATATTCAATTTGATAAATGGTTAAGATTGAAAATTCTTAAAATAAATATTTCATTTCTTAAGTCGTTAATATTGAATATTCTTAAAATTAATATCCCTTTAATAAGTCGTTAAGATTGAAAATTCTTAAAATAAATATCCATTTCATAAATCATTAATATTAAGAATTCTTAAAATAAATATTATAGACACATTAATATCAGACTTATCGGATCTAAAACTTCAATATGAATTGCAAAATTCTGTAGTGAATGTTTGGCATATATTAATTCTTTTACTTCTATCTCTATTTACATACTAGGCTATATTTATTTAATCGTTCTTTCCATAAGAATTCTACCTCTATCGATCTTACTGTATTATTGACACTCTAAGTGGTCTTCCTGTAACCATGTTGGCCTTCGGATTCGAGATTTGCGGGTTGAAATCCGGCCTAGAGTTCTTAGTTTCTAAAGGGCAATAAAACTATTACACGGCTTTCTCCATGAGGGAAATAAAGCTATGAGTCCCATGTCGTACATTTACGGCACAAGAAAAGGCCTGATAGAGGACTCCAAGCAATATTTATCGACCATTTCTCACCCACATTGTATTTCGACGCTTAATATCATAGCAGTTGAAAGCGTTGTTAAATGAAATACCAATGCTACACTTAATTTTTCATATATCTTTAATAATGTATTATTTATACCTTCATCTTCATTTCTATGGACTTCTTACCACTTCTTTTCTGTCTATATTACTTCTCTAGAGCGTTCGGAGTTCAGAAAATACCATTGGGTATATAGACGTCTTCTTAGCAGACATCCTCTCTTTCTAATATAAATTAAGGATATACAGTATGTACGTTAATATTTTTTTTATTTTTTTTTTGTGTTAAACAATTAGCAGATTTTCCTGAATCCGGTGACATATAGTTTATGTAGTTTATTTACTTGTTTGTGCTATTTAAAAGGACATGTTATAACATAACATAGCTAAGGTAAGACATTCACTTTTAACTTTAAATTAAATTTCCCAAAAGTTGCAATTTTTCCACACATATTATTTCATAACTCTACAACCATGCTGGAATTTTTCATACTGATTTCACATACATTTATGCAAAAAGTAGACTACAGTAATGCCTGTACCTTTGAAAATAAAAAAATTAGGTCACAAAACATGATGCAAATTTTAATATATTTTATATAGAACTCATAAAAAATAATTGTATTAAAATTAACAACTCTACATGTCTGAGAGTAGTCCACTTTTTAGAAACAAGTGTTTGTTACATGCAGTAAAAAAATTAAAAATGTCAGAGAAACCCTAATAATGTTATGGTTACCAAGTGACATAACTGCATAATTTTTGTTCATAATCTGATGAAACTAGCGTTTAAAAATTGTTAGTAGTAACTTCTTTATATTTTTATCAGGTATTTAAGTTCGAATGAGTCTTGTTATGGTACACTTTAATTTTTGTCCACTTGTGACTTCATTTTATTGTACAATTTTAGAAATTTAGAGCCTACATTTTCTGAAATTATTATTTGTGGTCGTTCACGTACTTAGGCTATACCCGTAAGTTATTTACATATTTTCTAATGTATATAAAATAACGAAAGTAAAACTATTCCATTTACTGTTACTGAAAATATAAATAAACTAACCCTATTATACAAGTATACTTATAAGCAATATAAAGGGTTTATATTTGAAGTACTGCTTAGTTACAGTATATGGATTTACTTCTGTTATTTTATATACGATAGAAAATACGTAAATAACTTGCTTTAGTCATATTACAATGAGTGTGGTTGTCCGCTAATAGACGTCTATATACCCAATGGTATTTTCTAAACTTCGAGCGTTCTGTACATTTATCGTTATTTCTGAAATACTCTGTTATCCTTGTTCTATGTTATGCAGGCCTATGTCTTTGTCCTTCATGTAATGCCTCTCTTAACTCTCGCTCTATACGATCTCTCTCTCTCTCTCTGTGTGTGTGTGTGTGTTTTCCATAATCTTTTAATTGTGTTTTTCTAATAATATTTCTATCTTTATTTTTCTTTCTCTGTGCTTCTATACTCTTCCTTTTTCTCCATTCTTTCTTAATGCTACTCTTTATGTTGCTCTCTGTTTTTAAAAATATATCATTTTCCTCTCTTCTTGGCTATTTCTTTCTCTCTTGTGTTTTGTTTCGTCCTTTCCTTATTACTTGTCGCATTCCTTTCAATCACTTATTTACTTATTCTCTCATTTCCTTCTACCTCATGTTATCTGTACTTTTCGATCATTTCATGCCTTTCCTCTTGCTGTGTGCGGACAAACCAATCGCTGTGCATTAACATAACCAGGCAAATAATGTGTGTAACATGGTGAACGAACGCAAGGTGAGAACATTCGTTGCAGGGATACAAATAATTTCTCAAAGGCTCCCTCAACGTCCTGTTCTGTATTGAAATAAGCAACTCTCGCCTGTGTGTACTAGACACATCACCAAGTGTGATAGAACACTGTTTGTTTGTTTTCGCGCTCCGTCCAATTTACCCGTTGGAATTATCTGTGGTTCCCACTTGAAAGGAAGCTGCGTTCCACATAGGCTATACAAAAAACGCAGACATAATCTTTTCTGTCTGAGTAATGAAGCTAGGAGTTAAATTCTACAAACAGTGAGATACCTCTACACCATCTGAGCTAAAATAGCAACATATCCATCCGAGTTTTAACTCTTAAAATAGGCACGCTATTAGACAAACGGCTAGAGAATCAGGTTTCCATGGCAAATATAGAGTTCAGTCTCGTAGCGTCAAAATTACATTATTTGTAGCAAATAGATATCGTTTTTAGTTTAACATTATGCAAACTACAAGGTGGACCAATAAAATAGGCGATTTTAAATCCTTCGTATTTATTATTGAGCACATGTGTCTTAGAAAATGTTACAATTGTTGTTTAGTCAACTGTCCGAAGACAGGTCTGAACCTCACAAGTGATACCAACGAGGCGTCACTTATGAGGGAACTAGGCCAGGAGATAATGAAGCAGAGTAACTAATTCCTTTCCCCCCCCCTCCATCGCCGATTAGCTATATATTACACTATTTTATTACAAAAACTGCCATTGGGGGGGCCATTGAGGGTAGCCCTTACGGACTCAGAATATCCTCAAAAAAATTAATATACATATGTAAACATAGTTATTAAAAAATAAGTTAAACACTTCATATAATCCGAGACACGAGAGCCCATGACCGATCAGCCGGCTGCTGGCCTCACGCCCACATGCCAAAGCAGAGGTGGATGATCATCCAACCAGAATGGAGGTATCGTGCGGTTAGCACGACGATCATCCCCCCAGCCGTTAAAGTTGGCTTTCATAATTGGAATTCGCTACCTATCGTAACTCCCCAAGTGTATCACGATGCACCGGTCCCATACACTGGCCGAAATTTCATGAGAAAATTTCTTCCCCCATGAGGACTCGAACCAGCGCGCATTTCGTAGCACGAGTCCTAGGCAGGATGCCTTAGACTACGAAGCCACGGCGCGGGACAATCCCATTTCAGGTGCATACAAACAATTTAATATAATGTATTTAATATGTCATTTGCTTTTTATATTTAAAAAAATTAAAAAATATGAGGTATTTCATGGCGAATTCTTTGATGAGCCCTTCGATATCTTGTGATAGCCACTGAATTGTTTAAGGAAAATGAAAACATATTATAACGGAAAAATATGTGCAGTTTCGTTGCATACATTTTTAATTCACTATTAGGCCTATCCATAATATTGAATTCGTCATAAAAATAAAATCACGAAGATAATGTCACATGCAAAGGTTTGCAATAATTAAACAAAGGCTACCAAATAGAGGATCAAACGTGCAGACGTACTACGAAAGAGAGACAAATTTATACTTCGTCGAGTATCGAACACTATGAGTTTCCTGTTAAAATATTGATAAAATCAATAAAATATACCCTATCTCAATCTACACGCCGTGTTGTTTCCCGTCTTTGAACCAAGCTCCACACACCATTGAATAGTATCAATGTTACCGTAGTGATGGGAATTGGCAGACACTGATGTCGTTTGAAGTGACTAGCCAGTCCCCATGACTGTTGTGGCGAAGTGAATAATCCTTCGATCCTGCACATCGAAACATCAACCGTCAAATCCGAGTCCTACCCTCCGCAACAAAACGCAAAGAGTGGGAATACTGAATGACAAAATTGCAATGAAAGCAATGTCAAGCGGGAAAAAAAAAAGACTTCCGCATTACAATATAACCTGCGCACTGTAAGAGGAAAATCTGGAGCATCGGCGTTTATAGTGGGCACCAAGATTCGAATTTCGGAGATTTCAAATGAAATTTTTTGGTGGGTAAAAAACAAGTTTGGGATGAGTTTTGTAGGATAAAGCAAGTTTAGTTACTTAGTATATTTTGTAATTCTTATTTAAAAAAGTAAACCAACTACATAGTTATTTAATATGAGTAGAATTGGTGATACGATGAGCCCGAGGATAGACCATGGTATTACACAACAGTCGCCTTACAGTCAGCTTTAACTGCAGAAAAAGTCAATGAGCTAATTAGTCCAAGTGGGATTCGAATCTGTCTCTAGGTACAGCCTCGCAACATGTGTCCCCTTTGAAACTATCATACAGCGCTTAACAAATTAGTTCTAATTATTAACTCATTATCCACAGTTAACTATTACTCATGTTATTACCTTCACTACCCTACCCCTACTGCTACTAATACCTATCGTTCAGAGGAGTTGGGTGTATTAACTTGTGGGTTTCCATGCCCTGTAAAACGGATATTTACAAATCTTTCCTATCTTTACTTTCACAATCCTGTATTAAACAAATCTGCAACAGGATATTTAGCTTTTCAATTAGAGTCAATGGACTACAACCTGTTTCAAAAAGGGTTTTGTTTATTTTTAACTAATCAATTCCTTTTTCATCTCAGTTACTTTAGGATATTAAGAAATCCCATAACAAAACAACAGTAATTTTCTTATCATTCAGTTTTACTACGCCATCATCAATCTAACACAACTACCACATTCACCCATTCAGTATGTCTCAAAGATTAGGTAGTCGCATAAAACAAATATAGACAGAATGATTCTAGATCTCTTTGTAACAGCTCGTCATTCTTCTTTTTTCCAGATTCCTTTACAAAATTGCTGGAAAACCCACGGAATCTACAGGGAATCTAATCCCAGACCTTTTGGTACGAAACGAACACCTAATTAAATCTGATGCTACATTGTGCAACAAAACCTTAATTTATTCAAAGAAAAACAAAAAAACAAAAAAGATTGACAGCTGCATTGTTTCACTACACTACATGTGGGTGCGAGCACCTGTGGAGAGGTGCATATCTTACGTAGTAGGAGGGGCTGTTGACAAACAGTGCGCAGATAAATGAAAACAAGTGAAATTGAAGGAGTACAAGAGGAATACAAGGAGAATACAAGGAGAAAGGGGAATGTAAAGAGAAAGAGGATAATACAAGGGGAAAGGAGAATTTAAGGAGAAAGAGGAGAATGTAAGGAGAGAGAGGGAAATGCAAGGAAAAAGGGGATTATAAGAATAACAATGTGAATATGACAAGGGGAATACAAGGAAAATGAAAGGAACACAAAGAGAATAAGAGGGATACAAGTACAGCAAGGGGAATGCAAGGAGAACAAGGGGAATGCAAGGAATATAAATGAAAGACGAAGAGAGCAATGTGTATAAGAGAAGAGGAATACAAGGAAAACAGGGGAAATATAAAGAAAACAACGGGAATACAAGGAGAACATAGCGAAGACAAGGAGAACAAGAAGAAGACAAGGAGAACAAGAAGAAAACAAGCAGAAGATAAGGAGAACAAGGAGAAGACAAGCAGAACAAGGGAAACTGCATTTTTATATGAGATGAGAGGAGAGGAGAGGAGAGGAGAGGAGAGGAGAGGAGAGGAGAGGAGAGGAGAGGAGAGGAGAGGAGAGGAGAGGAGAGGAGAGGAGAGGAGAGGAGAGGAGAGGAGAGGAGAGGAGAGGAGAGGAGAGGGAAAAAGAGTGTAACAGTGGAGATAAGATGAGATTTAAAAAAGGAGATCTTATCTGTATCTAATCTTATATGTCCGTAAATGTTTGTCATGTCTATTATTCATACTTTTCTTCGAATTTGTCTTCCGTTGAACTCAGCTATAGTTTACCTTATTTCTTATTTACAGAAAGGCAAACAAAGAATCCATTTCATAATTTAAAGCAATTTCTCTACAGTAAATATTAAATACAATAACGTAAATTAAATCTGCTATATACAGAAAAATTATTTCATTCAAAATTAATAAATTATGATTACAAATTTCATAGTAAGCTGATTATTCCGAATTACATGGAGAACGTCAGAGTAAACAACTTCATAAATAAACATGCAATTTTGTTTAACAATTTTTTTATTCCTCCGTAACTGACAGAGGAATTTTTATTCGGGGAAATAAGTAGAAATGAGGATACTAGAAAAGATAACGGAACTAATTGGGACAAAAATTGAAGTGAACAGCATATGAAGAGAAGAGAGACTAATACTAATAATGAAATTACTTCTCTTTATATACATAAAGATTGTAACTGAATAGTGTAACATCCATTTATACAATTGACCTATTTATAAGGCCGCCCACGTAGCTCAAGCGGTATGCTCATTTGCCTTCTCACAAGGATCTGCGTTCAGGCGTGGGATCGAATCCCACTTGGCCTAATTGCCTGGTTCAACTTTTTCCGAGGTTTTCTCTAAATGTAAGGCGGATGTCAAATAATCTATGGCGAATTCTCGGTCTCATCTCGCCTAAATATAATCTATCACTGATAATCTATCGACGCTAAATCTAGTAGGTGATATAGCGTTGTTAAATAAAGAAAAGTTCATAAGACCACCGGTGTAGCTCAGGAGGTAACGCGTTCGCCTAGTCACCCGAAGCTTCGTTTGGGCATTCGTTCGATTCCAATTTGAGCTAGTTACATAGTTGCGTTTATTTCTGGATTTTCCCCAACTATAAGACGAATGTCAGATAATCCATGGCGAAGAAGATACAGCCTTGTCTCTCCAAATACCGTCTCGCTATCACCAATTCCATCGACGCTAAATAATCTAGAATTGATATAGCGCCGTTAAATAGCTGAATAAAAAACTCATCATATTATACCTACAAGTTCTCGTTCTTCGTTGTTTTAAGCACACTTAAATGCCATCGACCTAGCCGGGATCGAACCCTCAACCTGTCGCACAGAAGACCAGCATTCTACCAACTACGTCACCCAGGCCGACCCCGTGTCGTAGATTATATATATAGGTAATATTTACTTCTATTTATTTATTTTTACTGACATAATTACGGCCAAAAGACCTTCTCTTTCACTCAACCAGTATAAGAACACATAGCAAATATAAAAATAACAGTAATACAGAAACAATACAATAATAATACGACAGATGACACATTCCTGTCCCTGACAGAGGGCAACATTTGTCAGTCTCTTTTCGTCCTCGGTGTTCTTGTGGTTATCATCCTGGCAGTGCATCCGAAATTTGAGGATTCAAATCCAATAGAGACGCGAGAAAAGAAGACGTAAGAGTGAAAAGGCATAAAATGAGATGGGAATGAGTAGGCCTATAAATGAAGAGAAACAGACGTGAGAAGGGGAGGAGTGAACGGGAAGAAATGAAAAACTCAACATTAATATGATTTCTATCCACAAAATAAGTTTTATGAAAAATAAACCTTAACTTCATACTGAAGAGTGAAGAAGAAACACAATAGTGGGGGTAGAGAGAGAGAGTTTTCGTAGCCCTCATTGCTGATGTAGGCCTATCATTTCAAAAGCCAGAAGCCAGAAGCCTGCGCTGCTGTAGCGGGCAGGTCGAAGTGTTTGTACCCGGCTCACGTCCTGCATTGTTCCCGCGAGACTAACTCCTACATCCAGCGAGCAAGCGGCCGGAATCACACACTGTACATTTTTATAAAACCGCCTCCACGTGTGCTCACAATCAAATTATGCGCCGGCGCGTTTATTTATGTCCCGCTCGCATTAATTTTTCACAGACATCAATAATCAAGGCACTAAGTGATCTAGGCACATACCCTGGTATATTTAACCGCACAGGATTTAGCCTACCACGCAACTTGCAGAGCTTTACCCTCAGCTTCGTGTTCGGGCTTTTTCAAATTGCCCGCATGAAAATGAAACACAATTATTTACGAAACTCTGCTGTTGATGTATGACAACTCCATAGATGGTAGGGTTAAAAATATAATCGCTTATGGAATGATAACAAGGATAAAATAAATATAAAACTTGCAGTCATATCGATCATAATATCCCACAAAAGCAAAGAAATTAGAACGATTGAGGTTGCCTGCTCGAAACCTGAGTACGCAGCTACCTTAAGGCCAATTTACACGGGGATAGTTTACAGGAATCAAGTGCTTGAAGCAAGTCGACTTTCCTTCGACTTTCCCCGTGTAATATGGTCGGAACAGTCAAGTTGTGACTTCGCAGTCAAGCAGAGTTTGAGTTAACGACTCGTCGACTTTTGTGTCCTCTTTCCCGTCACGTGATCAACTTGACTCCACCACTTTCCTCGAGTGAATGCTAACTTGTAGCAACTTGCAAGCAGATATTGTGGATAGTGTGTGACTGTTTCAATTAATAGCTAATTAATTTAGGTATCGAATTTGAGATTAATTTAACTTTCAAACCCCACATTTTAACAATTATTAATTCTGTTTACAAGTCACTTGAATTTGTAATTCGAAATTATTCAAGCGACCACCTGTTTTTAGGTTAGGCCTAAACCCGGTTAGAAGCAAATGGAATGTGCTACAATATTTTGGAATCCTCGTTGCAAAAACAATATTCATTCTATCGAGTTGATACAGAATAAATTGAGTATAGTACTTTCCAGAAATATGATCGCATTTTCCAGTGAAGAAAGAACTTTCAATATTGAATCATATTTTCGCACAGATACTGTGCGTCTGTTTGCTTACGTCACATCCCGGTTTCCCCCATCTGCTTCTGCTCCTCTGTAAAGAGTAGTGGTTAGGTTGTCTTAGCTCTTTTCTGAAAACATTTTCTGTTAGGAATTGGACTTCTGCGTAATATTGTACAACTGTTTAAAATAATTTAAATAAAAGGGCCACGTGATTTCCCCCTTTCTACAATCCTGGGACATAACCACTTGGACAGACAGTAGATAGCAATCTGAGTAATTTTATCTTTTAGGATCAGGCAGATGTGAAGATTGAATTTACAATACGTAAGGTACTCTTTTATAGAGTAGGTAGGTACAGAATTATTTCAACATGAGTTACTGGTGCGAAGGACGAAACTGGAAATTGGAATTAGGTACAATAGTTTAAAGGGAGATAATATGCACAAAAGAACTGAAGCCTCTATCGAAATGAACGTCCACCATTTTCAAAAATGTGTTTAAATATCCATATTATGATTATTTTTTCAATTTAAATTCACTCTCTATATTGTACACTAATGCGTTGTTGACAGTATAATATACACTGCATAATGAATACGTCCGCATGGATAGCATAGTTCGTGAGTAAAAACACTTTTGTTAATATTGTACTGTATTTTGATTAAAGAAAAACCTAATGAAAATATTCAAACTCAAAATCATGATATTTCCCAGTTTACGTAAATGAATGAACTACATTTCTTCCCTCATATACCTAGTAAAGTGATCTGTTTGTATTTTACGCCAGTATTATCAAACTCCGGTCGTTGAATGGGGTAGCAAACAGTGTTTCCGGTTCTCAATTGTTAATCCAAAGGTATAGCCAGGTTAATATTAGAAATATTAGTAAAAATAAAATGATGTCCCGGTACCTATAGCAGAGCATTACAGAATTCATTTCTAACAGCCTAAGAATAGTCGAAATGTACCAATTCGTTTATTAGCAGCACTGAAACAAATGACGAACTCCCATGTCATGTCCCCTACACCCCCGATACAACACAATGATGCGGTATATGTGGCATGGATATCAATAAAAACAAGCCCCTGTGCTTTACGATGCAACGTGCGGAAAGATAATTCTATTTTGTAACGATTTATAACCTCTAAATGCATTGTCATGATGCGGTTGAAGCCTACTTGGACGAGGAAACAGTGCTAGGCAATTTAAAATGAGGGAAGGGAGCAGATACGATCCGAGGGTCGCTTTTCATAGCGCGGATATTTGTACATTCAGCACTACACAAACGCTTCGCCCAGACCTTCAAACATTGTGTAATGTTAAGTTGTACAGTCGCAGTGTCTCAAGCGATAAATACTGTTTCCCACTACCAAATTCGAGAAACAGAGTTCGATTCTCTCCTTCAAAACATCTCTATATAGGCTCCTTCAGTGGAATGTCGATCCACACAGTGATAAGTGTATTCCATCGAGACTGGAATCTCTTGTTTATTTATGGTCTCTATCTATTTTTACAGGTTTTTAACGATAGATATAGCGAGATGAGCCAGAAATTCTAAATGATATTTTCTGACATTCGTCTTACAGTTGGGAAAATCGTATGATCCAAGTAAACGTCCAAATAAGATTCAAATCCATAACCAGTCACAGCCCCGGGATGCGAGACCAGCCCCTCATTTACACATCGATGACCTCCTGTGGATCTTTCAAGCCTTCGTAATCATGAATTGCACAAATCGGCTATGTTCGTCCCAAAGTCACGTGACTCGTTCGTGTTTCGATGTTTATACCTTCAGTAGCCTTCTGCGCAGCTATGCGCGCTCTCTGTACTATACTAAAGGCCCATTCACAAAGAAAATTAAGCATAACCGTAACATAAACACAGAAGTTTGCGCCCAGGCTACTAAATGGGATCATTTACAATGATTCACATAAGCATTGACATAAATATTACCGTAAGACGTTAACATGAAAGTTTGCAAACTCCAAACTTTCATGCTTATGCTTACGTGATTTGCAAACAAAACACAATCGTGGAGCGCTGAAGTATACGACAGAATATGAAGAAATGGCTCCATGGTTACCAAGTATGTTTGCTGTTATGTTTATGTTCCTATCGTGAATGATGGTATGACTTCTTGATTTTACCGTAACGTTTACATTCTTAAGTTAACGCTTATGTTATGTTTAATTTTCATTGTGAATGAGCCTTAACTCTATGGTCCCAAACGATATATCGACCTTTGTCCCAAACGCGCTATGTTTTTCACGTACGAAAAACTCGATCGATACAAACGTGTTGCAGTCATTCTTACATTATAGCCTATTACATTACACGGACTTTGTAATCATCCTCATGCTCCTATGAAGTGAGTAAGAAACCGTAAGAAATTGGTACTTCAAATTATTGTTAGGGGAACATGCAAGGAGTTTAAAAGGACAACTCCTTGGTACATGAAACTTTCATTTCAGCGGTTGTAGTACAAATAGCTCCAGTTCGTTTCCATTTATCACATACTTTTTTATGATGAGTGAAACAACTTGTCATGAATGTAAACAATTTAGGATACTACTTAATTAAAATGAAATGTTCCAAATCGAATGAAAAGTGAGAAACTTTAAATAATAAGGAAGTGCTGCTTCAAGAAACTTTTTAGAAAGGATAACGACAGAATAAGAAGGAACTTCTTAAAAAATGTAAATTTAGTCTAAGATATTCGGTTGTTACAGATGATTTATTAGTAGTAATAACAAGTTCGTATAGTAGGCCTGTGTATCAAATTGAATATACATTTAAATATCCTTCGCTCTCTATAAAAAAAAGTAATCTAATCTGGAAAGAAAGTGTTCACATTTTTTCTAACTTATTTTTTGAAGAAAACTTTTAAAACTTGCGTTTGCATTTAATTCAGCTATGAGTTTCATTGTAACGACATCTTCATATATTTTATAATTTTTAAGGGAAATATAATAATCCCGTTAAATACTGTTTTCCTCAATGAAAGTATGATTTTTGTAGCTTAATTATTTCAGAATTGAATTTGTTGTACGTTCTTTCTACGTTTTTCTTTTTCGAAGAAGTAATTATTGTTACTTTGCTATTTAACAATCGCATTCGTTCTTTTATACAACCCTAAGCTATAGCCTACTCACTGCTTTTCACTTTCTCGACTGAAGTGGAAAAATTGACACACGTACCATTAGAAGGTCTTGGTGTGTGTGTGTGCGTGTGTGTGTGTGTGCGCGCACTAATCCGTGTGTGTTTAAGGGTTGGACTTGCAGAATGGTAATTAGCTACCGTAATTATGTGATCAAGGAATTCCACTATTTGCGAATGTCTAGTGTTGGTTAAGAAATAATCAGCAAGGCTTAATAATAATAATAATAATAATAATAATAATAATAATAATAATAATAAACGTCAAATACGTGTAACTTTTCATCGCTGCTTAATACCATTAGGTATGATCTTGAGAACCACCAGAGAAGCAGATAAACCGTCACCTGAATAAGGTCAGAATTATTATTGTTATTATTATATTATTATTATTATTATTATTATTATTATTATTACAATTTAAGCTATTTAAATATGATATAGTCCGGTGATATTGGGTGATCAATCCTCCGCGCGCCCGCTTCCACTTTTGCTGGTCTTAGGCAAGTCAAGCCGATAACCGCAGTGAACAGGTGAGGAAGATTGCAGTAAATCTACCTAATGTTTGTCGCGTAAGTCATTACTAATAAATAATTAAAAAATAAACACTTAAAAAGCAAAGTAAAAGCAATTTACTCACCCATAACAAGCAAGGATTTTAACTTCAGTAACTTTGTAGCCGTTCGAACAGATTCATAGGAAATTCCCATTTGTTGAGAAACATGTCGAAGAGATTTTCTAGCGGAATTTTCCAGAACCATGTCCAATGTTATTTAGAGTTTCTTCTGTGAGTATACAGTACGTGGCTGTCTACGCTTCTTATCAAGAACACTTACCGTTTCACGAAATTAATTTACCAATCTTTGAACCGAATTTCGATTTCGAACTTGGAACCAAGGATTCTCTCTTGAAATAATCTCCTTTCAGTACGAGCCAATTCTGTACACACTTATGAATTATACATGAATATGCATTGGGAAATAGAATACCTGAATTGAGCCATATTAACTTTAATTAATACACTGTATTTCACATATTGTATACTACGTCGCCTAAAGAACACGTTTATCTCGCAAGTGTACAACCATGGCTTTCATGACGCGACCTTCAGTGCGGTGAGGCGGGGAATATTTATAACAGGCTTAGATGATGGGACCTTACTGCAGGACCCATGAGGAATGACCTGCCTCTCAGCGTTGGATTGACGATTATCATTCGGGCCTTCTGCCCGATTTAGACAATCATCGCACATAGGGCGTACAGGGTGTCTAAATGGCGTAAGTACAAGGATCCAGTTCTTGTGAAATAAATTAATCAGTCAACACACGCGTTTTTAACCGTGTGTTGAGACACAATATTTGATAATGTTTCAGAAATACTGTAGGTTCCTCACCAAGAAGACACTTACCCACTCTGTTTGGCCTAATACGCTTGTCTACCCCTCGGACTAACTCTTAAGTCTCGTATTAATACCATGATTATGTAACTTACAAATATTTCTGAAACATTGTGACTTACAGTATTATCTCAATATACGGTTGAAAATAAAAAATTATTCAAGTGAACAAAGTAACCGTGAAAATTTAAAATCTCATATAAATCTTTAGTGGTTAGAAAAGAAGGAAGTGTTTGAACACTGTAAAACTGGGATTCCAGTGCTTTTGCTGCAGTCACACAGTGTAACCAAAATTTGTTTCCTGCAGGCCATAAATTACGGAGCTAGTTATAGTTTCAACAGCCCTGCCCCTTCATCCAATCCTGACATCTCGCAAAGCTAGAGATGTAACAGGATGGTATACTGCACAATAAAAAAAGTCCATGTTCCTCTTCCCTATAAACTTCCACTCCATATAACTTCCCTACCGAATAACGGCAGAGTAGAGACAGCGAGAGAGAGCAGACTTAAAAAATATCATATATCAGCATCAGAATGATTGGATTCACTTGTCCATGGCTATACACGCGATTACACAGAAATGCAGACACTATTTATATACCTACAAGATTTTAAAACAGTTAACAGATCGTTTAGCAACAGTTGAAGGGATGTATGAGTAAATATATTCATTGATTGTTCCAGGCGTGGCTTGGGAAAATGACAGCTTCCGAAGGGATCGGAGTTAGATGTTTTACAAATTCGTAAAGATTCGGACGAACACAGTAACCAATGTTTGTATATTATATTATTTTCCTTCAATTCGAAGCCTTCTTTTTTTTACACAATAACACTATTTGCTCGCAGAGTGTACTTTTACAGGAAACACTAACATCCCCATTTACTTATGAACAGGTTTAGGATCCGAGACAACTTAAGAATGAAGTGAAGTTATCAGTGCAATGAAGTATAGACGAAGTGAGGTGGCGCGACGAGTTTTGTTTACCTGTACGTTAGAGCACAATCCGGTTCTGATTAGAGGTACAGTATTCTTCCGTCTCTCCCTACGAAACGAACTCAGGCCATAACAGTGCATTTTCAATATATAGTGAACAGTTTTTTTTTTTCGAAATAGTTGCAAATGTGCAGTACATGGTAGTTCATTGTAACGCTAACGACTTCAATGTCGGCGAGGGACTTGAAAACTTGTGAGGTATGAATCCTACTTCATTTTCCACCGTCACTAGATCGTACTGTTAACGTATAATATAACGAAGCACATTAATAATAATAATAATAATAATAATAATAATAATAATAATAATAATAATAATAACAACAATAATAATAATAATAATAATAATTTATTTAACTTGGCAGAGTTAAGGCCATACGGCCTTCTCTAACACTCAACCAGGAGTAAAAACTGCATTACAAAAACATTACAAATTTACAAAGTACATTGGCATCGTTGTTCACATTCACAGTACGTCTGTCTACTATGTTCAAGGAACTCTATAGTCAAGTTGCGCGTACACTGGTTGCAAAAGTGTCCCGGATTATAAGTCTGCTTATGAAACATTTTTATAATGAATTGCTCTAAATCAGGATTGGAAACGGATGCTTCCTCAATGACATGATTATTAATTTGTAGTGAATCGAAATATGCAGAGATTTAAAACAAGAACATGTGCGAGACTCATTCTAGTGCCGAGGTCATGGAAAGCATGGGGCTCTACCTCCATGCCCCCCCAAGTGCCTTCATGGCATGTTACGGGGATATCTTTACCTTTTTTACCTTTACATGTGCGAGACTCATTTGTGAACAGTTTATTGTTATAATTATTGTGGTCGGAATTACTTTCGTCATTTTTTCCGTGAGCACGAGTTTGTTGTAATCCGCCACATGGTTGTAGACAAGTCACGGAGAAGTCATTCAACGCCGGTGGACTGTGGAAGGGGAACCAATGCTTTCCCCATGCTTTCACCCCTATCTCTGCCAGTTCTGCATCCCTGAGTTAATCTAAAATTATAACCATAAACCTTTTCCAGCCCTTCGTTGTTCGCGTCACTTGTACCTATCGCAGTTAAAGGAATGCATTTCTAATGAGAACAATGATTTTCAACAATATTTTGTTCATTGTTTCTTTAGAATTAATTTAGTGTTACTATTTATTCGCAGCAGTATGCATGTATTTAAATTGTGGCAGGGTACTGCATTTAATTAAACTTTTTATACTGTGTAGAAATAATTTTAGGCCTATAATAATGTAATATGTATCCTCCATACTTTTAAGTGATATGAGTCAGAATAATGTGGTTGTACCGAAAGATGCGGTAAGAATGATTTGTTACTTTTTAAATTGGTTACTTTACTTTAAAATCGAATCATGTGATCTGTATTTGTGTTGGCTTGGCTTTTAGAGGTCTGGGTCCATTGTGTGCTCTATAAATATGCGATGATTGTCCAAGTCCTACAGGTGGCCTCGAATCCGATGCTCACGGGTGTGCCGTCAGCGTCTTAAGGGGGTATATACAGGTTTAAGCACAAAAAAAAATTAGGGAAATTAAATTTTTTTTTCTCAGCAACGAATGACTCTTTCAGCTTGCAATTTGACATGCTCAGTATTCACTGCTTCTGCAATTATAGACTATTTTCAGATTTACTAAAAGTTTTATCATTATGAATAATTATCCTAACAAAAAAGTGGCCGTTTTTGTGCACTGATGTTTTTTTATGATAATGTCCACAAATATAAATATTCTTTTTTCTATGTACCGTATTCCTGAATGTCAAATGAACAATATGAACTACAATCTTTGAAACATCTACAATAGAAGTATTTTTTTTTATTTTTTTATGAGAAATTACATTTTGAATGTGTTTAGGTAAAAAAAAATTATATAAACATTAAATGTTACAGAAATAATTTGAGTTCATTTTGTTCATAAGTATGAAAGACAGTTGCATGTACAATTTTACTGCGGTATCTTAAAAACTTACCGAGTTATCACAAAAACTGTTTTCAGATACACAAATTTCGGGAAATGAGCGTTAAATATAGTCTACCTTATGTCTGGAAAGTCAAATAAGCGCAAGCTCGCACGTTTATCTACCAAAATATTATATACAGTATATCGTAAAAATTTCTTCACCGACATAAAGATAAATGTCCAATCTTCATATAAAAATTAATTGAAAAATGACTTTTTTAGTCCCAAACCTATATATCCCCTCTTAAAGAGCCAGGCCTCAACCGTATACGACTAGCCTCAGAGTCCCAAGTCTTTCCTCTAGCAGCATCGGAAACCCGTACTACTTCCAAATCTTCACCTCAGCTTATTTTTACAATTTCAAATGATAGATGAAATGAGGGGGAGGTAGAGGGTATTAGTGGAATTATGGAGGAAAACGGGAGTACCTCGAGAAAAACCCTCTGCAACGCCTACTTTATCAAAAACTCCGTCACGGCCTGGTCTGGAATCAAACCCGAACCTCATGGATAGAAGACCAACGCGCTAGCGTTGAGTCACAGACACGATTTTGTATATGTTATAGATAGATGAAATTTTAACAAAGCAGACGAAAACGTGAAATGTAACGGAACGATACGAAACTATTATCGTATCGTCTGGTGAAAGGGAAGACAAATTATTAATTTTTCATACACGAAATAAAATGAAAGTCACGCATACTGCGGAATATTCACTTTGACAACATGTTTTTAATGGGAAATAAGACAATTTTTCTAGCGATATTTTAATCAATGCAATATGTTATGTCTGCTTCAAACTCTCTTACTCGTACCTCTCAAATGTAGACATTGATGCGCTGATGGACATTAAACACAAAATCCCTTTGTTGGAGAAAAATCCCAACTATAATTCATCAAATTTTATATAGCCTTTCAATCTCTTGTTAAATGTGCAAAACCATCCAGCAGTAATGAGGTAGATGTTGTTCGTCATGTCCTACGGGGGATGTTAGAAGATTACCACAGCACTGCTTCGCTTTTTGATAGGATACTTTCATCTCTATGAACAACGTGGACTCGGAGAGAGCATTGTCTGCTTACTCGGACATTCTATGAACAACGGACAAAAATATTGCCGGAAAATATTGAAACATCTTTGTGTGTGTATATGGTGAAAAACGTGACGTAGTAAAATAATGTAATGATTCAGTGTTCTATTCAGATGCTGCAGAAATTGTTTAATGAAAAAGAAAACAGAACTTGATTTCTAGAATTTTACTTCGATCAACATTCCTCTATTAATTTAAGCGGCCACGGAAAATAAATTGAAGCTGACGATGGCAATAAGAATCCGCACTTTTAACTCAAAGCGACATAGAAATAAGTTCATATTCCTATATTTTTATGTCGTAATGGACAATTCATCAAATAGAAGTGGTATATTTTTATTTACCTTAAGATTGTATCTCTGCTAATAATGAAGATCAATGCAATTCATGCGGCTGCTTGAGTGATAATTAGACATAGGATTTTTAGGCACTAAAAATTGCAGTTTTAGGCGCCTAAAATAAGCTCAAAATTTGTAAAATTAGGCTCTATTTTAATGAAAATAGGCATTTTAGGCACATCAAGGTATCATACTTCTTTCTTTCACTGAAATTTTTAGTTATACACTAAAATACGCACAAAAAAGTATGTTTAAACATTAAAAAAGAATACTATATTATATTTATAAACAGAGCTGCACAAATTTAATATATTGAAACTAATGAAATAATGATTATTGATATCAAGATTACTCATTTTAAGTTATTGAAATTCAGTTCCATGCTCAGACTTTATTATAATTATCTTTACTGGAACATTTACACTTTCCCCGATATCATTCTTGATACTTTTTCCAACAATGAAAATCCTACATTCTTATTTAATACGTTGTCCCACTTATTTTTAACTTTTTTCCCAGTTTCGCCCAAAGCAGAATGTATGTTCACTTGAGCTAGCTTTACTATTGCTATTTGGCTACAAAGAGATTGTTTTTCACGTTCTAATTGTTCAATGCTTGCAGGTATGAAAGAAAAGTTTGATGTTATGTAGGCAATATTGTTTTTCACTCGTGAGTTATTCAGAGAATCTTTCACTGCTTTCACACACGCTGCACTATCAGTTTCAGGTAATTTATCAATAACTGTGACCACTTCTTTAAAATACTTAGAATAATACACCACTGACTGAATCCAGGTTCCCCATCGTGTAACAACCGGCTGAGGTGGGAGTGGGATATCTGGAAAGTTCTCTCTGAATATTGAAATCCTGGATGGGGCTTTACAAAAACATTTTTTTGTGTTAGAAATAAACGAATTGACAAGAGGAAATTCATTCCGGATTGTTTCAGAAACCCTGTGAAGGCCATGTGCTAGACAGGTTACATGCGTGAGGTTAGGATAAAATGTTTTAAGAAGTGGAGCTGCAGCAACCATGTATGAGGCAGCATCAGTACAATACAACAGAACTTTAGAATCATCTATATTACCTGAGTATAAAGACTGTAGGCCTTTATTTACAAAATAAGCAATGGCTTGGCTATTCACTTTCGAAAGTTCCTTAACACATACGAGGTGTGGAATCGAAGGTCCATCAGGACTAAGTTTTCCTACTACCATATTTGCTATATACCTATTCATAGGATCTGAGGTTTCATCCACAGAGACCCATATGTAAGAATCACCTATGCCCTCCCGAATGGAAGCTAAAGTTTCATTGTATATTCTGTCTAAGTAATTTTTTCTTAGGGTCGACTCAGATGGGATATTTTGTTTGCAGTATTTTTGTAAAAACTGTCTTAAAACCGGATTTTCAATTGCATTCCAGGAAATGTTAGCAGCAACAAGCGCTCTGGTTAAATCAGCATAGAAATTGCTGCTGAGATTGGATGAAGTAGGCTGTGTTAGTAAAGTTTGTTGCAGTTGATTTTTCTGCTGAGCTTTAGCCTTATGAGCCGCTCCTTGCACATGCTGCTTTAGGTGGCACTTCTTTTCTTGCGAAATCTAAAAATGTAAAGTAAACTGAATTAAAATAAAATTCTAATTGTTGTATTGCCGTATTTCTATCACAAAGTTAGTGGGTTCGAACAATCAAAATTTTAATGACCTGCAAATACTTTAACTATCGGAATTTAAAAGGTTAAAGTGTAGTGGTCTTAAAAAGAATTATACCTGAGGATAGCTCAGTCAATGTATAAATATTATAGGCCTACTCATTAAAATTAATAGAATTTATATATTTCAACTATTGTTACATACCTGTTTGCTACAAATCTTGCAGAATATTATTTTTTCCAACATAAGTGAATTCTGAATATTCTGTTAGCCATTGCCGGATCAATGTAGATTTTGCACTTATATTTTTCGGCATTATCGCGTTAAACTTCACAGGAAAACGTCCTACCACTCAAAACTTCTCAACACAAATAAGGTGAGGGAAAGAGCAACTGTTAACGAGCATTCAAATGAACCGTTGTTATTGAGATTCAATTGGACAAAAATATAAAGTTCCACTTATTGTTGCATTTCCTGGTAGTGTTAACACTAGGAGGGCCATTCTTTTAAATATTTTGTAACGGTTTACCCTACTAATTCGCAGTTTTACGACTTTTCATAAATATTTCAAAAACACTCTTTCTCCAAAAATTGTGATTTTATGACACTCTGAAGGGCAGTACAGCTAATCGGTTTCAGACCGAAAACAGTCATTTTTATAGTATAGTATATCTCTGAATCGGTAGCAGCACATGTTGTGATTGTTGCCTGCTTCAAAACTAAGGTTGGTTCTTTGTCCGCATTTATGCCTCCAAACATGTTAAATTCGGTGAAATCTATTGCGAGTGTCGTGAAATTCAAAACATTTTGTTTCCTTTATCAATGGTTTCATGGCCGGTGTGAAGCAAACTTTCCACTTTTTAAATGCCTTAAATTTCGCAGTGAATGCATGTATAAATTATAAAAAGTAAAAGTAAAATGCGAAACTTTACAGTGAGTTAGGCATTTTTAGGCGAATATTAACAAATTAGGCTCTAATAACCGTTTTAGGGCATTTTAGGGCACTATAAAACTCTTTGAATACCTTTCAATTTGCATGAAACACAAATATTAATAATTATTTTTACTTTTCTCCTAAAGAAACAAAATAGGCATTTGCCCTAGAATCCGATGTCTGGTGATAATATATGCGCAGTACTAATCTGATCTGGAAGCCTTCATACCTGACGAACATTATAGATCTAAAAAGAGATTCAAGTTTGGATTCAAATCAAAATTCTGTGCCGAAAACGAAAGAAAAAAGTTTCTTTTGTCACAATAGGCCTATGCTAAAAGTTCGGGAAGCCAGCATGCATGAAAATTCCTGGGTCCAAGAACACTTAATGACCAGCTGCAATGAGGTGGCATGTAGATCACGAGATCATGAGTTAGTACAGTAGTTCCCAACGTGAGGGTCGTGTATGGCCTCATTGTAACAAATAACCATGGTCATTTTCATTTCATCAAAAGAAATAATTACTCCTTTTATGTTCAGAAAAGAACATATTTGTACTATGAAAATATTCGTTCTACGTCACAAGACGTTACTGGAGCAAATCTGAAATATGATACAGTATTTCTTACTGTTATCATGAGAACAACTACTTTGTGGATCTAATAGTGTATCTCGTATGTGGCACATAATATTAAAGCCATAATTTTTTTAAAGAAAATGTTTCATTTCTATTGTAATGACAGCTAGGAAGTTCGTATCGTAATTCTGATGTTGAATGAACTTGACTGTAACGCAACCAAATGCATAAAAGAACGAGACGTCAACATTGAACGAAGAAATCGGTCTGGTTGGCGAAGCTGGTATAGCGCTGGCCTACTATGCCTGAGGTTACACGTTCGATTCCGGGCCAGGTCGATAACATTTAAGTGTGCTTAAATGCGACAGGTTCATGTCAGTAGATTTACTGGCATGTAAAAGAACTCCTGCGGGTCAAAATTCCGGCACACCGGTGACGCTGATATAACCTCGGCAGTTGCGAGCGTCGTTAAATAAAACATAACATTTAACGAAGACTAATCAGAGAAAAAATAAAAACAAACGTGTTACACACTCCTGTTTGCATAATTATTTAATAACAGATGAGTTTACTTTTCTGGAATCATGCATAATATTAACACTACGTAAATAATGCAATAATAACAGAATAGCTCACTTTGTTCAGAACTTAAAATATGAATATAAATTAGACAATAGTCTTTAAACTATTCACGACTGTACACAGCTCCACAGAATGATATTATGCGTTGTTTATGTGAACTGCGTATCATCTGTAGCGAGGGGGAGGAGGACGAGGCGCGACATCTATACTCCTCGCTATACTGAACTGAAATCTACTGTTTTGCTACGAACTTTCTACCTATAGTGATAACCTGTAATTATGATGGCAAGAGATCATAATATGTTAGTACACGCACAGATTTCTTTCTCTTACGAGAGCCGTCATACCTGACGAGCATTATACTCGAAAGCCTAAGAAAAGATTCAGATTTGGAGTTATATCAAGGTTTATCTTCGGGTGAAAAACAAAGGAAGAATACGTTTCGCTCAATATATTAACAGTTCGAGAAACCAGTATGCATAAAATGCTTGGATCGAGGAATACAAAGTATTCTAACCAGCTGTAATGCAATTGGCATGAAGACTGCTAGGTTCAAGAGATCATGTATTAGTATATGCGCAGAAATGTTTTAATATTGGCGCCTTCATAAGTGACGGACAATATTGGTCTAAAAAAGACCCAAATACGGAGTCGCTCAAGTCTCACCCTGTACTGAAGGGCCTAGGAGGAATGAGTTCCTTGTCTCAATACGCTAACTGTTCGAGAAGCCAATATGCATAAAAATGCATGGGCCCAGGAACACGAAAGAATCCTGACCAGCAGTAATGCAGTTGGCATGGAGACCGGTTTCACGTGGGCACCTCCACGCTGTCTAGGCTGCCGGGTTCGCCGCCCTGTTAATAGACTCAATAACTTGCTAAGCCAGGCTTACTGATCGCCATTGTCAGCGAAGCCGTTGATGGCAGGAAGACGGCGGGCGGATTTACGCATTAACAAACCAGGCCATCCATCGATCCACGCCCCATCTTTTTCTTCTCTCGCCACCCAAATAAGTTCTGTTGAAATAGCTCTTCAATTTCAACGTGAGGTCAGCCGGTGAACAGTTTGATGACGGCTTCAAAGGAGTAGAGATCGATTCCCGTCAGGTTCACCTAGCCGAAACTCAGCTACACGCACCGTTTTCCCCAAAGAGACGGGGTTCGATAACCGGCACATTTAACAAAATATATTTAGACTCGGTCATTGTAGCACTTTGGCTAGAGTAGCTCAGTAAGTTGACGGCTCTTTTTCAAGAGGGAGCGGCATTCGACCCCAGACATAAGTTGCTCAGCTATACTGTAGCTCTTTCTTATTGTCTTCTTTTCCAAGATGACAAGTATGAAGTTATGTAACAGCACTCTGGTCTATTACTTTGTCACAATATGTCATCCCATCAATAAGGATTAAGCAAGCAACCTAGATAAAAAAAAACAATTTCCATAAATTGCTTGGTTTAATCTTCATTAATACTGAGTACCCAAAGAGAATTTCTCAAGGTAGTTGCAGCAGGATATACAACGAAGCTTTTCCTGCGCAGTAAATCAGTTGTAATGTTCACGATATGTAGTAACTCTTCAGATGACGTATCCTGTCAGATTCCTGTCATTATATTAAAACCTTTTTTATTTCGAAATTTAAATCAGGCTGTGGGCTCTCAATGAGAAACGTATTTTTTCTTAGTCTGAAGTTTAATCTCTGAAAGACTTCGGTTAATTCATTAAATTTACTCTTATTCACAAGAATAGGGTTTTTACTCCGCAAACCTTTTCTAGCCGCAAAAATCTGTTATAAATAACCAGGATGCGAATTAACGGGAGGATGAGGGGATTTCCTCCCCTGTTGGAAAGTTATTCCTCCCTCTCATAAATTCATATTAACATCCCTACCAGGGATAACTTCTAACTCCCCCCTGATAAAATATAATTTTATTATTACAATACGAATATACTTTATAAAGTATAGGCCTAAAGTAAGCAAAGAAAATAATATTGATGTATTATCATCACCGACAAGCTGACAACAATCAATAACTTAGGAATTACACATTTTAGCTTAAGCCTACTCATGGATATAATCAGTATTATGATCAAGATGCAAGACAAGCAACTCAGTGCGACCAAGCGTTGAGCCGTATCGAATGAGGATAATAATAATTTTATGTATGGTATTCTCTATCTAAGATTCTATCCCCCCCCTCATCAGAAGTCTTAATTCGAACCCTGTAAATATTCAATCATTTCAAAATATAATATAATATATTACATTCTTTTCTTTTACTTTCCCAAAGCGGTATAAAAAAGTATATTATTATTCTGGACTATTACTTTGACATACTGTGGTCCGAGACGCAGAGATTATACAAGTAACAATCAGAGACAAGCATAAATTTGCATGAACAAACTAGTTCAATTTTCATTTAATCCAAAAGAGCCAAAGATCATTTTCCCAGGTAAGTTCTGTTTCAAATTCCAAACATTTAGAACACTGGTGCAGGATGTCAGATAGTTGTTTTTCTTTTCCACAATTACTACACATTAAATCATCAATGATAACAACAAACGACAGTGGTTTGTCAACCCTTTCATTGTGTTTAAATTTGGTCTGTTATCTAATAGAAAATATTCACTGAAAGTTTGACCGTGGATCCTAAATTAGAAATTTAAGTTGTGTTAGATTTAGCCTCAATTCTGAAAGATTTTGGCGAACTTCATGTAACGTAGTAAGTTACTGGATTTCCACAACAGAGATTGGACTCTTTTTTTTTTTTTTTTTGTTCACTTTAACACCCACACTATTCTGTCTCATAATACATCACATACAAACAACCCTCCCTTGCCATAAGAACAGTGCCTACGACTAATAATTGTTCCCTTGTTTATTTTTTTATTTTAGTAGAATATTTTACGACGCTTTATCAACATCTTAGGTTATTTAAGCATCTGAATGAGATGAAGGTGATAATTCCGGTGAAATGAGTCCGGGGTCCATCACCGAAAGTTATCCAGTATTTGCTCATATTGGGTTGAGGGAAAACCCCGGATAAAACCTCAACCAGGTAACTTGCCCCGACCGGGAATCGAATCCGGGCCACCTAATTTCGCGGCCAGACGCGCTAACCGTTACTCCACAGGTGTGGACCTCTTGTTTATCAAAGTCACCAGTAGAGTAGGGGTAAAACATCCGGATTGTGTACAGGAAGATTTCCCTATACAAAGGTCACCTGAATTCCAATGGCTCCCCATGAAATTCAGTGTTGCCTACATTCTGAAAAATAGGTGCAAGAGATACATCTGGTATGACACTCACTGTTTTATTTTGCAAGAGAATGAATTTATTAAATTTGAAATGCCTGTTATTATTCGGTTGAGAAGCTTTTGTCATCTAGTCTGCTGTCAAAAATCTAAAAGTTACAATTTATAAAATAGTTATACTGTATTACCGGTTGTTTTATATGGTTGTGAAACTTGGACTCTCACTTTGAGAGAGGAACCGAGATTAAGGGTGTTTGAGAATAAGGTTCTTAAGAAAATATTTGGGGCTAAAAGGGATGAAGTTACAGGAGAATGGAGAAAGTTACACAACACAGAACTGCACGCATTGTATTTTTGACCTGACATAATTAGGAACATTAAATCCAGACGTTTGAGATGGGCAGGCATGTAGCAGGTATGGGCGAATCCAGAAATGCATATAGAGTGTTAGCTGGGAGACCGCAGGGAAAAAGACCTTTGGAGAGACCGAGACGTAGATGGGAGGATAATATTAAAATGGATTTGAGGGAGGTGGGATATGATGATAGAGAGTGGGTTAATCTTGCACAGGTTAGGGACCGATGGCGGGCTTATGTGAGGGCGGCAATGAACCTGCAGCTTCCTTAAAAGGCATTTGTAAGTAAGTATGAATTTATTGAAGTCAGACCGTGCGCTGTTTAGGATAATAATAATTAAATTTATTTGCTTTGTATTAAAGTTAGGCTCAATCCATGTAGTTTTCGGCGAAATATGATACAAACTGACGGTTTTTCACGAAAGAGAACAGAGTTAGTTCTCCGACAGAACTTCTTTTTCTCTTATTTTTTTCCAACGGATATAACATTATGGAACAATCTTCTGTTTTATTAATTTGGCACATTCTGACCCGATCCATAGGGATTAAGCAAGCGACCTAGAGGCAAGCATAAATTTGCATAAAATGATTGGTTTAATCCTCTTTAAACTCTGAGCAACCACAAGCATTTCTCAAAGTACATGCCCCAGATTCCAATGACTACAAGACATTCGAGTAGACATTTACTCCTTCCCATATCTTTTATCCATAGAAGATAGACACTTATTCAAGCGTATCTTTCTGTCATTTTCTCTGTTACAATATTGAAACTTTTTCCAGATTGAAATATAAGAGATCGGCCTCGTGTTCTCAATTTATAAATTTACTCTCTCTTACACTAACGTTCGATCCCTAAAATGTTTCGTCGAAATATGGCCGAGTAAGCGAATACTTTTTCAGAAAAATTATCAGTGTATGATCTCGGAGTATTTTTTTCCTTGTTCCCAGGGAGATACAAAGTAATATAACAGCACTCTGGTCTATAATTTGACACATTGCGGCCACATATTTACAAAACTTAAACTAGAAACCTTCACACAAGCATTAATTTGAATAATTCAAGTAGTTTAAACTATTTTAAAGGACCAAAAACTTTTACTCTGTCACACGTTAAAAGTGTTAAAATTGTTAAAAAGGTATTTACCTTCGACAGACGGCCCGTTTCGACGCTATTATTCGTCGTCTTCAGTGTCTCTTGAACCACTCTTGAGTGGTTCAAGAGACACTGAAGACGACGACAAATAGCGTCGAAACGGGCCGTCTGTCGAAGGTAAATACCTTTTTAACAATTTTAACACTTTTAACGTGTGACAGAGTAAATTTTATGTTTTTAACAAAGTGTTAACGAGAACTTTAATCAATCAAAATCTTTTCTCAAGGTTGTTGCATACGGCTCCATTAAGTTAGTTCGAAACACAGCAGGATATCCGAGGACGTTTCTTCTTTTTTACCACATTCACACATAGCTATAGAGAAAATGAAATTGTCTACATTTCTTAAGGTCCAGCTTTCGTTTTTGTACATATTCTGTACGTATAAATCTTAGCAATTTAATGAAGTTACCAAAATTTGATTTTCATGATACGCTTATTTATCCAGTTATTTAATTTTAAAAAGTGGAGAATACAATTGAATACAATTTCAAAAACCTATTCCTCATACAAATTTCGTTCAATCTATCTAAATATTTTTATACAGCACCACTGATATGTTAGAAAAGGAACTAGGTATTCAATTTTTTTTTAATGATACCAGTTTACAGAGGAACGAGATGTAGGTGGGAAGATAATATTAAAATGGATTTGAAGGAGGTGGGATATGATGATAGAGACTGGAATAATCTTGGCCAGGATAGGGACCAATGGCGAATTTATGTAAGGGCGGGAATGAACCTCCGGGTTCCTTAAAAGCCAGTAAGTATGTAATCCCAACATTAAATATATATATATATATATATATTTTTTTTTTTGTTTATATAACATAGATTTTTTTCCTTTTAAAGGTTAGGAAATTGGAAAAAATCCATGGATAAAAATTGTTAAACAGGGTACGGTGCAGTGAATATAGAGAAAAAAATTCAGCTTCTTAGTTACAAAATTGTAGAAGCCTTAGTGATTTGAATGAAGAAAAATGCACAAAATATCATAGCGGACCAAATTGATTTTAAAGTTGACTAGTGGAATATGTAGCTAATCGGTGATGTATGCACTGGAGGGGGAAAGGAATTGGCCACCCTACCCATTATCTCCTGGCCTATTTGCCTCATGAATGATGCTTTATTGGTATTATTTATGAGGTTCAAACCTATCTTTCTGACAGTTGACTAAACAACAACTTCAAGAGGGCGGACTTTTGATTATAACGTCATTGAGTGTTTCCAATCGTCTTATGTCCTTGAAACTTTGCAAACATGCAGAGTAGGGTATTAGGAACCATTTATAAAAATAATAAAACTCCATTTTTGTCTAAAAGTCATCTTTCCTCTAAAGGCCTCCCGAATAACATTAATGATACCGTAGGTATGACTTGCAAGTTTCTCCTTTAGCGACAATAATCTGCTAGTAACCGTATTATTTTCTTTGAACTACTATTCGTTAACCAAACTGGAGGCGTTTTAGGTGATACAAGATGTCCTTGAAGCGCTAATGACTCTCAAAGATTAGTTAAGGAGTAGGCTAAGTACGCAACAGCTCACACAACCAATATGATGGTGCCAGGTGACGAATAAGTCTACTGGTTGACACAGCGAACATGCGTATCGGATTGCAGTCGATGTTGTTGCTCAGTTACTTTGAGGTCGTCGCAATAGTTAGCGCTACCAATGGTTCACTTATAGAAGCTACTAAACTGGTAATAACAAAATTATAAAGTAGACATGTGTTTGGAAAATTAAAATATTCCTATGTTCTTTAATTAAAAGTACATTTAATTAATTGCAACAATCCTTCACGGTAAAAATTGCTGTTTACAAATCTATTAAATTTAGCGATCTTTCTCCATTCGTAACCTTGGATAGATAGCAAGTTGTATGTCAAGACATATGACGTCACACGGTATGATTCCTCCAGTCGCCAGTACGCTGTGTCGACCAGTACGAATGAAAACACAAAATAAAATATGAACTCTTCTATAAAAATGTTGTCAACTTAATGAGTATTCTATTCACATTACAGTATGTCATCGCACCGCTATTTTCGTCGAATAGGGGAGCACCTGGAACGTGGTCTGCTCGATTACTAGGCCTCCCACTACTGAATTTTTTCTGTGGGTCATATGGAAGATTTATGCCACTGCAGCGAAGTCTGCGGTAGACCTTGTATATGACGAACTTTGATGGCCAATATTTTAAGAATATCATTCAGACCCATAATGTAACAAAGCCTGTTTGAGTTAGTGATGTCTAAAGGATTCCATACACGCAAAGACCTGGAAGTAATTCCGTGGAAATCTAAATCTTGCAAGCAAGTCTCCTCGTGTATGAGCGAAAAATTGCAAGACTTTAGACCTTTAGATAAGTCTCCACACTTCTTCGACTTACTGAAATTTTTCGATTTTAATGCTCTCTAAATCAAGCGGCAGAAAAAGTAAACATAGAAACAAACAATACAGTGAGCATGTGGTCGAGATTTCGTCACTGTCTCGTTTTAAGCAGTAGTTTTCTGTAGCGAAATAGCGGCAAAATATAAGGGTGGTATTCATAGACATTTCGCAGCACGCGCTACGAGCGTACTAAGCTAGCCCAGCTATCCACTGGTTACTAGTACAGAATTCAAATCATATCCTATCGCTATCACTGGTTTATGAATACGAAAAACGCTGATCATCCACCGGAAGCCCGCGCTAAAAATGTCTATGAATACGGCCCTATAAGTGCAGATATGAGAAACTATTCTCACGAATTTCTATTAATGTAATACCATGAAGGAATACTATTTCTAGAGTGATCTCATTTTTCCACAGAGAATTATTGATTTCAACGACCTCTCATGACTTCTTTGTAACTATTGGCCTAAGTCCAGGATGTGGGATCCGGAATTTTCGTCACCGATTTTTCGTCGCCCGGTGATTTCGTCACATATTACATTTTGTCACCGTCATATTTTGTCACCAAATCACTTTTGTCACCAATTTAATTTCCTCATCACTATTCGTCACCACAATTTTTCTCCCCTTCGCGTATCGCTTCCTTTGATGATAGGCCTACCTATATAAAATGATACGTAATATAAAACCTCCTACTTCATTGTGTTGTTGTTCATTTCATTTTCAAGGATACATTGATTTTTTTATTCGAAATCTTCAAGTTACAGTATTCATTGGTTTCAAAATCTTCAAGTTACAGGATTCATTGGTTTCAAAATCTTCAAGTTCAGGAATGGCGGAATTATTTCGATTCGTAAAAAGTAATAGAGCAAGAGATAAGTTAATCTATAATGGACATATGTATACAAACCACAAAGTTACAAAGACCGGCATTGTATTGAGGTGTGATCAGCGCGACATTTGTAATTCACTGATCTGTTTCCTCAGATAAGAAAACCATTATAAAAGAACCACTCAGCAAATTGGGGTAGAATTGGAGCTGCGGAATGTGTCGAAGCAATGAAAACTGAAGTTGGAACTTCAGCGGAAGCTACGTCATTTATTTTACAATGACAGAGTATAATTATCATTTGGATGACGAAATCCCCTCAGTATAGAAATGATGACAAAATGTATATGATGACGAAATATCTTCGGTGACAAAATCTCCTCAGTGGCAAAAAACATGATGACAAAATGTATTTGATGACCAAAAAACTAATGACGAAAAATAGGTGACAAACTGTAACGGTGACGAAATTTCTGGTTACGAAATGCCCTAAACCCCAGGATGTAAGTCTGAGCATATATAGACAATCATCCAATTCGTACATAACTCCTGAGGTAAGTCTGTACAGATAAGTCTTGGATAAATCTTCGCGTGTATGGGGGCCTTCAGAAGCCACGACCTTACAGTAGACCAGCGTTTTTCAACCTTTTTCCACATGTGTCACACTAGAGTTGTAATTTAAAATCCCGCGGGTAGCAGTTGAAATTTTTCTCGGGGTTCTCTCATTTCCTCATATTAGGCATCTACATTATTCCATCAACATTTCTCCATTCGGTCATCATTTCCATGGTATTACTCTAACGCCAACTGGCGACGCATGGAGAATTTTGTCCTGGAGACGAGTAGAGTTGCCTGCTAGGAACCAGAGTCCGTAGCGAACATTGGTGTGGTCATCCGGTGTGGGTTGGGAATGCGCCTAGCTTGAGGGTCTTATAAGGTCGCAGTGATGGGTCATAGTGCCACCGCCCTAAATTCAAATTCAAAATTCAATTGAATTCAAGATTGGTAAGACTTCTATCTTCTCTGATCTGGAAATCCTGGCTGCGCGTCAGTCTTTGTCTTCTCTGCTGATCGCACACCAACACTGTGTTTACTGAATATTTACTCGTGCCGCCTTCGATGGAAGTTGACTCTTGTGGACTAGCTTTTTTTTTTTTTTACTCTTCATTTTTTTGCTACAACAACCTTTATTATTCTCATTTTCTTGCGCCACACTATCAGATCATTCGTAAAAATGTCTGCTGTAAATAAAATATTTACAAGCGAAACTCAGACATGTAACAGGGTAGGAATAAACAAACTTGTTACTATGAGCAAAACTGAACTATTTTTGGCAATTCTGAACCTTCAGAAACCGTGCGCTGAATAGATATAAAAACTAAAGGTCTTTAGTTTCAATGTTTGTCAGGTGCTTACTAGTGTACATCACGTTGAAATGAGATCCATTTTAGAATGTTTCTACGCATATGGAAATGCCTTACTTATTGAGCGAAATAATTTTCGCCAATTGTCAATTTCTTTACTTTGTCCATTAGTAGTGAAATTCTTGTGTACTGAATTGCTCTATTAACAATTTTATAACACCACAAATGAGTAATGGTAGCGGAAGTGAGTTCTTTATATACAGACATTAGATTTTGTTTATTATGATTACAGTTTCTTTCAGGGAAAAACAGACAAGAGGCAAGAGTCTTACTCATTTGTGAAGTTTCGAAAGCACAGAGACATAGTAATAAAGCTTGTGCAGCGAGTTTAAAGGAGTCCTGAGTATAAGAGGGGAAATGAAAGGGGCGGAGAAACCCTCGCCCATGTCTTTTTTGCTTACACCGCGTTATAAAAAACGCGCAGTAAGGTTCTATGCATCAGTGGCGGATTTTAGGCGACCAGCGAGAGCAGAAAACTCGTAAAAGCTATGATGCGATCTAATACAACCCGTCAATGATCTTCTTTCCTGTTCGTACCGCAACAAAACATTACTGTCTCAGTCGGGGAAGGTAGAGTGGGAAATTAAGGGGTGGCCTGCAGTGACTCAGTCGAGTTAATAACGCTTAGACCTGGGTTAGAGTGTTCTTCCTATGTCTTTCTTCTGTGGTAACGTCGTATTTTATGTTTTCAATTTATTCTGTACACGCCTAGAGCTAGACGGAGACTTAGGTTGTTTCTTGCTTCCTGAAGCGGCAGTCTGACGTCATGCTGACCCTAATTCGCCCAATCCTATCATGCATTTGTCTAGTTTTAGAGCAAAAAACATACAGACTTAAAATAAACCTCATAAGTTGCATAAAATCCTCCAAGAAGATTAAAGTTTCAGAAATTAAGTCAAAACTAAAAATAGACATAATTAATTAATACAGAGTTACCGTGTCAACTGGAAAGATCACGTTGGAAGAAAGAAACCTAGCAGAATCCCAAAATAAATAAAATTCTAAAATGCAATCCGTTAGAAGAAGAATTCTGAATAATATTGAAGATGATTTATGATGAAAATAATAATGATAATATCCCTGTTTGATGCTGAGCGCAGTGTCACGCCACCACTCGATTCCCCCTGCGGTAGCCAGCGAATTCCCATCATCATCCCGCTACTGCTGTGGTTTAATTTATGCGACATTCAATAACGAATACATCAATAAATAGTTTTCTAAATTCAGAATGACACTGTAAACTAGAAGCACATTTTACAATATTATTTACTTACGAATTACTGTGGAACACAAACTATGTTGCTCACCTGAAACAAAAGAAATGAGATTAAATTAAAACAAAATACAATTTGGATAAGCATTTTTGACAGATACACATTTTAAAAACGGTCGTCAATAAATAACATAAACTTTCTCATTACGTTTACGAACATAATACTCTACAATTAATATAGGCTAATCTCTATTTTAAATACAGTTCTATCAAATTAAACCGTGATCACATTCTTACATAATGCTTTCCTTCCGCCAATTCACTTCATCCCACTGCAGGTCTTCTACATGAAGTTGCCCTCGTAATCCTTTATTAGGATATACCATTTAACACTGAATTTCACACTACTTCTTATCATTCTAAATGAAAGAGAACGCAGTGGAGAATTTTGTATAAAAATATGATTTGAGTTTTCAATTCCCAGAGGTAAAAGCAAAATTACGAGTAAAGTGTAAAATGTTGGCAACGCTTCATGTGAAAATTGGCGTAAGAGAAAAGAGCAACAAAGCAATGGTTGGGGTCGTTAAAGACAAAAAGCAAAACACCTCATACCAAAACCTCTTGAAAAAAAAAAAGAACTAATCAATCAGTAAAAAAGAGATGTGGTATCGAAAGAGCTCACAGAAATCGGCAATTCACTCAAAATCGGTACATTATTGAAAAATCTTACAAAAATCAGTGGTACTCTCAAAATCAGTATTTTTTTCAAAGATCTTAGAGAAAGAGGCGATTTATTTAAAAGCGACATGTTACTGATAGACTTTAGAGAAATAGGTGATTTATTCAAAATCGGCTTCTAATTGAAAGACAGCTATTTACTAAAAATCAGCATGTTATTAAAAGATCTTAAAGAAATCGGCGATTCAGTAAAAATTGCACGTTATTGAAAGGTCGTACAGAAATCGGCGATTTACTAAAAATCGGCATGCTATTGAAAGAGTTTACAGAAATCGGCGATTTAATGAAAATCGGTATGTTATGGAAAGATCTTGCAGAAATTGGCGATTTACTAAAAATCGGCATGTTGTTGAAAGATCTTACAGAAATCGTGATTTACAGAAATCGGAATGTTATTGAAAGATCTTACAGACATAGGTAATTTACTCAAAATCGGTATGTTATTGAAAGATCTTACAGAAATCGGCGATTTACTCAAAATCGGATTGTTATCTAAACATCTTACAGAAATTGTTGAATTTATTTACTGATAATTAACAGGTGTGTTAATGAAATATCTTACAGAAATCGGTAATTTACTCAAAATCGGATTGTTACTTAAACATCTTACAGAAATTGATGAATTTACTTACTGATAATTAAGTGTTAATGAAATATCTTACAGAAATCGTTAATTTACTCAAAATCGGATTGTTATTTAAACATCTTACAGAAATTGGTGAATTTACTTACTGATAATTAACGGTATGTTATTGAAATATCTTACAGAAATCGGTAATTTACTCAAAATCATAAGGGCCAATTTTGTGTAAATCACAGATTTCTGAAAGCTCGGTCAATAACATACGGTCATTGGAGCCCCCTAACTTTCCGTAATTAAGTCATAACATATCCTTAATTAGAAATGAAAATGTATATCCAATACTCTTGACTTTATAAAACTTATATCTTTCATATAATATCGTGCTGAAAATAGTCCCTTCCAAAATCCTAACACTATACGACCCGGGACGGGCGTTCCAAATTTCAGAATATTTATGTGTATAAAGCGTACTCACTAATGGCTGCAACCTTTTGACATGTAGTTTATATGAGAATAGCAATTGTGTGGTGGGAGAAGTGAAACAGTGTCAAGTCTGGGGACATTGGCGACCAATGATTTTTGTATTTCACTGTTTATATAGCACTATTTGGTTCCAGAAAAAAAACACTTTTTCTTATGTTTAAAAATTTGAGGTAAGACATGCTTCAGCATCAAGCTGTAAATAAACATAACATCGTACTCTGTTAATTAAATTACAAATTCAAATAAGTTTTTAAATTTTACTTTTGTGGTATATCAATTTATAAACAATTGAACCGATAACTGGCCTACAAAACAAAACATATCACACACCGATTTCCTTTGTATATGCAAAAGCCCTGCATGCAAGAAATGTATATTTTTTCCTGTCTATAAAGGCGCGTTCAGGTACGAGTTGAGATGAAACCATGCTTCATCCGCAGACCAAATTGTGAACAAAAGCGCAAGATTTTCAGAATGAAAGAATCACTGTTAGAGAAGGAGTTCAAATCAGTCTAAGGTGAGGAAGATGATCTGCTCTAGATTCTAGCCCTAATCACATATAACAGATTTATCAGCCTAATGGACTTTTAAGGCACTCACTTTAATCAGTTTCACTGTGCTTCCATCTAGAGACTACGAAAGAAATCACGTCATAACTCTTATGGAATTGCATGGAGCAACTGCACTTTCATCTAACGGTAGTTATCAAAAAATTCCTTTTCGACGGTGGAGGTTCTGGTGGTTCTTCTCATTTTATGTTTTCATTTCATAGCATGGGAATGGCCAATCATTGTGATCAGAGATTGTAGGCATGTGTGTGTAAGTTTTCATTACAAGGAAAATATGAGTATAGCGCGAAAAGTTTGGAACATTTAGCGAGCGAATCATTTTTTATTTCTGTATGTACATTTCCGGACGCATTGTCTCGTAGATATTGAATATAACAATGTCCCGTAGTCTACTCGAATGAAAGGCTACAAGGAGACAGACGGACTTTAAATTCCAGTACATTTTGTTTGTGTATACTCGCATTTCAAATTCTCACTACTCTTGCTGGCTAAGAGAAATGAAAGCAGGTAGAAAGAGGAGTCTAAATAGTCGACTTCTTCCATCTGCAACAATATTTCTCTTACAAAGGTTTTTGAAAGTCTTCATTTAACACAACGCAATATAAAATAAAGAGTTTTATTAGTTAGCCTACTGTGTTAAAGTGTGTGCAATTTGCATGGTATCGCACATTTCTATTAAGTTGATAACTCTGATTTGAATTCCCGGCGCCTTAAACTTGTTTCCTATCCCTGGTCGAGGACAATAGAAGGAAGTTGGGAACGGCTCGAACAAGGCAACGCACAGTGATCTCGGCTGCTACATTAAGAAATAATAAACCACTTCGAACAGTTCCATTAAGACTCGTCTGGCTCTTTCAAACATTTACTTGTTTCACAAAACTTCGCTTTAACAGAGGTAATTCACCAAAGATTTGTCTGCGATCCTTGGAGACGGCACAACAAACAGGCAGGCAGTTTCTTACTCTGCAACTTAATTGCACACATTCTCTTGTATCTGTTTCCTGGGAAGTAATTAATTATTGTACTTTGCTGACGGAGTTGTTAAATTTTCATTCCACATTTTTCATATTATGGCTTCCTTTAATAAATACAATTATAGTCATTCTACAACTGTATTTCACACAAACAGCCATGAAACGTGGTAGGAAGGATTTTGAGTGATGTGATGATGATGATGATGATGATGATGATAATGATGATGATGATGATGTGCTCTCCTTCCGAAAATGATTTGAGCTCAAACTACAAATCTGGCGCCAAGATCAAGAGAATCTAAGCTATAATCCGGGTCAGCTTACTTAATACCCTAAGAGTGAAACCTAACAATTTCCCCCCCTCCCATTACTACATAAGCTAGTGGATTATGGTGATTTTCTAGTTTGCAGGTTGAATTTTCTTTTGCCAACTTCGTTTCGAATTTCGGTACTGAGAAATACTACAAATGGTAGTGATTTTATAACTTATGTTGGCAGCAGTGACACAAGTTGTCGGTAGTTTAAATTCTGAAAATTCAAATTGTTCTAGATTTCTGAGCCCATTACTGGAAGCTAGTGAAATTTTAACATACTAATAATTAATTAATATCAGTATTAATATTAATATATAATATGTATTATGTGTTGTGGTTACAATTTCAAGATTAGAGTCAGGTAGGGTAAGTGTAAATAAATATAACATATTTCGTGTGACATATGCCCTTGGGTAATCGATAGAAATACCATTTCACATTTTAATTAATTTTTTTCGTGTTTAGACTTTTATTACAAGAGTCTAATGGAGTAAATATTCTAAGGCATACATTTCAAAGTGGCATTCGATTTCGGAATTCGTACTAATCATTTCACGTGATCAAACAAAATACATTTTTAGGTTAGATCTCGTGAATCGTAAACTGTTTAATCAAAGCAATGAATTTCATATTGTCAAAGTACATTTTAATATTAGATCAAATACTAATCTACTAACTACTAACATAATGTGCGAGTAGTCCAGAAGAAAAAGATACTCTTTCACAAATTATTGAACCTTTTAGAAAACACTTCCCCCAACATAAAGAGGAGATGTGGTAAATAAGCAAAACATTATTATTATTATTATTATTATTATTATTATTATTATTATTATTATTATTATTATTATTATTCTAGTACATGGCATTGTGTGATTTTATCCTCTTTTGGTGATATCTAGTATTAGTTGGCAACACTGAAGAGACGGCCAAATTAGCCTTTTAGGAACTACTCTTACGTGATCCTCAGCATACATGTAAGTTATATTGTTTAGTTTCCCTTACACGTTAATTCTTTTTAAATTCTGCGCAGTGTATTGTATTGTGATGTTATCCAAGCGGTAACAAAATCATACAGTATAATTAGCCCATGGTATCCCTCAAGATCAAGGGCCTCTTTTCGAGAACGGAAGAGTACCGCAGCTCAAAACATAACAACCGCCATCAGTTATTCCGAGAGTGTTCCAACTATTATGCATAATTTAATCTTAATCTGTCCTCTGGATTTTGTTGTCCTTCAGCTTCTGAACATATTGTTTAAGTCATCTGCCTATCTGGTAACCTTTCTTCCTACTCTCCTTTGGCCGATGATTGGGTTCCAAGCTGTCAGTCGGAGCGTCCATCTGATGTAGTCCCGCAGTACAACGTGGCCTGCCCACTTCCATTTGAGGCTTCTAGCGGCGATCGCTGCATCATGTAGGGGCTATCTCCGTTCTGATCCTAACGGCCTAGTTTCTTAGTCGGTCTTTTGTGCTATAGGTATTCTACAAGCAAAACTCAGCTCGGACTCCTCGCGGCGCGCATGCTATACCCCTCTTACTCCCCTGTAGTAGGCGTGAGAGCATGCTGGGAACGAGAGCATACGTCATCTGCGCGAGACAGTCACGCTCGCTGGTTTCTGCGCACTGAGTTATCCTTGTTCGATGCCTATAGTAGGATATTCCTCACCTTCTTCCTTTAACAGACCGATATCGGTACCTCATTTTCTAGATTTCAATTACATCACAATCAAACCGTCAGTGTTACGCAGCAAGCCAATAAGGACATACTTGTTTGTATTTGCTCTACAAAATCCTTTAACATCAACTCTCCAACGTCTTCCGTTTTCCTGCAATACACATTCCAAAATACAACTCTGTTTACGAAAGACAATGATATTACACGTTTTCGTTTAACCCACTGTTCTGATTCATCTTTCAAAAGGACCCAACTTAGTCCACCCCCACTTTACATAACTAATCAGTTCCTGATGGCAACATCCGTCGCGCTAGATAAGCTTACCGGGCCTGCCAGGAGGCGTAGTCCAGCACTCACAAACAGTCCCAGAGTTCGGAAATATGATGAATCAAGAACAGGCTCCTTCATGTGCGATTAATAGCCCGGAATGTAGTTCACCTTGAGATAAGGGATTGGAGCAATTCTGGGACAAGATAAGCTAGAGATAGGACCTGATCGAGAAACTGGAGCAGGCAATATGCTTCTCGCTTCTTCAGTCGTTCCATATGCCAACTGTGTTCAATAGTGAATATTCTATAGAAAAGCAGAAGTCTTGTCTCATCTCCATCCGTCATCAACAAAGCTCGTGCACTTTACCCTGAAATTATATTTCTAGATGACATGCTATGAAGAGTAGGATGAAATAGAGAAATTTGCAATGTTGACGACAAGGAGAGAATTTTTTCATTTTTGTAGGTTATTTTACGACGCTTTATCAACAGCTTAGGTCATTTAGCGTCTGAATGAGATGGTGATAATGCCGGTGAAATGAGTCCGGGGTCCAGCACCAAAAGTTACCCAACATTTGCTCATATTGGGTTGAGGGAAAACCCCGGAAAAAAACCTCAACCAGATAATTTGTCACAACCGGGAATCGTATCCGAGCCACCTGGTTTCGCGGCCAGACGCGCTAACCGTTACTCCACAGGTGTGGACCACAACAAGAGAACCCCAGGAAAAACCCTCATCGCCGGGAGTCAAATCAGAGACAGCGAAATGAGAAGTCCGCGCTTTAAGACTGAGTTACAGTAACAAAGAAACATCACTCACTTACAAGCAAAAATTCTGATGGGGTAGATAAAAAAAAGTTATTTTTTTTTTTCTTTTGGCCACTCGACCGCAATTATGAGGCCTCCAGAAAATGATTTTCAATGGGCTGTTTACAGAAAAAAGCACAATTTCATGGAAAGATTTATTGGAACAGATAGAGCAATTCTTTCGATAGTTTTCAACATATTCCCTGCTGGAACTGAGACATTTGTCATAGCGTGGGATCAACAGAGAGGTGCACAACACGACACAAGGATACAAATATTGGTCCTATGGTATGACAAATGTCTCAATTCCAGTAGGGACTATGTTGAAAAATAGCGCAACAATTGCTGTATCTGTATCAATAAATATTTCCATGAAATTGTGTTTTACTTTGTAAACGGCCCCAGGGAAAATCACTTTCTGGACGGCCTCGTAATTGCGGTCGAGTGGCCAAAATTTGTGTAAGCACTTGTTTTGATATTATTAATATGCTGGAAGAAAAAAATAACTTTTTTATCTGCCCCCATGAGAAAGTTTGCTTGTTAGTTTTAAATTCTCCACACTAGCATCGCGGCCAGGGAGCGAATTTTCAAACTGTTCACTTAGCCTACATACAATTTTGAATATCTGAATAGTGGGACGGAGCCCGTTGAGACCATATTATGTATATGCACTCATAATTGCAATTTAATATTAAAATAACTTATGCCGGTTATGTTAGCTGTATAGAAACCGCAAGCTGTTAATATGTAATGCCATCGTGCAGCGAACGGAGTGCGGTCTGTGATTAGACAGGCAAGCACGTGAGAATCGCAGCCCCGTCTTGTCGGGTTAGAGTATTCACCCCGACTTCTTTACGATTATCATTAGTTCCACTCATCATCAAACCCAATGCGAGTGTAAGATTGATGATTCTCGCCTGCATAAAATTCGTGACAAGCAATAGAACTGTCGTGCATTGAATCTCAGATGGTGAAGACTCGTAAATTAAACCACAACAGTAGCGGGGTGAGGAGATAGTGAAGGCTTCAGCAGGGGAAGAGTGGCAGAGTGACACTACCTACAGCTTCACATGAGATGTACATATTCACATTTGTACATATGTATAAATTGTCGGAATACTGTATTCGTCTTGGTTATCTAGCGGTAATCACACTTGATTTCAGAGCGGGAGTTCTCTGGTTCAAACCGTCCGAGAGCAAAGGATTTTTGTATGTATGTACGTATGTATCTATGTATGTATGTATGTATGTATGTATGTATGTAGGCTATGTATGTAGTGTGGAGGAGCTTTTCTTCGGTGGTCAAAATTTGTACAGTGGAAGCTCTTAAGTTCGACTGCTTACGTAGGGGAATTAACACGCCCCTATACGGGCACTAAGAAATGGGTTTGCCATTTGAATGGGAATCGGTTCTGTGTCTTGTAGTGATACTTTTGTTAAAGGAAAATAGAATATTTTATTGATTAGGACATCCATATTTGATCACTGATTTTAAATTAATGAACTCTTCTTTTATTTGAGAATCGTGTTGTTTGTGAGACGGAACTGTCGTAACCCACTGTGGTACCAGAAGAGCATACACGTCTCGGGCCGGGCAGGAAATGCAAGTACAGTACTGTATTTGTTGATGGATAACAATAAGAATTTGTATTCATTTCACCTGCCACACCCACTACCCTTATTGGACTCAACTTTAAATTCTGTTCAGTCGAACTTAGGAGAGTCCACTGTATTTACAAACACTACAAAGAATGTTACCTACAAATAAATGGAACATAGTCCCTGTACCTTCCTATACTAATCAATCACATATATTTCAAAATAGTTTTTATTGACTTATTTTGGCAGAGTTAAGGCCATAGGGTCTTCTCTTACACTCTACCAGGTCACAAAATACACAAGCAGTGAAATTTAATAAACTGAGAGAACAAAAATACTAACATATTACAAAAAATGGTAACATAACAAGAATTGACACAGTGACACAGTACAAAATGAAAATAATACCATAGGCTAATAGAAAGAAAGTAAAATACAGATATAAAGACTGGATTATATAATTTTTTTTCCTTGGTTATTTAACAACGCTGTATCAACTACCGAGTTATTTAGCGTACAATTTCCTGATTCATATTGTAAAGAATAGGTAATTTAGCTTTACTGCATAGCCTATTCTTGCAAATTAGGCCTCTGAACAATTTATTAGAGCATAGATTTTTTTCCATTTATGTTTATTTTGAAGCTCCAATTTGCACTTGATACTCCGGATACAGATCCATTTCTTGAGATATCAGCTGACAACTACGTATGTACGAGTCAAATTTTCTAGCAGTGTTGCCAACTCGATTCTTAAAAACCCGCTAAGAAACAGTGCAGAAACCGCTAAATTGCTATATTGTCAATGTAACACGAGATTATTTTGCCGCTGTAAGTGCTAAAAATATCCGCTAAATCACTACACTAGCGATACAAATTTGTACCCGCTAAACTAACACTGAAAACCTCCAGATCTAGTGGGAAAACCGCTGAATTGGCAACGTGGTACACTGCCCGAACTGCAGGTTCGCAAACCATGCAACAAAAGCTCAGTGGTGGAGAGCCACACATGGGAAGAGCAGTATGTCGGCCATGGAGTTACGAAACCTGCAAAGTACACAAACCTTGAGTTACGTCACCGAACACACGACCTTGGCAACGGGCAGAATCTCTCTTTTGCTCTCTCCTCTCTTTCTCTGTGGTGCAACGCGCGGGATCCATCTTGGGTAAGTGGTCCGGGGAGCGGGGTCAGGGGTCCACCAGAGACACGCAATTACATTCGCACGTTACCGGATTTTATGTGCACCGCAGACAATACTATCTGCCGTCGACAGCTACTCCCGACTTACACGGTGCTCACGTCGTAACTCTCGCCCTCGTGCCCACCGTTTCACTCTGTGGTTCGCGAACCCTACTCGTCTTTTGGTTCGTCTGTCAACGCAACTGAACCTCTGGCAGAAAGAGGTTAGAGCACTCTGGGCACGAAGGGGTAGTGCAGGGAAACTGAGAAATCTCCACCCATTTCCTCCTTTGCTTACACCGTATTACAAACAAACGCACAGAAAGACACTGCCTCCGTCAGTTGTGGATATCAGGCGGCCAGCGAGAACCGGCAGTTCGTAAAAGCTATGATAATAGTTTCATCACGCAATGGCGCTTGATATAATGACTGTTTCCATATTCGTTTGGTACTTCATCAGTAATATCACACACGTAGCTTAAAAGATATTTCCTTTTATTTTATGCATTTCTGACATTGATCACTCTCTTAAATAACCCTGGGGACTAGGAAGCTGAGAAGGGAAGTAAGTTTTCCCCTTTTTCTTCTCTCTCTTTACAAGCAAAGCTAGTTACAACATTACTAGTATTTATAGTTGCATCAATGGCCTAAGTCATATTTTTAATAAATCACAATTTCCCTGCGTATTTCATGAAAGAAAACAGTGACTACAAAATAAACAGTTTTTAATCTTTCTTAACTAGGAGAACTTTATCCCATTTTAATAAAGAACTAAACAAAATAAATAACAAAATTATTTTCATAAAGTTAACAGGAGCACTGAAACTAAAAACACTTCCTTGTTCAGCCCTCTAAGAACAGAGTAGACGAAAAAATAGAAAAGACAGTCTAAAGAATAAAGCATTAAGAAAAATGCATTGTATGGGGAGAAATACAAAATAGAAAGAAAATCTGTATAGCCTACAACAGAACAGAGAAAGCAAAAAAAAAGTAGAATAGAAAATAGGAATACTAGTCACAAGGCAATAGAACATATAAAAGAATAAACAATGTAATGGAACAGCAGATATAGGCTATCAAAACAATAGAATGGGATACAGAGCAGAATGACGTAGAATAGAATAAGATAGGGAAGAAAAAACCAGAATACAGAAAGCAGAATTCAAAAGAATATAGAACAGAACAATAGAGGCGACCTGAATATAAATCAGTCAATAGAATAAATTGCATAGCCAAGCACTTCCAACTGCTGGCTTTGTGACGTCACACGTCTCTGCTGTCGAGCTCCTTGAGAGGGGAAGCATAACTATCAGAGAAAAGTAGGGGAAGTGGCAGTGGAAGGGATGGGAACACAATATTACCATCCCTCACGTGCTCTACTAGCTCTGCTCCGAGAGGGGAAACGTGCTCCGACGTTACAGGTTGGTCAGTAGGAAATGACTGACATAGGCTACATAACACAGAAAACAGAATAGAATATAGATGGGGAGAATAGGGCTATAACAACTATACAGAAAATATAGACAAGAAAAAAACAAAATATGTAACAGAACAGGAAAATGAACAAAGTAGATGGAACAGTATATGTAACAAGACGGAGAAAAAAACACAACAGATAGGATAGAATATAGAAATATAAAAATTACTAACTTGATAACACAACGAAGAAAGGAGCATAATAGGATAGATAAATGGTAAAGATCAGAAGAGAATATACAACAGAAAAGCAGAGAATAAAAATGAACAGATATTCGCTCCGACTCTACGAGCATGGCTCACAGATGTTGCTAGTGTCAAGAAGTGTAGAACACTAAGTTCGTCAGAGACTATCCAGAGTGCACCACAGGCAATACGTTACATTACACTCGTAATACATAATGTTGATGAGGGAGGATTTTATTGTTGGGATGTCACAGAGGAACCGGAGTGCCCAAAGAAAGCCTCTATGTTGCCTGTACCACGAGGTTATAAATTCAACCGGAAATTTAACCCAGACCCCTCCCCTTCAGCTCCTAAGCCCAGCGCACAGCACTGTGCCACCGCGGTGTACATACGAGTATTTTAATATGTAATACAGTGGTCTCATATCATAGTAAACCGGAAGAAAATCTAAGCAGGGAATTTATTAACTGTTTTAATTTACCTATTTCACAATTTGTAGACATTGCAGTGATGAACTAATAATATTATATTACTTCACAAGCAGTGCTATCATGGTAATTTTTTTCTTGGCCATACGCCCCACCCCTTGTTTTCTTCCTTTAAATATATTTTATTCTCCTCTCTCTATCTTTCCGACTGTCATTTAATGATTTTTTTTTTTCATATTAAAGAAGAAGTAAAGAAATTGTTTTGCTTTACATTTTAATTGTACAACAAGTTTGATTTAAAGAATATACCATGTAGCCCCACCGTAGATGCACACTTGTCTCGATGAATCTTGGACTGTGTATTTGCAGCACTTCTTGTTTTTCAGTAATTCTGGATTCCAGTGCTGCAGCGGTGGACAATTGTTGCTTATGAACATCAAAATACATTAGGAACAGCAAGAGATATTGTCTTTGGTTTCTTCCGAGGTTTTCCACAGCCGTGGGACTGAAGCCGGATGGTGTATGGCGAGTCCTTGGCATCAACCCCTTTGATTTGATTAGCTGGTTGAGTTTTTCCGAGGTTTTCCCCAACCAAAAGACAAATGCCTGGTAATATTTTGGCGAATCCTCGGACCTCACCTCATCTCACTACATCTCGCCAAAATATTGTAAAAAATTGTACAAAATTTTAAAAATTGTAGAAAATTACTAAATTGTAAAACTATAAAAATTTGTAAAAATTGTAATCGTAATATTGTAAAATGTTGACTTGTTCCACATATTAAAGCTCCATTGCTCACGTAAGATCTATGGAATAAAATGAATGAATGAATGAATGAATGAATGAATGAATGAATGAATGAATGAATGAGATCTGTACAGATCTCCGCGTACAAAACTTAGGCACCCATATGCCGTATGGCTCCATGCAGACAAAATTTTCTTTTCCTCATACGATTAATTTAAAAAATTGTAGGTTCCCATACAATGTATGGCCCCGTATGGCCTCCATGACAGCACTGCTCCCAAGAGAACAACCCGACGATAAAATACAAAATCATTCTTTAAAAATAAATTCGTCAGCGCGATATTTATTATTACAAAGCAACCCACGAAAAATGTTACACAGCTGAACAGCTCCGAACTACTGATGAATGCTGACCAAGACTATTGAGGACAGAGTTTCGACATACGATCAAATATTTGTGTCGTAAAAATCACATTAACACTTGAATTAGAAACTGTTCTCGCAGCACCGACTGTGTGCAGGAACGCGCGAAAGAAATCAAATCGCAAATCCGCATTAGTGGTTGAGTAACCAGGCGCAAATTAAGCGGACCTGAGTTTATTTTCTAATGAAAAATGTAAAATATTTATACCGAAACATCATTTTATTTTTACTTCAATTTTTATTGTACCTTAGTTTTTGAATGTACTTCACTCCCATCCCCTCTACTAGTAAACTTCCAACTATCCTCCACACAGAACAAAGGCCGCGTATGCAGTGAGAGTCGCCTTATGGTCATAGTAAACTACCGAGTTAGTGAGTATAGTACGTTCCAGAAATATGTTCGCGTTTTCCAGTGCCGAAAGAGCTTTCAATATTAAATCATATTTTCGCACAGGTACTGTCGTCTGTTTTCCTACGTCGCAACCCGGTTTCCCCCACCCGCTTCGACTCGCCCCTCTGTAAAGGTTAGTGGCTGGGCTTTCTTAGCTCTTTTCTGGAAACATTAATTTCCGTTAGGAATTGGACATCTACGTAATATTATACAACTGTTTAAAATAACTTAAATAAAAGGGCCTCGTTAAGTAGTTGCCTGTCACGTGATTTCCTCCCTTTTTACGACCCTGCGTCAAAGCCACTTGGACGGACAGTAGATAGCATGTTTCAGTAATTTTATCTTTTCGGATCGGGCAGAAGTGAATACTGAATTTACAGTACGTAAGGTACTCTTTTATAGAGTAGGTACAGAATTATTTCAACATGAGTTACTAGTACGAAGGACGAAACTATAATTGAAATTAGGTACAATAATCTAGAGTGCGATAATATGCACAAAAGAAATGAAGCCTGTATCGAAATGAACGGCCACCATTTTAAAAAATGTGTTTAAATATCCATATTATTATTATTATTATTATTATTATTATTATTATTATTATTATTATTATTATTATTTTTTTCAATTTAACTTCATTCTCTATATTTTACGCTAATGTGCTGTAGACAGTATAATATACACTGCATAATGAATACGTCCGAATGAATAGCTCAGTTCCTCAGTAAAAACACTTATTGTTAATACAGTACTGTATTTTGACTAAACAAAAACCTAATGAAAATGATCAAACTCAAAATCGCGATATTTCCAAGTTTACGTAAATGGATGAACTACTTTTCTTTCCTCCTATACCTAGTAAAATGATTTGTTTGTATTTTACGCCAGTATCACCGAACTCCAGCCGTGGAAAGGGGTAGCAAACGGTGTTTCCGGTTCTCAACCGTTATTCCAAAGGTATAGCCGCGTGAACATTAGAAATGTTAGTAAAAATAAAATCATGTCTCTGTACTTCTTTACATAATGTATACTCAAGCCGCTATAACTATCTGCGTAATGTTGGTAGCGAGAGATACATTGCCAGATGACCACTACACAACTTACAGTCCTTCGTACCAATTCCGACGTCTGTTAAATGTTACGCCTTTACGCAAAGGATTCTCACTCCGTGAGTTATTATTGTAAGAATGACATCATTTTTTGCGACATTTCACAGCAGCGTTACAAATTATTAATGTAGAACTAACACAAATTAAGCACATGGTAGCAACACCATGTAGCTAACACTGCATGTAGCGAACCTACAACACAGCAGTGCTCCGCGTAGCAGCAGCAGCTTGAAAAAGCTACGTTCTGGCTGTTTTAGGTTTCCAGAAAGTAAGAGATATAATCGAAAAATTGTCTGAAGTTCCTGGTTACGAGACTAATTCCCTTTATATTTCGAAAATCTACGATACATGACTCGGTGATCGATAATATGCAAGATTAACAACAACCAGTCATTTTTACATGAGCGCAAAAAAAAGCCCGGAAATTTTGCTGGAGCATCCTGGTTAAGAGATAGCGTTCCTTTACATGCTGTAAATCTAAGACACCTGACTCAGTGACGATGATGATCTCCGATAACAGTGACTAATAATTTTTACATGAACGAGAAATAGTCAGAAAATCTGTCCTGTAAGTTCCTCGTTAAACAACAGTATTCTTTTACAAGCCATAAATTTATGACTAGAGTCCAGATTTTTATGCAATATTGATCCTAAAAACATGTAGGCCACATAAATAAGTAGCTAAATACCTCAAAATATGTACTAAATAAATAATATCAAAATTGCACAGGAGTTAAAAAATTAGTTATTTAAAAAATAAAGTGGTGTTATTTTAATTAAAGATAGACATTTACTAACAAATGGTTCCTAAGGAACCCGGAGGTTCATTGCCGCCCTCACATAAGCCAGCCATCGGACCCTATCCTGTGCAAGATTAATCTAGTCTCTATCATCATATCCCACCTCCCTCAAATCCATTTTAATATTATCCTCCCATGTACGTCTCGGTCTCCCCTAAGGTCTTTTCCCTCCGGCCTCCCAACTAACACTCTATATGCATTTCTGGATTCGCCCCTACGTGCTACATGCCCTGCCCATCTCAAGCGTCTGGATTTAATGTTCGTAATTATGTCAAGTGAAGAATACAATGCGTACAGTTCTGCGTTGTGTAACTTCCTCCATTCTCCTGTAACTTCATCCCTCTTAGCCCCAAACATTTTCCCAAGAACCTTATTCTCAAACACCCTCGACCTCTGTTCCTCTCTCAAAGTGAGAGTCCAAGTTTCACAACCATATAGAACAACCGGTAACGTAACTGTTTTATAAATTCTAACTTTCAGATTTTTTGACAGCAGACTAGATGACAAAAGCTTCTCAACAGAATAATAACAGGCATTTCCCATATTTATTGTGCGTTTAATTTCCTCCCGAGTGTCATTCATATTGGTTACTGCTGCTCCAAGATATTTGAATTTTTCCACCTCTTCGAAGAATAAATCTCCAATTTTTATATTTCCATTTCGTACAATATTTTGGTCACGAGACATAATCATATCCTTTGTCTTTTCGGAATTTACTTCCAAACCTATTTCTTTAACTTGCTTCAAGTATAATTTTCGTGTTTTCCCTAATCGTTTGTGGATTTTCTCCTAACATATTCACGTCATCTGCATAAGTTAGACAAGAAGCTGATGTAACCCGTTCAATTCCAAACCCTCTCTGTTATTTCATACCAATTACATATCCATATTCATATATGCCACGATATGCTGTAGTTTTTAGTGCGATACTGAAGTTAATCAAGGCATGAAGTAAATGTGTCACAATTACAATTAAATATTATGGTGTTAGTAGACTAATTCGCCAACATTTCGAGTTTAATAATTAATAATTAATAATAATAATAATAATTTATTTATTTAATCTGGCAGAGCTAAGGCCAGTAGGCCTTCTCTTCCGCCCAGCCAGATTCACAGACACACATACTAAGAAAAAAAAGAATATGTAATCTACGACAATAGTAACTAGTAATTTTTACATGAGCGAGAAACAGACGGAAAATCTGGCCTGTAACATCCTTTATAAGCGGCAGAGTTCCTCTACATGCCGTAAATCTAGACCATCTGACTCAGTGACGATGATAACTGCAAGACTAGTAACTAGTAATTTGTTCATGAGCGAAAAATCGCCGGTAAATTTGGCCTGGAGCCTCCTCGTTAAGAGACAATATTCTTTTACGTGTAGTAAATCTATGGTACCTGACTCGACGACGATGATAATGTACGATACCAGTAACTAGTTATTTATTGAAATACACATAATTGTCTTATAATAGCAGAGTAGAGACCAGTTGTACTACAGCAGAATGCTCAAGTACAACCGCCAACACCAAGTTCACGGCCAGGACTTGAAGCAATTAATGCACAGATCATGCATCTGACCTCCGCGAGACTAACACGTTTATTATTTGTTTAGATGGCACAAGAAAGGGACCTGAATGTAATATATCCGTGACGTAAGATGGAGGTTTCTCGAAACGCCCATTCTCTCAAAGCATAAAAGGGCGTACCTTAATAATCCGTTAAGCTGATTTATGAAAGGTAAACAACCTTTTAGGGCAGATGTTGCATTACAGTATGTGTGGAGCCTCATAATTCGCACCTTCATCCCAACGGTTTTGATATATAATCAAGGAATTGAAGATTTAAAATACGATGAGCCGTTAGCAGTGCGCCAGCCTACCACGGATAAGGTCGTTACGATCTGAAAGTTACCATGCAAGATGCTGGATCGTGGTTTCAAACTCAACCATATACATACATAGTGCTGTCAAATGGCAGGTTTTTCACTGTAAATTCATAGTTCTCCAATCTTTCCCATTATCTGCCTTCCTCTTTGCCTCCGCATATGATGCATAGCTATATCTTAATGTCGTCTGTCTTCTTCTTGTGCTCTGAACTCTTCTCCCGTTCACCATTCCTTCCAGTGCATCATCCTTCAGTAGGCAGTTCCGCAGTTTCTTTTCACCCAGTGACCCAGCCAAATTCTTTTTCTCTTCTCGATCAGTTTTAACATCATTCTTTCTTTACCCACTCTTTGCAACTCAGCTTCATTTCTTATTCTTTCCACTTCACACGCTCCATCCTTCTCCATAACCACAATCCAAATGCTTATAGTCGATTCTCTTCACTTGGTTGTAAGTCCATGTTTTTATTCATACACATTCCACACAACGCACTTCACTAGTCTCTTCCTTAGTCCTTTTTTGAAAGGTCCGTTCTCTTTTCTATTAAAAGCTTCTTTTGCCATTGCTATCCTCCTTTTGACTTTCTGGCAGCAGTTCATTTTACTGCTTATAGACTATAGTACTGGGTGAACAGTATAGAGCAGAACAGGTTTCACAGCCTCGCGCGGCCTTGAGTCTCTCACCTCCGGGCGCATAGCCTGCCGGCCGTGAAACCTGTTCGGCTCTATACTGTTCACCCTACGTACATTTCAAGTATTTGAAGCTGTTCGCGCCCTGTTGCTAAGAAACAAAGGGTTTCCGTCATGTGGTTTACTACCTCTAAATACTTCAAATTATGTATTCTACCAGTCAACACAGTTTGTCGGTTGAACTTACTCTTAAGCCTGCATAATCCCCTGTATGATTGATAGAGACAATGATCTTAGTTAAAATGTAGCTTATAAGTTACCAATCTGTCTCTAATGTAGTGTAAAATGTGACGCATCTAGTTTGTTTTCATTATGGACGAAGACAAATTTTATTCAAGTATCTACTAATGCAACGTAACATTTCACGCAATGTTAGAAACCTATGCTTAGCATCATACGGTTCACATTCAAAGCATTTTTGTCACTTGTTTTATTTTATAATATCTATTAACGCATAAACTTTAAAAAATATTTCAAACAGATGTTGTGGAAGGTCCTCTTTGCAACTGTAGCTGATGCTTCTCTTCAAAAAGACCAAGATTCGAGTCTCCGGCAGATTAAGTCAAGTATGTTTTTAACAACGCGGCTTTCTCCGAGTACTTCTCTGGCAATTTCATATTACAACTGTTCTATCGTTGTCATATAAGCATGCCCTGGTGTCTATCTAGCTTTCACTGTTTAATTCAACGTTAACTACATAACTGAAGGGCTGAGAATGATATAGTCCTAAGCCACAAAGACAAAATTTTACAGGAGAGCGTGTTAAATGTTTAGAGTCCAATGTTATTAGGTGCGGTATCACAATTTCTTCGGCGTATAATTACGTCATTTATTGAGTAATTTTTATAATATTTTACTAGTAGCTTACTTAGTAGCGCATAAAAAACTATTTTTGTTAAAAATGTGGCTTTGGACTGTCTCATTCTCACCCCTTCAATTTACTGAAACAGAAAAATAAGTCTGCTAGACAGGAAGATGACGTAGTAAACCGTGTATGAGTAAATGGATCGTTATGACGGCCGTGTGTGGAGCGGGGGCGCGGCCTACACAGACTGCGTGACCACCTGCCTCATCCGACAAAAAAAAAAAAAAAAAAAGACTTCCATAACCGGACACGAACGAGGACTGTCGAGATCTTCTAGCAGGGTCACACTGGACTACGACTCACAACCTGTGCTTCAGGCGCACCTGCACTCCCAACTACAAAATGCTTCAGTATTCGTTATTTCACAACTAAATTTTCGAGTCGCTTGCTTCGTCCCAGTCATCAATGTTTTCATCCATAACGTCTATGAATAATTGTTCCACTATTCCACTGCTACAACTGTCGGTCATTCACCTGGTGGCAGTTCGTCATTGCAAAAAATCTGAGTTTGATGTCGGAAACATTAGCTGAATAAAGAAGTACCGAGCAGGTTTTAAGTACCGTAACTACTTTGATTTCTCCTCGGTTCTTATTAGACAACTGTTCCATTACAATCATATCAACATCTCATTAACAGACGATAATCTCTGTAGTTGAAATAGAGTTTAAAAGATTAAATATTTCAAAATAATGTGACTAAAAGCCTTAGGAGAATGACCAATTGAATATGGAACATACAAGGTCATCTAAAAGACACTACCCATTACTACTACTCGTATATAGTTTTAATCCCCCCATGGATTTCAACTTAACCGCCTGTGACGTTCATTGAAAATTATTTACTAATGTTATCACTGGAGTACATTGCTAAATGATCATTCTGCTGTCAGATGTTTATTGAGAGGTTTGTGTTAGTTACGTTCAGTTTTCATGGATGTTAGTCTATGTTGTCGACAGAAAAAAGGGTTTCTATTGTTAAAACGTGATACAAAGGTGGTTATCAGTTAGTAATTTAAGGAGCTAGTTACCATAACTGGTCAGGTAATATCTCGATATGCTTCACACATCGATTTTTCCCTACCATTTGAGAGGTGTTTGGAGATTAGAGATTTTACCTAGAACAAAATGGTGCTCTACCTCACTACCATCGAGAAGACAGAGCGTACTTAGATGACACTCTACCTGGACGATGGATCGGTCGAAGAGGTGCTATTGAGTACCCACCATGGTCTCCAGACCTAACACCTCTCGACTTCTGCCTATGAGGAACCTTGAAGAATGAAGTTTATCAACAAAAGCCAGGTACACTGAACTCGCTAGAGAATCCATCGAAGCGTCATGCGCACATTGACAGCCGTAGTTCGCTCAGCAGTTCGGCGACATCGACGCTGTTTAGCCGTTGGATACAACCAAATTAACGAACCATATCTATCAATACAGATCCCACTATCACGACGTTCTTGTGAAGACAAACTGCGATGGGAGGATGAATTCTTCCGAAGCTGAACATATATCTTAAATACCTACCTTGATGATAACAGATGATGATGACGACGATGAGCAACTGTAGATGTAAAATGTTCATAAACAATCGATAAATCAATACTCAGTAACAAACATAAAATTTATTGCACGAAAACCTCGAAAGAATTCTGGCAATTTGCTATGAGGCCAAATACGACAAATCTGCTTACTATTATTTTTACTAGGATATTTTGCTACTTTATTAGTGCTGTGTTTTTGATTTCATTCGTTTTTGGCGTTTATGGTACTTATTTTATTTCCTGTTTTTTTTTTCGGGGTAGTTATTCGTGTAATTAAGACTTTTCAATCACAGTTTCTTCCCTATAGTCCTGAAACTACCCTCATTATATTTTCATCTCCTGAATAAATTTTCCAGTTACTAAAGTTAACTATTCCACAGGAGGTAGGCTTATTAAGTTCACTATTCCGCAGAAGTTTAATCTACAGTCAAATTCTTTGCTCCGAGTTCCATAACGATGAAACCACCTTCAATTCTTGCTCTGAATTTGTTAATGGAGTCAAGTACACAGAGTGAATATAATTAGACCTTGACTACAAGCGTCTTGTATTCCGTCTGCATTTCTCGGCAGTCACGCACTCACGCACCGACGCACGAGCACGCACACGGAGGTTTTGTGTTGTGCTGGAACACGTGCCCACGATTCAAATACCCTGCAGCCTCATTTGCCCTGCATTGTTGAAGCTTTGTTATTGCGTTGTCTAGGTATCAGCGTATAGGTCTACAGCAAATATTTAGTCAAGACACACATCCCGGAGACTGCCACCACAGATCGGCTTCAGGAGTTATCAGTCTGTGAAACTTGATAATGTACCGGCACGTAAATTTACATTATCTGTCAGCTGCGAGGCTACTGAATTGTAGCTCTCTTAGCTAAAAATACAATTCCATACAGAGTTTCAGTCCTGACCAAGCAGCAATGTTAGAAGAAGAGCAATAATAATAATAATAATAATAATAATAATAATAATAATAATAATAATAATAATAATAATAATAATAATATATATGTCCGGCTTCACAGCGAGAAGGGTCGCCTTCCGGATCCTAGTTGCCATCTTCTTCTGTCCTTCCAATCACCGTCTTGTAACTCTCTCTGTGACATAGGATTATTAACTCCTTTAATCCATGTATCTTGCGGTCGCCCTCTTCTTCTTCTCCCATTTGGAACCCATTTCAAGATAGTTTTCGGCAGTCTTTCGTTTTCCATCCGCTGAACATGTCCGTACCAAATTAACTGTCTTCTTTGTATTTCTTCGATGACTGTTTTCTCTTTATGCACAAGTCTTCTAATATCCTCGTTCTTAACCCTATCTAGTCTTGACTTCATGGCTGATCTTCTCAGGAAATCCATTTCAGTAGATAGGAGCTTATTTTTCATACGCTCAGGTATCTACCAAACTTCACATCCATAGAGTAATGTGCTTTTAACTATGGATTCATATATCATCATTTTTGTTTTTGTCCTAATGTTCTTCTGCCATAGAATAGAATTTAGTGTTCCTGTAACTTTCCTGGCGTTAATTATTCTTGAATTTGTCATATTTTCATATCTTCCTGTATTAACAAATTTTGCTCCTAAATATGTGAATTCATTACATGATTTTATTGTTATATTATTGCTCAAAATCAGATTTTTACTTATACCCCCTATACATAAACATTCAGTTTTATCCCAGTTTATTGTCAAACCCCATTTTGTGTATTCCTCGTGTAATTTTCTCATCATGTATTCCATATCTTCCTCCTCTTGGGCAATTACCATCTTATCATAATATAATAATAATAATAATAATAATAATAATAATAATAATAATAATAACAATAATAACAATAATAATATTATTATTATTTGTTTCCAGAGCTCGTGAAATTTGTGAACATGGTGCTAACAATACCTGTAACATCTTGTACTGCCGAGCAGTCGTTCTTGGGATTGCGAAGGCTAAAAACTTACCTACGATCAGTTATGAGTAGAACTTACTAATCTTTGTTAGCACTGGAAATTTGCCTTTAAATGCCATAGTTTTCCGTTTGTATTCACCGATATTCTAGAGGAAAAGAAATTGTCTGCGTCACTGATTGAGAAGAAACTGTCTTTTGAATGACGCACTGGAAGGAATGGTGAACGGAAGAAGAGTTCGGGGCAGAAGAAGATATCAGATATACACGACATTAAGATATATGGATCACATGAATTCATTCTCTCTTGCAATTCATTCATTCGTTCATTTCATTCATTCAGTCAAACAATTCTTTCAATTTATTACATCCACAGTTGCGTTATTGTTCTGTCATGTGGTCTGTAACACAGACACAAAAAATCTCTTGGACAATCGCTTGTCAGGACCACTTGGCCTATTTGTTGTCATTAAAAATGAAAATGAAAAACCAATCGACTTACTAATAAACCAAGCAATCTACCACACGAAAGTAAATGAACATACCACCAAACTGCAGTTTAATATTTTAAGTAATTGGATACAACATTTTTCACTAAGTTTCTTAAATAATTTCTACAGAAATCCGAAAAATCAAACAAAGTAACAAATCTACATAATTTTGACCACGGTGATACCTGACAATGAGACAGAAATTAATTAATACTCTTCAACTATGACGAACGGTGTTGCTATGACTAGTTTGATGTGTCACTTAATAGAGCTCGGCCAATAGCTTCATATTATTACAAAATTTGCACGGATTATGCAGTTATAATTCAAGCACAATCTAGTATATACAGTCACGAAGCTTGAGTTGTAAGGGTGCTAGGAACAATAAACTGTGCCAATACTATTTCGCATTGTCTGTAATGAGACGATATTAGCGATCCTACTGGTTAGCAACTATCTATGGATGCATATTTACTACGTATTGAACTTCGTGACTGCATATACTAGACTGTGATTCAAGTCTTGACGTTTTAGTTGGCTACTATATATCCACATGATACTGAAAAGTTCACACAATATGGGTTGGACCATACTCTGTCTTCACATTGGGTTTTTATACTACACATTGTAGAGTCAAATACTTTGTGGTATGGCACAAAATATTCAAACTATAATAAAATCTATAAATTCCATCCGATTCTGTTAATTTTCATGTGTCTACATAGTTTCAATGTTCGATGCAAACGAACAATAGTACATTATGCAACGAGCCTATAATGGTAGTAATTAAGACGCGAGTATGTTTATGAAACGAGCGCAAGCGAGTTTCATAATTTTCATACGAGCGTATTAATTACCATTATAGGCAAGTTTCATACGACTTTTTATGCTCGACCATATTTCTAACTTGAAATTATTCATAAGTATTCATGTTATTCTTATCTGATTGGGGAGCGGAACTGACCTTGTGCAATATCTCGTAAATTTTGAGATGTGCGCAGACGCGAAAGTATTGATTTTTTTCCGAGAAACAAATGTCATTGACCTTGATATAATCTAGAGAGTAAAATAAACATTCATCTTGATATAACTTTGAAATTGTCTTAGAAATTGAAAAATGAGATGACAAATTGAATTTATTTCAATATTATTTACAATTAACGCTAATTATTATAGTAACAGAACATAACCTTCTGCGACAATATTGGATTTCCAGCCTCCGTGACGTTTCGCTAGTTGTCTTTCGATTGCATATCCGAGAATAATCGATACTTGCGCTTTCATATTGTTACAATGGTGTTTTCTGATTGGTGGAAGACCTGAACTTTAATGAATAGGTGTACTTTAATGAGGTCCATTAAAGGGCTGCTACCAAGTGTATAAATACTACATTTCGGCATGGTCGAGCATAAATGTTTAAAGTTCAGTTTTCTCACTATTATTATTATTATTATTATTATTATTATTATTATTATTATTATTAATTATAAAAATAGTTTTATTTTCCCTGGCAGAGCTAAGGCTATCGGGCCTTCTCTTCCTCTCAACCAGGATGGAAGCATATACAGAAATATACATATTGCGTACAAGTATTAATTTAAAGAAAAGAGATTGAATACATGCGAATACAATCACAAAATTGAAGGAAGAGTATAATTTGTATAATCATAATGACCATGGGTTACATTCAAACAATAACAATTACCTAGAAATGAGTGTTAATGGAAACAACGAAGTAATAACTGTACATTAAAAAAATTAGCTCCAAAAAACTAATTCTGTTCATTAAAAATATTCCTAAATACCTAAATTTAAAGGACTGAGGCCTAAGACTACCCCTGACTGATGTCCAGCAGCAGCGAATTCCAGGAGCGGGACATGGCTACTGAGAGAGAACTTGAGTACAGAGATGTCTGATGACGTGGCATTGATAGCAACAGATTGTGCTGTGAACGTGTATTACGATTATGATGTGAAGCTAGAAGAGTAAACCGAGAGCAAGGTAGATGGGTGCGGAATCATGTATAATTCGATATAGCAGGCAAAAAGAATGTACGAAACGTCTATCTTTGCAAGCGGAGCCAGGAGAGTCATAGAAATATTCCGATATCTGGTGCTTGAATGGGATGCAATAAATAATGTAAACATTAATTCTACACCTTCCCATAAAACATCCGTCAGTGTTCGGTTCCACATATGGGAGCGAATTAAATTTTCCAGTATTAAATTTGTGTAGGCAAAATAAAGCATCTATTGAGCGATAACAATTTTAGTGAGATTTTTCGCAGGATGGGTCAATGATATTACGAAGTAGGTTCTACTGAATCAGATTATACTCCGCAGGATTGTAGAGAATTCTGTATTCACACTGAAATACAGTCGCGGACATAAATATTGGAACAGAGGGTTTTGACAATGAGTCATGTTTATATTTATTACAGATTGAGAGGTCATCATTCTGGTAAATGTTGAACTTACTTTCATCAGACCACGAAAGTCCCTAAAGTTAGCAGTTTTGTTTATGTACTCATTTGCAAACTCAAAGCGTTTCTTTTGATTCACTTTAGAAATAAATGGTTTTCTAGCATTGTACTTACTCAGGACCCTCTGAACAGTTCTAACATGAACGTCCTTCCTTCATCTTCATTCATCCTTCAGCTGAGCTGTAATCTCCACTGCAGAAACCATTGTAGTTTTCTTTACTTGACACTATTTTCCTCTGTTCCCTTGGGTTAGCTTCGATGGTCTGCCTGATTCTGCACCCTCCTGAACGTCCTGGCGCACAACGCACTGCGCATCCTTACAAAAACACTTCAATTATTTTTTGTTGTCTGAGGGTGCAGTGCATTACGCTCCACGTGTCATGTCGTACGTAACGCAAAATGTGCGCTGGTAGGAAAACCCGCCTTAATCGTTACTGATAGAGTATTGACGAAGCACATTTTCTTTCTATGAAGAGGAGAAAACGTACTGACTCGGGACAAATAGGAATACCGCTGTTGTCCGAGAGCGCCACTATCTTGTTTATATGCGTGTTATGGCGCGAGCGGGGAGTAGAGGGGAAGAGAGAGAGAGAGAGAGAGAGAGAGAGAGTGAGTGAGCATGTACACAACCTGCAAAGATGCAGTATGCTACTATCCGAGACACGTATGAATAACTCGAAGCGTGAACTTACATGAAGATATAATCGTAGCAGAGAAGAGAGGCTACATACCATGTAGTTGATAAAGGGGCTATCAAGTTATACATCACATTAATTATAAACCTTCAGATTCGGTGTTAGAAAAGGGACGTCAAAGTAAGAATTAACATCGATGTGATACCTACTCTGCTACATGGCATTCCTTCTTTTAGGACATCATACCAAAAATACGTTGACAGACTTGAGTAGTCGTCTATGAAGCAAATTATAGGCTAGATTACCATCTCTGCACACGGAAATTGCTCAGTGCAACATTACATTAATATGCAGTGTGTAGTACCAGGCAGTGGAACACGCAGCATCATGTTAATGAGATGCATAGGTGATCAACAAACGGTCCGTAGCACTAATGCGGCTTTTGAAGAGTTCAAAACATCCTGACAATTGTGGCCTTAAAGCTGTTTCCTCCTCACGTCTGTGAGAGCTCTGAAATCTCTGAAAATTTGATATCCATGCAAGGATTCAAGATATTAGAAATGGATACAAAATTGAATCAGTAAATTAATTGTCATTTAGAAGGCTAAAGAAATGGAATGTTCACATCGCAAGCATAAATGGAAAAAAAAATGTTAAAAATAGCACAATTTCAACCATCAAGAGCATGAAGAAACATTGCCCACTCGAGAAAATTTTGGAAAAAGCGTAAGTTACACATACTCAAATCTTAATTTTCAGTCTAGAATCACCAACACAGAATAGCTCTCAATAAAATTTAGAAATATCAATCAGAAATTAATTGCACATTAAAATTTCTTCTTTCCTATCGAAAATATTTATGGGGAACTACATACATATAAATTTAATAATCGTTAGGCCTTTTTTTATTTGAGGAGAGAAAGTATATTGTTTAGATCTCATTGAATTCTATTTCCATTGGTGTGTTCCACACTTCCACAATTGTCACAAATGTGGCTATGAAGTTTCTTGCGAACTTTGAAAATTACAAATTGTCATATAATCTTCCAACAAAGATAACAAACTGTTCAGGAAATTTATTTCATTTTAGTTAATCAGGCAATTTAATATTAGAACCAAAGACGAGACTCTTGCGGCATTCAATATGGTGAAAATCCCAAATTACTACAATGTAATCTCCTTAAACCCAGCTTTACAGTGACACAGTGTTCCCTATAGTTGAAATGTAAGATAATATCCCTATAGTTTGAGGTATCTTGCATACTTTATGAATACCAGACTTGATGTGCAGTCCTCAGAATCACTGAAGCCACTGTGCACTGCATTCTTATCTCTGACTTTTAATCCTAAGTAAGAGATAAGCCTACTTCGTCTATTAAACTAAACGGAAGATTTCAAGATGTAATTTCTACTAAATAGTCCAACACGGCTTACAGTTTCTCAGTATATGTTTTGACGAGAAAATAGTGCATGTCATTACTTCAAACATTCACAGGGATACTAAACGACGATAAATGACTTAAAATAGTGTTATATAAACTGCAACGTAGGCCCGTATGCGTTCTACGTCTATGAAAAACATTTGCCTGATGTTGCAACTTAATCTGTCACTCAAATACTTACTTATGGCTTTTAGAGAACCCGTAGATTCACTGCCGTCCTCAAATAGGCTCGCCATCGGTCCCTGTTCTGAGCAAGATTAATACAGTTCCTACCATCATATCCCACCTCCCTCAAATCCATTTTAATATTATTCTCCCATGTACGTCTCCCAACTAACACTCTATATATGCATTTGTAGATTCGCCCATACGTGCTACAAGCCCTCCCATCTCAAACGTCTGGATTTAATGTTCCTAATTATGTCAGGTGAAGAATACAATGCGTGCAGATCTGCGTTGCGTAACTTTCTCCAGTTTCCTTTAACTTCGTCCTTCTCAGCCCTAAATATTTTCCTAAGCACCTTATTCTCAAACACCCCCTCAACCTCTGTTCCTCTCTCAAAGTGAGAGTCCAAGTTTCTCAATCATACAGAACAATCGTTAATATAAGTGTTTTATAAATTCTAACTTTCAACATTTTTGACAGCAGACTGGATGACAGAAGCTTCTCAACCGAATAATAACACGCAATTCCCATATTTATTCTGCGTTTAATTTCCTCACGAGTGTCATTTATAGGCCTATTTGTTTTTTTTTAAACTTGGTTATTTAACGACGCTATATCAACTACGAGGTTATTTAGCGTCGATGGGATTGGTGCTAGAGAGATGAGGCCGAATATTCGCCATAGATTACCTGATATTTGCTTTATGGTTGGGGAAAACCTCAGAAAAAACCCAACCAGATAATCAGTCCAAGCGGGAATAGAACTCGCGCCCGAACGCAACTCCGGATCGGCAAGCAAGCGCCTTAGCCGACCGAGCTACGCCGGTGGCTTTTATATTTGTTACTGTAGCCCCAAGATATTTGAATTTTTTCATTTCTTCAGAGAATAAATTTATAATTTTTATATTTCCATTTTGTGGTATGTTCTGGTCACGAGACATAATCATAAATTTTGTCTTTTCGGGATTTAGTCTCCCATCCTCTCACTCACTGGAATAAAACTCCGTTCCATTTGCTTATTTGTCTCTGACCTGCGAGTGGCGTATCGTCCAATGTCTCTCTCGAAACTAATGTACCTCTATAAAAACGAAAGTTTCAAGGAGGATGGGAGGACGCATATTTTGCTGCCAATATGATGAGAATATTAAATGTATGATTTGTTCACAAGTATTACGAGGAAACGGTTGTATAACATAAAACGGCATTATATTAAATGACACTCATGAAACATTAAAAGGTGAATTATTATTATTATTATTATTATTATTATTATTATTATTATTATTATTATTATCTCTGTACGTCGATCCTTTTTCAGCAGATGTAAGAATAATGCCGTTAGATCTTCAATTTAAACTCACAGATTTACAATGTGATGTTAAATGAAAACTAGATGTAAGGACTTGACAAATGTTGAACTTTTAAAATCTTTGCCAAAAAATAAATGTCCGAAGCTTCGTTCTTTCGCTTGCTCTGTTGAAGCCATGTTCGCTACAACTTACGTTTGTGAAAAATTATTTTCAACAATGAAAACAGTAAAAACCAAATTTAGATCACGACTGACAGACAAATACCTTCGTGATCAACTACAACCGGCAGTAAGTGATATAATTCCTGATTTTGAAACTCTGTCTCAGAGACATTCTGAAGACAATTAATAGGTTGTGATAATGTGTCCTATGCTTTTTTGTTCATTTCTTTCTTCGTTACACGTACTAAACATTAGTTTGTAACCTTACACTGTATAAAATTTTATCTAAGTGCTAGACGTAAGGAAAATGAAAATCCGTTAATAAGTCAGACAGTTGCTTCACTTCCCCTTCGGGTGTCCGCCTCCCTCCATAGGTGATATGCACGTTGCAGGTTACACAGTGGCTCGGCGCACGATCGCATTTTCGCCACCGCTGCATTATACAGATTGGAAGTCATACAAGGTGGGCCGCGGGAAATAGTACATTTTATATCTGTAATCATGTAATAATGGATTCTTCCGTCAATTGTTTTGCCCAAACAAAACAACTATTATTGTCATTTTGTTAGCCATGAACCGTTGGTCGCAGGAGATCCGTGTCAGGGCAGTGGAAACATACATTCCTGGAAACAGTGTTATTTTCGCGCAGCGTGAGTTACGACGTGGAGAGAACAGTCATCATAGTATTCCGGACAGAAGGACGATATCCAGCCTATAGCCCACACAGCCGGTAACACGATGGCTACACTGAGTCAGTTATTTCCAAATCGACTTATCTCGCGATTGGGAGATTCGCGTGGCCTGCGAGGTCTCCAGATCTGACAGCCCCAAACTATTGTCTTTGGGGTTACTGTATCTAAAAGGGAAAGTTTCCTCCCGGCGGCTACACACTATACCGAATTTGAATATGGCAATCCAAGAATAGATTCATGCCATTTCCAATGAAATGATTCAACTTGTGAGAAACTTCCGAGAGCGCTTGCAGGAATGCATCAATGCCGATGGAAGCCATTTGCGGGATGTTATGTTCAAGATATAATGGCAATTCATGTACATCTGACTACCATAAATAAAATTGTTATAGTTATGCATATGTCCTGATATTCTTCTTTTTATTTTGCACTATTTCCCAAGGTCTACCTTGTATAATTGTGCAGCTTTTAAAACTTATTCTTTGGGCAGAGTACAACAAAAAAATTCCGATATTAGCCCATATTAGTCCCAAATGAATATTTTTCTCAGAAACAAATAATGTTCCCCTTAATGTTAACACTGTTTTACTCGATAAGCATTAGCCTATCCTTACGATTCTCATTTTTGGTCTTCTCATTACAGAAATTGATAAGGAATGACATCTTTTAGTAGTTTTTTAGTAAAGTGGACGGTTTTCTTGTAAATTAAATAAAAAAATGAACATGTACCGTTATTTCCTGCCGTTAGGACTTCTGAAAACCCTACCGGAGCCATCGACGCGCTGTTGCCAAACTACGCAGACATTCAGCCTATTTTTTTCTAATTAATCCTGCACTTAATTACAAAACGCAGAATATATTTTTTATTTACTTTAATGAAGCCCTTCAATCTGCACAGTTACATCATTTCCCTCCTGTACAGGTCTAACGATGTCAAGGAAGTTTTCACGAGGATCATACAATGCAAGCAACATTACCTGCACAGACTGTACATCGCTCTCAGTAACTCTTCAGAGACAAAGTGACGTTAGGCACGCTTTCTCGCTACCTCTTCTCACTCCTCCTTGGATAGTTAGCATTTTTCAATAATTTTTGTTAATGCGATAGTGATGTAAGCACACGAAGAAAATCTTCGATAAAAACCTGTCAATTTATGGAACTGCCAGCTACTCTATATTACAAAGTCTATAGGGAATCGAACTCTGGCGTCCCTGACGAGAAATCGTAATCAGACTCAACATATGGAAGTCATGAATGCACGCTTTAGAGTTTAGTTATAGTGCTTGCGGTTAACACAAACAAACATGGCTACCCACCACTATGAAGTAATTGGGACTAATTTTACAGATTCTGAATGATAAACAGATATCGCCAATTATTGCTGACGTAATCACCTCACAAATCCAATGGGGCATTTCCATTTGTTTCCCCAAGTACAATATGTGTGTATGGCTTTCGCATATTTCGTATGGGCTTAACTTATTTGCTTTTCATATATAATCTGCTGCATTCAGAATGAACAATATGTAAATATGCGCACAGTAAACATAAATTAATAAACTGGATGTATCGACAGAGTGGAGATGGTAGAGAAAATTTTACAATTCCCATTTATAGATATAAAACGCCGACGCACATCAACGCTGATTGCATCCGTAGAATTCCATACAATATCATGGTAGAATTGCGGGGGAGAGGGGCTAAGAGTGGATATACCAAAAGGTAAAGTGTCCATTTCCAAATCATTGAGACATACTATATAGGAATAAGAAGATGAAGCTCTCTTACTTCTGAACCTCGACGCTAGAACGTGATGTGTCCACTAACGATGTATTATTATTATTATTATTATTATTATTATTATTATTATTATTACTTACTTACAGGCTTTTAAGGAACCCGGAAGTTCATTGCCGCCCTCACATAAGCCCGCCATAGGTGCCTATCCTGAGAAAGATTAAACTCCAGTCTCTATCATGATATCCCACCTCCCTCAAATCCATTTTAATATTATCTTCCCATCTACGTCTCGGCCTCCCCAAAGATCTTTTTTCCTCCGGCCTCCCAACTAACACTCTATACGCATTTCTGGATTCGCCCATACGAGCTACATGCCCTGCCCATCTCAAACGTCTCGATTTAATGTTCCTAATTATGTCAGGTGAAGAATATAATGCGTGCAGTTCTGTGTTGTGTAACTTTCTCCATTCTCCTGTAACTTCATCCCTCTTAACCCCAAATATTTTCCTAAGCACCTTATTCTCAAACACCCTTAATCTATGTTCCTCTCTCAAAGTGAGAGTCCAAGTTTCACATCCATAAAGAACAACCGGTAATATAACTGTTTTATAAATTCTAACTTTAAGATTTTTTGACAGCAGACTGGATGATAAAAGCTTCTCAACCGAATATTATGATGATGATGATGATTATTATTATTATTATTATTATTATTGGTAATAAACTTAAAAAAGTAAAATATCAACAGAGTATGTATTACCCTAACTATTTCAACTACAATCACCATTTCAATCTTCATCATGACAATTAAAAAATTCCTGGTTCCACTTATTCAAAGATCTGAAGATGAGAACTTTCGTGACTATAAAAAATACCATTCTCTGCTCGATATACAAAATTGTAATTGAAGCGTTGCGTTGGGCCGAATAATGGTCTATGTTACAATCTGCTAACTGCGCAGGAGGAACAAAAATGTTACATGGTAATTCCGCTCATAAATTTACTATCGAAAGGGCAACATAGACCGCTATTCCATCAATATATTCTGTACACTAAGCGAAGTATACGATTGTAGGCTATATTACTGAAAGTCATCTTGCACATCATAGAAGTATATAACATTTTTAACTCCACAGAAATGCTACTGGGGAATACAATAAACAGTTTTATGCAATCTGAATAACTTATTATGAAATATACAAAATCAATAAAAAGATTAAATTATGAACAAGATGATTATGACACTTAATTTTAAATGCTGTATGTTATTAATGTGAATTAACACAAAGTAGGTTAATTTATTAAAGTTACACGCAATGTCTTATTATGAATAAACATACAATATTTATCAAATAATAACATTATTATTAGAAAATAACTGCAGTATTGACATGTAGGAACACCATTAAATTAATGAAAGTTGTAATAATAACAAATGAATAAAGACAATTAAATATTATAGTTGAGAAATTGTTGGAAGATGGAATTTTAACCCCTGTCCGGAATATTCAATATCCATCCCAACAGATGGCTTATCTGTTAAGTATAAATTGTATTAGTAATGAATAATAATGAAGACAATAACAATCATAGTTTTTCAATGCTGACTGTAAGAGAGTAACACATTTTAAACAGCTCCTTTCTGACATAAAGAGCAAGACTTTCCACAGATTTGTTCCTGAAACGAAATATCTTGATAAAATTCTAAGATATATAGTGGCAAAACACAACATAGACCAACTAACACTAGGTAAAGTGTAAACTAAAATACTGTAAAAATAACAGACAGGAACTTACATTAGCCTACTTGGGGGATCTTTCGCACCAACTTGCGACTTCATCTTCCTTGTTGTATACTCAAGAGCATTATCTCTCAGCGACTTTCGTGACACATCTTTCCACTTATCAATATTAATTTGTCTGGATACTTTTGTTTAGATTTGTTTAGCTGGTCAATATCTACCATAGAAATCGTTGCAGTCGTCCATTTTACGTAGGTAATAGATCAACCGAAACCTGATACACAGAGTTCAAGTACCCAGTATTCGTAAAGAAAACAAATTCCTATGCAAGAACTCCCGATAGGATGTAAACAAGTATAGCCTACGCTAGAAGTGACTAGTGACAGACTAAAAAATCCATGGTTGTAACTCGTGTAGAAGCGCCTCTGATACAGATATTGAAAAACGATTTCTGTGACAGTTGTGTAAGACTATACAGAGCACTATTCTAGCAAACATTCGATTTTGAACAATTGTAACAACGCTTCAATTACTCTAGTCGTACTGTTACATTTATCAGAAGATGACAGAGTTATAATTGAGGCGTTATCTGGAACAAACACTTAACTACAAAAACTTGAATTTCAGCCACAGAGCATCAATTTTTTTTTTTGCACGATGTAACTAACTTTTTAGTACTTACGCATATTGTTGATATGCATCGTAAGTTAACATTCCCACATGTAATTTGGTTTCTATGGACACAAAAAAAGTATCACAATGCTGAAATACTGATCAAAAGCACTAGTGCCGTAAACAAATTCATCTTAATAAAACATAATTTATTTTGAAATATTTATCGTGACACTGCAATTTGTACAATTATTAAATGTAATTTCTCCATCTCCACTGATGTTCTTTAAATCAAAATTGATTGTTTTATTGCTTAATTGCCGTATCTCCGTTTAGATGTGGGCCTCGGTAGCGTAGTCGGTATAGCGCTGGCCTTCTGTGCTCGAAGTTGCAGGTTCGATCCCGGCCCAGGTCGATGGCATTTAAGTGTGCTTAAATGTGACAGGCTCATGTCAGTAGATTTACTGGCATGTAAAAGAACTCCTGCGGGACAAAATTTCGGCACACCGGCGACGCTGATATAATCTCTGCAGTTTATTTATTTATTTATTTATTTATTTATTATATATATATATATATTCATTCATTAAGAATTTAGACTGATAAACTAGCTACACCTTCATGAAATGACCCAGGAAGGCTCTGAAGTTGTTTTTTAATATTTACATTGAAACCGAAACAGAAGATTTCTGACCTTGATTCATAGCTCGATGATGATGATGATGATGATGATGATGATGATGATGATTATGATGATTCAAACTTATCAGGGATCAAATCCTGATGTTTTTTGTACACGAGAAAATAATGTGGTACTTTACTTTCATTCTAATTTGTAACGCTGTGGAAAACATAGCTAGAAATCATCACAAAGACTATCTTCACTAGAAAACTGTGAAGAGAATCTTGAGGTGCAGCAATGCAATTACTTCAGTCGTGGTACTGTTGCCTATATGAGAAGGCGACACAGCTATAATGACTCCTCATCCCTACAGACACTAGGGCCTTGTTTACTTGCATCACGGAATGAAAAAGAAAAGAAAATCGATGGCTGGAACGTGAGGAAGCATCCGTGGCGTAGAGGTTCCTTGATAATGACTTACTACACTCATGACTTCAAGTACTGTTGAAAAACCGGTCCCGAGTTCGTGTCTCGACTGGCACTTGCTCTCATGACGTCAGCACGGGAGAAACGAGTGTAGTGCTTGCAGGGTTCGTCGAACTGGAGAACTGGAGGAGGTTCTGCTCCTTTGTGCTGTCTCTTCACGGTCAGACCGGTCTTGTTCCTTTTATTCCTTAACCAAGTACTCGTCTTAGCATATTGAAACATTGCGTAACAATTCGGGCACGTTCAGACTCGCATACACAGAAAGTAAAATGTGCCAATGGAACGCCAAATTTCAACATTTCAAAACAAAGCATTAATGTTTTCTTGGATATTCCATCAAGAATTAGAAATTATTTAGCAATTCGGTCTCCACGGTAACCATTGAAGTCAATCAATCAGCAGAAGTGGTGGAAATAACGGGTTGCCATGGATACACCACACTGTTGCCATTTTGATTCATAATGAGTAGGGCTAGGAAGTTGATGAAATATCTTTTTGTTTTTTTTTTTTTTTTCTGAGACATCATAGGCAATGCACTCGTTTCACTTCAACACTAACCAATGTAGCCTACTTTTATTTTAAGTAAAGATTATACGTAAAGATTAATTTTTAGTCCTACAGAATATATCTGTTACGGTAACAATGATTATTAGAGAAAAAATTGCTCCGGCGCCGGAGATTGAACCCGGGTCCTTGTTCTACGTACCAAGAGCTTAGTGGTTACACTGAGCTACGCCGAAGTTCAATCCACAGCGCCGGATCTGGAGGAGGGGAATTCAATCCAGTGCTGTGGATTGAACTTCGGCGTTGCTCAGTGTAACCACAGAGCATTTGGTTCGATCTCCGGCGCCGAAGCGAATTTTTCTCTTCTAATAATCATTACTTTTTTTGCCTTTTTCCCGCTTTTATTATCTATTGGTCTTTATTAGGAAATGTCCTACGTCTTGTTGCATTTTTGCTCTTTTCTGCTTTTGAACTGACTTTTTTTTTTTAGATGTCGTAGTCTATATTTGAGAACCTACTGGAGATTGCTTACGCAATTCGATTGCACCATGCAGGATTTTCCTTGTGGTTGTATCAGCCTATAAACCTGATCACATGTGTTACGTACTTCCTCCAGTTCAATGCAACAAATACTGCAGCCGCAGTGCCCACATTCGGCGTAGCCTATTGTATCTTGCAAGTAAAGACGTAAAAATACCGAAAGTAAAGCAAACGGCGAACCTTCAAACTCGAGAGACTACGAATGGCGATGGCTCTTTACTGCAATGCTCAATAAGAGATATGTCTGGGAATTCTAGTTTCTCTTAATGTTTAAATACGAACTGGCGTGATTTCGGAGACATTTAATAATTTATTATTATTATTAAAATCTTAATATTTTTATTATAATGACATATTTCCAAAAATTTACGGTCATTGTATAGGTCAGTTTTCTGTGATTTTTAGGTCATCAACTTCCGAGCCTAGTAATGAGTAATGAATGAGTAATGACAATGTGGTGGCTACCTGAGCAGCGTGTCATTGAAGTAGCAAAATTTATTTCTTTTATGATATGGAAATTAGTTTCATTGTAATTTTAACAATATCATAGACAGAAAATTGTGTTGCAAAAAGAGACAATATGAGAAGAGTATTGGAAAGGGGTAATTTATGTTAGGAGTGCGGAAAAAATGCAATTTGCACTACATACAGAATTCAGCTGATGAGAAACAATATAATGTGGACTGATGTTATGCATGGAAATCTGAAGTCTCGTGGCTACTATTATTATTGCAGTTGTTGAACTTCTCATGAAAAAAATAATTTAGTTGTTGAGAAGCAATATAATTATAATGGACTGGTGGTACTATGCAAAAGAAACCAGAAAGACCTCCAGTGACAACCATTTGTTCAGTTGACTTACTGAAATTTTATAGACGCAGAAATGTAGAATTAGATGATGAGAACTAATAGGCCTTTAAGGATTGGTATTATGCAAGGAAATCTGACCCTCTGTGCATAGGCGGAGAGAGAACGGTTTCCTTGGGGGGGGGGGGGAGACAAAACCATAGAATCCCGATATAACAAGGTTATGGGCGATATCATTTACTTACTCCCCTGTTATAGCTTGACAGACTAATAACGTTGGACATGCTTGTAACACACATGTTAAAACCTAGTCTTAAGGGGAGAGGATGGTAATTTTTAAAACTTTTTTCCTATTTGGTGTAAAATATTAATTTTTTGTATGTAGAGAGCTCATGGCTATAGCAACTCAACCAAATATACATATTTTGAAAAAAATTATTTGGGAGCCAAATTTGAAAAAAAAAATGTACCCAATGCAGGATTTTACTAAACTCGATATATCTAAGCCATTTTTAAAGACAAATTCAAACACTATGTTACAATTTATTTGTAAAAGCACGCTCTACAAACCGTCTGTAACAGAATTTTGATATTAGTTGTTACATTTGTAAAATGAACAATTAAAATTTAATAACATTTTTTTTATATTCTTTCTTGCAAACAGAGAGACTTATTTTTAAAATGAAATCAATTAGGGAAATTCCGTTACAGAGAAAAGTTTCCTAGTAGTCTAGAGAATGTGTATTCTAAATTTCATTCATACATCTTTAATAGTCCAAAAATTATATCGATTTTTGTCTGGCAATGTAGCAAAAAAATAAAGTTCCAGAAACAGTAATCAAAGGGGGTGTGATTTAATAATCCAGAGCGCAGGAACTTTAAAAATGGCGTCTCAACATCCAATAAGAGCACAGATACCCACAAAATGTTATACAATGTATTCCACACACATCACAGAGTATTTTAAAGAAACATTTGATTTTGAAAAAAAAATGAAGTTCCGGAAACAACAAACAAAGGGCGGTGTGATTTAAAAATCAGAGCGCAGGAAGTTTAAAAATGGCGTCTCAACAACCGATAAGGGCACAAATACCCACAAAATATTATACAATGTATTCTACACATATCACTGAGTATTTTAAGGAAAAAAAATTGTTTTTTGAAAATTTACTCATTTTTCTCCAAAAGTACCATCCTCTTCCCTTAATGCGACAGTGTTTTCATTCAATTGATTTAAAAATTTTACATACAAAGACAATATAATTATTACAGTATTAAAACACACATTGGAAATCGTGTTTGAACCATACATTTTCAGGACGTGCGATCCTATCTTCAGTGGTCATCTGTAAGGAGAATAATCTCTTGATTAATGTTAGTAAAAAATTATAATGTTGAAATTGAAGTTTAATAATATTTTAAAATTGAAAACGGCCATAGTACAGAATGAATACTTACGACTAATCATCTGGTGTTCGCTGAGATGCGACGTCGGTGTGGGTGGGGGACTGAATGCGGCGTGTGTTATGACTACGCTGGTCAAATTGAAAAGCAATACACAGATCAATGGAGCTTTATCATTTAAATTATTTAATTTGTAATTTTGTCTTTATAAATCTCTATGGATTCTAGAATGTTTAAAGCTTGACCTTTACTTTGTACATGCAGAATAGTCATATCTGATTCTATATTCATAAAGAAATGTTGGTTGTTATAAATATGTTCGTTGAACGCTCACTGAATCCTGTTACTGTGTGAAATTTGTCTATGTTCTTTATATCTTGTAACAGACTAATGTTTCATTTACCATTTTGTTCTTATGTAAGTAATTACATTTGGAAGAAAGGCGGTTAGAAACAGTATGGAGTAAATTATCATTTTGTGCTTTCTTTTTCAAAATAATATCCCTTTCTTTTCTTCTGATTGTTAATCATAATTTATATGTAGCTATAATTCTCGTTTTAAATTATAAAGAGACAATATGTATAACATCTGTCCAATAGCTTTAAGAGAAATCGCTGTATACGGTCATAGGAACAGACAGAATGGCTGACAAAACGCCAAGAATTAACGGTTTCAAAGGTGCTAAAAAGTTCATTTCCGTGAAAAAACCTCGAAATCGCTTTTTTTTTTACAACATTGCACAAAATTTGCGTTTAGTACAATGAGGTAATTAAAAAAATAAACAAATAAAGACCTTCCTATGTAATTTGGACAGTTGACAGAAGGCCGAGCCAGGACGGGTCGCGGACCATCTAGTGACGACTTTCTTTTCGGCAGTGTGCGCGGATTCTGGGACTGGCTGCGTAAAAGCGAAACAGATTCTCGCATTCCAAGCATCAAATCTCAACAGGAGGTCACCCCGTGAATAAGGCTCCTTGTCAGGAACTTGGACTGTGTTAATTGGACGGATACTGAATTAGAATTTTGTGTTCATCCACTGACATTTAATGGCAAACAGAAGGCTCACTGACTTACAAGAATCTAACCTTTTAAAGGACAGGGGTAAGCATGCGCACCATCTGCTGCAAATGTCAGAAAGCCATAGACTTTGTTTCCAAGAAATAACACAATTGCTTTGTGTGAGCTCCTACGAATTGGATAGACGGATTTAAGCTCTCATCTTTGGGTAAAAAAGACTTTATTTACAATAATATCTTCATAATGTATTCACTATTTTTCTCATTATTCTTGCTATCTTCTTTTTATTTTCATCTCTTCTTTCCTATGTCTGCTCGTACTAGTTGTTCTGACCTCGACACATTTTTCTTGTCATATACGGTACTCAATTTTGTATTCTGTTTCTTATTGCCTCCTGCTTCTTATTTCTGTCTTCTGCTCCTTATTCTTGTCTACTGCTGCTTATTCTTGTCTCCTCCTCCTTATTCTTGCCTCCTCCTCCTTATTCTTGCCTCCTCCTCCTCCTCGTTCCTGTCTTCTCCCTATTCTTGTCTTCTCTTCCTTATTCTTGTCTTCTGCACCATATACTTACATATCTTCTTTTGCCTATGCTTTCCATCTCCTCCTTACCTTTGTCTTTTCCTTATTTTTGTCTTCTGCTCCTTACTCTTGTCTTCCTGCTCCTTATTTCTGTCTTCTCATCCTTATTCTCGTCTCCTTATTCGTATCTTCCGCCTCTCATTCATGTCTTCTGCTCCTTATTCCTGTCTTCTGTTCCTTATTCTTGTCTTCTGCTCCTTATTTCTTTCTTTTCATCCTTATTCTCGTCTCCTTATTCGTATCTTCCGCCTCTCATTCATGTCTTCTGCTCCTTATTCCTGTCTTCTGTTCCTTATTCTTGTCTTCTGCTCCTTATTTCTTTCTTTTCATCCTTATTCTCGTCTCCTTATTCGTATCTTCCGCTTCTTATTCATGTCTTCTGTTCCTTATTCCTGTCTTCTGTTCCCTATTCTTGTCTTCCGCTCCTTATTGTCTGCTCCTTACTCTTGTCTTCCGCTCCTTATTCTTGTCTTCCGCTGCTTATTGTTGTCTCCTACTTCTTAGTCTTCTACCTTTCTCCTTATTCTTGTCTTCTGCTCATTATTGCCTTCTGCTTATTCTTGTCTTCTGCTCCTTATTGTTCTCTCCTACTACTTATTCTTGTCTCTTTCTCCTTATTCTTGTCTCTTTCTCCTCATAATTGTCTTCTGCTAATTATTGCCTTCTGCTTATTATTCTTGTCTTCTGCTTATTATTCTTGTCTTCTGTTCCTTATTGTTGTCTCCTACTCCTTATTCTTGTCTATTTCTCCTTATTCTTGTCTTATGCTACTTATTCTTGTCTTCTGCTCCTTATTCTTGTCTCCTACTCCTTATTCTTGTCTCTTTCGCCTTATTCTTGTCTTCTGCTCCTTATTGTTGTCTCCCACTCATTCTTGTCTTCTGCTCCTTATTGTTGTCTCCCATTCCTTATTCTTGTCTCCTACTCCTTATTCTTGTCTCTTTCTCCTTATTCTTGTCTCTTTCTCCTTATTCTTGTCTCTTTCTCCTTATTCTTGTCTCTTTCTCCTTATTCTTGTCTCTTTCTCCTTATTCTTGTCTTCTGCTTATTATTCTTGTCTTCTGCTCCTTATCCTTGTCCCTTTCTCCTTATTCTTGTCTTCTGCTCCTTATTGTTGTCTCCTACTCCTTATTCTCGTCTCTTTCTCCTTATTCTTGTCTTCTGCTCCTTATTGTTGTCTCCTACTCCTTATTCTCGTCTCTTTCTCCTTATTCTTGTCTTCTGCTCATTATTCTTGTCTTCTGCTCCTTATTGTTGTCTCCTACTCCTTATTCTCGTCTCTTTCTCCTTATTCTTATCTTCTGCTCATTATTGCCTTCTGCTTATTATTCTTGTCTTCTGCTCCTTATTCTTGTCCCTTTCTCCTTATTCTTGTCTTCTGCTCATTATTGCCTTCTACTTATTTTTCTAGTCTTCTGCTCCTTATTCTTGTCCCTTTCTCCTTATTCTTGTATTCTGCTCACTATTGCCTTCTGTTTATTATTCTTGTCTTTTGCTCCTTATTGATGTCTCCTATTCCTTATTCTTGTCTCTTTCTCCTTATTCTTGTCTTCTGCTCATTATTGCCTTCTGCTTATTATTCTTGTCTTCTGCTCCTTATTCTTGACTTCAGCTCCTTCTGCTCATTTCTCTAGCTTATTTCTATCGATGAAGGACATGACGTGATGTTCATTAAATAATGATCTGCGTATAATTATTACGGTGTAATGAAAGTGATGAAGTAATAAACATAACATTGTAATGGTGAAGATGATAGAACGATGGCGACTTCAAGCAATAAAGAAATTCATAAATAAATGCGCAACACATTCATTCATTTCATGTACCTTCAGGCAAACACCGAAGAAAATCTTTCACAGGCTAGACAACATAAAGACATATCGACCAAAGTGTAAGAACAAATATGAAATGTAACGAATTTACGCTCGCATATATGAACGCAGTACAATTCACGGCTGAATCACGATTATATTGAGTGTATGAAATCATCCAAAACAAAATTCAGGAAGGTTTCTGATGGGGTCAGCACACCTTATAAAGAGAGCATTTTTATAGTTCTGCGTCAGAAAGCTATAGAGTGGATAGCCTTGCTCAGCACTTCATTTGCTGATACATCGACAGTTACATGACGCTTGTGTATCTGAGCGGAAAGTTATTAATCCTTCACACATTCACAAACAAATAAAGCAAAACAGTAACACAACTCAAAGAGAGAAAACGTACCATGGCAAAGTCATAGCTAATGGTACTCATCAATGGAGATACAGATTTGCAGTTCACAGTCTATGAGGCAGCTTTTCTGCTTCTTCAGCCTTTTTTTTTTTTAATGGTTCAATGTCATCAAATCCTCTTCTCATCCTCCTGAGTAGTCTGTGTAGTTAAAAGAGGACAACTTCAACTGCGAAATGAAGAGATAAATATTTTAACCAAAATAGAGAGAACATGATGTGGAAACGTGACGGGTCAGTAAGTGGCCCGATTCCATGATGACGATGATGATGATGATGATGATGATGATGATTTAGAAGATTACGATGACGAGAACGATGATGCTCACGATGATGAAGATGAAAATGATGACAATGATAATGAAGATGATGACGATGAAGATATGATTACGACAATGATTATCAGACAACGAATTTTCGGTCCCTATACTGAACATTAGGTATAACCACAGTCTAGTATATACAGCCACGAAGCTTGAGTTGTGAGGGTGCTAGGAACAACAGACTGTGCAGGTACTATTTCGCATTGTCTGTAATGAGGCGATAGTAGCGATCCTAGTGGTTAGCAACTATCTATGGATGCATAATTACTACATATTGAGCTTCGTGACTGTATATATATATATATATATATATATATATATATATATATATATATATATATATATATATACTAGACTGTGGTATAACCGATGTCAATTTCAGGGAGGTCATTGAACTCATTGCTACGCTTCCTCTGTACGCCAAGGGACGTAACGTCTTGTTGCTGCGTACGGACCCAAAATCCGCTGTCTGGTGATGATTACGATGGCGATCAAGAAAGTACATATTATGGAATTGAACTTCATGGCTTGTTTGAAAGTAGCGTTCCAGAATTAATTTTAGCCGATAGAATAAACGGATTAAAATCCTAGGTGAAGGAAATTTAATCAAAACCAGGTAAATATACAATATGGTAATTAATTTATAGACCTTTCTGACATTGAGTAGAGGAAGTGGGCGTCATAAGCTCTTTCCACCGGAAAGTAGATGTAATATTTCTCGTCTTATAGCGGAAGTCCTAGAAGTACAGCACAGTTTTCTTATCCTTCTGAATATATAACAGAGAAGAGAACGCATCATGCGTCATGGCATCAGACAGACAGGCCAGCAATAAAAGAGAAGCATTGTGTTGCCTAGGTGATACAAAACACAGGTGTGGCGATATGATAAAGTCAAGCAGTATAACAGGTTCCCATTCTCACCAACAGCAGGAAATAAAACAGTAGCAAAAACAAGAAAAAAAAATCCCAACCTCTCTGCTAATGTTTTCCTCGCCATTATAGAACTTGCAACTTGCGCTTTGTGGCTAAATTGAATACGCCGCAATAAATTCTGCCGGTGGGATCACACTCTTTTGTTTCAAACAGCGCAGAATCCACCACGCATGCAAGCTGGCCGCGCGGTTTTGTGCCCGATTTGTTTGCGGGAGACAGTCTATTCGATTCCCGCTTGCCCTACCAGGTTTTTCTTTCAGTGATTTATTTCGGGTTAATGTTCGGTGAGCGGTATGTGTAGTCATGTTCCACAGGGCTGTGAAACAATGCACTGCTCGCGGCTTCAAACCCAGTGGTTCAAAATTAGAGTCAGCAATGTATTATTATTTAACGCCTCTTTCCAAATACAGAGTCTTTTCAGATACGTGAGAAGATACCAAGGCGACAATGCAGCAAAGACAGAATTAAAATGGCAAGGGATACCGAAGTACTGCAAATTCTTCCCCAAACGCTATTCCAATAGAATCTAAACGAAACCAAAACCAAAACCCAGTCTTCTTTGGTGGAATATCATTATTTGACTGAAATTAATTGTTATACTAATCACTAGGGCTCAGAAGTTAATGAAATATCATCCTTTTCTGAGACATCACATACAATTCAGGACACAATACAAACTCGTTTCACTTCAACACTAACTAATATAGCGTACTTTTATTCTCATCATCATCATCATCATCATCATCATCATCATCATCATCCTCATCATTATTATTTTGCATTTTCGGTCTTTTATTTTCTGTTAGTCATTTTTTAGGAAATGTTCTACATTTTGTTGCATTTTTTACCTTTTCTTCTTAGGAAGCGACATTTTTTTTACGGAACGAATAAATTCATAATCGTTTTCAATTAAGGTCTGCATACTTATGCAGAGATTTCTTCCTAGCACTTTGTCTTCTGGTTTTAGTATATTATAGATATATTAATTGTCCTACAGAATTTATCTGTAATATTGACACTCAATATTTTAGGAGAAAAATTCGCTCCGGAGCCGGGGATCCAACCCGGGTCCTTGGTTCTACGTACCAAGCGCTTTGACCACTGAGCTACGCCGAATTCAATCCACAGCACCGGATCGAACTTTCCTCCTTCGATGTTTCCCTTTGTGGCCTGACTCCAAGTTAGGCATATATATGTTGACGTGTATTCGGTGCTGTTGATTGAATTCGGCGTAGCTCAGTGGTCAGAGCGCTTGGTACGTAGAACCAAGGACCAGGGTTCGATCCCCGGCGCCGGAGCGAATTTTTCTCCTAAACTTTTAACTCAGGTTTTAGGACTTGCAGCAGCTGTAGCCGGTACGGATTAAATTGCAACCATTCATGTATTTCTTATTTTACCTACATTAGTTTTGCCCATACTTTTCCTCAGATATCTAATCTCGCTTGCTTTTATCTTACTTGTATGTAGGGTGGATCAGCACCAAACTTTGTTCGGTATTGCCGTTGCACATTAATAACCGATTGGTTCACATGAAAATGAAGCTTTTCTGTCCTCTATATTAGACATTTCGCTTCAACCATGAACAAATTTATTTATATTCGCTATTATAAAACAATGTTACAAACTAGGAAAACAGTGTTGCCACAACTAAATTTTTCGAGTTTCTCTTTCCATTCTCAGGTTCATATAACGTAAATTACATTCGTTCGAAACCGGAAAGATGTTTTGTAGGAGTCCTGTATACCAATCCGGAAGTCTACAATCGTCAGCAAGAGGAGTGAACAAAAATTAAAATCCTGATATTATTGTCTTCATGCTTTCTCAAAGACTCAATATTAAAATGTAGTTTAATTGTGGGCCACAAATATGAGTATTCAGTCACATACATTAGTGTCACATTTTTGTTAGACTTAGAAGGGAGAGTCAGTAAGTCCAAGTAAGTGTACCGACTTCCCTGTGTACGGGTAATCTATTAATATAGAGTTACGCGGAGTTACTCTGTGTATATTTCCTGTTGGACACTTCAGCACATGGTCATTGAGTTTGGACCGTAAAGTGCAGCGGAATTCTCACGTTCTTAGGCATTTACATTACGGACACTTCAGACACTTGAACCTTATATATTTGTGGACCGGTAGAGAGACCTCGTCATGAACTTTGTCTCTGGTAGCTATAGTATGTTCATAGCAAAGTTTAATTATTCGATCAGTATTTAAACTCGAATTTCAGAACGATGAAAATATTTCTACCTATATTTAGAGATGTTTTAACAGCTTAGCTTACAAATTGTGTTGTGATTTCTTCTTGTGATGCAAATACTACACTCAACATCTAATAATACCATCATCCCCGATAAGACGATATACTACAGTCACAGTCTAGTATATACAGTCACGAAGCTTGAGTTTATGAGGGTACTAAGAACAATAGACTGTGCAGATACTATTTGGCATTGTCTGTGATGAGGCCATAGTAGCGATCCTAGTGGTCAGCAACTATCTATGGATACATATTTAGTACGTATTGAGCTTCGTGACTGTATATATTAGACTGTGCTACAATAAACCACAGTCACAGTAGACGTATCATAAAGAAAACAGTATGATGCAAACTGTGAAGAACTAGAAAAATACCACAGTACTCGTGTAGTACATGTCACAACAGTTATTCCGAACAATCTTTGAACAAGAAACTTACCCTTAAAAATTATATAATATCAGAAATAACAGAAACCAATACAAGGCAATTCTTAAGCCTTAGTTAGGGACAGCAGATTTTATGTATATTGTAACGGCTTGTCTATTGCGACCTACAAATTAATCTAATATGTAATAATAACATCGATAAATAGTTGATTTTTTTAGGTTATTTTACGACGCTTTATCAACATCTAAGGTTATTTAGCGTCTGAATGAGATGAAGGTGATAATGCCGGTGAAATAAGTCCAGGGTCCAACACCGAAAGTTACCCAGCATTTGCTCATATTGGGTTGAGGGAAAACGCCGGAAAAAACCTCAACCAGGTTACTTGCCCCGACCGGGAATCGAACCCGGGCCACCTGGTTACGCAGCCAGACGCGCTGACCGTTACTCCACAGGATAAAGAGTTGATAAAACAGCAAGAAGAAAATCATATAGGCCTACAGTTCGTAGATGCTCCAGACACCAACAACCAATGGAGGCCAAAAGCGAAGAATTGACAAAGTATCACAACGTAAACTATGAAAGTTAGACATCTAAAAACAAGAAAATTTACTCGCAATCCCCGTCATATGAAGCTGTACACAAAAAATTAGATAATACCAGGAACGCAGAAATAAATAATATTGTAGACCTGTTACACAGGTTAACAAGAAAATTCCTAAGCCTTTACTAAAAAGGACAGATATTAAATTATAATGGCTTGCCAACTACGGCAATGAACCTATTGTAACAGGTACCAGCAAAGAAATAATAATAATAATAATAATAATAATAATAATAATAGTAATAATAATAATAATTTGGACATAGGCCACAATAAATGAACAGCTGTTTAAAATGCAGCAAGAGAGAACAGAGACAATTAAGAATGACAAGGGGAAATATTGAAACAAAAATATAAATTTGAATATTTAAGACTGATCATAAGATCTGACGGGAAATAGATGCAGAGAGGAATTAACCAAATCTACTACCAGATCAACCAAATTCTAACTGGAAAGAAAGAGATCAACAGAGCGATTTAGATACAATAAGCGAAAATGCCCGACACTCCTCAGTGGGTCTAAAAGCTGGAAAATACTGAATAAACAAACAAGTAAGATAAAAGCAAGAGAGATTAGATATCTGAGAAAAAGTATGGGCCAAACTAATGTACATAAAATAAGAAATACATGAATGAGGGCAATTTTAGGACAAAACGCAATGTCCAAAATTACAGAAATAAATTAATTTAGACAATATGAACGTGTTGCAAGGATGTGTAACGCAGAAAACCTAGATATATTGATGGAAAATAGGGAAAAGGACTCCGAATGATAGAATAGTAACAGTATGTGGAGGATGGCTGCTAACACACGACGACTGAAAAGGCACAAAAGAATAGGGAAAGAAGGTAAAAAGACCAAAAAGACATATCAACAAACATATAAATTCCAAACTACACCGACCAATGAGAACAGAATACGAGAAGCTGAAAAATTATCAAAACTCTGAACTCAAAATAATCTGAAATCAAGGTACAGTATACTACTCATGGCCTACACGTAGTACAATTAGTAATCCCCGCCACAAAAAATGTACGGTAATAAATAAAACATAGTGTCAATGTTAAAAATATTAAACATAAAAAAACAGACAACTAAATTACACTGTTATCAAAGAATTCATTAATGTTGTAAAAACGATTATTTTCTAGTCAAGTCTTAATTTGAAGCTTGAATTCATTTTGTGCCTTTATATTTGCAGGTACAGTATCTTATTATATACTTTTATTTTTGTAATTACATAGCTAGATTATGTTTTTGTAGCACACAAATAGTACGTTTAGTTTTCAGTATTTCTAGTTTCATAATGGTGTAAATTTTCTATAAGCGTATAATTAAGGATATTCTGTTTCACATGCATCAGAAGTTCAAATATATATAGGTTGTACACCACCATAATCTTTTCATTTTAAAAACAGATCTACATGATACCCCTGATTCCACATACGGGTGGAAGGGGACGGTTGCACCAAATTATAAGAGGTTGTTCCACATGTTAAATATATCAAAAGTTTTATTACACTTTTCCTTCGATGAAGAACCGTTAAGCACGAAAAAAATAGTCTTTGCCCAATGTTTTGCAGCACTCTACTGCGGTAACAGCCCGAGAGAAATGGCTGATTACTATACAAGCAGATATATCAAAATAATCTGAGCTGTTAATGTCTTGAATCTTTTTTTGCAAATTAAACCATTGAGACATGAATTTAAGTTCAATAAATGCGAAAATCGTTAAAATAAATATTGCAACGCAGCGCACTGTTGCGCATTACCGACTGAGTACAGCAAAGGGGGAAGAGAAGGTAAGGAGTGCTGCTGCGCGTGTTAGAGTTATTGCAGTAGCCGTGATGTTGCCAAACACTTAATAGAATAACGATTTCCTCTAAAACGATGAATGTTCTTGGCCATTCCCATGTTATAAAATGACAACATAAAATGAGAATAACCACCAGAGCCTCCACAGTTGAAAAGGCATTTTTTGTAACGACCGCTAGATGGAAGTGCACTTGCTCCATGCAATTTCATAAGGTTTATAGCGACTTCTTTTGCAGTCATTAGATAGCAGCATAGTGAAATTGATAACAGTGGTTGGCTTGAAAGTCCATTGCTGATCAATATGTTATATGTGATCAGGGATGGTACTCTGGGTGGTGACATTGTTAAAATACGAATTGCCTTTTTATGCTGTATCAGAATACGTAGCAGCATATACAAGAAACATGCTCCTATAACACGTAGTAGGCCTGTCTAGCCTTTTCTAGGTAAATTGTAAATTATGTTTTATTTACCGACGCTCGCAACTGCCGAAGTTATATCAGCGTCGCGGATGTGCCGGAATTTTGTCTCGCAGGATTTATTTTATATGCCAGTAAATCTACTGACATGAGCCTGTCGCGTTTAAGTACACTTAAATGGCATAGACCAGGGTCGGGATCGAACCCGCAACCTCGGGCACAGAAGGCCAGCACTCTACCACTGCGCCACTCAGGCCGACAATTTCTATGTACAGATAGTATTCGAAGCAAAGCATTAACTCCTCTTCGCCTCCTAATGCCGAGATCAAGTTCCACATTGCTGCCCTTCAATTGCATGCTCACAAACACCTTCCTTCTTTAACTTTTTTACCCATGAATCGCGCTCCACACTTTCATAACCGCAGATGCGTATTCAGTTGGACAGCCCTGTCTGCATATAATTGAGGAAGAGCGATAAAATTATTGTTACAATTACTCAATATTGTTGTGACATGGATGTCCGCGTGAACTGCAATTGGAAATACGGCTTGAGAAATTCTTCCAATTGATCCGGTGTCAATCCCACGTGATCTGCACTTCATATGGGAGGTTCGACAACCTCGGGCAGTGTATTATTGTCCCTTCAAATAGAATTGCAATGGAAGTATTCGCCGAACACAATGCACGTCAAAATGGAACGACCACGCTGTGAAACACATCCACTTTGCATCGAGTTTCAGACGACAATCACAAAATCCAATTGTCAGTTATTGCGTGCCGGCATGTACCAGCGGTCATTGGTTCGAACTCCCCTGCAGCTGCTGTTTCAGTTTCCCGTTAAAAGTGTTGGTTTTAATGACTTCCTCAGACGCCATGTTCCATCCATATCGGGTGACTCAATATTGCCTACCTTGTTAACCGCAACCTTTCTTTATGATCTTAAATTTATTTTTTATTACTTTTCTGTGACTTTATACGAGACATTGGCATAGGAAACCGCATTTTCTGTAACAATGGCGTATGTACGAAAATACAGTATATAAGAGAGTGTAAGAAAATGTATAACTTCCCTTCATCGTCATGTTGTGTTGGAAAGAGTGGGCGAAGAAAGAATGATGCTGAAACTGATCAGGAAGAGAAAAAGAATTGGTGGGGTCACTGGCTGTGAAGAAACTGCATACTAAAGGATGCTCTGGAAGAAATGATGAACGGAAGAAATGTCCGGGGCAGAAGAAGATATCAGACGATAGACGACAATAAGATATCCTATATAGAGCATATTCGGAGACTAGGAGAAAGGCAGAACATAGTAAAGATTGAAGAATGCTGGGTTTGCAGTGAAAGACCTGCCCTTGGGCAGAAAACTATGAGCGAATTCATCGTCATAGGCTATTTTGTGACAGAATAATGCTGAGAACTCTTAGTCAATTTTTGACTGCACTCAAACTTTGAGATAAGACGAGCTTTTAAGTACTGCAAAGGAGTGGCAGCTCTTTAAATTTTTGTGTGTGTGTCCGTTCAGAAATCTCTGTTCTTCCAGATGGTAGCCAAAATTAAGATTGAGGTTTTTAAAAAAGATCTCCTTTACACGTTATGAACACGTTTAGGAAACTTTGAGGTAGAGCTTCATGATTCCATGACGTCAGTATTAGAATTAAATGGTGCGTTAAGCACTACGCTCCAACCGAGGTTAAGGTTTTACTCTTAGAAGATCGGCTCTTTGCTTTTGAGCCACGGAGCACACCGTCACTCATAATCTCATCAGCTTATCTTGTTTGAATATTTTACTAGAGTATTCAGAAGAAGTTTAGCTTAGATTTTTTACAATTCCGGTAAAATATGCAAAACTCACAATTTTTTAAATATTAGATGTACTTTCGTCTTCAAGTGAATAAAAGAGTGAGAAGGTTATTTCAATCTTTGAGGTTGTTAACATGACTAAGTCCAAGTAGCAAAGTCCTCTTATCTTTCTGTTCATATGAAGACGAAGGTACAGTAGATTCGAACTTAGAGACATTGTCGAGTTTTGTATACTTCATCAACAATAGAAAAACACAGCTATAAGCCTAATACTTCAGAAAATACCATTACTGTTTTTCTCTCGATTCGAACATTGCTAGATCACAGTAATAGCCTATATTTAGAACAGATGTAGACTTTTCCGATTCTAATTATTAAATTAAATGGGTCATTCAAGTCGATTTAGCCGTTTGTAACGACCCAAACGAGTAGGATAACTTCTCACCTCAAATTTTGTTCAGTTCAAGATAATACCTCGTGAATTGCTTTATTAATTACCAGCAGTGGAAAAAGTAAACTCTACACTTCTTCGAAGCAAACCGCCATTTCTTTCCCTCCCATTCAGAACTGCAATGTATTTCTTTGGAAAAAAAAATCTATTGTTTGAAAGACACTTCTCGCTCATAAAATAATATATTTCCGTAACTATAGGGTTATCCGGTAAATAAATATTTCAGGCTTGAATTTTATCGCAGCAAAACTCCTTGAAAGTACATTAACTTACGTACTGCAACAACTACAATCCAAAACTGTATTATCTGCAACGTTGACATATACGCTACACAAAAGTACAGACTACGTAACATAATTAATGTAGGATGAAGGTTGGTAATATTGTGATACTAGTAATATTATTGTAGTACTTTTTGATAATTTTTTTACAATTTTACTGAGCGAGAGAAGGTCCGGTTTTGTGCAGAAACTTGTCCACAAACATTCCCTTAATACGTTGACGCAAAAAACCGATTTTTCTCTCGCTCAGTAAAATTGTAAAAATATTCTCAAAAAGAAAATTATAAAAAAAATCTCAAAAAGACCTATCATAATATTATTAGTATCACAATATTACCAACCTTTAGCCTATGTGTTTTTAAACTTCATGTGTCATGTCCTCCATGCCTATGTACTACCATAGTCTGGTATATACAGTCACGAAGCTCAATACGTAGTAAATATGCATCCATAGATAGTTTCTAACCACTAGGATCGCTACTATCGCCTCATTACAGACAATGAGAAATAGTACCGGCACAGTCTATTGTTTCTAGCACCCTCTCAACTCAAACTTCATGACTGTATATACTAGACTGTGGTACTACTCTGCTCAAAATTAAACATCTAAATTATAAAAATCACAATCGTAACTCTTACGGGCAACCAGATCATAGCGTCATATGAAGTAAAAAAAAATCTGAAGAATGTAACACGAAAATACCTTCGCCGAAGACAAAAATTATGGCATTTAGTGGAAAAAAATGGCAATACTAAGTCAATAAGTTCCTTTCCTTAAGGTATAATTTCTTATTTGGATCGATATAAGTACGCTGGACTTCAGTCAGAACACACTACCACTCGAGGCATCTGAGAAAACATTAATTCCTTCACTTTGTACAAAAGACTCGTGACAAGTGCTGAATACAAGAAGGTTCTAAGGGCCGCAAATTCACAGGAAAATATTCTGATACATGACATTCCCTCCGACACCTCTTCACTGTGTAATCTTCCCTGCAGCAACAATCAGAAAAGTAAGCAGGGAATACGATTGCAATTGAGTTTTCATTTCGACGGTTGGGGGCGTCCGTCATGTCTAAAGAAAACGTATTACGTAAACGCGTTACAGGGAAGAGCTTCAGAGAATCATGTTGACAAGCGACTCACGTATAGAGGAGCACTAGAGGCGGTATGGTCACATGCGCAACGTGGTACTGGTGTGGGCAGAAGTCGGTTCTTGTTTACAGATTCATTCCGGGACTAAACGTTTTCGTAACAAATGAAAAAGCAAAATTGAAAACATAATTAGGATTTTAAAAACAATCGAAATAAAAGGAAGGGGCCCAAAAAACAAAATTGGAGATCACGAAACAAACAGAAGCTACAGAAATTGAACAAAAAAAAATTCCAGAAACTTGAAATAAAAGCCATAAAACTTTAAAAAGATTCCCAAAAGCTTAAAATAGAAGCCCAGGAAGCATGAAACAGAAGTCCACAGAACTTGTAGTAAAAATCCAGAGAATTTAAAATAAAAGGCCAGAGAACTTAAAATAAAAGCCCAGAGAACTTGGAACGAAATTCTTGACTACTTCAAACAGGAGCAAAAAGAAATTGAAACAGAGGTCAAGAGAATTTAAAACAGACGATGAAACATGAAACAAGGGCTTGAGAACTTGAAGCAGAATCCCATGAAATTTGAAAGAACGTAACAGATCTTCGAAATAGATGACCACAGAAACTACAAAACTGGGAAACGGGGAAACTACATAACTTGGAAAGAAAAGACCACAGTGCATGAAAATATAAGACTAAAGGACTTCAAAACAGAAGATGAGAGAACCTGAAGACAGAAGATAACGACTTGAAGTACACGGCCAGAGAATTTGCTAACATAGGTCAAAGATCACAAAACATGAGAACAGGATATAACAAAACTTAGAAACAGAAGACCGCAGAATGTGAATGGGAAGAGTAGGTTATGGAATGTGAAAATGGAATATTACAGATCTTGGAAACAAAGTCCACAAAAATTGAAACTGAAAGTTCCAGAGTTTAGATAGATAATTCCATAGTTTGAAATAAAGGACTCCATAACTTGATATAGAGAACTCAGAAACTTCAAACAGAGGACTCAGTAGCTTGAAACAGGTTCCAGAGCTTTAAACAGAGGACTTAGAGCCTCAAACTGATGACTCAAGAGCTTCAAAGAGAGGACTTCAAAACTTGAAGTGGGAAATTCCAAGGCTTCAAATAGAGGACTTCATACTTTCAAATAGAACAATTCAGAACTAAAAATTGAAGAACTCGCATAAGAAAGAAATTCATAAAACTTTTAATAGAGAACTACAGACATTAAAACAACAACTTAAAAAATGTTAAAAATTGAAACACTAAACACAGAAATAAGCAATAAAGCAAACTAACAAATTGATAAAAAAAATACACATTTGAGAGTAAAATAACTCAGATAATAAAACTAATATTGCAAATTAATAACAGAACTTATCACAGGAAGTCTCAGTTCATCTATGCAAAATTACAAAATTTAATGCAGAAATAACAGAAAGGAACGCGCTAAAATAGATGCAGAAAATAAGAGGACTTACCACTGGAAACAAGAGCTCAAGGAATCAACAACATTTTGAAGTTTGGACATCTCAGCAGAGACCAGCTTAGGCGCAACAGATACGCATCGAGACAATTGGCATTGATTTCCAACTTCAATGTCTGTATGTCGCACGGGTTTTTGCGTGCTCACATGCGGTTCCGAGATGGAAATTTATTATTGTAGCTGGAATTGAGACTGCGTTTTAAAGCAGCCAATTTGCTATAAGGCTAGGAACACTGCCAGAATGACTTGAATGAAGGATGGCCACAGACAGACCTCCGCCGCCACGCACCGTATTGGGAACAGGTCAGCTTCGATCCCCGTCGAAGACAAACATCTTGTCTACCGCAGTGAAAGATCACAATTAACTCCTAAATCTTAGAAAACAAAAGACGAAAAAATAGATAATCCTGTCATGAAGATTGTACATCTTTTCTCGCTACATATTTCAGGAGTTTCATAAGAACCAAGTTCTTTGTCATGTTACTGTTTCACGTTTATTTTCTTCAAATCTTGTTTACAAAACATTCGCAAGTTAAATGATTTAGTAGGTGCTCAAATAAGAAGGCAAGACTTTCATTTCCCGAACAAAACAAAATAAATTCTGTAGCTCAAACAGTAAGGTACTGTACCTGACTTCAATTACATAGATGGTTTAAGTAGATGTAACCGTAATTAGTTTTGCATACACTCCATGATACTATAGCTCTTCAGATATTATAATTGTCTGTAATATTACTCTTCTATTTACGATAACTGTATGTATTCAAATTAATAAATTATTGAAATATATTAGAAGTTTATAATGATGTTCTGACTACTGGGTGATTCATGCATGACTAACGTGCTAAACTTGAGAAGGTGATCCAAAGGTTATATTCCGCATACTAATATTATGCCGATGAAGATGGCTGCAGAGAGAAGGAGCTGGAAGATAAAGGAGATACATATATGTTGTGCCTGCGCATTCATTCATTCATTCATTCATTCATTCATTCATTCATTCATAGTATTCTGTCCAAGGGTAGGTCTTTCACTGCAAACCCAGCTTCTCCAACCTTTTCTATTTTCTGCCTTCCTCTTAGTCTCCGCATATGATTCATATACCTTAATGTCGTCTATCTTCTGATATTTTCTTCTGCCCGAACTTTTCTCTCGTTCACCATTTCTTTCAGTGGATCCTTCAGTATGCAGTTTCTCCTCAGCCAGTGACCTAACCAATTCCTTTTTCTCTTCCTGAAGCCTGTGCATTACCGATACCTAATTATTCAGACATGTTAATGATGTAATCTCCGTTACAAGACTTTGAAGGGAAGTTTTCTGTCGATTTCCATTATATCAGTCTCTAATACTTCCATAATGTATAAATACAATAATTGTTTACCGCTAAAACAAGTGGCTACATCACAACTATAGGCACATTCAGGAAACTTTTCATATAATCGCTGTCTCGTTGATTCCTGTTACATTGCTCATGTTATCTAACCAAAATACTACTGTATCACACAGATAGGATGTATAATTGTTAACATGTTAGTTAACATCCACTGGCGTTATTTTAACTATTTTAATTAAGCGAGTCATTATGATTTTATATATTAAAAAAAAAACAAACAAACTGCAACGTGTGAAAATTGCCTCCGGTATGCAGAAACAGAGTTTCCACCTCAAAATTCATACATGAAAATTGCATCTATGTATCATTAGAAAGTGTGTATGACATCATGAATGGAACTCCACAAACTCCTAAGATTGTGTGTACTTAACGAAGACTTAAACAGTGATATTATGGATTTGGTTGTCGCTTGTTTACTACTGTCTCGAGGGGCGGTTTATAGAGTGAGATTCTCAGAAATAAAATCTTCGATAACTCTACAAATGTTGAAAATTGGACCCATGATAGTGGAAATTATTCTTACTGCAGTAACCTGAGGGATCACATCCTCAAGTTATGCACATTAATCAAACCTTTTTTATAATTTCCTCGGAAAAGAAGAAGAGGGATAAATCATTAAATTAGTATTCTTACTCTTGTGTCTCAAATTTGTGTGTCGTTGTGATGCTAAAAACGTATAAGCCCCTATTTTCGTAAAATCTTGATATCAACTTTTGTAGCAACATAATTTAAAGAGTGCAGTAAGAATTGAAATAAATAGGCTATATTTTAAGTCTTCAATTTATTGACGGATTATCTCTTGACCTCCGCCTTTGTTAAGTACAGTGAATGATCAAGTAGGACGTCTCCACTTCTGTGAAATCGAAGGAAGGCAAACACATGTAGCTCTATATCCATGTTTGAGGTAAAGATAGAAAAGTTTGCACTAAATAAATTTACAATGATGAATGTTCACTAAGATACAAAATATTAGATGACACCATAACGTCTCTTGAGGCTTGCAATACTCTTCATCAAGAGCCGAACACTTCTATGTATTAGTCCCTTTGAGAGGAGGCACAGATGAGAAATATCTTAGCATGTAGGCCGCTTGGGTGGACTAATTGTTACTACCCGGGATGGAATGATGTGCGTGCCCTAAGTTCCCCCGCGCTACAGATTCCCATGTGGGCCACCTCTGATCTCCCATACAGCCTGTGGAATCCCTTTACATATCGCGTAAGCCTCATCGCGGTCCCTCAACCCCGACTTCACATGCTACCCAGGGGAGAGCCCACAATACATTGCACTACCACCAGCAACTAATGACCACACGCCACGGCGTCCAAGTTCGGTGGCGGCCCACAGCCGAAAATACATCGGAGCAAGCCAGAAATAGGCATATGGAAAGAAACGAAGACGATGAAAGAGCAGTGTAATTATGATGGCGAAATGAGTCTGAGGTCCAACGCCGAAAGTTACCCAGCAATTCTGTTTCAATTGGTTGAGGGAATATCTCAGAAAAAACTTCAACCAGGTAATTTGTCCCAACCAGATTTGAAACCGGCACGTGCGTTTCACAGATAGGCATGCTAACCGTTACTCCACAACAGTGGACCGAAGAATATTTGATTGCTCTCTTTTTATGAGAAGATTGGTACTTGAAAGTGGTATGTTACTGATTAATTTTTCTACTATTTTTCTGACGACTGGATTATTGGTTAAATGTTACGACTGTCATGAATTTAGGTAATGCTAACAATGTTGTCACCACTGTGAATAAGGCGAGATACTTTATTTGGAACTATCTGAACTTCTCTGGTAAGATTTATGCAGCTAAATCCATTCAGGGATAGCAGATGGAAGATGTGGTCTTGTAAACAGTCTTTATGGTGTGATATTTGCTTAAAGCTTGTTAAGAAGGGTGGCTTTGGAGCTGCACCATTAACAACAACAACAACAACAACAACAACAATAATAATAATAATAATAATAATAATATAATAATAATAATAATAATAATAATAATAATAATAATAAAGGACACTCGGGAGGAAATTAAACGCAGAATAAATATGGAAAATACGTTTAATATTCGGTTGAGAAGCTTTTGTCTTCTCGTCTCCTGTCAAAAAATCTGAAAGTTAGAATTTATAAAACAGTTATATTACCGGTTGTTCTGTATGGTTGTGAAACTTGGACTCTCACTTTGAAAGAGGAACAAAGATTAAGGGTCTTTGAGAATAAGGATCTTAGGAAAATATTTGGGTCTAAGAGGGATGAAGTTACAGGAGAATGGAGGAAGTTACACAACGCTGAACTGCACGCATTGTATTCTTCACCTGACATAATTAGGAACATTAAATCCAGAGGTTTGAGATGGGTAGGGCATGTAGCACGTTTGGACGAATCCAGAAATGCATATAGTTAGGCCGCAGGGAAAAAGACCTTTGGGGGGGCCGAGACGTAGATGGAAGGATAATATTAAAATGTATTTGAGGGAAGTGGGATATGATGATAGAGACTGGATTAATCTTGCACAGAATAGGCACCGATGGCGGGTTTATGTGAGGGCGGCAATGAACCTCCGGGTTCCTTAAAAGTCATTTGTAAGTTAATAAGTAATAATAATAATAGTAATAATAATAGTAAAGGTAAAAGGTATCCCCGTAACATGCCATGAAGGCACTTGGGGGGATGGTAGAGCCTCATGCTTTCCATGAGGTGGTGTGGTCGGCACCACGCTCTGATCGCCTTTTACCCCCGGGAAAGACCCCGGTACTCAATTTTATAGGAGGCTGAGTGAACCTCGGGGCCGTTCTGAAAGTTTTGCAACGAGAAAAAATCCTGTCACCACCTGAATCGAACCCCGGACCTTCCAGTCCGTAGCCAGCTGCTCTACCAACTGAGCTACCCGGCCGCCAATGATAATAATAATAATAATAATAATAATAATAATAATAATAATAATAATAATAATAATAATAATAATAATCTATTTTACCTGGCAGAGTTAAGGCCTTAAGGCCTTCTCTTCTACTCAACCAGATCTAATTATTAATACAAATGCACAATGCTTTTTTAGTAATTTGTGGCAGAAAGTTATTCCTAAATATGTATTTTACTGTGTATGAACATGCTATATTTTTATTCATAAACACAAAACTTTGCATTGGTTCACAAGTCTGAAAATAATTTAGCACTTGATTTGTTACAGTTGTTGAAGATTCTCCATATTTTAAATCAATTTTCAACCACATTAGCATACATAATTACGTAGTGAATTTTACTCGTGTATCTAGCTTCATGAAAGTATTATAATACGGCTGACAGAGGGCGTAACTGTCATTTAATAATATCGATATTAAATTTTTAGCGATAGTTGGAGTAGAGCACGTGGTTTCCAGTCACGCCGAGACGCGACGCCACATGACGGATCGGGCCTCGAGCGCCGAATTCCTTCCCTTACAAATAATTCAGACACCGTGCGACTTGCAGCATTTTCACCAACACTACGGATTAAAATAATTATTTAGAATTTAAAAATTGGTATGCAGAACCAAAGTAATATATTTTTAATGAAACACAGATAATGTCTTTAATTTTTGGAGTCGACCTCAATAACCGAAATTAAAATATTAGAATATAAAATTTTAAGTTCAACAATTTGCTGTAATTTAGAATCCGTTGTTCAAAAATTCTGAACACAGTCATGTATAAACACAAACGCAAAGTCTAGAGTTTAAAATTTGGAGTAAGTTTCCAATTCCTAAGACAAGAAACTGTGCTCATAATTTTTCAGCATATGACCAAATAAGATGTAAACTCGAGAGTTAAATCTTTGAGATGAGTTGAAATTCTTAAGAACTATAGAGTTCAAATATTCGAATCACATATCAAAGTTTCAAACCAAAATTTTGAGCTAAAATTCGACGTTATATTCAAAATAAGAATAAGTTAAGCAAGCCCGCCGGCCCCGGAACAATTTTTCCTTCGAAATTATTCAAATCAACTTTACAGGGAGTTATACCTGAAAGTTTGATTTGCATAATTAACGTCACTGTTCGTTAACAGAAAAAACCACAATTTAAGTCACAAAGAGTTAGCCTGCACTCAATGTTGGTTGCTTGACGGTTGTCGGCCCACTTTGAGGTCTGTGGATATAAGAGGGAAAAATTGGGTCGGTGTCTGGTAGAGTTCCCGGGTAGCTCAGTTGGTAGAGCGTTGGTACGTTTAAGCAATAGTCCGGGTTCGATTCCCGGCCCCGGAACAATATTTCCCTAGAAATTATTCAAGAATAAGTTAAGCTTACAACCTAGGTAAAAGAATTCGGAACACAAATCTAAATTCAAATAGGCCCACGGAACCATTAACTAAAAATTCTAAATAATATCGAAATTCGAATAATGAATCTACAATTAAAAGTTGGAAACATGTATCAAAATTCGAACTGCGACTGCATGACTCAATAATTCGAACCACATCTCTAAATTTGAGTCCAAAACACAAACGAAATGTATCATATTATGTACAAATTCTAATACTGATTTCACAAATATAAAAAAATGGAGGACGAGTTTAGTGTAAATTTGTAGACTCCAAGTCTGAACATTCGGAACACATATTTAAATTAAAACTTTGAATTAAAACATTGGAAAACACTGTAGGCCTACGTACACATTCGAATAATGTGCATATCACAATATTGCAAAAGTTTACCTATAAAAGACGGTAGGATCTATTATTACTGTAACAATAACGCTAGTATAGTCCCAGCGTTCAATTAATGCCCAGGAGGTGTCAAAGACGACGCTTTCCTTTGAAGAGATAAAATGAGAGTTTGTTTATTGATTAGGCCTTCTCAGATGTAACTCCAATCACAAGCTGTAACATAATATGTCTACAAATGATACGTTAGCATTTTTCATTGACGTCCCGATATCAGCAACACGTGGAGTATATAACAAAATTGTCATCTCGACTTGATTGATGGCGCCGAAAAAAGTTAGTAATTTTAATTAAAACCATTTTATAGCTTAAAATTGATTCACTGTGTATGGTGATGGTAGAAAAAATTTATGTTGTCGGTAAAAACAATCGAACAGGGATAATTTCTACAATGAAAATGTGACGTCACCAATTGACATTACATGTAATGATGCGTGTAAAAATCACATAAAACACAAAGCCTGCCGCTATGATATATATATTAATCGATTTTACTTAACTACGATATGATGGTGAGGGTAACTGTAGTCGAAATTGTTACAGTATTGTAAATTATAAATACAATAATAATAATAATAATAATAATAATAATAATAATAATAATAATAATAATGATAAATAAAATAATAATAATATCACTGTAATTGCAATGTTAAACTCAACAATGATTGTAGCGATAGTGGCAGTAATACTGTGATTGTAACGTTAACACAAGCATTGATGATGGCAGAGATACTGTCGACTTCAAAAGGTAACAGGAACGATAACGGTGATAGCGAAACTGTTGATATTAATTAGTGTGATTGCATTGTTAATAGGAACGATGACAGTGATGCTGGTCTTGTTGTTACTGTGATAGAAATGTTGATATGAGCAATGACGGGATAATGATATTGTCGTTATTATTTGGCTGCATTTTTAACAGGAACGAAGATCGTGATACTGATAATGCCAATATTACTTGTGACTTCAGTGATAAGAGCAACGATTACTGTTCTACCGATAATGTCGGTATCATGTAATGGCAAAAATGACGGTTATATCGAAAATGTCGTTATCATTGTGACTACAATGCTAATAGGAACGATGACGGTTGTACCGATAATGTCGTCATTGTGACTACAATCACTGTGACTATAATGTAACAGGAACGATGACGGTTGTACCGATAATGTTGGTATCAGTGTAACTACAATGTCAATAGGCACGATGAAATTTATACCGATAATGTCTGGATCACTGTGATTACAATGTTAACAGGAACGATGAAGATTGTATTGATAATGTCGGTATCACTGTGACTACAATGTTAATAGGATGACAGTTGTACCGATAATGTTAGTATTACTGTGATTACAATGCTAATAGAAACGATGACGGTTAAACCAATAATATCGGTAACATAATATTGATTCCACTGTGACTACTGTGTTCATAGAAACGATGGTTGGTAATGATACTGGTACTAGGCCTATAAATGTGATTGTAATGTTAATGAAAACGATGACGGTGGTAACGTTGTCACTATCCCTGCGATGATAATGGCAACAATAAAACTGTTGGTGAAAGTAAATTTAATAATAGTTCAGTCTCATTGTGACTGCAGTCTAGTAACTCCGTGAATTCGTGACGTCGCGTCGTCAGAAGCCATTTCAATGACAGCTTGACCTTGCTGTTACAGGAATGGTCAAGAATAATACATAAATCATATAATAACAAATCTTGATGTATCCGCGCAGGCTGCGTCACATGACACGAAGCGAGCAATTTGCATTTCTACGTCCGCGTTACTTATCATTTTACTTCATGCCCCGTCGGCTGCAATTACCCCAACATGCGGCCCCGCGCAATGAAAATAAAATTCAGCGGCGATCAAATTCCTTCGTACGTGCTTTGCTCTACATAACGCTGACAGCTTTCGACGTTATTGGAACTAACACGAAGCTACAGGGTCTTCCAAAGCGAAAGTAAAAACTTTCTTCATAACACATTTACATCACGTCCTAAGGCGGACAATGCTTAGGAAAACCATGAAGATGCAAAGTGCGGCGTTGTTAGGACATAATCCAAATTAGGGCCACTTATTTTATTCATCGCTAAATCCCCCAACTTTATTATAGTTCAATGTTTATGACGTTACAGATTTTTTTTCATTGAATTTAACAATGAATGTTGGACTATAAATAAATTTATGGATTAAAAGAGTGCCGACTTCTGCACGGCCCATCCATTTCCACAGCTTTAATACGGTTCCTCTGTCTTGCCTTTGATCCTCAAGCTTGTCCACCATATGCCAAGATATTCTCCACAATCAGATCGTCTTCCTGATTTCTTGTCTGGTGTCACCGCTACATAGCACTCCATTTTGTAAATATTATTTTTTGTTTTTACATGTTAGGAGAGAGGGAGGGAGCGAATATCCCACGCACTACAATCTGAGGTCTATTGTATACTCCCGATTTGGGATGAGTTGCATGCCCACCGATCCTCTACGCGCACCGACCTAACCACTTGACCCCCTTCACGACCGGTCCCTACAGCCAACAGAGTCCATGTACCACTCCAGTTTCGGCAACCCCCCCCCCCAAGGCCCCCTTAACGGTCCGAGGCGGAAGTCCTCCCCTGAGAACGTAAAGTTGGATATTTTTCAATAATTTTGTTATATAGCATTGGACAAAAGTAGGTACCGTGATTAAGAACCGAGTTATGAAGGACTTCGGTCCTTCCAGTCATACAAGTCGGATCTTGTAGTCCTGTATGGATTTAAAGGATGGAGAGGAATGCGTAGTGTGGAGGATACTGGGGTCGGTTTAGCCGGACTGTAAAGTCGGCACGCAACTCAGTCTATCACGGTTGCACAAAAACTCTTTTCGTTAAATTATTTAGGAATGCTCCATATCCTGTCTATTAGGCACCTCTATACCTAAAGGATGTCTCAACCAGAACGCGGGATTTGAAAATGTTAATAAACCGAATAAAACACATAACATAACAGATGACAGTTTCGTCAAATCAAAAATAAGATAATTACGCAATGTCCCAACAATGTTTTATTGTCATTGGGTGGGCAATATTATTATCTGTTCTGTTATCTGTTTTTCTATCATTTATTCACATTATTAAATCTGGCGTACTTCTTGGGACGTCATTTATATGGTCACGTGGTATACGGCGTGATATTCGTCTTGAGTAGAACAATCCAGAACAATTTGTGCTGTACACAGATATTGTGTTGTAGATGTCAGACGCCTATTAACATGGGTAGTGTTATTCAGGTCTTGTCCACAGCTGACCAGTGAGCGATGATCCAATTCTTAACGGCAGAAGGTTCTGGACAACCCAATTTACAGCACCGATTTGTTACTATGTTACTTTCATTTTTTCGGACAATTAAAGAGAACTCTAATTACTCAGATTACGCACATATGAAGTAAAGGTTGCAGTGCTGACACGAGCAGTCGAGTTTTTTTTTCTTCGCTGACGGTATGCAAGACCTTCCCACACAATGGAATGGTTGAGTGAATGTCTCCGGAAACTTGCTCTAAGGAAATATACTGCATTCATTTACTCTTAAACATTAATCTGAGCTCAAATTTCGGCCAGAGATTGTATAATAACTTCATTTAAAAATATTCAAAATTAGCATCTTCCAATAATAAGTCTCCAGGTATCGATCAAATTCCAGCAGAATTAATACAAGAGGGTGGAAGCGCATTATCTAACGAAATTTATAAGCTTGTACTCGCTATTTGGGAAAAGGAAATCGTACCAGAATAATGGAAGGAGTCCATAATCGTACCTATCTTTAAGAAGGGGGACAAAACTAACTGTAGTAACTTTCGAGGAATATCACTTTTGTTGACGTCGTACAAAATTTTGTCCAATATTCTTTCGAGAAGATTAACTCCATATGTAGATGAAATTATTGGGGATCATCAGTGTGGTTTTAGGCGTAATAGATCAACTATTGACCACATATTTTGTATTCGACAGATAATGCAGAAAAAATGGGTGTATAAGGGTACAGTGCATCAGTCATTCATAGATTTCAAAAAGACATATGAGTCGGTTAAGAGAGAAGTTTGATATAATATTCTTATTGAATTTGGTATTCCCAAGAAACTAGTTCGATTAATTAAAATGTGTCTCAGTGAAACGTACAGCAGAGTTCGTATAGGTCAGTTTCTGTCAGATGCGTTTCCCATTCACTGTGGGCTAAAGCAAGGAGATGCACTATCACCTTTACTTTTTAACTTTACTCTAGAGTATGCCATTAGGAAAGTCCAAGATAACAGAGAGGGTTTAGAATTGAACGGGTTACATCAGCTGCTTGTCTATGCGGATGACGTGAATATGTTAGGAGAAAATCCACAAACGATTAGGGAAAACACGGGAATTTTACTGGAAGCAAGTAAAGAGATAGGTTTGGAAGTAAATCCCGAAAAGACAAAGTATATGATTATGTCTCGTGACGAGAATATTGTACGAAATGAAAATATAAAAATTGGAAATTTATCTTTTGAAGAGGTGGAGAAGTTCAAGTATCTTGGAGCGACAGTGACAAATATAAATGATACTCGGGAGGAAATTAAACACAGAATAAATATGGGAAATGTGTGTTATTATTCGGTTGAGAAGCTTTTATCATCCAGTCTGCTGTCAAAAAATCTGAAAGTTAGAATTTATAAAACAGTTATATTAGCGGTTGTTCTTTATGGTTGTGAAACTTGGTCTCTCACTTTGAGAGAGGAACATAGGTTAAGGGTGTTTGAGAATAAGGTGCATAGGAAAATATTTGGGGCTAAGAGAGATAAGTCACAGGAGAATGGAGAAAGTTGCACAACACAGAACTGCACGCATTGTATTCTTCACCTGACAAGTATGGGCGAAATCAGAAATGCATATACAGTGTTAGTTGGGAGGCCGGAGGGAAAAAGACCTTTAGGGAGGCCGAGACGTAGATGGGAAGATAATATTAAAATGGATTTGAGGGAGGTGGGATATTATGATAGAGAATGGATTAATCTAGCTCAGGATAGGGACCAATGGTGAGGGCGGCAATGAACCTCCGGGTTCCTTAAAAGCCAGTAAGTAAGTAGGTCTAAAAAGGTAAAGGTATCCCCGTAACATGCCATTAAGGCACTTGGGGGGCATGGAGGTAGAGCCCCATGCTTTCCATGACCTCGGCACTAGAATGAGGTGGTGTGGTCGGCACCACGCTCTGACCGCCTTTTACCCCCGGGAAAGACCCGGTACTCAATTTTATAGGAGGCTGAGTGAACCTCGGGGCCGTTCTGAAAGTTTGGCAACGAGAAAAAATCCTGTCACCACCTGGGATCGAACCCCGGACCTTTCAGTCCGTAGCCAGCTGCTCTACCAACTGAGCTACCCGGCCGCCCAAGTAAGTAGGTCTAATAATAAATTATTTAAAAAACAAGCACTTCAACTGATTTTAAATCCTGATTGGTATACATTATATTACTGGATAATATTTTGTATGTATTTTACAACTGTATTATTTAATACTTTTTCATTTTACTTATTATTGTTCTGTGTTATATTATTATTGTTTATTATTCTGTGTATTAGGCCTACCTGATAATATAATTTCATTGTATTTTTTTTGTATTTATTATTTCCTTTATTATTATTTTGGTATTTTTCACTTTACTTTTGCTTACTTATAGTTGATTAATTAGATTAAACAATTAAATAATTATTTTAGTATAGGCTTAAGCGAGTAATATTACTTTTTATTATTTAATGTAAACTACACTCCCGGCCACAAGCTTTTGCTTCATCGAGAGTGCCAACCAAAAGTGTACTACTATTGTCTTTCAAATAAAAATTACTATTATCTATTTATTATTTATTATTATATTATGTTTAATACTTCTTATGAGCCTTAATCACTATCTACATTTATAATTCAGCTCGAACGGGTTTCAATTGATCGCACCTTCTACTAAACATTTACTATAACGAACATTTCAGTTCCTTTAATTAATTATTTCCAAATGCAACACGCTCATCAGTCAATGTGCTATAGACAACTATACTCGTCACATCATATTCCGTGACGTTCTTCGAAGTGTATCCTCATGTGTTGCCGATTTGATTCTGAATGGAGTTCAGCAAGTGGCCGCGGTCTATTCTTGTATTCTCTGTCCTGACCAGAGGGGTTAGGTCAGATGATCCGGGAGGCCACAGATTTATTTGAGATTAGCCGATTATCGAAAAAGCTGGCTCGTAAGCCCGATTTCTTTGCACCTTTCTGACTTATGCCATATGAATAGTCTGTCTCCTGACTCAATCGGCGTAATGATTTCTTTGGTGAGTTTACTAAAAGTCCTCTAACATCATCAACACAATCTTGACTCATTGCAGGTCTGCGTTTTCCACTCTCGTTGAGGAGCGAGTCAGTATAACAAATGTTGGCCTGGTTGGAACATTATGCACACAGAATTCTCTCCGAAATGCCCGTTGTTTTTTGACGAAGGAATTTGTCTTCCAATACGTTTTCACAATAAAAATGCGCTGTCGAAGTGAAAAGTGTATGCTCGTGTTATGGCTGCAAAAACTAGAGACTCCGAACTAATTACTAATAGCCAAGAGCAGTCATATATCAACAATTGATGGTATGGGTATCAATACAGATTCTCCCAGAGCCACTGAGATCATTAAATTCAATTTCAAGTTTATACTACCTTCCAGAGGGAAATTATAATTCATTAAAACTGTACAGCTTTATATGGATCTCTTGGAATTGAACGGATTACATCAGCTTCTTGTCTATGCGGATAACGTGAATATCTTAGGAGAAAATTCACAAACTATTAGGGAAAACACGGAAATTTTACTTCAAGCAAGTAAAGCGATAGGTTTGGAATTAAATCCCGAAAAGACAAAATATATGATTATGTCTCGTGATCACAATATTGTACGAAATGGAAATATAAAAATTGGAGATTTATCTTTCGAAGAGGTAGAAAAAATTCAAATGTCTTGGAGCAACAGTAACAAATATAAATGACATTCGAGAGGAAATTAAACGCAGAATAAATATTGGAAATGCCTGTTGTTTTTCGGTTGAGAAGCTTTTGTCATCTAGTCTGCTGTCAAAAAGTCTGAAAGTTAGAATCTATTAAACAGTTATATTACCGGTTGTTCTGTATGGTTGTGAGACTTGGACTCTCACTTTAGAGAGGAACAGAGATTAAGGGTATTTGAGAATAAGGTTCTTAGGAAAATATTTGGGGCTAAGAGGGATGAAGTTACAGGAGAATGAAGAAAGTTAAACAACGCAAAACTGCACGCATTGTATTCTTCACCTGACATAATTAGGAACATTAAATCCAGAAGTCTGAGATAGACAGGGCATGTAGCACGTATGGGCGAATCCAGAAATGCATATAGAGTGTTAGTTGGGAGACCGGAGGGGAAAAGACCTTTGGGGAGGCCCAGACGCAGGTGGGAGGATAATATTAAAATGGATTTGAGGGAGGTGGGATATGATGGTAGAGATTGGATTAATCTTTCACAGGATTGGGACCAACGGCGGACTTATGTGAGGGTGGCAATGAACCTCCGGGTTCCTTAGAAGCCATTTGTAAGTTGTAAGTTATGTGGATCGCTTTGTATATAGCCTAATTCGAAATAATTTTTAAGAGGGTAATTTATCGACAAATTATTAGACCTATAGTAAAGACAAGCATTTGATTTTAAAAACACATTCGTTTTTGTGGCTTTTTTTTACATATTTTGTTCCAAGAAGTCAGAATTAAAGATCATTCAGCTAGTCTTGGATTTCTCTCCGTGATGCGCAGCGAGATCACGCTCTCAAACGAAGCAATCAGCATAATTAAATAATGAAATGCATGCAATCCGTTATTTTCCAGACAGACAGCGAGACGATACAGCTCTACCGAGTTCGAGGGAAAAGTTTAGTTTGTAACATTCTTGTGCTGCAGCTTTATTTCTTATTACACTACAAAGAATATCGACCGCAGAGAGAAGTTGAACTTAACTGCGACGAGAAGTACGTACAGTACACGATGTGAAAACGGAGGTGTGACCGCGTTACTGACAGGCTAGCAAATAAACCTGAGATGTTCACAGCATCACTCTCTTCTCCATACGACATATAAATACTTTACAAAACCAACACAACTTTAAATGTGACAAGACATGAACTAAAACTATTATAATCCTCAGCGATGAAGCAGCAGAGAAGAAAAATAAACGGGCACAATGGAAAGCAAAAGTAAAAGAAGAAAAAGAAGAGGATATTAAACAAGTGAAAAAGGATATAACCTACTAAAGAATATGAAAAGAGCAACTTAAATTTACAAAGTGGAAAGGAATGACAAAAGCCCTACTAATAGATGTGAAGAGAAATAGACGACGAAGGAAAAATGAGAGAGAGAGAGGGGGGGAAGGAAGAAAAGTGAGGAAGAAAAACAAGAAAGAGAGAATCATGGAAGAAGAAATAATAAATAGAAATATGGTAAATAAAAATGAAGAAAAAAATAAACCAATGAATGGATAGCAGAGCAATGACAGATAGAGAAAAAATAAATAAGACACAAACAAACAAAACATATGACCAAAAATAAAATAAAAAATTAAAAGAAAAATGAAAATTGTATCTTCCTTACAAATGGTGCATTGTCGCCCTCACATAAGCCTACTTTTGTTCCTTATCCTGAGCAAGATTAATCCAGTCGCTACCATCATATCTCACTCCCTCAAATTAATTTTAATATCCTCCCATCTACGTCTCGGTCTCCCTAAATGTCTTTTCCCCTCAGTTCTCCCAACTAACACTCTATCGCATTTCTGAATTCACTCATACGTCCATCTCAAACGTCTGCATATAATGTTCCTAATTATATTAGGTGAAGAATACAATGCGTACACTTCTGCGTTGTGTAACTTTCTCTATTCTCCTGTAACTTCATCCCTCTTAGCCCCAAATATTTTCCTAAGACCTTATTTTCGAACACCCTTAACCTTTGTTCCTCTCTCAAAGTGAGAGTCCAACTTTTACAACCATAAAGAACAACCGGTAATATAAAGTTCTGTTTTATAAATCCCAACTTTCAGTTTTTTTTCAAGCTGACTGGATGACAAAAGCTTCTCAATCGAATAATAACAGGCATTTCCCATATTTATTCTGCGCTCAATTTCCTATCGAGCGTCATTTATATTTTTTACTGGAAAATTGGATCTATTGACGGAATAATTGATCCAACTGCAATGGAAGAATGAAAAAAAAAAAAAGCTTGAAAGAAAACAAAATATAGAAAGTCACCGGAATTCGATGATACAATTTTATTGAGAATTAATGTGGAAAATTTTAAAGGGGAAAAGACGCATCCTATATCATTTCATAAGAACAATATAAAGCTCAAATACAGACACTGAAATAATAATAATAATAATAATAATAATAATAATAATAATCATCATCATCTGTCAATTAACAGGCCTTCGGAATGGTCGACCCATTGAACTTCTTCCTCTGGGGATGTACTCTAGCATCTGTATCCTGGAACGTTTCATTCTATTCAAGTACTGTAATCAATTTTGTCTATAGCCACGGAGATATTTGCCTATAGGGATTATTCTGAGTTCATGAACGATACTTCATTTTTTGTGATGTAAAAGGCTATATCCAGCAATTCTCAAAAATCTCATTTCAGCAGATGTTATGAGTCTTTCGTCTTGGATTCGTATGGCCCATGTTTTAATATAATAACAGAGAGTGGTCTTGGCAAAACTTTGCAAACCTTCAATCTCGCGTTTTTTCGGACCTCCGTTGTTTTAAAAACTTGTTTGATAATTTTGAGTGATCTGTTATAATTTCGAATTCTGAGTATTAAATCGCATTCTTCAAGATGTGTTAGGGCATAGCCTAAATATTTAAATGAGTGTATTTGTTCCAATATTGAATTCTTAATACAAATTGCCTGCTGAAGTATGCAATGGAAGGAATGGTAAGCGGGAGAAAAGTTGGGCAGAAGATGATATCAGATGATAGACAACATTAAAATACATGGTTCGTGTGCGGAAACTAAGGGGAAAGTGGAAAATAGGAAAGATTGCAAAATTCTGCGTTTGCAGTGAAAGACCTGAGTAGTTTTCCTTCAAAGTCCAAAACTTTTTTTAATTAATTTTCGGCTAGCAATCGATTGATAGGACATTCACCTTGCTTTCAAGTCTCCAAAGAGAAAAGGGCAAACACTGAAATATACGTAAAAATGTGAGAAAAGTTAGTAACAATTTTAGATAGTATGTAACACAAGGAGTAATACAAGGGTGTTCACTATCGCCTTCTTCTTTTAAGGGGGAGACAAATGAAAATTCATAATTTCTGCCAAAAATCACATTTTTCATTTTTCTCAGAAAAAAATAACGTATGCTTTAAAAAATGTATTCCCAAAGTTTCAGGTAGTTCTGGAAACCGTGCTAATCAGCCATTTTTAAATAGCTGCGTTTTAAATGCCTTAGGCGTGAAAACTTTAAAATGTAATTTTCCATATTTAATTTTTTTTGAGATGATGTATTACAAAAAAATGCTAAAACTTCCACAGAAATTGCGCTAGAAGAATGATTTTTTGTGCATGCTCATGAAAGCAAGATAATTAATTCTGTGCGTCCATTTTTCCTTGGTTTTTTAAACTACATCGCTCAGAAATTATTAAATTGAGCTGTGTAGGCTACTAAAATACGTCGAATTTTATAAACCGCTTGAAGTAATATTTTTTTAAAATGAAAAGTAATAACAGCACTGAACTGCAAATGCCTAATTTTACTTAACATACAATACTAGATTCAAATAAAAAAAATAAACTTGAATGTGAAGATTTGGAAAAGTTTCAGGCTTTTTTTTGGAATCATGCTTTTTTTTTTTTTTTTTTTTTTTTCCAAATTTCAAAAATAATTCCTGAAAATCCAGACAAATGGAACCAAATTTTTCCTAGTTGTTTTACATATAGAAAAGAATACGAAAATTAATTTTCACAGGTTTGGCTTCCATATTTCCTAAAATTCAATTTTCATCTGCTTTCCCCCTTAATGTACTGCATATAGACGAAGTCATTAGATAATGGTAGGCCTATGTGGAATTAAAACACAGTTGCCTCTGAATACGAGTATTTTTATTCACGGATGATCAGATAGTGTTTGCTGACTCCGAAGACCCTTACAAAGACCTATGTGTGTACGTTTTAAGTAATATTGCAGCACCATGCAATTTAAAAATATCTATAAAAAGAAAGTTCTAAGGCTTTATAGGTAAAGAACATGTGAGAACGATGTAAGTGATACTATTTTAGACCAAGTAAAACATTTAATTATTTGGGATATAATATTGCTTATGAAAGTTGTAATGATGTGAACAATATACGGCATCGATATAAGAAACTAGTTAGTAAATTAAACAAAATCAAATTAAGAAGGTAAGTAAAGATGTAATTTTAAATTTCTATAAAACCATGCCATTTCCCACATTATAATATTCTCCCGAAATATGAATATTAACAACCAAACAAATGAAATGAATTGAGGTGGCAGAATTTACGGTATATTACTTAGACCTCTTGTGGGGGATATATTCTTTACGACCGGAAAACTAATAAGAAAAGTAAGAGAATTAAAAAAGAGAGAAAAACCGTAACGAAAATAAATTCATATCATGAAACCTGGCTAAATCACATGAACCATAATAAAATTCTATACTGGATATACAATTATTTATTTATTTATTTACTTATTTTATTTTCCTAATACTTGTAACATAAAATATAATATACACAGATACAATTTTAGCTCACCCCTGAACGACTAGAACTCGTGCTAAGGAGCAGATTCCTGATTTTAAATTAAGAAGTATAATTATAATACAATTTGTTTTACAGTATGTCTACTACACAATAAGAATATATAAATTAAAATTTACTATTTTTAATTATTATTTAAAAGTTCATACATATCTTTTTAAATTTAATACTAGAACTATTAGAATTGACAAGATTAGGATATTTAAATATAAATTTGTTATATATTCTTGAACCTAAATTACTACTATGATTAAATACTGTAGCAGTGTTGCATTTTGGTTCAAACAACTTTAAAGAATTCTTACCTTTTGTTCCATAACTATGAGCATAGTTAAAAGTTATTTCGATTTTTATGTATGTATTTTACTTCGGAAAACGTACTAGTGACTTTCACGTGTTAAATTTTATGTTACCTTGTTAACATGTTTCGGCCTGCTATTGGCCATCTTCAGAACTGGTTGTTGCTGGTCTTGTCGTCTTTTGTTTTTGTTTTAAATAAGCTGCCACATCCTATAATTCCATATATATATATATATATATATATATAATTACAGATTGAAATAATGTTAAGTATATTGTGCGTAATAAACTTATTGACAAGTAATTCCTCAATAAAAACAAAATAATAAATTATTTTACGTAATTTATTACAAAGATAATTAATGTGCGGGTTCCATTTTAAATGACTGTCACAAATTACGCCTAACTATTTAATTTCTGAGGACTCCTTAACAATCGGACATTTACAATGTATAAGGCAAAACTCAGAGTTACATAATTTAATACTTAACCTAATCCTTAAATTGGCAAACTTCATTTCTCAGTTTATTAAACCGTATCGGACTGTAAAGAAAACAACTATCGCAATGTCCATATTTTATATGTTGTACAATATAATAGTATTGTAAAATTTTGGTTAATAGTTATTTATGGTACTTGTGAGGTAAGTGCATCTTTATTGCGCGAGTGGAAAGATTTAAGCACGAGGCGTCAATTTTTTTTTATTGTTCTATTAAAATTATAGCATATAGCCTATTAACCTGTTGTATCCTATAGGATACATTGTGAATTTAAGGGTTAATATAGATGTAGGAGGATTGTTACATTTTTTTTTTTTTTTCAGATAATGAGAATGGAATAATTATGGTTTTATTTTTGTTGATAGAAAAATTATACATCGAAGGGTAAAAGATCAATAAATTGGAAGAACCATGACACGCTGGAAAGACCAATTTCTATCCTAAATCTTGGAGACGGAACAGGCCAAGCGGAAGGTCTGCGGTGTGATGTTATTGATGATGATGACTATGATGATGCTGAAGATGAAACAAGAAAGCAAAGGAAAAAATTGATGAAAGGAACAAGTAACCAAATTGATGAATGAATAAATCAGTGAAATAATAATGAATAATGAACGAGCGAATGGGTAACGAATGTAGGCATAGTTAGAAAATACGAAAGAACGGAAAAGACATAGAAAAAAGAAGGGAGAAACAAAGAGAAAAGAAATATAAAAGTAAGAAAACATAAAGATATAAAGGGAGAAGAACAAAAGAATGAGCATTTTTAAATAAACGAAGAGGGAGAGAGAGAGAAAGGAAAAAGAAAGAATGGAAAGAGCAAAAGAGAAACAAGGAAAAGACTTGCACAATAGAAGAAATGAAGCAACAAATAAAGGTAAGAGAATGGAAAGGAGAAGGAAAGACAGAAGAAATGAAAAAGAAGTAAACAAATGAAGAAACTGAATAGAATGAGATTAAGAAAGGAAGTAATAATGGCAGGAAAGAATGAAAAGAACTCAAACCGTATATTTAGTTTTAAATTGGGAACCCCCGTCCCCTACTCCACGTAAGTGCATGTACTCGTGAAACAATTTAAGTATTCCACAAAGGAGCCTTCCTCCTCGTCAAAGGCGTATTGATGAAGTCGAAATGTCCCAGGTGTTCCCGGCATAGCAATTGTTTCTGCAGTCACTTGCACAACCGTAGCTCTCGTGAACACAAATGTATTCAAGAACTCATTCAGAACCCCAAACGCTGTTACTGCACGATATTTTCCTACAACTAAGTAATATTTCCACTTCGTGAGTCTTCTTAGATCTCAATTATTGATTTCAAATAGAAAAGACTCTACATTTTAATAAGCTCTCCAAAGAATAGTGAAGCCACTGTTCAACACTATATTCAGATCTGACACGCTTTATGAAACTGTTATCCGCGTGTACGTTAATTAGTGAACGTTATATATAAAATATTTAGAATGAAATATTGCATTATCAACATACCTTACAGTATGCGTTCTTCTGTACCCCAAATACATGCATAGGTCTACCGAACGATTCTTACCTGAAACAAAATAAACGTATGTGATAAAATTGGAAATGATTACGCTGAAATTTGAGAAAAGCGAAGACATTTTACAGAATGACACAAATATTATAATTGAAGAGTCCACTGCAAGAATGATGGATGTCACTTTCTTGTCGAAAATGAACCAAGACGGTCAATGCATAGCTTAAGACATATAGAATGTACATAGATAGTTATATGGCATTAACACTGATAGTCATTGTCCAGTAATGATCGGAAAATCACAGTTAAGCTTTGAGCGCTAAGCATTTCAAACTTTCAATTGCTTCTCCTGCAAAATGTATTCCAAATGACATCCATCATTATTGCAGTGAACTCTTCAATTACATTTAGTCCAGGTAATAACAAAAGCTCATTGTTACAACATATCTTTCCTGTAGGATATGTACAGTAATTTGAGATTAAAATTCAAACAAATTTCCCTCCTGCTTCACAGTGACATAAACGTTGTCACTGACGTCTACTATTTTGGATAATTCTTCTCCGTGTCCTTAACAATTAAACAGACAGTCCATAAGTAAGTATACAAAATTTTCATAGATGTCCAATTTGTGGCTCATTGTTAGCCGGACAAATAAAACGTCAGCTTTGCACTGCGAAGACTCGGGTTTGTCTAGGGAGAGAAATATACATATGCATGCCATGTAGGCTGGATTGCAAAAGGAAGTCTCATCTCTTGTCCGTAAAGGAACGCACTTTACGATAACATACCCACTGTTTCTACTCTAAAGATACATACATACATACATACATACATTACATACATAAACGAATCCTCGGCCTCATCTCGCTATCACCAATCTCATCGTCGCTAAATAACCTAGTAGTTGATACAGCGTCCTTAAATAACCAACTAAAATAAACTAAAATATATACATACACAGGGTGATTCAGAACTTATGTTACAGAAGAATACGGTACGATTATTTAGTCCTGACAGTCGCCGGAAATGTGCGTGTGGGACAGGCGAGTCCATTTAATTACGCCAAGGGGTGTTTGGTTTATTCACTCGCTTGCCTTTACCGACTGCTTGCCCTTATCTCTACTCCGGAACTCTCCCCACTCCTCCGATTACTTCCCCTCTTTCGCGTCGCTGAGCTGTCAGGACTAAATAACCGGTCTGTACAGTAGATAGAGAGTATTAAAATTAACATTCTTCATTCAGCAATGGGTGCCGTATCTCGCACCGGTACGACGCGGCGCTACACTTGTTTCATTGTTGTGGCTAGTAGGCAATCATTCATTGAAGAGCTAGTAGCTCAACTCTTTGATGACTAAGCTTTCAATGAAAAACAACAGACAATGACGCTTGACAACTTCTGCATTACAGAAGAGCTTCGAACTGTAGCTCCCTTTCCTGTAAACAATACTGACATCATCGAAGCATTGACTGCTGCACCTGTTCAAATATGCCAGGTTTAGTATGTATGGTGTTAAAGGGGTCGACAATCCGTGGAAGACCACCATGAACATGGTCTACAGGTGTGGCATTCACTAAGGTCTTCAGATGTCCCCATAAGAAGTCAAGTGGATTAAGATTGATGTTGCTGGCATGGGACCGGAACTTGATAACCAATCTGTCACCAAATGTTGCCATCAGCTGTTGCCTTGCCGCAAAACTGAAGTGCGCGGGAGCTCCGTCGTGCTAGAACCATGTCTTGGCGCGTACTGCAAGCGGTACCCCTTCCAATAAAATGGGAGGATGTTTCACGAAAAGTTCTTGTAATTTTCTCCCCTTAAGCGATTTGGCATGGCACGTGGACCGAGTAGTGTGTCGTTATGATGCCACACCACACATTTACACTAAATCCCACCTGATGAGATCTGACTGCAAGAGAATATGGATTTATCTGCCCCAAAATATGCTAGTTGTGTGTGTTAAAAATACCATGTGTGAAAGTTGCATCATCAGTGAACAGCACACAACTTGGAAACTAGGGTATCACTGCGCTTTGATGCAATTAACCAAATGCACGTTGGCTAGTTCTCTTAAAATATTATGGATTTATTAATTTGTCCTACAGAGATTATTCTGTAGGACAAATTAATAAATCCATAATACTCTCATAGCTAGCAGTATATCATACCTGCGGAATCCCGGCCAAATAAGTCACTCAACTGAGTGCGCTCCTAGTATAATGGCAGTTGACACTAGACATATACGTCAGCATATATGCCTAACTTGGAATCAGGCCACAAAGGGAAACACTGAAGGAGGAATGTTCGATCCGGTGCTGTGGATTGAATTCGGCGTAGCTCAGTGGTCAGAGCGCTTGGTACGTAGAGCCAAGGACCCGGGTTCGATCCCCGGCGCCGAAGCGATTTTTTTTTCCTCAAATATTAATAGTTCTCTTAGGTCCTAACGCTCCGTTTTTTTTTTAATTTTGACTCTCTGATGACTGAGCTTTCAATAAATGTACCTAAAAAACAACAGACAATGACGAATCAATGCGCATACCAACAACAATTACAATGTTGATAAAAGTTGCAACACTGAAACAAATACAGCACCGTACAGGTGCGAGATAGGACACACACTGATTAATGAAAAATGTTTGTTTTAGTACCCTCTATCTACCATATCCCTGTGTAACATAAGTTATGAATCACCCTGTATAGTCTATTAATAAATTTTATAAACACGCACACTTAGGGTGTGTAAGGAATACGTATGTAATCTTTACATTATTTCACAAAAATTACTGAGAATACATTTCGCTTAGAACTGTATGTAAAGCTATGAATTTTGAAAACTTACTACTTGGTGTAAAGTATTGATCTACGAAGAATTCGCACTGAAATGCCTGACAAGAGAAGCGTAAAATGAATAAAATAAAAAGTGAATAAAACTCCCGCAATGAAACTTTACACAAAAGAAAGCGGAATTAAAATTGCTATTAGTGAGCCGTCCAGGTTTTAATTTCTGATTTCACCCGAGCATGCAGTTCCGCGTAACATCGCAAGGCGGTGTCTAATCAGATCTTTTCACTGAGAAGATTCTAGATATTTCCACTTTTGTGCTCGCCCATTCAGTAACGAAGAGGGCAGCCTGCATATTTTTGTTTACCGAGAATTTACCCTAAGCCTACATTTAAAACTTGATTCGATCTATACTATACGACACATTGTCGGACATCTGTAGCTGGAGATCGGCGCGACTCGTATATCCCTCTGGGAGGAAAATGAAATTTTCTTCCCGTGTCCACTGTTTTATAGCTGGAAATGCAACTATCTGGTTCACGCAGGAAGACAATATTAATACAAAAAATTTAATAACGTTTTACTTTCTCATTATTAGAAGTATAAAGACAAAATAGACATACTGTTGTCTCTAAAATTGTATTTAGAGATTTTCATGATAAGTTTTCAACACCTCTGGTATCGAAAAAAATTATATTGGCATAGTCTCTCAGTCTTTTCGTTTGTCCGCCTATGAGAAAACTTATGTACAGCGATTTCTCTAACTATGAGTTGAATTTTGTCCACATATATGGGAATAATGCACAACATTTATTGGTCTTTATATGAAGAAAATAATAAAACTCGCAATTTACTCGAAATAAACTCTAAGAGCCTTATTCATAGACATTCTAGCGCGAGCTTCCTGTGGATGATCAGCGAACTAACATTTTTCGTATTCATAAACCAGCGTAGGCGATATGATATGATATATATGATATGATATGATATATGATATGATATGATATGATATGATACGATATGATACGATATGATACGATATGATATGATATATGATATGATATATGATATGATATATAATATGATATATGATATGAATCCCGTACAAGTAACCAGTCGATAGCCGGGGCTAGTTGAGTACGTTCGTAGTGCGGGCTAGCGAAATGTCTATGAATAGCACCCTAAAGGTTTTCTGGCGATTTATTCCGTTACTTAGGATCATGTGATAAATGTATGACACAAAGTCTTTAAAAATTATTCTCAAATTAATTTTCACTTAAACAATTATGTCTCAAAATTAAATTATTCCAGCATTTTTACAGTTAAAACACTTGTATGTAAATAACTTTTTAAAACCTAACGTATCCTCAATTGCCACAGTCATATAGCAAATACGAAACCTTATAACACCGGCATAGTTCAGGCGTTAACACGTTTTCCTGCTGATCCAAAGCTGTACTACTTGGTAGTGGATTCGATTCTCGCTTTGGCTAATTACCTGGTTGGATTTTTACAGAGGTTTTTCCAAAGTGTAAGGCGAATGTCAGGTAGTCTCATGACGAATCCTTGCCCTCATCTCGCCAAATACCATCTTCGCTGTCACCAATTCCATCGACGATAAATAATCTATTAGTTGATATAACGTCGTTAAAAACCAAGTAAAAATGAAATTTCATTTCCATGCAAAAAGAAACTCATTCTTTGGATAATTATATGAGTATTTACAACTGAAAATTCTGTAATATTAACGTAACTGTAGACGTTAAATAAATAAATAATAAACAAATAAATAAATAAAAGTACTTCCTGTGGAGATTTTCTTTCTGGTATAATGTAGTCAAGGAAAGTGTCCTAAGAAAACGCTTCTTGCTAAAAAAAAATTTAAAAGTCAGGATGAGAGAAAATTAGGTATCGCTCTTTCTTAAAGGATTGGCCGTCACTAATTCCACGCCTTGTTATTTGCTTGGAAGTAAGTAATGTGCTAAAAATACAATTATAAAATTTCATTATTAAGTACAACCATTTTCAAATGTGATTTTTTCGTAAGTATTTAAGTTCAATCAATCTAAAACCCACCCTGAACATAATATTATACATAAATGACGACCCATATTAAACAAAATATCTCAGTTATTCACACTGTACATTCTTTTATTCGACAAACACAATATTATTCGCCATCATATTTGTTATGCATCGCCTTGACAAACTCTCGTTTGTCAATAATAAAGATCACATTGTATGAGACATTGTCATGTATTATTTTAAAAAAGAATATGGGTACGCAACGTATTTACTATAAACTGGGAAATAATTTGTATACCAAAGAAAACAATAAAGTAAAGAACTCTTTCTTCCCTTCCGACATGACTAGCTATTTTCATCAATGTTTTATTTCGAAGAGACTATAGTAAGTAATATTCGAAATGATTACAACATATATGAAAGTAGGCTATGCTATACTTTAATTTGTCAAAATTATTGGCATATGGCTACGTAAACCATACACTTCATAAATAGACAATGATATTTTACTTTTTGAGAGAAAAAAATGGATTTTGTATGATATAGACTAGCCTACAGAAAAATATGAAAGTTTATCTTTATAACGTTGGATATGCTTGTAACAGACATGTTAAAACCTAGTCTTAATTCGACAATGCTTTCATTCAATTGATTAAAAATTTTAACATACAAAGACAATATAATTATTACAGTATTGAAAATCATGATTGAATCATACATGTTTCAGAACGTGCGGTCCTATCTTCAGTGATCATCTGTAAGGAGAATAATCTCTTGATTTAATGTTACTCAAAAATTACAATGTTGAAATTGAAGTTTAATAATATTTTAAAATTGAAAACGGCCAAAGTACAGAATGAATACTTACGACTAATCATCTGGTGTTCGCTTGTGAGATGCGACGCCGGTGTGGGTAGGTGACTGAATGAGGCGTGTGTTATGACTACGCTGGTCAAATTGAAAAGCAATACACAGATCAATGAGAATGTTACTGTCAATTGGAGCTTTATCATTTAAATTATTTTTATTTGTAATTTTGTCTTTATGAATCCCTATGAATTCTAGAATGTTTAAAGCTTGACCTTTACTTCGTACATGCAGGATAGTCATATCTGATTCTATGTTCGTAAAGAAATATTGGTTGTTATAAATATGTTCGTTGAACGCTGATTGAGCCCTATTACTTTGTCAAATTTGTTTATGTTATTTATGTCTTGTAACAAACGTTCTGCCAATTTCACCTATACAGGGTGGAACATAAGGTAGTACATTAATTGTAGGATGTGTGTTCCTTAGAATGTAACGAAAAAAAATTCTAATACCATTTTGCTCGTTTTTGCTAGGTTTCTGAAGAAATAATACTTTTATGCCGACATTTCGATCTCGAATTTTACGAATACTGTTTAAAATAAGCTGTACGTCCAACTGCACACTAATGCAATGTAAACATCACAACAGCTGATCAGTTGCGACTACTACGCAAACCGTCTGCCGTTTCGACAGCGAGGCCAGATTTTTAGACCTTCTGTACGTGACTCGGCAATCAATGTTTCCAATGTTTCTTCAATCGATTAATTCGTTATCTGTGAATTTTCTAATTAAAATACTGCTGCAATATGAAAATAACAAACGTTCTCTTCGTTCTTATACAAGAAATTAAACCGTATTTTAAACATATTCGTAAAATTCGCAATCGAAATGTCAGCATAAAAGTATTATTTCTTCAGAAACTTCGCAAAAACGACCAAAATGGTATTAGACTTTTTTGTTCGTTATATTTTAAGGAATCACATCCTACAATTAATGTAATACCTTATGTTCCACCCTTTATATGTGGCTTCGCAATCAGGAAATCGACATTTTAATTTATAAACGCCGGAAGTATTGAATTCATTAAAGTTCTGGTAAAAAATACTAGGCCTATATAATCTTTATTGCAATCTTTGTATTTGGGTCAATAGCAAGTTATTTCTTTTGTGTTTGTGTGTGTGTTTTTTGAAGGACAATTCAACAAATAAACCATAAACGGGATAAAATATGTTAATTAATTCAAAATGCGTGAAGCGCATAATGAAAAAGAGTGTTTCATCTTCATAACTACAACTTTTTAATTTGCTTGCATACAAGAAGTCTTAACTACGAAAACAATGCGTAAATAACGAAAGATTACATGTAACTGGTGAAAAAAGAAATAAGCATAAGAAATTCTTAATTGAGATTATAGAAAAGAAAGCAGATTTAATCCATTTGTAATCTATCTCGTAGTTATCTAACTAAAGACAAAGCGGCTGCAGCTTGATGCTGACCATTCACTCTCATCTATCGGTGCGATTAATTGAGTCCATAAATCAATACCCTGCCACGTGCGTGCCCCAGGCTATAGTGATTTATCACCACAGGAGACTTACCTGCGGAGGATGTACGTAATGAGTCGATCTATCCCCCAAACATCATGGCCGAACTGATATATTATATAAAATTTGGAACAAGACAACTTAGAAAAAATATTACACACATATTGCATATTTCCACTACGAAATGAGTCCGTCCCTTTATTTAGTCTACATTAATTTTCATCATCTAGCGTAACTCTTCATACTTTTTATCTGTAGCATCTACTTCAAGTGATCTTATTGTGCTTTTTTTCAACTTCGTTTTAGTTCCAGAACTAATATGGCAATGTAGAACTGTTCATCCTTGATGTATTATGCATGCATTTTCATGTGTAATCCTTTATTTTAAGGGGTTAGGTACAGCTTACAGCAGTAAAATTTTTGAAAATATTCAAGATTTTTCCCTCCATTACTGTATCTTGTACAATTATGAAAACTGGTATGTGTAAAACACTGTCCTTCTGCTATATATATAAAAAATATTTTTACGATAAAAAAAAATATTTATATATTTTTCAAAATTCAAACTGGTGGCAGTTTACTGTGCAGTGATGAAGCGTTTCCCTCGTAATTCATAAACTTGTTAACTTTTTTTCATGTTCTCTCGTCTTTATTTTATTGCTGAAATTCATTGTTATAATATCATGCTCTCCCAACTACATTCCTTAATAAATCATTTTTTTTATTTTGTGTTAGAAGAAAATACTGATATTTGACCATTTTTTAAATTAATTTATTTTTCATCATTACAATCTATCAAAGGTAGAGAAGTGATCTTGCATCATATTGTAGATATGACGTGCATAAATACTCACAAAAAATTTCATCAGAAAATGTTGGATAATTCTTGAATTATGTGGGAAATGCTTCATCACTATACAGTGAACTGAATTTTGGAAAAAAAAAATGTAAATATTTTTTTAATCATATATATATATATATATATATATATTTATTTATTTATTTATTTCATATAGCAGAAGGACAGTGTTTCATATATGCTATTTTTAATTATTTTAAAAGATACAGTAATGGAGGGAAAAAATGTTGAATATTTCCAAAGTTTACTGCCGTAAGTTGTACCTAACCTTTTTATTTTTTTCTTCCATTTCATTACGTGTCTTTTTTCAGTAATTTTACATCCATCAACACTTCTAAGCAGGGCTTACGTAATTTAGTTTCGTTTGTTTGCATACTATTCCAATTATATTCACACCCAAATAGTAAAGTTGGCATTAGTATAATCTTGTGAAATTCTAAAATGGATTCCTTTTGCACTATAAATGTTATGTTTTACTTAACGATGCTCACAACTGCCGAGGTTATATCAGCGTCGCCGGTGTGCCGGAATTTTGTCCCGCAGGATTTCTTTTACATGCCAGTAAATCTACTGACATGAGCCTGTCGCATTTAAGCACACTTAAAGGAAAACTCTGTACCGAAATATTCACTGAAATACATGCTTCCAGCGTTCTTGATATAAAAAGCGACTGTGGTCATACCATCTATCTGCGTACAATGATTTCTCTTATTGATCGGATTTTGTTCATATTCAGTATCTACTTATCAATTTATGTGAAAATGAACATAATGAAATATACTTCTTTTTCTTCTTCTTCTTCCTGCTATCACGTATTAAGCCTGGTGGCCTGTTACGGTCTCACTCCATCGTTTTAGCAGATGGCCCAAAGATCTTGTTGCTAAAGGGCGGTAATTTAGTGCTTGACGTGGTATTCTTATTCTAGGCATCCTGAGTATATGAGATTTCCATTTCTGTCTATAATTTTTTATTTTCTCTATGGGTCAATATTGAAATATATTTAAAAAATCGTTCTTTGACATTAAAAAGAAATAATAGCCATGCACTGCAGGAAATAACAAATGAATGAATTTCTTTGTGATTTTTTATAAACAGAATTCGTATCAAGTAAAATACTATTTTCGTAAAAGGAATTGATCATCACAAATATACAGACTTATTTCCACTTTTCGTTTCGCATACAATTCAAGTTTTTATTACTCTCTCCGGTACGGTATAGGCAATGAAGAAAAGGAGCACCTTAAGGAGAGTCTGTACTTCCACATCTTACAATGTTAAATTCCTCAATTTTGGGTGCACTTTTCTAAGAAGTTATAAAAGATATAAATGTAGAAAAAATAGGCATATCTAACATACCTTTATGTATACAGCCGATTAAATAAATCTCAAATTCCATTGAGCGGTTGGCAAAAAAATTCATTGATAATTTTTTGCATTAAGAATTACTGCAAATTATTATTTTTTTTTCTTCTGAAGATAGAAATAAACTTATTTTTTTTACCTAATGTGTAAAATGCCATCACATTGATATTGTACATTAATTTCAGCCTTCTGGGTACATACTTTCTGAGAAAAGTGCATCAATATCACAAAAATAAGAAGGTGCAGAAAAATGTCAAAGATTCCGTATCTTGCAATGTTAAATTTCTCAATTTTGGGTGCACTTTTCTTAGAAGTGATAAAAGATACAAATGTAGAAAAAATAGGACATATATAACATACTTTCATGTATACAAATGGCTAAATAAATTTAAAATTCCACTGGGCGGTTGGCAAGAAAAAAAATGTTTCATTGATAACATTTTTTGCATTAATTACTATAATATTTTTGCTGAAGGTAAGGCTGAAATCTGACAATTAGAAGAAATAGAACCATATTATCATTTTACACATATTAAACTACCGAAAAACAATAAAAACCAAAATTTAATTTTTTGTCAAAATTCGGTGGTGTACAGACTCCCCTTAGTATTGTCAATCACTTACTGTAAATCCTGTTTGTTTCTTGAAAAAATATCCATGATTATAGATATTCACTTACGCACAACAATGTGCCATCATTATTTATCATCCAGTAAGTGAAACTCTACTTCACCCGAATGATTAAATGTTTACAATCAACATAAAAAATTGAATGTAAATTTGAACATAGAAGTGGTAGGTCTATATATCGTCATAAAATAATAAATGTTATCAAAGTGGTTTGCAATAAAATCAATACATGCTCGGCAGCTTTCAATAAATGTTATTTATACTTGACACGAATCATTTAAGTAGGCCTAATGCTTCTGCGACAGGCATGTCGTTAGTTGATTTTTAAGTTCACAGTCGGTAGTGCTTAGAAATGAGATCATTTCACATCTTCCACGACAAAATATTGGACAGTTAAACAGAATATTTTGCACTGTTTAATTATCATTTCCAAAGGACAATTTGCATTATTATCTTTAATATGTTATCTATGGAGATAATCCCCAAAATGTATCATGCCCTGAAAGAAACTGTGTGAGCACAACGTTAGGAATTATTACAACACTTTTTTTTTCTGGTGAAGACAGAAGAAAATAAGATTTTTTTTTTTTGTTACAGAACCTTTCATGCAATTCATCCAGTTACTATTCCATTTTTGTGTGATGTGATTCTGAATTTGCTTCTTGAAAGATGGATATTGGTCATAAAGTGTATGAATGTGTTAGATTTGTGAATTCGCAGCCGATCCGCTAACGTGTCTGCTCTCTCATTATTCACGAAACCAGTATGACCTCGCACTCAAGACAAATAATTTCGGCCTTCTTCCAATATATTTCTAATTAAAAAACTATGGGATTTAAATTATATTTATCATCCAGAGCTTGTAAGTCTGATTGGGAGTGACTATAAATACAGGCACTATTTCCGTTTCGTCTACACGGAACTTAATAGCTTCTCGTAATGCAAGCAGTTCCATCCGGAATACCGAGAAACGCGGGGAGAATTTGAAAAAGGCTGAAGTAATTTTTGAGGACCACCTATATACCAGAAAAACATATCTAACTTAAGTCCCTTCGGAGGAAAGATCTAAATGAGAGCCCATGTGGTGTGTACTAGAGATGAACAAAACTAACTGCCGCCCTCGCTCGCTATGTTCGTTGCATTTGTCTTTCGAATCTCGTCTCGTCATTCTCGTGCGCTTCGAGTCTCGCTCATCATTCTCAGAATAGCATTTGATCGGCGTGGAAAGATTTCTTAACTCTGAATAATATACATCATTGAAATAAATAACATTACAAATGTTTAAATGAGACAAAAAGATAAAACAGAACAGTATCTTAGTTATCAAAATGTTCTGGTTCTGCTACATGATATTACCTATGGTTATAGCCTATAAACAGAAAAAACAATTCTCAAATAAATTTGCATTTCTAAGAAACATAAAACATAACGTTAATATATTTTTACTTGAGATTCCACATCTGATCTCAAATGTATGGAAAAAAATTCCTAGACTTTTAATAAGGGCCTAGTAATTAAATAAAAATTGGGGAACGAATTGTTATACACTGAAAGGTAGAGATGATATTTCAAATAGGCTACTTGATTGTTTATATATATATATATATATATATATATATATATATATATATATATATAAAACAGTTGCAAAAGTAGATAAAAGTTCGGTCAGGTATAAACAAATGTGGCGATTCAAGGCTGTTTGACGTTCGGGACTTCGGGAGTGATCAATTTCGGCGTCTCGAAACACTCACAAGCAGTCTTTACGTCAACGACGAGACGTACAGTATAGAACATTTTCGTGCGAGTTTTCGGCTTCGCGAGCGCTGTTAGTCTTGCTTTCTCGATCGTTGTTCATCTCTGGTGTTTACCTATGATACAAGAGTTACTATTATAAGAGCTAAGCCACTAATATTGTATGATTTGAAACTGTTGCAGTGTTCAACATGTTTCGAGCACTTTTGTGCGTTTGCATCATATCACAGATGTAGATACATCCAATGCAGGCCTACTGGCTCGAATATCTGGGGAAAATAGTAACATTGAAACGTATCTGCTCGATCAATTTCTAAGAGTTGAAATGTGTCATTCTTTTATAGGGAGTAAATGTGTGTCCCATATTTTGTCTCTTCTATGTATGTAGCTACTATCTTCCGTCTGTGTCGCTCTCGTAGTGTCGCTGTCTCCCTAACAACAGTGCGCCTCAAACAGTATTAGACTGGCTTATCCCATATTCAGAGTTGTTTTGTGTTCACTATAGCATTGTTTGTTCAAAATCATCACAAGAAATACTTAAGCCAAGATATTCAACAAAATACCGATAGCATAAGGTCGGGACTTTCCCTACTTGAAGGTTTGTTCCTCATCTGCTTACATAACACTGTACAAAAACCCAAAACCTTTTAACCATTATACTGAAAAAAGTTCATTCTCGAGGTCAAGGCGGACGGAGAAATAGAAAATTCAAAGTTTAATGCTCCGATTACCGTAACAAGAATCTCTACCTTCCTGCCACCAATGAATTTTATTTCATTTAATAATATTCGAGTTCGGAGAATATGTTTAAAGTCGCTGTAAGGTTCCATAACATCTTATTGTTAAAATTTTTAATAACGGACGCCAAATAAAGGAAGTACGAGTAAATGCAGCCGGTAACGCTGATGTTTCCGAGAAAATGTATTTGAAAACCTTTAACAATACAACGTTGGATTGTTAAGCGGGGAGAGAGGTGAAAAGGTGTGGGCACAAAACCGCTCTTCTCAGAATAATAATACATCGCTCGTAAGTACGAATAAAATCCTGTGAACAAGGAAGGTCTGCTCACGTGGCAATTTACCGTGAAAACTCCCACGCACGAATACGACGGACATATTTTTTATATCTTCATGTATCTATGTAATTTATTTATTTATTTACTAAATGTGAGAGAAACATTTCCTTTAAATATTCTACTTTGACATTTTTGTAGAAATGGAATGAAAAACACTAAAACCTTGCGCTTCATCAACTAGCCCGTTGATTTCAGCTTGAGGGCTTTCCTCGATCTGCCTAAATCCTACGTCTGAGTAGCTTCTGCAGTGGAGAACAAAATGTGTATATAAATACCAGAAGAACCACTAAATTCCACTTTCCTAGATCAAAGTACTCCTCTAGCAATACAAGAGAAATAAAAGAAAGAAAGAAAAATAACACAATCAGATAGACAAGAGATATAAAAATAGATGCATTGTAGTAAACAGAGTAGTCCAGTAACTTCTGTCACATTAGATATCTTCTTACGTTTCAGGAAATAAGAATGTTACTCGAAAGCATTTGAATCGTATTAAAAAGTGAATAACATATTTTGTGTGTAGCTGAGCTCTTCTCAGACATCTTAGTTTTTTTTTTATGAGATTACATATGTTTTAACGTCGACATTAAAGAGAAGACTGAACAAAATGGAAATACATGATGCATCGTACTCAATACTTTGTAATATCTAACAGCAAGTTAGACGGTTCCTGTATTCCTACAAGGGTTCACCAACCCCATGTAACATGTCGCTCGTCGTATCTCGTAAGATGTTCGTTCTTCTGGGTATTCCCTGCAAACATCTTTACAGTACATTGCTCTTTCGATTTAGTAGATTCCGTTTGAGTCTAAAGAAAGCAGCAAAACAGTACAACTTCGTCTGTTATGACGAGAATCCAAGCCCCCGAATACCGGTAAAGCATCATGTCACAAAAACGTTCACGTCTGAGTATTCCTGACAAAGTAAATATTATTATTTAATGCCTTGAAAATGGCGCAAATATTAAGGATATTTCTGGAGAGTTTAAGGTACCGTCATCTCCCATAACTATGGTTCTGGAACACAGCTGTGGTCCACTATGCAACCATTCAAATTTTGTACTCCATAACCTAGTACCTCGTTTATTAATATTTTTGCTGTACTGTATGAAGTTTGGAGTCAAGTCACTCCAGCTACCTACGAACGGTCTATGTTACTTCTACAATGTTCTTTGAATGATTGTGTCGTGGACCATAGTTGTATTCCAAGACCATAGTTATGGGAAATGACGGTAATATTTATTTATTTACTTATTTATTCATTAATTCCATTTCTCTATTATTTATTTATTTATTTATTTATTTACTTATTTATTTATTAATTCAATTTCTCTATTTATTTATTTATTTATTATTGTATCCTATAGATAGATATATTCTAGGAAATTAAATTAATTTGTATTCACGTTGTATCAGATTCACTTTTTTATAATGAATTAACGGTATATCCATTCCCGTATGATCGATATTTTTACTCTCCATAATATCTGCCTTTCATGTCCTACCTAAATACGTTGCATGTCGATTGCACGGGACTTGCTCCGCGTGATGTATCTAAGTATGAAAACATTGACTTTCTCCTACATCGACGAAGCAGTAAATAACTGAGCTTTCCTTGCGGTGTGATAAAGGAGTAAACGAAACTATTCAGAATCTTGAATTCCAAATATGTAAAAATTCTTGTAATTTTCTCATGTGAAACTTATAAAGGTATCTTGGAATATTTCACTGTATTTGTTGACATTTTCTCAGTAATATGAGTTTTTAGGCTTTTACGGTGACTGTGATTAGAATTAGGCTTTTGGGTAATTCATTGTGTCCTGGAACTTGAGATTCCCAACGCTGCATACATCTCTGACTAGTAACATATTTCAATAATCAGAAAAAAAAACACTTAAGATACTTTAAACTTTGCATGCTTATAATAGTTCTTCCATGTGAACAACATACTACAGGCAGCGTTTTTCAACCTTTCTGTGGGTTTTAGGAGGTAATGTGCTTACTGAATGTTGGTGGATTCACTCTTTTACTACTGTTTTCACTTTTATTCTTCCAATTTACCATGACAAACTTTACTATATCCATTTTCTCGCCGCCCACCGGTTTGAAATGGCTCCTCTAGGGTCTTTAAGGTAGAATGTGCAGTTTATTTGTTTTAATATTGATCAATATTTAAATGTAGTATGAAAACAACTATATATTCCTACATTAAACATCCTAGAGCAGTGGTCGTCAGCACTCGCTGAAATGGTTAGAGTGCATAGAGGGTAAGGAACTCTGCTCCGTCGTGTACAAGGGATAGAAAGACAGCATACCCGCCAGCAGCTATGATTGCACGCTAGGGCTGTGTCTTGTCCGCGGGTAAGAGACGCTAGCCCGAGCGTGCAGTGTTTTGATGACCGCTGTCCTAGAGTGTGCTGATCACATGGGAGAATTATACAAGCGTGCAAATTTTCATTAAAATATTTTAAGCATTTTTTAAATTATGATGGAAACGCTCTCCGGCTGAGCAAAAATACTCCAGAAATTTCTATAATTAAAAAATATATATATATTTTTTAAAAAATATGTGATGTACAGATAGTGTATATTTAGCATGTTAATTTTCATTTCCAAAACCCCTATAAAAATGTTGAATTATAATAAAATTATACCAGCGTAAGGTGTACCTCCCCCTCTTAAATTTTGAGTAAATATAGTATATAAATAAAAAATTTAGGTTGTAACAATAGTCAAATCACGAGAAGGCAAGGCACTTGGAGTGACAGTAGTGCATGTATTTTTGAAACCAATCAACTCGTCGAGTCCTTGATATATTTTGTCATCAGTTGACGAATATTGATTACACATCTTCGCGTCCCGGACATACCTGTCACAGTCAGTTGGTTGGTCTCATGTCACAGCAATCAAACACTGACAATATGGTTAATCTTCATTATTGTCATCCACAACAAATGTCCGGAACACCCAGCCGCCATACACACACACACATTTTTTTTTTCAGCAAAATCATTCCTCTACTCATGGTTATTACACGTCATTATCAAATTATAAATTTTGTTCGAAAATTGAAAAAAAAAAAAAAATCCTATATTCTGGCTTATGGCTAGCCATCCATACCACCCAAGAGATTTTAATGCACTAATTAAATGTCCTGGTCATAGACCAATCTACGTACTATAAACTGAAAGCTTTTTACAATAGACGGGTTTTCGATCCAGGACAAAGTCAGTGACACAAACATAAATACAAAAAGAATGAGAAAGAATCAGTAGGCCTAAACAAAAAAGAAAATGAGATAATATAAAAGAAATAGTGAAAAACGAAGTGAAGGAAAATGAAAAAGAAGTAATAAAGAATATCTGAAACAGAAACGTTAAGGAACAACAGAAGCAAAGAAAATAAGAGAAAAAGAAATGAAAGGAGCCTAATAAAACGAAAAAAAAAAGTAGAAAATAGTGACGGAGAAAGAGAGAGAGAGAGAGAGAGAGCGAGAGAAAACTGCCGCTTCAGTGCTAGTGCGCTGGCTTTCCACCCAGGCGGACCGGGTTCGATCCCCGGCTAGGTCGTAATGGAATTTCTAGTGCACAAAGCAGACGTTACAGAGGGTTTTTTTCGAGATACTTCCTCTTCCCTCTATCATTCCACCAACACTCTGGACCTTCACTCTCATTTCATTTATCATCCGCAATAGTAAAAGTAGGTTGGAGTTTTTTTTTAACAATTTATTGATCGATCAGCGCATCTAGCGCTATACAGATCATTTCTAAAAAATATAAATACAATATATGACACTGAATTGAGGGCAGCCTAGATTAGGCTCCTCAATGAACAAAAATAATTGTTAATAAATAATTATTTACATAGGTTGGTGTGATGATAAATTTTGACTATAATATGAGGTCCATTGGAAGACGGCTCTCCTTCCGAGAGAATAATGGATGGGGCCTGGAACATTTTCTAGGTTGTTATAGAACTTCTTAGCTTGTGAATGAATAAACTGTTTGACTGTGTCAATACCAGTTTCTCTGTGTAGTTGGCTGTTACGGACAAACCAAGGAGAATTGAGTGAAATTCGTAGGACTTTATTTTGAAATGACTGGATGTGTTTAATTTCACTTATTGCAGCTCCTCCCCAGACAGGGCAAGCATAAAGCAGTAGAGGTCGTAATAGAGATGTGTAAAGTAGCATGCAATTTTGTAGCTTTAGAGATGATTTCTTGTTGAGGAGGGGATATATTTTAGCGAGTCTTGAGTAGGCCAATTTCAGTTTGTTGTTGATGTGATGTTTCCATGATAGACGGCAATCTAAGTGCACTCCAATATATTTTACAGCTTCATCCTTTGGTTTCCATGGTATCACGTTGGTTGAAAGGTTTATGCATGGAGGATTGTAGGTTGGAGTGAAGTCTTGGAAGTAGTAAGGGTTTCCAGTGCTGATACAGGAAGGGCTTGATGCTCCGGGCCCTTAGGGCTTAGGCCTATCAGGCTACTAGTACGCGAAGTGGGGCTGTATCAGGGGCTGTCGCAGGATGGTCCACCTATCAGTGTAGGATTCACGAATCCCACTCAGACCACCTGTCGGATTTAGACAATAATCGCATATAGGGCGCACAAAGGACCAAAAGCGTGCCTAAGTGTACGGAGCCGTCCCGGTTCCAGTCCTCGAAAAGCTAAGCAAGCCAAGCTAAACAGACAGACGACATGCTAAACATCACAATTTTGGTATCAGAAAATGTCTGAAGATCAATCGCAAGCTATTTTTGACTTCTCTATATGAATAAGTAAATGAATAAGACGAGAAAGAAAAGGTTTTTGGCTGGTAACAGGCAAAGACAGAGTGCTATGCGAAACAAAGTGCTTTTCGGCCATAATTTTATTTTAACTCAGGCAATTGAACCAAGAATCCCGGTGTAGAAAGCTAACGTCCTAACAGTTCGGATAAACAAAGTGAATACTGTATTGTGAAAGCTATCTTCCGGTAAATTAGATAGAAAGTTGCTGGTACAACAAATTGTTCATTAGTTAATGATTACAGTATGCAATTAAGCAATCAGGACTTAATAAAATAATTACTTAGCGTTTAATCGACAGTTAATAGGTTACTTTGTTAGTAATACATATTTCATAATTAACGACTGTCAACTAACTGGCATAGGTATTTCATGAATAATTCAAAGTGTTCCCACTTTCAGAGAGGGGCCGAAGGTTCATCACCGCGCTCATATAAGCCCGTCACAGGATCATGTCCTGGGGGAAATCACTACAATTCCCAACCTCACAACCCTTATCCCTCCACTGTATTACATTACTACCCTCTCACCTCGGTTAGGGTATCACCAATTACTTCTGATAGCCTACTCGACCATAATGTAGTAGATGGCCTATCATTAAAAATAACGAAATATTATTTATTTCTAATGCCTATGACAACTACAATGATATAACAATTAATGCAATTCGGGAAGAGTAGGTCATAGAAAACAGATCAAGAAGAAAGGTAAGGAGAAACAAGCAAGACGATCGGAGTCGACGAGGAGAGGAAGTAAAGAAGATTTGGATAGTACATCTACTTGTGAGGGGAAGAAATGAGGAAATAAGGAACCGCAGAACTACAGTCTACGAAGTTGGGGAGGAAGTGATAAAAGAGTGGTAAAAGACACAGAAACAATTAACTGAGAGTTCAAGGAGTAAGAGTAACTATCAAAATAATCGGAGGGAAAATGTATGAACAAATAAGTAAATTAGTGTCCAGAGAAACAATAGATGATAAAGGACGTGACTAGAGGAAATTGGAAGTGTTTGTTAATAGGAATTTTGTAGTGAAATGTTATTAATATTGGATCTGTCGATTAAGTTATCGTATAATCAGAGAAATTGAAATGATAGGAAGAGAGGAAGTATTTCAATGTAAGTTTACAAATGAAAGTTGAATTGACTTACAAAAATAGTGCCTAACGGAAAATTTATCGACATGAAAGTGAACAAACATGTGATTCAATGACTAATGGAGAAATAGGCGATAAGAGTGATGATAGAAGTGAGGAGAAGTAGAAGTGATTGTAAATTAGAGATGAACGTGAATGATTATGATTGAGTAGTGTTAGTAAAGGTTAGTTTAAAATTAGGGAAATTTTAGACGACAGGAAGTACTTGAATATAAGTAAACAGTAGCCTAAAAGTGGTGAGGCGTTCGTTAGATAGAAGAGAAAATTTTAAGGTGAGAGGTTAGAGAGCAAATTGAGGGTATGTATTATAGTAATAGGGGTAGCAAAGGTAAAATAAGATGACTGCACACGTCGATGTAAGTTTGTATGTGTTATTGTAATTAGAAGGTGATGGGGAGCACGAATACAGAGATGTGGTGGCGACTCATTACTAAATAAGAGCTGTAAAAAGGTAAAGGTAAAGGTATCCCCGTAACATGCCATGAAGGCACTTGGGGGGCATGGAGGAAGAGCCCCATGCTTTCCATGACCTCGGCACTAGAATGAGGTGGTGTGGTCGGCACCACGCTCTGACCGCCTTTTACCCCCGGGAAAGACCCGGTACTCAATTTTATAGGAGGCTGAGTGAACCTCGGGGCCGTTCTGAAAGTTTGGCAACGAGAAAAAATCCTGTCACCACTTGGGATCGAACCCCGGACCTTTCAGTCCGTAGCCAGCTGCTCTACCAACTGAGCTACCCGGCCGCCCAAAAAACCTCAACCAGGTAACTTGCCCCGACCGGGATTCGAACCCGGGCCACCTGGTTTCGCAGCCAGAAGCGCTGACCGTTACTCCACAGGTGTGGACTAAATAAGAGCTGTAGAAATAAATATATCATATATCATAATTAATGCAATTATAAAAACAAAATTTTGGACATATTCACCAGCAAAAATTGAGAATTCATAACATTTAATTCAAAGCAACGTCTTAATATGGAAGTGAGGTGTCGTACTCGGTGGTCTGGGGATTGTCATGTTTGCTCTTACATCCGAGGTTTAGGGAATCATATATGGCTAAGGGTTAACTTTTAAAGGAAATAAGAAATTCATGGCGTCTTTTAAAATAAAAATGAAACTATGAGTCCCGTAACATATATTTACACAAAAAACCTGTCTCTGAATGACAGAGCTCCAGCAAAATTCATAGACATTTCTTTCCCACATCAAAATTTGGATATAGCACTCTACAATAATTCCATATAAGTGACTAAAATGCACGTAGGATTGTCCTTCCTTCCACATATCATTCATATCGTACTATGAAGATAAACTTTTGATTTAAAAAAGAAACATATTTATGTTCACTGAATAGTAGCTGTTCAAATGCGCTTCTTAAGACTGATTTTAGAACTTACACGTTGAACATAAAGTATAAGGTATACAGAAACATCGGTATAGTTGATTCCAATATATTGACGGGTTGAACGATGATCAATTACCCCAAATTGCTTTATATCATAGACCTAACGGTGACGAGACCGTGGAAGACCAAAAAGGATAATAATAATAATAATAATAATAATAATAATAATAATAATAATAATAATAATAATAATAATAATAATATTTTATTTTACCTGTCAGAGTTAAGGCCTTAAAGCCTTCTCTTATAATCAACCAGATCTACGATTAATGCATTTATTTATTTATTTATTTATTTAATGTGCTCTACAACAGCCAAGGGCCAATTACAGTTCAGCACACGAAAATAACAAACATTAACAATGATATAAATTACAGTAAAAGTACATTTGAATAATTATTAACATAATAACAATTAAATAAGATGATAGTTGCAAATGAAAGAATGGAAATAAATAACTGAGAATGGAATCATATTAATAATAATAATAATAATAATAATAATAATAATGGAGAACAGGAAAATTTTAACTTCATGTATCAGGAGTAACAACACTCAAAATTTCTTCTGCGTTTATTTCTGATGATAATTGAGATAATATTAATACGATAACTATAGCAGCAGCAGCAGCGGCGGCGGCGGCGGCGGCGGTGGTGGTGGTGGTGGTGGTGGTGGTGGTGGTGGTGGTAGTAAGAAGAAGAAGATGATGAAGAAGAAGAAGAAGAAGAAGGCGAAGAAGATATCTCTATCGACAGAACTTCAAACAGCCACAAGAGACAGGAAAAATGTAAAATATTATTGGATCTTGTCGTCTGCTTGCAAGTACAGAATTACAAAAGATACGGCGATGTTGCAAAGATACTGTACCATCTTGCAAAGGACGTCGGAGCGGTCAGTGAAACAAACCCGCACTAGGGAATAAACAATAGAGAAGCGACATCTCTTTGATCTTCCGCACACATGTTTCTATGGCCTCGAATCAAGTGTCACACTAGCAAGTAAAAGGAGGCGCGTGTATGCCTCACTTCTGCGTTGAAGCGGTAATTATGTGAATGTGCTATGATAGAAGGTGGTAGAATATTATGTAGCCATGTAAGTAGAGTGAAAAATGCTAAATCAATACCGTATTAAAAGGTTTCTTGTTCAGTATTGAGGAAATCCCTATGATTGCGTGTAACGTCTATACAGAGTGGAAATGAAATAATGTTGCAGATTAAAAGAGACGATAGGGTAGGCCTACATGTATATGAATAGAAAACCTATATTACGTTTCGTGATTAAATGCACGGTTAATTAGAAAATTAAGTTTGAAGTTTCAGCAGCCCGGCAACATTGTCGCTAACACACTCTACTCGTGATACGGATGTAAGAAATCAACGAAATCGGTGTGTCTATGTAATTGAGCTGCTCTCTGCGAAGACGTTGCTACTTGCTCGTATTGTTCAATGGCTTGAATTTAGAGGTTTTTAAAATTAAATTTACACGAAAACCGTAAACGATATTGAAATACTCCAGAGGGATGAATTATTCTTTATTATATTTCCTATCGATATGGACAAAAATCACGGCCCAACTCGCAACAGTTACCGAATAAGAGATTGTTAAACATTTGAAAAAAAAAAAAAAAAAAAAAAGCATTTTTTTCTGAAAAACTATGAACTTTCTACCAATATGATATAGCTTTTGTTACATACAACATGAACTATTCGCTCTGGAAATCTACAAGGCTATTTTATTTCCACCCTGTATAGGGATTAGGGTACTGGAATTAGGATAAATAAATATACTTTGCTGTAAGATTGAAGTGTATCTAATGAACTGAATGAAACAATGACTAACACTCAATTTTCCAATAATAATAATAATAATAATAATAATAATAATAATAATAATAATAATAATAATGACGACATAATAATATTATGAGGACAAGTAAAGAAATGTTTCTGAGCCACACACAATCAACAATTAACTGATACACTGTACAATAAACACATGATAAAATCACATAAATGTTGTTACTGTTATTCATGCATCTGTATGCAAGTAATTCCAATCATTAACTCTCTATTTTAAGCATATGCACGCATCTGTTTCGCATCTATGTCAAAGCACAACTGACTAACTTTATTTTTGTTGATATATTGCAACCTCCCCATGATTTATAATGACGTTTTTCAAGAAGGTTATGTAGTAGTCCCCTACAATGTTCGAACATGAGAAAGGCAATCAAGACATTATAAACTTTGTATTATTTCATATGAAGATCTAATCGCAAGATTTGTCTAAAATCCTTAAGCAATTAAGACACGAAGGAATAGGAGTGGAGGACAGTGAATATTTCTATACCAAGGTGGAGAAAACATAACAGGCCTCCGTCTGCAGAGCGAACATCGGCGATTATCGAACTTCGCCATACTCGACAAACTTGAACCGAACATAGCGACTGTAATGCACGACGCTATTGGACTATGTAGGACTATGTCTAGTTTTCGTAAGTAGTCTACCTGATCACTCGAAAAATGTACTGATTATAATGATTCTCAGACGCGTTATATAGGCAACCTAGTTACAAATTAGTCCACTAAACAGCGCCACTTTTTCATGTGTAATTTGCACTTGGTACACCTGGACGCAGTTCAGAATGTTTTAATTTTGACAGGTCATTATTTTGTGCCCCCTATCCGTCTTAGTCTCTTTATCCCGAACGACTCAGTTTCCGATGACGATTATCACATAATGCTGACAATGCTTGTCTTTCCAGAGTTAGAGCGAATTAATCTTTTGTTTCCTGAAACATTTTTCTGGCAAGATAGGGCTCCTCCCCTTTATGCATTGGGTGTTCGAGTCTTACTTGTTGGAGTATTTCCTAGCAATTGGATCGGTCGCGTAGGTTCAATCCCTTGGCCTCCGCGATCTCCACACTTAACTTCTCTGGATTTTTATGAGGATTTGTCAAGGATTGTGTGTATGCAACTAAACCATACACTATTCCTGAATTGGTTTAAATGATCATGCACATATTACAGATGATCATTCCTGATATGCTATCGGGCAAACAGGTAGTATCCTCAACAAAATCACTCGAACCGGCTCATGTTCAGTTTGTCACGCGGCTCTGTAATATAGGGGTGACTGTGAGTGCGTATAGGGCATTCTATGTTTGTCACTATGTGGGTATAACTTTAAACAATATGACACAATTTAAATCAAAACTGCAAAATAAAGAACTCCATGGTTAAACTAGGGCAATCGTTTGGGATAAATCTCTTTATATCGGAAGAAACATCCGCATCTCGTGGTTATAGTTAAGGTCATACATACCTCCCTTCCTGCAAATGCAAAAATCAGAAGAAAGTTCCATTCCAGTACGTGGTGTGACAAATAGAATCTACAGAATATAACGAACGAATTTCGAGATATGTTCTTTTAGTACATCAAAAGTATAAGCGTGATAAACCTGTCACTGGTGCGATGATTTTGATAGTTGTATTGTACGACAAGTTGTGCATGAATTTTACGCCCAGGAAACGCAGGTGCTGACCATAAAAAATACGAAGTCTGTACGAGAAAATTAATTTTGAGGTTAATGAAGGGAGTCCTAGAGACATTTTAAAGGCACTATGTTTCAGATGGAGATACACCCCTAGCACGCTACCTTAAAAGCTTAATCAGATGGTATACATAATACTCCACTGTTATGTGTTCAGAAATCAAATATTCCGTTTTATAACATATACATGTGGTAAATTCTCAGGTTCTTGTTCGAGACTAGCTAACTTCAAGACCGACCGAATCAAGTACTGAAAGAATAAATGTGTTAAAATATTACTGCTTACATGGTCTGTCAGCAAGTTTGCTTGTTCAGCTATTTGTCAACTTATTTATCGAACTACTGGTCAGTCGAAATGCTTATTCACACACATGTATGCTACCTTTGTAGTCAGTCTGCTTATAGAGATGAACAACGATCGAGAAAGGAAGATCAACAGAGCCCGCAAAGCCGAAAACCCACATGACAATGTTCTATAGGTCGAGTCGTTGACGTAAAGACTGCTTGTGAGTGTTCAGAGACGCCGAGATTGATCACTCCTGAAGTCCCGAACGTCAAGCAGCCTTGAATCGCCACAAGTGTTCATATCTGACTGAACTTTTATCTACTTTGGCAACTGTTATATATGTATAAACAATCAGTAGCCTATTTGAAACATCATCTCCAACTTTCAGTGTATAATAATCCGTTCCCCAGTCTTTATTTAATTACTAGGCCGTTATTAAAAGGCTAGAAATTTTCTTTTCATATTCTGAGATCAAGTGTGCAATCTCAAGTAAAAATATATTAACGTTATATTTTATGTTTCTTAGAAATACAAATTTATTTGAGAATTGTTTCTTCTATTTATATAACTTACTTACAAATGGCTTTTAAGGAACCTGAGGGTTCACTGTCGCTCTCACATAAACCCGCCAGCGGTCCCTATCCTGTGCAAGATTAATCCTCTCTCTATCATCATATCCAGTCTCCCTCAAATCCATTTTAATATTATCCTCCCATCTACGTCTCGGCCTCCCTAAAGGTCTTTTTCCCTCCGGCTACCAAACTAACACCCTATATAATGAATTTCTGGATCGCCATACGTGCTACATGCTCTGCCCATCTCAAACGTCTGGATTTTATGTCCCTAATTATGTCAGGTGACGAATACAATGTGTGCAGTTCTGCGTTGTGTAACTTTCTCCATTCTGCTTTAACTTCATCCTTCTTAGCCCCAAATATTTTCCTAAGAAACTTATTCTCAAACACCCTTAATCTCTGTTCCACTTTCAGAGTCAGTCCAAGTTTCACAACCATACAGAACAACCTGTAATATAACTGTTTTATAAATTCTAACTTTCAGATTTTTTGACAAAAGCTTCTCAGACGAATAATAACACGCATTTGCCATATTTATTCTGCGTTTAATTTTCTCCTGAGTGTCATTTATATTTGTTACTGTTGCTCCAAGATATTTGAATTTTTCCACCTTTTCGAAGGATAAATCTCCAACTTTTATATTTCCATTTCGTACAATATTCTGGTCACGAGACATAATTATATAACAATAGGTAATACTGTATCATATAATAGAACCAGAACATTTTGATAACTAAGATGCTATTTAGAGAATGATGAGCGAGACTTGAAGCGCACGAGAATGACGAGACGAGACTCGAAAGACAAATGCAACGAACAAAGCGAGCGAGAGCGGCAGTTAGTTTTGTTCATCTCTACTGCTTATCCATCTATTAGTCCATAGCTTAGGTACTTACCCATTTATCTGTTTGTCAGTATGTATCCACCCATCCAATCCATCCATCCAATCTATCCTTCCAATCAATCAATCAATCAATCAATCAATTCATCCATTCATCTAGCCTACTTGTCCATTTGTCATTTAAATTATTCATTCATTTTCCATCTACCAGTCACTCTACTTTCAATATATCTGTAACCTATGTCTATTAATCTTATAACTAGGGCCCGGAAGTTCATGCTCTAAAACTACTAAATATGTACGCAAATATGTCCTTAAAATGTGGAAAATATGTCGCTAAATTCACTAATAAATAAAGAAAACTATGTTTCCTGTAACAGTATGAATGCTAATGAGTATAAAGTAACATTATTCCTTAGGGGTTAAAGCAGAGGTGGTTCCTTTGTTTAAAATCAACGAAGAGTTGAAGTTTACAACCAATGCTTGCCTGAGGTTTTCAATTGAGCAACTGCTCTGTTGTCTCTGAAGATGCTTTTCAATCGTGAAAACTTCTTTCCACGTCACATAAGGCTATTGGGGGGTATTTAAATGTTAATTAATTGTCCCGCAGACAGAGATAAACCTTTTGGTGCGATGGAGAATTTTCCTTCGAGAATGTCTCGAATATCGCACAACTGTTGGTATTCAGGATTTGGTTAAATAATGTTAGTCACTTTTCCCTTAACTTTTTGCATTATACTGCCACGAATTGAACTCCGATTATATTTCGTTTCTCAAAAAGAGGCTAATGACACATGTAAGTGCCAACAGTTTCCAGTAACATGATTGCTTTTCATTGTTTGTCAGTATCTTTTGAACTGTCTCAGTAGACTCAGCACTATTAGAATCCAACGAATTAACCACCTCTTTAACTGTTTGAAAATGCTGAACACAATAATTTATAAGGCCGCATCAAGCCACGTTTTCCGTTGCATTAACACTGGTGCAGGTGTAAGTGGAATATTAGGTGCTATTGATCTATAACCGAACTCTTCAATTGACATTTAATAAAATTTTCTTTACGGAAGCATGCAAGTCAGCCATCTAGCACGTAATGTTTGAGTGTTCGTATTTCATGACGGTATTTCACACATTCCATCTCCCACGCATCTCCCTATTTTTTGCGTTCACGAGGGAAAAAATCTTGTAAAACTTATAAATATGCCGTATGGGTCTTAAGGTATTGAAAATATTATGTATTTATAAAAATGACGAAAATATACACTTAAATGCGATATAAAACCATGCTTAACAAACTAAAACAAGTGAAAATTCGTATAGATAATATGCAAGCATATAGTTACAGTATACTCTCTAGGAAAAACTATGCAATTGCACGAACTTCCGGGTCCTACTACAGACAGGAACCTTAGCCACTCTTTGAAGTTAAGCGAGTACGGAGTTTGTGCAATGACGGAGAGTAGTGGCGCATGGTGCTGTACGATTAAAACAGACTACTCCCGCATCAAGGACGGGGCTGTGTTGTGTATTACAAAAGAATAAACATAGCCTTTGCTGTAAACTTTTTAACTTAAAATGTTACTGTTTCATAGATATCGTTCCTAACACTATGTTTAAGCCCATATTACGATACTTTGTTGCAAATTTTTAACTTAAAAAACTGGTACAACTGTAACACAGGTACTGCCGTGAATGAAATGTTTAAACCTATATTAGAATAATCTTTTCTGTAAACTTTAATTTCATAAACATTGCAAATGAATATATCTATATTTGTTTATTTCTGTCAAATTGCTTATCTTTTATTATAAACTATCAAGTCATTAAGTTATGACATAAAATGAAGAGATGAACGTTTTCGCCATGAAATGGCATCATCAGGTCTCAAATTAATGGGTAACACACAATGACCACTTTCCAAAAACCTGGTTATTTAAAATACTACCCTTAATTATACATGCAACCATAGATTGATAAAACAATAATAAAATGTTGATCAAAAATAACATATATAAGTAGTTGTAACATCAGTCGGTTGAAGAAAATAACCAAGTGCATATTAAAAATGTAATATCATGCTTATATGTAGAAACTAGTGAAAAGATGTTTGAGTGGTAACAATATATTATGTTATTACTTAGAAGTAAAGAACACAGTGTATAATGTAATTATCCTGAGAATCATCCGTAGTATCCAATCATAAACACTGCTAACTAACGTCTACTATAGGTCCTACTTGTTTAGAAGTAAGGAATCGTTGTAGAGTGGCCATGCAGTGCGCCTTACTTGTGTTTGTGAGCAGAATGTCTACTCAAGGACACGTGATGTAATGTATACCTCGTCCACACTTATACTGATTCCAATGTTGTGGGACTAAGAAAACGGTTTTTATTTATAACAATATATTATTCCTCTGTCAGGAACTCTGCTTATTCTTCAGACCGCTTACCTGCCTGCATTTCTGTCTGTCCGGATGTTTAATTAGTTCCCACTCAATTCACCTACTCGTCTCTCTACGTGGCAGACTTAACTTCAGTCATTTCCTCGAAAGTTTAAATATGAATCAACAATCCCGCCCGCCACACAGTAAGTCGCCTGACAGTGCACCGAGTTGCTGGACAGTCTGTCTGTGTACCTCATTACCCGGCGTGTCGGCCGCTGGCTGCAGTGATATTCACTCAACCTGGATATTAATGCAATAGGATCAAAGTCAATATCGCGGGAGTTAAGTTACGGAATTGACTGTCAGCTCCTATGATCGATGCAATATTAAATGATCCGCACACGGCTAATTGAATATCGCGGGTAGTAATATTAATTCAATGATGTGATGATACAATGAACACTGACTCCGCTTTCCGAAAAATTCCCAAGCTTTTACACTCGGTGACATTGATGGCTTGTGATGGGAATAGCACAGAGAGCGTCCATTCTGAAGTTTTCTTTGGACTATTTTCACGCAGAAAAAAAAAAATAGAGGCACATGGAAACATTGATATGACACTCTCAGAAGACTGGATAAAAACGATAGGTGATACAAAAATTTTAGAAGAGAAAATCTTATCACTATTAATCAGAACATGTTCAAATATAGACATTTTGGCGACATAGGTTCATTAAATGTGACAGTCCACATCTTGCAAATAGAATACGAGATATTCCATGTTGTTCCTTTCTTTATTTTCTACCAATCTAAGAATCTCTTTTCCTGAATTTCACTTTATTTTCATTGTTACAACTTTATGCTTTTCTTCATATTTCTACCTTTGTCTACTTTTTCTTTCCAATTTATTTTATTGACTTCTTTCTTTTATTTCTTCCACTGTATTCTTCCTTTCACTTATTTTCTTATTCTTTTTCTCTTCTTTATTTTGGTTCCTTCTCTTTTTTTCTATCTTTTATCCTTCATCATATAATTTCTTTCTCTTCATTTCCTCTCATTTCTTAATGTTTATTTCTTTTTTTCCGTTTTTCATTACAAATTTCCTTCTTTTTTCAGTGCCTCTCTTTCCTTTCAATTTCTAGGCCTATATATTTTATTCAAACTGTGCTTACTTATTTATTCTTTTGTTTCTTCTTTTCTCGCTTCTTGGTTATTCGCTTTTCCTATTTTACTTTCAGACTTTCTCTCTCTATATTCAGTTTTTTCTTCTTCTATTGCGCATCTCGTCCATTATTTCTTTCCTCAATTTTTTCTTGTTTCTTTCCTTATGGTGTTTCATCATTTCTTTCATATTTCTTCCAATGTGGTACCCTTCTTCCTTTCTTCGTTTCTTTCTTTCTCTCTTTCCTTTTTCTTTATTTTCTTCTTCCTTTCCTTTTCCTTCTATTCCCTAATTTCTCTTTTAGTCATTCCTTTCTTCGTTTCTTTCTTTTTCTCTTTCCTTTTTCTTTATTTTTTTACTTCCTTTCTTTTCTTTCTATTTCCTCATTTCTCTTTTATTTCTTCCTTTCTTCGCTTCTTTCTTTTTCTCTTTACTTTTTCTTTATTTTCTCCTTCCTTTCCTTTTTTTCTATTTCCTCATTTCTCTTTTATTCATTCCTTTCTTCGTTTCTTTCTTTTTCCTCTTTCCTTTTTCTTTATTTATTACTTCCTTTCCTTTTCTTTCTATTTCCTCATTTCTCTTTTATTTCTTCCTTTCTTTCCTTTTTCTTTACTTTCTTCTTCCTTTCCTTTTCTTCCTATTTCCTCATTTCTCTATTATTTCTTCCTGTCTTCGTTTCTTCCCTTTTCTCTTTCCTTTTTCTTTATTTTCTCCTTCCTTTCCTTTTCTTTCTATTTCCTCATTTCTCTTTTCTTTCTTTCTTCGTGGTCATTTGATTATTTCTTTTTCCTTAATTCTTACATTTTTTCCCCTCAGTATGATTATTTCTTTTTTTGTTTTTCTTTCCTCATGATTTTTTCATTATTTCTCTTTTCCTTCTTTCTGTTATTTTTCCCAGTATTATTATTTTCTTTCTTCTTTTTTTCTTATTTCTTTTTCATTTACTTTTTTCCTTATTTGTCTTTTCTTTCTTAATTTTTTCTTTCTTTTTCTTTCCTTAAGGTCATTTCATTATTTATTTTTTCCTTCATCTTCCGTTATTTTTTTTCCAGTATCATTCTATCTTCTTCTTTCTTTCCTTGTGATCGTTTCATTATTTTTTTCCTTCTTTCTTTCATTTTTCCCTGTATGATTCTTTCTTTTCTTCTTCTGTCCTTCCTTGTGGTCGTTTCAGTATTTCTTTTTTTTTTCTTCCACTTTTCCCAGTACAATTTTTTCTTTAATTTTTCTTCTCTCCTTGCAGTTAGTAGTTTTTCTTCTTCCCTTCATATTTCTTCCTATGTGGTCCCTATTTCTTTTCTTTTATAATTCATTCAGATTTTTGCATCTCTTTGCCAGTTAATTCTTCCTTGCCATACATTTTCTTTCTTCTCACTATCTTTCTTTTCATCTTCCTTGTATTTCTTTCTTACCTCCTTTCCTTAGTGCTTTCCTTCCAACTTATGATTTCTTTCCTTCTTTCTTTGTCCTTTTGTTCTTTTTATCTCTGCCTGGAACAAATTCACATAAATAAGTCCTAAATAAGTATAGCCACGACGACAAATCTGCGGTAAGAAGAATTAACTCCGGTTTTACAACTGAACTCATCTAAAATACCTTAATCTGAGAACTAGAGTCCCTAGAAAGTAATAAACTACATTGACACTATAACGAACATTGGGAAATTTACAATTTCTTTAATTCCTTCATTTCCTGAGGTTTTAGTAAACAATGTTTAAATTTCTGGAAGCAGAAATGTATAAACTAGATTACCGTACGCAATTATCAAACATGATTGAAACAAATCATATAGTCCAATACGGAGGACGTATTATAGACAAGTGAATCACTAGAACAGTTCGAACTGTCGCTAAGAAAGTGCGTACATTTCCGGAACAAAAAATCCGGACGTTCTTTTCTACTGAAGAGAAACCAGGTCGTAGATATTCTCTTGTTCGCTTAATGGCCCGTCGCTAGGCAACGACAGCAACACACTCCACAACACGCGTTTATCTGGTAAATATTTCGTAACACGTGACTAAATTATGGCAGTGCTTTACCTCGCCGCGTTGAGCAACCAGAGCTGATGTTTTTATTGAATATAAAGTACCTACGAAACAGCATGCACAATTACGGTCCGGACCGTTCCGAAAACAAATGATAGCAGTAAATAAGATCTTTCCTCACCACAAAATTATTCTCAAGGCCATGTTACCCCGTTATTGTTATAGCAAATTTGTTTTAGTCTGGTCTTCTACCGTTATATTTTTTATTTAATGATATTTTAAGCAAGATACGCTAGCCTATATACAGTCTTTCAGGTCAGTACTAAGATATGTCATTCAGAAATGAAGAATGGATTTATCTGAATGGTTTTAAAACCAAAGAACGGAAAGTTCAAACCTCGATTTGATACAGCTTTCCAAACTTTGATGTACATAAGTAAATTATTCAATCATATGACCTTTGTGACATGGATGATAAAGCTGACTGCTCGTACTTTAGACCATGTAAGGTGGCATTCAGGATATTGATCCCAATAAATATCACAATGTTGCTTCGAAGGGAATCAATCTTCTACAACAGATACTTGGTAGACATAACCGCTATTGTTATTAATATACACTTACGTTAAATCACGTTTTGCCTAGTATTTAATGTTCAATTGAACATACGATGATAAATTGTGCTTTAAGTAATGAATTGGTAAAAAAAACAACTCGTTAAGATAAGTATATAAATGTACGATAACAACGAAACCCCGGCATAGTTCCACAAACTCAAATATAGAAGAAGGAAATAAAAGATAGCTTTAAGTACAAAACAATAACAAAGAATAAGAACTATATTAGGGTAGATTAAATTTCATTTCATTTCATTTATTATATTCCATAGATCTTACATGAGCAACGAAGCTTTAAGATGTGGAACAAGTCAAAATTTTACAATATTACAATTACAATTACAATTTATACAAATTTTTACGATTCTTACAATATTTTACAATTTTTATAGTTTTACAATTTTGTAATTTTCTACAATTTTAAAATATTTTGGGGAGCTGTAGTGAGACGATGTGAGGCCCGAGGATTCGCCAAAAGATTAACCTGCATTTGCCTTATGTTTGGGGAAAACCTCGGTAAAAACCCTCGGTAATCGGACCAAAGGGGGTGAAATGAAGTGAGGCTGAGGACTCTCAATAGACCATCCGGCTTCAGTCCCACGGCTGGGGAAGACCTCGGAAGAAACCATTCAATGAAACCAAATGGCGGATCCAACTCAATCCCGAGCGCAACTCCGGATCAGCAGGCCAGCGAGTCTGCCGACTGAGCTACATCGATGGCTCTGCTAAAAATATAGACATAGCCAGTCAGATTAATTAAATTTACAAACGCAAACGATTGAGATGGTGAGATTAGACAGAAAAATGATATATTTTGCTTTTAGTGCCATATTTTTTTTTTAACTTTTCTGCGTAATTTGATGTGTAATTTAGCGCTGTAGGCACATTCTACATTTTAAATAATTTAAAAAAAGCCTCTGCACTTGTCATTTTGTGTCTTTTACCTTGCTCTATTTCATGTAAATGTGCATATCTCTGGAACCCTTTGAACTAGAGAACTGAAATTTAGCGTATTTTGTAGCTGCATTTACTCTGCGTAAGTTGGTACACATGTTAGTAATAGCTACCATCTATGTTCGAGCCATGTGGTATTATTTATGTTCTAAACTGTTGTTTTTCTAGTGGTGTTTCATGTGCTGAGGTTCGTTTGTGAAGTGATTGTTGGGTTCCCAGACACTATGTCCACGGATTTTTCGTCCACTGTTTCATACGTCCCTTTGATATTCTGTCCAGTATATTTTTTCGTCCTCTGGCGTTTTATGTCCACTATTATTATTTCGTCCACAGTTTAAATGTCCATTGTGCTATTTTGTCCTCAAAGTTTGGTCCACATTTTATTATGTCCTACATCTATCTTTGTTCTCTTTATTAAGTTGTCCATTTTATTGTCTTGTCCAGTACATTGTGTCCAATATTCCTAATTGTACATTTGCATAAATGGTTTAAAAATAACACATTATTACTACTACAATAATAATAATAATAATAATAATAATAATAATAATAATAATAATAATAATGTGAGTTAAAGTGATAAGCATAATTGTTGTGGACTAGCATGCCTCGCCCTCTTACGGTTGTTATCATATAAGGCACGTTAAATGTTTTCACTTACTTTAAAATTTAATACTGAACCAATAAACTACATATTTCCATAGAAATTAAAATTATTATGCTAAAAAATAATTAAATACATTTCCATAGCAACCTTTCTCTTTTAAATTGCATATTGGAAGTAGTTGTTACCCAAAAATGAACAAAATATTCGAGGACAAAATATTTAGTTGACACAGAAACTAGTGGACAAAAAAAAAAAATGGAAAAAAATTATGGACACAATAATTCTTGACCGAAATATTAGTGGACAAATTGTTTGGTGGATGAAATGTTTGCTGGACTAATTTCCTTGGACAAAATAGCTGTGGACGTGAGATAGTGGACAAATTATCTGATGGACATACTGCTGTGGACGTATCGTCCTGGAAGCGATTGTTGCTATATTGTAAATAATAACTTATTTTAAACATGACGAAACCTAAAGGTTTATTTAACTGACTCCATCCTTAAAAACTTTCCTTTAGGAATAAAGCAGCGTATTTGAAAATCCACAATCCATGTTATTATCGTAATCACACTCGATTCCCGAGCTTCTTGCAGAAAACGAAAACATGCAAGCAGCTGGAGGGAACAAAGGAAGGGGTGCAGGCGAAATAGTCACTCAATATCTCAATATGAATGTTTTAATTATATAAAAAGATGATAATTTCGATGTAGGCCTAAGGTAACACCGGAGAAAAGAGGACTTAATGTTTCAAATAATGTATAAATTTAATCAATGATATCTATTGTTGAGAGTAATAACTAATAACGCATTTTTACACCAATGGAGGAGTTATTAACATTTTGTTGACAGAGCTAATTGGAAAAAAAATCTGTATTGTGTCAAGATCATACGTCTTAAGTAAAGTCTATTGCTATCCTTATTTGCAGACAAGAGTAAAAAAAAATAGATTGAAACTGAGAGAGAGAAAAAAGGGGCTGGCAGAAAAAGACGAAAGAAGGAGGGATGACAGAAGCAGAAGAGGAGATGACAGGCTAAGAAAAAATGGTAAACAAAGGAGATGTGGCAGATGAAGGAGAGGTGGTAGACATAGAAGAGTTGGCAGATGGAGAGGTGATAGACAGAAGGGAGTTGGTAGATGAAGGAGAGATGGTAGACATAGAAGAGTTGGCAGATGGAGAGGTGGTAGACAGAAGAGAGTTGGTAGATGAAGGAGAGGTGGTAGACAAAGGAGAATTGGCAAATGAAGGAGAGGTGGTAGACAAAGGAGAATTGGCAGATGAAGGAGAGGTGGTAGACAAAGGAGAATTGGCAAATGAAGAAGAGATGGTAGACAGAAGAGAATTGGCAGATGAACGAGAGGTGGTAGACATAGAAGAGTTGGCAGATGAAGAAGAGGTGGTATACAGAGGAGAGATGGTGAACTGAGGAGAGTTGACGGCTGGAGAGGTGATAGAAAGACGAGATTTGGCAGATGAAGGAGAAGTGGTAGACAGAGGAGAGTTGGCAGATGGACAGATGGTAGATAGAGGAGAGTTGGCAGATGAAAGAGAGGTGGCAGACAGAAGAAAGTCGAAAAATTAAAGCGAGGTTCTAGACAAAATGGATTTGACAGATGAAGGAAAAATAGTAGACAATGGAGAGTTGCCAGTCAGGTGGTAAACAAAGGAGTATTGGCGGATGAAGAAGAGGTGGTAGACAGAGGAGAAGTTACAGACGATAAGGAAGATGTGGAAGATAAAAAGCGAGAAGTGGCAGATGAAAAGAAGAGAATGTAGACGCAGGAGAAAAAGTACAGGCAAAGCTTTACTACAAAAAATCTATAAAGAAAAAGAAATGAATTGTAAGAAATAGACTTGCACATAAAATCGGGGTTTTGGAAGAAAACAAAACTTATTTAGCACGAGAAATCGCACAGGATATGGCCATGACTGAACACCCAGTCTGTTATGCTGAACTGTTAACCGCACGTCAACTGAAGATTGCCGAAGTTTTACGACAGCGTTTCAATTAATAATAGAATTTTTGCAAGTTCACAACACATTTCCTAGCTTTCGTATAATTTATTTCTCAAAAACCCTACGCGATTAGAGTAGTGGGTGTATGTACCGAGCTCCTTTTTTCTCTCTGCGTGGGTGTGATAAAATCGATGAGTGAGAATAAAAACTGCAGCTAATACGCACTAGTAGCAGAATGCCTAAATTAAAACCACACGCAGCAGAGCTGTGGGAAACATGCATCTTTTCAGATTAGCCATTCAGCCAGCCTAGTATCAATCTCCGATAGGCCTATGTATGTAATTACTGTAGGACGCGCTACAAACGAGAAAATAATTAAAAACATGTTGGCGCTATGGAAGAGTAATTACTACGTTGTATGGCTCGGGGAAAAGTGGAAAGAGAAGAGGGGTGCAGGAGGGAAATGTTGGTGTTGGCAAGAGAAATTCTAGGAAATAGAAGCTTATGTTTTTGGGGACATTTATGAAGGATGAGTTGCATGTGCTGGCTGTATGTCTGTCTGTCACAACTAAACCGGTAATGGGATGAGAGCTAAAGGAATTAATCTTTCATTTTCTGAGTGGCATTCGTTATAAATTCAATTTTAATATTTTATATTCTACTGCGAATATATGGACAACAACTTATGGGATAATAAAATTCTCCTTATTCATAATAAATAAATTAAAAATGTAATGAAATTAAAAAGTTCAGCATTTACAATGGTATTCTAAAATATAATAATAATAATAATAATAATAATAATAATAATAATAATAATAATAATAATAATAATAATAATAATAATAATAATAAATATAGAAGTTTGTAATGTTACAATAGTACAATGATATTATTATTATTATTATTATTATTATTATTATTATTATTATTATTATATTGTGCTATTGCAACATTACAACCTCTATATTTATTATTATTATTTTATATTATTATTATTATTATTATTATTATTATTATTATTGCTATCACTAATCATTTTGTATAAAAACTTGATACACAGTCCTTCCTGGACGAGCCACAACTGGAAGATATTAATCTCGTTCCACTTACAGAAACTGACATAATGGAAAATGTTTACAAGACAGAAACTTTTTGAACTCTTCTACCTTAGTACTAGAGCGTGTGATTATTAGGCCTAGTCTATGCTGCGGGCTCGAGTCCCATCCTGTCGTTCATTGGAGTTACACATTGTGGTATATAAGATCGAAAGATGAGGTTTTTCTGCCTGGTTTCCCTAGGCATTGCTCATTTCTTTCCATCAACACACACTTTCCTTTCCACCCCACTTTAATTTTTATTTGGTGCAATTTTATGTCATCAAAAAATATGATTTCAGGGTAAGGGGTACGAGTTTAGGTGATGCCTAATGAAGATGGCCGGCCAGTTACTGCTTCTCTGTGCACCGTTCACGACTGTGCTCCTAGCCGAAAGGAGAAGCTAGCTATATGGTCATACCTGCTGGCAGATCAGGGGTGGAATTCCTAGTACTAACCGAGGAGCGCTTTATGGAGTCCTTGGGCTAGAAATGCTTGCGGCATTCCTTGATAGAATCCGTGATATAATTATTCCATTTGAGGAACTTCCGGTGGCTCGCGTCTACAGTGGGATTTACGTAAGATTAGTTGCCAACTGTTGCCAGATATCACCAAAGCAGGTAAAATCACAACGCTATGTGCTGAAATAACAGCAAAAATAGTAGTAGTAGTAGTAGTAGTAGTAGTAGTAGTAGTAGTAGTAATAATAATAATAATAATAATAATAATAATAATAATAATATCTTGCTTATTTACTTTTTTACCATATATTAACTATTAATAACGTTCGAATTTCAAATAACACTCGCTTTCGTGTTATGAAAGCTGCAACTTATTCAAAGGCAAACTGTCCTGTCGATATAACAGAAAGTAACTTGTCTCAACCGAAATTCTAAACAAAGTTGGCAAAAGAAAATTTAACCTGACAACTAGGATAGTCACTCTAATTCATTAACATATAATATTATGGAAAAATAGTTGAGTTTCACCCTTATGGTATAAAGTAAAAAGGTCCGAACTATAGAACTCTATGAACTGCCTATTAACTGGGATCATTTGGCATATTCCAATGTCGTCTCTACAGTATTTTTGCGGCTGAAATACATCCACTCAGTCACTTACAAATTTCTGTTCATAAGATTTATTACGCTTAGTGTATCTTCCTATAAGGTGAACATGCGAACAGACATTCGTCCACTCCGAATTGAGGAGCGTTTTTGCAAAAGTCGATAGATGCAGAAATTTTCGATAGTGAGTTACATATGGATATCGTATGCTTTCTACCTCCGGAATCGATCTATGAAATCAGATTTACCAAAACTTGATTCATACCGTATGTAGAGACTACCAAACCTTCCAGATTTTTTTTTTCAAAACTCGATAGATCCTGTCACTTATTGTAATTTATGCAAAATCTTGATTTCTGCATCTATCGACTTTTGCAAAAACGCTCCTCAATTAATCTTTAATTTCTTCAGTTTCATTCGCTGTAACTCGAATTTCAATATTGTATTTTCTACAACAAAAATACTCTAAACAATTGATCGAATAACCATAAAATTTAAACCACCAATACGATATCAAAACTGATCCTATTATGTAACCCGAAAGGTCGTAGAAATAGCCTATAGGTAGATCAAAAAAAAAAAAAAAAAAAAGAAAGAAAGAAAAAGAAATGGCTAGAGATCGTAACAGTTCACTAGGTCTAATAATTTACTTGTCTGCATGATGATGAAAAATTAAACTGGCAAAGTGTGACAAAGGACAGTACGTAATAATGTATTCCACAATAACAATACTGTATCAACACCATCGTCAATTCTTCATCATCACCATCATCTTGAAGTTCTCTTCTTACAGACAGATTTAATATCATTCATGTACGAGTGTAGAAAGATTCAGAAATTTGAGAGTATATTCCTGGCACTGATTACTATATTTTGCAATTTTAAATCTTGATATTATTATTATTATTGTTATTATTATTATTATTATTACTATTATATTATTGTTGTTGAAATAATACTTTGCATACAACCTTCATTCGCTTAATTACACATGACAGATGCTGAAGCCAATCAAATACTAGAAACTTTCGCATGTCACATTTTTTTGAAAGCTATAGCGTTTTCATTTAATTAATATGACATCGTTGTCGTTAATTAGTCAACTGTTCGAAGACAAGTTTGAACCTCATAAGTGACATTAATGAGGCTTAACTCATGAGGAACTAAGCCAGGAGATAATGGGGTAGAGTGGCTAGTTCCTTTCTTCCTCCATTGTACATATCGCTGACTAGCAACATATTACACTAATCAGACTTCTGAATCAATGGTTTACAATTATAGTCTGTAACAGTACTCGGATTCTCTGTGGCTGCGGTGATATGTCACAGTTCAACAGCCACAAAGGTCCACAGGGCTCTCTTGCGCTCTCTCTGAAGCCTACTCTGCAGGGATGGTCTTGGACTTGTTTTATTCGTCTTGAGGTGCATTCTGAATTTTTACCAATTTTGACGATTACTTTCAGAAGTTGAGGATCCAATGCCCCGGATATTTTTTTTCGTGTTTATATCGAAGGTTCGGATCGGTTCAGATCGACGTTATGCGAATAAAATGGCTGTCGGAACGCAGTTTTCGAAGCACGTTTTATCCCTTTCGTCTCGCCGACCTTCAGAGTCCGACCAATTTAGTGCGGATGTTTATGGGTACGGAACTCCTTTTTTGTACACGATGTTTATGGTCCTACTTTTCGTTTCGCTAACAAGCAAACATTCTCATAGGGTCAAATAAAAAAGGGTTTTTCTTACACCATGTTAAGTTAATAATGCCGTTTACAGAAAGAAAACACAATTTCATGGAAAGATTTATTGGAACAGATACAACAATTGTAGAGATATTTCTCAACATATTCCCCACCGAAATTGAGACAATTGGGATTAACTTTTATATCCCCATGTCGTAGAAGACTGTTGTTTGAAGTCGGAACCAATGTGTGATAGCAGTCTGCAGAGGTTTATCTCACGATATGACAAATGTCTGAATTTTATTTTAGTAGGTTATTTTACGACGCTTTATCAACATCTTAGGTTATTTAGCATCTGAATGAAATGGCCGTAATAATGCCGGTGAAATTAGTCAGGGGTCCAGCACCGAAAGTTACCCAACATTTGCTCATATTGGGTTGAGGGAAAACCCCGGAAAAACCTCAACCAGGTAATTTGCCCGACCGGGAATCAAACCCGGGCCACCTGTTTTCGCGGCCAGACGCGCTAACCGTTACTCCAGAAGTGTGGACAAATGTCTCAATTCCGGTAGGGAATATATTGAAAAGTAGTTCAACAATTGCTGTATCTGTTTCAATAAATCTTCTGAACAGCCCTTGTAATTGCTATCGAATGGTTATTAATTAATATAAGGACTTGTTTTGACATTATTAACATGGTGGAAGAAAAAAAAATAACTTTTTATGTGCCCCAATGAGACTGTTTACTTATAAGTTTATTTGCTCAAAAGTTACAAGCGATTCAAATGTAACATTTTTGGACACTTATCAAGCGGTTACCGTGGCTATATAGAGAAAAAGTATCGAATATTAGTTTCTGCGACCGAATGGGATTTTGGGATTATTGCGAGAGCACACCACGACTCTGGTAGTCTATTTTCTACCTTTTCTCCTCAACGTGTATAAATTTAGTGCTGTATCTAGTTGAATCATTGCGTTAAAAAGCAGCTGAGCGTGAGTGTTTTGGGGACTTCTCCTCCCCTCCCTATTCCCCTGCAGTTGTAAACGTGCTGTAAAGGCGTAAATAGATCGATTTAACTGAACCCAACGGTCTAATGTGAATAGTTCTCGTTTATATAAACACAAATATTGCCTGAACGAGTTTGACCAGTACATCATGGTAGCCATAGTTACAACGTTTGCAGTTGTCACAATTCGAAATCGTTAGCACAATCAACGTTATATAAGTTAATGGTTTTCTACGGGTTCTCTCCTTGGAACAATGCTCTGATAAAATGTTTGCTACAAAACCCGGATGAAATGAACGCATTGTGAATGTGTGCAGATGCATTTCGGAACATTGATTACACCGCATTGCTGTGCACAAATCAGGAAGGCATTCAAGCAAGCACCGAAAACTGGTGGGTGCACAATAACACTTTTGTTTACAAGTACAGCCGTGTACATTACATGTGCGTTTAGAGGAAGAGAGAGCCATACAGGGATACAGATGTTAATACGTGATCAGTACTCAACACAAGGCTACCACAGACATGAATATCGAGTTTTCTTCCACTGTAATAAATTTCCAAATTACGTCCCACATTTGAGGACTAGCCACAGTATCAACTCTTGCAGTGCCTATTATTGCTTTCAATTTTTGCATTGTACGAAGTATAAAAAGAAGCTATTGTAACACTAAAAAGCCTATTTAGAGATTGTCACAAAAATAGCTCACCAACAGTGAGTAAAAACTGAAATAATCACATAGACTAAGCAAAATCAATCAAGACAGAAACACATGCCGAATTTCACACAATGGGCTCTTTTAAAATCAAGTGGAAAGTTTCACTGAGGGGTATTTGACTGCCTTATTTATAAACATTTTGTGTCGAAAATTTTAATGTACTAGTTTCCGAAATAAATGACTTCGGATGGTCCGAATTACCTATTGCCTTTTCGTACGTTTTCTCAATGAAAGAGTAGGAATTAATAAAAGCGTTTCCTACTAAAGTTGTTTGTTTTGAAGAGCTCTATCAAATGGTGTCCTATTTGACCCCAACTCCCATTTGAAATTTTGAAGTGATACGCCACTGACCCAATTTCCTATTAGAGCTGATTGATGAAATCAAGCTCAAGTGAAAGTTCACATGTGCTTCAGTTATAAATATTTTTGTTTCGAAAATTTTAATGCACTAGTTTCCGAAATAAATGACTGTTAGGATGGTCTGAATCACCCTGTATGTAAGTGAATTAAAATTATTGATAACATAGATTATTCATTTTTATTAACCATTTACTTTTTTCCATTTCATTTATTGTATTCCATAGATCTTACATTAACATTGAAGTTTCAAGATGTGGAACAAGTAAATATTTTACAACATTACAATTTTTTGGCGAGATGTAGCGAGATGAGGCCGGGGATTCGCCGCAGATTACCTGGCATTTGCCCTATGGTTGGGGAAAACCTCGGAAAAAACCAGGTAATCAGACCAGGGGATGAAGTGAGGTGAGGCCGAGGACTCGCCTTAGACCACCTGGCATCCGCCCCACGACTGAGAAAAACCTCGGAAGAAACAAATCAATCAGACCAAGTCAAATCCTGTCCATTAAAACAGATAGTGGTAATGTATATCCAGAAAAGTCAATGAAAGATCATGCTGGGCTGATTACTAGCAATACTAAACTATGAGACGTTTGAGAAGTTGATCAAACACGGAAGTAAGGGAAGTTACTTGATTTTTCTGAGAAGAATACATTCTTACCACAGTCCATACTTTGTTTCGAGTGATTTCCAAGTTTTTGAAAGGAAAACATTACATTGCAGAGCGATGTGAAGATTAAACGTCCGTGAGTGCTTGGTAGCCAGGCTGATTAATTTCGAGAAAGTATGGACAGTCTTTCAACGTGATGAGACATGTGCCTGATTACAAAAAAAATGTCATTGTTACCGTAATAAAGGCTTGATTACAACCAACAGAAATCACACCCCACTTATAAAAAGAAATGTTTCTTCACCTTTGTAGTCTACGGGCAAGAGGATTCTTGACACACAGTTTCCGCGTTTCATTTTTTTTCGGAGATTTCTCCTGAAGTAATGAAGTAATTTGTTCATTTTCAATCTCTACGAGTTACGACATCCACGTTGTAACAGAAAATAACCGCAAGGGTTGGCAATGTTAGGTCTGCCTAGCTGGAGCTGCGAATAAGCGGGTCATGCCATACATCAGCTACTCATTGTGAGCGCTCAAGTTCCCAAAGGAACTCGGTAATTGAGACCTAATGATTAATTCATGGCCTGGCTGGCTGCACCATTCCCAACAGTAAATCTTTCAGGCTAGCTATATTAATTGTACAAGGAAACAAGCGCTGCTCTGTGCTCCGTGGTCTATGCACATATTTCTAAATCCGAAAAACTGCACATGCGCTTAAATATTACTTCCAAGCAGATATGCTTGATCCGAATTACTTATGCTATCTATACAGGGTAAAAGAAGTCTAAGTGCATTAATTTTGATAATAGAATCTTTAGGTTGTAAGTAACCAAAAAGTCAAATATCGTTTTGGTATTTGAATAAAGGTTTCGCCGAAAAAAAATAATTTGTGTCTGAAGTTTGCCTCCCATTTATGGTGAAACTATTCGGTATTGAGGCGTATGAGTGGTAAGATATCAATGGGAAGAACAAGCCGAAAAAATATTCTTTTTTCACTTCTTCGAAAAGCGTTTCATTTGTGTAATAGCGTATAAAATTACTCATCCATGCATAATGTAATGCAAGTTAATGACGTTGTTTTTAATTTTTATAACACTGAAGGGATTACTCATTCATGCGTAATGTAATGCAAGTTAATGATGTTGTTTTTAATTTTTATAACACTGAAGGGATTACTCATTCATGCATAATGTAATGCAAGTTAATGATGTTGTTTTTAATTTTTATAACACTGAAGGGATTACTCATTCATGCGTAATGTAATGCAAGTTAATAATGATGTTTTTAATTTTTATAACACTGAAGGGATTACTCATTCATGCGTAATGTAATGCAAGTTAATAATGATGTTTTTAATTTTTATAACACTGAAGGGATTACTCATTCATGCGTAATGTAATGCAAGTTAATGATGTTGTTTTTAATTTTTATAACACTGAAGGGATTACTCATTCATGCATAATGTAATGCAAGTTAATGATATTGTTTTTAATTTTTATAACACTGAAGGGATTACTCATTCATGCATAATGTAATGCAAGTTAATGATGTTGTTTTTAATTGTTATAACACTGAAGGGATTACTCATTCATGCGTAATGTAATGCGAGTTAATGATGTTGTTTTTAATTTTTAGAACACTGAAGGGATTACTCATTCATGCGTAATGTAATGTAAGTTAATAATGTTGTTTTTAATTTTTTAGAACACTGAAGGGATTACTCATTCATGGGTAATGTAATGCAAGTTAATGATGTTGCTTCTAATATTTTAGAACACTGAAGGAATTACTCATTCATGCGTAATGTAATCCAAGTTAATGGTGGTGTTTCTAATTTTTACAATACTGAAGGGATTACTCATTCGTGCGTAATGTGATGGAACCTATTGTTTTCTTTAAATGTTTGAGAATGGTCTGTAACACATTGCAGCGAGATTTTACAGTTTTCAGTTAATGCAAAAAGTGGAAGAAAATATCCGACAAGCCATTTCGAACGTTTCCAAAGAAGAGATTAGTCGAGTATTTCAGAATGCTCTTCGAAGATGCAGAATGAGGACATTTAAATATCTTGTGACACAATAAGAAGCACTTGTATTCATTTTTATGTCGTTTATAAAGATTTTATCCGCTAAACAGGTTTCATAAACTAAACTGAGTACGGTAGAAAAGGTGACCGATTTCGCGGCAACTGTGCGAGGCGTGCAACACAAAATACCTCTGAGCTAGCGGTAGAGAACCGTGTACATCCATCCACCCATCCATTCGTCTACGATTTACCCATTCTAATATCTGACTATCTACAGCTGTGTCTGTGCAAGCGTTACATATTTATGGTATTAGTTTAGCTTAGTGACACTAGACTCACGCGGGGAGACTACCGTGACGTCGCGACGCCAGATACTCGCCGAACACATCGCATGGACAATCGAGACACATGCTCGAAGCCACGACCGTGACTTCCACAGAGTCGTAATCGTCGCTTGCAAAACTCACCATAATAACAAGAAATCATCGCGAAGATCCCTCGTCTCATTAGCCGTAGTAGCGCGACGTATGTGGAACAGCTGTGTTAAAACATCGGCCCACGCAAGGTGCGCAATTCTGGTGCGCGGGCACGTTTTACTGAGATGACTCGCGTCTGACTACGGAGCTCTTCATGACACCGCCGGGGGCTGTTTCCCCTCTTCCTAGAGAATTCTAGGTCACCAGACGTGAGTATGAACACAGCGCAAAAAAAAAAAAAAAAAAAAAAAAAAAACCGATCACCTTCTTTATCAGCTAAAGGTCCAGTTATTTATAAGTGCTTAAACTTTAGACATCAGAAGTTCTTGCAGTCGTGACCATTCAGGCGTGTCCTATTCCTGGTCTCTTTTCACTTAGACATGCTCGGTTTTTTCAATTTATTTAGCGATGATGTATCAATTACTAGGTTATCTGTAAATCATTAAGCAATTTTAATGTTTTTGAAAACCTAATAGTAACTTTTTGTGAAAATGTGTGTAGTATTTTAATCAACCGGGCAGCATTTACATGTTAAATGATTCAAATATTTGAATTTTGATGCAATTCTTGTTTTGAGTTATTTTAATAACCATATACAACATAAAGTAAAAAACTAACATGTCAGTTACATTTTTTTTTTTTCAAATTTGATATAAAATTTTTCATAAAGAATTTGATTAAGCGTCGATGGAATTGGTGATAGCGAGATGGTATATGGCGAGATGAGGCCGATAATTCGCCGTAGATTACCTGACATTCGCCTTATAAAAACAGCAAGGTAATCAGCCCAAGCTGGAATCGAACCCGCGCCTGAGTACAACTCTGGGTCGCAGGCAAGCGCCGGTGGTTGCCTGGTTTTCATCCTGTATTCGAATTACATGGTATATGTCTTAATGATTTGGGGCTTCATTTCCTCATCTCTTTCCCCTTTAGCTTACTATATGCATAATGTTTTTTATAAATTTGGTAATTTTATTTTGTATGTCAAGGTCATGTGTAAATGATAACGAACATCCCAGATAGTTAAAGTTGTTCACTCTTCCTAATACTTTGTTATTGAGACATATTTTGCTGGGTGTAGGGTCTTTTCCTTTAAATGCAAACACTTTGGTTTTAGTGGGTTATTTTACGACACTTTATCAACATCTCAGGTTATTTAGCGTCTGAATGAGATGAAGGTGATAATGCCGGTGAAATGAGTCCGGGGTCCAACACCGAAAGTTACCCAGCATTTGCTCATATTGGATTGAGGAAAAACCCCGGAAAAAAACTCAACCAGGTAACTTGCCCCGACCGGGAATCGAACCCAGGCCACCTGGTTTCGCGACCAGACGCTCTAACCGTTACTCCACAGCTGTGGACCTTTGGTTTTTTTTATTACATGTATGTATGTATTTATTTACACTGCAAGTGGGCAAGCACCCGGTGGCAGTGGTATATACAATATTAACAATACACAATAAAATGATAACCAATACACAATAAAATTTACAATACACAATACAATTTTACAACACATATACAATTTTACACACAATACAATAATAATACATAATACAATTTAACACAATAATAATAAAACATAAAATAAAATACCTCATTTTACAATACAACCTACATAATTATCTATAGGTCCTAATGATCATATGAAATTTCCATATCATAATTTTTGGTTATTTTTTTTTATAAATTATGTAGTGATATTTGGAGGTCGTCTTCAGAGTTAGCAGATAACACTTGGTCGTCTGCATACAACAAAGTGACTAAATTCAGTCAGTCATGGTATAATGCCATGAGGTAGCCGTCTCCATTCTTTAATTATGATATTCATGTAAATTACGAATAACAAATGGGACAGTCCACAACCTTGTTGGACTCCTCCGTTAATCAGCTTCCAGACTGAGTGATTTTTGTTTGCTTCAACAGATATTAAGTTGTTTTTGCATAAGTTACATATGCTGTTAATAATTTGTTTCAGTACTGCATCATTACGTAGAATTGTAAGTAATTTTTCTCTGTTAACTCTATCAAATGTCTTAATGTAATCTATAAATGCGATATGTGTATCGATGTTAAATACTCTCTATTTTTTCGAATATAATTTTAGGAGTGAAGAATCGAAATCGCTGGACTGATGCAAGGGTTTAATTAAATTAATGTATATATGTGTCTATTTGTTATGATTAGGGGGCGGATTCATATGCACTAAAACGGCAAAATATGCATGTACGTATGCACTTAAAAATGAGTAGGCCTATGTATGTACTAATAATAACCAAATATGTACGCCCAAAATTGAAAAATAAATAAATAACCTTTCGATTTTAAGCAATTTGCTATTCTTGATGGTTTTCCTGTTATACTCGTACATAAGGATATTGAGACATAAATTCATTTATTTCTGCTGGAGTTGCATATTCTTTTAAATAGTTAGACAACAAGCTTTTTATATTATCTACACACAAGAATCTTCTTAAATTATAAGAAGTTCCTTTCAACATCAGATGCCTTTGTCGCGGAATTATCCACAATGATTCACTGATAACAGTGCGCTGTCTGCATGTTGTCATATTGCAATAAATAAAATATAACTGTAATGGTTTTTAATGTCTGTGTTTCTTCTGTATTCAATTTTTGCGATTTTCCCGTGTTCTTAATCTTAGTTTAAGCACTAGAATGCTTAAAAACAACAAAATATATTTTTATATGCGCAAAAATCTGAAATATGCATTAATCCCTGAAATATACATAAATATGCCATATAAAATCTTGACATGGAGTTGCAAATAACTTGAAACGCATTTATACAATAGTACATATGATTTGCAACTAAGGAATAAAACACGCAATTATGATAAAATCCGCCCCATAATGATGTGTCTACGAGTGTATATTTGTTGTCATCATTAGTCTATAAGGTTTTAATTGGTTATTATTATTATTATTATGATTATTATTATTATTATCATTATTATTATTATTATATTATTAAATTTATTTAAAGTTTTTCAATCATATGATTTATCATTTTTATTACAAATTAATATTTGCTAATACACATTACTAAAAAAAAATGTATGTACGTTTTCGCTTGTGTGGCATCATCAGATAGGCTACTTGTTTTAACATCTAAACGTAAGTCCAATGTAGAATGTATTCACTGTAATGAATTTGTGTGTGATGTAACAATAAAATTTAAAATCATGAGTTATATGTTGTAAAACATCTTAATAGTTAATGTAATTAAATTGCATATTGATTTACTAACTTGCCCAAAATGTGAATAATATATAAATACATAGAACTCACGTTACAATGTCGTATGTTTGTTAAATAACATTGGTTAAATATATAAAAATTGATAAAATATATAGAATATTGTTATACTTATGTATACATGATACAATTTCACGCGAATTTAAATTTTATATGAAAAACATTACTGACGTTATGATTGATTGCGTATTGTTATTTATGATATTATGACAATATACATTTGTTTTTACATGTATATGTTTTATGTTGCAAGTTAAAATTATCTTCTATGTATAATTGTTTCCTTTTCACCGGGTGATTCTTGATTGTATATGTATATAGGCCTATGTGCGATGATGTGCAGTGATCCGTTCACATTGATATGTTGTAAATTATGCTAGTATATGGTGTTGGCTGTTTAGTTGTGTATATATGTGATGAATTCGTATGAAAATCAGCCCATATTAATATTTGCAGAGATGATTATGACATAGTTGTGCTATGTGTGTGTGCATTGATGCGTATGGTGATCTGTTCTCGTTGTGGCGTTGTTGAGTAGGCCTACACAAATTCATCACAGTGAATATACTACATTGGACTTACGTTTAGATATCGTTAAAACAATTAAGTATCTGATTATGCCGCACAGGCGAAAACGTTCGTACACTTCTCTTAGTAATATGTATTAGCAAATATTAATTTGCAATAAAAATGATAAATCATATGATTGAAAAACTTTAAATAAATTTTATAATCTTGTAATCGATTTATCTGAGAACCAAAATGAATGAATGTTAAAATTTGTATTGTTAATTTAAATTATAATCCTAATATACTCCATGTAAAATAGGTTTATACATATGGAATAAATCGTCTTTGTTCCTGCAATAACTCCTATGTGCAAAATATAAAATCTTTCAGGAGGAAGGAAAAACACATTTATTCATCCTATAGCAGACGTACATAGTTGACTCTGAATTCTTACATTTTCGAAACAAAGATATATAATTACATAAAGGAGATTTTATTATTTGCCGTATCACTAAGTTATTTAATAGAGAAAAAAATCTGAAAATCGATAAATGTCGCATAGGAGTTATTGCAGGAACAACGACGAAATAGTACTATTATTACTACTATGTAAGGCACCCTATACACTTAGAAACAGGATTATGATAATTAGGTTCATGCACAAAGTTATATTCGACTTGTATGGTGCAGCCTATCTCTTGATAAATTTTATAATCTGTGACTTTCCTTAGTTTACTTTTTCATTTCGGCTTGTTACCTGTGAGACACTATGCATATAGAAACATGATTCTGAGAATTTTATTTGTGCAAAAAGTTCGCTTCATTTTCACTAATAACACGCACACAGAATGGAGAATTTAAAAGAGGAAATCGCGAACGGGAAACGCAATATTTTAATGAACCTCTCACCAAGTTTAGAGTCTGAAGAGTACATTCCAACACACCTTGAGTGTTACAGGTGTGGATGATCTATCATGGAGGAAAATTAATTCTTAAAACTGCGCTATTTTGAAGGTTGTTTTCATTAGTGGGCAGAATGCCCTAGGAAGAAGTCCAACCTAGTCTATTTCCACCTCATTAACTTATTTTATATCCAATTGCTCAGTGACTTTATAAGCACAATATTTTATTTATTGTAACACCTATAAACGAATGTTTCGCTTATATCAAACTATCTGAGGGACCGTTTGGTAGCGTCGCGATTAAGATGTAACGCTGCAAGTCGGAAGGTCACGGGATCAATTCCCGATGTGGTAATGGATTTTCTACATTGGTCTAATCCTTCCGGCCGCACTATGGCCCTGGGATATACTCAGCCTCCAAAAGAAATGAGTACCAGGGGCATTTCCTTGTGGGTAAAGGCAGGCGGACACGTAGGACTAACATCCCCACTATCATTAATGTCGTCCACATCTGTGGAGTAACGGTCAGCGCGTCTGCCCGCGAAACCAGGTGGCCCGGGTTCGATTCCCGGTCGGGGCAAGTTACCTGGTTGAGGTTTTTTCCGGGGTTTTCCCTCAACCCAATACGAGCAAATGCTGGGTAACTTTCGGTGCTGGACCCGGACTCACTTCACCGGCATTGTCACCTTCATCTCATTCAAACGCTAAATAACTTAAACTGTTGATAAAGCGTCGTAAAATAACCTACTAAAAAAATCATTAATGTCGATTTTCAGTACAGATGGGAGCCTTAATCTCCCGCCACTCTGTAGGCCTCTATGGCCTGTAATGAAGACGAAGCAGGATTCGATCTCACAACCTAGGTTCGAATTAACGGGGGGATAGGGGATTTCTCCCTTGTCTGAAAGTTATTCCCTTTTCATATATTTTTATTAACATCACTGCCAGGGATAACTTCAATCTCTCGGTCAGCGCGTCTGGCCGCGAAACCAGGTGGCCCGGGTTCGATTCCCGGTTGGGGCAAGTTACCTGGTTGAGGTTTTTCCGGGGTTTTCCCTCAACCCAATATGAGCAAATGCTGGGTAACTTTCGGTGCTGGACCCCGGACTCATTTCACCGGCATTATCACCTTCATCTCATTCAGACGCTAAATAATCAAAGATGTTGATAAAGAGTCATAAAATAACCTACTAAAAAAAACTTCAATCTCCCCCTCACTTAATATATTTTTTTAATATGAGTATACTTCATAAAGTAGCTATAAAGCAAGCAAAGAGAATAATATTGCTGTATTATCATCACCGGCAAACTGACAACAATCAATAACTCAAGAATTACACATCTTATCTTAAGCCTGCTCATGGATATAATTACTATTATGATCAAGATGCAAGACAAGCAACTCAGTGCGACCAAACATTGAGGATAATAATAATTTTATGTAGCCTATGGTATTCTCTGTCTGGGATTCTAACCCCCCCTCCCATCAGAAATCTTAATTCGCACCCTGCTCACAGCCACAACCGCGGCCTCGCATCATGAGATCAACTCATTAACCCAGAGCTATGCCAATCGCTGACGTATAATATGTTAATCAACTAAAGAATACAGTTTGTCTATAACACTAATACAAAAATTAATTAACAGCAAAACGTAACTAGATTACAACAATCGAGAAATGAAGTAGGGAGTATTTTGATCACGGAATTTCATACTTATTAGACGATGTAGCCATTCCCATGCCCCGCATATGAAATACTGTCCAGAAATTCTACAATAGCATCATTTTAAGAAGTATTCCTATCAGAAGAATGATTGACTTTCTACGACTATAATACAGAGGTGTCGAAATACAGTGTATTACCCAGAATCTGCAGTTTGGTTGACTTTCATTAAAATACAGTGTTTCTCGTTCGCGATATTCCTGTCAGTTTCAAGTTGTGGAAGTGAGCTGAGCTGTAAATGAAAAAGAGCACGTGGAGTAAGGACCGACTGTGGGAAAGAGGAAAGTGGTTTCATACTTGTTTACATAGAATTAATAGATGCAAACGAAAATTACTTACAGCATTTTGATGCAGAATACGTCTTTTCCTGCACCAAGTATGGTGTTCTGGGATCCGTGGTGAAACAAAAAATGACAGAATTTCAAATGCTTACTGTAACAACACTATGAGTCACAGTCGAATACTAATGTTACTAGTAGTTAGGCCATGAACCAATCTAACTTGTGGTGACCATGACAATGACTTCACCTCCCAACGCTATGGACATGAGGACGCCGAAAATACGTACAAATTTAGCCATGACACGCGGATTCTCTCAGTAATATCTCGGCAACGAGAACAGCTATAGACCTGTGCAACCACTCGTTCATTCATTCATTCATTCATTCATTCATTCATTCATTCATTCATTCATTCATTCATTCATTCATTCATTCATTTATTTTATTCCATAGATCTTACATGAGCAATGAAGCTTTAAGATGTGGAACAAGTCAAAATTTTACAATATTACAATTACAATTCTTACAAATTTTTATAGTTTTACAATTTAGTAATTTTCTACAATTTTTACAATTTTGTGCAATTTTTTACAATATTTTGGCGGGATGTAGTGAGATGAGGTGAGGTCCGAGGATTCGCAATCGATAGTTCTGCAATTTTAAAGTGATTATTACACTCTTACTACGTCATACTACTTTTGACCAATAAAACGGTACGAAAGGACGTATTTCAACCAATCATGGCTGCTTATCGTACAATTTTATCGCGTCCCTAGCATTTGTTTAATTTTATCGCGTCTCTAGCATTTGTTTAATTTTATCGCGTCCCTAGCATTTGTTTCTTTGTTTGCCAACATTTGAAACTGCGCTGGTCTGGACGTCAAAAAAAAAATATATATATATATATATATATATATATATATATATAATTACAAACCACTCCAGTCGATGCACAGCAGTTTCAAATATGACTCGCATTGGCATTCAAGAACAAGAATTAATAAAAATCACTGATCATACCTATGCATCTTCTGAAATCCGATTTACAAATAAATGAAGAGCACAATTCGGAAATCCTGAATAAGTTGAATACACCATGTAGGCCTAAATCAACCAGTTCCACTTCTATTACGCACACGTCCAATATAACATCAATTGAACCACCAACCATATTCAAATTTGAAAATTGTTCATTCAATAATTATTCTTTTTAAAATTATTCATGTTTATTTTTTATGTCATCGTCGTTAATTAAAACTTTTCTAACACTTGTGTATATTAGTTAGGTTATGTTATAGCTTCTGCTATAAGATATTATGGATAGTCACGTATCAGAGATTGTTTAATATTAAGATTTATTGAAAATCATCTGTCAAGTGACGTTGATTACTGGGATTCGGATAATTGAAGTGGAATGCAACTGTCTTAATAAAAATGAAACTGAATCAACAAAGCCTTCTTGACTAGTAACCGTCTACAGGGTTCAATGAAGATTCCATAGTTGGCACAACTGCCATCTAGCGTAATGGTGCAATAATACATTTGAAGACAGGTTTATTTTCGTAAGTCAATATTTTATTGTATTGGAGTACTTTGTTACTTATAATCTTTATATACTTTCTTCTAATCGTGTAATAGTCAATTAAATCCCACTCGAGTTTTGATTTTCTCTAGATAAATCAAAACCTCTAGTGAGATTACTGTTGATAATAGACACATAAAATACACTTTATAATACACTTTGAGTGAACTACAGTGAAAATTTTGTGAGCTCGGACTGGTTTCAGAATGTCGCTTCATATATGAAAAGATAGTTCTAGCTCTAACTTAATTAGGCTATGTTAGTTAAAACTAGAATTTTTAAAGAGCCATAGTTATTCCTAGATGTAACTGAATTATGTAAGTGAAAACTAGAATTTCCTAAAGAGTTTTGTTAGAACAAGAATTTCCTGGAAACTTCGGGTTTTGACGAATTTCACGTTCTGACTGTGGCATATATATTTGAATTTTGCTGCTCATTTTATATCGTCGTTGTTCCTGCAATAACTCCTATGTGTAAAATGTGAAAATTTTCAGTAGGAAGAGAAAACATTTATTTTTCTATGGCAGTAGTGCATATGAGATTGTGAATTCTTACATTTTCAAAAGAAAGAAATATAATTACATAGTATAGAAGATTTTATTATTTGCTGTTATCACTATTTAAGTTATTTGAAGGGTTCAGAACCAAGTGGGCCAACCGCCATATACTAAAACCGTAGAAAACAAGGGTTAAAATGAAGTTATTACCATAATTCAATGGAAACATATAGCAAGTAATATAAAGTATACACATTAAAACTAAGTGATATGCCAATCTTCATTAAACTATGGTATTCACTTAACTTTAACCCTTGCTTTCTCCGTTTTTGGTAAATGGCGATTGGCCCACTATGGCTCTGAACCCTTCATTTAATACAGCAAAAATCTGAAAATCGATAAATATGTCACACAGGAGTTATTGCCGGAACAACGACGATATATATTTTTCAGATTACGCAGAGATTATATCCATATATTTTTGCTCCTTTCAGATATAATCTTTAACTTATTATGAAAACCTACATTATTCGACCCATCTATTGCAAATATCTTACACATTAGACTATTAGTTTTATAACAATCTATCAGTTCTTTCCCTCAGATCTGCATTACTTTTTGAGAAACATATAAAGAATTTTACAGCTTTCGAAGACTATCGACATTGTTGGATTATGTTAAGGTGACCTTTCGTGTTCCAAATCGATTTTGTTGTAGTCTGTTGTCTAGTGATTGTAGGCTACCGAGATTTGCAAGATGAAACACAGTAGGGGGGGGGGGACTAGAGATCATACCGTAGATTCATGACAAGTAAAAGATAGGGCAGGGAATCCCGGGATGGCAAAGCATTCAGAAAGGGTAAGAAATCCAGAGAGAGGAAGGAGTTCAAAAAGGGTAGGAAACCCAGAGGGGGCAAGGAGTTCAGAAAGATTTGGGAATTCTAATATGATAATGAACCCATAGAGGGCAATAGATCCACACGAGATCGAATTATTCCCAGAGGTCAAGAAAGTCAGTGAGGATAAGAGACTGAAGTAAGACACTGATGCAGAAATGACAAAGAATCGTGAGAGAAGAAAGATTCTACGGAAGGCAATCATTTCAGAAAGGGCAAGATATCCAAAGGACAAGAGATAGACCTATATGGAGGACAAGGAAACTATTAGCACAACGACGGCTAAGAATTAGGAAGCAATGCAAGATATTGCGTAGTTGTTGAACAGAGCAAATCAATAACGACTATAAATACTCGCGAGAGTTGTTCGGAAGTCGCTTTCATCGCGGGCCTATGCCCTACAGACAGATTGGCATCACGCTCTATCGATTATCATATGTTTTCTTACTTGTGTCTCCCATCCGCCTTCACGGTACGAACGTCAAACTGCTTCACTTATTTATACTATCGATTCCGGAGATCGATATTCAAGTTCCGTGTACTTGAAGATTCACAGTCCCGGCATGAACCGCTTCAATTATACAGCATTGTGACGGTAGCGAATGGCTATTTACGAACATATGGGTCCAGATTTTAATAATGATTCCCAAAGTTCAAGCGTTCTTTTCAGAATACGCAGATTCAGACAGGATTCGTGAGAATTTACATTTTTAAAATAGACTACAGTAGAGTCTCGTTGAACCGAACTTTGCTAATCCGAAAATCTGGTTAATCTGAACAAAATTATTGTAAGAAAAAACTAAATTTATTGTAATAGTACAAAGTAGCGGAAAGAAAAAAAAATGTATAAATTCACTCAATTTCTTTTACTTCAGAAAAATATGAAAATAGCACATCCAATAACAATTAGTGATTTCTGTACGTAATTTACAGATCTGTCATGTTCATAAAATCAAACAGACAGGCAGACAGTGGTTCTAAAAATACCAACATGGTACTTCCACCACTCCACCACAGTCTCTCAGCGCTCGTGAATACTGTAGCATGCATTGCATTACAGGAAATATTTCGGTTTATCCGAAAATCTTGTAATCCTAATAAGTCTTAGTCCCAATTAGTACGGATTAGCGAAACTCTACTGTATTTCAATAAATTGACAGAAGTTTACCTCTTGTAGGGGAGAGTAGGGTAATTGCACGCACCTAACTTACTCTTGTTATAAATTCTAAGATAATTTTAAAGTAACACAAACTTTCGGGGATAATAAGACAATAATAATTAAAAATAATAATACTTACAAGTTAAAAAATGTATGTCTAAACATTTTTTATATTGATGATACATCTAGGTATGAAAAAGTTGGAATGCGTGCCATTACCCTAACAAGTGTGGAAATGGGACGCAGGCAGTTGTGGTAGTAGTACGCAGTTATAAATGCAACTGAAATAGGTATAGAATCAACATTTAGCAACAACATGCAAAAATTAGGGAAATCTAACACTAAATTTTCTTTCATGTGGATTGGCAAAAGTCACAAATAAATTTTGAAGAGTTTCAGCAACACTGCAACATGAGTGAACCCATTCTGAACATAGGATACAACAAATACCAGAGTTCATTGTATTTACCGAATTCACCACAATACATAGGCCTACACTTACTGTTAGAATCATTTTTTTTTCTGGTTGAATGTTGAAACGCAGGAGGAGTACTGGGAACCAAAAACGCGTGCAAATACTCCAACTGTCGCGATTAGAATAGTTTAGCTGTGATTGGTCATGGACGCAAAGTAACAGAAGATCTTTATACTCAAGTTAACAGGTAATCAGTTGCACTTTTAGGACACATTACATAAAATCCAGATCACTCAGATACATGTTACTTACTTCAAATGCAATGAAGCCACAAAATTATAAGAAGACTGCGTCGAGAGCTAGTTCCAACAAAGTGCAAGGTTTTGAACATGATTATGATGATGATTAAATAATAATAATAATAATAATAATAATAATAATAATAACAACAACAACAACAACAACAGGAATAAAACAGTATGAAGTATACAGAAATGAAAGAGCAGAAATAATCCTAAACACTGGTATCCAAAAGTAGAAAAGTAATCATGGCAAATAATGCCACTGTACAGTGGCACTTTCAAAGATAAACTCATAAAGGTCATAAACAAAACAGACGTCATTATCGTGAGAATAACATCAAGTCTTTTCAAATTATTGATGTAAATATCCTAGTTGAAACATTTCTAAAAAAATAAGTCTATATGACTTTGAGAACGGAAATAAAACACATGTGGACAAATTCGTGCTCTAGAAAATACTAGAAAAATATTCACTGAACATCTATCACCTAATATGAATGCATTACAGAGAATAGTAATTTTAGGCACTGCTAATATTATTCCTAAGGCTCCATAATTGAAACCCTAAGGATTGCAGTTCATTTTGAATGCTTTACTTTCCCAGAATAAAATTATGTGAAAATAACTCAATAATAATAATAATAATAATAATAATAATAATAATAATAATAATAATAGCAATAATAATAATAGAAATAATAACAGTAGGAAGTATACAATGAAAGGGAGAAATAATCCTAAACACTGGTATCCAAAAGTAGAAAAGTAATCATGGCAAATGATGCCACTGTACCGTGGCACTTTCAAAGATAAACTCATAAAGGTCATAAACAAAACAGACGTCATTATCGTGAGAATAACATCAAGTCTTTTCAAATAATTGATGTAGATATCCTAGTTGAAAAATTTCTAAAAAAAATATAGGCCTATATGACTTTGAGAACGGAAATAAAACACATGTGGATAGTTTAGGATCCGTTCATGTTATAAATCCGTGCTCTAGAAAATATTAGAAAACTGGTCACTGAACATCTATTACCTAATATGAATGCATTACTGAGAATAGTAATTTTAGGCACTGCTAATATTATTCCTAAAGCTCCATAATTGAAACCCTAAGATTGCAGTTCATTTTGAGTGGTTTACTTTCCCAGAATAAAATTATGTGAAAATAATAATAATAATAATAATAATAATAATAATAATAATAATAATAATAATAATAATAATAATAATGTAAAGAAGGAGAGATAATGAGAAAAGAAACATGTGAATTTCAGTGCTCAAATTCGTGAGCATATTTATAGTGAATGATATTTTTCTACTCCCTATGGCAGAGGAAGCCATTTCTTGGCTTATCTCATGTTTTATGTGATAACATTTGGCTTCTCCAGCCATTTCTTACTCTTATAACTGCTTGTAGTGTCAAAATGTACAAAAAATATATGGCACGAAATTTACACGCTGGCTGCCTTATCACACCTCCCTTTCCAGTTCTTTACATTTTTCATGAGCCGGCGGACCCTTTTTCTCTTTGCTCGTATAATAAGCAAGTATCAGAGGAGGTCACGGCTGTGTTCAGTTCTCTCTCTCAGCTTCATTTCTCCGTTATCTGTTGTTTTATTTGACATGAAGGGACTGACAAGACGACGCCCTTTTGCCCTTTCCCCATTGTCGAGAATAGATTGGATAAAATTGTCTGATATGATGGAAAATATATCAAGTACTGTAATTAAGGGGACGATCCTTATCCTACAATTCATATATAACGTGTCGTGTTGGGTTCAAGAGCTAACAGAGCTAATGTGTTCGGTATTCTTGCCATAGATATTAACTTCATTCCTGCCATAGAAATTAACTGCTCTACTTCTCCAAGAAACACAGCGTCCGCAACACTGCAAGTTCTCTTCTTGTTTGTTACACACGTGTATAATGTGTATAAATTTATATATTATATACAGGGTGACCCGTAAATAATACCATTATTTTTTGTGGTTTTTCTCCGAGATATTTCAAATAGAAAAGTTTAATACAATTTTTCTCGTTTTTGCTTATATTCGAGATAAAAATGTATTATATGAAACATTTAATAGCGTATTTTCGGAACGCCATTGATTGAATTCCCAATATGCTCAGTAAATTTAAGAGAGCAGTGTACTTATTATGATAAATTATTGAAAGAATTTTAGTTATGATTATAAATGTGCAGAAATTTGATTCGAACAAATGTAACATTGTAAAATTCCTTTTCAGAACGAAAAGTTACATTATCATTTTATCAGGATACAACTTCAGCTGTCTTCTGAAAATTCACAATACTATTAAATTCTTGCGGTTACCGTGAAAATACTTCGAAATTCATGTTCCAAATTCAGAATTATCACTTATTTTGTTGAACTTCATGTAAATCCATAGAAACATTGGCATCGTATTTCACAGATTACGGCTTACCGGAATGTTATTAATCTACTATGAAAGCGATCTCTTCAGTTTCTTCAGCAATTACGCAGAATTAAGATAATAGATCGAAAACTTCAAATAATTTATAGCTCTAAAAATTCTCTAGGAGTTAGTAAATACTCTGTAGTATTTATAATAGCATTTAATAACGTCAGTCGAGAAGTACATTTGCGAAAAATTATTCTCAATAACCCTCAGAAGAATAAGTTGAATAAATATCAACCAACAGAACATCTCCACTGATCGAGGTTCTGACTGATATGTACATCTATTACCAGGCAGTACATCTCACTTGGCGATATGTGTTAGAGGAAGAACAATTGTTTGTATGCATCTGAAGTCTGATTAGTGTAATATGTAGCTAATCGGCGATGTATGCAATGGAGGAGGAAAGGAACTGGGCACCCTACCCCATTATCTCCTGGCCTAGCTGTCTCATAAGTGGTGTCTTGTTGGTATCACTTGTGAGGTTCAGACCTGTCTTCGGACAGTTAATTAAACAACAATAACAACAGAACATTTGAGTGAAGTAGCCTACATACACCGTGTCTGCAAAAAATGATTCAGTTTATGTCTATGTGAATATACACATGATCTTAAGGACAGAATGTTTTCATTTCTTCAAAATGTAGTAGATCATGGTATTTCCATGGTTACAATGGATTTATTTAAACTCTATTGTAAAAATGGCTACAAGATTCACGTTGGAGCAAAGACGAAAGATTGCGGTACGGATGGAGATGTTTCATTCCTCCACAATGCAATGGTTCCCAAGAAATATTGAAATTCTTCATCAGTGATCCACATCTAGATTAAACATTTACAGCATTTATGACAAGTTCGTCGAAATCGGCTCAGTTGCTGACATTTACAAAAAGAACAGCGGTCGATCACGTGTATGCCGAACGCTTGAAACACAGTTGCTGTACAAGAGACTTTCTTACGTAATCCAAGCAAATCAACCATACAGTACAGAATCTAGTCTCTCCAGGTGAACTGTATGGAAAATCCCGAGGAAGGACCTTGAGATGCAACCATATCATATGCAACGAAGATTGGTAGAGGAGAGCCAATGCAATGTCCAGCACGTCCGCCGGATCTTACTCTCTGCGATTTTGGTTGTAGGAAATTCTGAAAGACCGTGTGTTCGCAACTGAGCCATGTAATGTTGACGATCTGTGAGAGAGAATAAAAGACGTAATTGCAGCAATTCCACCCGAAATGTCCGTTCAATCTCTGCATACCACAGGGGAAAAGTTCCTTACAAGCGTTGAACACGATGCAAATCAAGCTTTCAGGTATAACTCCCTGTAAAGTTGATTTGAATAATTTCGAAGGAAAAATTGTTCCGGGGCCGGGTATCGAATCCGGGACCTTTGGTTAAACGTACCAACGCTCTACCAATTGAGCTACCCGGAAACACAATGGTGAACAAGTGGAGAAATTTTGAAGTAGTGTAATATAAGTGTGAATCACTATCCATATTCTGAAGTAAGTGTAATATAAGTGTGAATCACTATCCATATAAGTGCTAACAGTTTTTTTTATCATAATCATCATGTTCAAAACCTTGCACTTTGTTGGAACAAGCTCTCGACGCAGTTTTCTTATAATTTTGTGGCTTCATTGTATTTGAGGTAAGTAATGAGTCCTAAAGGTACAACTAATTACCTGCAGTTTTTAGAGACACGCTGTATGTTTAAATTGGACAAAAGTTGTTAAATTAAAGTAGCAAAATTTATACAAAAGTAATAGACGCCGAACATTACATAATGAACATAATTTCTCTATGGTGCTTTCGCAGTTGGATTGCATGCAAGAGACGTCAGCATTCAGCAGATCGAAAATAAATGCACAACAGAATGCGACGCATTACTATCGTTTCATATTGGTTGCTGTCATCATTGTCACTCATAGTTCCAAGACAACATCGTAAGTTGTGTTTCGTGTAACAAAATTCCCAAAAGGACTACTAGCAGGAATCAATGTTTTCGAAGAAAAAATCTAATTAGTTCGATCTGTGGAATGAAATTGAACTATGATCGACATGGTGTTTGGCTCCAAAAATCAATATTTTTCTTGTTCAAAATAAGTGTTATTTCAGAACAGACTGTTCTGACCATGTTCAATCTTTGATGCAGAAATTTTCCGAAAGAGCTGTTAGGAATATTTTCCCCGCATCACAATTCATACAAAAATAATTGACTTCATCATACTTTACGAATAAAATCTGACAAGCTGACATGGTGCAGTGTGAATTATAAGAAAACTGTCAACGTGATGTAGGAAGATCACGAAGATGTTTAAGGGATCCATTCTGAAAATAAACGAAGAGGTTCACCTTGGAATTATTGATGATAATGATGATGACGATAGCTTATGGTGATATATCACTCTTCCCTTCTAAGGAGTGGAAACAGCATGCTATCTTGAAGCTGTGATGACGTGGCTGGCGATTAGTTAATTTCGTTTCTACCAGAGGGTGTTGGGGTCGGCCGAGCTGCTAATAGAATTTCAGCAGCACAACAAAGAAAAGCTGGCTAATTTGAACTGCTCACGACTTGCAGTCACTTATTCTGTCTTGGAATGACCTTCTAGTCGTGACAAACAAAGGAATAAAGGTGCAATGACCACCAACTTATTATTACGAATATGTTTCCTTAAGACATGCAACATCGACAATAAACTCTGACAACTTCTGAAGTACAAAAAGTGGCACCGGCCAACCCAGAAGAAATACAATCGTTACACTCCAGTAACGTAATGGTAATTCTTCGTTTAACGTTCATTTTAAATTACTGCATCTTAATGCTTTAGCCCAGGGACGGGCAAACCCGCAAACATTGTTACTACACGTAGTGCACTTGTTAAGACAGGCTAGGTTGGGAAGTACTGTATGTTGGTAGCAAGGGATTTTATTACGCTTACGTCATCGAATTGAAGGTCTTATTGAAGCCACCATCATCATTATCATGGACAAATTGAGAATTGTGTCGGGAACAAGTTTCAATATAGCAAGGTTTTAAAGACGATGATAATAATAATAATAATAATAATAATAATAATAATAATAATAATAATAATAATATCTACATATTGTTTTTAGAAAACCCAGAGGTTCATTGTCGCTCTCACCTAGGTCCGCCATCGGTCCCTATCCTGAGCAAAAATAATCCAGACCCTAGCATCATATCCCACCTCCCTCAAGTACATTTTAATATTATCTTCTCATCTACGTTTCGGCCTCTCCAAAGGTCTTTTACCTTCAGGTGTCCCAACTAGTGCTACATGCCCTGACCATCTCAAACGTCTGCAATTAAATGTTCCTAATTATGTTAGATGAACAATACAATGCGTGCAATTCTTTGTTGTGTAACTTCCTCCATTCTCCTGTAACTTCATCCCTCTTAGCCCAAAATATTTTTCTAATCGCCTTATTCTCGAACACCCTTAACCTCTGTTCCTCTCTCAAAGTGAAAGTCCAAGTTTCACAACCATACAGAAGAATGTAACTGTTTTATAAATTCTAACTTTCAGCTTTTTCTAGAGCAGACTGGAAGACAAAAGCTTCTCAACTGAATAATAACAGGAATTTCCCATATTTATTCTGCGTTTAATTTCCTCCCAGGTGTAATTTAGATTTGTTACTGTTGCTCCAAGATATTTGAACTTTTCCACCTTTTCAAAGGGTAAATTTCCAATTTTTATATTTCCATATCGTTCTATGTTCTGAGTCATGACACGTAAACATACACTTCGTCTTTTCGGGATTTACTTCCAAACCTATAGGCCTATCCTTACTTGCTGCAAGTAAAATTCCCATGTTTTCCCTAACAGTTTGTGGATTTTCTCCTAACATATTCGCGTCATCCGCAAAAACAAGCATGTAATAATAATAATAATAATAATAATAATAATAATAATAATAATAATAATAATAATAATAATAATAACAATGAATAATTACACAAGAAAAGGGCAGAAATAATACCTGAACACTGGTATCCAAAAGTTGAAAAGTTGGCTTGAGTAGAGTTTGCCCATGTCTGCAAGTTTAGCCCGATGGTTGAAGGTATGGCTACAATCGAGGGTTACATATTGTGGTTTTAGACCTGTACATGTGTACCATAATTAAAGGTAGAAATTTATACCACAACATGAGGATATTAGGTTAGGTGTGCTTAGACTGTCGTTACGTCATGAATGACGTGAAGCCTGAACTATGGCCAGGTTGCAACTGAAATGTGTTTTGTACCGCAGCAATTGAATGGGGATATGTTTCTCGTGCGTACAACGAACACACTATGCATATCTAACCTTTAACTCTCTGTGGGTAAATCCCTAGCTTTAATCATAATTGATTGTTTTTATAAAACTCAAAGTATCTGTGTCGTATTGGCTTGTTCTATAACATGTCAGTCTGAAAAATATCACATAATATTATCCTTAGCACAGCCGCCGCCGCCGCCGCCGCCACCACCACCACCACCACCACCACCACCACCACCACCACCACCACCACCACCACCACCACCACCACCATATTACTTAATACTGTGAAAGTAAAACTCATAATCCCGTCTTCACTGCGGCAAACAGTAGGTCTAAAGATAGAAATTAAATTTGAGATGAGTAAAAGATCACGGTTCACGAATGAATAACAATTAGCGAAAAGAGAAACTAGATAAAATGCACAGGAAGGTTGGAATTTTATAACATTGTCTACTACCTTCAGTTATTACCCCAACTCCAACAAGTTGATTATTGAACAGTTGTTAGGAAGCTATTCCTGAGACTGTGTTCCTATCATTATGCAGTAATTGGAAATGTAACATTATTATTCGTCAGCGAACCCTCTGACAAGCTCTTAAGCTACGGAATATCATTTTCTATATCCAGGTTTTTGTAGAATATATAAAGTAACGTAAAACTGACTACGAACTGGATTACTGGAAATAAACGAAATAAACGTACCTAAAAGTTAAGTATGGTTTGAGAATTTAAGGTGTCCAACGTAGCTTTTATCATGTTATAGATTAATGAAGATCCAACGTTCTGAAAACATCTAATGGCAACATCAACAGGAAAGGCAAGGGAAAAGGAAAATATCTGTTTGATATGTTACGGAGAGATATCCTGCAGGACTGATCCTGATCTAACAGAAGGAGACTTTCTTATTTAGTTCATGGAGGTATGTTACACTGAAACTAAGCCTACCATTCCTGATTTGGAGCTAAATGTCCCATGTCCCGATGAAATCTCTTTGAGACGCCCAAATGTCCCGGATTCTGAAGAATTCGATTAAATAATTTCTTATAATAATTTTTACGTTACAGGGAACCAAAATAGCGTTACTCTCCGACCGAGTAGTTATGTCGCATCTCGGGGTCCCCCACCCGTTTCTGGTCCCATTGTAAAGACTAGTGGCAGGGCTGTTAGGTTCTTTTCTGAAAATATTTGCTGTATGAAATTAGAAGCCTATGCAATATTATACAACTGTTTGAAATAATTTGAAGGAAAGGACCCAATTAAGTAACTGTCATGTGAATTCCTCCATTTCGACCTTCCTGTGACATAACCCCTAGGTCGGACAGTAGTTTTATTCCTCTGTGTCAGTATTATTGTATAGGCCGTGCCACAGTTTTTGGCATGTGAAATAAGTAATGGGATGCTTAAGTGCGAATATCTTACCTTTTTAACAGTCTATGGGCGATAAAGCTGAAAATTGTGTTTGGCAGATTGTTGATGTGACGTGTATTTAGGAGGAGGTGCCGTTCTCAGCTGCAGTGACAACAGTAACTCACTGACTGGACACTGTACTCAAGGACACACCGCAGGAACGCTAGCGTAGGGAAAGTTAAGTGCGAGTACCTTACTTTTACCGCAGTCTAGACAGCAAGACTGACAAGTGTGGTTAGCAGATTGCTGATGTGACGTGTATAGGAGGTGGTACCATTCCCAGCTGCACTATCAACAGATGCTCGCAAGCTATGCATTGTACTCAAGGACACATGCCAGAAACGCTGGCGTCAGCAAAAACAGTTTGTGCTGTTATCTGCACATTATTGTGTATAGGAGAACGATGCTGACTACAGTCGACTGGAGACATCGATACAGAGGACGAAGTGTTACAGCTGACGCCAGCGTTTTTAGCATGTGTTCTTGAGAACAGTGCCCAGTCTGTGAATATATGTTGCCAATGCAGCTGAGAATAGTATCACCTTCTAAATATACGTTACGTTAGCAATCTGCCAATCACAGTTGTCAATCTTATTGCCCACTGACTACGGCAAAGGTAAGATATTCGCACTTAACTTTCCTAGTACTTATTTGGCACGCCTAAAACGGTGGTTTGCTACGATTCTGGGATGTGTCCTTGAGTGCAGTGGTCAGTCTGTGAGCATCTGTTGCCACTGCTGCTGAGAGCGGTACCACCACCTAAACACAAGTCACGTCAGCAATCTGCCAGTCACGGTTAACAGCTTTATCGCCCACAGATTGCAGCAAAGATAAGATACTCGCTCTTAACGTTCCCTTTACTTATTTCACACACCAAAAACGAAGACTTTGGTTATTCACTATCATACCACCTTGGGCAGAGGTAGAGTCATACACTGACTTAATTGAGAATGCAAGCTCTGTGAAAGTAGATCCAGGTAAGCTTTTCGATAAGTATGCTATTTCGAAGTAGGTAATCACAGATAAGTTACAAACATTGATAAAGGATTCTGTAAACTGGAAGAGGAATGACTGCTAATTTTGAAAGTGCTGAAAGATTGATCAAAATAACGACTATTTTCTTACTATATATTGCCACATCATCTTCTTGCCGAAACATAAACTACGCCAGATTTCTTATTTTGAACTACGTCTTGTATGTTATTCAACTCTTGGCAGTGTCATTGAATTTGTATTTTGTTTACCTGGTTAAAACGCCGGAAATGAGACACTATTTTGTTCGATGAATCAATATTAGAAAAGAGAAACACGTCAGAAACAAGTCTTGGTAATACTTGAAATAACACTGAAATTTACTTTAAAATTTTCCTGCATAGAGATGTAGATCTCGCTATCAAATAATGTTTTTCTGAAAGAATATAATATTTTCTAGTAAAAATATGTACAATTGTAATGTGTTTCTGCATTTAGATTCACTTAAGTGGAATTAAAAGTGTTAACAAGCCCGAAGTGTGTTTAAATTTTGATAATACGTTTCAATTAATATAGAAGACCAATACCTTAAGCTTTTCTCAAAATCACGTGAAGTACGAGTATCATAAAATCACAAATAAATATTTTGTTTATTTTATTCATTAGAAATTATAAATTTTATTCATTAATGTGTCCCGGCTTTTCTTGGAAAAATGTATGGTAGGCTTAATAATAATCCGTGGCGCTACAACGCTGTCAAGGGCCCAGACCCGACCAACAGGCTGCTGGCCTCACGTACACATACCGAAGCAGAGGTGAACGATCATCCAACCAGAATGGAGGTATCGTGTGGCTAGCACGATGATCCTCCCAGTCGTTACAGCTGGCTTAGACAACCGTATTTCGCTACCTATCGCAGCTCCCCAAGTGCATCACGATCTGGGTAGTCACCGGTCCCATACGCTAGCAGAAATTTCATGAGAAAATTTCTTCCCTAGAAATCTGATTTCTGATATACGATGACCATCGATATACACAAGCAGAGATTCAAAAAATTAATAAAATAGACTAGAAGACGCAAATGAAGTTACACTGAAGCATCATTCTGCAGCCTGAGGCACGAACTGGCCCGACTACGGCATTAACGCACCAGACCGCGACGTGCCGAACGAGTTGACAATATCCGAAATAGATTTAGATGATAATCAAAGCACTCATCTCGCAGATATATTCCAATCAGCGGGGAATTTCGGGCTTGCTCAGTAGGGACTGATAGTAATTTCCTCAACTCATATTCCTTCCAATTGCTTCAGCAAAATCGTTATCGACGTCATTAAGATACGGCGCGCAACTTCGTTACGGTACCCAAATCAATGTTTCTGAAAGTTGCGGCCTGGAACTGATTGCAATTACAAGCTACAAGGAGACGCTGATTGATAGCTTGTTTAACGACGCTGAATCAATAGCGTGCATTATTGATAAGATGCTGGCACGAAAGAGAGAATGCGGAGATTGCGCACTTCAGAAGACGCTGATAGAGAAACCGATTGATTGATATTGATTGATTGCCTGACTTCTTTGCTAATTCATTAATTGATGGGTTGACTGTCTGACTGTTTCTATAAACGACTGATTCACTTATTGAGTTATCCACTGACTGGTTGTCTGAGTGCGTAACAGACTGACTGATATACAGACAAGTACAGGGACATCATTTTATTTTTACTTCAATTTTTATTGTACCTGAGTTTTTTAATGTACTTCACTCCCACCCACTCTACTAGCAAACTTCCAACCGTCCTCCACACAGAACCAAAGTCAAAGTCGCCTTACGTTCACAGTAAACAGTGCTGAGTTAGTGAGTAGGTATAGTACGTTCCGGAAATATGTTCGCGTTTTCCAGTGACGAAAGAACTTTCAATATTGAATCATATTTTAGCACAGGTACTGTCGTCCGTTTGCCTACGTCGCAACCCAGTTACCACCACCCGCTTCTTCTCCCCCTCTGTAAAGGCTAGTGGCTGGGCAGTAGATAGCATGTCTGAGTAATTTTATCTTTTCGGATCGGGCAGAAGTGAAGATTGAATTTACAGTACGTAAGGTATTCTTTTATAGAGTAGGCACAGAATTATTTCAACATGAGTTGCTAGTACAAAGGACGAAACTGGTAATTGGAATTAGGTACAATAGTCTATAGTGCGATAATATGCAAAAAAAAAAAAAAAGAACTGAAGCTTGTATCGAAATGAACGGTCACCATTTACAAAATTGTGTTTAAATATCCATATTATGATTATTTTTCAATTTAACTTCATTCTCTATATTGTATGCTAATGTGCTGTAGACAGTGTAATGTACCCTGCATAATGACTACGTCCGAATGGATAGCTCAGTTCGTGAATAAAAACACTTATTGATAATACAGTACTGTATTTTGATTAAAGAAAAACCTAATGAAAATTATTAAACTCAAAATTATGATATTTCCTAGTTTACGTAAACGGATGAACTATTTTTCTTCCCTCCTATACCTAGTAAAGTGATATGTTTGTATTTTACGCCAGTATCATCGAACTCCAGTCGTGGAAGGGGGTAGCAAACGATGTTTCCGGCTCTCAACCGTTAATCCAAAGGGAGTAGAAATGTTAGTAAAAATAAAATGATGTCCCTGTACAAAGACTGTTCGGTTAAGTAACTTACTAAGGAACAGACCGACACATTGAACTTGAAAGTAATAGACCGAGTGAGAGACTGACAGACCAAGTGAGAGTGACTGACAGATTGATTGATCGTGTTCGGAAGTGTATTTTGTCTAACACTGAACCTGTGTTTTCAAATTTCATCACTAGTCTCTGTATAGCACTTCTTGAAGGGGGCACGGCATTGGGTAAATTTCAATAAATTCTCTTAATCAGAACGAGTAGATCTGTTTTTAAAGTAACTTTTACAAATATTGTAAAAACAAGAACAGTTTTAAAGAGTGGTAGACAATGTATTTCTCACGAATCCGCACACATTAGAGGAATTCGAGGGTAATATCCAGCATGAAATAAGAAGAATTTTAGTTGATGAGCTTACAAGGGATGCCTCCGGAACTGAACACTCGAACAAGGATGAATCGCAGTCAGGTAACATACAGAGTCGATTGACAGTGATGAGAAAATTAATGCTCGAGGAATCGAGACATTAAACAATAATATGATGTAATAAATAATTCTCAATTGTGATTCGAAACGGTTAGAACAAGTCGTATTAAATCGTTTTCGGTCGAAAGAATTGGATTAGAAAAATAATTTACTTTATAAATAGCCTAATTAACATTAACGATACTGCTACAATGTTAACTTACGTGTAATTATGTTGCTTACTCTTATTCGTATGCTTTAGATTAGTGAAATTTACGTTCTGTTTGCAGTAACAATTGTGTCTATTCAATGTTTTGCATCAACAGATTTTTCATATTTGATATGTTGTCGCTCGTACATTCTGCTCGAATTAATTAAAATTAAGACACCACATTAAACCAACGACTTATTTACTTACAAATGGCTTTTAAGGAACCCAGAGGTTCATTGCCGCCCTCACATAAGCCCGCCATCGGTCCCTATCCTGAGCAAGATCAATTCACTCTCTACCATCAAATCCATTTTATATTACCCTCCCAACTACGTCTCGGTCTCACAAAAGGTCTTTTTCCCTCCGGTCTCCCAACTAACACTCTATATGCATTTGTAGATTCGCCCATACATGCTACATGCCCCGTCAATCTCAAACATCTGGATTTAATATTCCTAATTATGTCAGGTGGAGAATACAATGCGTGCAGTTCCAACTAGTCGAGCAAAACTCATTCACGACACAAAACAACACAAGAAAACGACATACACACTGTACTTAGGGAAGAGAATTAATCATCAATTTGCTCCAGGAAAAAGAATGCAGATCTGCTGCATTCGTATCCGGAAAATTTATCACTTGAGCTACAGCACACTACGGAACGCTATCAATGTTTGACTATTCAACAATGCTTTTTCTGCTAACTGAGAAACCCCATGAAGGGTACTGACTAAAAAGCACCAGTGAACATGCCTTGTAATGCGACAGAGGACAACCTCTCTGTGGCTAGCTTCGTATTATACATATCACAGCTACACTGAACACAACTGTTGTTTCATTTAAGGAAATTATGGAAGTATCAACTAGAAATTAGGACCAAAATTTTTCCGTACTATGACAAATTGCTAAATGATTTGAAGAGAAAGATTACAAAATCGGAACCAATGTCTGATTAATTGCAGTTTCATCGCGTGTACAGCCACAAGATTTTTAATGCATTCTCCACACAGCGAATATACAATACATTTTGAGTACACCACACTGTTGTTCATAACACCAGTCCATTCATAACATAATATTGTTATAATAACAACTATAATGATAGTAACGGTAAAATACTCATTTTATTAAAGCAGTAATTAGGCTTTATAGCCAGAAAACTGGTAGTAAATTAACTGAATAGGAACTACATCCGGTAGTAGTAGTAGTAGTAGTAGTAATAGTAGTAGTAGTAATAACAATAATAATAATAATAATAATAATAATAATAACCATAGTAGAAAAAGTAGTACAGTAAGAAATATTATAATGCTGCCCACGTGACTTAGTTTATACGTCTCACACATTCTTCGAGGCAGCATTATTTGTCTGGGTGCATGTAATATTTGACTTATCATAGCTAAAAGTGTCTTGAGTTTTAACAATAGGCCTACAGCTAAGCAAGCGCGCTGGCTCGTGCTGTACTGGGCGACTAAAAAGCCACCTCTTCGCCTGGAAAGGGGCATAACTTGCTAACCAATAAAATGTGATCATTAACAGTCCAGTAGAATGAAATGCACGTAGTCTACACACATATTGTGTATTACATAATTTACAAATATTAAAAGTGGCAGTAATTACTTCGGAAATTGAAGATTTTGCATATTTAAAATCTTGTTAGCAAAGGACTAGATGTTTGCAAAACTAATTTAAAAATTTTACTAACGGTTTGTTAAATGTGTTAAATAAACAAGTTTTTCAACTTTTCTGTGTTTTTTTACCTGGTTATTTAAAGATACTGTATCAACTACGAGGATATTTAAAGGTTCAGAGCAATAGTGGGCCAAGCGCCATTTATTAATAACAGAGAAAGCTAGGGTTAAAATTAAGTGAATACCATAGTTTAATGAAGATTGACATATCATTTTGGTTTAATATGCATACTTTATATTACTTGCTATATGTTTAATTAAATTATGGTAATCACTTAATTTTAACCCTTGTTTTCTCCGTTTTTAACAAATGGCGCTTGGCCCACTATGGTTCTGTATCCTTCATTTAGCGTCGATGGGATTGGTGATAGCGAGATGGAATTTAGCGAGATGAGATAGAAGATTCGCCATACATTACCTGACATTTGCTTTACAGTTGGGGAAAAATTCTGAAGAAAGTCAGGTAATGAGCCCAAGCGGGAATCGAATCCGCGCCCATGCGCAACTCCGGATCGGTAGGCAAGCGCCTTAGCCGACTGAGCTACTACCTAAATATTTCGGTGAAGAAATGTCTACAATTTCTCATACCGGTAGGCCTTCTTCAGCGTACAGTAGACAAGGCAAGATCTGTTCTTAACCATCATGAAATTCTCTTTCTCATAGCTCATTCTTTCTCCTATCTCACAGCTCACATGCCAGGTCTCGCCTCCTGATTTACACATACATAATAAATTATTCTGTTTGTTTCCTTTGAAAGCATTGGAAAGGTAGAGAAAATCCAGCAAATGTCGAAAAGAATGTAACACCAAAGAGAAAGTCTTCGTAACGATAATAAAGTCATTACGTATAAATGTGTACGAACCTAAGAATATGTTTTCTAAATTTTACTCAAGTCTGTTTCTGTATCGTAGTTCGAAGCTACAAAAGCAATTCAGATCTTGATCTGATTAGTGCAAATTGAATTGTCATAAAAAGTTTCTACTTTCTATTATGATCATTATTATTATTTCCTTCTATGAAATAACCTTTTCAATGAAAAAATGATAGAAAACTTCCTTCCCCGGTACCCGGAAGTGTCAAAATTATGTTGTTATAGTCTGATACATGGATGTCCAAACACCTATAGAACTAGGAGATATTGCACGTCAAGCTTGTAAGCAAATGTATTTAATTAGAATTAGAGTCTGGCTGGGCGGAAGAGAAGGCCTACTGGCCTTAGCTCTGCCAGATTAAATAAATAAATAAATAAATAAATAAATAAATAAATAAATAAATAAATAAATAAATAAATAAATAAATAAATAAATAAATAAATAAGAAAAATGACCTTAAAGAATATGCGCTGCAGGTTGCTTACGCCAGGAGTTACCTCGTAAGAGTTACAATTGGACGTCTATGGTCTAATAGCACTGCATTTCAGTTATTAATTCCGAATGATTATGTCTATTATATCTTATGTTATTGTGTATTCCTTGTCATAATTCTTGTCAACTACACGCCCCTGATAAGCACATAAATAAACAAATAATTACAAAAAAAACTGTCTATTGAAAGAAATGACAAGTGACAATTTTTTCTAGACAACATATTTAAATATCTTCTTCTGTTGGCTTGAAGTATCAAAATTCAAATTTATTATTATTATTATTATTATTATTATTATTATTATTATTATATTACTTAATGAAATATCCATGAAGGACAACTAAGAAGCGCAAACTCCTGGCTCGTATTTCAGTATCTCTACATTATACAGTGTTGCGCATTTATCGATTTTTGAACTACTTTTTGGAGACTTTCTGTACACTACAATTGGCAACAGGGGCATTATACTTTTGTCTGTCTCTGTGCATCTGTCTGCTTTCCTCTCTTTCTGTCTGTTCATCAGTTTCCGTGCAGCCGTCTACCTATTGTTCTATACATCAATTTATCGACTTTTCTTAATACTTCTTTCTAGCGGACTTTTTAATGGAATGTAGAAGTTATTTTGTAAACGTATTGTAATACGAGTTTTTATATAAATATTAATTAACTACCCTCCGTTGTAAAGTGGCCGGTGTTGATTCCGCGAACTAGCAGAGTACGTCATTCCCCTCCACAAATGCTTTGATTCCCTTAATGTTCCGCGCTCCGTAATCGTCTACGATTTCTTGTATACAACGACAGTGGCGACATCAGGGCTCAGCAGTCATGTAACATCGAACACATAGTGCATCAAAATAATGTAAGCTTTTTTCATCTCATTTCCACAACAGATGTACTCAAAAGTCCGTTACTTCTTGTATTTGGAGTAATTTTAATGAAAATTAAATTATTTCATAATACTAGGCTACTACAGAAAGCAACATTTTAAAGCCAAAGTAATGACCAGTTGATTGGAAGTTAGTTTATTAACAAAAAAAGACTGAAAAACTTTGCTTCCGTCTGACAGATTTTAATCAAAATCAGAGAGGAAAAAAAATCCTTCATACACTCTAACATAAAATTTCATCAATATCAATCTAACGGCTCCCACCTTGTTTCATATATAGATCCATGGTAATATGTGTTTCCGCAGTATCAGAATGCCATATTGTTAGCCTAAGGCCAGTGCATTGGTTTTCCGTGATCAGAGAAACATGTGCGATACAATGTACAGGAGAAGTTGAAATTAAAACGGACAAAGACAATCTGGAAATAGCTAAGTGCTCCCGTATCCTAGACTTTGATTCAGGCACTTTCTTATCCATATTAAATTGAGGCAAGCTTCTTCCATGTACTCGTTTGTCGTCTGCCATCAGTTCATTAATCTTTTATTATAATCTATCATAATTTTATTAGAAACAGAATTTTCATATACCTGTAATTACATTTTGTATTGTTTCTTATTTAGGGTTATAGAGAGAATAAATCTTCGCGAATAAGTGTAGATAATAACTATGCTATATTTATCAAAATATATTACTGTACATACAGGGAAAATCGTAAAGTGTTGACCGGACCCGGGATAAATCCACGCACTTAGGCTTACATTTGATAATTGTACGCCCTTTTTATGATTTTTGTTCCAGTCTGACAGTTTCAGACTGACATTCGTACATCCGATGCTGACAGGTAATCCATCTTGCCTATATCTATTAGTTCCCCATCAAGAAAGGGGCACGAGCCGGGGACTGTCTTGTACTACCATAAATGAAATGGTGTAGCCTACATGCTCCTCAGCGCTTCAGATTTTCACACGGGCCGCCTCTGAATTCTCCCTACAGCTTACAGAATCCTTTTGCTTTTCCTCTTGGACATCAACCCCAGATTCCACGAGAAATATAAACCCCAGGGGGAAGTCCACGGAACAAGGCACACATAGCACTACCACCAGAAACTAATGACCACATACTACGGAGTCTGATTTTGGTGGCGTCCCGCAACCGACTCTACATCGGAGCAAGCCCGAAATAAGGAAAAGAAACTGAGGTAATGAAGAAAGAGGAGGAGTGTATAGTACCCCAGATCACTACATATTGCTCATTCCTATGTTAAAATCGGTTGCACTTTGAAGAGAACAACCGCCATGATCGCCACCCGTCCGCCGTAAACGAACACGAGATAGCAGTACAGTCGCTAATGCAATTCAAATGGGAGTTATGACGTGACTCCTTATGTAACAACTAGATGGCAGCATAGTAAACTTGACAAAAGTTGTTACCGTCTAAGCCTATAAGCAGAGCAATCTGGGTAGGTCCTATATATGATCTAGGATAGTACGAACGTTCATTTAATACCCAGGAGATGCCAAACAGGGCTCTTTCTTTTGAAGAGATAAGAGTTTGTTTATTGATTAGGCCTTCTCAGATGCCGCTCCAGTCACAAGAAGCGGTAACATATAACTACCAATGATACGTTAGCATTTGTTTTCATATAAACTCCACGTGGAGTAAAAACTAGTGTTGCCTATATGAAGTTGATTTGTGACGACAAAAAAGGTTAGTAATTTAAATTTCAGTTTTAATTTTGTTAAAAGTAATCTTATAGCTTAAAATTTATTCACTGTGAATTTTGATGTTAGAAATCAATGTATTGATGTCGGTATAAAAATAATTGTAACCAGAAATAATCTTTGCAACGAGAATGTGACAACACCGCTTCACATTACATGTGCAAAAAATATATATCTAATACAAAGCCTTCCGCTTGCGTATTAATTGGCCGCTCGGACTATCATTATGATGTTCAAATGAGTCCGAAGTTCAACGCCGAAAGTTGTGCAGCAATTGTGCTTCAATTGGTTGAAGGAAACCCTCGGAAAACCTTAACCAGGCAACTTGTCCCAACCCGGGTCCATTCGTTTAAGGTCAGACATGCTAACCGCAACAGCACATCGGTGGACCACCCTACCTCAGTCCTAACAGAGCCAGATCCCTTCCCCAGACGACTACATGATAAACATAGGGTCGGAAGTTCCAAGCTCTTAAATTCTGTATCAGTATCGGAGACCCATTACAACCTCTAGGATATTCTTAACTGCTGCATATGATAAATGGAATGAGGAAGAAGTGGAGGGTGTTAGTGGAATGAAAGAAGGAAACGGGAGTACTCCAAGAAAAAAAAATCTGTCACGCCTGATCCAACTACTAAAAGTTCCATCAGTCCAGACCGGAAATAGAACTCGGGCCGCTTATGGAAGACCAGAGAGCTAGTGTTGCGTCACAGTCACAGACTCGTGTGAATTTATAAAGCAGAAGTGGGTAGAATGTTGCCGATGATCAAGAGTTCCGATTAGTTACACGCATGAGCAGTCCGGTGCACGCATTAAAGTAAATCACTGGGAAGTTATACTGTATATCACTTCGTGAGCTTGTATGATCATTTGTCACGAAATAGTTATTGAATCGAGAAACCTGCCAGTTTTGAAGATGAAGCGACAATGAAAAACAAAAACGTTGTTAACTTCAGGTGTTGTTCTCTTGCAGAATCCACTCTTGGACTATATCGATGTTTAAAGTTTTGCACGTCATACAGATTAGAGATGGACAATAATCACTTCAAATAGTATCGATTGTGCTATTCACTGTAGGTTTACAATCGATAATACTATCGAAAACCATAATCAAATCTATCGATACTATCGATTGTCATTACGAACTTTTTATTAATTGGCTGAATACATATCTGTATTAGTATCTAAACACATACCGAATATTCCTAATTTAATAATATAATACATACTAATAAAATAACACACAATATTATAATCTATCCTTTTCTATAAGGTTCCAACACTAGCCATCATGGTGTTATCGTAGTGTTCATCAATCTCTTCTAACTTCCGCTGCTTTCCTCTGCATACGATCACGCCTATTACTGGTATTCCCACTAGTTTTATAAATTCTCAAACATAGTTGACATTGAAATGTTTTATTATTTTCAATTTTCTTGAAAATTTCCCACAAATTACTATCACCATACAGCTTGAACGAAGTCGTCTTTGAAATATAATGAATTATGTTTTCTTGTTCGATACTATCACTAATGATCTCAACTATCGATAGTACTGGAAACAATTTGATTGTCGATAATTAATAAAATCATAATTCTCGATAGTATCGATAGTAGGCTTACTATCGACTATCGTCCATCACTAAACAAATCACAAGCTCACAAAGTTTCGTGAACAAGGAGTACCTGAAGGCCGTAATTAAAAAATTGGTCATCTTCATTTGCGGAAAATTGCTTTGATGAATAACAGTTCATAGCAAGCTACGATAAATATCCGTTGTTATGAAGATTACGTACGAACAGAGATGTAAGGTAGTGGAAGTCTTTGATATAATAAAGCATTTGTTGAATTTTTGTTTTTGTTTAATGAAAGACCGACTCCTGTTACAGATGACCCTCATACTTACTAATTCAATGTCAATTTCAGCAGAATTAACATTGATGCAGTTAATATTCCTCCATTCTAATTCACACACAAACAATTCGATTGTCATCAGTGGTCTAGCGGTTTCCGTGGTGGCCGTTGATTCCAAGGTTTACAGGTTCAAACACGGCCAACAGCGTTGAGTTTTAAAGGACGATGAACTCCTTAGCAAGGCTTCCTTGGGCAGGGAAGTAAACTTGGAAAGCTCGTGTCGTAGGTTTATGACACATAAAAGAATTTGTTAGACGGAACCAGGAAAAGATTGTCGAACAATTATTATCGTCCTGGCCGAAATTTGGAGGCAGCATAACTAGCCCATATCAAAAACCTAACACTTAAGATTATCATATTCAACAAAATGTAAACCATTGGCTAAGGAGCTTGCCTGCCGATCCGGAGATGCGTTCGGACGCGGGTTCGATTCCCGCTTGGGCTCATTACCTGTTTGTTTTTTTTCCAAGGTTTTTCCCCACCGTACGGCAAATGTGGTGGAGTAGCATCATCTGTACTTAATCCATTAATTTTATTACACAGAACATTAATAACAATTTGTCTAACCAAAAAATATGGATTACCCAACAAATTTAATTTATACAGATTTTGAAGTATTAACTATTGAAGAAATTTATAAATATAGTTTACTAACTTACTATCACAGAAATCAAATAAAACATAAATCTAATCGACATGAAGACAAAAGTCTACTTTCCCACTAATTGAGCCTAAATGTCATACAAGTGCAGCTCTTAAACTTGGTGACAGTTTCGGCCCAAGACTTTATAATAAAATTTCAAACCATTTCTAAATTTGAAATATTTTAAAATTGAAGCTTTTAAAAAAGAAATTTATAAAATTATTCAGGATATATAATAAAACAAATGAGTGTATTTTTTTTTTACCTTTTATTTCTGTCGACTATATTCATGTTTTTATTGAATAACCCTGTCTTTTGTCTGAGTGTCAATTTATATTAAATGTGTTTTTTCTCTCTTTTTCTCTTTCTTCTTCTTCTTCTTCTTCTTCTTCTTTTTTTTTAGTCTTGTGTGTTTTTTATTGGTTTGAATTAAGTTACTTACTGTATTTAGTAAACGTCTTTGTAAATTTTATGTTATATTATTGGCTAAGACCACACCGTACACGAGCCTGCCTCTTACAGTAGTGGCTAGAAACATTTTTGTTTTATAATTTTAATTTCTACTTACTAGCTAGCTAGTTAAATAAAAATTAAATTAAATAAAACTTAAAATTAAATTAAATTTTAGGTAATCTATGGCGAATCCTCGGCCTCATCTCGCCAAATACCATCTCGCTATCACCAACCCCATCGACGCTAAATAACTACGTAGTTGATACAGCGTTGTTAAACAATCAAGTACAGTGTAACAAAATGTTGTAGGCTGCTGCTTCATCAGGATATTTCCTAAGAAATAAATACGATCTTGTTCTAAAATACAACGATACAGTATTCTAAAGTTTACTGTAACAGAGAACATATTAATTCTTATTCTACTAACATTTTGTATTTCTCTCTACAAACTTATTCAGCTCACACAATGTAAAAAATAACTTTGAGTACCAATATACTGAACTAAGTGCCAACTTTTCAAATTTCATTTCATTCAATCCAAGAGAATTACCAGTACATCCATATGAGTACATCAAACTAAATGAGCTGTCATAGCTCAACGGCGAGTGACTCTTTGGTGCGCAAAAAATGGCGTCGGAAGTTGAATTGAATTGAAAAGAGGGAAATAAGATGAGAAAATATAAAAGGTACGCAAAAAGGCGTCCTTGAAAGGGAGTTCGGGACTGAGAAAAACTGAATATGTGAACGCCAAGCCTGTTGGCCACTTGTCTCACTCCGAGTTTCGCTACTCCACTTAAGGAGCTCTAGAAACTTTTGAAGGGGAAAACGCCGAAAATGGACGTAACCTAATATCTACCACATAACGGGGTGGGGGGTAAGGCGTAGCGTGTGTGGAAGGTATCTCAACATGCATTTGGTAATGTATTTTAATCAGTATTTCAGAAAGGTGTTTTTGGCACTTAGCCCCTTTGGAATGGTAGATCTTCAATTATAAACTAACATGAGTGATTCATTTTTTATACGATTGGCCTAAAAGTTCTCAGTGGAAGTTCTTATCTCTAAAACCATGAGTATTTTTCCAAGCTGCATCTGATTGTGCGAATGAGTGAACCACATGAGTCTTGCGTGTGGTAAGGACAGTGTGAATAAAGATAAAATCGGTGGGACATCTCTATTCGGGGGCCGATTACCATCGCAAACATCTACACACTCATAACGTATGAGCTTGGATGTGGCACGCACGCCAATATACTTCACACGTATGTAGGCCACTGCCTTGCGGGTGGGGAATTACACAGCGTAGGGAGACACTGTCGAGAAAAATGGCAAAATACATGTATATTGCTGTGTTTATGAACATTATATATATATATATATATATATATATATATATATATATATATAACCAGTGCATTTGGATGTACTGCAATGTAAATTATATACACAAATGTCGAGAAAAAATACTCGAATACGTAATCAAACACGATGAAGTCAAAATCAATGGCGAAGCTATTTGGAGGCAATTGAAAATCCTCATGATTACAACTTATAAATAGTGCAATAAATTTCTCCCTAACCATCGGCCAGATTTTGAGCATATTCGATTTCGATTTATAAGAGCTTGACGGCTTGGTAAAAGAATTTTGATAACAATTAATGAATGTTTATTTCAAATCCAAAATACAAATCATTAGATGATTTTCTTAGCGATGTGTATCTATAACGTTGAATTACGACACCGGAGTTAATATCGAAAGATAAGAGATGTTCTTAGAGAGAAATTATTATAAACAAAATTATATTATATATAATTTTTTTTATTTTAGTAGGTTATATTTTACGACGCTTTATCAACATCTTAGGCTATTTAGCGTCTGAATGAGATGAAGGTGATAATGCCGGTGAAATGAGTCCGGGGTCCAACACCGAAAGTTGCCCAGCATTTGCTCATATTGGGTTGAGGAAAAACCTCGGAAAAACTTCAACGAGGTAACTTGCCCCGACCGGGAATCGAACCCGGGCCACCTGGTTTCGCGGCTAGACACGCTAACCGTTACTCCACAGGTGTGGACACACAATTATATCCAATCCTGTAATTTCATTATATTTTCGACCAGAAACATGTAGCTGAGAACCCCTTGTCTATCGCTTTAAAAGCACTTTTGCTAAGTGTAGTACACCACCGAAGTCCATCGCTGTGGAGTAACGGTTAGCATGCCCGACTGCGAAACGAGCGTGCCCAGGTTCAAATCCTGGTTGGGACAATTTATCTGGTGCGGGTTATTCCAGGGTTTTCCCTCAATCAATTGAAGTAGAATTGCTGGATAACTCTCGGCGTTGGACCTCGGACTCATTTCGCTATCATCATCATCATAATCATCATCATCATCCGTACCATAGTCCGGGTTAAGTTCACAGTGCGGCGTTCTGTACTTTTACAAGAGCGCAGTCGTTCGGCTATAAGCAACAGGAGTGGTAATCACAATAAGCCTCAAGCTGATGTGCAAGCCTTCGGGTCCCCCCTCCGTAAAAGAAAAAAAAAATACCACCGAAAGAAGATATTTAATGTTTCAAATGTAAAGAGAGGAACGGGTCTATGCCTTCAGTATCATTACAAACTACTATATTAATATGTATTTAAAAATAAATATATAAATAATTAAATAAATATATGAGTATAGGCCTATACATAATTTTCAAATTTTGGTGCTCGTACATTGAGAAACATTACAAATGAATATAGGCCCTAATATACATAACTCTCGTGCGCTTTGAGTCTCGCTCATCATTTTCGAAATAGCATTTGGTCGGCGTGGAAAGATTTCATGACTTAGAATAATATAGGCCTACATCATTTAAATAAATAGCCTAACATTGTAGATGTTTAACTGATAGAAAAAGACAAAACAAAACAGTATCACAGTTATCGAAATGTTTTGATTTCATTATCAGATATTGCCTATGGTGTCATAAATAGAAAAAAATTTCTCAAATAAATTTGCTTTTCTAAAAAACATAAACCAAGCGTTAAATAAAGCGTTAATATTTTTTACTTGAGACTGTACACTTGATATGAAACATACGAAAAAAAAAATCCTAGCCTTTTAATAAGGGCCTAGTGATTAAATGAAGATTGGGAAACTTATGTTGATTATTTATAGCCTACATATATAGCAGTTGCCAAAATACATAAAAGTTCAGTCCGGTATAAACAACTGGCGCGATTCAAGGCTGCTTGACGTTCGAGAGTTAACCACTCCCGATGTCTTCAAAGTTCGCTTAAGCTGTCAACGACGTAGGCAATACTGTCGCACGGGTAATCGGCTTTGCGGGTGTTGTTACTCTTGCTATCTCGATCGTTGTTCAACTTCAATTTGCACCATACAATTTATAGATTAAGCTAAATATTTATATTTTGAAATTAATAAAGAATGCCTGTTGTGGAAAAATTTAAGAAAATGAAATTTCAACTCGTTATTTGGGTGCATATTAAATTACTTCATTTATGTATTTCTCTGTCATAATAGTCAAACAAAATAAACTATGTATGTATTTATTCACACTGCAATGGGTATATACCCGGTGGCAGTGGTAATGACAATAATGTAATTCGCAAACATGGTAAAGGAACTGAAATATTGCGAAACGTGTAAAACGGAATAAAGTACGTATCATGTCCGTGACGCAATACTTTTATCGTAATGAATAATAAAGTTCAATTCTTAAAATTCAGTATGTATAGATCTATTTTAGCATTGGGTTTCCTATAATTATCCAATTCCGTCTAATACTGAATGGTTGATAGCATTAATACGTAAATGACTAAGAAAACGGACAGATCAATAAATTAGTGAATGACAACATAAATGAATGGCTGAATAAATGACAGAATGAGTATAAAAAATTCATGGATGAACAGAAGGATGGATCGATGGACAAGCAGACATGCAGACAGAGAATTAAACATATATAAGTGACAGACATACCTAGACAAGCAAACCTAGACAAACGTAAACACATACATACATAGTCGGCCTGGTTGGCGCAGTTGGCATAGCGCTGACCTTCTATGCCCAAGGTTGCGGGTTCGATCCCGGGCCAGGTCGATGGCATTTAAGTGTGCTTAAATGCGACAAGCTCATGTCAGTAGATTTACTGGCATGTAAAAGAATTCCTGCGGGACAAAATTCTGGCACACCGGCGACGCTGATATAACTTCGGCAGTTGCGAGCGTCGTTAAATAAAAAATAACATTTTACATAGCCTACATACATACATACATACATACATACATACATACATACATACATACATACATACATAGAGATAGATAGGTATAAAGACAGGCAACTTAGACGAACTTACATGTTGACAGCTAGACAGCTAGACGGATAGTCAGATAGAAAGGCAGGCAGACGGACGGACTGGAAGACGGACGGACAGACAGACAGACAGATAGGAAATTAGATAAATGGATTGGCGAATGGATAGATGGGTGGGCATATTGACGGACGAATGATAAGTAAATTATTCCATAAGGAAATTATATAAAAATATTAACCAGTTAAATAACGAAGATAAGTGTACGAATATAAATAATACTTCAATGCGTTTAATGTGTTCAAGTAATGCTCACTCTCATGTGGGACGGAGCTGCAATATTCAACAAAGAGTGCGGCCGGGCCGTATTTCTGCGGGATGCTCCGCTATCAGCTGTGTCACGCAACGTTCATTCCTCGGGGCAGCACACAGCTGCTTAACAACTCAAGAAATCAATACAGCAACAACGCAAAAAAAACTTCTTTCAGTACGCAAATCAATGAAGTGCAATTACTTTTGGAAACGTATTCTTAAATTTGGGTACATCATGATGAACACAACTGTTAAAATCTTGTACTAACGCTATGTGGAACTAATGATTATGGATTATAATCCCGTCTAGGTTATGAATGTTTATCAATAAATTATTTAATATCCTGAGTTATTCCATACGAGAGCTTATGCATTATGCTGATAGCGTGTGTCCGCTTGGTGTCACATTAAATGTAAACTTACGCTAAATTCGATAGATATATAGTAGGCTATAAAACTCCTGGAAATACGGATTGCATATTACCGCTCATCTAGAATCTAGGCCTATATTTACTTACACATTTCATTTTTTTAGGAATTAGAGACAATTGCAGCTATCTATTAGAAAACAATGTCTCTAGAAGTGTATTAAAATGTGTTGAAATTAAACAGATCCGAATCTGTCTCTTGGTAACGCATTCTTCTGTTTCTTATAAAACGAGAGGCTTGTTATTACTTCCTTAGTGACAACTACAACGTCTGACTCGATCATTTAGATCAGCGGTGACCAAACTGGGTATCGTTATTACATCGTGTAATCGAAGACATTCAATACTGATAAGGGGAGTTTTCTGTACATTGCTCTCTGTCTCGCTCACGTACTGAAGGTAAGCAGTGTCGGTACCATGTCGCTCTACAAACCCTCTGTCTCTACGAGCAGGAACAGAAGGTCTCGTACAGAATGGGAAGAGGAATTTATTCTCTGTTCTTCGGAGAAAATGTAATATGTTGCTTTGCTCAACGGTTCAATTAGTTGTAGTATATAGAAGTGACATTACAGGGCATTACGCTGAATACACAGGCATTATTATTATATTATTATTATTATTATTATTATTATTTATTAGCAAGTGTTACCATAATTCTTATATATACTACGTGCCTCAATATATAGGCCTACATCTTCCCTTGAATGACAAAATAATTACTACGTCATATCTCCATTTTAATTTATATTTTAATCTTTTGATGACTATTATCAGTTATTTATTAGTTATTGATTGAATAATAATAATAATAATAATAATAATAATAATAATGAGAAACTAATTGAATATTACGTGCTAGTGTAGTAACTGAAATCAGCCTTAAATCATCGTCATGAAGAGAAGGATGAAATAAATGTAAGGAAGCCAGCTATCTGGTGGTGGCGAACGAAATAGCTCGTTCTCTTAAGCCTTCCAACGAAGGAGAGTTTTATGAAAGTGTAATGATCAAGGTGGCTGAAATAATTTGTCCAATGAAAGTTGTTAATTAATTTTGAAAAAACTGCGCATTTCTCAAATAAATATCCAGGCGAGAATTCAGGAAATTTCTGATTGTATTCATGAGGAATTAAAAAAAAAAACAAGAAAATATTTATATGCATTATAATTGGTTCTTGATGACAGTAATGACATTACTGATACAGCAAAGCTTGCGATTTTTATTCTCGGCCTTGATGAAGAACTTTATGTTAGTGCACGAACAACCACTGGTTGTAGTTTTCATGCCATGTACCTCTCCCCCATCTCTTTACATCTTAGACTCTCTCGCGAGTGTAATCACTGCCATTCGAGTTTTGGTCACCGCTGATTTAGATGCAAGAGAGACTGAAATGGGGACAAACATGAATAATAAACATTATGATGACGATGGTAAATACAATGATGGAGAGTTGGTAATAGTGAGGCAGTACTGCTGTTAATATTGCAATGATGGTGAAGAGTTATTTGTCGACGATCATGGTACTAGCGGCGACAAGGATGATGATTACAGTGGTGGTACTCGTAATGAAGACGAAGGAGGTACTGGTGACCGCAGGGCCAGGAACCAGCCGCTCTCAGAGAACTTAGCCTCTCCCCTTACCTTAGTTGTTATACAGACTGCTCTATTTACAATACGAGTTTCCCGCCCTTGTGGTGATGGATACGATGGCAGTACTGATGATGGTGACGATGACGGTAATGGTGATGATGACAATGGTGGTAGTGGTGATGGTGACACTGTTGGTAGTGGTGATGATGATGATGATGATGATGATGATGATGTGATGGTGATGAAGACGGTATTGCTGATAATGATGGAGTAGTATTGGTGATATGATGGAGACGGAATTGGAAAAGGTAATGGAGTCAAGGCGATATTGGAGATTAAAATGCAGTTACTGTAGGTAGTGGTGTGATTATGATGATAATAATAGTGGAGGCGTCTTTGTCGATGATAATGGAAACGATATTGCCAATGAAAAGGGTAATGGCGATTATGATCGAGATGGTATTGGTGATTATGATGCGTATGTTAGAGCTGACGTCGATGGAAATGGTGTTGGGGGTGATGAGGGAGGTGGAACGACAATCGAATCAACTTGCATGCTTCCGGCGCCTCAACTACATCCTGGTTACGAAACTCATAATTAGACGATTACTCACTGAATACAGACTTATTTCGTAAGCATTGTAATGGGCCCAAAGGTGTTAAACCGTAGAGGAATTTCTCTCGTTAGAGGCAAAATAAATTACAATAATTCGTGAAAAAATCACTAGAGCAGATACAATGTTAACTAGAAATGTATACATCTTATCAAGACACGCAAAAACATTTCGTGCACATTTATTATTTCCAGGAATATAGGATGTGATCTTTCATTAGCAGCTCTCAAAGCTCCGCAAAGAGAAGATATTATTTCACAAGAAACAAATACACAAAAAATAGGAAAACGTATTACGTGTCTTTCTCGTGTTAAATTTTACATTACCTCGTTAACACGTTTCAGCCTGTTATCGGCCATCTTCAGAACTGGTTGTTGCTGTCTTGGCGCCTTTTGTTTGTATTTCCTGTGGGAGTGTGTTTGTGTAGTGTAATGTGGAGTCCATGAGTGTGTGTGTTCTGAAATTGAGTTGTGTGTTGAGAATTTCGTTTGTGTTTTTGTGTGTCTATATATTTCTTATTGCTCTAGTGTGTTTACTTTCTGGCTTTTTGGTTGAATGTGTAGAATTTTCATGTCTGTGTTGATGTCTCTGTAGATGTGGTCAGCATTTGTGATGTATTCTGCATATGTGGAAGTGTTTTGTAGTTTTGTTATGGCTGTGATGTGTTCTCTGTAACGTGTTTGAAATGATCTGCCTGTCTGTCCTATGTAAAAGTTGTTGCAGGTGTTGCATTTGAGTTTGTATACGCCTGTGTGGTGTTATTTGTTTGTTTATGTTGTTTGTGTGTTGAGATGTTTTTGTAAAGTAATATTTGTCCTGTATGCGATGTTGTAATTTAATTTCTTAAATGAGGTTGCAACCTTGTATGTGTTTTTGTTTTCGGTATGTGAGTGTGATGTAGGCTATTTTTCGTGTTCTTGTGTTTGTGTTGTATTCTTATGCTTTTTGTGATTGTGTTTTGTCATTCTTATTAAGTTGTCTATTATGTTGGGGTTGTATCCGTTTTTTTGTGCCATGTATTTGATTGTATTTAGCTCTTCTTTGTAGTCAAGTTGGTTCATTGGTATGTTGAGTAGTCTGTGTACCATTGTTCGGAATGCAACTTGTTTGTGTCATGTTGGGCGATTGGATGTGTTGTGTATGTGTGTTGTTGTTGTTGTGGGTTTTCTGTAGATTTTGAATGTGTGTTTGTTGTCGACTTTTGGTATTGTGATGTCTAGAGAAAGACGAGAAAGACACATAAGACGTTTTCCGAAGTGATATAGTGTTAAAAGTTGTGTAATCAAGATGTATATACATGTACGGTCTTACTAATAAAAACTCTATATACAGACGTTTAACTGTCTTATACAATAGTAGCTCGTTTATAAGTCGTGTGTAAATTCCTTACTAATAATCACAACATACATCGTGTATAACAGTATAACTGTTAACGCAGCTACGTCATAGTTTCGTCATTACTTCATTACAAAAGGTAATAGAATATCTGAGATGATCTATTGCATCCGGTAGAGCGCTCTAGTGTGCCGTGTTAAGTATCGATAGTACAACTGGCTCTGATCGATTACACACTATATTTTGGTCAAAGAGTACAAGCTACAGCAATATTAATCTACTTATTCTGTGCTCTTTGGTGTGTTCTTCTGTGGTTACAAGGTACCTATCATCATAAAATGACAGTCGATACGAACAGCTATTAGAGGGGCGGCCATTTTCTCTCTATATACAACGTTTAAACAAGGGGTTTCGTGTCTATAACTACTGCAAAGCAATTCCCATTGTATACTTACAGACTGTTTATACATCCATCTCTTATGCATGGTTTATTAGTAACGTTTTCTGTCTCAACTCCGTATAAGTCTCGTATAAAAACTGTACACGGTTTATTAGTAAGATCGAAAAAGTAAAACGTACAATAAAAACGAACATTTTCTGACTACACACTGCATGCCAAATGTTAAATCTTTTAGTTACTTTACAAAGGATAAAATTCCTTAGATGATTAAGTTGATGATAATACACTTTCAGCAACATCAAAATGATTAAGACTTGTTTTTGATGAGCAAGTTGACAATAAAATTAGCCTACAGCCTCATTAAAGGAAGACCAGAAAGAAAAACTAGTATAAAGGATAACAATTATACTAACTAATCAAATAGAAGACAAAACAAGAATGTTGCAAATTAATCAAACACATGGCGTGACGAGAACAGTAAAATTCTAAACAGCCTCAAAAGTCATTGAACTTGACTAGTGTTGTTGATATTCTGATGTGACTGGAATGTCATCCCAGACTCATGAACCACAGTTGACGTATCCCTCAGGCAGTGCATTCGGACCAAGTCTATTTGCGTCTCCATGCAACCTTCACCACTTGTTAATTATTGAAGGTATGCTGAGCAGGGATTATTGATTTGCTGACGGCCCCATGAAATGGAATATCTGACTATTCTCTGCAAACAAGCATTGTAAACAATTTGCGAACCCTGGCCTTCGAGTAAATATTTCATTGCTATTGTGGATAACGAATCTAACCGCGCCCATTCGTTCGTTAGGCTTCCATGTAGTTACTGCAGAGTTCACTGCAAGCAGCCACAGTGTAACTGCAGGTATGTATTTAGTTGTAATATTACACAGCCCTCAAAATGCCATTAATATCTGATTAGCTTCCAACGTAATTTCATCTCATTTCAGGCTGAATAAATTATCTCCATCCTCTGTGTTGGGTCAAGTGGTAGAATTTCTATATTCCATCCAAAATAAGAAAGGAATTGACCATTCGAGCTGTAAGGTAGCAATGTTGTCATGTTGCGCAGCAACTCGCTTAGACTGCTACCGAGAAAATGTTAGAACTGTGCACATAATGTGAAATAGTATAATAATAATAATAATAATAATAATAATAATAATAATAATAGACCTAATAATAATAAATCGCTTTTGCAACAATATACGTTTACATCTCTACGATATACCATGTGAAAGAAATCTACTAAGTTATTACTGTGTATAACTTATTTCTTAATAATAATAATAATAATAATAATAATAATAATAATAATAATAATAATAATAATAATAATAATGATAATAATAATAGGCCTAATAATAATAATAAATCGCTTTTGCAACAATATACGTTTACATCTCTACGATATACCATGTGAAACAAATCTACTAATTTATTATTGTGTATAATTTATTTCTTAATAATAATAATAATAATAATAATAATAATAATAATAATAATAACAATAATAATAAATCGATTTTGCAACAATATACGTTTACATCTCTACGATATACCATGTGAAACAAATCTACTAATTTATTATTGTGTATAACGTATTTCTTAATAATAATAATAATAACAATAATAACAATAATAATAATAATAATAATAATAATAATAATAGGCCTAATAATAATAATAATAAATAGCTTTTGCAACAATATACGTTTACATCTCTACGATATACCATGTGAAAGAAATCTACTAAGTTATTATTGTGTATAACTTATTTCTTAATAATAATAATAATAATAATAATAATAATAATAATAATAATAATAATATTAATAATAATACATCTCAATGTCTCACTGAACTATGCATAACGTACAGAGTGGGCGAAATGTCACTTTCCCCAAACACTTCCTAGCATTTAAACATTCAATTTACATTTGATTACACATTCCTTTACAGATATTGTTCAAAAAGGAGGCCCTGTTTCTCGATATACAATTCACAATGTTGAGGCACCGATTTACAGAGGACAACATAACTGACGACTTTAATCGATTTTCACGAATGATTGTTCGATTATCTGTCGCAAATGATACAGAACCTACAGTTTCTGAGCAAAAACATCATTTTTCAAAAAGGAGGCCCTGTTTCTCGATATACAATTCACAATGTTGAGGCACCGATTTACAGAGGACAACATAACTGACGACTTTAATCAATTTTCACGAATGATTGTTCGATTATCTGTCGCAAATGATACAGAACCTACAGTTTCTGAGCAAAAACATCATTTTTCAGGATAAGCACAGTGAAAAACCACATTGTGTCAGATCGCATGATCTGGGTGGTCATTCTGTTGTGCCTCGACGGCCAATCCATTCATGGTTCAAGAAGTCCCTCACTCCTACACCAAAATGAGGTGGTGCTCCTGTTGCCATATCAACTGCATGTCGGCAAAACGAGGGCTGTTTTCAAGTTCAGGAATAATCACCTCTTCTAACATCTGAAGATAATCGGTCGCTGGTAATCGTTCCTTTAGACAATAATGATCCTATGACTCCAGCTAATCGTTTGTTCGAGTTATGATATCTGTGTATGTGTATGAAACCTAAGAACAAATATTGGGGAAAGCTACTTTTAAACCACCTCGTATTTCGATTCCACATATACAATCAGTTACAAACTCCACTCATCTGACACGAAACACATCATTACAAATTACATTAAAACATTCCTGATTGCTCATTAAAACATCTATTATAATAATTGATACAAATATAGAAAGAAACTGCAAAATAACCGCCGAGTTAGCTCTGTGGTAGCGCGTCTGCACCTCGGGACTACGAGAGTTGGCGATGCACAACTTCTAATCAGTAGATGTGTACCAATATGCCTGGGTTAAGTCCGAAATCTCTCCACAATGCATAGGCTATGAATGGATGACATATATCACTGTTGATAGTGATTCGTCTGTCAGACGGGACGTTCCTGGAGAACCGCTTGGTGCTATTCGACAGAAGTAGGCCTCATGCCGGCACCGAGTTTCACCTTCTCCCTTACTCATCTTCAGGCTTCGAGACTTGGGACCCGATACAATAAGTTTACTGTGCATGAACTACAGGTTGTTGACTCGCTGCAGATAGTGAAAGGTAGAGATGTGTTGAGGTAACAACGTTGCTATTTAGAATAGAGTACGGTAGTATGGGGAAACACACACATAAGTAGGCTACATTCTGAAAGTAAATATATATTACACAATGGCAATGTCAAAAGAATGTGAAAAGTATTTATTCTCCTGTCTTTTATAAGCATTTGTTTTAATTATACACAGTGTTAATGGTGGAAATAAACATATAGCAATTTTAATTTCTTCATTTATCCTATAAGTCTTTAGTGCAGTTACAGTACCGAATTGCAATGTACTACAAGATACATTCTCAGTGTCTCAAACGTAAATCTTTTTCGGTTATCTGCCAACCACAGTTTGTACTGTGAAAAGCTGCGCTCTACGTCGCATGACGTGATAGGAGCAAAACGAAAAAAACCTAACATCATTGCAGTCTCTAAGAGACAGTCCTTTATTCTCGGGTGACTCTATGTCCACTAATTTGCTGTATATATTACACAGTGATCCATATCCGTTATTTTTACATAAAATTGATTTCCAATTCTGTTGTACACGTTCAGTAACCGGTGTACTTGGTGTCTCATTAATTCTCTGTGTCATTTCCTTAACTAATTTGAGGGCTTCAGGCATCTCTTGCTCTGACTTTTCTAACCGTGTAATAGTTTCAGACATAGTTTGAAAATAGATTTGTATGAAAACCAAATTATTCGTCAGAACCTTCAAATCCAGAGCGTTTTCCTTTGCGTATTTGTTGGCATTCATTCTACAGTACCTTTACGCTTTACCACTATACTCAGTATGCCGTTATGCGGATTTCCCACTGAACTGCTCTATCGGGTCCGAAGTCTCGAAGCCTGCTCATCTTCATCATCCTCATTCATTCCATGCACTACACTTACACGAACATTTACACATACACTTACCCCACTACACCACATAACTCTCCACAGATACATATAATACAGAACGTGGCCCGCCGAAATGGTGTGAAATTTGAAAATGAGTCACAGTCTATCTGGAATATGTAGAATCCGAATCACGCAAGTGAAGTGGGTAGGAATTGGATTCAGACAATGAAACAAGTACAGCACCAGGCAGCAAACATTCATTACATCCATGTCATGCCACACAATTCATATTAACTGCCAATCATGTAGTCATTACGAATCCAAAGTGACAAAAGTTTGCCGCTTTTATAGGAACCCGTTGCTTTTGATTGGTTTGTTTGAATGGTTACTATGGAAACGGAGTAAAGCTGCCGAACTATCGGTTTATTTCTAATTCTGGATGTACTGTAAGCTTCGCATCCAGCGGATGTGTTTGAATAATTGAAGAGCTTTCTCCCAAAACGAGTTAAGTCCACAAAAATGGGGAGGAAAAAAAACTTTTTGCTGTATTCCTAGTATTCTTTGCAATCGTCAGAGATCTGCTGTACGTTTTTCCTCGAAACTCACTTCCATGAAGTAAATACCGATTTAGAAACATGACGATTTCATGCAAAAACAAGTGAAGTCCATAGCTTGATTTCCATCAAAATACATTAAGTCCTTCCCGCATTTGTGCAGGAAACAGAAGTCTTTTGCACTTTCACATTTGTTGAGGAAGCAGCTGAGTATGAAAATGGCCGCTGCCAGCCAACACATGAAGAACTGTGAAGGTTTTCATAGTGACAAATCGGATTTTATAAGTATGGCTTGAAAGTTTATGACCTAAAAATTACAGAAAACTTAACTATAAAATGATCTTAAATTTTTTAAAATATGACATTAAAATTTTAAAAAAGACCATGATTTTAATAGTAAAATACTAACAAAATAATAGTATAATTTCATCTGTAGAAAATACATTCTCACCAAACTGTCGCAAAAAGACTTTCTCTGCTTAGTTTTTCTTTCGGTATTTTTACGTCTTCACTTGTGTGATACAATATGCTGACTGCGGCCACTGCGGCTGCAGTATTTTTCTGTTGCGTTGGGTGGGAGGGAAGCATGTAACACAAGTGAACAGAAGTCAAGGTAGATGCAAAGGAAAATTCTTGTAAGACGAAATCGAATTGCGTAAGCGTTCTCGAGTATAGATCACGAGTAAAAAAATTTCCGTTCATAAGCAGAAAAAAATGGCAAAATGCAACAAAAAGTAGAACATTTCCTAAGAAATGACCATTATGTCCGAAAAATGCGAAAAAAAAAGTAGGATATATTAGTTCGTGTTGAAGAGAAACGAGTTTGTATTGTATCCTGCATTGTCCGTGTCTCAGAAAAAAGATATTTCATCAACTTCCGAGCCCTAGTTATAAGTGAAATAGCACTGGCGATTTCAATTATTGGCCAGAAGATATGCAGGAGACAGCAAGCGAGTACATGGTGAGGCAAAGTATCATGTTTGCATGGTTGCGCGTACTGCTATAGGCATCCGACAAGGAAAGCTCAGTGCGCAGAAACCAGTGGGCGTGACTATCTCGCGTAGATGACGTATGCTCCCCTTCCCAGCATTCTCTCACGCCTACTGCAGGGGAATTAGAGGGGTATAGCATGCGCGCCACGAGGAGTCCGAGCTGAGTTTTCCTTGTAGCATACCTATAGAAGTTTTGCCCTGTTATTGTCAGATGTTCGCCGTTGAACTCAGGGCAGTAGGTAGCATCTTGTTGCATGCATGTAGAGGCATATAATGAGAATTTTGTATAAATGTAAGGTATAAATTTACAAACACAAACATGTTTTATACTGTTCCTGGAATTTTGGACAATGAAGAGCATCACACAGAATTTATATATTTAGAAATGGTCCTATTTAAAACGTAGATTTAAACTGAGGATTTATTATTTTACCTATGCTAAAAACACATTTATGTACAACAATGAGAAACCATCAGAAAACATCCAGCATAAATCGAAACAGCATCCACAGTTTGTCTTTTCTTCGAATTACTGAAATAGACTTAACTCGTTTTGGGAGGAAGCTCTTGAATTATATTATCCTCGGGGAAGTCGAGAAATATCCCACCTACATAAGAACTGGGTACCTATGACTAGTCTTGTGTATGCCCCGTGTTGCTTCAGAGCCCCCTTACTCGCTACCAATCCCATCGACGCTAAATAAGCGAGTTGTTGATACAGCGCCGTTAAATAACCAACTAATAATAATAATAATAATAATAATAATAATAATAATAATGACAATAATAAATAATAATTTATTTAATCGCCATGATTATCCTTTGAAATATCAAATTTGTTGACATGTTACAATTTCCTGCCGGTGATTTGAAGATTAATACGTAACAATCTACCATTTACCTAGTAGCTTCCACACTAGAGGAATAACGGTTATCGCGTCTGTCCGCGAAACCATGTGGCCCGAGTTCGATTCCCGGTGGGGGTAAGTTACCTGGTTGAGGTTTTTCCGGGGTTTTCCCTCAACCCAATATGAGCAAATGCTGGGTAACTTTCGGTCCTGGACCCCGGACTCATTTCACCGGCATTATCACCTTCATCTCATTCAGACGCTAAATAACCTAAGATGTTGATAAAGCGTCGTAAAATAACTTACTAAAATAAAAATTTACCTAGTAGCTACCGGTAGTTTACAATTATCGAGGAAGGTGTCTTCTATGCATAAGGTGGTGATGTTGGAAATTGAGTAGGATTTTATCGATGAGACATGAGACATGTTACAAGTTCTATTTTTATTTCTTGTTGAATATCCTGATTTTAATTTTGTTTATCTTGCAGTAGTCGAGTCAGGTGGAAACGCAATCTTAGGTCCGTTTCTCTTTGGCGGTGAGGTCTAGAGGTTTGTGGGTTCTAATACCGCCTCGTGCATGGATGAATTTCCTTCGTTAATGTTCTGTCCTGTGAGTGTGTCTGTGGATAAGGTCCCTACGCTCTACTGGCCACATATTAGGAGAGGCCGACATATGAGATCCATAGAATCATCCCCTCCTCTAAATGCATTGGTGTGTAAGTCCTACAGCAGGAAGAGGTTAAACGAAAACTAATATCTTGCAGCCATTAAAAATATATGATTAGGCGTACTTCTACTCGTTTTAAGTGTAAGAGAGTTATCTGTAGCTATACATCCGCTTCAAAATAAAGTAAAACCTTTTTATTGCGTTACATATCAGTAGTTTATACCAAGAACTAAATAGAGGAGAAAGGTGTCCATGGAATTCCCTTTGAATGAGATTGCACTTTCATATAACGAAATCACCTGTAAGACAACTTTGAAGGACGTGTTCATTGTAAGAAGGTATAATACTATACTTACCACATCGATTAGTCACCGATATTTATTAACGAGTTCCGGATTCGACCCTCTTATCCAGTTATCCTCACTGAGGTTTCTTTGCGACTCTCGCCATTCTCTCGAAGTAAAAGACAGTCTTAAAATGCTGTGAACATTTAGAAAAGCTTTTCGGGTCCATAAATAGTAGTCCATTGTGGTCTTATGATTTTCACTTTTGTCTTTAAAAGGGTTTCTTGGGTTCAAACCTAGCTGAATGCGAAATAAATCCATAGTATCACTTGCCTCAGAAAGTAAGCAAAACGGAGAGCTGAGTACCATAGAGTAGCCCTGTCCTGGTATAAGAGCAGACCTCGGGGCAGATAGGCCAAAATAAATATAGGCCAAGTATTCAGGCCACATCAAAATAAGGGAAAAATTGAGACGATGTCGGGTGAAGTTCCTGGTAGCTCAGTCGGTAGAGCGTTGGTGCGCTCAGCCAAAGGCCCCGGGATCGATACCCGGCCCCGGAACAATTTTTCCCTTCAAAATATTCAAGTCTGCTTCACAGGGAGCTTTATCTGAAAGCTAGATTTGCAGTTCTTTACTTGTTCTCTTAATGGTACATTTTGTTTTAATGCATTATTATTATTATTATTATTATTATTATTATTATTATTATTATTATTATTATTATTATATTGGCAAAATGTTAGTTGAATCTGTATTAGACTACGGAAGTGAAATATGGGTAACGAATGCATATTATAGAAAAAGAATTTTGGCCGTAAAATGGATTATTTGAGACGAAGTGCTAGAGTCTCCCGCTTGGACCACATTAAAAATGAAGAAATTAGGCATAAAATGGATGCTGAAGAGACAGTGTTAAATAGAATAGAAAATAAGAGTTTGAAGTGGTTTGGTCATCTGATGAGAATGAGTGAAGATGGATGGCCTAAACAAATTTACCAGTGGAAATCTCCAGGAAGAAGAGGAAGAGGTAGACCAAAAAGAATTTGGGACAACGAAGTACTGGAGGTCATGAACAAGAGGGGTTTGAGGACTGAAGACGCACAAGGCTTTGGAGGATTGGCACAGGATGACGGCAGTAGCTGTAGAATCCTGGAGATATATTATTATTATTATTATTATTATTATTATTATTATAATTATTGGAGGATTGATTGTTATTTATAGCGTATTTCATTCCGTTTATTATACACACTTAAATCTTACAACAAATTGTATTTACGTATCCTAGTTCCATTACCCTAATTACTGCATAGACGTTAAACACAATGATTGGGATTCCCTCAAATTCCCTCACTTTTTAATCGGTTATTTAATGCGCTGCATCAGCTGCAAGTTTAATGTTTGTGGAAATGGTGATATTAACAAAGTATTCTGGCCAGATAAGTCCGAGGATTCGTCACAGACGGTGGTACTTACTAAAATGACAAAATCTCAAAGGATTTCAAACGTATAGGAAATAAAACTGTATTTACCTGCCAGTAATCGAATTAGAGATGCGTTGGATTTGTGCCAGATACGCCACAACTTGCACCAAAGTTGAGGACTTGACGCAACTTCAAATAAAACAGTTGGGTCAATTACTGCTGTCGTAACGATCACAATTCATAGACAGATTAATTTGTTTCGAGGGAAATGTATTCGGAGCGGAAGCAATAAGGGACGCGGCCACACGTGAAGCTGGGCTGTCTGTGCGGGCAACAAATCACGCCGCAATAGATTCCCTTGCATATCATTTTTGGGGGATACGTCAACGAAACGAACGGATTTCCCCTCTCTCTCCCGCCGCGCGTGTTCTGTGAATTTATTTTGCTAAGCTGTATAATGATGCGATGTCGACGATGACAACGCCTGGCGTCGTGTAAATATACAGAGCGGCACATCGGCCAGGCCAGAGTGTGACATAGTTCCTTGTGGCGACTCTATTCGGGTTATAGTGAAGTGCTAATTTGGAGAGTAGCTGGAAGATCTAATGGTCGAAAATAGGTAGTCTGAGGGAAGGAAAGACTGAATGAAGAAATAATGAAGAATGTAAATAAAAAGAGAGAAAATAAACAAAAATTGAAAGCAGAGAAAGAATATGAAAGAAGAAATGAGCAAAGTGGGCAAAAAGAACGAAAAAAATAAAGAACGAAGGTGAAAAAGAACGAATTATGATAATTATTGAAGAGGTGAGAAAGAACGAAAAGATTGAAGACAGCAAAGGGATGAAAAAGATCGTAAATATGGAAAATAGCGAAAACAAATAAAAAAAACGACAAGATGGAAATGAGGGGCGTAATGAAAAAGAACAAAAAAATTAAATAGCGCAAATATGAAAAGATCTGAAAGATGAGAAGTGCTCAAAGAGGAAAAAGAGCGAAAAGGTGGGAGCGAAGAGATAAAAAGAACACATGAGAACACCGAACACGAGCGCTGCTCATTCGGTCCTCAAGTTTTGTTAATATTCCTGTATCTTCTTTTTATAATGATTGTGTTATTTTATTTCTATTTCTATTGTTGTAATTATATTCTGTATCCTGTATATTTAAATAATAAAAATAGAGTAAAAAATAAAAATAAAATTAAAAATAAGAAAGGAGTGAGCAGATGGAAAAAAACGAAAAGATGAAAAATAGCTAAGAGATTGAAAAGAAGTTAAAAGATAAGAAAGAGCTAAAAGACAAAAAAAAAAAAAAAAAAAAAAAATCACAGAAATGACTAAAGATGAAAATAAAAAGAAGAAAGATTAATTGAAAAATAAATCAATACTTTTCGAATAGAAATTTTATTTAATCTCCCGAAGGAAACAATAAAATAGCAGGTGGCAGAAGTAAAATTTGAAGGAATAAATAACAAGAAAACAAATAAATAAATGGAAACATAAAAAGTGAGATGAAGGGAGCAAAAAAGTAGGAAATGAAGGATATTGATTAAAGCTAGCCATAGAGAAACAATGATAAAACAGAGAAAAGAAAAAGGAAGATATGTAAAATGAGAAAGCGATAAAGAATGAAAGGAAAAATAACACAGATTACCGAACTTGTACAACACGAAACACAAACAATTTTTGGTGGCCTAGTAGTTCATTATAGTCGCTGGGCTCGAAGATTCGCGGGTTTAAATCCTATCGGAGGCGATGGATTTTAAAGGGCATCAAATTCTTATCATGGCATCTTTCACGAGGAAGTAAATCTACGAGTCCCGTATCGCAGATTTTTGACGCTTAAAAGAATCCTCTCCGTAATACGCAGAAGGCTCTACGAAAAATATGTCGGTCATTCATCGCCCTATAGTTCAATTTCGGCACTGAACAACTCCATAGTTGAAAACGTTCCTAAATAAAATGCTGCTGTTTGCTGCTATTACTACTGCTGCTACTGCTATAGCTCGCGCAAGGAACGATTACCGAAAAGCAATGGTGGCGTTTCTGTCTGTTTTGACGTGTGTATGTAGACACGCCGAGAGGCGAGAGGTACGGGCCGATGGAAGTACTGTCTCTTCCAAGAAGATGAACAAATGAGGACATCGCTGTGGAAATAAAGAACGTAGCAAGAGAAAAATTCGAAGCTAATTAAACGCGCAACATATGTTTACGAATGAAATAATAATACCGTGCGATACAAGACACGCATTCACATGCAATGGAACAAACTAAAGTCGTAATGTAACTATCACAACGCAAGACTGATTCTATCGATGCCATTTCTCTTCCAACTGTACTCTTGAATATCATTCAAGTTATCTCGTGACCTTTCCTGTCGCCCGCTCTTCCTTATGGAATTGTTTCATTCGCATTCCTTCCGTCAGTATTCCCTGCTTCCGAGACCTATACTACAACTGCTGCTACTACTACCAACACCACCACAACCACCACCACTGTTGTTACTTCTGAGCTTACTAAATAATAATAATAATAATAATAATAATAATAATAATAATAATAATAATAATAATAATAATAAAATAATAATAGTAATAATTTATGTTTGCCAAAATCCTTCTTATATTCAAGATGGAAGTACGCTCTATACACGATGCTGATTGTAATGTACTACTTAAAGTATTTGACTTCCATAAAATTTATAACAATGTATTATTGAATTACGTACATAAAAGAACAACAAAATATATTTAATCTATATTCACATAAATACACAACCAAAAGATCAGACAAATATTATTATTATTATTATTATTATTATTATTATTATTATTATTATTATACGAAACGTGAAGAGGAGGAATAATCTTCTGAACATGCATTACGAACAAACAAAAGAAACTCCATAATCTAATCATTAAAAACAAGAGTACAGACTTCAGAACGACCACAACAAAGTTGTCCGAACGTATTACTCTACCGCGAAAGAACAGGTCACAATTCGTGACTCGCAAAAAAGGTATATACCATTCGTTATCTCTTGAAACCAAGTGAATGCGTTCGCCGTATCCCACAGAGTGAACCGTAAGTAATGTCATTAATTTTAGCGGATTATTCTTTGAGATATTTCTAACAAAAAATTTAGTACAATTTTGCTCGTTTTTGCTTCCTTTTCGAGATAAAAATTGTTTTATATGAAACATTTCATTGCGTGTTTTGTCAAAGCATTGATTTAATTTCCAGTATCCTCAGTCAATTTAAGAAAGCAGTGTATTATGATAACTGACAAAGTATTTTAGTTTTGTTCTTTAAATGTGCAGAAATTTGATCCAAACAAACGTAACTTTTCGTTCTACAAAGGAATTTTTCAATGTCACATTTGTTCGGATAAAATTTCTGCACATTGAAGCGAAAAAACTAATAATGTATTATCGTAATATACTGCTCTCTTAAAATGACTGAGAAAATTGGGAATTCAATCAATAGCCATTCTGTAAACACGCTATGAAATGTTTCATATAAAACAATTTTTATCTCGAAAAAAAAAATAATTGTACGAGTATTAAACTTTTGTTTTAAATATCTTAAAGAATAACCCCCTGAAATTAATGATATTATTTACCGTTCACTCTGTATAGTAGGAACCTTATGGTGTAGTGAGCTAGCTAGCTACAAGTGGGAGAGTAGCTAGGGAGGAAAGTTCCTCAGTCCACTTTCTTCTTCCCCTGACGCGCAGGTAGATTTCATGAAATAATGAACGACTTTTATAGTAATAGCAGTTAGCGTCGTGCATTACAGGCCCTATGTTCGGTTCAAGTTTGTCGAGTATGGCGAAGTTCGATATTCGTTGATGTTCGCTCTGCAGGAGAAGGCCTGTGGTGTTTGTTTCGGGATAGTCGTATCGGCTTCCGTGTCTATACTTCATGATCGTATTGGCTCACTAGTCTGAAACGTTGTTCTTATCTGAACGGTCGTTTCGGCTCCAGGTGTGGAGTGATAGTCTTCCTTGAACAGTCGTACCGGCTCTGGGATATAGAGCGGCATTCTTCCTTGAAAGTCGTATCGGCTCTGGGGTGTAGAGCGGCATTCTTCCTTGAACAGTCATATCGGCTCCGGGGTGTAGAGCGGCATTCTTCCTTGAACAGTCATATCGGCTCCGGGGTGTAGAGCGGTATTCCTCCTTGAACAGTCGTATCGGCTCCGGGTGTAGAGCGGTATTCCTCCTTGAACAGTCGTATCGGCTCCGGGGTGTAGAGCGGTATTCCTCCTTGGACAGTCGTATCGGCTCCGGGGTGTAGAGCGGTATTCCTCCTTGAATAATCGTATCGGCTCCCGGATGTGGAGCGGTATTCTTCCCTGAACTGCTCGTGTTGTGTGTTGTGAATCTGACTTCCCTCCTGAAATATGGGCTAATTTTGATAATACAAGATACGGACTACAAACTGCTGCAAATCCCTTAATGCGAAATTCAACCAGGAATTTAATGCTCCGAGGCAATAACAACAGAAGAAAATCGAAGAAGCGGAACACAGTTGATACAATTTTATTATTGAGGGAACCATAAATGACTTCCAACACGGTAAATAATTAGACTGTAGTAGAAACATGAAAAAAGTGAGCTACAAATTTTCAAGTCAATGTTTATAACATGGACGAAAGGTACTTTATGTCAAAATTATGTTTGTAACTTAGACGAAACGATCCTACGTTAACAGAACTTTTAACCATGCCAGTATTTTAGTTCTAAGCCTGTTAAATGCGAAGCAGGAGCCCATACGACCAGTCTCCAGTGTTGAAGCGGGAGCCTAAACAACCGATCTTCGATGTTACTGCGGAAGCCAAAACGACCAGCCTAAAGTCAAAACAGGTTATTGGGAGCCGAAACGACATCACCCGTTTGTTTCACCTTGTTATAAAATTATTCGCTGTCCTTCACCCCCTACCTGTCGTGTTTCAACCGCTTAAGGATTTTAACACAGATCTTACGACCAGTTTTTCATATGAAATAAGACGAAGTTTGTAATGCCTTGGCTCGAACATTTCAGGACACTAATAGCAGTAATATTAATAATGGTATGAGTTATGGAAGCAGAAAAATAGCAATGAAATGACATAGAGAGATGAAAGGGAAAGAGGAGAAAATTGTACGAAGAGACGGAGGGATAAGAGAAATAGTATAAGATAATGGAGTGACGTGAAAAGTGCAGAAGAAGACTATGATGATGATGAAGACAAAGATGATTATAAAGTCTAAAAATATTATTGGGCCCACAAATTGTATTGTAGTAAACAGTAAACAATCTGGAAAGGTGCAATCAAAGAAAAATCCAATGTCCCTAACAAAACATTGTTCTTCCACAATGCTTCTACAGAAAAGGCCAGTACATGGTAAAGATTTTTCCCGTCCTGTCGCTCAGTTATACGTCGTCCTGGCTTCAAGTTCCGTTCGCTTTACCCGGGATGCTGGGCGCACTCTAAGCCGCTCTGTGGGCGTGGAGGTAAATCCCGCCGGAAATCATGGAGAAAATTACACAATAAACGACGTCATGGTTTTATTGTTGGGGGCGATCTAAGTCAAGGATGCGGGGCTCACCGAGGGGGGAAAAGGGAAAAGCCATCGCGGGAGACAAAGTAAAAGTTTACAGAGCAAAGATATCACTATTTAATCATTTATCAATAGCGATTCATTAACATTACTTTCAAACCTCTGATGTAATAGTGTGAATGGTAAATTACGGGGAATAAATTAAACTTCGCAGAACATGTTCCCAAAAATTAAACATAGTTTTGACAAAAAAGTTACAGGCTTGTTCTGTGTATTTTCAATTAAAGTCGGTTCTGTAGCTCAGCGCTAGCGCTCTGGTCTTACATCTGGGCGGTCCGGTTTTGATTCGCTGATAGGTCATGATAAAATTTTGGTGGACAACTAGACGTTTCACACGTTGTTTTTTCCTCAGAATATTCCCGTTTCCGTTTTCATTCCACCAACATTCTTCACCTCTCATTTTATCCATCATTTCCTACAGTTAAAAATTGGTTGAGGTGAAGTCTTGGTGGTAGTATGGATTACCGATTATACGACGATAAAGCATCAAGGTCTGCCAGTAAAGGAAAACTTTCATTAAGAGCTGAAGCTTCAAAGTATATGTTTCACACGTCATTATTTTACCAAATGATGAAGTTTAAGAAGGAGATGAAACGGTGAAAAATATGGTTCGCGATACACGAGCCAACAGGTGTTCTGCGAGAAGCAGGAGTCCGAATTAGTTCATTATACTATTAAATGTAGTAAGATTACGACAAGACTTACACAAATATACGTCAATTAGCATATGATTATGCTCGTCATTTAGCTTGCAAGTATGTCAAAGCATGGGACAATAGCAGAATTGCTGGAATTGACTGACTTTAAGGCTTTATAACAACTCAGAATGAGAAAACCTGAGATCACAAGAAGTAGATGGACAATGTCAGATTTATGTAGAAGTTTCGACAAACGTGGGACTACATATATCCTAAAACTGAAGACTGCAGTACGACAGAGAAAAGTGGTTTTGTCAAGAAATTCACACAACCAGAGAATTCAGGAGGAAGTGCTCGTACTATGACAATGAAACACTTTGACGTGGACTTCAGTAGTTTTAAAGAAGACATAATGTAGACTAACAATAGTAGTGCTACTTACATTACACATTTTTGTGTTAATTTGTTCTTTAACAGATAATTTGGACATTATTCAAAAGTGTCCCATATCTCTTCAAAGCTAGTTTTGAATATGTTACATGAATATGTTCTGACTTAATTTACGTTTCATATAGGCTATATATGAAATTTCTGCAACTATAAAATTCTGAGGTGTTTATGGAGCAGTGTCTTATAATTTTGTGAAATTTAAAGTTAAAAAAAATGATAATGGATGTGAATAAAGTATGTAAAAAAATGTTCATTTCTTCTTTCTCTTTCTCTTCTTTCACTTCAGCGAAACTGCTAGAGCCCATCTTTTGTCGGTCAAAGTGTAGGTAACGTTAAGTAAACCGTCCGCTAATATTTCGGCGTTTACATAAATAAGGTAATTAAATAATTAAGAAAATTAAAGTCAGTATTTAAGTAAGATAAGCGAGTTTTTTCAAGAATGTTGACTGAACTTTCTATGAGAACTCCAAACTAGTTGACCATTTGCCCCACTCTGAGAGTCACATTAAAATTCAGTATAAGGTGCTACAATTTTCAATAACCTTCAGAAACCTAAGCACTTTTTATGACGCGAATGACTTACAGGAAATCTACTTGATAGTAGCATTTTTCATAACAAATCACAAAACATCTGTCCGGGATCGAACCACGGTTCTCTCTGGCAAGAAGTCGTAAAGCTTACTGAACTACTGCTGAGCTCCTCTCATGACCATGAGATATGGGGTGATAATCTTTAACCGGAACCTTCAGATTTGTTTAGTCTTTAATACATTTCCTGAAGATAATTTGACTTCCAACTAATGTTTGTGTATAAACTTGGTGTGTGTATGCGTGTTACATCTCGGACTACTATCCTTCAGAGAGTTGTACGCGACGAGTGCATGACAAACATTAAACAAACATTCCACAAGGGCAATTAGCTTTCAAAACATAACCGTTTTATACATATCTATATTTGACATAGCATTACAAAGCTTGTGTACGTAACTAATGTTACATTGAAAACAAAATTAAATTTTAAACTGATAGTTTAAAGGACATCGCTATAATTTTTCAACATTTTACCTTCAAAATGAGATATAATTCATTAACAACATCTGAAAAGTAAGACTCTTTCTTAACTAAAACGGCATTTTTTTCCTTTTTAGTTGGTTATTTCACGACGCTTTATCAACTGCTCTGGTTATCTATCGTCTGAGTGAGAAGGTGATGATGCAACGAGATGAGTCCAGGGTCCACCATTTGCATTTAATGGGTTGAAGGAAAACCCCAGAAAAAACCTCAACCAGGTAACTTATCCCGATCAAGATTTTAATCCGAGCCAGCTTGTTTCACGGTCAGGCAGGCTAATCATTACTCCACAAGCGGTGGACATTTTGAGTTCAACTCCATATTGAGATTTCTGCGATGTTTTCAAACACAGGTTTCATCAGACTCTTGTACATACGATTTTAACTGTGAGCAAATGAAAATGATGAAAAAAGGATTCTCAAGTAACGGGTTTCTCACGTACGACGCAACTCGAGGTCTCCAGCATTGTTCAGAAAGCATTAGCTTGGCAGGAAGGCAGCACTCACCGTTTGCATAGCTGGCGGCTCCCCGTTTCTCGTAACAAGATTAGTCTTGCAGGCTCTTTAGCTATAAACAGTGCGTATTACTCAGCCTCGTTCAGTTTCGTTTGCTGTGTGATTGAGTACACGTTTGTTCATTGTTATTGTGTGTAGTTTCGCCCACTATATTACACACTAGGGAGCAACGATAGTTTGTGTTAAACTATGCAAGAACAGAGTAGTATGTGGAATGTCAGCTTGCTTTCATACAGAAATTTCACGACGTACATGTTTCCAATAAATCGACGATATGCAAATAACTAGAAAAATTTAAGGAGACTGGATCCATGTTAAACATAAAGGAAACTAGAAAACCAAGCGTTCTAATCGAGGAAAAATTAGACAAGATAGGAGCGGCCTTAGAAAGAGGTTCGAGAAAATCGTTACCCGTTTAGTTTTTCAGTGATTGTGATTTCAACAATTTCGGCAGCCGAAATTCGTCAAGTGTTTAAAGGCTGGTCCACAATAAACCGGGAATTGAAACAACGAGAACGAGAACGGCAATATCGTTAAAATAAATGTATTTAAATGTGAGCATGCACAATTAACTATTGTGTATGCTCACATTTAAATACATTTATTTTAATATTATTTCCGTTCTCGTTCTCGTGTAATAAAGTGTTCAAAAGGTGCCAGGCTTCTCTAGTAGCAAAAGGACGTCATTTTGAGCACCATCTGTAAATAAAGGTAAACTTAACCTAGTCACATTACTGCTTAGTTTACGCACGACTAAGGGGAGACAAGCCGGCCGTGACGCGGCAACTGTGCTAGGCATATGCGGTATACATGTGCCGTGGGAAATGTGGGCAGGCGATTCGTCGTACGTGATAAACCCTGTATAAGAAAAGGAAGAACGCATGTTAATTGCCTCTATTAAAAGATAAAAGCTGAAGCCACAGTAAGGGATTTTCATAATTGTTGTGTGAAGTGACAAGATGATAATGATGATATTATGTCCTCTTGCACGGCTAAAATAAAATTTGAGTGGATTAGGGTTCTATTTTTTTAAGGGAAGCGGATATTTATCTGCCTTCTATAGAGACTGGATGTTATCCCTCATCATCTTATGTTGTCTCAAGCGGTAACATTTTGCCATGCTGACATATAACATGTAATTCTGTTATATGATCGTCAACTACGAAAGAAATCCGATTCAGAACGCTTCCGAACCTGCACAATCACATGATTCCTCGAGGAAATCTCTTTTAGTTTGTTGCTAAGCGCCGAAATAACTATATTGCTATAAATTACTATGGGCATAAAGAATTATGCGTATGTGGCAATTCTCTCACTTTTTGTGAAGCTTTTCACGTAAGTAAATATTCATAATAATTTTACAAATGATCAGAAATTACAAATTAATTTATAAAAGCAAGTAGGCTACAAATATATTGACTTACTTACAATGTATATTATTATAATGTACCGAAGTACATGTGATATTTCCATGCAGATATTCTGCGTCATCATACGAAGAAAGAGTAATGGAACGGAGAAAAATTCTCTCCGGCGCCGAGATTTGAACCCGTGTTTTCAGCTCTACGTGCTGACGCTTTATCAACTAAGCCACACCGGATTCCACCCCGGCGTCGGAAGAATCGTCTCAGTTTTAAGTTCCAACTCTTAAGACGGCGCTTATTCCGTCGGATCCCGGCCAACTAGTCACTCATTACGAGTGCACCTCAGCACATGTGTGGACTTCGGTCCTAGGTTCATAGATATCTATGACGTAGTGCAGAGGGCGGCCACTAGAGGGAACCCAAGAGTTGGAACTTAAAACTGAGACGATTCTTCCGACGCCGGGGTGGAATCCGGTGTGGCTTAGTTGATAAAGCGTCAGCACGTAGAGCTGAAAACACGGGTTCAAATCCCGGCGCCGGAGAGAATTTTTCTCCGTTCCATTACTCTTTCTTCGTATGATGACGCAGAATATCTGCATGGAAATATCACATGTACTTCGGTACATTATAATAATATATATGATATGCGTAAATCACTTCGTGATTTAAGACGGCGCTTATTCCGTCGGATCCCGGCCAACTAGTCACTCATTACGAGTGCACCTCAGCACATGTGTGGACTTCGGTCCTAGGTTCATAGATATCTATGACGTAGTGCAGAGGGCGGCCACTAGAGGGAACCCAAGAGTTGGAACTTAAAACTGAGACGATTCTTCCGACGCCGGGGTGGAATCCGGTGTGGCTTAGTTGATAAAGCGTCAGCACGTAGAGCTGAAAACACGGGTTCAAATCCCGGCGCCGGAGAGAATTTTTCTCCGTTCCATTACTCTTTCTTCGTATTACTTACAATGGTTTTTAAGGAACCCGGAGATTCATTGCCTCCCTCACCCGCCATCGGTCCCTATACTGAACGAGATTAAACCAGTCTCTATCATCATATCCCACCTTCCTCAAATCTATTTTAATATTATCTTCCCATCTACGTCTCGGCCTTCCAACTAACACTCTATATGCATTTCTGGATTCACCCATACGTGCTACATTCCCTGTCCATCTCAAACATCTGGATTTCATTTTCATAATTATGTCAGGAGAAGAATACAATACGTGCAGTTCTGTGTTGTGTAACTTTCTCCATTCTCCTGTAACTTCATCCCTCTTAGTCCCAAACATTTTCCTAAGCACCTTATTCTCAATTGCCCTTGACTATGCGCCTCTCTCAAAGCGAGAGTCCAAGTTTCACAACCATACAGAACAACTGGTAATATATAAACCATAACCACAGAAATAAAAATTTAAAAAAAAATTGGAACTAATGGTCATGATAGATCTACTTACGATAATGTGAATAACAATATGAATAATGATATAAATAACAGAAAATACAATAATTTGGAAGCATAGAAACTCAAAATATAGAAAATTAGGCTAGAAATTGAATTTCATACCCTGTAATTTTTCATGACACAGACAACTAAGAGGGTAACAAGATTACCCCACATGAATAATGCCGATTACTTCTTAAAACAGATTAATTATTTGTGTTATTCTTATTTTAAAATGTTAGTATACATGTAACTGACAAATATGGATAAAAATGGAACTAATATTGAGAAGTCATTGGTAGCAGGAGAGTTAAAGTGGTAAATTTTCAATGTTAAGTTGCTAAAATTATTTGTACGTTCATTCATTTGAGAGCTCGATTAACGAGACAGCGAATTTAAAGTCGTTCTGTTGTTTCAGCAACGCTGCCTATTTTACAGGAGGAAATCATAAAAATTTAACTCTATGAAAAATTCTATTGAGTCCCGAACTCTAGTCGCAATACTGGTGCCATCTCCGTATGAGTGAGTAGGGTGTAGGCTACAGCTTAACCCATACGACTTCGTACATTTCAGTGGAAGCCGAATGACGCTTATAAAATTTACAGCGCTCAGACATTTGTTGACTAACTGCACAGAACTGAAATGTTTGTAGATGTTAGGAAAACTGCAATTGCAGAATACGAGAATTCTCTGTAATCGCCATTAATGGTCGCCACTGCACGTTCATAACCTCGAACCTTCTTCCGTAACATTAATTTTAACAAGATCTCTCAGAGTCACAGCTTCCTTACCAGTTCCATTCCCTCAAACTTCCTCCCAAAAGTAAAATGTCTTCTTGTCTCCCCTTGTTCGTACTATGTGCTATATTTACATCACGTTAACTCCTTCAGGCCTGGTGTACATTATAGTGTATATTGTTTCTTTCATTCTTTTTTGGAATGTCTTCCATACTTTTAAATATTTTGAAAAATTCAGTGTGACAGAAATGGAGAATATTATTTTTGAAACATTTCTATACTTGAATTAAAAATAAAATAAAAAATTTTGGGGCCCCAGGGGTCAAAATTGTCCCCAAATTTTTATTTTCTATGAAGACTTGATTTGGGAATTTTGGACCCCCAGATTGATTGTGGGACCAGTTTTTTTTCCCCCATTTTTTTAAATATAAATTCAGGTCTGAAGGGGTTAGAGAACTTAGAGGATTTAGTGAAGAACTGTTTTCAGAACATCGGAGGAGTGGCAGTAGGAGGAAGAAGAATAAAGTGCATAAGATTTGCTGATGATATGGCGTTGTTAGCAGAAGAGGAGATGATACTAAGGGATATGTTACTGGATCTAAATGACAGCTATGAGCAGTATGGAATGAAGATAAATGCTAACAAGACGAAGACCATGGTCATAGGAAGAAAAGTAAAGAAGGTAAATTTGCGAATTCTAAATTAGGCAGTAGAGCAAGTGGACAGCTTCAAATACTTGGGGTGTACTATAAGCAGTAACATGAGCTGCTGCCAGGAAGTCAAAAGAAGAATAGCAATGGCAAAGGAAACTTTTAACAGAAAAAGAAACGTCTTCTGCGGACCTCTGGAGAAAGAATTAAGGAAGAGCCTAGTGAAGTGCTTTGTGTGAAGTGTAGCATTGTATGGAACAGAAACATGGATATTACAACGAAGTGAAGAGAAGCGAATAGAAGCATTTGAAATGTGGAAATGCAGAAGGATGGAGCGTGTGAAATGGATAGACAAGGTAAGAAATGAAGCTGTGTTGGAAAGAGTGGATGAAGAAAGAATGATGCTGAAACTGATCAGGAAGAGGAAAAGGAATTGGTTGGGTCACTGGTAGAGAAGAAACTGCCTACTGAAGGATGCACTGGAAGGAATGATGAATGGGAGAAGAGTTCGTGGCAGAAGAAGATATCAGATGAAAGACGATATTAAGATCACATGCGGAGACAAAGAGGAAGGCAGAAAATAGGAATGTGTGAATGAATTCCTGAATGGGAGGTGTGCATAAAAAATTTATTACTTCTCTCCAAAGTAAAAATTTTGTTGTCGCAGAACGAACCCATATCAATAACATAAGTTAGCACGTGGGTTGCTCGTAGCTTACACCCATACCCATCTTGTACAAAAATGCCTCTTCATTCTAGGGTATTTCATTACAATATAACAGCCTCTCTCAGAGAACTTAGCTTCTCCCGTTACCCAAGTTGCTGTTGTATGTGCCATGCTGACTGCTCAGTTTACAATACGAGTTTCCCGTCCCTTCAATATAACGAACCCTTGATCCTGACAGTCCTAAGGACACAGATATATCCCATAATTACAATAGCGACCTTCTATCTGTAGCTTTTGCAATCGCTCCTTGTCTATAACATCTTGCAAGCAAACATTCTGATGGGGTAGATAAAAAAGTTAAATTGTTTTTCCACCATGTTAATAATATCAAAAGAAGTGCTTATACAAATTTTTGCCACTCGACTGCAATTACGAGGATGTCCAGAAAGTGATTTTTCCTGGGTCCGTTTACAGTAAAAAAGCACAATTGCATGGAAAGATTTATTGAAACAGATACAGCAATTGTTGCGCTATTTGTCAACATATGCCCCCAATGGAATTGAGACATTTTTCATACTATGGGATCAATTTTTGTATCCTTGTGTCGTAGAAGTCAGCAGCCTTGGATCGGAATCAGCGTTTGACAGCCGTCTGCACCTCTCTGTCGATCCTATGATATAACAAATGTCTCAATTCTGGTGGGAAATATGTTGAAAAATAGCTCAATAATTGTTGTCTCTGTCCCAACAAATTTTTCCCAATGAAATTGTGTTTTCTTTCTGTTAACGGCCCCTGACGAACTTATTTTTACGACCCTCGTAATTGCGGTCGAGTGGCAAAAATTTGTATAAGCACTTCTTTTGACATTAAGCTTATTAACATAGTGGAAGAAAAAGAATTAACTTTTTTATCTGCCCCCATCAGAATGTTTACTTGTTAGCTAGACCTGCCAGTACGAGGCTCGTTCTTAAAATTCATTCTGCCATAGTCACAGCATCTCTGCCATTTGCAAACAGCTGATCTTTTAAGCCACAGGCCTGATTAATGAGATGATTTTCTGAATGAAATCAAGCAAGGAACGGGATTGAATAGCGCCAATTTTGTCGGTCCAGTGGTGGGATACATGCTTAATTCCTATGTCACTCTGGAATGGTAACATTAATAAAGAGGAAGCTCAAGCATGCATTGAACATCTCTTCTGTCCTACCAGATAACACATACAAATACAACAAATAAAAACAGTGACAATAAATAATGCAAATTACATTAAAGTCCAATAGAGGATCAACAGGATCACAAGATAATACAACCGTAAGAAATTAAAGACACGTGACATTGAGTACTATTAATGTTATAGCTTTTAATTTCCGGTATTAGTCGTTGTACCACAGCCAGTCCACGGACTTTCTGAACGACTCATGTATATATTTTTTACATTTAAATATACATTTATTACAATTACAAGGACTCAGACAAGGTTGTAGCCTATCACCCAGTCTCTTCAACATATATCTAGATGACTTAATTAAATAATGGAAAATGGAGGTGAATCCAGGTATAAAGATTAGTAAAGATACATTTTTAAATGTTCTAATGTTTGGCGATGATGTAACATTAATACAAGACAGTGAAGAAAAATTGCAATATACCATTCACAAACTACACCTACTAGGAAAAGAAAACTATAATTTGAGCATATCAACTCATAAAACTAAAGTAATGGCCCACAGTGGTAAATTTCCAATTCGTACAAAAATAATAGTTGATAATAAAGCAAATAGAACAAGTATCTCATTTTGAGTATTTAGGTTGTAATATAACTTATGATGTAGATAGAGAGATTGACAACGAAATAGGCAAATTCCAGTGGATATGCGGAACAATAAATAGAACACTAAAAAATAAAACTAGAAAAGAAACAAAACTAAAGTTCTATAAAACTATGGCGGTACCCGTGTTGACATATGGAAGCGAATCATGGATAATTAAAGAACGAGACAAAAGTAAATTACAGGCTGCAGAGATGAAGTTTCTTCGCAGAGTAAAGCGATGTACAAGAAGGGATCTGATAAGAAATGGGGATATCCGTAAAGAATTAAATATATACAACATAAACGATAAAGTTGAAGATTATAAAGAAAAGTGGAAAGAACACCTGTCTCGAATGGATAATGAAAGAATTCCAGCACTGATACAACAATACTAACCTAAAGGCAAAAGAGATGTCGGACGTCCTAGGAAGAGGTGGAACTGAATAAAATGTGAAGACGGAACAGGCACTAAGCCTAAACCATGAAGTGAAGATGATGATGATGATGATGATGATGATGACGACGATTTATTACAATTATTACAATATGAAAACCACAACTACATATTAAATGTAATAGAAACAAAGATACATTAAAAACTACGAGTATTATATGCATAAAACAGAAATATAAATTAAAGAATATGGTCGTACAGTTCGCTGATTTTCTAAAATATAACTAAAAATGACATGATGTGAAGTGGGAAGATATGATTTCAAGACTGTTGGAGCACCAGACACGTATTCTTCTTATAGTAACTTACATTTTTTATAGTCGAGTATGGAAATTCTCTGGGAAGGCATTTCCAATCCCCGTAGAAGAGCTAATGTAATTTTTCCTGCCAGTTGTCTTACTCAGCTCTGCTTTTCCACAGAGTTATGAATCACCCCTCGGCAGCGTTTTGACACGGAAAATCAATGAGGTTCTTTACTTAATATTTTTCTTTCGTGCTTCGGTAGACACGTTTTTTATAATATATATAGTAGAGGTATTTTCCCCTTAGGGAATATGAGAATTATTGTAACGCCATCCTTCAATCTCTTTATCCTTCATAAAAATGATATAAAGAAATGAGGAACGGCGCCGCCCAACACAGTAAATCAAGGTCTTAACAAAGGGCTCCATGTTCACATATCATAATGTCCGCGTATCAGGTACGAAGGAGTTGGGCAGGGAAACTACACACAGAAGAGACGTGATATGAATTCTTATTTCGGTGACGTCAGACTCGAGAGACTCGTGGGTGGCGTAGTCTGCCGACAAGTCGTAAGTTTAATTACTATTTTTTTACGAAAGGTCATGTGCAATGTCTTGGCCGTAGTCTAGTCGTGTCTTGGCTTTCATCAAGACAACATTTTAACAAAAACGCCCAACGTGTTAGGCACGAAATGTCATCTTACAATAGTATTCAAAATTTTCAGGATTACAAACTTCATTAACGACTAGCTATTTGCCATTTGAGGTTTTGGAGGATTTTTTCACAGTAGACTACTAGGCCACACTTTCTGAAATCGAAATTGCGATAGAAAATCTGAAAAAGTACAAGTCACCAAGTATTGATCAAATTCCAGCAGAATTAATACAAGAGGATGGAAGCGTATTATCTAGAGAAATTTATAAACTTGTACTTGCAATCTGGGAAAATGATTGTACCAGAACAATGGAAGGAGTCCATAATCGTACCTATTTTTAAGAAGGGGGATAAGACTAACTGTAGTAACTTTCGAGGAATATCACTTTTGTTGATGTCGTACAAAATTTTGTCGAATATCCTTTTGAGAAGATTAACTCCATATGTAGATGAAATTATTGCGGATCATCAGTGTGGTTTCAGGCGTAATAGATCGACTATTGATCAGATTTTTTTGTATCAGACAGATATTGGAGAAAAAATGGGAGTATAAGGGTACAGTACATCAGTTATTCATAGATTTCAAAAAAGGCGTATGGCTCGGTTAAGAGAGAAGTTTTATATAATATTCTTATTGAATTTGGTATTCCTAAGAAACTAGTTCGATTAATTAAAATGTGTCTTAGTGAAACTTACAGCAGAGTCCGTATAGGCCAGTTTCTATCTGATGCTTTTCCAATTCACTGCGGGCTAAAACAGGGAGATGCACTATCACCTTTTCTTTTTAACTTCGTTCTAGAATATGCCATTAGGAAAGTTCAGGATAACACAGAGGGTTTGCAATTGAACGGGATACATCAGCTTCTTGTCTATGCGGACGACGTGAATATGTTAGGAGAAAATCCACAAACGATTAGGGAAAACACGAAAATTATACTTGAAGCAAGTAAAAAGATAGAGTTGGAAGTAAATCCCGACAAGACTAAGTATATGACTATGTCTCGTGATCAGAATATTGTACGAAATGGAACTATAAAAGTTGAAGATTTATCCTTCGAAGAGGTGGAAAAATTCAAATATCTTGGAGCAACAGTAACACATATAAATGACACTCGGGAGGAAATTAAACGCACAATAAATATGGGAAATGCCTGTTATTATTCGGTTGAGAAGCTTTTGTCTTCTAGTCTGCTGTCAAAAAATCTGAAAGTTAGAATTTATAAAACAGTTATATTACCGCTTGTTCTTTATGGCTGTGAAACTTGGACTCTCACTTTGAGAGAGGAACAGAGATTGAGGGTTTTTGAGAATAAGGTTCTTAGGAAAATATTTGGGGCTAAGAGGGATGAAGTTACAGGAGAATGGAGAAAGTTACACAACGCAGAGCTGCACGCATTGTATCCTTCACCTGACATAATTAGGAACATAAAATCCAGACGTTTGAGATGGGCAAGGCATGTAGCACGTATGGGCGAATCCAGAAATGCATATAGAGTGTTAGTTGGGAGGCCAGAGGGGAAAAGACCTTTGGGGAGGCCGAGACGTAGATGGAAAGATAATATTAAAATGGATTTGAGGGAGGTGGGATATGATGGTAGAGACTGGATTAACTTGCTCAGGATAGGGACCAATAGCGGGTTTATGTGAGGGCGGCAATGAACCTCCGGGTTCCTTAAAAGTCAGTAAGTAAGTAAGACTACTAGGCCTACTGCTTCAGCATTGATAATTTCAGGAATATCAATCAAGTCGCCATCGACACACTAATCATGTCACTATGGTAGTAGCAGTGCCTATATTTGAAATTCTGATGCTGATTTCAATTATAATAGTCGGAGTAACGCATCGATGATACCAAGATCATCCACCGCTGTGGAGCATGTCTTACCGTGAATGAAGCATGTTTCACCGTGAAAGGAGAGAGCCTAGGACAAATCCTGGATGTGCCGAACTACTCTAAATATGGTACCTATTTTATGTACCTATTTAGAAGGGTAAATGTAACAAACGAAGTAATTGTGGAAAGTTTCTCGTGTATCGCTAGTACCAAAAAATACGGTTCCCACACATAATACTAGTAACGCAAAATATCGTTAAAAACAATTCTGTTTTAATAATATATATTTATATTGTGGATCTTAATCGTCGAATAGCAACTTGATTTAGACCTTGTATTTTAGGCACTTAAAAACTGACATTTACGCACCTAAAATAGGCCCTGAATTTATCAAAATAGGCACTACGAACATATATTTAGGTACCTAAAAATACAATTTCAAGCAGCTAAAAATACTATTTTATGCAGCTAAAATGTAATTTCTATTAGCACGCACTACAGTAACTATAAAAATGAAATTAATGAGTGATTATTAAGCATTACGGTATACCGTTACAAAAACAGTAAAAAAAATATTGCAGTTAGAAACTTTATGAATACCGGTACGTAATTTTTAATAAATTCATCAGCCTCATTGCTCTAAGACTGCTAATACATAAGTGTTCATATTACAATTAAATTAATTAATTTACCAATGAATTTACAATTAAAATTAAATCATAATTGGCATTGCAATACATAACGTTTTTCTCTAATTTTATATTGTGAAACTTCGCCTTTTCTTAGACAGAACCATTATTTTATAAGCGAAAAAAATTCTTTCCAATGATACCGAAGCAATAAATGCATATTAATTAAATCTAGCAATATTTGCCATGCTGATTTCTTTAGGGAGAACTACATCCTTCCGATTCATCACAGTCCTACTGTCTGCTCAAGTGCTCAACAAAACCAGACACCTTCCAGGAATTTCTTCATTCCAACAACTAAACTTCTACAGGATATTTGAACCACACAAAACTTTCTCTTTCACTGCTACACGAAAATTTAAAAATATATACGTAACAAATAGAATTAGTCAATTTCAGACTCTAAAACCTTAAAAATAGATCTAATTGGGAAAAAAGAAGCATTTTTAGGTACCATATAACCTCTTTGAAACGTTCATATATTATATAAAATGTGAAGATATTTAAGTAGTTTTAGTTTATCTCTACAGAAAAAAATAGGCATTTAACCTAAAGTTCGAGGTCTAGGGATTACAAAAGAAACAAGAGTATCCCGATAAAACGCGCCCAGTATAGTCTTTGTGCACATTTCCCGGGTCTGTCAGGATACGAACAGTAGAGTCTTCAGAGACAAGGAAGTCAATGTGTCAAACATTTGGTCAACGATGCTCTTGAACTTGAGGAAGAGGAAACAGTTATTTCAGCTTGCGTGCGTTGGCGCCAAAAAAAATCATGCGTGTACACAATAAATCGCATGGAATGTTTTACCAGCCACGCAGCACGTGCGATGCGTTTGTCATATGCGAGGCACAAAAAGATAAACAAAACAAAAAACAGCAGTGTAAAGGCTTATACTTGTAAACAAACAAGCGCTCCAGTAACAGGCACTCATCAAAATGGAAACCAACTTGGCATGCGCAAATCATTCGACATACAGTTTACACAGAAAATAATATGTAAAAAAAAGTAAATAAATAAATAAAAGAACAACAAAAAATTCAGCCAATAAAAAAGAAACAATATTCTGGTAAGCTGTTGAGGATTTTAACTAAGGGTTCCAGCATTTCAGAATTAGCACATTGTTAGTCGATCTGATAATTTGTTAGATATGATATTTCTGTTTATGATTTATTGTTCAACTATTATTGAAATGAAAAGATAATATTTTAGTTTTCTAGACTACAAGCAAAAGAAATTTTTGTGATTCCGAAAAGTAAAATGTGTGTCCCATAAATTGTTCAGTTTAAATAGATTATACTGTATAAGTTAGGCCTATGTCAATCATTTCGCACAAATTCAAATGAAGTATTTATTCACATATTGCAATAAATTTATTTTTATAATATTCTGTACTTAAGAAAATCTATATTTAAAAACTGTTAACGATTAATACTAAAATTTTAAAGCTACTGATTCCCCGTCGAATAAACAGTAATCGTCCAATCGAATAATACGAAACAATTGTATTTATAGATATTTAGTTCTACCGTGCCTATCTATGTAATCTTTCTTGGCAATAATTTGTGGTGAAAGTATAAGAAACTAAAATCATAGGAAATATGGTACCTTTAACTTTGAGTTTAGTTTCTTTTAAATTTAGCTTTGTGTCTAAGGGTTACATTTTCCTTCGATTTACGTTATGAAGTGACGAAACTTCACTTTGCCAAACGTAAAATTATGCTAGGTCAGTTTGTTTCGACATTGGATCGAGGATGACCAAAATTTCATTATAAATTGTAAAATGAATTTGTACAATACATCTGAAGTAAATTAACAACATATATGTATTTATAGCCTACATAAAAGTTTATATGGCTTATATAAACGCGCATGACTTTTTAATAAACCGTATTTGATTTAATCTTATACTAAAATTAAATTTTAAGTGTATGAGAATATGCTAAGATATAAAACAAATAATTCTACACCAGAAAACTTGGAACAGCAAAGAAGTTAAAGTGTAGAAGATGGTAGGAGTAAGTAGGGTAAAGGTTGGTAATAATGTGATACGAGTAACATAATATTGTGATAGTTATTTTTGAGAATTTATTGCAATTTTACTGAGCGAGAGGAAGATCAGTTTTTTGCGTCAACGTATTAAGGGAATGTTTGTGGACAAGTTTATTCACAAAACCGATCCTTCGCTCGCTCAGTAAAATTGTAATAAATTCTCAAAAAACTCACAATATTACTCGTACCACAATGTTGCCAACCTTTACCCTATTTATAATTAGCAAGTTTAATAAAAAGTTATGAAAGATAAAAATTATAGCCTATTGTAAAAACCTATCAAAGCAACAAGATTATCGAAAAGGTTGATATAGTGTTTACAAATGCATAATAACTCGAATTATTATTATTATTATTATTATTATTATTATTATTATCATTATTATTATTATTATTATTATTATTATCATCATCATCATCATTATTATTATCGGCCCGACATAGCATAGATCCGCCTCTCATGAAACACTAAACACTAAAGGGTGGAGTAACCTACAATACAATACAATACAATACAATACAATACAATTTACTGCTCTTGAGGTGAATGATGAAACTAAAAGTAAGTTACTCTTAGTGTGAGTGTATTACGGGTTCAAATTATTTGATATTGAATTGATATACCATTTGTTACGCGTTATTTTTCATATGGACAATACCATAATTTACACAAACAAAAGAGTTGGAATATTTCTATACCGCACCGATATACAATATTTGATATTCAAGTTTGTATATGTTCTACTGGCCATATTTAGACATTCATTTGAATTCATTTTTAGCAGTAAGCAAGCTGGTCGCAACTATAGAAACAGGTAGCTCGGGAGACGATGGGTGCTATTCATAGACATTTCGCAGCACGCGCTACGAGCGTACTAAGCTAGCCCCGGCTATCCACTGGTTACTAGTGCAGAATTCAAATCATATCCTATCGCTAACACTGGTTTATGAATACGAAAAACGCTGATCATCCACCGGAAGCCCGCGCTAAAAATGTCTATGAATACGGCCCTTTGTGTTTATTGTGTTCACTTCCAATATCGGCTGATGATTGCACTGCTCGGCTACGAGTATTGCTGACAATGCAGATATAATGTTCGAGGCTCTCTGTCCCTGCTACTTTCACGCCTTGTACAGACCTGCTTCTGCCCTCCATATTCTAACGTTATGCAATACGTTATGTCTTTTCTCAGCATTTTCCCTCGTAAATTTGCTGAATTCCTTCAATGCAACAGCGACTCTCGGAGTAAGACAAGTGGACAACCGGCATGGAGCCCACATTGTTTTCATCCACTACCACGAGACTCCTAGAAAAGACGTGATTTTCAATTTTTAGCCTCAAATACCTCTTCGATTCAGATATAACTTCAGTCCTTGTGCAGTTTGGGGAAGTCAAAAATAGCTAATGGATACACCAGACCAAGTTATGTTCAGATCTCAGCAATACGACCTTTATAATACAAGATTTGTTTCTGCAACAGTTTCCGACAGTTTGCAACCGTCATGAACATGCGTACATCGAATTTACTAAGCTTATGTGTGAAATTGAAGTGCGCATGGTTTCAAACCGCTGGAAACTGCCGCAGAAACAAACCTATAGTTTATAAGTAGTCCTGAAATGTGCGACACAGTAAACTAATACACGGTTGATAGTCCCAAATTATACTTCAAAACTCAATCACATTTACCCCTATTATAAATTTCATACATGGTAATAGTATTTTATTTGAACACACTTTTCCAGGCTGGAAGCCTGATTCGATTCACGGTGGATCCAAGTGGAATTTGTGATGGGCAAACACGGTGCTTGGTGGTACATTTTCGCGGAATATTCCCGTTTCCCCTACCGACATTACACCATTAATCATCACACAGTGGCCACAGTGCTACATAGTTCGCCTCCCAAGGAGCATTGAGAACAACGCTTACAGTGTCTGAAAGAACTAAAGGTTCGGCACATCGCCCACTGATGAAGACGCTTGGGTGAATGACGAGAGCTTGATTTCCGTCATCAAGCATCATATTACATAGAGCTGACAATTACATTTTTCTACAAATGAATTACACAAACTAATATTTTGGACATAATCCATACGTTTAGAAAGAGGGCGAGTTGAATGACTTAAAATCAATACGGGCGACTTAACTAAAATAGTAGTTACTTACCATTGATATTGCAAGAGAAAATACGTGCATCTCATACTGCACTGTTCATTATTATATACAGTTTACCTCTTCCATTCAACTCCTGTACAAAATAACAACCTTTGAAGTCAATATTTCCCCTGTACCATTTTTATTGTAACTTTAGCTAAAACATTAGGGAAGGAAACTATCGCAGACATCTAGCAATTATCAACATTTATTGCAACTCTCATAAACATAACGTCCCATAAACATGTCGACTTTACAGTGACAGCCAACAAAGAAAAGTCAATATTACTTTTACAACACAAAATATCGTACCATAAAACACTAAATTATGCCAACGGTCACAAAATATAACAGTACAATCTTAAAGATCTACACTATGAAGGAAAATCATTTACTTCTAGATAATCGCGGAAGAGGACGGATGCAACAGGGCTGCACAACGTCGACTTTCTGAAAGTCTTGAGTCCAACCGCAAATTGGGGAAGACACGGGCTCGATTCAAGAGGGCCTCTTACAATTGGGAATGCAGAAAGCTGTTATAGAACAGATTCCCTCTTCCATTTTCAACCTACCACTCATTCACTTACTTCATGTAAACGTCTTGTCTCGCAATAGACTCTAGTTGAAAGGGAGGTTACATAATGATATTACCCATGATATATTCAATAATTGCATTTTTAACAGTTGATGTTCATATTTATTGTACTCCGAAAAACAATGGGCAAGAACCTGAATACTCGAGTCGTTGAGTGAGATTATTAGAATTCTGGAGTCGGAGTATTGAAGTCGTTGGGTGAGAGTATCAGAGTCGTGAAGCCGGAGTATTAAAGTTGTTGAGTGAAAGTATAAGGGCCGTATTCATAGACATTTTTAGCGCGGGCTTCCGGTGGCTGATCAACGTTTTTCGTTTTCATAAACCAGTGTTTGCGATATGATATGATTTGAATTCTATACAAGTAACCAGTGGATAGCCGGGGCTAGCTTAGTACGCTCGTAGCGCGTGCTGCGAAATGTCTATGAATAGCACGTTTAGAGTCTTGGAGCCGGAGTATTAAAGTCGTTGAGTGAGAGTACCAGAGTCGTGAAGCCAGAGTATTAAAGTCGAGTGAGAGTATCAGAGTCGTGAAGCCAGAGTATTAAAGTCGTTGAGTGAGAGTATCGAAGCCGGAGTATTAAAGTCGTTGAGTGAGAGTATCAGAGTTGTGGAGCCGGAGTATTAAAGTCGTTGAGTGAGAGTATCAGTCGTGAAGCCGGAGTATTAAAGTCCTTGAGTGAGGGTATCTGAGTCGTGGAGCCGGAGTATTAAAGTCGTTGAGTGAAAGTATCAGAGTCGTGGAGCCAGAGTACTGGAGTCGTGGAGCCGGAATATTGGAGTTGTGTGGTGGAGCATTGGATCTGTGGAGTCAGAGTAGAATGTAGATTCGGGAATATTACAGTCGTGCAATCTGGATATTACAGTCGTAGAGGCAAAGTGTTAGAGCCGTAGAGTCAGGGGTATTAGACGTGAGGAGTCCGAGTATTAGAGGTGCGGAGTCTCCATAAAACATGTCCGTTAATTTATGAAAACATGCCATGGTTCATCAAATTGCATAACACAGGAAACGCATTCGTAATGATATAATGATATTCAACTGTTGCGTTTGCATTCCACAGTTTATTAAAATCCACACGCTAACCAAGTGGCCAACTCTGTATTTGCATAATGATTTCGACGGTGAATGTGATGATAATATTGATATGGTGATTATGATTATGTTTATAATATTGATATGGTGATTATGATTATGTTTATGATGATGGGACAATGGTATTATAAAACTGCCAAAGTTTGCACGCAGTAAATAAAAATGCTTGAAGATCGTTGTGAAGCCTGATTCCAGTAACATTTGACCAGCGGCCTTCACCTGTTGTCGGGATTATAAAGGCATTGAATTCTAAATGTCTCCTTGGCACTGTTCAAAGCTCTCCCAGGGGATCATCCACAAATCAGCTGCAGATTTCTCCGAGGGATCGTTGCATGGTTTGCAAGATAATTGATTCCCCCCGTCCCATGCCCGATAACGATGTTGATAATGTAGTGTGTTGCAGTGATGATCTGTGACGAATACTATCTGAATGGATCGCTTAATGCGCTTGTACCTCTCCAGGTAATCGCCATCCACTACAAAGATAGTCGATATCTGAAGTATAGCCCTGATAAAGCGTGACAAATATTAGCTCACCATTGCAGTCTACCCACTAAATTTCACACAAGCGTTCTCCAAGGAGTACACACGTTTCACAGGACTAATGTAGCTATTTATAAGCACGCCATTATTTAAATTTAACGAGGCGTGGTTTGGATGTAGCGAGTGGATCTCATGCTCCGAGGCTACGCTCGGGCGTGGGTTCGAATCTCTCTTGGGCTGATTATCTGTCCGAGTTCTTCCGACGTTTTCCTCAACTGTAATGAGAATGCCAGATAACCCGATGGTAAAGCCTCGGACTCATGTCGCCAAATACCATTTCCGTTATTAGCAGTTCCATCGACGATAGCTAACCGCACAGTTAATGCAGTATCGTTAGGGCCTACATGATATTAAAATAGTGTGACGCTATACCTAACCTTTTAAATGATGTTCCCGCAGAAGATATGTTTATTACTGTTATTGCTACCTCAATTTCTTCTTTTATGATGTAATAAAATTAGCACTCACATCTATCTTTTTCTGTTATCGATTTCATTGCGTTTTCATTATTCCATAAACCGTCGTTTTCGCCATTCTGAAACTCATCGTTTTCGCCATTGTCCAACTCATCGCTTTCGCTATTGTCCAACTCGTTCTTTTTGCCATTGTTCAACTCATCCTTTTTTGCCATGATTCAACTCGTCATTTTCGTCACAGTCCAATTCGTCGCTTTCGCCACTGTCCAACTCGTCGCTTTCACCACTGTCTAACTCGTCGTTTTCGCCATTGTTCAACTCATCGTTTTCGCTATGGTCAAACTCGTCGTTTTCGCCATTATCCGACTCGTCATTTTCGCCATTGTCCAACTCATCGTTTTCGCCATTGTCCATCTCGTCGCTTTCGCCACTATCCTGCCCAACTTCGCCACTCTACAAATCGTCGTTTTCGTCATTGTCTAACTCGTCGTTTTTGTAACTGTCCAATTCGTCGTCGTTTTCGTAATTGTCCAACTCGTCGTTTTCGTAATTGTCCAACTCGTCGTCGTTTTCGTAATTGTCCAACTCGTCGTCGTTTTCGTAATTGTCCAACTCGTCGTCGTTTTCGTAATTGTCCAACTCGTCGTCGTTTTCGTAATTGTCCAACTCGTCGTCGTTTTCGTAATTGTCCAACTCGTCGTCGTTTTCGTAATTGTCAAACTCGTCGTCGTTTTCGTAATTGTCCAACTCGTCGTCGTTTTCGTAATTGAAAATTTCGTTTCTTTTACTTTCCGTTATTACTGAAATCAATACATTATCACTTTTTTTTTTAATTAACGATACGTTAATCGTTTATTCAATCTTTAAACATTGTTTGTTAAACGTTTATTGTTCAAACTGTTTTATCATTGCTGTCTAATTAAATTTGATGCACATATATAACTTCAAAGGATATTATTATTATTAGTATTATTATTATTATTATTATTATTATTATTATTATTATTATTACTGTTATTATAGCACTGTCAAATATCCAGTAAAGCCGTTTGGGCATCCCTGGCATCGAAGAGTAGCGACGGAAGATAGATATATGCCTCTAGAGGAGTTGTATATACCCGCCCGCCAGCTTCACAATGATTCTCCTATATTCACGTATTACTGCACTCAAAAAAGAGAAACTGCCAAGTCATTAAAACCCATCTCGATGCGTTTCGTTTCAGCCTTTGTTCCGTTCTCCTCTATCGCAGCTTTTAAAAGAGGACTCTGGGATATATTACCGAGCTCCAAAAAAACACAGAGAGAAAGACAGAGCGAAAATGCAGAGCAAAAGGAGGCAGTGATAGAGAGGGAGGGAGACAGTGGCATTTCTGATGTTTTAGTACCCAATAAATTTCATCACTAGAGCTTAACAGAATGGCAAGTAGATTTAGCAAGAATGTGTGAGTGCGGGGAGGGTGGATTCTTGTGAATAAAGGGGTCATTACGGGATCGCCACGTCGATACAAATGGACGCTGTCGAAGCAAGAATAACTGCTTTTACTAGCGAATTCATTACAACCGCAGCATTCAATAATCCGCGAGAAGAAACAGTTACGTAGATGAGGATAAATATGAAAAGCAAGAAGAAAGAAGAATAAATGAAGAGAAAGATGAAGAATACTAAGAGGAAAGATTGAAAAGAGGATGGCATGATAAGCTAGAGAAAGTAAAGGAGGTACATAGATTACTGAGAAAATGAAGAGTCGGAATAAAATAAATCGGTAGTAGACGAAGATGAGGAAAAAAAGCGAATAGAAACGGATAGGGAGAAAGACGACTGTGGAGAGATGAGAGGATGAAGAGAAACAATTGTTATTAGAGGAGAGAAATTTGCTCCGGCGCAGGGGATAGAACCCGGGTCTTTGGTTCTACGTACCAAGCGCTCTAACCACTCAGCTTCGCCGAAGTTCAATCCACAGCACCAGAGCGAATTTTTCTCCTCTAATAGCAATTGTTACCATAACATACATTCTGTATGGCCAAAAAATTAATCTTTACGTAGATTCTTCGCCCAACAGTGCATATTACTTTGGAATCCCGGTCACCAAGTCACTCAATTGAGTGCGCTCCTTGTACTGTATAATGGCAGTTGACTTAATACGTCAACATGTCGAACTTGGAGTCAGGCCACATAGGGAAAACGCTAGAGAAGAGGGATTCGATCCGGTGCTGAAGATTGAACTTCGGCGTAGCTCAGTGGTTAGAGCTCTTGGTAGAACCAAAGACCCGGGTTCGATCTCCGGTGCCAGAGCGAATTTTTCTCCACTAATAACAACTGTTACCATAACAGATATATTCTATAGGATCAAGAAATTAATCTTTACGTAAAAATGGTTTAGTTAAGGATGAGACAGATGAAGACGAGGAAGAATTATAAGTGGAAACAGGATAAGATAGAAATAAGAGTAAAATAATCAGATATAGGGTGAAGAGGAACAGAAGGAAAGAGATGAAGGAACTAGGAAACAAGAAATGAGAAAAATAAAGATAACAGATGAAGAGAAGAAAATAAAGCTTAGAAAGAAAAAAAGCAACAGAGAAATGTGGAGAATGGGAGATGAAAGGAAAACAGGAACAGGAAGGAAAGGATGAAAGAAAAGAAAAAACAACGAAAGAGGACGATAAATAGCAAAAAAGAGGGAAAAGGAGGATTAAGAGGAAGAGGAGAAAGGTAGGAAGTAAAGACAAAGAAGAAGGAAATATAGGAAAGAGACTTGGAGGCGATGAAGAAAAAGAACAAATACGATAAGTATTAAGATGATACAACCAAAGATAAAGACGGAAAAAATGAACAAGAGAGAGAAAGATGGCCAAGAGGATAAAAAGCGAAGATGATGATGAAGAAGGTAAGGTCAAGGAAGATAAAAATGAAGGCGGTAAAGACGAGGAAGAGCAAGATGAAGCATATAACAGCCGAGACAAGGACGAAAATGATCAAGACGAAGAAAACGAAAACGAACAGAAAAAATCCAGAAAATAAAGATGAAGACAATGAGAAAAATATGAAGAGCATTAAGATGAAGAAGATATAAACAAATAGAGAAAAACAAACCGAGTAAACTGAAGAAGGGGGAATCGTACAACAGTATGACACGAATGAGATATGGAAGAGATAAGGAAAGCAGAAGGAAGAGTATGAGAAAGCGGAAAACATGGATATGAATGGTAATGGACAGGACACAAGGAGAAGAGGAGGGTACGCGAGAGTAGAGAATGGGTGGATTTTTGTGAATGAAGAAGCCATTATTTAACTGCCACATCGATATAAATATATGGTTGAAATAAGAATAACTGCGCTCACTAGCATTGAATAATCCGTGAAAAGAAACACTCGCAGAGATGAAAAAGTGTGCGTATGCTTTAAGTGGAAAATGTGTTCGGAAACGTATTGTATTTCGTAACAAGCCAGTACGTGGGAGAGAGAAAAAAAATCTCTGTCACCACTTTCATCTGAAAGCTTCCATTTTTTTCTTTCCAAGTAAAATGCCAATTCGTATTCAAGGCGAAAATGTCAAGATTTTAATGGACTGTAGAGGACGGCAAATTGAACACAGAAAGTCTTCCCACACAATTTCCATTTCACACTCAGATTTATCACAAGTCTGAACGATATGTTTAACACCAAGTCTAGCAGCACGTGCTCGACTGTCCAATGGTTCAATTCGGAGTTTGGAGCTTCAAAACCGGTCGAGTCATGGCTTACTTCAAAAAAGAAATTAATCCGGTGTCCTCTCTAATATATTTAACAAGGTTTAAAAATCAATTAGATCTTTAACGAGAGAATTCTAACTAATATACTATTAGGGGCTATAAATATCTTCACAGCTTTCTTTGAAAGAAGTGTAAAGCCGGGGATAGCCTATTGTACATTTAAAGCGTGTCAGAAAATAATATATTCCAGCGTTATCGAAATATTCAAGTAGGCATATAATTTAGTACGCATGACAAGCATTTCAAGCGATATGAGTGTCAATTATTTTCCCTTACAAGAAAAATCGCGAAAAAAAAAAGTACAAGTGGTGCTTATAGGTTACAGTCATACATATTACTAAGTGCAGTAATGAATTTTTTAATAGGTTATTTTACAACGCAGTATCAACATCTAGGTTATTTAGCGTCTGAATGAGATGAAGGTGATAATGCCGATGAAATGAGTCCGGGATCAGCACCGAAAGTTACCCAGCATTTGCTCGTATCGGGTTGAGGGAAAAACGTCAACCAGGTAATTTGACCCAACCGGGATTCGAACCCGGGCCACCTGGTTTCGCAGCCAGACGCGCTGACCATCACTCCACAGGTGAGGACTGCAGTAATGAAGTAACAGTGACTAAATAGAGAGATATGTACGTTTGTACATGAGAAAAGTACAACGGTCAAGTAGCGGGGTTGCAATGACTTCAAGTGAGACGTGTACAATTGTATAGGTTATAGATGAACATGAGAAAAAGTACTGCTGCGAAGTAAAAATGACTTCAAGAGATATGAAAAGAAGTACAACATATTCTGTCCTGAATGAAATGCTATGTTTCTACACAGTGACCAAGCAGGAGATCGCTGTGTAGGGTAAGTAAAATTACATTGCTAGTAAGAAAAGTACAAGTAGAATAAAACCGCATTATTATGCGTTTCACGAAGAAATGTAGACTATAAAAAATAAGATGATACTTATAGACTGACAAACACATCGTTAAATATACTGGACACAAGTTGTAAAATTCCATTCAATTTTTTAAGCTGAATTCATAAAATAAAATAACAAATATTAAAGGAAACGGTTTTCCTCCCGCTTTACACTTCTACATAGCGATGAAATATGTTTAAATATACAGGGTAGAAGTGAAATAATCTTGCAGATTGAAAGAAACAATAGAGTACATGTGAATGAATAGAAAACCTATATTACGTTTTGTGATTAAATGCACGGTTAATGAGAAAATTAAGTTTGAAGTTTCAGCAGTACGGCAACATCGTCGCTAAAACATTCTACTCGTATGCAGATGTAAGAGGTCAACGAATTCGGTGAGTCTCCGTACGTAAGCTGCCAAGATCTTGCCACGCGTTCGCTTAGTGCAATGGTTTGAATTTAGGTGCTTTTAAAATTAAATTTACACGAAAACCGAACACGCTATTGAAATACACCAGAGGGATACATTATTCTTTATTAGATTTCCTATCGATATGGACAAAAATCACGATCCTACTCGCAATAGTTACCGAATAAGATATTGTTAAACATTTTGAAAAAAAAAAAAAAACATTTCTTTTTCTAAAAGAAACTATGAACTTTTCACCAAAGTGATATTATAGTTTTTTTGTTACCTACAACATGAGCTATATCTGTTTCAATAAATCTTTTCATGCAATTGTGCCTTTTTTTATATAAACGATCCCAGGAAAAATCACTTTCTGGACGGCATCGTAATTGCGATCGAGTGGCCAAAATTTATATAAGCACTTCTTTTGACATTTTAACATAGTGGGGAAAAAAAGTTCAACTTTTTATCTGCCCCCATCAGAATGTTTGCTTGTCAGTTAATTTAAGAGGGCAATGTATTATGATAATAAATTATTGAAAGAATTTTAGTTATGTCCTTTAAATGTGTAGAAATCTGATCCGAAAAAAAAATGTAACATTGTAAAATTCCTTTGCAGAACGCGAAGTTACATTCATTCCGACCAAATTTCTGCACATTTAAAGAGCAAAACTAATATTCATTCAGCCAATTTATTAACATAATACGCTGCTCTCTTAAACTGATTGAAGATTTTGGGAATTATATCAGTGACTTTTCCAAAACACGCTATGAAATGTTTCATATAAAACAATTTTTAGCATGGAAAGAAAGCAAATACAAGCAAAACTGCATTAAACTTTTTTTTGGGAATATTCCAAATTCCTGAAATTAATGACATTTATTACGGTTCACTCTGTGTATTTTAAGAATTTCTTATGAACACTTACGTCATCTCATGAATGTAGGTACTAATAGCTTATGGAATACGCACATTTATTTTCAGAACGTCCTTTTTATTTTGTCATTTAGGTATAAGGTTTTGTAAAGAAACAATATAAAATCATTTTATTCAAGCTAGTTGTTATTAATTTAAATTATAAATTATTTACAGTATTATGTTCTACAGTATTAGTTGTAAAAACATTGTTTATTATAAGTGAAAAAAAAATACAAACAACTTTCATTCCACCGTATATCTCTAAAATATTATTGAGTATCCTACTCGACAATAGTGTATAGTAAAAAATGTTATGGATGCTTCTATAGTAGTAAGTAATACTGAGTAAGTTTTCTTACACTAATAAGCTGATGTTTTTGTTACGACATGGTCTGTTTTCTAGAGGTCAACAAGCATCCAACTTCCCCTTCGCAAAATTGCCCTCTGTGACGTAATGCAGAGGCACAGCTGTTTCTCGTCAACTATACTAGTATATTTTCACAATATATCAACATTCATAGAGGTAATAAATTAAGTGCTAAATCTATTATATTAAAATTATTGTACTTAACATATACCGCCGAATGTGTCTTCACTTTTACAACGTACCTGTAAGAAAACGAAAGCAGATATTAGATATGAAATATGAACAGTAAAAATAATATTAACATCAAAAGGGAAAGAAAAATTAGCAGTAACAAATATAATAACAATATTATTATTATTATTATTATTATTATTATTATTATTATTATTATTATAAAAGGGCTTTATAACAATCATAAGTGATAAATAATAAAACACACACATATTATATATATATATATATATATATATATATATTACCGGTAACTGTAAAAGTGATTAATCAGAGCTATCATACGTACCGCAAATGCACATGGAACTTTAATATAACCAAAACTGTATCAAAATAAAGTAAAGCATTCTCGAGTTATAAGGCTGAGAGAATATTCTGTGTGATATAGAATACATACATTAGAACTTTATAAAACTGGATTATATCGAAATTTAATATTTATATCGAAATAGAGGCAAAATTTCCAATATTAAATCAGGTGAATTTACCATATTATTTGGACTCCAGAGTAACATAAAATTAAGCCCTCCAAAATTTTCCAACACTAAAAAACCTTCAGGAAAATCCCAACTAAAAATAGAGAGAATTAATAAGATAAAAAAATTCTTCATTTTGCTAATTATCAATTTGCTAACACAGAATCATTTTGAATGATATTTTATACAACTGGAGCATTAAAAAGACAATCTTATTACGTCCAATGTCGTTCATAATTCGCATAAGTCGTGTATAAGCTCAATATTATATACTTGATATAGCATAAAACGCTTTGTTGTAGCAGCAGCAGCAGCAGCAGCAGCAGCAGTAGTAATAGTGGTAGCACTAATAATACTAGTACAGTACTCGTAGTAACAAGTGTTAGTTGTATTGGCAATACTAAAAGTTTTAACAGCGATAGTGATGGTAGTAGTAGTAGTGGTGGTAGTAGTGGTGGTGGTCGTGGTGGTAGTAGTGGTGGTGGTCGTCGTGGTAGTAGTAGTAGTAGTAGTAATAGTAGTAGTAGTAGTAGTAGTGGTAGTAGCAGCAGTAGTAGCAGCAGCAGTAGAAGTAGTAGTAGTAATAGCAGCAGCAGTAGCAGCAACAGCAGCAGCAGTAGTAGCAGTAGCAGCAGCAGCAGCAGTAGTAGTAGTTGTAAGTAGCATCATGTTGTTACTACATCACAGTAGTCATATTTGTCAGGAAAAGATTTGTCATCGTAAGCCCTCTGTTACTGTGTACAAAATTTTACAATCTAATATAAACACATCGTGTTGTTAAATTAGGCATTAACCAAACCCAGTGTTCAAAGTTGTAATTCTAAATTCTTATATGAAATTTCCGTACAAATTAAAGCAATAATTAATTCGTAATTACATTGCATTAATGGCGTGAACTCAACTGTAACAAAGCAATTACAATATTTTTCAAACATGCAATATGTACAAAGTAATTAGTGCTCTAATAAACATAACAGCATAACTTGTTGCGTCATATTTCCTTAATAAACAATTAAAAGACTAATTAGAAATTTGTTGCGGTTTGTACAATCATCTACATAAGTTATTTTATTTTCTCCTATGTCAGATCTTAGAGTCTTTTGTACCACCATTCCTAGTTTCCATATTTTTCTTCTTCTTGTTCGTTTAAATGCATACAACACTTTCGAAATCACTGCAATTTCGCAAAATAAAAAAAAAAGGTTTACACAAAAATTGGAGCACTATTTCATTATAAAGAAATGTAATTTAATATGATAATACTTTTTCTCAATTGCTTCATTTCGCTTACTTTAACAAAGTTCTCTATTTTCCAAACAAACAAATCAAAACTTTCAAACTATTCTTATATTTCGGTAAAATTTATTCTCTGAAATAATGGTTATATATCTGCCGATGCGAATTGGTCCTATAGGTGTTATTGTGAATACAATAGAAAATTCCTCAACACCATGAGAAGATTCTCAGCCCTAAATTGAGGTGTGTAGGTCCTATCCTTTACCCTACTTAGGAAGAGTTGATGAAAATTTTGAAGCAATGCATACCGTGAGAGATGGAAAACATTTCTGTATACGAAGTTCAGTAGAAATGAACAGAATGTTACAAATGTTTTACAAGAGGTCCTGTCAACTAATTAAAATTCTAAATCTGGAACATAAGTGAGAATCGCATCACAGACCGGAGTTTTCTCAACATCAATTCTCGACTATTATAAGATATAGGGTAAAGATTGGTAATACTATGATACGAGTAATATTGTGATACGGTAGTTCTTTTTGACAATTTATTACAATTTTACTGAGAGAGAGAGAGAAAGATCAGTTTTTTGCGTCAACGTATTAAGGGAATGTTCATGGACAAGTTGCTGCACAAAACCGGTCCTTCTCTAGTTGAGTAAAATTGTAATATATTGCCAACCTTTACCCTAAATCCTGTCAACTTCTTCATCGTTTATCTGATACAAAATATGAATATATGAAGCAATAGGCCTAAACTACTCAGTAAATTCAGATGACTGCGCAGGATATTTCTTTCATTGTGTTTGGAGCTGGAAATGGAGGTTATTGACGATTGAAGAAAAAATGGCGGTCAAATTTTAAGTTTATTGTAATTATTGTTATATAAATAAACCTAATTCTTACGAATCTGCATTTGAGGAATAGCTCCCTGTAAAGCTGATTTGAATAATTTCAAGGGAAAAATTGTTACAAGGTCGGATATAGAATCCGGGACCTTTTGGCGGAGCGCGCCAACGCTCTTCCGACTGAGCTACCCAGGAACTATACAGACCCGGATCAATTATTTCCCTTATATTCACCTACCTTAAGTGTGTTGATAGAACGTCAGAGCACAGCACTGAGTGCACGTTTTTCTGTATCACTTAACTTTAAGTTTCGATACTCGGCCCTGGACAATTTTTCCCTTAAAACCATTTAAGTCTAATTCTTTTTTTAATAAAATTGTTTTATTGTTATGTAAATATTATTTTCAGAATGTTTTAGATAGCTCAAAATTGTCGTTAGTTTTAAAAAAATCATAATATCAAAATTATATGTTGATAATTATTATAAGATCGTATAAGACACTAATTTTATTATCAATATCAATACTATAATGTGATATCTTCATGAACATCATTATTATCTTAATAAATGATTCAAAAGGTTTTTATTTTTTTTCCTGGTCTCGTGGAGATATGACACAAATGTTTAATCACTCCTTTCGTAACTTCCCAATATTTATCATTATGCTTGTAATACATTACTCTCGTAATAATGTCGTCAATCATTCTTCTCTATGTATTTTAGTTATTTCCTCCTCTTCTAGTATTTTACTTGTTAATTACCTCTAGTTCTTATCCTATTGAAAATATTTATCTTGCAATGTTCCTTGAACCTTATTTCCATTGTTTTAACTTCATTATAAATTAGATGCAACAATAAAAATAGAACTTTTATTCTCAACGTGAGGACAAGTATTCTATTATTCCGTGTATGCTTACGTACGCTCAAATATTACGCTTATACCACAGTCTAGTATATACAGTCACGAAGCTTGAGTTATGAGGGTGCTAGAAACAATAGACTGTGCCGGTACTATTTCGCATTGTCTGTAATGAGGCGATATTAGCGATCCTAGCAACTATCTATGGATGCATATTTACTACCTATTGAGCTTCGTGACTGTATATACTAGACTGTGCTTATACTCTCACGCTAGACGCATTCTCATCCACCGCGACTGCCGACAGCGTTGAAGCCCACAAGTACCCTGAACCAACCACTTTCGCAAGTTGCCAGTGGTTGAAGAAATGCTGATAAAATGAATAAATATTGACAAGATGATATCGATATCTATGTTGGGGAAACGGAAGAACCCCGAAAAAACCCTAACTGCGACAACAAGTATACTTATCGATTTTCCAATGAAAAACTCAATGCCTTCCTCCGGCATTAGATCCTATAATTGGCTGATGGTCCATACACAAAGAAACCGCAAGGGTATACAAATTTATAATTATAGCACATTCCTAATTAATCACCAGGGAAGTCAATAAGCTTCTCACAAGCCCAGTGATTATTACAAGACTGATCTGGGAATTGGATTGCTTAGCTTTAAAATCTGTACATCGAGGAAAAGTAGCTCTTGTTGTTGTTGTTGTTGTTATTGTTGTTATTATTATTATTATTATTATTATTATTATTATTATTATTATTATTATTACAGTGCTCAAAGGTCCCGCGCCGTGGCGTCGTGGTCTAAGGCATCCTGCCTAGGACTCTCGTTACGGAATGCGCGCTGGTTCGAGTGCTCATATGGGAAGAAATTTTCTCATGAAATTTCGGCCAGTGTATAGGACCGGTGCCCACCCAGTATCGTGGTGCACTTGGAGAGCTAAGATAGGTAGCGAAAATCCTGTTTAGCAAACCAGCTGTAACGTCTGGGGGGACCATCGTGCTAACCATACGATACCTCCATTCAGTTTGGATGAACGTCCATTTCTGCTTCGGCATGTGGACGTGAGGCCAGCAGCCGGCTGGTCGGTCTTGGCCCTTCAGGGCTGTATCGCCATGGATTTACTTTTACAGTGCTCAAAGGAACTCTTGCATATTATCTAATTGCAGACTTATGAAGAAATACTGCAATATTTCTTTTTTGCTCAAAATACTGTAACATCATTATTTATTGCAAACATGTGAAGAAGTAGCTATGAAATATTTCTGAGCACAAAAATATTACATAGGCCTATTTCTTCATAAGTTTGCAATAAAATAATAAGTTGCTTAGGAAAATATGTGGGGATAAGAGGGATGAAGATACAGGAAAATGAAGAAAATTACACAACAAAGAACTGAACGCATGGTGTTCCTCACCTAACATAATTAGGAACATTAAATCCTGACGTCTGAGGTGGGCAGAGTACGTAGAACGTATGGATGAATCCAGAAATCCATATAGTTTGCTAGTTGGGAGACCTGAGGGAAGAAGACCTTTGGGGAGGCCGAGACGTAGATGGGAGGTTAATATTAAAATGGATTTGCGGGAGGTGGATTATGATGGTAGGAACTGGATTAATCTTACTCAGGATAGGGACCGATGGCGGGCTTGTGTGTGGGCAGAAATGAACCTCCGGGTTCTTTAAAAGTCATTTGTAAGTAAGTGCCTATGTAACGCTTAACAAAATCTCTGCACCTGTCCTTGTAGTATAATATATGATATTATCATACTCATTGTAAAACAAAGCAATTTTAAGTGTTGATGCAATAATAACACTTTTGTCAGGGTACAGAATTCACAGGCAAAATAAAAGGACCACAACTGTGTAACACTTTAATTTTCTCTCTTCCTTGTGCACTAAGATCCTTTTATTGCAATATAAATTATTGAAATTATTAATTTTTATTACCGATATTTAATTTTAAATTAAGCAGTTAATTAACTAACCTATATCAATGCGAATTTGGATTGATGATAGTGAGACTTTATTTTGGCGAGGATTCGCCATGGGATTACGTGATATTCACCTTACATTTTAAGGAAAACAGGAAAAAAAAATCGACCTGGATTCAGCTTTGTGGTATTCGAAATCACGACCAATCATGATTTAGACTTAACCCAACTACGCCCGTGACTCATGTTTATTACAGGGTGAGTCGTAAGTATGTTTAAACATTTTATGTACATGTTCCTGACTATAAAATAAATATTCTGTGAACATGGAATAGCAAGTTACATTTCATCAGAATGACCACATTGAAGTTTCAATTAATGGGCTCTGTTTCAAACCGTGAGACATGTTTTTTTGTTTTGTTTTTTTATTCTCGACACATTTCTGAAAAGAACGCCCATGACCCGTGATCTGTTCATACTCACTAGGCTTTTCTATAATAATCTTGCATCCATTCTATATGCGTTCCGAGAGCTATTGTTCAATGTTTCAAGATACTCGTATTAAATAAATAATAATGTAAACACGATCCAATAGATAAAGTCTAGTGACTGATGTCTGGTGATCTCGCTGGTCACAACGTTGTGCTAATGCGTCCAATCCATCGCTGACTTAATTGAGATGAATAGGAGGGATGAAAGAGAAGTGGTGCGACCCCATCCTGCATAAGCCATATTTTTCTTTTTATATTTAGTACTTAGTACATTTTATAGGAAATGGGGTAAGTATACAGTACTCCTAAGAGATGTAAATTAAACTTACTATTCCTCCAGTAATGACTCCATGCTCACGGAATGTCTTTATCTTTTATGAAGGAACATGTAGGCTACACGAAATTTTAAATATACTGCACTTAGTATAACTCATGATATATAGACACACACACATAGAGTCTTATTCCGATTCCGACCCTCTAGGTCAGAAGTAAAGATGGAAGGAGTGCGTTTTCCTCTGTTGTACAAAAGAAAACATCAAACTCGTAACCTCAATACGCCTAATTGCCGGATTCCTTCATTAAGATACTTTTATTATAAACACGTTTACCTCCTCTCTCTCTCTCCCTCTCCCCCTCATCTTCACTCACATACACACCCACACACATACACACAAATTTGATTATGGAACTAATCTTCTAACATCAGTGTTTAATAGCAATATCGACTTAACAATTTCCTGTGCACACCTCTATTACAATCTCCCTCCACTCCCCTGACGTCAACAACCAGCAGCTCGTGAAACAAGGAGGCTCGCCGCAACGCCCAGCATAGTGTTTGTAATGTCGTGATCCATGTTTTGAAACCTCTAATGCAGCATATTTTATTTCGTATGGGGGAAACTAAATCCTGTTTTTTATTTGGAGCAAGGCTTACATAATACTTCCTTACGTTTCATTAAGACATTTACAATATAATAGTACATTATACAACGAGCCTATAATGATAGTAATTAAGACGCAAGTATGTTTGTTTATGAAACGAGCGCAAGCGAGTTTCATAATTTTCATACGAGCGTCTTAATTACCATTATAGGCAAGCTTCATACGACTTTTTGTGCTCGACCATATTTCTAACTTGAAATTATTCAGAAGTATACATTTTATTTGCATCTGACAGAAGATCGGAAGTGACCTTGTTCATAGCTCGTGAATTGTGAGATGTGCGCAGACGCAAAAGTATTGATTTTTTCCGAGGAACAATAATGTCATTGACCTTGATGTAATGCAGAGAATGTATAACCTGGAAATTGATTTAGAATTGAAACACGAGATGACAAATTGAATTTATTTTAATATTATTTACAATTAACGCTACTTATTATAGTAACAGAACATAACCTTCTGAGACAGTTTTGGATTTCCAGCCTCCGTGACGTTTCCCTCGTCTTTCGATTGCATATCCGAGATTAATCGAAAACCTGAACTTTAATGAATAGGTGTACTTTAATGACATGCATTAAAGGACTGCTACTAGGTTTATAATTACTACATTTCGGCATGGTCGAGCATAAATTCTATTTCCTAACAATATTTCGGTATATCTATATAATTACAGGAAGAACACTGAAAAAATAGTTTTACTCCCTGTAGACGGAATATATATATATATATATATATATATATATATATATATATATATATATATATTAGATTTATTAATTTATAGTCGCTTTAAGTCATAGGTGATATCGTGACTGTATTTAGTTTACTTTTGGGAATGCTCTTTGTACTGTGTTCATTATTTCATGGTAATTGGGGTCTAACCCGGCAATCGCCTTTTAAATCGCTACAAAATCAATGTAATTCATATGGTTAAAGACATCTTTTGACGTCCATATATTGTGCACTTTGTTTATCAGTAGAGCCCGGAGTCTTATGTAATAACATATTGCATTCCTTTACTTGTAGACTACTGAAAATGACAAATGTCGGCGATTTGTGGTTCTGATATGGTTATAGATGAGTTTCATTTTACATATTTTTACATATTCTTAGCAATATTACATATTTTAGATATCATGTAAGGATTATAACATTTTTGTACATATCTAGGCCATTAATGAGTTTTCGATTTTTTAAAAATTAAATTCGTTTTATTTTTCAGAGTAAATTATTGATTTTTTTTTTCATATATATCTGGACATATATTATTTTAACGTCCCTGTCCCATTACTCCCCCTGGAGGGCCGTCTTTTGTTCTCACTACAGTACACGATGCTGGTAAAGGAGGGTCCGAAACTGACGTCGTTATGTTTTGTTCAGAACTATAGAAAATACTTCAATTTCTAAAGCTGGCTTAAGAGAATAGTTCTTTTATAAATAATAATAAAAAAAACATAAAACTAGGGATTCCAACTCTGTCTGTAAAACATAGCAGTTCGGAGTGCCTGAACTTCATACATTTGCACTAATGCTTTCTCATAATCTGGGATGGTCAGGTGCGCCGGTCATTTAACTATGTTACAAATTGAAAGTAGGGTATTAGCGAGGGGTTTGGATCGAGTGTTAGGTAAATCAAAGTACAATTATGTATGCGACAGAAAAATATTTTTCTAGGAAATCTCAAGGCACAAGAAAAATCATAAATTATTACAGAGACAAGTTGTATTTGCAAACTATACAATGAGGTGGAAATGGCAAATCACTTTCCAGGCTGCATCCTCCAATTTCAACTGACCAGTTAAATTGTGACGACATTTTTGTGAATTTAATGTATTAATAATTAGTGATTTTAAATTACATATACTTTATTAATATTACATATTTAATTACATATTTCTCCGATATTTACTACATTTTTATGTACATATTTCGCACTTTCATATTACATAAAAATCCTGGGCCTATTTATCAGAGATGTTCGTTGCACAGTTCCATGCTGCAGTGATTAATTAGCTAGCGTTGGCGCTAGCACTACGAAGGAAAGGGCAGTTATTATTTCAGAGCTTAAGTCTGCATATCACACAGCGCTTTATTCGTTACTCTGAAAGCGAAATCGAAACAATAATGAAATTTACCTGCTACGACCCCTGTGCTGTCAGCATGCCCGCATAGCAGAGAGTTGCAAAGAGTAACAGCGTGGTACACTCAACGCAAAAAGTGGAAATATTAGTACCTGCTAGAAAACTCAATGAGTCGTAACACTTCCAAGTGGAGAACGAGGACTTGTTTTTTAATTGTCGTTCAGTTTTAGTAGCACAGGATTCGTTGCATGGACGCTAATAACTAAGGCAACATTACAGAAAGTTGGTTTGGGAGGATAAAAAAAAAAAAGACGACGTTTGAATAACCTGACGCTTACATTATTTGAAACAACCCTTTGCCTAAGACATTTTTTTGTGTGTCTACATAAACGTGTGATGCTGTGTGCGTTGCAGGCAGAGAGAAAGAAGGGAGTATGCTAGCGGTTATCCCTCATTTGACGTCCCTTTTTAACTATAAAAGCTATTCACAGACGATGAAATGTTATTGTCATAGCGGCAAAATAGTCGAATGAAGATGCATAAAAATTTCAAGTTTCGAATAAAATCTGTTCCATAAAAAGAAACTCGATACTCTAGAACAGTAGTCGGCATTTCTTGACTCACTAGTCAACCCCTTAATACACAAGCAGGACGACGGGGTAAGGAGTGATCTCCCTCCACTTAGCCATCACTTGTTAATTTAACGTTAAGCAGTCTGGGCAACATCCGCCTCCTATCTTTCCCATTGCTGTATATTGCAGGCTGCATTTTGTATGACGTAATATTTGCAGACCACACCTTTAGAACAGAGACATAGAATTGGCGAGAGAGGAGTGGAAAGCATGGAGAAAACGTTGGTTCCCCGTCCACAGTCTGCCGGCGGTGAATGATGCATCTGTGGCCCGTACGCAATCACATAAGACAGACACTGAACACAAATCCTCTCCCCTACCAAATCAATGACGCGGGAGTGGAAGGAAGGAGTGAGTGTCGTAACGCTACAATTGGTGCCCAGTTTTCCAAGCTTGCTCTAGAACAATACGAAATTTACAGACAAACAAAAACACACCCACAACATATCCTCAACACTCAATTTAATTTCAGAACACATACCCCTTTATACAATCATGAACACACCCCGCCACAACAAAAACCCAGAAGTAGCGCTGAAACATATTAGGATTCAGAGGATGATGCAAACAACATCAAAACTACTCAATCAGGTAACGTAACACCAAAAGTGTATAATGTTAACATAGTGAAGTCGTTATTTTACTTATCCGAATAACGTAACAGTTCATAGCCACCGGCGTGGCTCAGTCGGTTAAGGCGCTTGCCTGCCGGTCTGAAGTTGCGTTCGGGCGCGGGTTCGATCCCCGCTTGGGCTGATTACATGGTTGGGTTTTTTCCGAGGTTTTCCCCATGTGAATGCAAGGTAATCTATGGCGAATCCTCGGCCTCATCTCGCTATCACCAATCTCATCGACGCTAAATAACCTAGTAGTTGATACAGCGTCGTTAAATAACCAACTAAAATAAAAAAAGTAACAGTTCATCAGTGACAATTATTAAAGTGTAACAAGTTATCTAATTAAATGTTAAAGTTTGATTCACTCTCCAGACGAACAGCAAGAACATAACCCCAGAATTTCATGTAGAAAACTGAAACAATGGCAATTTATAACCGTGAAACGTAAGGTGTGTAGTTATAATCAATTACAAAATTATTGAACAGGTATTCTCATTAGCTTACCGGAATGAAATATTTGATATACACCGAATTTCAAAATTATAGTAACACTTTCATACGGATATTAAGTAATTATTAATTATACAATAGTTTTATGCGTATAATTTGTTTATGAAACTCTTAAAGTTTTCATTGGCAAGTTATAAACACTCAATGTCAGAACTGCTTGTTACACTGCATATATCAACACGAAAGTCGCATTCTTGACACACACTCTCTAACATTACCTCTGTTTATGGATGTAATTGCAGCAATTATCGGATATATTACTTCTTCAAGATCTTGAGGTAGAGATGGCACATAAACTGCGTCCTTCGCAACTCCTAAAGAAAGAAGTCACAGTGCCAAGTCTGGTGACCTAGGAGGCTAATGGTGAAAGGCCAGATCAGCGGCGGTAGCACGTCCAATAAAACGATGTGGTAAATTTCTATTAAACAACCTTTGTACAGTTTTTACTGAATTTGTTTTCGCAAGACGCAGAACACAAAACGATTTATGCTGTGGAGTTGCCATTTTTCAACAACGTATCGAATGGTAACAGATTGAAATATGTTTTCCGAAACTTATAATTTAAAACTATGAGTGTGATTATCAAACGACGTGCGCCATGTTCTTTTCTATTTAATACTTATTTAGTCATTATAATTTGAAATGTTACTATAAATTTGAAAGACGATGTATAGGACTACAAAAAGAGACATACTAAGTAGATTTCAGAAAATATGTGCGATAGTACGATAGATACTCAGTAAATCAAGAGTTTTACAAACCCATTCAGAGTTTATAAAAAAAATTTATGAGTACAAGAATATTGGTCGAAGACTCCCGATGCGAAATGGAAGAGTCTAATAAAATTAAGGAAACCCTAAATGCTGCTCACTTGACTCTTACTAGATCACCAGGTAAATGCGAACATTCGCGAACTGTTACAAATTTTCAATGAAATACAATAACAATAGAGATTTGGTATCCGCTCTTTAAAAATGGAACACAATAGACCACCAAAATTATTCCTCAACTATAAATCCTCTGGCAAGAGAAATGTTGAAGGACCAAGAACATGACGATTAGACTACAACTTGTGAAGTCGACCGTGTTCAATCAGCCTACACCTTGTAGATGGTGATGAATAAATGAGGAAATTCTCGACCTCTCCTCGCCAGCCAACGACATATTCTGTGACACGTCTGACCGACTATGTGACCTCAAATGTGATTCATCTCGTTCTTCTTTCATTCGTATAGAGACAAGAGGAATTCTTAGGAGCGTTCTGAGGTAGGTATATTTGTAGATAGAGGGACATCCTGATCGTGTGGCCATCGTGACTCAAAGCCACAATTTAATGCAACACAGGTCAAACACAAGGCAGCTATTCACGCACAGCCTCTAGAGTCAAATTCCCAATATCTTGCTAGAAATCTAACGAGTACACCTTCTCTGTAGGTACAAACTTTACTATGTATATTCACATTCTAGTGATGTACTCAGGTCAAGGTCACACTCGGCAAAAGTCTTCATTACTGGTACCGATACTATTGAGAGGGGGGGGGGCATTACGACACAGCACTAGAGCCATTTGGATCTATGGGTCATTCCATGTAAACTTTGACATAACCACCAAAATTTTGAAGTTAATTTTTTGTAGTTTTTCCACAACTAATCATTAATTTTATGGTTATTAGTAGGCTCCGCATTCCAGCTACCTAAGACTGAAGTTAAAGACGCATTGGGTATACAGTACGCCGAAAACAAGTAATGCAACGGATAAGGACATAAACAAACACGTCCTCGCTGCGTGTTCATAGAGTACAGTCAACTCCCGACATTCTGAAAATATATTAGTAAACACATGCTTGAGCCGTGATGGTCATTTTCGTCATAATCTTTGCATGAATAATAACGTGCATTCTTAATTTACGGAACTTTGACATATGCAGATGTCACTTGAAATGATTTTATATTGCAAGAAATTCTTTCAGTAGCTCATGACGTTATTGGTGCACGGTGTAGTACAAAATACTCCTATTGTCTGATATTTTTTCGTGTTTCATTAGGATATTACATAATGTCGCTCATCACTGAAAACCCGCTAATTTTCTATGCACTTTTCTAGAAATTCCCTAAAATGTAGATTATTTAATTAATTCATTGGGATGTTGCCACTGAACATCATGATAGGCTACACAAATCCATGCTAAACGTCGAGTTAATATCTTCATAATTTTCAGATTGTGATAGTACTGGTTCTTTTGGATTATGTTCAAGACACTTTCTGTGCCTTTTGATATTGAAGTGTCTTTCAGTGCACTGTTTTTGTCACTTTATGTTTATTTTACACAATTTATATTATATAATGCTGTCTATATTGATAGTTCAAATATCAACTATGCCCTGCAATATTACACGCTTGAGCGTCTTACCTAAGGTATTTTATCTCTGCAGTGACCTTCAATCAGCCACAAAGATGTAGTTATTTAAATAATACGAGTAGTAAGAGCAGTGATCGATAAGAGTACTCACTATTACTTCGTCCCGGTTTTGACTTTCTACAGGAAGAGGGCAGAGGATGCGTAACTATTTTGTATACGAATGTACATGTACCTGCGCTATGACGTCACATATACTTGGAATCAGGCAACCTCATTCCAGTTATTAGCATAGAACAACCAAATACTGATCTTGTGTGTTCTGCAATATTCCACTTTTATTTAAAAAAAAATGGATAAAATTAAATGTCTTCAATTTATCATTCCTGTGGTTGGCTAAACTGTGTTGTGCAACTCACCATTCTTTCGTTTTGAGGGTAACCATTCACTGCTTATGAAAACTTAGGAAAATGTAAGAATAGTCTATCTAGAGTTCCTGTTTTGTATAGACAATCTTCTTTCTTGGTTTGTAACAAGGGCCTTCTGAAACCCCGTTCTTGACAGTTTTAACACAGTCTAGTATATACAGTCACGAAACTTGAGTTGATGAGGTTGCTAGGAACAATAGACTGTGCAGGTACTATTTCGCATTGTCTGTAATGAGGCGATAGTAGCGATCCTAGTGGTTAGCAACTATACATGGATGCATATTTATTACATATTGAGCTTCGTGACTGTATATACTATACTGTGGTTTTACCTCAGAAAAATGCGAACGAGTTCAGTGATTATGATACTGCTAATGAGATCAGTCCATGTTGCAGCAGTTTGTATTTTTGTTTGTCAGTATACACAATGTTCAATTTCTTTCGGCCGTGTCGTGATAAGTGTGTAGAGTTAATTCGCAGCCGGTCCTTTTGATCCTCAGCCCGGTTCTTCTAACGCGCAATTTGTTTCTTTCTTAGAGAAGACTCCGACCAAAAAGAGGATTCGTGTAATTGAAAGAGATGCAAAATTGAGAAACCGCTAATCGTATATACCATAATAAAAAGGTAAAGTCAACCCCATTGCAAGCAAAATTGGCCCAAAATTGGGAGGTTAAGAATCTCGCCTTTACCAACAATCTACATTAATGGCAATAGGGATGGTAGTCTTACGTGCACACCTTTTTACCTCCAAAGATACGCCTCTGGTATTTATTACTGTTAGAGATTGAGTAAACCGCAGTGACAGTGTGGTCGAAATGATTAGATCAATGGAGGAAATCCAGGACTCCACTGGGAATTGAACCTGCGATCTTCCGACTTTGTAGCATTATGTCTTAATCGAGACGCTACTGCGCGCCCCATGTGGCATTACTAGAGACGAGAATGCCATGCAAATGCATGTTTTTATAGGACATAGGTCAAACTTAGTACTTATCCATTTTATTACTTTTCGGTTCCAAATAGGCCTATATGTACTTCTTCCGTGCATCTTTGCATATTTTGGCCTTTTTGGGAATAAAAACATGCATAACGCATATTTAAGCAATTTTTAGTTTAATAATGCGTCTCATATATATAATATTCAGTTTAAATGCATATTTTAATGGTTTTGAGTGAACACCTCAGTTTCTCGATTTTTTATATTTATATTTTATTTATATTTATTTATTTAATACTTTACACTTGAGCTACATTAGGCATTGCAGCCAGAAAGAGCAGAAGCTCGTGCTCGGGCGCAGTTCAGATCAGTTACACAAAATATATCACAAAATTAAGAGAGTTCATTGAGCACAACAACATTAATAAATGGTAAAATAATACAGCATGTAATAATAGGGTCTATATACACATAGAAAATACAAAAGTATATAAATATTAGAGTATCAATTTTTAACTCAATTAGCTTAAACAATTAAATAATTAATCTGATTTGTTTCTTAAATCTGTGTGTGTTAAGTGTACTTAGCTCAGGGTAGGCTCTAATTAATTCATTAATTCATTTTAATTTCAGGGATCAGGATTGAAGAAGAAAAAGGGGGGAAAAAAACTAAATAACAGGAAAAGGTTAATTCAAGTTTGCACCCATAACTTCTTGCAATGTATAGAGGTCACTCCCTGCCTACAAAAACATATTGACTGACAAGCGCAGGAATCTCACAGAAACCAATTTAAAAATGTTGTTAGTTGTCAACTGTGCAAAAAAAAGTGAAGTGAAATAAGAAATTTGGAACAAAAATGAAAGTGCAAATTTTAATGTATTTTTCGCTTCATCGTGCATGTTTTATAGTTTGATAGTGTATGTATGCATATTTTGGGATTTTATAGTACATGAATTACTCGTCTCTAGTCATTACACTAAATTATACGAAACAATTTGTGTAATTTTATTTAAAATGATAGTGGTTTTGGAAATAAAAATATAACTCATATAAGTTTGTGAATACAACGAGCGTTGAGATTGGTACAGTTAAGAAAATTTTACAGATTGGAGACAAATAATTTAGGACGTACAGTATAATAACATTAACAAGTGGATCGGTTGCTAATTTTAGAGCTGCCGACTCGTACTGGTACGAACATAATAAATGTACAATTAAAAATATATAATTTTATTTTTAAAATATTGTAGGAGGCGTATTTTATAGTAGTAGATTAGGCTGACCAGATGTCCCCGATTTCCGGAGGCAGTCCCCGGTTTTGAGTTGCTATCCCCGGGGAGCAAATGTCCCCGTCTTGTCCCCGGAATTTAATTTTGTCCCCAGAAGCTTTGATTTTGTTTCAACAAAATTTTACACATAAATATTTAAGGATCGTGATGGAAATGCTACGATTCATGCACATTTCTGAACGCTTCTCAGTATCAGACAGAAGAACCAGCGAGCACAGTATGAGATATTCTGCACTCTTTGTGAAGAACATAGCATCTTTATCTTTGGTCATCTTAGCATTCGCGTTGCGTGGAAGCGTTAGAACTGCCTCAGCGTCCATTTGTAAGCAGTTTCAAAATGATAAATTTTGTGACAAACCAACAGGTGAAAAGTGGTATGATATTTTTCAACATTTCAAGAAAAAATTCATTCCGTTTGAAAATCTTCTCAAAATAGTGTCATTAATCATGTGTCTTTCAGTCAGTAATTCATGAGTTGAAAGACTTTTCTCCACAATGAACTCAATCTAGACTGATAAAAAGCCAGAAAAAAAGTTGAAACATTTTAAGCTTTGAATAATTTCAAGGGAAAAATTGTTCCGGGGCCGGGCATCGATCCCGGGACCCTTCGCTTAACGCACGAATACTCTACCGACTGAGATACCCCAGGAACTATACACGACACCGTCACAATTCTTTCCCTTATATCCACACAACTAAAATGGGCTGACAAGACGCCAGAAACCCAACTTTGAGTGCACACAATTCTGGGGTAGATCAGTCGGTAGAGAATTCGTGCGCTAAGCGAAAGGTCCCGGGATCGATGACCGGCCCCGGAACAATTTTTCCCTTGAAATTATTCACACATGCTTCACAGGGAGCTTCTACCTGAAAGCCAGATTTGCATAGTTTAAGCTTTGTTAGATCTACGAGTGAAAAAAAAAAACTTTCATTCCTCATTTGAAGAACTTAGTTTGAAGCTGTATAGGAATGAACAGATCTTTAAAAATATATATTCCTCAGATAAGTACTTGTAAAATGTATGTGTTAGAATTCAGTGTGTACAATAGATCTATCATGTGCAAGACTTCCATGCATGCATCAATACTGAAATTGAATTCTTAGTAACTATAATTATCTATATACAGGAGTTACGTGTGTTTATGCATGTAATTCAAACCTTTAAGATACTCTATAAATTTAATGTGCAAAGTTCTATCGTTGTATTTAATGTTACATGTATCTTTTATTTTAGTAGGTTATTTTACGACGCTTTATCAACATCTTAGGTTATTTAGCGTCTGAGTGAGATGAAGGTGATAATGTCGGTGAAATGAGTCCGGGGTCCAGCACCGAAAGTTATCCAGCATTTGCTCATATTGGGTTGAGGGAAAACCCCGGAAAAAACCTCAAACAGGTAACTTGCCCCGACCGGGAATCGAACCCGGGCCACCTGGTTTCGCGGCCAGACGTGCTAACCGTTACTCCACAGGTGTGGAGTGTTACATGTATTTTCTTTACATTTCAATGGAGAATGACTAGGTAAGCGTTTGTACTTTTTCTTGAAATTGCCGATGTCCCCTGCTGGACCATACAAAATCTGGTCAGCCTATAGTAGATAAGATGAAACACAACGCGGCAATGGTATCGAGAAGAAATCACCGCTACTAGCTGCGTCAGTTTTGGCAATGAAGTGACGCTATAACATGAAGCTTGTCATGGATTTTAAATCACAATTTTATTTTCGGGATTCGATATTCGAACCTGCTAGTTTTGTAGGAGAGCAGACTACGACTTGAGATACAGGGATTCGGATTAAGAGGAAAAGAAACAAATAGCTGAGAGCTGCTAACAGCAGTGTCGTGGTGTTGATGAAGTCATGGTGCCCGCGTCTCCATATTACCAGCTACAGCCTTGTCACCTCTGTATCCCGCGGGGGCAGGACGGGACTAATGATCTGTGTAGCAAATAGGTTTTAGTCGAGGGGGTAGGTCACAAGGGGATGGTGGGGAAGGTTACGGCGTGATCGATTACCGGGGAGAGGCCCACCAGGGTCACCGCCGTCGTTGCCCCTGCCGTCGTCCTTGGCGTGTGGCACGAAGACTCGGGGTTCGGGGTATCTTCCACGTCCTGCTATGCAAGTTGTAGGGGCGAGGATTTAGATTACCACTATATGAAATTCAGGCTATAGAGAGATTGGCTACTAGTTGGGCCGAAGCGAATTAAATTTCGAGTAAAAGTAAAAGATTACTTCTTTACTCAAAATACACAGAACGACTCACGATTAGACAATTTACCTAATTTACATATCAAATAAATATATTTTCTTTCCCTTAGATGAAGTGTTCACGGACTGCCAGTAGAACCCAAAAATGGATACTAACTTTCTTTTTATCTTCCACCTATTTGGACCTTTCTGGCTTGCAAAGAAGGCTTTGTAATGGGATAATAAAACATGTGTCAATGTTTAAAAACAGAATGAAATATTTTAATTATAACATAAAATATTATATTCATTCTATTAACAACAATTAAAAATGTCAGATGTTTCATGACGATGATGACGATCATGATAATGGCTGTTGCTACTGATGGTGATAATGGAGATAGGCCTAGTAATAGTTACGTGACATCGTTATGATGATAATAGTTTTCATGATAGTGATGATAATAATGACGGTGAATAGTATTGCGGTAGTTGTGGTAGTGATGATTTCGGTGACCGTATCGTTGATGATTGTGGTGTTGTTGATGTCTGTGGTAATAGTGCCGATGTGAATTTGAATATACTGATATTATCGATACGGAGTTTCGTGATGGTGGTATGGTGGTGGTGGTGTCGACGTGGATTGTTCTACTATCCATATGGATTGTAGTGATGTCGATATGGATTATGGTGATGATGTCGATGTGCATTATGACGATGGTGTCAATGTGGATTGTGGTTATGGTATTGATGTGAAATGTGGTTATGGTGTCGGCGGTATTTGTGATGATGGTGTTAGAGATGACTGTGATGTCTGCGGTGATTGTAGTGATGGTGTAGGCGGTGATTTTGATTATGGTATCAATAGTGGTTGTAGTGTGGATGTCAGTGGTGATTGTGGTGATGTGTAAACGATGATTGTGGTGATGGTGTAAGCGGTGATTGCGGTGATTGTAGTGACTGTGTTGAAGGTGATATTAATGGATCAGCGGTGATTATGATGATGTTATTGGCAGTAATTGTGATAATAGTGTCAACAGTGGTGATTGTGGTGAAGGTGTCAATGGTAACTGTGCTGATAGTGACAACGGTATTGTGATGATGGCGTCAGTGGTGATTATAGTGATGGTATTGGCAGTAATTGTGATAATAGTGTCAGCAGTGGTGATTGTGGTGACGGTGTCAATGGTAACTGTGCTGATAGTGACAACGGTGATTGTGATGATGGCGTCAGTGGTGATTATAGTGATGGTATTGGCAGTATTGTGATAATATTGTCAGCAGTGGTGATTGTGGTGACGGTGTCAACGGTGACTGTGCTGACAGTGACAACGGTGATTGTGATGATGGCGTCAGTGGTGATTATAATGATGGTATCGTTGGTAGTGAAAGTGGTGACGATATTTGTTGTGATTGTGGCTGGCTGGGCGGAAGAGAAGGCCTACTGACCTTAGCTCTACCACATTAAATAAATACATTATTATTATTATTATTATTATTATATTATTATTATTATTATTATTATTATTATTATTATTGTGATGATGTTGATGGTGATTGCAAAGAAATGGTGGTGGCAGTGAGTGTGATGGTCCAGATGATTGGTAATGATTGTGTTCACAGTGTTGATTGATGGATATTGTTGCAGTAACGACAACTCTAATGTCAATGGTAGCGACAGTGATTCTCCTTCAGACAAGCCATATTTTCGTTTGAAATTCCTACTATAGTATTCAAGACAATATGTGCTATTTGTTCGCTCCGTTTCCTCAATAATTATTCATTATGACCACGCCATGCGTCCCGTCGTTAAGATATGTGTATGGAATGGCACCCCCTCCACACCCTGACTCTGTTAAGTGTTTTTCTTCCCTCAACCTTGAAGCTATAACTCACAAGTGCACTTAATGTCTTAGCGTGTGTGTCGAGTATTGCAATTTGCTTCCAACATAAACAACAACCCGGACTTCGATCGCGTGCATGCATTGTGTCGGATTTTATAAATTATTTATTTTCTCATTTGTGTACACTCTTTACGGTTACGTGGATCATGTGAGTACATAGACAGTATAATGATCAGCTTCTAATTGATCTGGTCCTTTCATTTAAGGAAAAGAAGGCTTTTTATATTCAAAATATTTAGTAGGCCTACCCTTGCATGCTTAGTGCTTTCATATTTTATTAGTCATTATTACATTCTTTTTCTTCTTTTTTTTACCTTCTTGTTTACTTCCTTCTTTCATTTCTTCCTTCCTTGTTTTTCTTCCATCTATTCTATATTCTTACATTTTTTCTTTCTATCTTCCTTCCTTTCTTCTCTCTTCATCCCTCTCTTTCTTTTCTTTTCCCCTCTTTCTTTCTTCTTCCTTCAATCTTATCTCTTCCTTCCTTTCTTCTCCCTATTCTGTTCTCTCTTCTTGCTTTTCCCGGTACTTTGTTCGTAAGTGTTTTATTGTTTCATCCTAGTTTTCTTGGATGAATCTATAAATCACAACATCCGTATCAAATTTGAATAACTATATAGTTTGGCATACTAAAATTTCTTCATGATATCTAAATCCACCGAGGTGTTTTCATGAAATATATGATGTTTTGTAAAACAATATATCTGCTGTCAGGAAGTCAAAAGGATGATAGCAATGACAAAGGAAATTTTTAATGAAAAAAGAAACATATCCAGCCCTCTGGAAAAATAACTAAGGAAGAGACTAGTGAAGTACTTTGTGTGGAATATGGCATTGTATGGAGCAGAAACACGGATATTACGACGCAGTGAAGAGAAATTACTGAAGCATTTTAAATTGGAGCGTGTCAAATGGACAGACGGAATAAGAAATGAAGCTGTGTTGGAAAGAGTATGCAAAGGAAGAATGATGCTGAAAATGATCAGGAAGAGAAAAAGGAATTGGCATGGTCACTGACTGAGAAGAAACTGCCTATTGAAAGATGCACTGGAAGGAATGGTGAACGGAAGAAAAGTTTGGGCAGAAGAAGATAATATCAAATGATACATGACATTAAGATAAATATAGATCGTATGCGGAGACTAAATGGAAGGCAGAAAATAGGAAAGATTGGAGAATGCTGGGTTTGGAGTGAAAGACCTGCCCTTGGGCAGAAAACTGAATGAATTTAACATTGATCTGCACTGTTCGATGAATAAATAATGAGACTGAGTGTTTCTGTTTCATGAAAATGGTCCTCAACTCTTTAAAATATGAAGGCAAGAAACCTTCTTCAACACATTAAGCTCAAAATTACCATGGACTTGCATTACGTATATTCCCCGTTTCTGAACAAACAATTTCAAGAGGCGTATGTTGACTTGTGAGAAAATAAATAACAACAATAATAATAATAATAATAATAATAATAATAATAATAATAATAATAATAATAATAATTTATTTTATGTTTGAGAATAAGGTGCTTAGGAAAATATTTGAGGCTAAGAGGGATGAAGTTACAGGAGAATGGAGAAAGTTACACAACACAGAACTGCACGCATTGTATTCTTCACCTGGCATAATTAGGAACATTAAATCCAGACGTCTGAGATGGGCAGGGCATGTAGCACGTATGGGCGAATCCAGAAATGCATATGGAGTGTTAGTTGGGAGGCCGGAGGGAAAAAGACCTTTAGAGAGGCCGAGACGTAGATGGGAAGATAATATTAAAATGGATTTGAGGGAGGTGGGATATGATGATAGAGACTGGATTGATTTTGCTCAGGACAGGGACCTATGGTGGGCTTATGTTAGGGCGGCAATGAACCTCCGGGTTCTTTAAAAGCCAGTAAGTACTCCCCATTTCAGTTTGGTTGATAGGCCTTTCCCCTCTACTCACACTCACTAACATCAGTGAAGGGGAAGATGCTATTGTCCATCTTACTAACGTTAGACTAATTGGCTTTCAACATAGTGACAAATTTCATTCTTTAAAGTGTTTACCGGTAATCTATATTTCGAAAGTATATACTAAGCGTTTATATTTCATTGTATTGCTGTTTATATTAAGTGGCACATTAAAAAAACTACTGACAGCAGAAGGTAAACGTTTTCTTCACCGCTAGTTGCTACTCTACAGCATACACAATGGAACAATCTGCAATGTGTCGCTCCCCCACGACGTCATAACACAAACTAATATTCCTTAATTTAATTAATTATAAGTTGAAAATATTGTAACGACACAAAAATATATTCAAACATATAATTATTGTCAAACATCTGTGTCACTGTATTTTATATTCACTTACGTACTTTATTTAATATGTTATTTTCTTGCGTATACATCTTGGGGGGTGCAGGTATAAGAGGTAACAGCTACCGGTCTGTTACTGACGGACTCAGGGCAAGAAGAAGGGGAAAGAAATGCCTTCGCATCCTCTCAACTTCTATGAAATGTCGTTTAAGTAAGTAGACTAAGTAATAATGATTTATTTTAGGTGGCAAAATTAAGGCCGTAAGGCCTTCTCTTCCACTCAACCAGCAAAAAGACGCAGCGACGAAGTGTCTGCGAGCTGTACAACTTGTTACATCGATGTCAGAAGGATATTACTTACTTACTTGTGGCTTTCCTGTAAAATTTTGTCAGTGTTGTTTAGGACTGTATCATTCTCACCCCTTCGTATACTGTAATTAACTTTCAACAGAATCTGTATTACCACAATCCGTGATCCTAAAAGCATGTCCTCCACTTTATAAGACGAACTGCTACTGATTCTTACATTTGGATTTGCACTCGACTCTAAAACATGCCGCCGAGCTCCTCCAGAAGTTGTTAAACGTCAGCACGCACAATAGCAGACGCAGTCTGTGTACAATACTAATAGGATTATACCCCGCAGTGTGTGTGCAATTTGCCGCATTATCAGGCGCTCTATGCCCGCGTGTGTAAACGAAGATAGCCTGGAGGGGCCACCATTCTCATGTTTCATTACTTGAGACTCGTGTCTCCATGTTTTTAAGCTCTATCGGCTTAATCACATATAAAATACTCTAGGCAAGTAATTTCTAAACTGTATAATTATATACTCGTTGCGTTTTACTATTTTTAATTACCAAAATGTAGAAATATTTCACTTTCTGAGCACAAAGACGACTCTGATATTAGAAATAAATTTTAGTTAAGGTCAGTTGCTAAGTCGATTCGAAAACTTACTCTAAACTTCGTCACCATCATCATCACCACTACCAATACCACCTCAATCACAATAATTTTTGCAGAATATGTCTATTCACCCATTCATCTCTGCTTGTTTTTATTTTAGTAGATTATTTTACGACGCTTTATCAACATCTTAAGTTATTTAGCGTCTGAATGAGCTGAAGGTGATAATGCCGGTGAAATGAGTCCGCGGTCCGACAATGAAAGTTACCCAGCATTTGCTCATATTGGGTTGAGGGAAAACCTCAGAAAAAACCTCAACCAGGTAACTTGCCCCAACCGGGAATCGAACCCGGGCCACCTGGTTTCGCGGCTAGATGCGCTAACCGTTACTCCACAGGTGTGGAACCCTGCTTGTTATAGTCTGATTTTCACACTTGGTGTTTTCATTTTAGTCGTAGACATTCATCTTATTTGGTTGCATCTTACAAGCAAACATTGTGATGGAGGTAGATAAAAAAAAAGTTCATTTTCTTTCTTCACTATGTTAATAATGTCAAAAGAAGTGCTTATACAAATTTTGGCCACTCGACCGCAATTACGAGGCCGTCCAGAAAGTGATTTTCCCTGGGGCCACTTATAGAAAAAAGCACAATTGCATGGAAATATTTACTGAAACAGATACAGCAATTGTTGCGCTATTTGTCAACATATCCCCCACTGGTCAGACATGTTAACCGTTACTCCACAATGGTGGACGTCACAGACTTACAAATAACAAGCTTTATGATCGAATCTCCTACTTTTACTTCCTCATTGTGTTCTGGTTTATTGCTATAGTTATGTTTTTTTTTTAATGCTCAGTAATTTTATATTACCATTATACCGTATTTATGTTATTTGAGTCACACATAGTTAAGGATTTTTTTTTTTTTTTTGTATTTACATCGAACTAATCATAAACACAGTACAGAAAATGTAGGAAATGTATTTACATACGAGATAATAAATAAAAAATATGAAGGTGAAATAAAAATGGTTGAAAAACTAAATGTGAAATACAATTACAACTCAGAAATATATTCAGTTTTGGATCTCATACATAATATGGTCCCTTGTAAAGATAAAACATTAAATTAAGGTTTATTTAACGACACTCGCAACTGCAGAGGTTATATCAGCGTCGCCGGTGTGCCGGAATTTTGTCCCGCAGGAGTTCTTTTACACGCCAGTAAATCTACTGAGATGAGCCTGTCGCATTTAAACACGCTTAAATGCCATCGACCTGGCCCGGGATCGAACCCGCAACCTTGGGCATAGAAGGCCAGTGCTATACCAACTTGCCAACCAGGTCGACTCTTACTCCGAGGAGTATTCAACTGCATTATGTATTATCAGGGCCGGGTATTTATATAATAGATTTTTACTAATCTACACTAATTAAGTGATTCTGATTAATAATATGCGGATAAAACAATCGCGTCAAATTGCGAAATAGAGTTCTAATAGCGAAATATGAACACATTCGCGAATTGTAACTATTTTTTTTTCGTTGTTGGTAACTCTATAGCATCTATTAGATGCTTTATGGTTGTGCTAACAGATGGAGTTACTTGTCAACAATGTGACGCTGAAACGTGCGTTCAGGTTACTGCCCAGCGACAGTCCTGACGTATTTTTATATTGTGATGATTGGTTAATTTATATTAACCCGGCACACTCACAATCATACAAATGTCCAGACTCTAGACACTCAGGGAATTCCTCTTCTTCACGAAAAATTCACCGAGAGCCTAGCCCGGGAATCGAACCCGGGACCTCCTGATCTGGAAGCCAGCATGCTGACCAACAGACCACGGAGGCAGTCAATTATTACTACTGCATCGTTTTATAGCGAATTTCATATTCTGATTTTTTTCTGATTTTTTTCACTTGAATTTGTTATATATCCAAGTAGGCTACATTACATGGTATTCCAGGTGTTCTGATTACATTAGTGAACGCAAAAGGCGGAGAATTCAACATTGCACTAATGATTTGAAAGTGTTAATTTGAGGGCTGCAAGTGTTTTTCCGTTTTTAATGAATGTGTGTTAAATACAGTCTCAATCCAACAAACTATTGGCCATACCGCACCTTTACCAGAATCCAACAAACCTTTAATGTTTTTAATTTTTTTAATTTTATTTGCTTATTTAACTACGCTGTATCAACTACGAGGTTATTTAGCGTCGAAGAGATTGATGATAGTGAGATGGTATTTGGCGAGATGAGGCCGAGAATTCGCCATAGATTACCTGGTGTTCACCTTAAGGTTGGGGAAAACCTCGGAAAAAACCCAACCAGGTAATCAGCCCAAGCGGGAATCGAACCCGCGCCCGAGGGCAACTTCAGACCAATAGGCAAGCGCCTTAACCGACTGAGCCACGCCGGTGACCCTTTAATGTTAATTATTTGGAAAGTATATTCATACTCAGTTAATACTTCATTTCCAAAATAATTGTATTTTTTTTTTAATTTCCATTAATCTTCGCCAAAAGTACAAAACAATCTCCAACAATCTCCGCCAACACCAATATTAAAAAACACAAATGATAAAATGAATCTCCATAAATACCTGCCCCTGTGTATTATCATTATCTTTATTTATTTTATTTTACTTGGTTATTTAACGACACTGTATCAACTACGAGGTTATTTAGCGTCGATGGAATTGATGATAGCGAGATGATATTTGGCGAGATGAGGTCGAGGATTCGCCATACACAATTGCCTTATGGTTGGGGAAAACCTTTGAAAAAACCAAACGAAGTACTTAGCCCATGCGGGAATCGAACCCGCGCCCGAACGCAACTTCGGATCGGCAGGCAAGCGCCTTAGCTACGCCGGTGGCATTATCTTTATTACTATTACTACTAGTATTATTATTATTATTATTATTATTATTATTATTATTATTATTATTATTATTATTCTTTCACAGATATCTATAACTAGTAAGACCGTGTAATCCTATGTAAGAAAGGAGCACGGCCATCATTTGAAACAATATTACAAAAGCACAAACTAAGGCACACGTATCAGATCCTAATGAACGAAAGATTAATTTTTACTTTCCCTCGAGAAAAAAACCGGAATCTGACAAATTTGTAGTCTATTAAGCTACTAGGCCTACTTTAGCCGCAGCAGGCAATGAAAGTAATGCAGAAAACTGCAGGAGGTTCATGGGAAGGTAAGAGTACCAACAACTCCTTCGCGGAAAACTAATATCCTTCCAAGTATGTTGTTACAAGAACGGGTGGCTATGTGGAGGTTTGTAATATTCACACCTGGAAGCCAGACTCGTGCAGCTTGTATTAATAGCTTTAGTATCTGCGCCTGAACTTTCGAGAACGATGCTTGCCATGCTCACCTCACCCAAGTGTATCATTAGCGACGACTGCCTCAGCAAATTCCCTGATTTAATACGCATTCAGTTTTAACACTTCACTGGTTCGACAATCTTTTCATACTTTTCTGTGAAACAAAATAGAACTGCTGTACTCTTGAAGACTCCTTTGTAAGTTTGTATCGTAGTGGAGAAAAAAACCGAACCGACCCTTGCAGCTAATTTCAGAGCCTTATTCACTCTAGAGCACGATAGACTGGTAACTAAGACTTTCGTGGTTCGAAACGTGCCTGGGAAGGAAACTTTTTGTTCCTTATTCAGATTTATTCCCTATACTTTTCGATTGCTGGTAAAATTCATGTTCTGGGAATAATAAGTTAATTAAGTAGTAAAATATAGTACTATATAAAATATTGGGAATAAATTTGAATAAGGAACAAAAAAAGTTTCCTTCCCAGGCAGGATTCGAACCACGAATGTCTTGTTACCAGTCTATCGTGCTCTGGAGTGAACAAGGCTCTGAATCAGCGACAAGGGTCGGTCCGGTTTTTTTTACCGCTGCTGTACACTGATAAATACTGTAATGTACAAATGACATAAAACATTCAGCTCTCAATAAGAACAGTTAGATACAAGAAGTAGGTTTAAAATATACAATCAAATAGGCCTACCCCGGAGTAAACTCTTTGTTATTGATCAAAAAGACGAGTTAGTTGTTTCTCACTTAGCGCTATAGTAGTGGAAAAATGGTAACGTTTTAGTCACAAATTATATCAGTGTCTAATATGACCTCAATTCTCTATCAATAGTAAACCACATAATGAAGAAGTTTGAAGATATAATGTTCATATTTGGTCTACATATCAAGTTGATGAGGTGTGAAGATCCACGTTCCTCAGTGTCTAACACTGGTGTCCCAACATCTTTACAAAAATACTATACAAATGTGGATTCCACGAGGCTCGTAGACGCCGATTTCTTGGGCCTTATAATTCACATTAGCAGCTATTTTTATATAAATATGTGAACAGACTACGAATAGAGAAACTGGGTAATGGACAAAGTTCGGTATAAGCTACAGGGCAGAAACGTTTATTATATCGATGAGAATGAAGAAAAATAACGTCAAGGATAAATAAAAACGAGATGATAGAGTTAACGAAGAGAAATAATTATAATAGTACTAGTAAAAATATCAGATTATGAAACTGTGATGTTCATGAAACATGAAATTATAATAATTGTGATACTGATGAAGAGAAAAATGGAGATATGGTGAAGGTGATAGTTGCAAATACGAAGAAAGAATATGAAGGAAGTGTAAGAGGTTTAAGAGATGGAGATGGGACGAGAAGAATAAAACTAAGAAGAATACGAAGAAAAGATATGCAAATATTAGGCCTAGTTATACAATTTACCGGACACAATTTTCGGCGGAGTAAGCACTTATTATTTACTGCATCAACTTCGTATCGGTAACGTGTAATTTACGACTCATTATACATTAATAATCTAATAGATTCATTATTTCGTAAATCTTTCCCTGTTATACATTAATCTGTGCGGTGATTTACCTCTACATTAATTCAATGAACAATTCTCGACAGCAACAAAGTCCTAGGTATCTCATTTGCCGCATCCCATATTCCAGTCTACGTTTTGATTTTAATTTTTAATGTAGTTGAATTATTCATTTTCACGACGAAACATGCGGAGACGACGACGATGCGACGTTCTTCGTGCAGGCGTTTGAAAACTGCTTCTTAAAACACTAATTAGCTGAACACGACCCATCCAATCAAGCAAGGCGACTCCGTATCCACACAGATACAAGAGTCCGCTATCCTAGATTTCCAAGAAACTACAAGATACGCTCTTCTACTAAGTAGCAAACGCTTGGGTACTCACAGTGTCACGCACTGATGAAGATAATAATGCCGATAATGAAGAAGCTTTATGAACACTTTAATAAAGGCGAAGATGAACACGTCGATAAAGGCGAAGTTGAACACGTCGATAAAGGCGAAGATGAACACGTCGATAAAGGCGATGATGAACACGTCGATAAGGCGAAGATGAACACGTCTATAAATGCGAAGATGAACACATCGATAAATGCGAAGATGAACACGTCGATAAAGGCGAAAATGAACATGATAAGGTGTAGATAAAAAACATGTCGATATAGACCAAGATGAATATCTCGATAAATGCGAAGATGAACACGTCGATAAATGCGAAGATGAATACGTCGATAAGGCGAAGATTAACACGTCGATAAATGCGAACATGAACACGTCGATAAAGGCGATGATGAACACGTCGATAAGGCGAAGATGAACACGTCGATAAATGAGAAGATGAACACATCGATAAATGCGAAGATGAACACGTCGATAAAGGCGAAAATGAACATGATAAGGTGTAGATAAAAAACATGTCGATATAGACCAAGATGAATATCTCGATAAATGCGAAGATGAACACGTCGATAAATGCGAAGATGAATACGTCGATAAGGCGAAGATTAACACGTCGATAAATGCGAACATGAACACGTCGATAAAGGCGAAGATGAACATGATAAGGCGTAGATGAAACATGTCGATATAGACCAAGATGAATACCTTGATAAATGCGAAGATGAACACATCGATAAATGGGAAGATGAACATGTCGATAAAGGCGAAGATGAACACGTCGATAAGACGAAGATGAACACATCGATAAATGCGAAGATGAACATGTCAATAAGGCGTAGATGAAACATGTCGATATAGACCAAGATGAACACGTTGATAAAGGCAAAGATGAACACGTCGATTAATGCGAAGATGAACATATCGATAAATGCGAAGATGAACACGTCGATAAAGGCGAAAATGAACATGATAAGGTGTAGATAAAACATGTCGATATAGACCAAGATGAATATCTCGATAAATGCGAAGATGAACACGTCGATAAATGCGAAGATGAATACGTCGATAAGGCGAAGATTAACACGTCGATAAATGCGAAATGAACACGTCGATAAAGGCGAAGATGAACATGATAAGGCGTAGATGAAACATGTCGATATAGACCAAGATGAATACCTTGATAAATGCGAAGATGAACACATCGATAAATGGGAAGATGAACACGTCGATAAAGGCGAAGATGAACACGTCAATAAGGCGAAGATGAACACGTCAATAAGGCGAAGATGAACACATCGATAAATGCGAAGATGAACACATCGATAAATGCGAAGATGAACATGTCAATAAGGCGTAGATGAAACATGTCGATATAGACCAAGATGAACACGTTGATAAAGGCCAAGATGAACTTCTCGATAAAAGCTAAGGTGAACATCTGTATCAATATACACTTTAGTGTAAAATAAAAAAACCTCGATAAAGATTAAGTCAATAAAGGAAAAGATGAAAATGTAGTTAAAGGCCGAAATGAACGTCGATAAAAGCGGAAGTGAACATTTCGATAAGGCAAAGGTGAAGTAGAACATGTCGGTAAAGATGAAGTACAGCTTGTTAGTGCAGGCAAAAATAATTCAGAAGATCAGGCCAAGAAGAACATGTAAAAGAATCACATCAATAAAAGCATAGAATATAATAGGCCTAGAGACAGGTGAAGAAAAATATGTCGATAAGAACTAAGAAGAATGCTATCATAATACATATCAAGAAGTGTGTGCCAGCGAAGAGAAAGAAGACTGAGTCGATAAAGATGACGGAGAATACATCAATGAAGATGGAAAAGAATTGTCTCTAAACAGGAAGAAGGATGTCAGTAAAGTCGAAAATGAAGGTCATTAAAAGAGAGGAAGAGTATGATAGTAAGAACGAAAAGAGGTATCAATAAAGGTATCCGTCGATAAGGATGAACGAGAATATTATGTCAATAAAGGTGAAGAAAATTACATCGATAAAGTCAAAGAAGAATATGTCGATAAAGGTATCTGCGAAATTTCTCAACACTTTTGTAAAACCTCTGGCGTGTAGTGATATAATGGACAAAAAAGCATTAAAATTTAATAAGTTAACAAAAATCTTAATGACTAATTTTTGTTCCTACAGAATTTATCATCTGTTGTGGTAACAATTGTTATTACAGGAGAAAAATTCACTCCGACGCCGGAGATCGAACCTGAGTCCTTGGTTCTACGTACCAAGCGCTCTAACCACTGAGCTACGCCGAAGATCAATCCACCGCACCGGATCGAATCCCCCCTCGGCGTAGCTCAGTGGTTAGAGCGCTTGGTACATAGAACCAAAGACCCTGGTTCGATCCCCGGCGCCGGAGCGAATTTTTATCCTCTAATAACAATTGTTACCAATGTGGAAGAAGAAGAAGAAGAAGAAGAAGAAGAAGAAGAAATTAAGCACATATAAAACGTACGTTATACCCACATAACAAGAACTGCACATGGCCCTAGATTGATGAGCTAGTAGTTTTCCGAAAGTTCTGTTCTCCATTTTTAAGATTTTTTTATTCTCATTATTCTAGACATTCCGTCTTTTTTTTTTTTGACGTGTTGGATCCATTGTTTTGTGTCTTTCAATTTTATCAATGGCTAGTACCACTTTCAACTCTAAAATGTCCTAATGTTTTTTTTCTGTTCTGTATCCTACTTTTTCTGAATAATTTAATTTTACTCGATTTAAGGGTTGTTCAAATTTCCAAGACTTCCCTGAACTTTATAATTTATGAAAATATGTTTTTATTTGATATGCAAATACATGTGTCATATATTCTCATGAACATTAATACATTAGTTTACATTTCTTCATGCAAAACTCACGTATGAAGCTCGGACATTCCATAACATCAATGATTATACAGGGTGTTTCATAATTTCTATTACAAACTTCTTGGGGTTGTAGAGGGGACTAAGTAGATAAAGTTTTGATTAGGAACCCATGTCCGGAAATGTATAGTTTCGAAGCAAAATAAGTTTGAAGATCGATTCGATTTAAAATCTCCCGCTTCACGGTACGCAAACAAAATGAGCTGAGGCAGACTTCTGCAGTCCCCTGATATCCTGTGTCCTCGGTTTACAATCAGTTCTACCCAACTAACATTCTACACGCATTTCTGGATTCACCCATAGGCCTACTTGTTACATGCCCTGCCCATCTCAATTTTTTTTAGTTGGTTATTTAACGGCGCTGTATCAACTACTAGGTTATTTAGCGTCGATGAGATTGGTGATAACGAGATGATATTTGGCGAGATGAGGCCGAGGATTCGCCATAGATTACCTTGCATTCACATTACGATTGGGGAAAACCTCGGAAAAAACCCAACCAGGTAATCAGCCCAAGCGGGGATCGAACCCGCGCCCGAACGCAACTTCAGACGGGCAGGCAAGCACCTTAACCGACTGAGCCACGCCGGTGGCTTCCCATCTCAAAGATCTGGATTTAATATTCCTTTATTATGTTAGGTGACGAATAAACCCGATGTCGGATTGAATCCTCTCAGTTTGTTCCACCTCTTGGGTCCCCTCTAGTGGCCTACCCTCATGCACTGCGTCATAGATGTATGACAGTGGCACAATGTCCACACATGTGCAGAGGTGCACTCGTTATGAGTGACTAAGTGGCCGGGATCCAAAGGAATAAGCGCCGTCTTAAATCACAAAGGGCCATATTCATAGACATTCTTAGCGTGGACTTCCGGTGGATGATCAGCGAACTAACGTTTTTCGTATTCATAAACCAATGTTAACGATATGATATGATATGAATCCTGTACAAGTAATCAGTGGAGAGCCGGGGCTAGTTTAGCACGTTCGTAGCGCGGGCTAGCGAAATGTCTATGCATAGCACCCAAAGTGATTATTTTTCGCATATCATATATTATTACAATGTACCGAAGTACATATGATATTTCCGTGTAGAAATTCTGCGTCATCATAATGATGATGGATGAGTGGAACAGAGAAAAATTCTCTCCGGCATCTAATTCTCATCTACTTAGTCCCTTCTACAACCCCTAGAAGTTTGTAACAGGGATTATGAAACATCCTGTATACAGAAATCCTTTCTTGAGATCTTAGGACGTTTACTGATTATAAAATTTACCATAAATCCAAATTCTCTTATAGGCAAGGAATTCTGGGAAGTAGCATACCAGAGTGTCACGAACAGTGTGCACCACAACTGACGGAATTATCACCGCACCACTAATTTATTTTCCCAATCGTAAAATGTTTTATACAGAGGGTATCCGAAAAGATTGATTATATATATAGTGCGGCCCTACGAATTCTAATACCCTTGATGGGAAGATCGAAGCGACCTAATGAATTACACGCAAGCATTATCTCAATTGCTGGGGTAAAGCCGCTGAACTTAGGGTAAAATCAAAATAAATTACCGGCGCCGCGCCGGTCAACTACTGCGGCTTAACGAATGCAGCGTGATGTATGCTGGGATTCAAGGCTATTGCATTCATCGGCCGACAGGTGACAAGCGAAGTATGATTGAAATACAAGCTCCACGGCTGGCGGAGTTATTTAGTACTTCAATCAGCCCCGGCCCATCACACTTGTGAAATGTAATGAAACAAAGCGCAGCGACTGCAGGTGTGGGAAACAGATGAAGTTTACAGCGTGTAAATAACGTTAGTGTTGCTGCTGTGAGAATTTTGATCCGACAGAGCATAAAAATACCGGCGCACTCGGACTCCACATTATGGCAGACCAAATCGATTTACAAAGTGATTCATACGGGTATAGGTACGACAAGATACTTTAAGTGAACATTTTCCTTGTAATATATATTCGGTGTTTTATAAATACACTCCATAAAGACGGAGATTTTTCAGTTTTTGACAACATTGCACAACAACGCGAAAACCTTAACGTCATCATTAGATCATGGAACTTTATGCACTAAAAAAAACCTGAAGATATGCATGCAACTACGCAGTAAATACTGTTGAAATATGCGCTAAATACTGAAATTTAATCAGCAAAAAAAAAAAAAAAAAAAAAAAAAAAACACTTTTAGGGTGTTATTCATAGATATTTCGCTAGCCTGCGCTACGAGCTTACTAACTAGCCCCGGCTATCGACTGGTTACTTGTACAGGATTCATATCATATCATATCATATCATATCATATCATATCATATATCATATCGCTAACACTGGTTTATGAATACGAAAAACGTTAGTTCGCTGATCATCCACCGGAAGCCCGCGCTAAGAATTTCTATCAATACGGCCCAAAAATGGTTTATTTGGTTTAACAATGTGTTATAAATGGAAATAATTTAAACTAATAATTATCATTTTAATATAACTTATCTATATTTCCTGTAAATTTATTACTTACTAATTTTATATACATAGTCTATTTGAATTGGTACATTTTTAATATTCTAACTTTCCAACTTTTTTTTAACTTTCTTTGCCTTTCACGTATGGTAGTAAACAACAAACAACTTCTCCAAATTCTCTACTGCGAAACTTCTCTTATCTATCAGAATTAGTTTAAATGTCGAGAAAGATCTCCCTAAATCAAATGATGCGACTGGTACATACTTGTAAGCAGAAATGTTACGAATTTCAGTGACTGTTTCACATTTTCCATTTAGAATTTGGAACATTTCTTTACAGCCAGAATTATTCTGTAACAAACGCTTAAATTTTGCAGTCGCTGCTTCACCTCGTGATCTAAGAACTGAGTTACACTATCTGCCAGTAATTAATAATCCTGTATCATAAAGAAGGTCGAAGAAAAAACGTTTATTTTTATGCAATCCTAGCATTATAAACAGTCTTTATCGTTAGTGAAGATCGTGCATAATGTGTCACATTATTGTATCAGAGCCGTAAAATATCACCGTGCCAACTAAAACGTCATGACTTGTATGATGACGACAAAACCTGTGTCATAAAGTTAACATTATAAAACGCTATAATATTTAATACATCATTGTTGTCATAGCAACCTTTTTCTTCATAGACCATGATATCAAACTTCCCAGCACTACAAACTGATGATATTTCTTTATTAATTGTCGTACAAGAAATTAACGTATGAAACACGTTTAGCTATAATGTTATACAGTTATTGCATAAAACGTTGTAACACTTGTATAATAATCTTCATTATAAACACTCGTGAAAATTAGCACGCACATTCACTCGTGCCACAATTACCAACATTATGCACTAGTTACATAAATTATTATTGGTCTATAGATCTAGCTGACAAGAAACGAAGGTTCACGGATAGTCGTATCGAGCACATGTGCACGAACGTTATGACAAAATGCCTACTCAAATTCAGATTTCACTACACTTTTGAAATGTATTTTTTTTTGTAAGTATCTTATGGGCCTAGTTCACGTTTGAACATTTTTTTCTTTCTTTAAGCTTTAGTTTTCAGTATATTATATCCTTGTTTGACGATTCAAGTAGACCTCTGACATGATTTTGGAAAGTTAACTTGTAAAGAGCACAGCTCTGGAGACATTGTCTCAGTGTTGTTTACAGATGTGTTGACAGTAAATAGTTATTCTTTATTCTAGAGTGACGTATCGAAGTGCTAAAAATAAGATGATATCTCTGTGATTACGTAGTGAAGAAGGTGGGACGTCATCGATGATGTGGACTTAGATCGCAAAACTTACAAGGACTAAGAACTAAGACTAAAGTCTATCCAAGGCCGCGTAATAACGCATAAGAAAAACATTGTAGAAGGTCTGGTACAATAAGAATGACATATCGAAGAACTCTAATTTAACATCGTGTGTTTATGTAATATCTTTACATACATTGAATCAAGTATGCTAAATGAATGGACATCATTCTTGAAGGGTAATTTGGTGTAGCCTATATGTCATAGATATAATCAGATCCGTGGACACTTGTAGATTTACTGCATCTAGTAGTATTAGTAGTAGTAGTAGTAATAATAGTAGTAGTTGTTTAACCAACTGTCCGAAGACAGATCTGACCCTCACAAGTGATACCAAAAAGCATCTGCGAAAAACGGGGTTTTTACGTGCTGGAATGTGCTTCTTTACTTTCCTCCCGGTTCTGCCATGCTGAGATTTTATCGTTCTTCAAAATCCATCTTCCTTGGCTGGCTTTGAAACCGCGAATCTAGGATCAAACGGGTAGTTGCTTGTATAATAACCATTACAACACCGAGGAAGATTACTATACATCATTGGTTCAAGAATAAAATATGAATGAAGCTAAAAACAAAACACTAGCGACATTAAACTTAGGTGACTGTCTTTAAACAAGCAATTTACTATGACAAATAAATGCATATAATTAAAAAATTGCATTTATTCTAAGATACAGTCCCCACTTCCCAGGCTTTCAAAATACTGCATGCAAATTAGCGAAAATAAATTTAATTTAAACTAGGTAGGCTACCTTTTTCTATTATTTCATGATTGAGAACAATTTTTGTTCCCTGTGAGTGTTTACTACATATCCCTATTGATTTTGATTTTGAGATTTTTATATCATATTTTTTTTTTCTTTTACAAATTTCAGGTCCGCCGTTGTTGAGTAACAGTGAGCATGCCTGGCGTGAAACGAACGGGCCTAGGTTGAAATTCTAGTTCGGATAAATTACCTGGTTGAGGTTTTTGTCGGGGTTTTTCCTCAGTCTTTTAAGAGCAAATGCTGGGTAACTTTCGGCGCTGGATCCTGGACTCATTTCGCTGGCATTATCATCTTCATCTCACTCAGACGCTAGATACCCACAGCAGTTGTTAAAGCGTCGTAAAATAACCAATTAAAATTTGACAAATTTTATTAAAGTCATTAGCAACTTTCTGTAGTACATCCTCAAATTTGTCAAGTATAACTTGATTAGGCCTATTGGCGTATAATAGCATTTGGATTTCATTCCTGTTGTTGAGTTGAATGCTTCTATTTATTATTAGTTTTCGTTCTCTAACAAACTTGTTAATATAGGGTAAATTAGGGTCTGTTGGACAGTCGGGCATGTTGGATACTTTGTAGTTTAACGTGTTACCTCGCCACTTGTGGGCACCACATTCTGCTAGAAGTTAATGATGGAAGTAGCCACGAGTGGGGCTACTTCCGTCATTGACTTCTAGCAGAATGTGGTGCCCACAAGTGGCGAGGTAACACGTTAAAGTACAAAGTGTCCAACATGCCCGACTGTCCAACAGACCCTAGTTTACTCTATACACAGTGGGTCAAAAAAGGCACAAAATTTAAAAATGGTTATATTCCAGTAGCTGATGTTTTCACTTCAAAGTTTATTTCACAGGCAAATTTCACAGTCCTTACAGACTGGGAAAGTACTGTAATATTTCATTTTTTACCATTTATTAAACATTATTTTTTTTGTAAGGCAGTGCAAAATCGATCGTTTATGCCGAACTAGCATTATGGTCTTACGAGTTCAGCAGGCCAAGCCGTTTGTTGTGCTATCATCATATGTCTTCTTCCATTTTGAGTACTCATTTTGTGAATAATGGGTCGCTTAACGAACGAAGACAAGATATTCATTAAACATTTGCACCAATACCATAATTTATCTGCCCGTCAAATTGTAAGGAACTACGCTCAGCGAGAATGGTCTGTTTCAAGTGTACAACGATTGATTTGCAAGATACAGACATGATATTCCTCATGTGAGATTATTGCGTGAAAGATCGCATTTCTCAGATCCTCTTATGGTTTCCGCTGGAGTTTCAAACGAGATATTAATCCTATTAACTACAAAAAGAAGTTTACTACAAAAAAGGAATTCGTAATATTGAACATTTAAGACAACGTCTTCTTGTATGTTGGGACCGACTTGATCAAAGACAGATATCCAATGCTATTGGACAATGGCGAAGACGCCTACAAATGGCGGGCAAATGGCGGTCACACAGAAAGAGCATCATTTTTAATTTTATTTGAAAGATCCTTAACTATTATTAATTTTACCAACATTCAATTTCTACATTTTGAAGTAATAAATTGTCTTCAAAAACCACATTTTTCGCATCATTGTGTATTGCCCTCTATAAGTTTTAATTAAGCCTAAAAAAACACATACTAAAAAGTCCTGATCATCTTAGAAGTCTACTCTTTCTAACAGTGTATTCATTATAAATTAATATTATGTATTTCCGAAAATAGAGTATTTCTAATTTTGTGATTTTTTTTTGGCCGACTGTGTGCATGTTTTATTTATGTTAATTGGTTCTGATAAGTGGCCATTAGAATATTTTAGACAAATTTTGGAATTGCTGTAAAGAATTTGTATTGCTCTCTGTACCCGAGGTGTTATGTTTTCGTCTTTTAAAATTCCCCATAGTTTTCCTCTGTTCACATTATCATTTTCTGAGAGTTTAAAATGAAGCTAAGGCTCCGTATGATAAGATGATGCATTGGTTTTCCCTGGTCAGTATACTTTATTAGTAGAAAAAAATTACTTTGTACATTTTATTTCTTTCGGGGGGGGGGGGCTTTTCAACTTCGCTACCCGATATAAAAACTAAAAAATTTCTTAATAATAATTATTTGCGCATATGAATGAAGCACTTCATACAAAGAACTGTTGCGTGGCTCAGTCGGTTAAGGCGCTTGCCTGCCAGTCTGAAGTTGCGCTCGGGCGCGTGTTCGATCCCCGCTTGGCTGATAACCTGGTTGGGTTTTTTTTTCCGAGGTTTGCACCAACCGTAAGGTGAATGCCAGGTAATCTATGACGAATCCTCGGCCTCATCTCGCCAAATACCATCTCGCTATCACCAATCTCATCGACGCTAAATAACCTAATAGTTCATACAGCATCGTTAAATAACCAACTAAAAAAAAATAACAAAGAACTGTTGAGAATATACTGTAGGGTATTGTAAAATTTCATTACTCTAGGTATAGCTATTCAGGAGATATATTTCTAGTACGCAAGTTAAAATGTAAAAAATTTGGTTTGCGGTAAAATCACTTTAAAGTTTATAATATGCATTCTGAATATAATAACCACTTACCGTATTTGCTCGCGTACTTTGCGCCACTGCGTATTTTACGCTCCCTAAATTTTAAAGGGCTATTTTGAACTTTAATTTTGCTCCGTGTATTTTCCGCACACAATTTTTTTCAGTGAAGTATGAATTTTCCATCCCTAAATTCCATTGCCAATATTTGCATTCCACGGCATTGTTCATTGACCAGTATCCAACTCAACTACCTGCTTCACAAAGAAACCCTAAATAACGTTACTTCAACACTGATGCTTGTCCTTGTAAATTACTCCAAAGGGCCAGTGCCTGTCAGCGTATTCCGAATCTCACTGGTCCGGTGGCATCAATGACGTCACGTTGCAACGAAAATAAGGAACAAAACTGCTGGAAGGATCGATGCTGTCATGGCGACTGTACAAGTTGTCTGTGCTACGCTAGCAAAATTTTGCGAAATTTCCGTATTGCCATCTCGTTCAAATAAAAGAGATCATAAACAACTTGTTTCTTAAACCGGTAGTGATAACTGGTCGGTTGACATGTTCGCTCATAAGCCATTAACATATTGTTTTTACGTTGTGCTCATTACAAACAATACAGCAGAACTAAAGCAGAACACACCGCCATGACACAACAGTGCACGATGTCATTCGTCTGCTAATTCCCGCCCTATACAAGAACCAATCAGATTCACTGATGACGGCTGATGGAGCCTGCCACCACCTCTGCAAGTTGATGGCACCGGTGAGACACCGGTGGAGCATCAATGACGTCATCGGTGGAATTCGGAACACCGTGATGCCATCGGATTGCTCACCGGTGAGATTCGGAATACGCTCTGTGACAAGTTTTACTGTTTAACATGTATAATGCAGTTGTCACCTCAACATGAATGCATCGATCAACCATCTGTAGGCCTATAAACTCGTACAATTTGATCAATTAAAGACTACCTATTGAGAATGCTACGTCTGCTATGTACTTTGCATTCATTATGATTGTCATATATCCAATTTATTTATTATTTATAATTCAAGATTACCAGTAATCTTAGGTGACAAAAGTACTGTATTCTTAATTACCATATACTTGATTAAAACCCAGATCAAGAAGTCTAATTTTAAAAATTCGCATATTTTAAGCACCCTAATTTTTCAAACAGCCAAAATACATTAAAAAGTGCGCAAATTACGCGAGCAAATACGGTATATAGAACAACTGAATTTCTAATTTAGAATAAAGACATCGCGATGAATCTTCACAACAGTGTTTCTAAAGAAGTCGCAGATTTTTGTCACCATATTTAAAAATGAAGAAAATGACCAAAACTCAGTAGTGTGTCCCCTTAAAGAACATTTCATAAATGAAAAAAATTTGGCCGCTCTTCTCCGCAAATTCATTGTACCAGAAAGTGCGAGAAAGAAAAGAATAGAGTGAGTTGTTTAGCGCAGTATTTCAAGGTCTCTGCCAAGAAGCACCTATTAGTTCTCTCAGAGACTCAAGTGATGCGTGTCTTCTTTAACATTTGTGAATAGCATGCCTTTCTTCTTGTCACCCTATTTGCGGTGTGTTATTTTTATTGCCATCTCCGACTAGACCTGGCCGCACACAAGACCGACTGCCCGCTTTTCCAACTCGCTATTTTTTAATAGTCCTCCCCACTCTTGACTTTATTATTTTTAACTTCTCTATCCCACCACCTCTCTCTCTATTATTTTTATACATTCTACTTCGCAGGTCTCTTCATATTAAATGCCATCATCACGTCCATTATCCTGAGTCAAGCGACTCTTCTTTTTCTGTTTCGCGTACATCGGCCAGTTGCAATCATACATTCTGTGACACTAATTGAACAAGCACAACAACATTTTAAACGTTCCAACTGCATTTTCTTCCATGCAAAAACATTTTATTTTTCTTTCAAGGAGATTTCAAGAGATCATATAGCTTAAGGGTTTCAGATTTACAGTAGGCAGTGGCGATTCGTGATATTTTTTGTATGTAGGATATGAGATTGACGACTGATGACCAAGACAGAAACTAATAATAATAATAATAATAATAATAATAATAATAATAATAATAATAATCATAATAATCATAATAGAGCATGAAAAATCAATACAAGTAGGCCTATGTTAGTCTTTGACTCATCATTCTGGAAATGGCGATTTATTAGTAGTGAAGTTCGATTCTCCTTCTCCATTTTAGTTACGAAGATGACTCCTAAGCCATTGTACTGCCCGATATTTACCGATGTTCCGTCGTACGTTTGCGCAATTAATTTCTTGCTACAGTTAAATTCTTCTAAATTATATTCTTTCGGCTGTCCTGTTAATTCTTGTATTTATCATAGCTTATTTTATTTATTTTTATGTAATTTTGTTTTTTATTCATTTTATTTTTATATCATATCATTTTAAATAATTTATTATTTCGTTTATTCTATTATTTTAAAATTACCAATGAACTGCATTTAAGGAGGCTATAACGGTACTTGAAAATTCTTATTGCAGTCTCTGACAGGGTCTCCATCACCCAGAAACAAGGGTCGTAGTATTAGGATACGCGGTCATATCCTCAAGGGCGGTTAAACTCAAGCCATACCCCACCCTCCGCACCTTCACCCGTCCGCTAACTTCACAGTAAGAAATACCGTTTGCTGCAAGATATTTGGATGGTTCCTCGGAAATTATTTCTGAGCTATGCAGTGGCGACAACTCACAACAGAAAGTGGAAGTTTAAAGGAAATTTATACGTCGAGATGCATTGAAAAACAAAATCTGTAATTAAAATGTTTTCACAGGAGTTAACATATACTTTCTATCCTCAGAAGCACGAAATTAAACTGTAGGATCACCCTCATATCCTTCATGGAGGAATCGCCTCTGTCAGTAGGTTAACGCTCGTTACATGGCAACAGTTGTACAGTTAGAGAAATAAAATGTATTATTGTTATCATCATCATCATCATTATCACCATCATCATCATCTACTGCATTGTATGCCATCTGGCTGTTCAGACTCAAAGTCTAAAATTGTTAGGAACCATTTATTTAAGGAATTCACTCTGTACAACGTCATGCTAAATTTGTGTAGTCTTGCACCGCGCCATAGACGTAGAAACGTCCACACCTGTGGAGTAACGGTCAGCGCGTCTGGCCGCGAAACCAGGTGGCCCGAGTTCGATTCCCGGTCGGGGCAAGTTACCTGGTTGAGGTTTTTTCGGGGTTTTCCCTCAACCCAATATGAGCAAATGCTGGGTAACTTTCGGTGCTGGACCCCGGACTCATTTCACCGGCATCATCGCATTCAGACGCTAAATAACCTTAGATGTTGATAAAGCGTCGAAAATAACGCACTAAAATAAAAAAATGTAGAAACATCCAACATTTCGGAGCTATGCTCCATAACTACTCAAACAGAAATGTTCCATTGCTTTCTTAAGGGAACGCTGAAAAATTGGAAAGAATTGGAGATCCCAGAGAATAAAGACGTAGATCCTGAGTCTACAAACATTTATAACTAAGATTATGACATAAATGAGGATTTCCGTTCTGAGAGGTTGGATTTCGATACCCGATGGGAACGTCTGAATTTTCCTTTGTGTAATAATGAACAAATAGTTATAATACCTCGATGCTCTAAGAAATTCTTCTTTCACTGTGTTTTCTTGGTTATACAAATTTCGAACTCTATTAACGAATGCCATTTCACCCAGATACAAAACTCATACATACATACATACATACATACATACATACATACATACATACATACATACATACTGAGACATAGGCCATATACTGTCAATGGATCATTGAAGACTGAACACGGAATCTAAAACAAAATTTTAATTGGGTTATTTTACGACGCTGTATCAACATCTCAGGTTACTTAGCGTCTGAATGAAATGAAGGTGATAATGCCGGTGAAATGAGCCCGGGGTCCAGCACTCGAAAGTTACATAGCATTTGCTTGTATTGGGTTGAGAGGAAAACCTCGGAAAAAATCTCAACCAGGTAACTTGCCCTGACAGGGATAAGAACCCGGGCCACCTGTTTTTGCGGTCAGAAGCGCTAACCGTTATTCCATAGGTGTGGACTCTAAAACAATTATAAACGATCATATAAACGTATGGTTTGCTAGCTTAGTTCACCGGCGTAGCTCAGGTGGTAGCGCGTTTGTCTGTTGGTCCGAAGTTCGCACGGGAGGTGGGTTCGATTCCCGCTTGGGCTGATTGTCTGGTTGGATTTTTTCCGAGGTTTTCTCCAAAAATAAGGTGAATGTCAGGTAATCTATGGCGAAACCTCATCTCGTCGCTAAATACCATTTGGTTATCACCAATTCCATCTACGCTAAATAATTCAGTAGTTGATAAAGAATCGTTAAAGAACCAAGTAAAAAACACTATCTTAGTTTTTTAATTAAAGTCGCTTGTGTTTAACATATTACATGCTTGTCTTAACAGGCAGTGCTCGGTACTAGTAACAGCTGAAATCCTCATACAATATGCACCGTAACAGTATTTCAATAGTAGGCCTATATGAATTTGCAATGGACTTCAAATTTAATGACCATACAACGAAATCAGTGTAATGAGTTCAGGGGACAAATCAGGTCATAAATTGGTTCCCCAGGACATACCTATTTGTTATAAATATTATAATGTAATCGTTTGCTTTGAAAGATTACCAAACACAGCTTGTTGAAAGAATATAAAACATAGGCGGCATTCGGCATGCAAGAACTACCTACTTACAACGAATAACATGAAATGACGAAATTAAATTACTCCCACCAACTCAAGATTAGGTAAAAAAATCATAACATGATTCTACAAACTTCTTTAAAAAATGAAAAGATTGATAAGTCTGAATAGGCTGTACATCTAGTTGGATTAAAAAAATGCAGTGACAGTTATCCACCGCCTTCAACTATCATGCCTGCGAATATTCACTAAGCTCATTATTAAATATAATTAACGTTAAAAAGAAAAGCAACAGTAATTCAAAACTAAGCCAGACAAGGACAATCTAACATTTGAAAAAAACCGACGGGACTCTCACGATATGGAATATAGAAATTTTCGTACCTCTTAAGGGAATACAGCACAACAAAAGGCAAGCTCCTTCATCAATGATGAGAATGACATACGCAAAGCTCCGAGCCTCACAGGACATACAATGGACTTCCAATCCTGAAGGAGAGATGCTGATAAATGACCCTATTGATAAATTACCTTTTATTTGTCTTTCCTGATGACTAGGGACCGGATTCATATACACTAAAAACGGCAAAATATGAATGCATTTTATTTTAAGCAATTTACTATTAAGAATATTGAGACACCAACAGTTGTCAAAGTTGCGTGTCCTTCAACCCACTGTTCAAGCAATACACTTCTGGCACATTCTTCGTTACGAATCGTTGATAAAACTAGAATTAAAAATTAATAATTTTCTTGTGACTAAGCTGTTCTAAAAGACAATGCACTCTAGACCTACACGCTGTCAAAGTTTCTCTGACTTATCACCATAATAAAAATTAAATATGATTTCCTATGTCTGCAAGCATAAAACAGAAAATTGCATTATCTTTCTTATAGTATTGTTGACAGGAGGCGAAATTAGAGTTTAGCGAGAGCAAAGAAGTTTTAACATTTCCTGTAACTTCATATATAACTGTCAAGATCTTATGCACGTGTGAAGTAGATGATAAGGCCTTTTCTTGTATTGATTACTGTTCTTTTAATCTCAGCTTTCATCCTCTCTACTGTCCCAATATTATAGCCTACATTTGCAAAGAGTCAGCATTGCCGCGAAATTGTCTACAATGATTCGCCGACAACAGTGCACTATCAGCATGTTGTCAGATTGCAATAAATAAAATAACTATAAAAAATACCTACTGTAATGTGTTTCAATGTCGGATTTTCTTCTGTACTCCATTTTTGTCGAATTTTCCGTATTCTAAAGCTTGCTTTAAGCACAATATTAATAAAAAGAAGAACAGCTTTTAAATGAGATAAAAGCTCAAAAATATGCATTAATTCCTTAAATATGCATATGCACTATAAAGTTCTGACCTTTAGTTACAAGTAAGTTGAAATGTATTTATATAATAGTAGCGTAACTTATGATCTGCAACTAAGGAATAAAACATGAAAATATGCTAAAATCCGCTTCCTACTGATGACGGAGCACAAACAAGCAAATAGGATACCGGAAAGTGTAGATGCTTTTAAAGGTATAAAATTTTTGTCTGATGACGTTCTAAAGTAGAGACATAATTCTGTAGTTATAATTTTTTAAGAAAACTAAATTATATTAATTACTGTATATTCATTCATTTCTGTCGCGAATGGAGTTACGTGAAATATGCATACGTAACTTATTCCTAAGCATTTAATTTTTATCTGAAGAAACTTCCAATTAAAGATACAGTTATGTAAACAGTAAATAAATACTTTTACAGGAGAATTTTTAGAAATATGCTACGTATAAATACCGTTTCATTTGTCATTTTATTTCATGTAGTGCCCCCCCCCCCAAACTTGTGTGAACTCTTTTTTCTATTAACATTAAAAAATAATGAATGCGGAAGACTTTTTTTGCTTTTGTTTATGATTAAGTTTCTGTGCTTAAATTGGCGAATTAATGTCTTCAGATCATGTGTCTAGACTATAATATTTATTTTAAATTTCTGAATGTATAAGAAATTCTCGTTTCTCCTCGTTTGAGAAATGAAAGCACTGTAATGTTTCTTTTGTATCAGCCTGTACTCGTGTGTTAGAAGTCAGTAGCGGTCATTTACTGAATTAGGTGTTAGTGAAAAAAAACACCATAGTTCCATGTTAAAGGAGTGGAAATTTTCAGTAGTGTTCATAAAACAACCATAGTCCAAAGATTTTTTTGTGAAAACAGCTATTTTCCAGGAAGATGGTACGATGGTAGCATTTATAAATTAATAATATCCCATTCATAAACAAAAGCAACGAAAGTCTTTTGAATTCAATATTTTGTAATGTTAATAGAAAAAAAGGGAGTTCAAACAAATTTGGGAGGGGGCAGTGCCCAACATATCCTCTCATAACTCTGCCTATGGTTATGCACTATTATAATAATTTGTAGTAGACCTACAGTTGAAGCCCTGTACAACTCGGTCCGAAACATAGTGGATATGGATGTAACACTGTAAGGAACATGCACCTCAAAAATACTTTTATTAAATGATCATATTCCGATATACTGTACCACGGTCAGGCTATAACGGGGGAGGAAGTAAATGCTATCCCTGTAACCTCGTTATATCGGGATTCTTTTCCCTCCTCCCCCAAGGAAATGGTTCTCTCTAACTGATGAATTGTTTATGCTTGTGAATTGAATTATTCTAGTTAAAATGACGTGCAATTTTATATAGTCCAACTGAAATATATTTTTATATTGACTTAATCTGTTGTTTAGCATAACTGATGAATTGTATGTGCTGTAAATTGAATAGTATACTGTATAGGTCAACTGATGAATTTTTTGAGCTTATAAATTGAATTAATCTACTTCATATGAATTGTACAATTTTGTATAGCTTAACGAAAATAAGTTTGTAAATTGAACTAATTTGATTGTGTATGTTTGTATAGTTTGGCTGATGAATTGTATATGCTTTTAAAATGAATACCAGTCTGTATAGCTCTACTGATGAATTGTATATGCTATAAATTGAATGTTAATCTGTATAGCCCAATTGATGAATTGTATATGCTGTAAATTGTATAGTAGACTGTATAGCTGAACTGATGAATTGTTTATGATTATAAATTGAATTAATCTACTTGATATTAATTGTACAAATTTGTATAGCTTAATGAAAGTATGCTTGTAAATTGAATTAATCTGCTTACTTTGTATTGTATATGTTTGTATAGTTTTGGCCGATGAATTATATAAGCTTTAAATTGAATAGTAATCTGTATAGCTCTATTGATAAATTGTTTGTATTTGTAATTTGAAGTAGTTTGCATGATAAGTATTATCAATTTCTGTACATCACAACTGATTGAATTGTTTATGCCTTAAATTTAATTAACTTACTTGTTTTGTATTATACATATAGGTCAACTGATGAATGATCGTTTGCGTTTGTAAATTTAATAATCTGATTGGCTATGTATTGTATATTTTTAGTAGAGCCATTGATGTAGCTCAGTCGGCAGACTCGCTGGGCTGCTGATCCGGAGCTGCGTTCAGGCTTGGGTTGGATCCCCCTTTGGTCTCAATGAATGGTTTCTTCCGAGGTTCTCCCCAGCAGTGGGACTGAAGCCGGATGGTCTATGGAGAGTCCTCGGCATCACTTCATTTCCCCTTTTGATTTGATTACCTGGTTGGGTTTTTCCGAGGTTTTCCCCCAAGCAAAAGGGAACTGCCGGGTAATCTTTTGGCGAATCCTCGGACCTCACGTCATCATTGTAGGAAATTACTGCATTGTAAAACTGTAAAAACTGTAAAATATTGTAGAAATTTGTAAACATTGTAATTGTAATATTGTAAAATTTTGACTTGTTCCATATCTTAAAGCTTCGTTGCTCATGTAAGATCTATGGAAGATAATGAATGAATGAATGAATGAATCTCCGCCTATGATGAGCATTTCCGTAAAGTTTCGGAACCGATTTTCGCATCACCACAATAATCTCTTTATACTTATAGTAATCAGTAAGAACTTGCCAACACAATTTTGCCGCCGTCTTACAAGGAATTGCTCGCTGCCTGTCTCCAAGGCCTGGTGGTGATGGCGCTTCTGTAACTATTGGGGGCTGCCAATAACTAACTACACGACTGAGACAAAGGCTGCAAATAGCGGCCGACAGAGGCGCTGCTTCCCTGCCTCTGAAGCGAGCACCCCGCTGCAAGTTTAATTTCCTGTGGCCGCCGCCCCCGACCCTCCCACCCAAGCGTCGACAAGTACAACCAATTTCCTGACCATCCGAGAACATCGACTGCCTAACTACTGTACATACACAATCCTTGTGCTGCCTACCTCATAATGTGCGTATGGCTTCATTGACGTTTTCGGAGACGACACAACACAGCTCCCCTCCCCTCCCAAAAGTACTCCCACTGTTCGCACTAATTACTGAAGTCCGTGTGCCTGTGAAGCCATTATCGTCGTCCAGTATCCATGCTGCTATCATAAATTCCTGACCAATATGTTCGATCTGTCCTTTAGTCTCTCTCTGATCATACAGTGAACAGTTCAATACCATATGAGTCCATTGTGTTATTTGTAGTGTTGGGACTTAACCAAAGTTATCCCTGTTATACCTGCCATGGCTTAACTACTTTTCTCGGCGTATGTGTATGTAGGGTAAAGTTGCCTAATGCCGTGATACCCCTAATCCCGTGATACTTTTTTAAAACTGAATCTCAATCAAAGCTTTGCTGTTCGATCATAGCACCATACATCTTTCTCGAAAGAGTGCATCTTTCAGCTACTTTTGAGACATCGGTGAACTTTGAAGCAAGACACCCAGTCCCGTGATAGTCAGTGAAAAAAACGTGTCACGGAATTAGGGATATCACGGCATTAGGCAACTTTACCCTACAAACAAATAACAAACTTAAATTTTATACAGGGATATGTTTATTGGATACTGCCTACAAAATATTTGCAAAAATAATAAATAAAATATTACAAAATATAGTTGAGTATTTGATTTTAGAAGAACAAAACGGTTTCAGAAGATGTAGATCCTGTACAGATAATATTTTTATGGTTAAATAGATCATTGAAAAACACAGGGAGTATAATAAAGAAACACATATGGCATTTGTCGACTTTGAAAAGGCTTTCGATAGAGTTAACCAATGTAAATTGTGACAAATATTGGAAGAAAGAGGATATCCCCAACAACTCATAAGAATGATACTATGCTTCTACTCCCAAACAAAAATAAATGTGAAACACAATGCTAAAACTTCTGTAAAAATTGTTACTAATTAGGGTGTCAGACAAGGGTGTACTTTATCACCTACACTTTTTAATATTCATATAGACGATCTAGTGAGGAAGTGGAAACAACTAGTGAATGTAGGTTTTCAAATTTCAAATAATAACTTTCTAAATATACTATTATTTGCCGATGATTTAGTTGTTATTCAGAATAGTGAGTCTGCCTTACAAAGATCTATCTTCAAACTTAGTGAAATTGGAGAACAATATAATATGAAAATTTCTCTAATAAAGACAAAGGTAATGGCATTTATAGGGAAGGAACCGATTAGAACAAAAATAGTTACAAATAACTGCTGCATAGAACAGGTAAGCCATTTTAATTATTTGGGAAGTGATGTTGGCTTTGACAAAAAATATGATGTGGACAATAAAATATGTAATTTTTTAAAGAGTATGTGGAACAATCAATAAAACATTTAGAAATAAAATACGTAAGGAAACAAAATTGAAGTTTTATAAAGTCATGGCTGTACCTACGCTGGAATATGGAAGTGAGATTTGGACATTAACTAAGAAACAACAAAGTAAAATACAGGCGACAGAAATGAAATTTTTAAGAAATGTGAAGGGATGTACGAAAAGAGATTTAATAACAAATGAAACCATAAGAGAAGAGTTAGAAATGTTTAATATAAATGAAATACAGGCGACAGAAATGGAATTTTTAAGAAATGTGAAGGGATGTACGAAACGAGATTTACTAACAAATGAAACCATAAGAGAAGAGTTAGAAATGTTTAATATAAATGAAAGATTAAAAGATTTTATGATCGACCATGCCGAAATGTAGTAATTATACACCTGGTAGTAGCCCTTTAATGCACCTCATTAAAGTACACCCATTCATTATAATTCAGCTGTTCAGCCAATGAGAAATCACCATTGTATCATTATAAAACCGCAAGTATCGATTATTCTCTGATATGCATGCTGGACATCCAATACTGTCGCAGAAGGTTATGTTCTGTTACTATAATAATTAGCGTTAATTGTAAATAATATTCAAATAAATTCAGTTTCTCATCTCGTTTTTCAATTCTAAATCAATTTCCAGGCTATAGCAAGACTAATGTTCATGTTATTCTCTAGATTACATCAAGGTCAATGACATTCGTGCCTCAGAAAAAATCAATACTTTCGCGTCTGCGCACATCTCACAATTAAGGTCAGTTATGAATAATTTCAAGTTAGAAATATGGTCGAGCATAAAAAGTCGTATGAAACTTGCCTATAATGGTAATTAAGACGCTCGTATGAAAATTATGAAACGAGCGCAAGCGAGTTTCATGAACAAACATACTCGCGTCTTAATTACTACCATTATAGGCTCGTTGCATAATGTAGTATTAAACGGAATTGGAAAGAACATGTCGATACAATGCCAGATACCAGACTTACTAAACAAATAATGCAATATCATCCTAAAGGAAGAAGATCGGTGGGCAGACCTAAGAAACGATGGCTGGAGGACTTCGAAGACGGAACAGGCATTTGATTGCCTATACCATGGAGTGATGAAGAAGAGAAGAATTTTATAGCACCTAATTCGTAGGTTAGTACCTAAAACTTCCTATGTTGATTGTCAGAACATAAAAAGATCGATCTAATTCGTTGTATTTAACCTATACGCGTACATCTGTATTTTATTTATTTTAAAGCAGGTAACTGCGGAACTCGCTCCAACGTAAGTTTCTTATTGTAGGTGACGTTCTCTGAAGGAAAAGCTCTACAACGCGGCGACAATGTATACAGAGGACTGTCGTAAAAACATCGAACACATTTTTAAAGAAAAGACTAATGTCAGAGTCGGACTGGGCATAATCACGTGATCATAACATGGGCAAAGAATAATAATCAGTGTTCTCTCCACTAAGGCGTGAGACGTTCGATCCGTTATCGTTCAGTAGTAAACTAATGATACAGGCTTAACATTGTTATTCGTACAAGATAATTCAGTTTCCTAACATAAAGTTTCTTTTTAACTAGTAGCATTTGAAATGTGGATATGAAGAACGAAGTGTGTGAAATGAACGACAGATTAGAAAATCAATCTGTTCTAGAAAGAGTGGGTGAAGAATGAATAACGCTCAAACTGATCAGGAAGAGAAAAAGGAATTGGTTGGATGACTGGCTAAGACTAAGTTGTCTACTAAAGAATGCAGGAGGGAATGGTGAATTATTATTATTATTATTATTATTATTATAACTAATACATTTTTATTAATTACAGTCCTAGTTTAGTGGAAGAAAAGATCTGAAGGCCTTAACTCTGCCAAGTAAAATAAAATAAACTATTATTATCTACAGAAAATGCACCAATTTCGTCCATCTAATTATAGAAGAGACTCTCACTGATATATATCAGCTGTTTCATTCTGCGGTGTCCTGTTGGTTATTGATTCATGTATCATGAACTTGCACAGATGAATTTCTCAACCTTACCCTACCCCATTATCTCCTGGCCTAATTGCCTCATAAGTGGTACCTTCTTGGTATCACTTGTGAGGTTCAGACCTGTCTTAGGACAATTGACTAAACAAAAAACCACTGTACTGTTGGCGGACAAGGTCAGAGTTCTCCCGTTTCCCCATATTAGGCAACTACATCTTTCCGTCAACAATTCATTTCATAGCATTCTCCGAACGCCGGCTGTCGACGCACGGAGGGGGCTGGTCGAGGGACGAGGGGAAGTTGCCTCCTCAAACCTGGATACACAGCTAACTTCAGTGTAGTCAGCCGGTGTGAATTTGGGAATGGGCCTAGCCTGAGCGTTAGAGCAATAGATGGTGAAAGGTCACAGTGCTGGGTTGTGGTGTCCTCTTCCTGAAATTCCATCCCATTTCACCACTGTATTATAATGTTAATTGCACAAATTTGATACCTTAAGTCAGACACGTCAATTGATGCCCACAGGAGCAAGTGCGCGCTTTAGAGCCCAGGAGAGCCTGAGCGCTTTACAGCGGAAAGGAAAGAGACAGACGAAAGAGGTGGTATATGCAGCTTGGTCGAGCAATATTCAGGGATGGCCAGCACTGATTCAGTAGATAAAGGGAAGAGAACTTATTAAAACTGTATCCATGTTAATTTTTAGATTTGCCTGAGAAGTATAAGTGCATTATAAGAATGTAAGTTTTAATTTTAATGCTCATTTTTCACAAGTTTGATTTTTTTTATTCAAACCAAATATTTTCTCAACTTTTCGTATAGAAAAGTGAAATTTTCAGGTATAGGCCTATTTATTTAGTAGCCTTACAGAATGTTTTCGTAAATCTAATATACCGTATATACGTATTACTGAAGATAGTGTATTGAAAATTTTGAAAATATTCGCATGGAAATTGTTTGTAAGGAAATGAATTAACAAAGCAACTACTGTTACATCATAAGCAAAAGATACGTGCCCATGTGTTGTAAAAATGTCAGCTCTATAGCTTCAGCAGATTTCGATGACATGAAGTTGCTCACAAATATCACTTTAAAAGCATAATGCGATAAGAGTTTTGTTATGCAGTACAGTATTAGTTACACTTAAAACAGATACAGTACCTAGGTAACTTTGCTTTGTACTGTAATATTGTTTTGATTAGTTTATCGATTACTTTTGTGAGGCTAAAGATACCATCAATATAAATTCCAACTTATCATGTCATACTCAATTTCTTTCTTTAAAACATTACTTTCTTTATGAATGATGTGTTTCATCCACTTAATACAGTATAATATTATACTACTATGGAATATTCCTTCTTAACTCTCTATTATGTTATTAAGATTTAAAACACAAGTGCAATATTAAGAAATCAGTGTTAGTACTTTTGTTTTACAGACAATATAGATAATATTGAACAGAAAGAAGCCATATAGGCCTAAAAATAAAGACATAACATTTCACGTTCCGTTTGAAGTTTGTGCACCACTGTTTTCTTAATCCAACAGGTTGCTTATTTATATACACAACCCTTCCTCTTTCCATACTTAGCTCTTGCTGCCCGCGCACGACGTCGTCAGAAAAATGCGCTTGCTTTGACATCACTGCCTTAAGTCGTTTACATCCTGTATTTACAACATGTCATTGTGTTTCACGAGTTCATTTTCTGCAGAAAAGGGAATGAATTGCAAAACTGTAATTATAGCCCTTTTTTACTTGATTATTTAACGACGCTGTATCAATTACTAGGTTATTTAGCGTCGATGGGATTGGTGATAGCGAGATGGTATTTGGAGAGATGAGACCGAGGATTCGTCATAAATTACCTGACATTCGTCTTATGGTTGGGGAAAACCTTGGAAAAACCAAACAATGTAATCAGCCCAAGCTGGAATCGAACCCGCGCCCGAGCGCAATTCCGGATCGGCGGGCAAACGCCTTAGCCGACTGAGCTACGTCGGTGGCTATATTCCATTTTCTGTCACAACATCGTGGTCACCCCTGTTCTTGTGAGGAAGACAACCTTACCTGAAGACAGCAATCCTATAGTGAACGCATAATGGTTGCAGCAGTGGCAACGCTGTGACGTCAGCTCGGAGCTCGCACCTTGATCAGCACGGGGATGGGTGAGTGAGATTGCTAATAGCTCAATACCCGAGTCAGCGAGATTCTCTCTCATCCATCAGGGAGAGTCAACAACGCGACCTCCGCCCCCTGCTAGTGACACTGCACAATGAAGAATGGGGCGCTTCTCCACCTATCGCGGTCTTCATTGTGGCCTCATCAGAGGAAATGAATGGGCTCAATTCAAACAGTACTCAACCAATATCGGAGGCCAATCACTGCGCTGTAAGGAGCTACCACTTTTCCGTACGTCCCTCGGTGTTTCTCAGGGATATGTAGAGAATAACTTATTTCATCTGACGTTCATCGCCATCACAGACTGACAATAATTTTGTCTCTGTCATGCATATAAGTGCTGGTTATAATTAATAGAACTGCGTAGTTTTCCTTGAACTCAAGAAATTCGGATTCAATTTGTAATGATTTCTGCAATATACAGAGTGAACTGCGAGTAATGTCATTAATTTCAGGAGGTTATTCTTCGAGATATTTCAAACAAAAAGTTTAATCAAATTTTGCTCGTTTTTGCTTCCTTTTCCAGATAAAAATTGTTTCATATGATACACTGTGTCCACACTAAAAGTATACAGAAATAAAGCTTATACAGGGACATCATTTTATTTTTACTAACATTTTTAATATTAACCTGTCTATACCTTTAGAGAACCGGAAACACCGCTTGCTCCCCCCTCCAAGACTGGAGTTCGATGATACTGGCGTAAAACACAAATCACTCTACTAGGTATAGGATGGAAGAAAAGTGGTTCATCCATTTACGTAAACTATGAAATATCGCGATTTTGAGTTTGATAATTTTCATTAGGTTTTTCTTTAATCAAAGTACAGTACTGTATTAAGAATAAATGTTTTTACTCACGAAGTGAGTTATCCATGCGAACGTATTCATTATGCAGTGTATACTGTCTACAGCACATTAGCGTACAATATAGAGAAAGAAGTTAAATTGAAAAATAATCATAATATGAATATTCATTTCGATACAGGCTTCAGTTCTTTTGTGCATATTATCGCACTATAGACTATTGTATCTAATTCCAATTGCCAGTTTCGTCCTTTGTATTAGTAACTCATGTTGAAATAATTCTGTACCTACTCTACGTACTGTGAATTCAATCTTCACTTCTGCCCGACCCGAAAATATAAAATTACTCAGACATGCTATCTACTGTCCGTCCAAGTGGTTATGCCGCAGGATGGTAGAAAGGGAGGAAATCACGTGACAGTTAATTACTTAACGAGGCCCTTTTATTTAAGTTAAATTAAACAGCTGTATAATATTACGTAAACGTCCAATTCCTAAGAGAAATTAATGTTTTCAGAAAAGAGCTAAGACAGCCCAGCTTTTACAGAGGGGCGAGCAGAAGCAGGTGGGGGAAATCGGGATACGACGTAGGCAAACGGACAGTACCTGTGCGAAAATATGATTCAATATTGAAAGCTCTTTCGTCACTGGAAAACGCGAACATATTTCTGGAACGTACTATACTCAGTAACTCAGTACTGCTTACTATCTGCGGTCTTGGTTCTGTGGGGAGTTGGAACTTCCTTAGTAGAAGGGGTGGGAGTGAAGTACATTCAAAAACTCAGGTACAATAAAAATTGAAGTAAAAATAAAATTATGTCCCTGTATAAGACGAACTTGCCAGACCAATGTTTGCAAGATTTTTTTTTATATACGTATTTTAAATAGCACACTATCTACTAAAAATTAATTGGGCACTGTTTTTGCCCCTTTAGAACCTCGTGGTACCACCTCTTGTTGCTTTAACAGCAGCCACCCTGTCAGACATGCTCTCCACTAGTTCGTGTAGGATATCCACTGGAATGCGTCGCCATTCCTCTTGCAACATGGCACTCAGTTGGACAATGGAAGTTGGCCCCATGTTTCGGCGGTTACTTTGCAGTGGTATGCAGATAATAATGTTCACCGGTTGGACTGGCCTGCACGTAGTCCTGATCTCAATCCCACTGAACGGGACGAATTGGACAGGCGCTTGATGTCTCGGGAGATGCGGCCAACATCCATTATCTGAGTGCCATGTTGCAAGAGGAATGGCGACGCATTCCAGTGGATATCCTACACAAACTAGTGGAGAGTATGCCTGACAGGGTGGCTGTTGTTACAGCAACAAGAGGTGGTACCACAAGGTTCTAAAGGGACAAAAACAGTGCCCAATTACTTTTTGGTAGATAGTGTATTTATGTAGTTTTTTGGGACATATTTGCAATTTTAGTACTGATACTTTTAATAGGGAGATTCTGTGTACATGAAACGTAGATTATATCTGAATAACATGTGTCTAGTACGTAACAAACAAAATAGGTACCGAACTAGAAATCCGTTCCCTAATAATTATAAGATGTACACATATCCTACGTTTCGAAGCTATATACGGGCTAAATCTCTAAGGAAGCAGAGAAAAGCAAACCTATTTTTCGTATTCGTTACCAGGAACTACTGTCCAAGACTTGAACGACATTTTGACAAATCCAGCAGCCATATCTCATGAAACAGCAGATACGTTGCTCCGGAATGTTAAGTGTCTAAAAAAATCGCACCAAGATATTATTTTTTGCCGAATTTTCGTTTTTGAATAACTGTTCAAAGAGATACGATTCTGGCTCAACAAATGACTGAGCTATATTCTGGAAGGCGATGAGCGCACTCATTACAAACTATTTCTCTATTTATAAGGTGGTTGTCCTTGCTGATCTAATTATTACTGTGTTACACGTTAAGTCAAAGGTTCACGGGTTTAAACCTGGCCGAGGGCAATGGATTTTAGAAAGGAATAGAATCCTTGGTATGGTTTCCTCTGGGAGGGAAGTAAAGGTGGGAGGCCCGTGTCGTAAATTTATGGCACGTAAAAGAACTCTGTCTCTAACAGAGGTCTCAGGGTACAATATGTCAACCTATCTCGCCTATGTTGAGCTTTGACGCTGAATAACTGTTGCAGTTGAAAGATTAGTCAAATAAAATGCTTATACTGTTATTACTACCACTATTACTAAGTAAATATGATTTTATAGTTATATTTCGCTATTTCAGAGTGGATGTGACTGCATTAACTTCCTGTTTGGGAAATGAAGATGACAATGAGCATAACACAATGTCGGAAAGAGTTTAAGATAGCCCCTATAAATCGTTTACTCTCCTACTGGTCCTATACTTTTTCCTACATCAACTTCATGATAAATCTATCGTAATCTACATTAAAAGTTTTCATGAAAGAAACAATCTTGTAGGTGAAACAGCTCAAGAGCTACAGTACGATTTTTTTAAGTACACAATTAGAAACTGACTTTTTTTTTTATCGAAGACAATATTATAGTTCAAATTTAGGCCGATATAGGGCTTTGGTTTTTGGTCTCCGAAAATAATTATGAAGAGTATGTGAATGCAAAGCGTGAAATTAAAAAGAAAAAAAACTTGAACTTCAAATTTCACGAGATTTAATATTTCTGAAATTTGGACTAAAATCCGTAATTCTGAGATTTCTTTTCGAGTGCCTTTTAAAATTCCCGTCTTCAGTCTTAGGTTGTCAATAAATGTTTCTTCTGATGTATATAGGTCTTATTGCCGATCTACAACCAAAGGGAATTTCAGAAATCACTAAAAATAAAATCTTAGAATTAGGAATTGTAGCCTAGTCAAATTTCAGAAACATTAAACCTTCCGAAATTTTGAATTGAACACTTTTTGTAATAATTCTTTTCACACCTTGCATTTAAACATCATCCATAAGCTCCTTTTGGAGACCAAAAATCATAGCTCTATTATGCCATTTTTCAAATACAATATTTTGTTTGATATAAAAAAGAGCAGTTCTTTCGTGGATACTTTAAAAAAATCATAACTCTTTAGCTGCTTCAGCTACAGAATTATTTCTTTCGGCAAAATCTTCCATTTTTAACGTAGATTACGATAGACTAATCAGAAAATTGATAAAGAGAAAAAGTGTAAGATCAATAGTAGTGGTCTTAAATGTATTTTCTAAATCTGCATAGTAAATTAACTTACTATAAAACTCAACACTCCTGAAATTAGTCTACAATCCACCCAGTACATGCGAGTCACAATTCGGAAGCCATGACGCTAAATCTGAAAATACGAAAACACCACAGTTGTTACGCTAGTACCTACAACTGTTTACATAACTAAAAAGAAGGTTCCACGCTCAGTTAACGAGCAATGCAATAAATTTTGTACCGCTTCCAGCAGTAGCCCAACAGTGCAATACTTTATTAATCATTTGTTTTCATGCATACTAGTAAAGCACATATTAGGATGGCGGTGGAAATTGTGTTGTCCAACTGATTGACACTTAACGACAATTACAGATACGGATGTTGAATGTTGGAGCATCACAAAAGGAACAAGACAAAATAGTGCAGGCTCTACTGCGTTAAAACAATTGTCACGTAATTTTATTCTGTTGCTATTCCAATCTTCGCAATAATCAGTAAACATGGTGAGCGTGCACATAGGTCAAACTCATTAGCACAAGTTGAAAATTAACAGCTAAATGAAACATTTCCGCTATGATAATTGCCTACCACTACCACTACTGAACGCCACTAGTTCATATACCTTCACATACTAAAATTCAGCTTTCAGTTCAACTTCTTACCTAAGCAACAACGATAAATGCATCAAGCTGGTTTTCAATTATGTTACAAATTCTAATTCTTATTTTGCGTTCTTCGTAGTTACTGCTCGGAGACGGCGAGATGACGTGACGCTACAGAAACGATGGTGAAATGAGAACGGTAAGGGAAACCAATTTGCTGTGGGAATTGGCTCACCGTTATCCGAGCGGCTACATCGTTGTATTTGTATATCGGAGATTCGGATCAAATCCCGCTGAATTGAAATGAGATAGGATGTGGTCAATAAAAGCGTTGGTGGGGGCAGTTCTTTACGGTATAGGCATATTTTACGTGTTTTTTTTTTTGTTTTTTATTATTATTAAGTTTCACGAAAAAGATATATTTTTGTTGAATTCAACTCAATGTTAAGTCAAAATATATTACGAGAACTTAGTTCACCTGAGAGCTGTTCTGGAAGTTATTGTAACAGAGAAAAATTCTGTCACCACCCAGTTGCAAACTCATACCTTTCAGTCCATAGTCCCTTGCTCTAGCGACTGAGCTAATAAAGCTCCTATTCAGTCAAATCTCGGTAGAACGAATTTCTGGGGACTTGTTAACCGAGATTAGCCTACCGTCCTTTACATAAGACACCTTAGTTTGATGGCGAAAGTTACTTAAATTTTAAAAGTGCCTCTATTTCTCTATTGCTTCTTTATTCCTTTACACGAATTCGGTACCCGCATGTAGAAAGCCTACTTGTTGCTTAGTTGTACATGACCAATGGAGTCATTGACTACAAAGAAACAACAAAAACAGTAATAGGAAAATTGCAGCTAACAAATATATACACAGTGTATACACGACACACGAACTTTGAAAATTAGAACAAGCAAAGCTCATCTATACAGGAGGATAAAAACTTGTCCCAAGGCCGGAAACTCGTTCGTAGAAGCTAGTAATGCCTCCTGCGGTGCACTACTGTCCGTGGGTTTGGATGGGGAGGATCCAGGTAAAATAAACGCCTAGATGTTGATAGGGCAGTTAGATGCACCGCAGTGTGAGGCCTTTTTTATTAATTTTGTACATGATTACTATGCTGATTTATTTTGCATTTTGCGCATTTATAATGATAATAAGCTATACACTAAAATAACATACTTAGAACTTGTTTAAGGGGACACTCAACTATATTTTGGAATGTTTTTCCTATGTGACCAATCTTTTTCAAATTTGGAGAAAAAGTTTAATATACACATGGAAAGTAACATGCAAAATCTCAGTTCATTAGATCCAATACTTTTCAAAATAAAAAAAATATTTCAATTTTTAATCAATCATTAATTGAAATATCACTTTTAATTATCATTTTTTATTTTTTGGCTTTGTGCATTTGACTGTGACTTCTCAATGAATAGGGGAAGAATTCTGCGTATTGATTCAGTTCTGTCACGTAAATTAGTGTAGAAATTTATTTTTTCATTTCTATGACACTTTTTCTCCAATTTTTAAGTTAAGTGTCCCCTTAATGGCCAATCCATTGCGGAGTAATGTCATATTATTCTTGCATCTGCACACAAATTTAGCATTCAGTGAAATATTTGGGTTAAGTCACATCGCTGTAAGAGAACAATTGAAGTGTTGATAGGAAAAACAACCCATGTCAGTTTTAGCCGAAAATGAGATATTGGTACTAATGGAAAGCTAAAATCATGTGGCGGCTGTGTATGCTTAAAATACAAGCAATATATTTATAAAGCATTGGGGTATTTATACCTATACTTTAAGTTTCTTATCCTTTTTACATAACGAGATATAATGTTTTTTCGCTCCCCTGAAAAAAGTGTTTTTTGACATGGGTTGTTTTTCCTATCAACCCTTCAATTTTCCTGTTGTACTGAGGGGTACAGATAATCAAGAAAATTCATACAGACTAAGAATACCTGAAAGAGACAAAAAACTAAAATTATTTACGTTTGCTTAAAAGACTTTTTAAATTGTTTGTATGCATCTGAAGTCTGACTAGTGTAATATGTAGCTAATCGACGATGTATGCAATGGAGGGAGAAAGGATCTGGCCATCCTACTCCATTATATACTGGCCTAGTTGCCTCATAAGTGATGCCTTCTTGGTATCACTTGTGAGATTCAAATCTGTCTTCGGACAGTTGACTGAACAGCAGAACAGCAACAACAGAAGACTTTTGTTATGTATACGAGCAGTGTAATACTCGTTTCAATAATAATTTATTTTATACGTAGGCCTATGTTTCTCTTTTACTCAAAGGGAATAATTGAGTGAAATTTTAATTAATTGTACAAAATGTATTACTGTATGGATCAGAAGCCAAGAAATTAGATTGTGACTTGCAAACGAAATTATTAAGTACACCAGTAACCTTTTGAAGACTTTCGTCTATAATTTCCATATTATAGGCCTACACCAGGGATGCAAAAGTATGCTACAATTTGGCACACGTCACAATCCGGAACGTGACTCGTCCCTTCCTTTCACCCCTACACGTCATTGGATATGGTAGGGGGAGAGGAAATACGTATTCAGTGTGCTTGCGGACGTCACAGATACGTAATTCAAGGCCGGGGAATTGTGGACGGGGAACAAACTCTTTCCCCATGGTTCTGTCCCTCTCTTCCCCAGTTCTGCATCCCTGTTACACATAATAAGTAAGCCTAATGAAACAATGAAAGTAAAAATTGAAGAAAACAAACACTACTGGAAGAAACAAACACAATAGCGCCGGCCCTGTTGCGTTGGGGGAACTCAAGAACTCTAACAAAAAAATAATCAGTATTCATTGATTCAATCATTCATGTATTCATTCATTCATTCATAATGTTCTGCTCAAGGGCAGGTTTTTTACTGCAAACCCAGCATTATCTAATCTTCCCTCTTTTTCGCCTTCCTCTTAGTTTCCGCGTTTCCATGTATCTTAATGTTGTTTATCCTCATACCTTCTTCTGCCATTCATTAGGTCTTTTACTTGAATAGAAGACATTATGACACTATAAATGGAGATAAATATTAATTTTCCCGACGGGAATCGAACCAGGGTGTCAAATGTGAAATTTAGACGTCCGAATCCTAGACAGAGTTTCGGAACATTCATTTTTATTTTTGCGTGGAAGGGTAGAATACTTCTCCCACAATCAAAACAAGTGTAATGGCATTCGCAATGCTCTGGGTTATACTGTTATGGACAAGTAAAAAGCCGGTTACAACAGGAAAAATGTAACCATTTATATTTATTTTTATTTCCTCATTTGTGTGTAACACGCGTACAAATTGCAAATATTTAAACTGGCAGTTTACTCATATGTTCACAATTCAGCAACACTTTGGGACGCGATTATTATAAAAATGAAGACCAGATACGAGAACATAAAACGTTTTGTTTAAATACAAGCAATAATATTTCTTTTTTTACCCTTTAGTTTGTCAAACTAGTGACGTACTCAATGCTTACAACGACGATTTTGACAGCTTCAATTAATATAAAATTAAGTTACAACCACCGTAATATACGACATCCTAAAATAGATCCTATTGTAACTGAAGTATTCAAATGTTGCAAGCAAATATATTAGACTATATGTATAGACAAATATTTCTCGATAATGCTGAAATTAAAGTTTTCATATTTATTCCTATTCGTTCTACAATTATTTTGCTTTCCTTATTTCTCTTGTACTTTTGCCACATGTTACCGTTCCTTTGTTCCTCTTCGTCTTATTTCTTTCCTCTCCGTTTTCTCGCTCTTTTCGTTTTCCATCTCCAGTTCCTTTCTTTCATCATTCCTTCATTCACTGTTGATTCGTCAATCGGTTATTTAAAGACACTGTATAAACTATGCAGTTATCTAGCTTTGCTGGAATTGGTGATACCAAGATGAAAATTTGAACAGATGAGTCAAAGGATTATCTGACATTCGTTTTATACTTACTTGAGAAAAATCTCTGAAAAATTTTAGCAGGGAAACGGAAATCGAAACCACGACAAGGCGCAATCTCTGGTCAAGAGTCACGCTTCTTACCTCGATACTATGTCGTTGGCTTCCCATCGTCGTCTTATTAATTGTCTCCTCCCAATATTCTCCTAGTCTCCCTCTCCTTCACATCTTATCCTATTTGTTTTCTCTTTCTTCCTTTCCTCCTCCCTTTTCAGTTTCTATTCCCCTTTCCTTTCTTCTCTTCTTCCTCTCCTCTTTATTTCTTGTCCCTTCCTTGTTCCTCTTCTTCTTTCCTTAATTACTCCCTGGTTTCTCTCTTCTCCTTGTTTCTTTCCTTTCTTCTTCGATTATGCCTCCTCTCTTCCCATTCTTCGACCTCCTCTTTCCTTCCTTCATCCGTTTTTGTCCTCTTTTCTATTTAGCTATCCTTCCTTCCATGTTTATCTCTCCACTACCTTTCCTTCCTTTCCCTTTCACTCAATCTTCCTTCCTCTTTCCCTCCTTTTTCTCTTCCTCTTCCTTCATTCTTCCCTTCTCATTTTCTCCTTCTTTCTCTTCCTTCCCTCTTTCGTTCTCTTCTTCACCTTTTCTTCTTTTCCTTTTTTATCTCTGCATTTCCTTCCTTGTACTCCTTTCTTCATTTGTACCCCTCTCTCCTCATTCCTTCCTTCCTCTCCTTTCCTCCGTCAAACATCTCTTCTTCCATCCTACTTATCCTTCTCCAAATACTTTGTCTTTCTGTACCATCTCTTAATACAATATCTACTCTTTCTTCCTCTTCTGTAACTGAAATCCAGACGGATTCGTAATTTTCGTCACTCGGTGATTTCGTCATATATTACTTTTTGTCACTGCAACATTTTGTCACCGATTCAATTGTCACCACTACATTTTGTCATCACCATATTTTGTCACCAAATCACTTTTGTCACTACCATATTTTGTCACTAATTTAATTTCCTCGTCACTATTCGCCACCACAATTTTTCCCTCCTTCGTATCGCTTTCCTTGATAATACCTATATAAAATTATACGTAATATAAAACCTCCTACTTCATTGTTCATTTCGTTTCCAAGCATAAATTCATTTTTTGGTTTCGAAATCTTCAAGTTACAGGATTCATTGTGTTCACATTGTTCATTTCGTTTGGATACATTGATTTTTTGGATTCGAAATCTTCAAGTTACAGGATTCATTGAACTCAAAATCTTCAAGTTAAGGTATGGCGGAATTATTTCGATTCGTAAGAGAGATATAACGGACATATGTGTGTACAAAGCACAAAGTTACGAAGACCGCGACATTAGTAATTCACTGATGACTATTTCCTCAGATACGAAAACCATTATAAAAGAACCTACATAGCACAATTTTCAGTGGGAATTTTGGTTGAAACTCCATAAAAACAAGATGTACGTGTGCAATTCAAAAGACGTGTTAATACAGAGCATTAAAATAATTATACAGTGATGGTTTTGAACTAAAAACATCATAAATGTAATTTTCTGTATTATTTTGGTGACGAAATCCCCTCAGTATAAAAGAAAATTATGACAAAATGTATGAGATAACGAAATATGTTCGGTGACACAATCTGATCTGTGACAAAAAAACCTGATGACAAAATGTACCTATGAGATGGCGAAATAAGTTCGGTGACACAATCTCATCAGTGACAAAAAACCCGATACAAACTGTATTTTATGACCAAAAAACCAATGACGAAAAATAGGTGACAAACAATAACGGTGACGAAATTTCCTGTTACGAAATACCCTAGACCCAATTCAGACATAGGGTCACGCTAAACCTCTTTCATAAAGAATAGGTCGGCTGTAATTCAGAAATGATAATCGCATTAGAGCTCTCCGTGATTAACACAGAATTTCCAAGTAATGGAACTACATGCCTAGCGGTACTAGCGATCATGCTGTTCGACGTACAAACTGATTTATATTTTTGTCCTTACAGTTTTGCCATCTGTAAAATTCAAGACGATTTCAAACCTTGCCCACCCCATGATTTAATAATGCTAATAACTCTGCTGATGAAAATTGCTTGTAAATGCCAAGTTCTTCCGTCGAACTGCCTCGAGGCAGACGCTTCAACAACTGCCACATTTCCCCCACACACTTCACCTAAAGGAGCAGGTAGTATTTACAGCAAATCTGGAATATAACAGGAATTCTTAGCTTTTCCCATTTCACTTAAAAAATCTACGAGTATTTCTTTTAGTAGCCTACTGATATCTAGTTGTTGCTGAGTTTGTCACTGGGTTAAAAAGTTCACAAATACCTTCGGAAAGGCAATTAAATTCGAATACAATGATTTCAAGTCACGTAAAAAAATCTTTAATCCAGTAAATCCAGTAATACACGACACGTTCACCTATATGCCTATACTTCCAGACTTAGCCTATAGAAATCTACTTTTTGCTGCGAACAGTCATACAGATCTAAATAATTATTACTGTTATCATGATACAGTGAAACTTCTCATAATAGAAACCTTCAAAAGACCATGGGTGAAAGTTCTGCAGCAAATTTATACCTGCTCTGATGGAAAATTACCAAGTTTCGAATATACCCAATAAAAAACGTAGGAAACTAAATACGCATGCAAAACATTTCAAACTTTCTCAACAATAATCTTCACTTCACTATTTCTCATATCTACTGCTGTGAAATGCTTTTACTATACAACTATGTTACCACAATTGCGATAGTCAATCACTTCTCATGTAGAAATGTATCTAGAAACATTAATTCACACAATGTGAAAAAGTCAAACAGCAATCAAGGATTATGTTTGTAAACCATGTAAGAAAATAAAATAGAAGTAAGTACATTAGTAAAAAATTGTAGCACTAAACCAACCAGTAAAAACAAATTTAAGTTTTTTTTTTAGCACGTGAAATTAAAATTGTCATATAACTCATATAATTAACACAATATAGAGCACATAAAAATATTAATTTGTATTAATTGTCTCAGTAAGGGGCGCTTTTCTTCCAGAGGTTGACTTCTATTGGAAGATTTCATTATTTATTTACATTACTTTTAAAAAGTCTACGTAGGTATACAGATTGCAACAGATAGTTTCTCAGATATAATTAAAAATTTTCAAGCTCGAAAACCAATATAAAGGCTTTCAAAGGACGGCATCCTATAGCAAATGAAACGGTAATTAATAGTAAAATTACCAAAATGTTCAACAAATTCAGCTATCTTGAATTGTCACTTTATATGAAGGAAAGGAAAATATTAATCGAAATTAAAAATAATTCTTCAGTTCAGGGACATTATCAATCACGCTCTATAATCTTTCTCACATGTCACTATATAAATACATAGGATTAAAAGTACATTTCAATATTGGTACTATCCACTCTTCTTTACGAAAGCGAAGATTGGAGATTAAATCCAAGATAACGTCAGAAGTTAAATTTATGAGGAAAACAGTTAAGTACGCATGATAGGATTACAAAGTAAAAAAGAATTAGAGAACCGTGATTTCCTATATATCATATTTTAACAAGTTTACACTATACATATCTTATGTCATACCTTGCTTATACGAAATTACAACTAGCCTGATACTTTATCGTACAAACGCAACATAATATGTAATATTAATAGGATGTAAAATAGATTTTATCAACAGTAATCTCATCTGAGTGCGCTTCTAGTATAATGTCAGTTGACTTGAAATATAAACGTCAAAGTATATGGCCAACTTGGAGTCAGGCCACAAAAGGGAAACACTGTAGGAGGAGAATTCGATCCGGTGCTGTGGATTGAATTCGGAGTAGCTCAGTGGTCAGAGCGCTTGGTACGCAGAACCAAGGACCCGGGTTCGATCCCCGGCGCCGGAGCGAATTTTTCTCCTCAAATATTAAAAGCTATGTCAGCTAATTTCCTTCCTGCAAGACAATGTATTTTCACAAAATATTAACTTCCTTCTCGAGGCTTTTATAACACGTTAAAATATTCTAAATTATTTCCTAAGATGATCATAGATCATAGACCAATAGAGAAAGTGCTACAGGACAATTATACCCTGGGTCACAACCTTACGAACCAAGTATTTCAGAAGTGTCAGCTGTTGCAATATTAAATATTTCAGAAGTATCAGCTGTTGCAATATTTACATCTGACCTTTCAAAATTTGTAATAGTGTTGGCTACCTGCTTTTAACTATGCGTCTTACTCCTTTGCCAACTTGTTGTTCTTTTAAAAGGGATGCATGGTACACCTCCGTTCAAGAGAAGCTGTACATCATTCTAAACTAATAACAGGAAGTTACACTGTGAAAAGAAGAAAAGAAAATGTATTTTAGCCTTGATTCATTTATAAACCCACAGACAATCTAGGGGAAAACGAATAGTGTGTATTAATATGGTATTACATTTCGTCCAGAAAAAGAACTTAAGTCTTCCAAAATTCTATGAACAAAATTGTACCCAGCGGTCTCTGAAGTGAACTCGAAGGAGTAGATAGTTTTATTGGCAAAGAGCAGAAAATGTACGAGAGTTTAACAAGGGAATGCGTGTAAGTCATGCTGGCCGGCTGAGTGCAATAAGACATCGCTGCTTTACAACACCGCCCTTTTATTTGTATGCCTGTACCTATTTCAGGCGCACTTGTTGGGGACAGGCCATATCTCCTCGTCATCGTCCTCCTCTTCTTCTATTTTTTCTATTTTCTCTACACCTAATTTACAATCGCACGTGGAAAAGGTAAGGGAACAAGACAATCATTAAATTCTGATTCTAGACGACAGGTAAATTTAACTAGACGTCCCGTAAGCTTTATTTATCTGCTACTTTATCTCGCATTAGTGACCCACAACTAGAAGTTTGGCTGTCCATGCCGAAGACTCAGGTTTAAATACCGGCAACTACAGTACAAATTTTGTTGGAATCAGCGGTAATAGTTCAGCTGATCTACTGTCAAAAAACAGGAACATAAATACAACTCAGCTAAAATCCTATTCCACCAGAGGCATTCAAAACTATAAAAAGAAGTTTAGCAAATAAATCAAAAAGAAAAAAATGGGAAAACATGCGAAATAGCTGGACATCGTTTAACAGCAAACCAAGGAACATCTAAATAGGATAGGAATACTACCAACAAATGAGTGCTCTATTTGCAGTACTGGTGTTACTAATTCGGAACACCTTCTAACGTCCTCCGGTTTGGATGCAGACTCACAAAGACAGGCAATATCTGTAAATTATATTGGCATGCCAGAAATTGCATTGCATAACTATAATTTTCACACTCTTATCACCTTTGTATTCTCAAAGTTTAAATTGTAATTAATTTATTCTGAATTATGTATTTTGTAATTTAATATATTTTTGAACTTTCTGTAATTTGTTATATATATAATCTATTTTATATTTTAATCAACCTGCATTTTCTCCACTCTGTGTAATGAGATGCCATACATGTAATGGATTGAATTCCAATAAAGTCATATGTAACAAAAACAATATAAATTTATGGTGTGTAATACTTATGTTGAAATAAATTTACTGTCATTTCAGTTATCATCGCAAAAGAAGAAGAGGCAAAATACTGAACCTATCACCTTCCAACGAGATCGATTTATTAATAAATTCTTCAACAGTAAGTAATCGCATAATTATTATCTTCAGTTTGCACTAACGCCTGAGTTCCCAGAAGTGGCAGAATGAAATGATAAATATTACTTACTTACAAAAAGGCTTTTAAGGAACCCGGCAGTTCATTCCGCCCTCACATAAACACACCATTGGTCCCTATCATTAACAAGATTAATCCAGTCCCTACCATCATATAGCACGTCCCAAATCCATTTCAATAGTATTCTCCCATCTATATCTCAGCCTAACCAAAGGTCTTTTTCGCTCAGGCTTCCCAACAACTTTCTAAATGCTTTTCTGTATTAGCCCATACGTGCTACATTCTCTGCCCATCTCAAACGTCTGGATTTAATGATCCTAATTATGTTAGGTGAAGAATACAATGCGTGCAGTTCTCTATTTTCCTGTAACTTCATCCCTCTTAGCCCCAAATATTTTCCTAAGCACCTTATTCTCGAACACCATTAACCTATGTTCCTCCCTCAAAGTGAGAGTCCATGTTTCACAAGCATGAAGAACAACCAGTAATGTAACTGTTTTATAAATTCTATCTTTCAGCTGTTTTGAAAGCAGATTGGATAACAAAAGCTTCTTAAGCGAATAACAGACATTTCCCATATTTATATTTCCTTTAACTTCCCCTCGAGTGTCATTTATAGAGATGAAAAATTCTAATATAAACTGGGAATCTCACTTTGAGAGAGGAACAGAGGCTAAGAGTGTTTGAGAATAAGGTTCTTAAGAAAATATTTGTGGCTCAGAGGGGTGAAGTTACAGGAGAATAGAGAAAGTTACACAACGCTGAACTACACGCATTGTAACATATTCTGTAACCTGAAATAATTAGAAACATTAAATCCAGACGTTTGATATGGGCAGGGCATGTAGCACGTATGGGTGAATCTATAAATGCATATAGAGTGTTAATTGGGAAGCCGGAGGGAAAAAGACCTTTAGGGAGGCCAAGATGTAGATGGGAGGATAATATTAAAATGGATTTGAGGGAGATGGGATATATTGGTATGGATTAGATTAATCTTGCTCAGGATAGGGACCGATGGAGGACTTAAGTGAAAGGGCAATGAACCTCTAAGTTTTCTAAAAGCCATTTGTAAGTAAGTGACTAAGTAAGTAAGTAAGAGAATGAAGCGAAAAGTCTGTACCCCTATTTTTTCAGCCAATTAATAAACATGCAGGATAATAAATATACACGCAGTGTTCTAAGCATTTTGACTATTTTTTCACATAGTCACCACAGTGGTTCAGGCATTTGCCCCATCGCACCATAGTTTGAAGATGCCGCTGTTGTACACTATCTATCAAAAAGTAATTGGGCACTGTTTTTCCCCCCTTTAGAACCTCGTGGCACCACCTCTTGTTGCTATAACACCAGCCACCCCGTCAGGCATGTTCTCCACTAGTTTGTGTAGGATATCCACTGGAATGCGTCGCCATTCCTCTTGCAATATGGCACTCAGTTGGACAATGGAAGTTGTCCGAATTTCCCGAAACCTCAATCGCCGGTCCAATTCGTGTCAAAGGTGCTCAATGTAATTGAGACCAGGACTCTGTGCAGGCCAGTCCAACCGGTGAACATTATTGTCTGCATACCATTGCATAGTAGCCCCCGAAACATGGCATCTAGCACGTAAAATCCTGAGTGCCCAATTACTTTTTGGTAGATAGTGTAGAATTCTGCCGATCGAGTACGGAACCACCGCCATTTTCGCGTCGTCGTCGGAAATGAACCTGTGGCCTGCCAGGAACTTCCTCAGTGGACCGAACATGTGTTAATGACTGGGAGAGAGGTCTGGACTGTACGATGGATGTTCCATAATCTTCCATCCGAATGACTGCAGTTGGATGGCAGTTCTGTTTGCTACATGAGGCTTAGCGTTGTCATGGAAGAGAACCACATTGTCCATGAGAATCCCCTGGCGCTTTTTCCTAACGACAATTCACAGTTCGCAGCCCGCTGTCCGCGCTCGACCGGCCGAATTCTACATCAGCGGCAACTCCAAACTAGTGGTGCGATGGGACAAATGCCTGAACCGCGGTGGTGACCATGTGGAGAAATAGTCAAAGGTATTTAGAGCACTCCTTGTATTTTGATTTCCCTGTCTGTTAATGATTGTGGCTGAAAAAAAATAGGAGCAAAGACTTTTCGATTAGCCCTCGTAACACAAGGCAACAATCTAATATAACACAATGCAATAAAATACAATATGATGACATAACACAATATAGTAAGTAAAATAAAATACTAAATTTTAAAATGGTGTGGCAAGTGACTAAGAGCAGGTCGACCAGCCGACTGTTGGTCTCATATTCACACACCCCAGCAGAGATAAAAAATGTCAAAATAAAATGATTAATTAGTAAAGTTTAGTGACGTAATGAGTAAAAATATTGTTCCAATAATTACAAGTAATCCGTGAAATCACGTTGCGATAAAAATGTTGATCCGTAAAGTGAATCTGCAAGAGTAAATAGTGCTTTCATATTATTTTTAATATTGTATTATTTATTTAAATAATTTTTTGGCACCAAGGAATCTGCAAATGTTTATTTCTGTAAAGATAATGAGATCGGTATTTTTCAGTATGATTATTTTCATTTTATACTAATTACAATGACAAAGTATAAATAACTCATCCATAATTCTTCTAGAACCAAACCAGAAGATCCTATGGTCTTACGCTGTTCAACATTAAAAATAATGTGTCACATTTACAGTGTCGTACATCTAAGAAAATAGGGACCAGTTCACACAAATCTCTTGCAGTTCACCCTAAACCTGCCAGCCCGGGGCCCAGAGTTATGACTAGCTGGTTGCCGAGCAACAAGGATGAAGCTTTATCATTCACTTGCAAGTTTTACTGCGAGTTCCAGGTAAGGTTAGAAGCGGAGGAGGTCCCTGTGGCATTCGATTACTGTCAAGACCAAACATTTTCATCCGGCGAACCCCTTCTACCAGAATTACAAATCTTCCGGATACCCTTTCCCCTTTACAATTGCTAAATTTATGTTTATATAGAGCATGAACGTTATAAGTCCCATACCATTGAAGATCTTTCCATTACAGAAATTATACACTATACTACCAATTACTCGTAAACGGATTATTCTGTTTACGGATTTTGCAGCATATCCATTGTATCTCGCAGGTCGAAAAAAAAAACAAACAAAGGAAATAGCCAACGGCTGAATGCATGGAAAATTCATATTTTTGTGGTTAGTCAGTTTCTTTCAATATTATACAATTTTAGTTCTATCTGGCTTTAAATATCTTGTCATGAAAGGAAACGAAAAAATATTTAATAATGAAACACAAATTATAACTAATTGAGAAATTCGATAACATAGATAAAACTAGTCGGCCTGGATAGCGAAGTCGGTATAGCGCTGGCCTTCTGGGTTTGAGGTTGCGGGTTCGATCCCGGGCCAAGTCGATGGCGTTGAAGTGTGCTTAAGGGATTAGGTACAGCTTACAGCAGTAAAAGTTTTGGAAATATTTAACATTTTTTTCCTCCATTACTGTATCTTTCACAATCATGAAAATTGGTATGTGTAAACCATTATCCTTATGCTATTTGAAAAAAATATTTTTACGATTAAAAAAAATTATATATATATATATTTTTTTTTTCAAAATTCATAATGGTGGTAGTTTACTGTGCAGTGATGAAGCGTTTCCCTAATAACTCATAAACTTGTTAACTTTTTTATGTTCTCTCTCTTTTATTTTATTGCTGAAACTCATGTTTACAATATCATGCTCTTTCAAATACACTCCTTAATAAATAATATTTTTTTTTTATTTTGTGGTAGAAGAAAATACTGATACAGTATTTCACCATTTTTAAATGAATTAATTTTTTATCAGACAATCTATTAAAGATAGAGAACTGATCCTGCATCATACTGTAGCTATAACATGCATAAATACACATAAAAAATTTCACCACAAAATGTTGGACAGTGATTATTTATGTGGGAAACGCTTCATCACTGCACAGTGAACTGAATTTTGAAAAAAAAAAAAAGTTAATATTTTTTTTAATCGTAAAAATATTTTTTTCATATAGCAGAAGGACAATGTTTTACACATACTAATTTTCATTATTGTACAAGATACAGTAATGGAAGAAAAAAAAAGTTGAATATTTCCAAAATTTACTGCTGTACACTGTACCTATCCCCTTAAATGCGACAGGCTCATGTCAGTAGATTTACTGGCATGTAGAAGAACTCCTGCGGGACAAAATTTCGGCACATTGGTGATGCCAATATAACTTCGGCAGTAGCGAGCGTCATAAACCATAGTTTAATTTAAACCAAACTACTATTAGTAGTATGCAGCAGATTCGTTAGTAAAGGTACAACAGTCTGTGACATCAATAAATGCAAGACAACACTGATGTAATCTATAATGAACTGTGATAACGGTGACATACCTCTAAAACATCAAAGTTTCAAAAGTAAACATTTCAAGACATCAGGAACGGAAATGAGCAGTTTCAGGCCTATATTGTAGATAATTATTGCTATTTATTTTCACTCTCTAAGCCTATTTATCCTGTAGAACCCGAGTTAATTTAGTAAAAAGAATTAAGCTCTTTAGTATTCAAGGTTTTATTTTCTTGGGTTATTTTACGACGCTGTATCAACATCTAGGTTATTTAGCGTCTGAATGATATGAAGGTGATAATGCCGGTGAAATGAATCCGGGGTCCACCACCGAAAGTTACCCAGCATTTGCAGTATTCAAGGAACTGAATTTCGTTTCAAGAAGGGAAAAGTTTTTTTTTTAAGGTATAGCCCACTTTATAATTCTAAATAAATGAAACAACTTTACGTATTGTGATAGAAGAACGTGTAAAGTAACAATGAATAGCCAAACTCTCAAGTTTTACTTACATCACAGACATCAATGTGGGAACCCCGTGTCACGCGACTTACATCACTTAGCAGAGTTCTTGCCCTACATGGGATAGCATCTCTATATCTAATGGTTTCGATGGCAGCAGCAGTACGCTGTCGTAACTCTGGCAGATTATGTGGAGAGGTGGCACATAAATAGCGTACTTCACATACCTTCACAGAAAAAATCACAAGGAGAAAGGTCAGGTGACTTGGGTGGCCAAGTGATTTTGTCGACATTCGCATCTGATATTCGTGGCCGTCCTATGCTCTTCTTTTCACACATAGAATCAGTCTCTTCGAATTGATAGTACCGCCGGTAGATGTTCTTGAGATAGAAGATCTTTATCTAAACGTGTGCGAAAATATCGTTACACTGTTGTGATGGAATCTCACCATACGCTTTCTTCTGCTCGCTCGTAACTTTGCAACAACAGCGCCCTGACCGAGCGTAAGAACTCAGCGCATGTACATCAAGTACAAAATAATGTAAACTCAGGATTTAGTTATCCATTGATGTCTGACACTTTTTTCTTTCATTAATAACTTCTTCATACTAAATAAGTACTCCTAATGTCGTTTCATTCATTTCAGAATTTCACTGTACTTGCTGTACTATATTTAGCACAATTAGTCAAAAAATGCCTAAGCGCAGTAAATTATATGAGCTGTATTCCACAATACAAACTGGAACGCAAACATAAATCGGCATGAACGCTAAGAAACCTGTTGCTAAATGTGATAATCCACAATAAGCTTAGGCTATGTAGAAGTTGCCGTAACGAAGTTAGGCCTAAATTAGAAACTTGGCAACCTCAAAATTTTAAATTGAATTTTACATCAAGACGAACAATTCTGTCAATTACAAGACAGGAGTGATGCTATGAAGGAAGAGACTAGTGAAGTGCTTTGTATGAAGTGTGGCATTGTAAGGGGCATAGACATGGACATTACGACGAAGTAGAGAGAACGACTGGAAGTATTTGAAATATGGAGAAGAATGGAGCGTGTGAAGTCGACAAACAGAATAAGAAACGAAGCTGTGCAAGAAAGAGTGGATGAAGAATAATGTTGAAAATGATCAGGAAGAGAAAAATTAATTGGCTGGGTCATTGGCTTAGAATAAACTGCCTTCTGAAAGATGCACTGGAAGGAATGGTGAACTGGAGAAAAGTTCGGAGCAGAACAAGATATCAGATGATAGACAACATTAAGATATATGGATCATATGCCAATACTAAGAGGAAGGCGGAAAATAGGAAAGATTGGATAATGCTGGGTTTGCAGTGAAAGACCTGCCCTTGGACAGAACACCATGAATGAATGAGTGATGAGGGTAATGAACGATAGAATAGAATCGAAGTATAAAATACGTCTACCATCATATGGGTGTTCTCTGTCTGTAATGAATCTACTAGGAACGGACATAGCACAACAATACATGCTTAGAATAACAGAATTAGAGCCCACACTCCGTGACAGAGAGAGAAACAAAACTTTTTGCCTCGATGACTACACACAATCGACTCATTCCCACGTTATTCCTCACGTACCTATACGTTTCCCATTCGGAATGTTCAAATTTTCTTCTTTATGTTTTTTGTCTGCATCGGTTATTACATTTCTATTTAAGTTGACATTTGATAAAGGAATTTTATATTAGGCCTAAAAACAGGCTTTACGTTATATTTATATAAATAACGAATATATGTAGTTACAATGTCATGCTAACAGAGCATCCAGAGGGATCACCGAGTGTCTGTCAAGTGTCAAGAAAAAAAAATTGTGATTGATTTATTGTTTTTTTTTTGTTCCTTAACGGTCCTGTAAATATTAGTGTAAAGGCAAAAGAACATCCACTAACGTTAATGGTTCTTTAAAGAGTTCTGTAAGTTCCGAATAAGCTACCAGCTTCCGAAAATGCCTTTGATTCCTTCCATTTGTGGCTAGATAGGAAACATTTGAGCATCTATGATAAAGCGAACTTCAGGATTTCATTGTTGTACATAAGTAGGAAAATTTTACAAGCCTATTTAACCTACAAATAAATAAACTGAGATTATTTGCTCGCTCTACGGTCAAGTATGGACTGATGGAACCGGCATCTAAGTTGCTGAAGAAACATAACTACACGCTCCGAGATAGTCATATTTGAGGTTGATTTATATCGATTTAGACTGTCGCGGAATACGTGTATGGACATTTTGTATTCAATGGGACAGTTATGGTGCTTCCATCTCATAGAAAATGCGTAAATAATTATAGCAGAAGACGCTGTATTGCTCAAATTTCTCAGTCTAAAGAGAAAAGTTATGCTCTACAAAATGCTGATTTTACCGATCCTAACTTACGTCGCCCCAGCTTGGTGGTATATTCCAAAAACAGGGTTTCAACCTCTTCAAATTGTTCAAAATAAAGTGCTCCGAATAATACATAATTCAGACTGGTACACAACTAATGCACAAATACACTTTGACCTGGACGTGACATTTCTGAAAGACTCATTACGTGAACAAGTTAAGAAGTTTTATAACAGTGCAAATTTTAGTGAAAATCCATTCATCAAGAGTCTTGGCCAATACAATGAAAACTTCTACAAGAAGCACAGAACACCAAAATCTTTTTTAAGTGAATAACATGCACTTTTCCACAACCTCCGACTTCCTAACATCTACATTAACGACTCCGTGCCCAATTGTATTGACTGCTGGACATGAACAATACTTGTGCATCATTATTTGAATTTTACACTAAATATGAAAAGGCAGAAAACATACAGTAGCGTGAAAATTAATCCGAACACGACATATTTTTACATTTTCTGTCATTGTTGGCCTAACAGCTGCTTATACCGCTTTAATTGACATCTGTAGTACGTGTAATTCCATTGTTGAAGGTCTGCCGTTATTTTTTTTATAATATGTGACATTTTGCCTGTCGTTTTGTACTTATAAGCATTTCAGTTGTGTTGAAGACTTAACACTGCAATCCTGTGTACATTCTGTCGTCTTCACAAATGGATACAACTCCACGAAAACGGTCTAAAATTATAACATTAGCAGAGAATTCTTCTATGACACAGAGGCAAATTGCTGCAGAATGTCACATCGGTTTGGCTACTGTTAATTCGATCATAAAACGATACAGGGAGACTGGATCCATCACACCCCAGAAAAAAGGAAACTGTGGCCGGAAAAGGAAGACTTCACCTGCAGATGATCGTTTAATTGTCAGGAAAAGTAAATTAGGTAAATCCTAGACTAACTGCTGTCGACTTAACCCGCGATTTAATGGCTACCACTGGGGCGAATATTCACGTCACAACAGTGCGGCGTAGGCTTTTGGAAGCTGGACGAAGGGCTCGTAAGTCTATTAAGAAGCAACTGCTAACCCCTGTTATGTGCAAAAAACGCTTAATGTGGGCAAAATTATATCAACACTGGACAGTGAATGACTGGAAGAATGTACTTTTTTCCGATGAGTCTCATTTCGAGGTCCACGGCCACCGTGTTTCTTACGTACGGAAAGCATCCGAAAAAGTAACAGCAGCTCATCTCCAACAAGCACCCAAATACCCCCCTAAAGTAATGTTTTGGGGTATTTTACACACGAAGGGCCTGGAGCATTAATACCTATCAAGGGAATGATGAATTCTGACAAATACAGAGTGTTCCGCTTATAAGTATAACAAAAGAAATAGCTATAACTTCTGAATTAATACAAGTATATAGTTGAAACCAACTGCTACAAAGAATGAAAACTGGGAATTTTTGTTACCTTATGTTCCATAAACCTCAACATGGCTTCCTTTGGTGGCACGGGAAATATCCAACCGGTATTCAACCTCGACCCAAGTGTTATGAAGCATCTGTGGTGTAACATTGTTGACAGCAGCATCAATTCTTTCTTGTAAGTCTGCCAAATCACGTACTGGCGTCCTGTAGACCTGGTCCTTAACAAACCCCCACAGGAAAAAATCAGGTGGTGTTAGATCTGGTGATCTGGCAGGCCATGTGATGTACGGTGATCCTCTTCCGATCCATCTTGCAGGGAATTGTTCGTCTAAGAATGTGCGAACCATGTTGGCAAAGTGTGGTGGAGCCCCATCTTGCTGGAAAATTGCTCCATCTGGGAGTTGTGGCACAGCATACAGTTGCAACATATTCAGGTACGTGTTTGCAGTGACTGTCTTTTCAGCAAAGAAATAGGGACCAATGATTCTGTCACGCATGATCCCACACCAAACATTCCATTTAGGGGAATCCCGTTGGTGTTCAATTACGACACTTGGATTTTCCGACCCCCAGATGCGACAATTGTGTCGGTTTATTTTTCCACTGACGTGGAAGTTTGCCTCATCTGAGAAACAGACTCGAGTTAGAAATGTGTCGTCATCGTCCACTTTATCCAACATTGTTTCTGCAAAGCGTTTTCGTTCCAGTTTATCATTCGGCGTAATCATCTGATGAAGTTGCAGCTTGTACGCTCGCAAACGCAATCTTTTATGGAGCACTGTATGCACTGTTGTTGGTGGGATGTTCAACTGCACACTAGCCTGTCGAATGGATTTCCGCGGGCTTCTCTGAAATGCCTCGCGAATGCGTTCGACATTTTCGTCAGACACTTTACGCTTGGAATGTTTACCTGCATTAGACAACAAACTTCCTGTTTCTCTGAGCTGCCTATCCCATTTCATTATTGAGACGTACGTCGGTACAGCTTCCCTCGGTCTAAGATTGTACTGACGGCGAAACAAGCGCTGTACACGAATTATGGATCTATGTTCTGCTAATGACAGCACACAAAAGGCTTTCTGCTGTGGCGTCCACATGCTGACTGACTAAAGATACGATACGAATTCTCTTATTTAATGATCTGCGCATGCGTGAGTCTTCTAAAAATAAGTAACAACAATGGATTAAAACTTCCCAATTTCCTCTTTACAATGGTACCAATCTTAACCCATTTGCATGCATTGTTATGAAATTATAACTATTTCTTTTATTATACTTATAAGCGGAACACGGTGTATATTCACTTATTGGAAACCAGAATCGTACCCCAGCTGCAAAAATCATTTCCGGATGGCAGAGGTGTGTTCCAACAAGACCTGGCACCATGCCATACGTCTCGAAAAACTACAGAATTCTTCAACAAGAAGAATATTCAGGTATTCCCCTGGCCAGGCAACTCACCCGACATCAACTCCATTGAGAACTTGTGGTCAATTTGCAAAAGAAGAATGCAAAAAATGGATTGTTCTACAAAGGAGAAGATGATTTCTGCCCTCATTGGTGTATGGTTTCGCGATGAAGAAATGAAGAATATTTGTGGGAAATTAGTGGAATCCATGCCAAATCGTCTCAGAGCTGTTATTAGGAACAAGGGAGGCAACATAGATTACTGAGGTATGTCTTAGATCCTTTTTTTTTATCCCGTTTGAGTGTTTTTGCATAAGTAATTACGTTGTTCGGATTAATTTGCAGGCTACTATTTGTTTTGGTATTTTATCAATAAATTGCTGAATGTGAAAAATATATATATTGCTCAAAATATAGAGTTAAATGGCTAATGGAACGATAACCATCAGTCCGTTAAATGCCACTTAAACAAAACTATATAAATTACCGACCCACTAACTTTAAAGATACTTCATGTAACAATACAATTACTTTTTTTTTTTTTTTTACAACCCAGTATAAGTGTCAACTAAGACAAGCGCTAGTTTGAGATTTTAGATTTTCTTGGTAATTAGGTTGTTAAGAATATTTTGCCCATTATCATGATACATCTTACGTCTGATTAATGTAATATGTTACTAGTCAGCGATGCCCTATGCAGTGAAAGGGGAAAGAAACTGGCCAATTTGCCCCATTATCTCCTGGTTTAGTTGTCTCATGAGTGATGCCTTATTGGTGTCACTTCTGAGGTTCCAACCTGTCTTGTGTGTTCTGAGATTTACTGTCTGACGTTTTAAGCTTATAGTTACTTACAGATTCCATTATAAGGATCATATTGCTCAAACTTGAATAGTCACCTATCACCTACGCTGATGGGTCTGTTGTATGTTGCTAGTCACGTTATGTCTAGCTATTTTGGTATCGTCAACATTTTGTACTTACTCAATACTTCTGCCTTGAAACTTTCAGAGCTGATAACGCTTGGAACAAGGGAAAGGTGTACCTTCCGTAGCCTACCCTCTCCATTCTGCCACCTTCCTATTTTAAGACTTTGCCATTTAGAAGCATATATTAAACTTACATGAGATAAGTCTATTTCTACCAGTGACGTTTTGCTATTCAGGTAAAATTGCTCGCCTGTACGAGACCTGTTGATCGGTGTTTGCTGCTGAACACATTGTTCAGTCTTGAAGTTCAGCAATTGAGACAGGGAAATCAAAAACTCCCTAACTCCAATAAACCAAATTTTATAGGAGAAAGAAAAAACTTATTATTTCTCTTACTAACTTTAAATATTATACATTTATCTATTAATATTGTGTAAAATCACATTCTTTAACAATTAAATACCTCAAAACCTAAATTTTTACATTATCTTACGCAACAATTTGAAATAAACACTGCTGGAGTTAGTGGTTTTCTGACTTCCATTGTGTATGAATTAAGAAAAGTGAATAAATATGAGTCATGTGAAGGAAAAAGATAATTATATCATGATTCCCTTATGAAACATTGGAATATACGAGAAAATGGAAGTTTATTATTAAGATTAACATTGCTACATTTTTTAAAATTTCAAATATATTAGACAGAAAATCACAAATTACCATAAAGCACATCAAAATACACAAATAAAATCACAAACTATATTAAAATGTTAACAGTCTGATTCATGTTACAGATACTGTTTTTTCTCTCACTCTCATGTTCTTCCTGTGCATCTAGATTCTAGATTATTACTGTCCGCAAACAGAGTTTGGTAATTCATCCTACTTTTCTCAGAAATAAGCTGTATTAAATTTTGTAAGTCCTTTTGCTTTCTTCTTTCAATGGCAATGCTGAATTGTACTTTAGTTGACTGGGGAATGATGCATCTGTATTGGATTTCTCGAAGTTAATCGACTCGATATTGTGCCTTTAATAGTCTTACTTACATGGATTTCGTAGATTTTTGTGACATTCTGAATACAGTATCGTATCACTTTACTCAGCTGGTTGAGCGATAGTGTTGCCACCTACCGGGAAATGAAGCTTGGAATGCAAAAACTCTTTTATTCTATGGAGTAAATGGAGTTCTGACTTCCACGAGTTTTAAAACAGCCCCCAGAATCCAGATGAATGTCGAAATTAGTGCATTCTTGCCTTCCACGCATGCGGGACAAACTAAAAGCATCATCCAGCCCATAACTCAATTTTGTCAAAAATTGGAGTTAGTAGGTTTTTGATCTCCCTGTCTCAATTATATATTTTATTAGGACGTAAAACCGTTAAACACGCTTACAAACCAACATAATCTCTAAAGAAATTCGCCACTAAGAGAGGAGGCTGTCAACTTGTACTTATATTTCAAGAATTTCTGTTATGTCTGTGCTTTGAAAACAATATCTCATTGACTGGGCCATAGGACTGGGCTATGGTTCGGTACGTTATTATTAAATATCATAATTAAAGCATACTAATAAAGTACAACGAAGTTATAAACAAGTCATATACAAATATTAGCAGTTATCTATCTTCCTAGTTATTCTTAATTTACATATATACCTTAACAAAACAACAGAAAAACATACGCCGTGGAAACATTTGCAGTAATGGAAATCCGAGGCTACATACAGTATAACTTGGTGCTATTTTTGGAGAAAAAAAAATGTACTTCATACACATTCGGAAGATGGTTTACAACGTTCTGTTAACGAGCTCTATTGACGGGGAAATATAATACGATATCATTCAACATTTAAATTAGAATTCGTGGCATTTAAAAGAAAGAAACCCGTTCATTAATAAAATATGTATCTGTAACATAAACAATGATGAAGTATCTATATTTTCAATAATTAGGCTATCATATACCATGAGGAGAAATTTGACATGCGAGCAAAAATTTTAAATTTTAATAACAGATCAATGGAAATTATTAAGCGTGTAATCAAACCCTTCATAATCCAGGAGCATACATTAATTAAGGCACAGAATACCTTAGCAAGAGCAATGCTGTCATTCGGATGGACCATACAGAGGAAAAGAAGTATGACCAAAGAAGTCAAGTTTTTAATGACTGCTGAATATAACAATGGATATAAGGTAAATATAATACGAAAACTTATGCATCTAAATCAAATCATGGAATTTAAAGGAAGTGATGAAGTTAGTGGCAACATAGGTATAACAGAATAATTGAACAGATTTCCACATTGAACTATTCAAGCTATTATCCAAGAGAAAAAGTTTGACGTATTAGAATAGAACATTATGCAACGAGCCTATAATGGTAGTAATTAAGACGCAAGTATGATTGTTCATACGAGCGTCTTAATTACCATTATAGGAAAGTTTCATACGACTTTTTATGCTCGACCATATTTCTAACTTGAAAGTATTCAAAATTATGGTTATGTGCGAACCGACCAGAATTGTGAGATGTGCGCAGACGCGAAAGTATTGATTTTTTCCGAGGCCGAATTTCATTGACCTTGGCACAGAATAAGATGAACATTACTCTGGTATAACCTGAAAATTGATTTAGAATTGAAAAACGAGATGACAAATTGAATTTATTTGAATATTATTTACAATTAACTCTAATTATTATAGTAACAGAACATAACCTTCTGCGACAGTATTGGATTTCCAGCCTCCGTGACTTTTCGCTAATTCTCTTTCGATTGCATATCCGAGAATAATCGATACTTGCGGTTTATAACGGCACAAAGCTGACTTGTCATTGGCTGAGGTTTTATAACGGTACAAAGCTGACTTGTCATTGGCTGAGGTTTTATAACGGTACAAAGCTGACTTGTCATTGGCTGAACACCTGTACTTTAATGAGTAGGTGTACTTTAATGACATGCATTAAAGGACTGCTACCAGGTGTATAATTACTACATTTCGGCATGGTCGAGCATAAAGAATTATAAGTTCCAACAGGTCAATGAGTTAATATTAATTAAAATGTAGCACTGGTCCATATAGTGCAATTTTTTTTATACTGTGTCACGATTTGGGAAAGCACTTTTATGTTGTTTGTATGAATTGGCCCTCATCCCTACATGTACAAAGGAAAACGAGAGAATATATATGTTAGTATAGTCAATTTCCGAAGAGTTCAAATTTCCATAAGTTACATAAACATCCCCGCCACAGAACTTAATTAGACCTAAACATTACTGAAGAATTTCATGGTTTTCGACGAATTGTGAGATTTCTTGTATATTTGTACCGTATCGCAATGCACAGACATCTGATTCTGGATATCTACATCTATGACACGAGGAAAAATCTCCGAATTTATTAATCAAAACCATATTTCCTGAAGAAATAAGCGAGAATGGAACACTACAATTCCTTCGAAAAACAATGCTTTCATGAGTTTGAAACACAGGAAAAAGCGTCAAGAAAATAATCAAGATAAGTGAAATAAAATTCTTCAAGAAAAAATTAAAGACAAAGATTTTTCTGCAAAGTTCAGGGAATAGGACAGATAGTCTAGTATCCATATAGATAACTTCAAACTCAATAGCAATAAGCTCTGTAAGTACAGTGCAAGTCTATCCCGACAGTATCTGAATCGTGAATTGCAAACATCACAATCTTTTTTAAAATTCAGTTTTTCATATTGTTGTAATATATGTAGGCCTTTCAAGTGGTGCAAAAACCCCATGTGTCCAGGCTCATTGTGCATTTCACAGTGGCAATAAATTATAGCCCATTCGGTATCTCGTGAAACCTACCTGCGCGTCAGGGGAAGAAGAAAGTGGATTGAGAAGCTTCCCTCCCCTCGCAACGCTTCCACTTGTAGCAAGCGAGCTCACTTACCCCCACCATACGGTTCTTATTATAAGTTACGACGCCCACAAGCATTTGGTTTTACGAGGTAACGAATGACCTATTATAGTGAATTGGAGGTAATTGCAGAAACACCACGAATCAAGGCATATGGAATGTTTTATAAACTATAAAAAAATTGTTTGCTTTCTTTGTTTTTATAGGATTAGAGGAGTTTCAAATATTAAATAAGGTATATGCCATTCACATAATTTTTCATTTTTGTACTTTTTTTTTTCTTGGCTTAAATATACATTTGAAGCTCTTTAAAATATAAAAATATGTCCTCTTCCGTCTTCTTCAACTAAAAATTATTTTAAAGAAATAAAGTGATTGCTACTAATCGTAAATTGCAGGAACCCTACGTATTCAGACAATTCCGATTTTTTTTTTCCTGGAAATACTAAAGAAAAAATTGGAGTTCATGTAGGTCAAACACTAGAACTTATTATTATGCTTTAATAAAAAAAATAGTCATTTCAAGTACCATAGTACCAAACGCTTTTGAATATAATCCGTTTTTTGTGCCCCTTGAAGAATTTACTCAAATGGACATGTGGGATTTCTGCAATTCACCCTTGACCTAAATTAGAAGATCCCAAAAATGATGGAAGGAGAACATATGGGTCTAATGTGCATAAGGAAGCTGATGATAATAATGATAGAGAAGATGATGATGTCTGAAGGAGATATGAAATAAACAATTCAGTTCTGATCGTACTATGCGTTAAGCAACTAACTTTTAACAACCAGGTCTGTTATAGTTTCACTTGCAGTTTATGAGACACTAAATTTACACCGAAGAGCTATCTCCTGACAGTCACTCATTGGCTCGCCACTAAAGCTAAGTACAATTGGTTTCCCATGAGTTAGTGCCGGCTTTCACAGCCCAGTCCATACACGGGATTAAGATAGCATTTCCTGGTCCATAAAAGCACTCTTACTCCATCACAAATGGAAGGTAGTGGTCAGCTCCAAGCTTTTGTGCAGGCCTGTTTAAACGCAAATAACACTGTCATGATCAAGTTTTCAAGTTAACAGAATTGCGCCACAGTCTACAGAATTATATACCTTTATGCAACAGGTATGGCGCACGTCCTCTATTTATTATTATTATTATTATTATTATTATTATTATTATTATTATCATCATCATTATTATTATTTATTACTTCTATACACTTAAAGCTTATCTTATTCACTGAGCATATAGCCGTTCAATTAAAACCCTTTTATCTACGAGTAAACTATTTACAATTAAACATAAGTAGCCTACTAAAAATTAAGTGTTGCATGATGTACTTTTCATAGTTTGTGCGCAGAAGAGTTATCGTTGCTGTTCCATGTGGATGCTTTTCGAGAACATCTTTCAGATATCCTTTATTCAAAAACCAACATTATTACTATTATTATTATTATTATTATTATTATTATTATTATTATTATTATTATTATCATCATCCTCACTATTATTATTATTATTATTATTATTATTATTATTATAGCTTATGTGCAAATATGGTTATTTATGTTAAAAAGGATTTTTAAGAAATTAATTTAATAGGGTATGCACCAAGTAACTCAAAACATGTAATAATAATAATAATAATAATAATAATAATAATAATAATAATAATAATAATAATAATAATAATAATAATTTATTTTAGCTGGCAGAGTTATGACCGTAAGGCCTTCTCTTCCACTCAACCAGCAGAAAGTATAATAATAATAATAATAATAATAATAATAATAATAATAATAATAATAATAATAATAATAATAATAATTTATTTATTTAATCTGGCAGAGCTAAGGCCAGTAGGCCTTCTCTTCTGCCCAGCCAGACTCTAATTATAATTGAATACAATTGCTTACATAGTTATTACATTAATATCTAGACCATAAAACAACATGAAAGTAAATAATGAAAGTTGGTAAGTATATGTATGAGCTTAGAAGCTACAAAGAATACAACAATTTGATTTAGATAAAAGTTACGTGTATACAAAAGTTACTTATGAATTAAATAGTAAAATACTGTGAACTATTAATTAAACAATGAAATACAAACAGTGTAGCAGAATTAATCTAAAATGCATAGAATGTTCATATTTTTCAAATAATGTTAGATAATAGGAAGATATTATTGAGAGGGACACAAATATAAGAAGAAGATTTTTTAATAATACATACAAATATGAAAGTAAATAATTACAGTGGTAACTCCTTTACTTTTCTCTATAATATATGACTAATCTTATTTAATTTTGTAATATACTCAGTTTATATTATTATATTACCTTAATGTGTATTTTTACTTTTGTATCGACCACAAGCATTGGCTCTTTTAGGAGTGAGCTAATTACAAAATTACTGCATGTAAAAATTTTTGTACAAACAGCTTAATGAAGTATTATTATTATTATTATTATTATTATTATTATTATTATTATTATTATTATTATTATTATTATTATTATTTTGTTTGAACATTATTTGAAAAGGAAAATAAATCGTATTCTAATATATGATATTACAAACATTTTCGTTGGCAATAATAATCTGAACTCAAACTACTTCAAAGCAACAAAACAAATTTTCTTATCTCTACTTCATTATTTTATTGTAATTAATGAATAATTAAATAACTATTCCGAGTTCGTACAACATATTTCTCGCGTAACCACGGAGTTAATTTTATCAGGACTTTATTTCGTGTTTGTACAACTGGACCTTAGATAATAAATTGTTCTTCCTTTTATATTCTCTAGTAATTTTACTCATAGATATTGAATAGGAACCAAATTCGTAATAGAGAACAAAATACGGGAATCGCTGTGTCCAAAGAAACGACATGTCCGAAATAATTTTATTTTACTATAGATGCTGAAAGTCGGCCTGGTTGGCGCAGTATGCTTAAATGCGACACGCTCATGTCAGTAGATTTTCTGGCATGTGAAAGAACTCCTGCGGGGCAAAATTCCGGCACACCGGCGACGCTGATATAACCTCGGCGGTTACTAAATAAAACATAACATTTAAAATTTAGATGCTGAAAACGCGCATGTTTGTGAAAAATATGAAAATTCATTTCCTTCAGCGCGATAATGCTTTATTTTTGTGCTTTGTGTAAGTATAAAATGACAGTAAAGCGAACCTAATTTAAAATAAAACATAGAAGAGAAACGACATGGAACATACAATCTGCATATAAGAGGGAAATAAATGTCCGCTTTCCTGCTGGAAATCGAAGGCAGGTCCGGTAAATTTGACGCCAAAAAACGCTACCACTTGAGCCATGGAGGAGGACCGGATTAAGAGATTAGCACAAAAAAATATTACAATATTTCGAACAGATCTGTAAAAGTAAATATAACATTTTCCGCTTGGTATTTCATCATACATATTTAGTCTATATATGGGAATGTTTTAATCCAGATGATTAAAAGGACTGGATGAATATAGCAATTTAGACAAGTGTTTGATATCATCGGGCAATCCAAAGGCAACAACACAAACATCGCTCCTGGTTTATGAGTAATTATCTGATAGAACGCATGCATGTATATATTTGCGAAATTCCAATCTGTATGCAAATGTAAAAACCAATTATCTTAAATTTACAAAGTTTTAACAAAATGTATGAAGCCTATACCAAACATCACTTGTGAGTTATAATTCAACTGGTGGCTTCGCATTACAGTCAAATTAATGATCTTTATGAATTCAGGAATGATAGGGAATTCAGGTGAAAATTGTTAATAAAATAAAATAAATCAATTGGATAAGATATTATTATTACTCACTGAAATAGAATATTTTTAAGGTAATTTTAAGTACGTTGACCGCAGTGTAGTGTACGTAATTTAGAGACGATGCAAGTAGAAGGCCTTCAGTTGACTAGTGCTCGCTCGAAGCTAATTCCCTCACCCTAACAAATAGGCCTATTCTTTTAATAGAAAAAGGAGCATCTTCTGTGGACCTCTTGAACAATAACTAAGGAGACTAGTGAAGTGTTTTGTATGAGGCAGAAACATGGATATTACGACGAAGTAAAGAGAAACGATTAAGCCTTGGTTTTTCTGAACTGACGCATACGACGTGCGAGGTGCGAGGTCCGCCTCGCACAAATCCGGACTACATGAAAGATAGTGAGTGGTTTCTATAACTACGAGGTACGCAGACCTCGCTTCTCGCAGTTATAGAAACCACTCACTATCTCTCGTGTAGTCCGGATTTGTGCGAGGCGGACCTCGCACCTAGCACGTCGTATGCGTCAGTTCAGAAAAACCAAGGCTTTACTGTCCACAGCTGACGAGATGAACCCGTAATACGGTGGTTTCCAAAGTGTGTGTCGCGGCCGGTTGGAGGCGGGGGAGGTCGTGTAAAGAGTGAGGGGCTTGTGTAAAGATCTGAGGGGGTCGCCAGATGATTTATAAAATAAAACAAAAAACGCCTTATTAACATACATTTATATTGCATTTTAAACACAGAAATAAAAAAAAATAGTTCAATAGTTATAAATAGAACCCTGCCTTCAGTCCCTTTGGATACAGGTTAGGTATAAGTCGAGCATTTCTAACCTCGCTGTGTACGGAGAGCCCTGTCAATCAAAACAGTGCAAGCAGCAGCGAATCAGTCTCCCCTGTACTGCACTGTGTGTTTACATCTTGCGTCTCTGTGTGTGTACGTTGTGAACAGTAGGTACGATATATTTTACAGTAGTCATGCGGCAAATTATTATTTTATAAGACTCAATAAGGATAAACTATTTTTAAGTCAAACAAATATTATTTTTACAATAAATGTATTGCAATTACATATTGTAGACGTTGTACAGGTTGGAATTATTAGTTGAAAAGACATACATCTCATTAAACAAAACTATATCTTCTATGAACTTTACGAGCGTCTATGCATTACAATGAATTATCATAAACATTTTCAGATTCCCTTATGCGAGCTACCACATTTTCATAGCAGGGCAGTAAATGATATCTACGTAATGTTGTTGCACAAGGAAGTTTTCTTTCTGTATATTTTTCAATGAATTCTTGAAAGTGACTATTTTCGACCTTTTCAAATGGAATATCCGTTAATACCAACATTTTACACAAGTCATTGTAAAATTCAGACCGATTAGCGGGAAAGTCGGAAGTGGAAGGCACATTTCCTTGCTTTGTGGACAATTCTTTTACACGTGTAACATGTGTTTTCGTGCTGCAATGTTTCTATATAAAACGTCGTTTGTTGGTTTATATTTCTATGTTGCATACCTTACAGAAAATGTTTTCTTCTTTCTGCATGAAATACTCGTTACCAAATTCTTCTATCAGAGCACTGATCGCCAAGCGCCTACCTTTGGTTTGTTTTGGCATGTTGACCGCGTACTTCATTCACTGGACAGCAGAATGCAACTGTGCAGATGAGGGCTGATGCCACGGATCTATACTCTATATACACGTACACTGTTGCGGGTTGCTTGGAGCGTTTAGGTGACCAAAGGCAGGGCTCTAATAAAGTACAAGTTTTTGATAAAGTAGGCCTAGTTTCTCAAATCTCAACTCCACATTCATCTACACACAGTAATGTATAATTTTCAATTTTAAAGAGATACCTCGCTTTTTTATGGTAATCATAGACGAAGAACATAATTTTGCACAAATATGAGTTTGTAAAAGCCATTAAAAATTTAAATAGCCCTTTTTGCAAGTTCGAGGTATTCTTGCATTCTTTCGATCTAAAACTTGCTGTATGTTTTTGATAAAGTAGCTTCTCAAATCTTAACTCCACATTTATATACTAACAGTAACATAATTTTCCAATATCAAGGAGACATATCGCTTTTTTTTTTAATGGCAATCATAGACGAAGAACATCATTCTGCACAAATATAAGTTTACAAATGCCACCAAACATTTAAAGTCTCTTTTGCAAATTCGAAGTATTCTTGCGTTCTTTCGAGCCAAAACTGATCTACGTCATGCGAAAAAATATAGTTTAAACATTCCATCAATAGGTAGGCTACATATTTCAATAGGTTTTTTCTCAATTTTTTTTAAATTTCACCCAGTTGATTTCAGTATCCATCTGTGACTGTCGCAATTGTTTTGAGTTTCTTATGAAAACAACTCAAACAGCTGTTGTTTAGAATTGTGAAAACTTAATTGCATGTCCACAAATTGCAAAAACAAACTCAGTATTTATCGTATCATATGATATGTACGTAAATTTTCCACTGGAATTAATCAAATTTCTTTCTGTCAAGTGATGTTAACCTGAAACAAAGTTTCCTTATAAATTCGTCGCTTCTATCTCTGTTGTTATGGTAACATATAGAAATTTACAAACTACTTTTCAAAGTGTTTAAATGTTCCAGGACTATATCAGTAATGAAGGCCAGTCTAGGAAGCCAAAGAGAATTTTATTGGAAAATAGGTTTGCATAGGTCTATTCTGATTCCTCGTCTTGCAGATACCGATACCGGTACATTAAAAGTTGTCTGGTATTCACTGGGTTTGAGTAAAGTTGCCTTTGTTTTCGATTTTAAAGTGTTTTGTATTTTTAGAGAGGAATTAAGTACGAGTTTGGTAGTGGGGATTGCAAACATTTTATTGTCTCGCCCAGAAGTGGGCCGCGCCTTCAAAATGTTTGGGAACCGCAGCCGTAGCAAAAGTACGAATGAATATTCTAGAGGAGGAGAGACGGTGAAGAGGGAATACGAGAAGCTAATTGGGCTAGCTAACGATAATGAATAGCCAATAGGAAGCTTTCTATCCATGTATGTCTGCTGAAATCCCCGGCATTCCCTCTGCACGCCCAAGACCAACGTGGTTCATCTCGTTCGCTGTTCACAGTTGAAGCATTTGAAATTTGGATATGGAAAAGAATGGAGCGTGTGAAATGGACAGACAAAATTAGAAACAAGGCTGTGCTAGAAAGAGTGAGTGAAGAAAAGATAATGCTGAAACTGATCAGAAAGAGAAAAAGGAATTGTTTGGGTTTTTGGCTGAGAAGAAACTGCCTACTAAAGGATGCACTGAAAGGAATGGTGAACGGAAGAAAAGTAAGGGCAAAAGAAGATATTAGATGATAGACTGCCTTAAGATACATGGATCATATGAGGAGACTAAGAGGAAGACGGAAAATAGTAAAGATTGGAGAATGCTGGATTTGCAGTGAAAGACCTGCCTTTGGGAAGAAATATGAAAAAAATATTCATAGCAGCTAAAAATTGTTTCAGGGTAGGCCAAAGTAAATTTACTAATTACTTTAATTATTGTTACATTCAGCTCACTTCTTCGTAGCAAAGCCGTCTTAATGGCTCAGTTGGCAGAGCGCTGGCTTACGATGACCACGATCCCGAGCTCAAAACTCGGCGATGACGGAGTTGTGTCTGCGGTGGACAAGAACGAGGTTGAGAGGGATTTTCTTCGGGTTATTCTGCTTTTCCCTCGACATTCCACTAACTCCATAACCCCCACTTTATCATCATATCCGCCTTTAAAAATAGGACATCTCTTGAGTTTGCATGACGAAAAATCGATCGTAGGTTTTGGTGGGTCTTTCTCGCGATTTGTTCAGAGATGGATAGATTACAGTGATGGTGGATTCTAGATGACTTACGTAGAGATCTGTATCAGAGGCACAAAAGTCCCCAGGATCTCATCTCTGACAGGGACATGAAGAATTAAGAACTGTGGGGTACGGCAAACACCACTAGAAGTACGATTTACGAATTAAATGGCTGGAGAGGAATGCGTGACGTGGCGAATAGTGAAGCCGGACAGCACAATCAAAACTCAAGTCATTCCAATACGGGTGCACGTTCACGATTGTGGAGTAACGGTTAGCACGTCTGACCGTGAAACGAGCGGGCCCGGATTCAAATCATGATTAGAGGAAGTTACCTGGTTAAAGTTTTTTCGAGGTTTCCTTTCAACCAATTGAAGCAGAATTGCTGGATAACTTTCGGTGTTGAACCTCCCCTCTTTCATCATCATCTCCATTTCTTTCCTAGGTTATTCCGATGTACAGACGTAGACAAATTATTAGCAAAATTGAAGAGTTTTGTTATATATTTTTTACAAAATATGATTCTTCAATTTAGATTACAGTTGACATCTTTGCGTATTTCCAAATTATTAGAAAAACTGAAGACTTATATTATATATTTTTACAAAATTTAGACTACAATTGATATTTTTGCATATTTACAAATTATTAGTCAAATTTAAGATTTTTATTATATATTTTTACAAAATTTGACTCTTCAATTTGGACTACAGTTGACATTTTGCATATTTACAAATTATTAGCAAAAGTGAAGATTTTTATTACATGTTTTTACAAAATTAGACTCTTCAATTTGGGCTACAGTTGACATTTTGTATATTTACACTTATTAGTAAAATTGAATATTTTTATTATATATTTTTACAAAATTTGACTCTTCAATTTAGAGTACAATTGACATTTTTGCATATTTCTATCTACTGTAATGATAGAAATATGCAAAATTGTAAGAATTTTGTTAATAATTTGTCCACGTCTGTAGATTCCGTGATCATTGATTGTCGGTGGTAGCGCTGTGCACCATAGACTCTCCACTGGGCTATATTAACTCGTAGGCCCGTGGTTGAGGGACCGTGGTGATCACTACGCGGAAACGTAAAAAAAAAAGGATCATGTAGGTTGCAGGCGAGTTCGGTGTCTGCACGTAGGCTGATCTGTAGCGCGGGGGGCCTTAGGACATGCACACCATTCCATTCTGGGTAGTACAATAGGCCAACAAGAGCAGCCTGCGTGCGAGGACAGTCCCAATCCGTGCCCTCCTCTGAAGGGGGACTAATAGAAAGCGAGAGTACGAATGCACAAAAAGCCAACTTGGATTGAAGTGTTTAAGATGTTCCATGTTGCGCCCGATAAACATCCCTACCTCTCTGTACCTCTCTCCATAACAAGTAGGCCTACTCCACTGCATTTCTTATCGCTGTACACAAGCCGTCAATGCTCATGTTCGAATTTGTTAAGAGCCTATATGTTTCTCAAGTAATAAATAGTTTGCATTAAATGAACAATATTTTTTTCATTTAAAAAAGAAATGTATAAATTATTTTTGAAAACTTTTCTCTATAATATATGACTAATCTTATTTAATTTTGTAATATACCCAGTTTATATCTTTATATTAATTTAATGTGTATGTTTACTTTTGTCTCGAGCACAAGCATTGGCCTTTTTACGAGTGAACGAATTACAAAATTACTGTATGAGATTTAAAAATTTTTGTGAAACAGCTTAATGAAGTATTATTATTATTATTATTTATTATTATTATTAATAGTAGTAGTAGTAGTAGTAGTAGTAGTAGTAGTAGTAGTAGTAGTAGTAGTAGTAGTAGTAGTAGTAGTAGTAATTAGGAACATTAAATCAGACGTTTGAGGTGGGCAGGGCATGTAGCCGTATGGGCGAATCCAGAAATGCATGCAGAGTGTTAGTTGGGAGGCCAGAGGGGAAAAGACCTTTGGGGAGACCGAGACGTAGATGGGAAGGTAATATTAAAATGGATTTGAGGGAGGTGGGATATGATGGTAGGGACTGGATTAATCTTGCTCAGGATAGGGACCAATGGCTGGCTTAGGTGAGGGCGGCAATGAACCTCGGGTTCCTTAAAAGCCAGTAAGTAGTAGTAGTAGTAGTAGTAGTAGTAGTAGTAGTAGTGGTAGTGGTAGTAGTAGTAGTGGTGGTGGTGGTGGTGGTGGTGGTGGTAGTAGTAGTAGTAGTAGTAGTAGTAGTAGTTTTTGTTTGAACATGATTTGAAAAGAAAAATAAATCGTATTCTAATATATCATATTACAAACATTTTCGTTGACAATAATAGCCTAATCTAAACTCAAAACTACTTCAAAGCAACAAAACAAATTTTCTTCTTTCTACTTCATTATTTTATTGTAGTTAATGAATAATAAAATAGGCCCTAACGTAATTTTTCTTCTCTTGCCTCCCCCTTCCTCTCCTCTCCATCGTCAAACTACTTTCATCCTATTCGAAAGGCCAAAAATGTCGCAAAAGATGACGTTACAGTTTCGTTAAGTGTTGTAATCACATCGCCCCATCATAACTTTGCTGACGCCACTGGATGTGTTCTCCATCACTGAGAGGAAACTACTACGTTTATTTCTGTCAAGGAAAATAAATTCTCAATTTCCTATTTACTGGCCTACAAGAACTTTATAAATTAGTACTTCTAATAAACTTGACTTCTAAAAATCATACACGTTATGGCTCCGAGAGACATTATTACATTATCATTACCATAATCATTATCATCATTTGAGGATTAAATGTTAGCATTTGTAACTATAAATCCAGCGGAACAGATTCGATTCTCAACAGGGAAATAGATATTTATCTCCCTCCTTCAGGACCTGGAAACGTCTATATCACATAATGTTTGTTATTACACTTTCATAATAATTTATAGTCTTGTACTATCCTGACTTCATGCCAAGAAAGCCTCGATATTTGAAATGGTTCATAGTTTTCACATGAGTGAGGAAGTTGGGAAGGAAGCTGGTTGTTATATATTTGATGATGATGATGATGATGATGATGATGATGATTATTATTATTATTATTATTATTATTATTCAAATCTTTTTTTTCCTTTGATGTAAATAGATCGAGTAGGCCTAACAGAGCTAATGTGTTGTCAATAGTTTTCAATTTCATGTTCAACCATTATATTCATATCCCTGGTATGTCAAACTAAACACGTGATACGCATTTTGTGGTTAAACATTTCATTTAAACTGATAAATCATTACGTTCCTTTGAGGAGTAATATGAACAATTTTAGTAAAAGTTTTTTACAATGGATATCTGTAATACGGATCGAGCTGTGTAACATGAGATGTAGTTCCAATTTTTGCTACCATTGAGTTGGCTTCAATAGTCTCTCGAAAGTATACGTTGAGTTGGTCTTTCTATGTCATTTCTCTCTGGTTTCATTATCGAGATGGAGATGATTATTAAATTAGGACATAAGTGCACCCTATCGGACTCCTGTTCCATTTGTTAAGAAGCCATCTAGACAGCTTGGCATTTCGGAGATCGAACCCCTATCAATGCGGTGAGGAGTACAATAAAATTACTGTATCACCTCTCTGGGCTTCGTTGACGAACTCTCTCTCTCTCTCTCTCTCTCTCTCTCTCTCTCTCTCATACGCACACGCACACTCTCGTTCTCTCTCTCTCTCTCTCTCTCGCTCCCTGTTGTGGGGAACCTCTCGTCTCTGACGCAATAGAAAGTTTTCTAAATAAACCACAGCCTGGAGCGGCGCTGGTGCTGGGCCAAGCAGCTGGGACTTATTGAATTAACTCTTCTTCTTCTTCCTTCTCTGACAACTTCTACTCAGCCAAGCCAGCTCGTCGCCCTGTTCTTACGTTTGTCCGTCCCAATCGGACGGAAGGCAAAGCGTCATATTAATTGTATTTCTAGAAAAACACGTGCGCTTATGTTAAAGCCTAGATTTTATGCGCATTTTAAAAACTACTTTAAGAACAACTCCTTCACACGTCATCCGACACAGCAGATGACAGTGTCTGTCTTCTTCCTTCCAAGGCTTAAGCGGCTTCTCAACCTATCTCGACCTCAAAATCGTATTTTTTCTGGACTGACATGGTTCATGTTTATGACTATCTCCTTCTTCCCTATTGCTTGGTATTGTGATAGTTGCGTATTATCATCATCATCATCATCATCATCGTCGTCATTTTCCTCATCAAAGATACAGTATGAAAATACCTAAATTTAAAACAAACGCAATGGCTATGTTTAAAAATTCTCCAGAAGTCAAAATTGAAATTAAAATAAATAATAGAAGAAGTGTATGTCCAATTTTACATATTTCTGAAATATTTTCGGAACATATTTCAGATACCGATGAAGCCTATAGTTACAAAGGTAAAATAAATGAAATGGAATTATAAATATATAATCAGCATAAAACTTAAACTTCAAATTTCTTCCAAAAAATATCCAAATATGAAATAAGATTTATATATAAATGCATTTCTTAAGGCCGATTTTAGAACTCAAGAATTTAAATCATAAAGATAGGCCTTCATTTGTATACGAGAAAAATTAAAAGTTCAACACAGAAGACAAACTCGTACGTACGTAAACACCAGTGCAAATTGTCTGCAATACACTGACAGGATGAAGGATTATCTACGACCCAAAATTTCTCTGCGTCTACATTATAGATCCAATGGACGTCGACACCGTGGAGGAATCCCAGGGAGATGCAGTAAACAGGATCAAGGAACTTTTTACTTTACTATGATAGCTTTGAAGGGTTCTCTGCAGATTTTACGGTGACACTTGTATTTCAATTCAATTTACAGTTGAATTTTCTCATTCCATTTTTTTCAACTGTGTGTTTTATTTTACTGCAAATTTTCATTATTGTGAAATATTACCTACTGTAAATTTCAGTTTATTATAAACTAATATCTTGTAAGACATTTTTAATGTCACACCTTAAATGTTACTGTTTAACGTTCTTTGTTCTTTCTTCCAATTATTTCCAGCACTTTGGGTTAAAACAATTAATCTCATAGTTCAAGTCAATATTTTGATTTAGAAATTAGTGTCACAGACGTTTTGAAACTGGAAAAATAGACATTAACTCACATGTAACATCCGTAACATGTGTAATATCCATGGCATGGAAGACAGCTATAAAATATTACCGATTATGTTTCTGTGAACCATGAGATTTGCATAGCTTTGACATGGACACTGTGGGAATGAATCTCTTTTTTTCGCTTGAGGCAGGGGCCTCGAGCTTTACACTTTTTGTCAATAAGGTGTGAAGTGAATTCACAAATTTTGTAACATCCGTGACGGAACCTTTTCTTTATTTTCTACAATAATAATAAATTTTATTCAACAACTTTATTTTCTGTGAAATGATGCTGATCTTCTAAATTGATTCCAATAACAGAAGTTCACAAAAGTAATTTCATTTTCAATATATATAGTTTGAAAATACTGAAAATGGAAACATCCGTGACAAATGGAATGGCTGTACGAGCTTCACTAAAATACTTCCACATCGCTACCTCCATTTGTGAGATTACTTCTGTCATATAGAGCAGCCGGTGCAGATTGTGAACCCCTCAAGGCGCGTGCGTGGTTCGTACGATTCCTTATGCATAACATAATTTCTTATTTAGAACAGAAAATTCGGCTTGGAAGATGTACACAAGAGGATTAATTTTGTATTTTCGATTAGATTCTTGTCACAAGTTCGCAGACTCTTTTCCGAGAATAAGAGATGGGCATAACGTGATTACAATTTTAATTAGTAGTTACATCACCTCTTTGATCAGTATCTCACTTCCAATACTTGGGATGTGATGTCACCTACCTAGAAAACATAGATATATACAACAAAACAGCAAAATTACAAGCAATGTGAGGAACCATACAAAGAATCCTTAGGAAAAAGGCAAAAAAGGAAACACAAAAGTGTATAAGACACTTGCTTTACCTGCATGTGTACGTGTGGTAGCATACCTTGAGTAAGTAAATCAAAAGATAAGAACAGATTGGAAACATCTTAAATGAAATTATTATGCTATGTGAAAGGATGCACACGAATGAACCACATAAGAAGCGTTGATATTAGAGAAGAAATAAAAGTCGAAGACATAAAATCACATAGTATAACAAGATACCAAACTAACTGGTGTAAACATATATACAAATAATGGAAAATAAAAGATTATCCAAGCAAGCCTATCTATACAATCCAAAGGGAAAACGGGAGGTTTAACGATCCCGGAAGAGATGAACTCCTGCTTTGATTTCGACTTAACAGCCTGGAATGGGTTCCCAGCCTTTCGCAATATCTCTGCCAGGATTCAGTCCTTACGAGCACTTCCCAGGGAGCTTTGACACCTTGGAAGGGCCATTGGAATGGAGCCTGTGCTGCTTGGTCACCTTGACGGTATGAACTTGGAGCGGGGGAGGGTAGGAAGCCCATTGGGTGAAGGGTCACATGCGGCCGATGGGCTAGTATACCCTCATCCTCATTTATCCCATACAATTCGGGGTGCACAACAGGCCTCAGTGTGGCCGACTTGCAAAGAGTTGTCCTAACCCGCCCGTAACAGGCTCGAAAGCCTAATACGTGCTGTTGATGATAATCAGGAATCACCTAGTACTGAGCATAGAAGCGCAAGTGGACTCTACCGTCCTGCTTCCTAGCGTCTGAATGACGTGTAAAACTATAAAGTTTGTTTTTCATTTCCTTTCATTTGGTTCTGAACAACCGTTTCAGTCCGTAGTCTGTCGTTCCACCTGCAGTGCTCTCTCGGCCCCGTTTAATAATACACGCGAATAAAATAGTACGATTCTTAAATGATTCGAAAACAATTACTGTACTTTACATGTGACCAATTACAATTTTAAAGGAATAGAGATAAGCGTTATACTAATATATGACATTATTAGTATGTTTGTGCGCTACTCCATGTAGCGAGCCTGTCAGATGTTCGCAAAATGAATGTGATTGATGAATGCGGGAGGGTCTAATTTAGGGCATTGTCTCAGAATGTGGTCGGCCGGAGAGATTGATGACAGGTGTTCTCAGAGTTTCCCGGTGCATTCTTCGCTTCACGCCACATAAACGAAGGCTCTTCCGCTCAAAGCACAAAACAATGAATAAACAAAACACTGTCGTTACTATAGAAACGACCCCAACAAGCGTTCCCGCTCTTATTCACTCACGGTAGTAGAACAAAGTAAGAGTTCAGAGTTCAGGAGCTGGGACGTGTATGTAACATGTACGAGTATATACCGTATGTATGTATGTATGTATGTATGTATGTATGTATGTATGTATGTATGTATGTATGTATGTATGTATGTATGTATGTATGTATGTATTGGACAATAATAAGAAGGTCCGATAAAAAAAAGAATTGAATCGGCGGAGATGAAGTTTTTTACGTTCAGTAGCGGGATTCAATATTTCAGATAAACAACGAAGTGTAGATGTCAAAGAGACTTTAGATATATTTAATTTAATTGATAGAATAAATAATTTGAAAGATAATTGCTATGCACATATACAAAAAATGTCAGAGGACAGATATTGACTTACAAAGCAAAGGAAAGAGAAGCATCAGCCGTCCACTGGCTAGATGGCAAGATAGCCTGTTTCCACATCATGAGAGACTAACACCTATTCATGAATGAAGAAGAAGAAAACTTCTGAAACACTGCAATACTGTCACAAGACGAGCACGTCATGTGCGCCTAGAAGATCGGAGAAAAATCCACTGTCTTTCTCTCCTCTTTCATATAGTACATTTCTCCACTCCTGTTTATCTCGCGTTGTGATTTAAAAATTTATCTGCCCATCATAATTTAGGCACACGATCACAGAACTCCTCACAACTATTCACAACTTATTTCCGAACAACTTCTTTCACTGTAACTGTTCCTCGACTTTGGAATTCCGCACCGAGTAATGCCAGAGACTGTCAGACATCAAACGAATTTAAGACTAAACTAAGGAAGTATTTATCAATTAATTCTCGTTAACAATAGCAGTTGTTTCAATTTTTTCAATTTTTTAATGCTTTTGAATATAACAGGATAAATATTTAAATTATTATTATTATTATTATTATTATTATTATTATTATTATTATTATTATTATTATTATTATAGTCGAATACAGAACATGATGGTCTTCTCTCGGACCACTCCAAAACTCCCTCATCGACGATTTCACTCGCGATTTACTTCGACGTACAGTGGAACTTATGAGTATTATAAAAAGTGGGTGTCGTCCACAGTAGAAACTCTTACAAAAATAATGCAGAGATGAGTATTTATGACCGTTACGTTTTGCCATGAAGTATACCACTACTAGGCCTACCATCACTACCAATGTTTATTATTGTTTCACTAACACTACTTATACAAATTTTTATTGTTTACTTTTACTCTTAAGAAATATTTTATTAAAATCGGGTAATCTGGCAAATTCTTTACTGTCCTCTTCTGTCATAGACCTCTTGAATGCAGGCAGATTCCCCACTCCATTGTAACCCGCTCGAATTCGTGCGGTATTAACGGTACCTGCATGCGGTCAGTTTCGACAGGAAGATTTCACTAAGTGCACGCATTTTAAGACAGTATGGTCACTAAAAGAAAAGTTTCAATGTTGGAAGAAAAAGTTAAAATCATTCATTAAATTGAGAATGGAATTACAAAAACTGACGTCTGTCATGAGTTTGGCCTAATTAATTCCACAGTCCAAACGATTTGGAAGAGCAAGGATTTAATTGTTGTTGCATTTCAACAAAATGGATCAAGTTAGGGGAGGGAGCAGTGAAATTGCAACTGAAATAATGAACGTAATTTAGAAAGTGTGTATTGGGCAAGTATGAGACAATAGAGTAAAATGACTGATTACTTCACTCCAAAGTAGACTAAAGAAGTTTGGTGAGTTCTGAACAAATTGTTTTAATACAGAATACTGTAATTATAGTTGTATATGTATTTTATTATGTTTATGGTAGGCTTAAAAGTGAATACATAAATCTAAAGTAAGCCTAATTAAGTTTATTTTTCATTTTCCACCTCACTAGACTGATAACATGAATCTTGGTTACTACGATACTAGTTTGTGACAACATAATTTTTAAGGTCCTTGGATGTCGTTATAACCAAGTTCTACTGTATATTTTTTTTCATACTTTGTATGATCAGAAAGAGAACTGATATATGTTTTCTCATACTCGTATTGTGTTTCATCTATAGTCGTAAAGACGCACCAACACAAGACGTTCAGTTAATTGTCTCCTTAATACTGTGTCTATTGCTTCGCAAGGTCTTCGCTCGACACAAGTTTAAAAAAGCATGACGTGTACAAGCTTAGCACCGGTGGAAGAAGATCATTTTTCTAATGTTCTTGTCGGAAGTCGAGCCCGTAACCGTGAGATAAATCTGCTCCACCTAACACAGCGTAAAATTTGAATACATTTAAGCCTGAATTAATTTGTGTATGCTAACATACTGATAAACATAATTTATTCACTAAATCTTTTGCAGCTCTGATACACAATGTTCCTTATACCGAGCCGCAAAAATGTTTTAAATTAAAAAAAAATTACATGGTATAACTTCTTCTATGTTACTTTCACAAAACTAGAAAATAAATAAAACTTAAATGACATAACTAGAGTCCGGATGTTTATTTATTTTATTTTATTGGGTTATTTTACGACGCTGTATCAACATCTAGGTTATTTAGCGTCTGAAGGAAATGAAGGTGATAATGCCGGTGAAATGAGTCCGGGGTCCAGCACCGAAAGTTACCCAGCATTTGCTCGTATTGGGTTGAGGGAAAACCCCGGAAAAACCTCAACCAGGTAACTTGCCCCGACCGGGATTCGAACGCGGGCCACCTGGTTTCACGGCCAGACGCGCTGACCGGTCCGGATGTTTAAGCATTTATTTTGGTTAAAATAGGCAGGCATATAGGCATTGAAAAAGTAAAAATAGATAGTGAAATAGGCATTTATTATTCATGGAAACAGACAAAAAATAGACAAATACTTAATAAACTATCCCATACGGTACTCACTTTCCTCGGTTACATGTCACTACAAGATGCCTTTTTAAGTTGTCAACTGTCATAGTGAGCCGCCTGTCAGAGAGAACGTTTTTCATGGTGGAAAAAGATCTTTCTACTTCTACTGAAGTGATTGGACCAAACTTAAAACAACTTTTTTGAGAAGGACTGCCTCTACTTTCTTACAGAGATCAGAAAAAACCGACTGTGTATTGTCTCAAAAAGAGGGGTGTAAGAAGGGATTAGAGACTTCAAAGTACGCGTGACTTGTGCATGCAAGCGACAACAGTAACGGGACCTGGAGACTTGCTTTTAATACTTCCCTCATCCCCTTTCTTTCGCTGGTAAACCCCTAAGTGACCTGAGCACTGAGGTTTATACTGTTCAAACATCTTTGTTAAGCGACATAAAAGATGGAATTGGTAGGGGAGAAAAGTTTACGATTTCTTGGAAATATACGTATTGCTGGAGAATAAAATTCTCAGCAGATATTTGTGTGAGGTGAATAATATATTTTTAATTTGTACAACCGTTCTTTTTTGTTTTTTGATATAATTTATGTGCGGTTTATTTTAAATGCATTAAAATATATAAAATGTACAATAACTACGTAAAAAGGCTAAAAAAAAAGGCATTTAACCTTAAAATAGGCAACGGGAGCTAAAATAGGCAAAAAAGGCAAAATAAAAATTGGGCCTATTGTCCCCAAATGTTTGGAAACGTGTTTATCTCTAATAGGTCTTTCATACATACACTCAGTTTAAAAAAGTCATTTTACCTAGCATCCAGACTCTAGACATAACATAAGTTTTCCACCAACATCGATCTTGGAAACGTGATTGATTGTAGTCTTTGAACGAATTGCTGAGTCTTACCGGCAACGCCTTTTCTATTTATTTTCCAATATTTTCAGGCTATAAGTAATCCTGTAACTATAATAATTCATTATTTAACTTTATTTTCATCTTATTTCACGGCTATACGCGATGGTTTACATCTGGTCTCAATCATATCTGAATGTTCACTCCATTTGAGAGTAAGTCAAGCATATGTTGGAGCTTTTTCAAGTTTGGATTAGAATAAGGCATGCCGTTCACTTAAAACAGAGTATATCGGTACGACATTTATAGAGGAGAAACTACACTATCTACCAAAAAGTAATTGGGCGCTGTTTTTGTCCCTTTAGAACCTCGTGGTACCACTCTTGTTGCTATAACAGCAGCCACCCTGTCAGGCATGCTCTCCACTAGTTTGTGTAGGATATCCACTGGAATGTGTCGCCATTCCTCTTGTAACATGGCACTCAGTTGGACAATGGAAGTTGGCCGCATCTCCCGAAACCTTAATCGCCGGTCCAATTCGTACCAAAGGTGCTCAATGGGATTGAGATCAGAACTCTGTGCAGGTCGTCCAACCGGTGAACATTATTGTCTGCAGAGTACCACTACATAGTAGCCGCCGCAACATGGGGCCAACTTCCACTGTCCAACTGAGTGTCATGTTGCAAGAGGAATGGCGACGCATTCCAGGGGATATCCTACACAAACTAGTGGAGAGCTCTGACATGGTGCCTGCTGTTATAGCAACAATAGGTGGTACCACGAGGTTCTAAAGGGGCAAAAACAGTGCCCAATTACTTTTTGGTAGATAGTGTATAATCACGGCAGGACTCCAATCCAAGATATGTCTTTCTTGTAACGTCAAAGCTGCGCTTAATAAGTAGAGTATACACTTTTTGGATCACAGCTTTTACTGTTTTGGGGGAATTTTAAGATGTAAAACGATAGGCCTACATTATAAGAATATCATACTATAGGGTACGCTACAAAGATGGCGAGTTATTGGCAGCGAAATTTGCGGTCTGTAGCCTCAATAGTTAATGTACCGATAGTTACCTTCATCGGGGTATTAGTATTAGATTTAGTATTTATTTATTTAACCTGGTAGAGATAAGGCCGTCAGTAGAGTCATGATTTAAGACATTGCGCTACAAGCACGTGTTCAATTCCCGATGGAGTCATGGATCTTTTCGCTGATTAATCCTTCAAGGCGCATATAGTCCTGCTGTACACTCAGCCTCCAACACAAATTAGTACCAAGCTGTTTCCTAGGATGAAAAGGCGGCTAGCATTTAGGACTGACGTCCCTTGTTATTCAGTGCCAATTGTCTCGTGAGATGGGAGCCTAATCATTCCGTCATCCTAGGTTCTTTCGCAACCTGTAGTAGAATAGCTTTGATTTTACGTAGCTTCATCCTTCTACCCACAGAAAGCTGCGATAGTTTACAATATAGCCCTAAAATTTGCATTGGAGAGGTCCCGAATTCCATATTCGCTTAGTCCATACCTTTCTTCATCCTCCCTATAACGTTATTTTGCGTCTACTATTATCGCTGTGATTTATTTTATCGGTATTTCTCGTACACCTAAAATAATACAGAAAATAACATATTTCCTCTTTCCTTAATGATACTATCTTAACATTATCCTTACCCTGCATTTACATTAAAACGAATGGAGGTTATAAACACGACACTGTAATCTTGAACCAACTGGAAATCACCGTTGAAGGAATATATTTGGTTTTAGGGATTATTTTCGAGCTAACATTAACATAAAATCGGATTATGTCGACAGTAGAAATAAATAGAATAAAACAGGTGAAATAAATCGTATAAAAACACTAGCGATTGAGCTGTCATTTTGCAGTTTGGGGAAAAATTAACTAACGGAAGATGAAGATTTGCTTCGGTAGGCTTCGTTCGAATCTTTATAAATTATGGCCAATACAGGAAAGATCTGGATCACAGGCCTATTGTTTAATGAGATCATTCTAGCACTCCAATTATACAGCTTCTCATAATCACCTTTCCGTTTTTTTATAAAACACTTATTATGAAATCTACTAATGTTCTTTGTTGTTTTACGTACAATACTTCGCTTTCTGTTGTCTGTCAACTGTCAGTCACATGGCTTAACCATTGGTAACGACTATAAATTACTTTTTCACATCGAGAAAAGAGTATTAATTAGTCTTATGGAGTCATTATTAGCATACAGATAGCTATTGCAGATACGTAGTATGTATTATGTAATACTAAAAAGAACCCTCGTTTATAACAAACTACTCTCTCTTTATTATAATATTATCGTCATTCATCAATGTTCTCCTGACACCAGGAGTAGGGTAGATATGTAGACCTATAGTGATACTGCTCTTACGGAGTTGCCACTTCTTTCCGTCTCATTTGATCTATTTTTTGCAAAGAGCATACAAAACTGACGTTTCGTGACAGTCATTTACAAGAAGTGACAACGTCTTATTACTTAGAAGACATAATACACCCACTCAATTATATTCCTTCCTTGCACTCCTTGAAGATGAAATCGGAGGTTGCGAGATTTTATTATCTTAAGCATAGGCTACACTACCATTAATATCTATAGTTGTTGATTACAGGCGAAGGTTTTTTAAACATGGCTCACATTATAGGCCTACACGGAAGTGCATTTATTTTCATTTATTTTTATTTATTTATTTAGCCATCCACCCAACCATCCATTTATTTATTTTAGCGGAGTTGAAGGCCAATAGGCCTTCTCTTCCACATACCAGGAAATACAAATACAAGCAAAATATAGACAAAGAATTGAAAATATATTAATAATAATTGATCTACAACAATAATGAAAAAATTTACGTGACACAACCTACAAAATAAGTAATGGCAGCTTATTGAGAACTGTTACAATTATATGCTGGCAAATTAAAGGTAAAAAGTTAACAATATACAACGCTAATTATTATGAAAATTACAGTACATTGAAGTACAAAGCATCGTACCTAACAACTCATTAAAACTCGAGTTCATGCAATAAAACACCCATTTCTAATTTAGTTTTAAATTGTGACAATGTCCGGCAATCCCTGACGTCATTACGCAAAGTATTCCAGAGGCGAGGTGATGTTATGGTGAAGGAAGATGAGTATGAAGAAGTTCTGTGACAAGAAATAGAAAGAAGCGATTGATGCTGATTACGATTTGTTGTGAGGAACTGAAACTTATATTGTAATATATTATAATAATATATGTTTGCATAATGATATAATGTAATAAAAAAGGTAAAGGTAAAGGTATCCCCGTAACTTGCCATGAAGGCACTTGGGGGGCACGGAGGTAGAGCCCCATGCTTTCCATGACCTCGGCACTAGAATGAGGTGGTGTGGTCGGCACCACGCTCTGACCGCCTTTTACCCCCGGGAAAGACCCGGTACTCAATTTTATAGGAGGCTGAGTGAACCTCGGGGCCGTTCTGAAAGTTTGGCAACGAGAGATATAATGTAATTACATTTCCAAATAAAATTCTTCTATAGCGCCAAAAGAACAATCGTAAACGACAAATAAGGCCACTTCAAACATTATTCCCGTGGGGGGTTGCTAGTGCCCCATTGGGTGCCACCCCAGGTGGCGGATAGGGGGATGCCTCCGAGATATGGGTGGTATCGGGAAAATGAAATACCCGGGGTAGACAAAAATAACGAAGGGCAGATGGGCTCTTAGACGTAGAAAAGGAAACCATCTACCGGAATAAATCTTATAAAAATGAAGCAAGTCAGAAAACTTCGAGCTGGCAACCCCAACATCTGATTTAGGCTACTTATCTGCAGGCTGGTAACCTGCAATAAGGACATATACTTACTTACAAATGGCTTTTAAGGAACTGGGAAGTTCATTTCCGCTCTCACATAATAATAATTTAATAATAATAATTTATTTATTTAATCTGGCAGAGCTAAGACCAGTAGGCCTTCTCTTTCCGCCCAGTCAGACTCTAATTCTAATTGAATACAATTGCTTACATAACCCCCCAACGATCCCTATCCTGAGCAAGATCTATTCAGTCTCTACCATCATATCCCACCGCTCTCAAATATTATCCTCCCATCTACGTCTCGGCCTCCCTAAAGGTCTTCTTCCCTCTGGCCTTCCAACTAACACTTTCTATGCAGTTCTGGATTCGCCCATACGTGCTACATCCCCTGCTCATCTCAAACATGTCAGACGAAGAATACAATGCGTGCAGTTCTACGTTGTGTAACTTTTTCTATTCTCCTGTAACTTCAACCCTCTTAGCCCCAAATATTTTGCTAAGCACCTTATTGTCGAACAGCTTTAACCTCTGTGCCTCTCTCAAAGTGAGAGTCCAAGTTTCGCAATCATACAGAACAACCGGTAATATAACTGTTTTATAAATTCTAAGTTTCAGCTTTTTTGAGTGCAGACAAAGCTTCTCAACCGAATAATAACAGGCATTTCTTATATTTATTCTGAGTTTCATTTCCTCCCGAGTATCCTTTATTTTTGTTACTGTTGCTGCAAGATATTTGAACTTTTCTACCCTTTCAAAGGATAAATTTCCAATTTTTATATTTCCATTTCGTGTCGACCTGGTTGGCGAGTTGGTATAGCGCTGGCCTTCTATGCCCAAGGTTGCGGCCAGGTCGATGGCATTTAAGTGTGCTTCAACGCGACAGGCTCATGTCAGTAGATTTACTGGCATGTAAAAGAACTGGGGGACAAAATTCCGGCACATCCGGCGACGCTGATATAACCTCTGCAGTTGCGAGCGTCGTTAAATAAAACATAACATTTAACATTTCCATTTCGTACTATGTTCTGGTCACGAGATAATCGTATACTTTGTCTTTTCGGGGTTTACTTCCAAACTTAGCTTTTTACTTGCTTCAAGTAAAATTCCCGTCTTTTCAATAATCGTTTGTGGATTTTCTCCTAACATATTCACATCATCCGCATAGACAAGCAGCTGATGTAACCCGTTCAATTCCAAACTCTATCTCTTATTATTACTCATAATCTTCACAGTAAATGTGCAGGAATTAGTGTGAAGTCGGAACAGATAATTATGTCCAAACAATGGAGTGACGATAATGATGGTAAGAGTTAGTATATAATTAAGATACCCTTGACACCCCTCTGTTCAACTGAAGAAATAAGTAAATTCAATCTCCGAAACTTAATGAGTAATGAAGAAAGTCAAAGCTACATTTATTCTGAAATAAATCTCCACTTCCTGTCCGCAACCGAAAACGCGTGAACTGAATTTCAGGCCAAAAACGATACCAAGTGAGCTACACTTGAGGACCATATAAACAAAAGAGCAGGTCATCCGTCAGAGTGAATGTCGGGTATAACGACTTCACTGTTTAATCCTTGGAACGATTCGAGTACTAAAAATTAACAAGAGGACAGAAAAAAACCGCATACCACGTGGCTGCGTCGCTACGTTTACCCCACGTCACAGCTACCCCATATGCGTCAGCGCTGACCTACACACGCGATGGGCGCGAGGTGCCAAGAGAGATACAAGACGATCCGGAGGAAGCACGCTACTAAATGCTATGCCATTGCCATTCCACGTGGTTATTTATAGACGTGCCCTATGCAGCAGCGCACGCGGGCTGCGGGTGTACAAACTGTCTGCAGCAATGTTTGACGGAAAAGTCCATCACACGTTAATTTGACTTTTAGTTTCAACTTCTAGCCACAGAATAAATAGTAGACCGAGCGAGGTGGCTCAGACGATTATGTTTGAGACTCGCGTTCCGGAGGTCCCGGGTTCAAACCCTGCGACTGGCCAATCTGACTAGAGTTTTTCATGGTTTCCCTCAGTCAGAAAGACAAATGCCGGATTGGAAATTTAAATACCATATTTCATCACCAAAACAGTTACATTACCGGTTGTTCTGTATGTTTGCGAAACTTGGACTCTCACTTTGAGAGAGGAACAAAGATTAAGAGTGTTTGAGAATAAGGTGCTTAGGAAAATATTTAGGGCTAAAAGGGATGAAGTTACAGGAGAATGGAGAAAGTTACACAATGCAGAAGTGCACGCACTGTATTCTTCACCTGACATAATTAGGAACATTAAATCCAGACGTTTGAGATGGGCAGGGCATGTGGCACGTATAGTCGAATCCAGAAATGCATATAGAGTGTTAGTTGGGAGACCGGAGGGAAATAGACCTTTGGTGAGACCGAGACGTAGATGGAAGGATAATATTAAAATGGATTTGAGAGAGGTGGGATATGATGATAGAGACTGAATTAATCTTGCACAGCATAGGGATCGATGGCGGGCTTATATGAGGCGGAAATGAACCTGCGGGTTCCTTAAAAGCCATTTGTAAGTAAGTATTTCATCACCGCCTTAATCACTAATATCATAAAAATTAAAAACAAAATATAAATCAGTTAGTACATGAACCATCTAAAAACACGCGACAACAGAAGCAGAAACTCAACAACAGTCAAGCGAACAAAGATCTTAAACACGAGATATGAGCTTATATCTATAAATAAATTTAACAAAAGAAAAAGTTAAAAGAAAATAGTGTGTGATGAGAAGCTACGCGCATATCCTTGGTGACATATTGTAGTAACGGTAATAACCTGGGTTTTAAGAAGCGACTCGTTGGCTAGCGTGACAATTTTCCGTGCCGAAAAGAAGATTAAAATACCAGTAAACACAATTGCAAATTGCTTTTCAATTTAAAAATGTTAAATTTTGACTCCTTCGCTACTTTCGTTCACCACAATTTCCGGGTAAAAGTCTCCATTGAGCATGCGCGGTCTTTTACAAGGTATGTGATAAGGTTAGTGGGTTAGTTGAGGAGATACCTAAGTGACGTGAAGCCGAGGATCTTAAATCATTGAGATTTTTACACATATTCCTTGGCCTCACGTCATTTAGGCCTAGATATCCACTCAACTAACTCACTAACCTTGTCACACACCTTGTAAAAGACCGCGCATGCGCAGTGAAGAGAGACAAAGATGACATCCACTCGTGTGTCGCTGTTCGATGGGACACAAAAATCTTCCGGCAATGAGACAAACGTTTTCAAACCTACCTAGATCGCTAAATGCTATCTCGGAAGTTAGAGACTGCCGCGGTAAAAGACCTGTATCATCATTTGTCGACCTGACAAGGAAGTACTCCTAAATATCACTCATGTAAGTGCTGTTTTTAATAACGGAATATAACATGGACATTTTGTGGTAACGCCGCACTCAGTATGTATATCGCACATCTCTGTAGAGAATAAGAGAAGTTTGTAGAGCCAGAACAGGTTATTTCCCTCTTTAAAAATGGCGGTTTTTGTCCTCACTTCCCGATGCAGAGTTTGAGATCTCGGTGGGTTGGAAATTGTGATGGAAACGTAAGTTCAGGTGAAATAATAGAGTGGCTTTCAGGTAGTCCAAATTCCTAATTGTTATTGTTTCAGTTAAGTACTTTTCTCATACAAAACATTGGTGACTAAATGACTGAATAAGAATGGTAAATAAAACCTAAATATTCAGAGAAAGCCTGCGTCATAGCAGTTCTGTCGCTATAAATAAGAAATGTACCCGGGAAAAGAACTTCTACCTCCTTTCGTGAGAAATCGACTCATAACTAGACTACCTAAGCAGCTAACTAAAATGCAACTAAAACGACTAATTAAACCAACCAATTTAAATTAACTAAACTATACAAAAATACTTGTAAATCAACTTAATTATCATACTAAACTCAGTAATCTGACTAAACTAATTGAACTCTCTGACTCACTAAACTCTCTAAACTATCTGACTAAATTCACTAAACTATTTAAGTTCACTTAATTAACTAAGCTAGCTAAATTAGCATAAACTATACTAATGAAATGAAACCAACCTAAGAAACAATCAAGAAATCAATAAATAAATAAACAAAATCAACTAAGTCAACTCACTATCTAAACTAACACATAGCTGATCTATTAATAATACCTCCTTCCCAACGGCAGGTAAAATTCACAGTAAGCCACTGCATTAGGGAAAGAAACGATACAAGTCTTTTATTGTTTGAAAAAATACTAGAAAACACGTCAATAAATACATTATTACTACGTTTTTAAACGTAGAGCAATATGGCGAAAAATAAAACTGAATCTAATCGAGTATCAAACTCGGAGACCCTACACTACAGGTATAACGGCTGGTTATTACGCACTACGTCTATTTGAAGGAAGTTAGCCTACGAAAATATTAAGTAGGCCTACATTAACATAAAAGTCAACAGATCTCAACTTACGCCATAAAATCTCGCGAATCTTTAAACGTTACGTAATTTGATTTTACATCACTTTGTTTTATTCCATCTCAAACAGAATCTATAAAAATCGGTTATTCCGAAAACGTATTTTGTCCTGACTCTTGTAGCTATGAAGTAATAGGGATTTCGTATATCTGTAGAAGTTTTAACCTTAGCCTACCCTCTTTTGGTACTTGTTATTAGACGTAGCATGCCGCCCCTCGAAGTTGGCGACATAGGACATCACATTGACAACGGACAAACATCCTTTCCCGCGGTAGGACTCGAACAGGTGACTGTTACTTGCAGACGTTAAAAAGTGCATTGCAACACCAATATTTAGTAAAAAGGCCCAATGTGAGCATACGACACAAAAGGAACTGGCTTCATGTTTTCTCTTTCATCCCCCGACCCTTCAATATTCCATTCTTCACTGAACATAAGCGGACTTGTTCTTATAGTATGTTGGCTCTCTTAGCATAAACTAGCTTCTGACTGGAGATACGCTGGTTCTATTCCAGACATCCGCATATACAACGAATAAAGGAGTTCAAACTATCAAAGCGAAAGTTCATGCTTGCATTCACCGCTGTTTTCAACAGACATGGATTCTACAGTAGCATACAGAAATTGGCCAAATGTTGGATTCCGCGACGTAAACACGAGTTCAACTCCCTGCGAATGTGAACTTTTTAGTAAAAAAATAAATAGCCATGCAGGTTTGTATAGAGGACACTACTGTTTCAAATTAGTGTCGTGCAATGTTCGAAAATGAGAGAGGATGTCAAGTTACTACAAACTTCGCCCTACTCATTAGGCATGCAGCAATACTAGAAGTTAAGTATGCAAACTAAAATAACAGAGTCCATTGAAAACCAGTAAGAGACCTTATGTTCGGTTCCTGTTTGCCTAGTCTCTGTAGAACTGAAGCTCCTTCGCATTTTTTTCAATCTTATCCCTTCCTTACATATATTCGGTATCTTTCTCTTTAGTTCCTCCTCTCCCTGCGCCTCTATGCTTTAGCTGCATAAGGATATCAGATACATATTACCTTGCGAAGTTGTGCACACTAATGAGTATAGGTAATTTTTCTTGTTACTAATATGATTAAACATTTTCAAAAATATACGTATAAAAAATCAAAGTATATTAAAAAAACGCATATGTTCATAATACCGGCTACGTGCTCAATTCCAGACTAATTAGTTCTTTACTTTTAAGTCGAAACTAAGTTTCGTGTTGGGATTAAAGTGAGGTTACCAGACATCCCAGTTTCCCGGAGAAAATCTCAGAATTTTACTTTATTCCCAGAACAAAATTTGTCTTCGGAATGTTCTAGAACAGGCCTGCACGAGGTTTGCGCTCTCCGAGCCGGCTCACAGCTCATGAGCGGAATGCAGATATTAGCTGCGCTCTGTATAAGGGTGGACTGGAAGAAGGGGTGATCTCGTACAAAATATACACAAAAGGAAGTACTAGTACTAGTGTTTATGAAATGAATTCCCGTTCAGTGTTTGCAAAACTATCTTGAACTATTATTAATTAATAAAGAAATATTTATTTTACAGAAATAATAGAAATTCTATAGCTACTTAAATGTACAATATCATTTTGTTACATTTTTATTTATCAGTACATCAAAACGAGGTTTTTATGCTGTTGGCAGCTGAAAGGAACAGTTGCCTACTGATCGTAATGAAACATCAGTTACAGATGTTGGAGTCTGTCTTTATTAAAGTTGATTATAGAAAACAGTTGCTCACAAATATAAATGTTGAGCAATCATTTTCACAGCCAGCCTGTGTAGTCGTGGATATTACTGCTAATGTTTAGTCTTGTAAAACTCAACCAGGCTAGTAGTATTATTCAAACGATCTTTAGCTCTCAGGTCACATTGAAGATCAATAAGTTCGAGCTGTAAATCGTTAAATGTTAAATGTTATGTTCCGTCTTTTAGATTCCTCCATACTGTACTGTAGCAGTAGGTAAGCAACGTGAAACAGTTACTGAGAATAGGCCTACATACTGCACTCCACTAGATAACTGAGTGGTCGTTTCCCTCTCCTCTATTCATAGCAAGTCTATGTCATTCTAACGTATCTTCCTCTCCGTTTCGGCGAGCGGTAAACACGGTTCTCCCGCTCGTTGAGCGCTGTTTGTGCAGGTATGTTCTAGAATTTAATAATTTGTCCCCAGATACGCCCGGATTTTTAAGTGTTAATTATTATAATTTTATAAATGTGCTGTTGAATATCTGAGTACCTGGGGTATTCATTCACAAGATAAGCTATCTGTGGGATGTATATTGCTTAGATGTCTTCCAGAAAGAGAAAAGTTTGAAGAGAGAGTCTATTATTTTTCTTCTAATGTAGAAGTACTTGACCTGGATGAAATAATTTATTTTATAAAATTTCTTGCTTCAAGAAATGGTGAATTCAGAGAAAACAGAAAAGTGGAATGAAGAAAATGCTGGTCTTTGCTCAAAATGGAATTACATTTTTTTTATTTTCTCTGGGAAAACTATTTTCTATGCACAACTCCAGCAGTTGATTGAAATATCTCCATGTCTTCCTGGAAGTAATGCTTGTGTATAAAATAATAGAATGAATATTTTAATTCTTTAAGGTGTGTAAAACAATACAAGTTAATGACAAACTAACAGAAATGTTAAAAGTAGTTTCTTCATATATACCGATATCTGTTCCCGAAAATTGTGAAAAAAATCCGGTAACCTTAGACTAAAGTGTAAATCAGTTATCATATGGCGATCCTGGCAGTCTGTGTCTTGAAATATTGATAGCAATAATGAAAATGAACTTTGTATGTCACCAAATTAGCCGTGGTAAACCCATCCATACACATCAGCTAAAATAATAAAAAATGTTATATAAATATTTAAAGGAGGGAGAAGGACAATGTTATGATCTATTTGCAAAAACCATAGCTGCGACAGGATCAGTATGATTCAGTGACTCTGTAGTATGTGAACTCGTAAGTATTTATTGCTTTGCTACGAATAGCGGCAAAAACTTTGTCTACAGTCTGGAAGATTTCATACTCTTTCCTTCGAATTAGGTCACGACTAAATTAATCGATTATGCGTAGATCTGTTCTTTTGTTCTGAGCACACTTTCTGACTTGGAATATTTTGTTATATTTACAGCAACTATTTTCTTCAACGTTGAGCACATTACTCCTTCCGCAGTTATGATTTTTGCAAGTCATGACCAGGCTTCGGCGTAGGGACACTAAGTAACCAGTATAAGGTTTAGAGTACACGGAGTATAAATGACGTCATGACCGTGTGGATGGGTGACTGCAACAGCACAGGTGGGTCCGTAATGTGCATTACCATTGGTTATGGGCCTATTGCTGCTTGGTTGCGGTACGTGTAATAGGCTTCGGCGTAGGACGCCTGATTGAAGGTTACAACTCACGTTAATACATTAGTGGTAGACATTTATTGTCTACACTAGGAATGTACTGTATATACTGCATCTGTACAGGGTGAAATATATTTTGTGCCGTACTATGATGGACTGTTTACATGTTGACATACGATGTAACGGCTCACTCCATCTCCCACTCCACTCGATCAACACGAAACTATCGTCCGTACGTTCTGAACTTCATGCGTTTCTGTGCCCAGGACCGAAGCTTGGTCATGACATTGTCCTTCTCCCTTCTTAAAATATCTATACACATTATGAATGATTTTAGTCGACTGTGTATGTATGGCTTTACCGCGTCCATTCGGTAACACACAACATTCATTTTCATCATTACTATCATTATTTCGAGACACAGGCTTCAAAGGACGTCACATGGTAACAACTACCTTACACTTCGACTAATCCTAGCACAAAACTTAGTTTCAACTCATATGCGAAGAATAGAGTACTGAATAGCCTCTTCTTCAAATAAAGTGTTGCAACAGCGCTTTGTTTCTTGTAACTGTCGCGTACCTATACGCTTCACTGGCTACAACCTGTACAGATACACCCCCTTCCCAATGGCTAAAACATGAGTGAACGAACAGTGAATATATTTACATGTGCCGCAAGCACGCTGTCTTAATATTTATTAAACAATACTCAGCTAGTCAGAAAAGAGCATGCATAAAAATATATCAAAAGTAACATCCCCATAAACTGGATGATAACCATACCGTAAATTCGCTGCTGCGAGATTTCGAAGAGGTAGCGTGTCCAGGGACAGCACGCAACCCCATAAAACCTACTAGGAATAATGATGACGGAGTGATTCATTCCTTCATTCCTTACAGATGTTAGAGCACATCAGCTTACCTGCAACACAGGAAACATAATTATTAACCCTAGTAAACGGAAAAATATATGTAAACAATGCATATGGAAATAGATCAGCACTTCATCATTTAATAATCTCAAGTAACAGAAATCATTACTCTAATATTACGAAACATGAAATTTTGTGAACATTGCGGAATGATTTTTAACGTCACACAATGTCATAAGTGTAGAAAAATGCAACATTTATTAGTAATGTAACGAATCCATTGTCAGGAAAGCAAGAATAAGAGATTCTAGCAGTTGGATCCGTTAACATGAACTAATATCCAAGACTGGTCCAATAAACTAATGTTTCGCAACTACGTATCGGTTTCATTATCAGAAAATTCAGGAAAGGAAACCTATTTGCTGGATCCGTTACCAAAAGCCGTCATACAGGACTAGTCCAAGAAACATTCAACGTTTCGGAACTAGGCATTAGCTAATGATAATGGAAAACAAGGAGAATGGGCCTTATCTACTACCCTTAATGTAAATATTTTATTCACCAATAATGTTACTGATTATTAGAGTCCTGCATTTGGTTATCTAGAGCAGGGGTCGTCAGCACAGAGTACGCTGGGGCTAGCCTCTCTTACCCGCGGAAAACGTAGTGCACTATAGTGCTCTCGTAGCTGGTAGCGGGTATGCTCCCTATCTCTCCCTGTTGCACGACAGTGCCCACGGGATGGCACCGCGTATCCATTGCACATTTCAGCGAGTGCTGACGACCACTGATCTAGAGTCACCAAGCAACCCACAACAGTGTAATTGCGAATGGGGTATAGATACGTGGAAATGAACCTCAGACACACAGTTCCTGTCTGCTGTTCAGTGAGTATGCCAGTCAACATGTCGAAACAAAACAAAAAGTAGTCGGTGTAAATAATTTTGTTTTTACTGAGATCTATGGTATTATTGTAATTTCCATAATTTATTTATGTAAGTTATTTATTTATTTATTTATAGTTGTGTACATACATAGGCTGTGTCCAGTTACAATGTTCTCGTGTAAAACAAGTAGGCCTATTCATAACTAATTTCTACAATCTGGCATTAGGGAGGTACCTAATACAAATAGACTAAGGAAACCTACAAAACATTTCTAAATGAACGGAAGTTGAAACAACCGAGCCGAAATATATTTTATACATTCAATATTAACTCACATTTATAAACATTCAAATTTCAATCCTTTCAATAAGTTATATTATTTACTTCTAAACTCATTTTAACTTGAATAAAAATGTAGACCTATCTATTTCTTTTAAAAAGTGAAATTTAAATATTCTAAATAGAGAAAAATAATGAGCTTTGTTTTTCTATTTTGCAGAAAAAAATATATCCATACGAAATAGAAAGTAGGCTATCTAGAATATAGATGTGTTGTTCAGTGCCTATATAGGCTGACACTGAAATAAGCAGATGTAAATACACGAAACGAAGGAGGGAGACGGCCTCATTACAGCCTTGAGCAGATCTGACTCAGAACGAAGGTAGTATGATCCATATACACCATATACTCAAAGTAACTCAACTCAGAACTCTACTGATTATACAATAGTGAATAATTTCTTTGTCACTAAGCTGGTTTTGTTTGAATGTACTATGTAATCCTGAGTGAAGAAGCATAGAAAATCACACTTTCAGCACAGTCTAGTATATACAGTCAATATATAGTAAATATGCATCCATAGATAGTTGCTAACCACTAGGATCCCTACTATCGCCTCATCACAGACAATGCGAAATAGTACCTGCACAGTCTATTGTTCCTAGTACCCTTACAACTCAAGCTTCTTGACTGTATATACTAGACTGTGCTTTCAGTGTATTCCACTCGGAACAGTAGCCCTGTTTCCGCTCATAACTTTTCCCATTGGAACATCGTGATGAATTTGGGGAGCTACGATAGTAGCGAAATCCCGTTACGGAAACCAGCTGGGGGGATCATCGTGTTAACCACACAATACCTCCGTTCTGGTTGCATGATCGTTCACCTCTGCTGAGACATACGGACGTGAGGCCAGCACACGGCTGGTCGGCTTGGCCCTTCATGGACTGACGCGTCACAAATTTATTTCTCTTTAATGACCACAGAACTCAGTCACAGATTATGTAACTGCCCTTGTTGCCGTTCCTAGCAGCGCTGAAAGTTTCAAGGACACGATGTCGAAGAAATACAAAATGGTTAAATATGTCATATAGACGGTACCAGCGTTGGAATAATAATGGATATATGGCAATATCAAATTCTCTCTCTGCGAAAATAATGTTTGTTTATTCAGTATAATCGGACGTTAGAGTCAAAATATTTCAGGATAAGTGGACTATAGGAACAGTATAGCACAAACCTATGCACACTTAGGCAATTACATTGACTAATTATTATGATACCGCCACAACTGGATTTTTACGAGGGCGAGAAATGAGCTTTGAATTTTACCTGAAGCCCGCTCGTTCTTTTGCGTGCACATGAGTTTCCAACTTCAACTTAATTCCTTCAATCTACATCATTTGAATCCAACATCAAGCATGGTAAGCACTAAACAGCCAAGAACGACAAAATATTTGCAGAATTCTTGAAGTAAGAAATAATAAATAGGCTTAACGGATGTAAATAAGTCTAAAATCTATTCGCAAGAAACGAAACCAAGTTTTTCTGGACTTGAAACACCATTTAAGCCAAAGGCAAAAACTGTGATGCTGGACCGCATGACGACTTGTCTGCGACACACTCGACTGTTCTGGATAAACGCTAATGACATCCTTTCGCGGTGAATGTGATGAAACTTCCGGTTGTATAACAGCGACATCTTTGGGCGAACGAGTGATTTTAGACTCGAGTGTATGGATTTTATGACGCTTTCAACTGCTGTGAGATGATGGTGTGATATGACAGCACTTGACGGGATGCAGTCGTGCTGTTGCAGGGTTTCAGTTCTGCATCTGGACGGAGAACACATGATGGAGATCACAACTCTATTCCGAATTCCAACGTCTTTGGCTTTTAAGCCACCATGCTGAGCGCCAAAAGTCTGTTCAGTGACGTAAGAAGCAAGAACTACTTCATTACTTGCGTATTTCATTGTCAATACATTATTTTCGTATGAATAGTAACATATTCAATATTCGTATTTCGATAATAAAATCATTTTCTGATTATTTCTGTATAAATATCATTGCGAAATTGTATTTATCTGTCTACATTATATCGAGTCGTCCATCTGTTTGCGTTTCTGTCTACCTTGAGTGTCGAATCTTCCTTTCAGTCATTTGCCTGTCTACTAATTATATCGAATCATCTGTCCGCCTGTCTGCCTGGCGAACATTTGTTTGTTTGACTGTCGAAAACTCCATCTATCTATACATGTCTGTTTGTGCTTTAACACACTATAAGTTATGTCTATTTCACGACCAATGTTTTGTCCTATTGTTTTAATATGAAGTTTCGTAAATCGCTTTTATTTACAGTATTTAACTCTATACAACTTCCAAAGGAAGTTTCGACATGATGTTGTGGACGGTTCTTTCGTAAGACAAACAAATTTTACCTGAATAATAATAATAATAATAATAATAATAATAATAATAATAATAATAATACTTATGGCTTTTAAGGAACCCGGAGATTCATTGCCGTCCTCATATAAACCCACCATCGGTCCCTATCCTCAGCAAGATTAATCCAGTCCCTACCATCATGTCTTACCTAATAATAATAATAATAATAATAATAATAATAATAATAATAATAATAATAATAATAATAATAATAATATTTAGAAATGGTTTTTAAGGAACCCGGAGGTACATTGCCGCCCTCACATAAGCCCGCCATCGGTCCCTATCATGTGCAAGATTAATCCAGGCTCTATCATCATATCCCACCTCCCTCAAATCCATTTTCATATTATCCTCCTATCTACGTCTCGCCCTCCCCAAAGGTCTTTTTCCCCTCAGGCCTCTCAAGTAATACTCTATATGCATTTCTGGATTCGCTCATACGTGCTATATGCCCTGCACATCTTAAACGTCTGGATTTAATGTTCCTAATTATGTCAGATGAAGAATACAATGCATTCAGTTCTGCGTTGTGTAACTTCTTCCATTCTCCTGTAACTTCATCCCTTTTGGCTCTAAATATTTTTCTAATAACCTTATTCTCAAACACCCTTAATCTCTGTTCTTCTCTCAAAGTGAGAGTCCAAGTTTCACAACCATACAGAACACCCGGTAATATAACTGTTTTATAAATAATAATAATAATAATAATAATAATAATAATAATAATTTATTTTATTTAATCTGGCAGAGTTAAAGGCTTAAGGCTTTCTCTTCCACCCAGCCAAGTCTACAATTAATACAAATATACAAGGTGAAAGTGAAATAACCCTGAAGATTGCAAGGGACAATAGGGTACACTTAAATAGAAAACCTCTTATTATATTTTGGAATTAAATGCACGGTTAATTACAAGTAGAAAATTGAGTTGGAAGTTTCAGCAGTCTGGCAACATCGCCGCTAACACACTGCTCTTCCTTCTCGTAATACAAATGTAAGAGGTCAACGAACTGTCTCCATAAGGAGAACCTCCATCTCTGACTTCAACGTTGCAATCTATTCGCATCGTTCAGTGGTTTGAAAATAGGGGTTTTAAAATTAAATTTAGGCCTACACGAAAGCCGTCTACACTATGGAAATACGCCAGGAGAATAAATGATTCTTCATTAGATTTTCTATCTATATGGACAAAAATCACGATTCTATACGCAATAGATACCGAATAAAAGGGTGTTAAACATTTGGGAGAAAAAATGAGAAAACTATAAACTTTCCACAAATATGGCATTACACTTTTTGTTACACACAACATGAGCTATTCGCTCTGAAAATCTGCAGAGTTATTTCACTTCCACCCTTTATGTCATAATATTATAACGCTACTGTAGATAGCCTAGGTAGTAAGAGACTATTACTGAAATTTATATAAGCTTCTAGTTAATCTGAACATATTAAAAATGTAAAGATAATTATTTAGAAATTTATCAGTTAAAAATTAAAAATAATTGTATACCTATTTAAATAAAATCACTGTTTAAAATATTAAGAGGAAATCAATATAGTAAACTAATCAGAAAACAAAGTTCAAACTACTAAGTATTTATCAATAATGAAAAAAAAAATCGCTCCGACACTGGGAATCGAATCAAGGACCCTCATATTTATGAGCGCATGTGACTTACTATGCCTGTTGAATTAGATAATTGGGTATTTTAATTTTGAAAAAGACAGATTCTAATGTCGGCAGAAAGAAGATTCAAGATTCGAGAGATGTAGATAGTGAACGATTGAGAATAACGGCATATCTTTTGCTTAAGTATAAGACAGTTTCTTGTTGTGACCCTGGTAACAGATTTCACTCTTTTAGCAGGGAAAAGTTTATTTATTATATTTCAAATCGTTGTCAGGCTTGACGAAACGCCCCTCTGTCTGTACGTATAGGCTTATGTGTTTATCTTTTTCTCAACCTAATCTTCTGTCCATTTTCCGATCTGTCTACCTATCGACATCTCTGTCTACCGCCCTAGACGTCTATCCATCAACAATCTACTTATCTATTCTAAGAATAATTCAACAGAACCTTTTATTCAGTGTCCTATCGTATACGATTCTTTGTCAAAGCAGTAAACAAGGGATATCTTTAAAAATAAATCTATGACGATAGCGAATACAGCTGGCAATGATGGCATTCATAGCATGTAGCATGTTTAATATTCGACAAGTGTGAAGGTAGTTGTGGTCTGCCACAAGACAGAGGAAACCAAAAATTATCCTTGCGTTAAGGACAAATTGTCCAGGGAGTCAAATGCGGTTCTTCTGAATATTTAATCAACATGTTGGCGTGTAGGAAAATTATTTGATAGTTTACAACTCATGCATTTTGTCAAGACACTCGTGATGTGCAGTACGGGAACAACGTTTCTGTGAAGGGGGATAGGAATAGAAGGGAAGGTCGGGGGTATGTCTACCGAGTTCAAGGCAAAGACAAACCCATTCGCCTATAATTCGTAAGTAGACTCATCTGATCTCGTGCGCAGCTCTGTAGGAAGAGTGGGGGAGTGTCTGGACATAATGCATGCGCTGTAAGTGTAAAAGATACCGATAAGACATATCACCATCATGTTTGACTTAGTTGAAGGTTCAAATCGACGAGATGTATTGCCAATAGAAGTAACAGGAATATGGAATAGTGCTCTGATGATGATTATAATGGTAGTGGTATTGAGGTTAACGATAAGGATAAATTAATGATAAGGATAATGATTAAAGTGATGAGGGAAAGAATTTCTTCAGGAAGATCAATCGGCGGTCTGACATTTAAAGTTAAAGTGTAACAAATGGACACCCCTGTTATAAACTGTATCCATTTCCAAGTCGTTTCCTCCTCTTCCTCTTCTTCAGGAGACAAAAAAAAGCGATCCTAGCGGTTGCTTTTATAGTTCTCACTCCCGACATTCAAATCCGTCACAAATTCAGTCGCTGACAAACAAGCTGGCCACGGTGACGGCCGGACAGAACTTCATGCGCGTAGGCCTACTAAATAAAACGTAGTGTCAGTTAATAAAACGCAGGATCAGGTGCAATCAATGACAGACAGGTTCGTCGAGACCACACCGGTCGCCTACGGCGAGATACAGGAACACGGCTGCAAGTTTACAAGTCGACATCGAGTTCGATGTTTTTTTTTTATTTATGACCGTTCTTTAACTCAGTAGAATGCATGTCCCGAAAATCTAGCCTTGCAGTAACAAACGTGATTTAATATGCAGATCTCCGAAGTCAAGATTACAGTGTTGAAATTTTTAACGGAGAACCTTAGTGAGGCTGAAAATACTCATAGAAGGAATTCCTTTTGCTTATATCCTTATACGAATAAATAATCTCTTCTAAAAGTAATTGAAGAGTGTGATCCCAAAACTCCCTCAGTCAATTTTTATGACATATAGCTATATGATTATGTTTGAGACCTCTATCATTACTTGGGAACGGATTTCTAGTTCCGTACCTATTTTCTTTGCTACGTCCTAGACGTAAGCCTATATATTATTCAGATATCTCTACATTTCATGTACATAGGATCCCCCTATTAAAATTCTATAGGACCTAAAACGCCTAAATGAAGCATAAACTTCTACAAATGCCTAAAAGCTGTTTGTTCCCAAAAAGCTCCTTTCAGTATTTTGCATAGCCTATATTTTAAATGAAAATACAGGTATTAAAAATGCAAAAATGTCCAAAAAGCTATAAAAGTGGTATTTAAAATGTAAAAAATTCTCTCACAAACACTGGGCTGGCAAATTCGTTACACATTGGTCTTACAAGGGGAAGGAAATTCGGTTGCAATATCCTGACATCAAAAAAGTTATTTCAGCTTGAAGATGATGTTTAAGAAGACGTCTTCACGTATTTTGCTATTGAAGAACATGCTATTACTCGACCAAGGCCAGAGGAGTCCTGCAGCCCGGAGCCGTGGCGCTACTACTCCTGCGTTTGTAATACCGCATCGCGATAGTTCACATTACGCCCGCGGCTCCACTCGCATCGGTCGAGTAATACCAAATGTTCCTCTAATATCATAGCCATGCCTACCAGGTAGGGCACCTGGGTCGAAGCAGCGATCTACTATGAAGCATTAAGTTTGCTCCAATAACTTTTTTTGATGTCGAAAGAAGTTTCTCCGTTTACAAACGGCCGTTGAGGAACGACGGGAAGAAATTCATCATGAAGGATATAGAAAAACATTTGTGTCTATTGCTACAAATAATAGTAACATTATATGTTCGACAAATTGAATTTTTAGTCAAATATAATATTGGAGAAGATTGCACAAAAATAATGAATTTTTTCTACATAAATTGCACCTAAAATGGAATATTTACTAAAATTAAAATTATTATTAGTTAATTTTATATAAGCTCCTGAAGTCCTAAATCTCTCTTTTTAGCACCTAGAAATGCGTTGCCTAATAATTATATTTTCAGCTTGTTTTCTTCCAAAACAACGCCAATCCTTGTCTAGATGTTTGTGTTATTGTGAATGTCAATTGAAAACGCGCTCAGTCCGTAGCCGGTGGATAAAAAAAATTAGCCCAGTCCTTTAATTAAAACGGACTTAACGTGTTTTGGAATGACATTATTAAATTATTTTGGGTTCTAACTCTACCTCGTGACTTACAGTGAAGAAATAAAACCATAAAATTAAATATACGTGTTGCTATAGTACATATAGAGAGAATGAGAAGAGAAGAACTAATTCAGATTTTACAAAATAATGTCAATATCCAATGCGATATTATGCTAGCGAAGTTTGGATGATGACTGAAAGAGGAAGAAATACACTATGAGAATCGAGATGAGGAAAAGAACTTTATTGGTGGTTACAAGAAAAGACAGAGACGATTAGAAATGGAGATAAACAAAGCCAATTTCAAATTGAAATTAAATGAGGAAGCTGACGATTACTGAAAACACCAGCTAGATCAAGTAAAAAATATGAATATATATAAACCGACATTTGAGTTCTTAATTATGGGACTAAAGAAAAACAAACGTAGATATCTTGAACAACTGGAGTCGCAACGGACTTCTGAGATGAATGCTTGAAGATGATAGGAGAGGATGAGATGGAAAAGAAGGAGCAATTAGGTCTATAAAATAAGCATCTCAATCTAAATTCCTTCGCAGGAAATACAGGCTAACGACTAACACATAGAATAAGAAGAACTAACGATACTGGTGAACTGAAAATATTTGAAACTGACAAAATGATAATAAAGAACACACCCATGAAACAAAAGTAGGTACTAATGGAATGCTAGTCAGCATTTTATATTTTTCATACCTGTACATTGTAATCGGTTATTTAATGACACTACATTAATTGCATAGTTATCCAGCATACATGGAGTTGGTGATGGCGAAATGTTACTTTGGCGAGATGAGTCCCAAGAATTTGCCATGACATTACCTGCCATTCGCCTCATCGTTCGACAGCCGAGTACAGCTTGGGAGCACGCCGATTCTCTGTCAATATTCAAGACTTTAATCCAGGCTTGTACTTTAATTTCCAAAATTTGCACTTTTTTCTTTTAGTTTCGACCAATTCTAGAACTAATTATTTACTGAAGTGAATATATAATACATTTTGAAACAGCCATTCCTAAAAGTAGATCTTTTAACGCTAGGCAAGCGTGTTAAAAATTGACTTTTATATGGCACCTAGCGAAAAATATTTTTATGCAATCCTAGCATTAAAACACACGTCTTCTTATGATTTGTTATGCACGATTGGCCAATTCTGGCACTGGTGCCAGAAAAGATTACCTAGTAACTAGTATACCATGACGTCACAACCGCTTTCACAATATAATTTTATATAACATACCTGTAATAAAAAGCTTCAAAACAACAATAAAATAACATTGTCTTAGAATCGGCTACTCAATAATGATGCAATATATTACGTCATATCCAGTACTCATGTCTCTACTACGTCATAACATTGCATTTTGTAAACTGATAATAATTTTTTATACATATTTCAATGCTAGAATAGCATAAACCATTGTATGTAACACTGTATAATCTGCATTATAAACATTCGTATCATAATTACCAAGATTATACACTAGTTACATAAATTAATATTAACATTAGTGCGAAAGGTGTTTTTACAGACTTTCAACTATTTGATACGATTCTCAATTTGTTTTCCAAGCAGCAACCGATCAACAATGAGGTTCAAACGATGCCTGGATTACTTTTAAAAATAGCTGTTTTGGTTAAGAAACGTACACAAAAAAAAATATATGTTCAACAAGCATTTTATTGATAACTATATGAAACAATTAAATACGATTTTAAAAATCAGGGAGCACTCGAACTTGAACCGGGGGCCTCTCGAGCTACAGTTGAATTGTCTAACACTTAGCTATACACTGCCTGTTTTTAATGTGATAGTTTCACTATTATAATAAGGAAAAATGCAGTAGTGGAGGAATCGGAGGAATTCTCTCTATACCAGCACGACCAAACAGCTGTCTAAAAACAGTGCACGGCACATATGTTAAAAATTACGTTAGTTTGTTCATAGGTTTGCTACGTTCGGCTTGAGGCCTCGTTTCGCTAACATCCCTGCTCACAAAATGAAATTTCATTCTCCGACACTTTCTTTGTGTCTTATTTATGAGTCCTTTTAAAAGATAGAAAATGGCGACATTGATATTTAAATTCAATTTCTCGGTTATCTTAAAAAAATCATATTTAGTTTAACTTCCTGATCCTCTAAAAAAAATTTTCTCCCCCATCATGATTCCGTTGTCGTTCTATAGCGGTATTATCTAATCGCACTCTCACTTTAAAGCGGACCATTTAATAAATAACGTATTTATTTTCTAAATAAATTCAACAGGGCGACGACATGGAACCACCATGTTTATTCCATCCCGTACCCAATGAGTGCGCACGTGGTTTAAGAAAAGCATATACCAAACAATGACGTAGGTAAGAATCCCGGTAGGACATTAATATTAACTCAATCCCTATGTTCTGTATAATGCTATTCCACGACTGTAGAATTCCATCGTGTGACCGTCCAGCGTCAGGTTAAAAATTGCGAGGAAAGGTCAGAGGTCAAATTGCGATAGGACAGAGAACTCTAATACTATACTGCATTATGAAGACACAATCGGTACATCAGACAGAAACCACCTTTTAAACCAGCCTACACTACAATACAAAAGCAGAAATTGTGCCAATATTTTATTAAAGTACCTTTTGTCTCTCCCAGCTGCAGTAGCTGGTCAGATGTGATGCTGCTACTGCACATTTCAACAAACTGACAAGGTTAACAATTTCTGAAGGGATGATGAGAAGTAATGTACAAATGATCGGATGGAAGGAAAAATGTTTACAGAGGAAATTTTACCTTGTTGTTCTTCTTCTAACCAACTACATAGGTCTTTATATGGATTTTACAGACCAAATAAATATCTTCATATTTCATAGGTTTTTCATGTTTTTTCTCAGTTCTTTATATATGTAATTTCCGCCATATTTCAATTTTACTCCTTCACATTTTTTCCATATCACTTCATCTTTTCCACGATCTTCTCCTGGTTCTTCTTTCATCTTTTGGTGTTACTTTTTCACAATCGCAATCACTCCTTTACATTTTCTCTTAATGAACGAATCGCTTAATCGTTGCCAATATTTTCCTCGGGTTCCTTTCATCTTTAGTAGGTCTATTAGGCTACTTCAATCGCAATTCCATCTATGTCTTTTTTTTTTTAAGATAAAACCAATATATTTTTCTTATCGGAAGTTTTCCAACGGTTCTTTTCCCATCTTCACTATTTCATTGAGTTCTTTTCAAGTTTTCCGGATCTTTTCGAAGGTTTGCACCTTGCTTCTTATCCTATCCTTTAGTATTACATTCTTCACAATTCCACCTAGATCTTTACATATTTTTAATATCAAATTAATCTCTATCGTTTCCAAGATCTTCCAATAATTATTTTTCCATCTTTCAACGTTACTTTAACAATTATTGTTGATTTAATTGTGAATTATTCCAATTAGATTTTTATTTTTTTTTTTCAAATCAAGTGAATCTTCTTAGTTTCGGAGTTCTTTCACAGTTTCTTTTTCTCCATCTTTTGGAAGGCGTTCTTCACAATTTTACCAAGATTTTCATATGTGTTTCAGAAAAAAGCTAAACTCTACATCATTTCAGAGGTTTTTCAATGGTTCTTTTCCACGTGTTAATATTAACAATCTAATGCCATAACTCGCTTCAATATAAACATGATGAAATTTTTGGCTTAATACCTGACTGGCTCTTATAGTTTAAAAAATAGGAGAAATATAGTAATGCAGTGAAGTGTATGTTTTCCATATTCCTAATGGAACACTTAATATAATGACTGATAAAATTCAATAGAACATGTAGACAGTAGAGAGAACCATCTTGGTTTTGCGTCAACGCTTGCATCAGAAAGCCATTTGACAAGACTGCTAATAAAATTTCTATTTTACGAAAAGTCGTGTCAAATTAATTTCCCGTTGCTATCTATTTCAAAATCTCTTTCTGTTCGTAAATCCGAAATCATCTCGTGCAGTACACCACAACTAAATTAGCCTACTACAGTTTAAAGAATCGGAAGAAATTGTTGGTGGCACCGACGCCAACTGCCTTTCAAATTTTTTGTTTCAAAAAAAAAAAAAAAAAAAAAAAAACTTGAATTTCTGCCAAATTCTTGAGACTGGTTTCTTGCAGCCTAACAATAGTTTCTGTGCAAATTTCTATAATTAGATGGAAATATTTAAAAATAGGAAACAAACTATTTCTCAGAATAATGTATGGATGCACGCAGTGTACAAATATAAGCATACAATCTTATTTACGTAGGCGTACCGTTAACCGAACGTTATAGCATTGGTTTCCTACGCTAGTAACTCGGGTGCGAATCCCGACGAGTCCAACTGGAATTTGTGGTGGGCACAGACGATGCTTGGTGGTAAGTTTCCGCGGGATAGGCATTCTGCCATTTCCCACCGGTATTCCACCATTGCTCCATTAATTATTTATAGCCATGCGGTGCTGATTACTTCTCTTCCCATGTGCACCGACGCTTATGACGACTAAAAAACTGCAGCTTTGGAGCGTCGCCTACAGATGAGGACGCTTGGGTGAACGACGTACGTAGAAAAAAATGAGGCCTGTATGTATGTATGTATGTATGTATGTATGTATGTATGTATGTATGTATGTATGTATGTATGTATGTATGTATGTATGTATGTCGACAAAAGAAAATACATTTCAATCGGTCATTGTTAAAAGGCGCTAAATCATTTTTTTCGATATTGTGATAATCTAAGAATACTGCTCTACTAGTTTAATAATATTAAAGTTACGTTTCTGTTGTGTTTACGTATCATCACGATAATACTAAGCTAGAAAGTATACTTGATTTGTTTCATCTTCAATTCAATCCAGAAAATACGTAAGAACTTCATGAAAATGTTCATTTCGTTCAGAATTATTGGCTAGTGCCTTTTAAAAATATCGATTCATTTGTATCCGTTTTGGTTATTTATTTGTACGTAATGGGGTATGGTGGCAAATTCCTTTCCCCTCCATTGTATACATCGCTGACTAGCTACATATTACTGCTCATGCATTTTGTCAAGACACTCGCGATGTGCAGCATGGGAAAAACGTTTCTGTGAGGGAGTAGAAGGGAAGGTCGGGCGTGTGTCTACCGAGTTCAAGGCAAAAGCTAACCCATTCCCCTATAATTCGTAAGCAGACTCATCCGATCTCCTGCGCAGCTCTGTAGGAAGAGTGGAGGAGTGTCTGGACATAATGCATCAGCTGTACACTAAACAGACTTAAGATGTATACAAACTTGTTCTTCCTCTGACACATATCGTCAAGTGAGAAGTACTGCCTGATAATAGATGTATAATTGTGCATATCAGCCAGAACCTCAATAAGAGGTAAATTTATTTATTATGCAATTACACTGCGATTTGTCGTTCATTCTTATTCCGATTTCCATTCACATTGTATTTATTTACCTATAGAGCTGCCTATTTCCTTGTTCATAATTTTTTATTTCCAATGTTATATTCTGACATTTATTTCAATAAATGTTGGTACTTCTGCATTTCAAATAAGTTTACTAAATATTAATTACTTAAATAATTATTTATTTATTTTTTACATTCCTTTAATTTATTTCTACTTATTGACTTATTTTAATATTTAAATCACAGACCACCTTTTCATTTCATTCAGTCTTTACTCACATTTTTTGTGCATACATTTTTATTTTGTGATTTATTATTGATTTTATTTATGTTACATTTTACTTATTTTCTTTCTTCCTTAAGGGCTTCTTAATTAATGTTTTGAACTACTTAACTTATATTCAACGATGATTTATAAATTGCGCTGTTATCCACTATGAAAGATTTTGTGGTAGTGGTATAGAATACTGGAAAAATGAATCGTATAATTCGTCATAGAGAGATAATCTGATATTCTCCTTTTGAGGAAAATCTCAGAAAGAAATCCAACCAAAAAATCAGAAAGCGAATTCGAAGCAAACTCGAGCTCAGTCTTGGAGCACGAGCCACAGTTAAGGGTGTTCTGCAATAACAAGGTATGTACAGTAGTGGAAAAAAAAAACTGGACCGACCCTTGTAGCTGATTTCAGAGCCTTGTTCACTCCAGAGCACGATAGACTGGTAACTAACACTTTCGTGGTTCGAATCCTGCCAGGGAAGAAATTTTTTTTTTGTTTCATATTCAAATTTATTCCCAATACTTTTCGACTGCAGCGATATTTTACTACTTAATTAACTTATTATTCTCAGAACATGAATTTTACCAGCAACGAAAAGTATTGGGAATAAATTTGAATAAAGAACAAAAAAAAAGTTTCTTTCTCAGGCAGGATTCGAACCACGAAAGTCTTAGTTACCAGTCTATCGTGCTCTGGAGTGAACAAGGCTGTGAAATCAGCTACAATGGTCGGTCCAGTTTTTTTTGCCACTAGGGTACTGTACACATACCTCGGTATAGTCGCCACCGTTAGAAATACAAAGCAAATGCACTTACCTTCCTGTTCCATCACATAGGTGGCGAGTAGCAAATGTCATATGGCTTATGCACAGCTTATAATATGACTATATCGCAGTTTCGTTACATAGACAGTAGAGAGCTCTAGTGTCGGTGTAAACGTTCAGACGCCATTGAAGGGAACAGGCAGTACTATCAGATGCTTTTCGAAGCTGTAATAGGTCAGAAGCACTGGATTCTGAATGTGTTGAATCCGAGCTGGAATACTGACTGATGATATAAAATATTCTTCATAAAGTGATCGAATCAATATGAAGAAAACGTTTTGGAAGCAATACTGTAACAATACTCATTAGGTGATGTCATTGTTTTTAATTTATTTTGATTTTGAGAAGTCACATTTTTTCTCCCTACTACCTAAAAGTACTGGGAAATACAAGAAATTACACAAGTTCTTTTTTATATCATGTATTGTATACTTAACTTGTATTGTGAAAATAAAGTTCAACTCTTAAATTTTTTTATGTTCGTGTATTATACTTTAAACCTTATTACATTTAGCAACCTTAGAAAGAATCTGAAATGTTCTCATGCATATGAAATAACAAAGCAAGTTGTATCATATGACTACAATAACAAGGCAAGTTGTATCGTATGACTACAATAACAAAGCAAGTTGTATCGTATGACTACAATAACAAGACAAGTTGTATCGTATGACTGCAATAACAAGGCAAGTTGTATCATATGACTACAATAGCAAGGCAAGTTGTATCGTATGACTACAATAACAAGACAAGTTGTATCGTATGACTACAATAACAAGACAAGTTGTATGATATGACTACAATAACAAGACAAGTTGTATCGTATGACTACAATAACAAGATAAGTCTGGGTACTTCGCTGTATCAAAATAACAAATTCAAAAACGAGATTTTGACGAATAATATATGAAACTTATACATATAAACTACCAATAATACTAATTCAAAAACGCTTATTTGCAAAGGCCTTTCTTTGTTAATGAAAACAGTGTTACTTTTACTTACTGTCAAAAACCCACTTCTTAACATACCTTATTATTGCAGAGCACCACTCAATTGCTATCACAGCATGATGAAAAGAGATTAATGTTGTCAGGAGTTTTGCAAAGAAAATAAAATTATTTCAGGAGAACCTGCTATAATCAACATTGACATAGAGTAGCATGTAACACTAGTTGGGCTATCCAGAGGATAAGATCCTGACTATCTCCCTACCATGCTCAGTGTGTGCTAATTCAGCGACACAAACACGAAAGGAAGTTCAAGAGCAAACAAAATCCGGTAGCTGAGTGGACTGTACTTGAACGGTTGCCAGCTGCATGCAGAAATGGTTCGAAATGGCAGGCTAAGTAATGCAGTCAAGTCGGATTCAATACCGGCATGTTGGAGTGAGTGGCTATCTACTAAATGATAACACCCATAAATAAATAAAACAGACGAGAGTGAATATATGCAAATCTGCTGCATATTGTTAGAATCTGGCAAGCACCTTGCTGCTCCACTGCCCACCATGGAAAGGGCAGACGGTCTCATTTTAAACTTTCTGAAGTGTGATCGCTGAGGAGTTGAACGGCCGCCCAAGAGCGTACGTACCGATGCACTGGCTTCCATTTCCATATTCCTCCGCTTGTTCTCCTCTCTCTATTTTCTCTTCTGTGTTTCTTTTCTTCATTTCTTTCGTTATTAATATATTTCTCTTACGTCCTCGTTCTTGGTCTTCTGGATTTCTTTCACTAACATTCATTCCTTTTCTCAGTCATTCTCCTTATTTTCCTTGTTTTCCTAATTTTTATTGTGTACACTCTTCTTCTTTCTTTTTTACTTTCCTTTTACTCACTTTTATTTCTACTTCTTCACGTCTCTTGTGTAGTTATTTTTCTCTTCCTTTCCTACTCCTTCTTCTCATTCTTCTTCTATTCCTTCTCCTTCCTCTTACAGTTATTCTATTCCTTCTCCTTCCTCTTACTGTTCTTCTATTCCTTCTCCTTCCTCTTACTGTTCTTCTATTCCTTCTCCTTCCTCTTATTGTTCTTCTATTCCTTCTCCTTCCTCTTACTGTTCTTCTATTCCTTCTCCTTCCTTTTACAGTTCTTCTATTCCTTCTCCTTCCTCTTATTGCTCTTCTATTCCTTCTCCTTCCTCTTACTGTTCTTCTAATCCTTCTCCTTCCTCTTACTGTTCTTCTATTACTTCTCCTTCCTCTTACAGTTCTTCTATTCCTTCTCCTTCCTCTTACTGTTCTTCTATTCCTTCTCCTTCCTCTTACTGTTCTTCTATTCCTTCTCCTTCCTCTTACTGTTCTTCTATTCCTTCTCCTTCCTCTTACTGTTCTTCTATTCCTTCTCCTTCCTCTTACTGTTCTTCTATTCCTTCTCCTTCCTCTTACTGTTCTTCTATTCCTTCTCCTTCCTTTTACAGTTCTTCTATTCCTTCTCCTTCCTCTTATTGCTCTTCTATTCCTTCTCCTTCCTCTTACAATTCTTCTATTCCTTCTCCTTCCTCTTACTGTTCTTCTAATCCTTCTCCTTCCTCTTACTGTTCTTCTATTACTTCTCCTTCCTCTTACTGTTCTATTCCTTCTCCTTCCTCTTACTGTTCTTCTATTACTTCTCCTTCCTCTTACAGTTCTTCTATTCCTTCTCCTTCTTGCAGTTCTTCTATTCCTTCTCCTTCCTCTTTCAGTTCTTCTATTCCTTCTCATTCCTCTTATAGTTCTTCTATTCCTTCTCCTTCCTCTTACAGTTCTTCTATTCCTTCTCCTTCCTCTTACAGTTCTTCCATTCCTTCTCCTTCCTCTTACTGTTCTTCTATTCCTTCTCCTTCCTCTCACAGTTCTTCCATTCCTTCTCCTTTCTCTTACAGTTCTATCCCTTCTCCTTCCTCTTATAGTTCTTCTATTCCTTCTCACTCCTCTTACAGTTCTTCTATTCCTTCACCTTCCCCTTACAGTTCTTCTATTCCTTCTCATTTCTCCTACAGTTCTTTTATTCCTTCTCATTCCTCTTACAGTTCTTTTATTCCGTCTCATTCCTCTTACAGTTCTTCTTCTATTTCTTCTCCTTTCTTTTACAGTTCTTCTATTCCTTCTCCTTTGTCTTGTAGTTCTATTCCTTCTTCTTCCTCTTACAGTTCTATTTCTTCTCCTTTTACAGTTCTTCTTTCCTCTTTTCTTTCTTCCTCCATTTCTTCTCCTTATTCTTCCCCTTTCTTCTATTACTTCTCCCTCCTTATTTCGTTTCTATTCCTATTTTGCTTCCTTCCTCTTCCTGTTATGCTTCTATTCCTTCTCGTTCATCTTCAATTCCTTCCCTTTTTCGTCTTCCCATCTTTCTATTTCTCCTCTTTCCTATTTCAATTGGTTTATATCTTCTCCTTTCTATTTCATTTTTGCTTCCTTTTATTCCTCTACGTCACTGTGCTCATTTTACACAGAATTTATTACCATTATAATATTATTCCTAGGCATCTCGTATTGCGATATCCAGTTTCTTCAGAAGCAGATCCAGTATCACCCGAAGAATGTGGCAATTCCAAATAGGACACACTGTTTTGCAGTTCCTACATTTTTCTTCTCCCTTGTAGTTTTGGCAGGTTTTATGCTTTATTCATTGTAGAGATGAACAAAACTAACTGCCGCTCTCGTTCGCTGTGTTCGTTGCATTTGTCTTTCGAGTCTCGTCTCGTCATTCTCGTGCGCTTGGAGTCTCGCTCATCATTCCCGAAATAGCATTTGGTCGGCGTGGAAAGATTTCGTAACTTTGAATAACATACATCATTGAAATAAATAACATTAGAAACGTTTAAATGAGACAAAAAGACAAAACAGAACAATATCTTAGTTATCAAAATGTTCTGGTTCTTTTATATGATATTACCTATGGTTATATAAATAGAAAAAAAAAACAATTCTCAAATAAATTTGCATTTCTAAGAAACATAAAACATAACGTTAATATCGTTTTACTTGAGATTGCACACTTGATCTCAAACATATGAAAAGAAAATCCCTAGCCTTTTAACAAGGACCTAGTAATTAAAAAAAGATTGGGGAACGAATTATTATACACTGAAAGGTAGAGATGATGTTTCAAATAGGCTACTTGATTGTTTATACATATATAACAGTTGCCAAAGTAGATAAAAGTTCAGTCAGGTATAAACAACTGTGGCGATTCAAGGCTGTTTGACGTTCGGGACTTCGGGAGTGATCAATCTCGGCGTCTCGAAACACTCACAAGCAGTCTTTACGTCAACGAAGCGACGTATACAACATTGTCATGCGGGTTTTCGGCTTTGCGGGCGCAGTTAGTCTTGCTTTCTCGATCGTTGTTCATCTCTAGTTCATTGTATTCGGTCAAGGTAGGCTATACCAAATTATAATTTGCACAACCTTTGTCTTTATATCTGACATTCTTAATTGAAATTTGTTATTTAAGTTGTTTTTCGGCGTCTTTAGGTACAGAGTTCTACTGTAATAGAGTGGTACAATGACGTCAGTCACTTTACAATTTTATGCTTAAATAACGGTTTACAATGTCTGGGTTAATAGGTGCTGTTGTGTGGTCAGTGTTGGTTCGCTATCATAAACAATTGTATGATAATTAACAGACACAAAAGGCTTTAGTGTAAACATGATCATATTATTCTTACATGTGCCATCATCATTTTCTTCTTCTTCTTCTTTTTCTTCTTCTTCTTCTGCTATTCTTCCACAATGCTTTACCTTCATAAAATTTTCTTCTCCCTTTTATTCTTCCTCTCTTTTTTATGACTATTCATGTTCTCAGTCTCAAATGATGATGATAATGATGATGATGATTATTATTATTATATTATTATTATTATTATTATTATTATTATTATTACCTGAACTAGATAGCTACATGTAGGGCCAGTTACTTAATCGAAGAAATAAGGAGACCAATTTTCTTCGTCATTTGTGGTTCCGAAAGGAAATCTTTATTGCGAGATTAAGATCGCTTTCATCTCCAGATAAACGGGAAATATTTATAATGCGCTCTGTGAACAGCTGTGCAACTACATTTCTCTCAACAACAATTATTATGTCATCAGTTCATTGAAAATAAACCATGGGAAGTGCAGCGACCGTTCCGACTGTTCTCAAAACAAATCAATCTCTTCGCTTAAGTATTGCTCGTATACAGTACATGATCAATGAAATGTTTCTTTCTTTTTACACGAAGCAGGGCTGTGAAACCCCGGAATCTGATGATGATGACGATGACAATGACATGACGATGGCAATGTCGGCCGGTAGTAATTATGGGCAATAATGATGTCATCTCAGTGCTAGAGGAAGAGATTATCATTCTAAGAAATCTGGTTGAATTCCCGCGTTGCGTTGACCGGTGTAGGCATTACTGGTGGCGTAAGAACTCAAAATAAGACTATTTTCTTCCACCAGAGTTCTCCCGATTCCCTCAATCTATAAATTTCTTTCCACAAAACTCCATTTCTTCATATTTCACGTCATCATAAATATAGTTTCAGGGTAAGGTGCACTAACTCCGGTAATGCCGAATCAGGCAGACTACTGATTCTTCGTGAAACTATCACCAAGATTATGAACCGAGCCAGACGGAAAAGCTTCGTGCACATAAGTGCATATTCCGGATGCTAGACGAAAGAAGCCTTGCGGCGAGACTCGCTCTCAGCGGGAGACTGTTATTGTTCCAATCGCCAGTATTGATAATGGCATATGACATATGGTCACCATTAACTTGGTTTTTCGAGGCCGAAGTCCTTACATTTAGGCTTGCTTTAGCCCATTGTGCCCTATATAAGTACAGTATATATGAGGATCATCCAAGTCCGACAAGTGGACTAGGTGGTATTTGTGAGCCAGATGCTGACAGGTTGGTAATTTTGCCTCAAACTTAACAAACATGTAGCCTCCCACCCTCAGATGTGTGCCTGATAAGCTCCAGAGCCCTGGACCCCAAGTTGTTTCTACATTTTATCTTCGTTTGTGATAATATGTATGCATATTTGTATGTATGTATTCATATAGGACACAGAAAATGTCCCAAATACTATAGCATTATACAAATTATGCTTTCCACATTAAGTATTCTGTAATACAACTGCAATAAATGTAAAAATTATTGCAATAACATACATACTATAATATTAACATACTCGTATAAATATAATACAAAAAATCGAAAGAAAGTAAAAATAATAAAACAAAAATAGTGCAGGACTGTCAGTATACATTTTTCCTAAGTCAGGTATTAGTCATAGAACCTGTCCTACCCTCAAGACTTCATCCCAGCCTATTTTTATTAACGCTGATGATAGATCAAATGAGGAAAATGTGGAGTCTGTTGGTGGATTAAAAGAAGGAAACGAAAGTGTCCCGAGAAAAATCATCTGTAACGTCTTCTTTGCCCACCACAAAATTGATGACTTGATGTGGATAAGGGTCTAAGTGCAATTCTTTGTTAAAATTGTGTTTTTACTGGATTAACAATTTGTGTACCTAGCCCTAAAACATAAACAAGAATCAAAGTTCAGATTCTTTCCTTTATCGGTTTATTTGGCGTTCAAAGATAACGGGACGTGTGTGGGCTAATAGCTTGAACACATGTTAGAATTCGTAAATCTCGTAAATTTAAAAATGACACTTAGATCCTTTTTTACTTCAAGTCTTAATGGCACCACAATCTGGCTGGAAATCGAAGAGACGCGGCTTAACACCAATAGTGATTTGCCTGGTTCATAACCGAACATATTTTCGACGCGGAAAACTATTCCTCCTGTGGGTTGTACACATAAGTATTCAATTAAGTTTAAACATTTACATGTTATAACGAGATAAGTGAATGATAGCGGCGACGACGATGATGATGATTATATCATCATTATCATCATATTAAAAGTGACACTGAGTTCTGCTTTCCTCTATAAACTTGTCTTCCTCAGGTCGCAAACTTCCTTTGAAAGACGTTATAAAGTAGATATGCTGTCAGATTTTTCGAGTACAATAATGGTTACAAAAATTCTTCCTCAGGCCGTAAACTTCCTTTGAAATAAGTTACGAAGTAGGTAGACCTTCAGATTTTACAATAATGGTCACAAAAATTCTTCCACAGGCCGCAAACTTCCTTTGAAATAAGTTAAGAAGTAGGTAGGTCTATGCCCTCAGATTTTGCAATAATGATTACAAAAATTGTTCCTCAGGCCGCAGACTTCCTTTGAAATAAATTACGAAGTAGGTATACCCTCAGGTTTTACAATAATGTTCACAAAAATTCTTCCACAGGCGCAGACTTCCTTTGAAATAAATTACGAAGTAGGTATACCCTCAGGTTTTACAATAATGATCACAAAAATTGTTCCTCAGGCCGCAGATTTCTTTTGAAATAAATTACGAAGTAGGTATACCCTCAGGTTTTACAATAATGATCACAAAAATTGTTCCTCAGGCCGCAGACTTCCTTTGAAATAAATTACGACGTAGGTATACCCTCAGGTTTTACAATAATGATCACAAAAATTCTTCCACAGGCGCAGACTTCCTTTGAAATAAATTACGAAGTAGGTATACCCTCAGGTTTTACAATAATGATCACAAAAATTGTTCCTCAGGCCGCAGACTTCCTTTGAAATAAATTACGAAGTAGGTATACCCTCAGGTTTTACAATAATCACAAAAATTCTTCCACAGGCGCAGACTTCCTTTGAAATAAATTACGAAGTAGGTATACCCTCAGGTTTTACAATAATGATCACAAAAATTCTTCCCCAGGCCGCAGACTTCCTTTGAAATAAATTACGAAGTAGTTATACACTCAGATTTTACAATAATGATCACAAAAATTTATTCTCCCCCAGGCCGCAGCCTTCCTTTGAAATAAATTACGAAGTAGTTATACCCTCAGGTTTTACAATAATGTTTACAAAAACATTTTCCACAGGCCGGAGACTTCCTTCGAAATAATTTACGAAGTAGTTATACCCTCAGGTTTTACAATAATGGTTGCAAAAATTCTACCTCAGGCCGCAAATTTCCTTGAAAGAAGTTGCGAAGAAGCTATACCCTCAGATTTTACAATACTGGCTACAAGAATTCGAATGAATCCAGGTGTCCGTCCACCGCAATGAAGTGTAGGCGCCATAATGCGGACTGGCACGCTCTCAAGTGCGGGCCGACATTCACATGTCGACGGTCTCCCTCCCATTCTACAGCTGTTATTTTGGAAGTCGGTTCGATTTTATTCATAGGACGGTTTCTCAAAGGAGGAGGAAGACAGTTGTACAGTGGAAACCACATTTGACCTTCGTGGTGGAATTATCGGGTATTGCCGTTCAGTGCCCAGTTTCTTGGCATATTCATTTCACAACCCGCAGGCCTATTTTACATCTGTAATTTTCGATTGACGGCCGCAGTGTGCGCAACAGACAATGCGCAGCTGTGCCTCGGAGTGGAAATGAGTTTGACTCCCGTCTAATAAGTAAATCTTCCAGAGATATCAAGTCTCAACAATAGTTGTAAAATTTCACACATTACAATGTCTTACACAATAACAATTTAAAATTCACGTCTTTAATACGATGAAATATGCGCAATCTATAACATACCAACTGTTACAGAAGTCGGTGCTTATTATGGCTGTACAAAATTTAAAAAACACTTAATTACCATTTATTACCTCCTGATTCCCTTACACCAGGGATGGACACTATATTCCCGCATGGCCACTGTATACACCACCTCTTCATTTCTCCCTCCATAAATATTCTACCTGTCTGCGTGTACGTACAACAAGTAGAGGTTGAACTGGGTACCATAACGTTCTAATCAGGGATTTGTAAAGTCGTGGAATATGGCGAATACACTGCAGGTTTCGTTTTAATTTCCAAGAAACATGGGAACAAGACTATTTTGTTACTATGAATAAAGAAAAAATCCAATATAATAATAATAATAATAATAATAATAATAATAATAATAATAATAATAATAATAATAATAATAATAATAATAACAATAATAACAATAATAATAATAATAATAATACTTTATTGCCAGAACAAAGATACATGTTTTTTTTAAATAAAAACACTCTAGCACCCCCAGAAAGAGTAAGTTACATATTCGTGCTCAGGGAGCATTCCACATAATGTTAAGACATTCTATTAAATAACAGCGTAAAAAAATAATAAAAAAAACACAGACATTACAATAATAGAACTTAAATTTTCTCTTTAAACAGCAATTTTTTAATTGATTTTTAAAATAAGGAGCATTAGTAAATTGTATGTTTGGGAATTTAGCTATTATATTGTTATAAAGCCTTGGACCCTAGTTACTACTCTGATTATATGCTACAGTTGTTGTACATTTAGGTTTTGTCAAGCATATGTTATCTGAACTTTTTGTTATATATTTATGTGAATATAAATTGAATATATTTCGGTTTTTATGTACGAAATTCAATAAGACATTGTTATAAATTTGATGGAAGTCAGATACTTTAAATTCTGAATAAAACAGTTCTGAAAGATGATCAAGAGGTTTATTAAGACATATTTTTATTATTCTTTTTTGTAGCAAAGTTATGTCCTATAAAACCATATTGCAATATAGCTTGTACTAATGCGAGGTAAATCAGTCGTAAAGTATGGACAGTCAAGTAATTTCGTTGGATAACAAAATAGTGAATATTTTTTCTTATTCTATTGCACAGAAAAAGAACATATTTATCCCAACGTAGGCCTAAATGTTGGTCGATTATTATTATTCCGAGATACTCATCTTGAGGAGATTCTTTCAGAATAGGACAGTTACAACTATTAGAAGAACAATTGGCTATATGAATTTTTAAACACAAAAGCGAATCAGGAAATTGCATACAAACAGATGTTAACGAAAATGGTAAAACCGTAGTTTGAGAATGATTTAAAACAAGTAGGTTGGAATCAAACCAATTTTTAATCAACGTGATATCATTATTTGTATTAAAGTAGGTATCATCTCAAGTTTTACCTGCAAAAATAACAACCGTGACATCCGCATACGAAAATATCTCAGCATTGAATTTCTTTAAATTAATTGCCAATAAATCATTAAAAAGTATTAAAAACAAAATTGGACCGAGGACAGTCCCTTGTTGGATACCGATATTAATCTTTCGAGTGCTACTAAATTTATTATCAATTTTGGTTGCATGTGTTCTGTTATTAAGGTAAGAAGCAAACAATTTGAAAAAAAAATGCCATGAATTCCTATATTATTTAATTTTTCTGATAATATAAGGTGATGCCTCAACTGTTCACTTGAGATTGATATAAAACATAATATCAGATGGCACCTCGATCTTAAACATAAGGATTTTGGCGAACAAGAACTTATAGGTAGGAGTTTAAACAGGATTGTTGAAAATGGTTTATAACAATAAAATGATCGTTACATGCGAAATAAAGCAATATGTTTTTTAAATGTTATATACAAAAAAAAACTATAATATATTGGTGGAAGGTTCATAGTTTTTCCCAAATGTTTAACAATCTCTTGCGAGTAGGAACGTGATTTTTGTCCATATCGATAGGAAATCTAATAAAGAACAATTTATCCCTCTCGCGTATTTCAATAGCGTACACGGTTTTCGTGTAAATTTAATTAAAAAAACCCCTAAATTCAAACTATTGCACAAAGCGAACGCGTGGCAACAGCTTGGCGGCTTACGTACGGAGACTCACCGAGTTCGTTGACTTCTTACATCTGTATACGAGTAGTATGTTTTAGCGACGATGTTGCCGGACTGCTGAAACTTCAAACTTAATTTTCTAATTCACCGTACATTTAATCACAAAACGTAATATCAGTTTTCTATTCATTTACGTGTACCCTATCGTCTCTTTCAGTATACAAGGTTATTTCACTTCCACCCTGTACATGGGTAGGCGTGGTATACGTTACGGTTGAGAAATTACTTTTTGGAATTATAATGAAAGGTTCTTACATACAATCTAGAAACGCATAATAAGAAATTATGAGTCACCTCCACGGCCCCGAATTTTTCTATTTGTGTTATCGTCAATAACAGAACAATGGAAGGAGTCCATAATTGGTCAATTGGTCCATATTGTACGTATTTTTAAGAAGACGGACAAGACTAACTGTGGTAACTTTCTAGGAATATCACTTTTGTTGACGTCGTACAAAATTTTGTCCAATATTCTTTTGAGAAGATTAACTTCGTACGTAGATGAAATTATTGAGGATCATCAGTGCAGTTTTATGCGTAATAGATTGACTATTGATCAGATTTTTTGTATTCGACAAATATTGGAGGAAAAATGGGACTGTAAGGGCACAGTACACCAGTTATTCATAGATTTCAAAAAGGCATATGACTCGGTTAAGAGAGAACGTTTTATATAATATTCTTATTGAATTTGGTATTCCCAAGAAACTAGTTCGATTAATTAAAATGTGTCTTAGTGAAACTTACAGCAGAGTCCCGTATAGGCCAGTTTCTGTCTGATGCTTTTCCAATTCACTGTGGGCTAAAACAAGGAGATGCACTATCACCTTTACTTTTTAACTTCGCTCTAGAATATACCATTAGGATAACAGACAGGGTTTGGAATTGAAGGGTTACATCAGATTCTTGTCTGCGGATGACATGAATATGTTAGAAGAAAATCCACAGACGATTAAGGAAAACACGGAAATTTTACTTGAAACAAGTAAAGCGATAGGTTTGAAAGTAAATCCCGAAAAGACAAAGTATATGATTATGTCTCGTGACCAGAAATGGAAACACAAAAATTGGAGATTTATCTTTCGAAGAGGTGAAAAAATTCAAATATCTTGGAGCAACAGTAACAAATATAAATGACACTAGGGAGGAAATTAAACGCAGAATAAATATGGGAAATGCGGGTTATTATTCGGTTGAGAAGCTTTTGTCATCTAGTCTGCTGTCAAAAAGTCTGAAAGTTAGAATTCATAAAACAGTTATATTACCGGTTATTCTGTATGGTTGTGAAACTTGGACTCTCACTTATAGAGAGGAACAGAGATTAAGGGTGTTTGAGAATAAGGTTCTTAGGAAAATATTTGGGGCTAAGAGGAATGAAGTTACAGGAGAATGGAGAAAGTTACACAACACAGAACTGCACGCATTGTATTCTTCACCTGACATAATTAGAACATTAAATCCAGACGTTTGAGATGGGCAGGGCATGTAGCACGTATGGGCGAACCCAGAAATACATATGGAGTGTTAGTTGGGAGACAGGAGGGAAAAAGACCTTTGGGGACGCCGAGACGTAGATGGGAGGATAATATTAAAATGGATTTGAGGGAGGTGGGATATGATGATAGAGACTGGATTCATCTTGCACAGAATAGGGACTGATGGCGAGCTTATGTGAGGGCGGCAATGAACCTGCGGGTTCTTTAAAAGCCATTTGTAAGTAAGTTGTAAGTGTGTAAGTGTTATCGTCATTTCTAAGACACTAATGCCAGATCTGGAAAAGACCGGAAGCAGAATAGTCGACTGTTGAAGACAAAGTCTAATCTCTCGAGCATCAATTTCATTTTCCCATCGTCTATGTCACTAGGTTTGTCTCGGAAATCCAGAAGGTGTTGGACTTTTATCTTATCTACAGACGAGACAAACACGGCAGATGTCCCCTAAAGGTGCTGCCAGACAGAGCCGCATGAGTCCGCCAGTCTTATCAGCTGCTCCTATTATTTTAAGCACTCCAACTGCAATCGGAAGAGCCTGGAATTAGTTATACGCAGTCGTGTGTAAAGTTACGATAACAGAAATAAAAATGTTCCATTTTACTCAGTATCCGCAGCACCCACATCCCCGTACGGACAGCGGAGCAGGAAATCCAACCAAGGACGGTGATTCACTGGACTCAGAAAAATCGGTAACCAAAACTTGTCACTAGATAAGATAATAAAAATACGAAGCCAACGTGTGTAGCACACAGAAGACTCTAACCAAAACCAATATCGAGTTAAAATGAGGAAAATAGATTACTGTTTATTCAAAACTAACTAACATTTTTAAAATGGCATGATATTAAAAAAAAGTGCCAAGAATTAAGCACATACTTTCTCTTTATATATACCACGCATTTCTCAACTGCTCAGTTTCTTTAAGTTTCGAATGATATTACCAGTTAATAGCATATTTTCTTGAACTATAACACACTTAGATGAGGCAGTTCCTTCATTGCAAACCCAGCATTCTCTAGTCTTCTTTATCTTTCGCCTTCTTCTCAATCTCTGCATACAGGGTGTCCCATTTATCTTGTGAACTTATAACTTTTTTGTTCGGATAGGTATTGGAATTTTTGTTTTTGAGCGTTATGTAAAAAACGAGGGGCTAACATGAGTGTGGAGATTTGGTGCATGTAACTGCATTATGGTACAAGATACACGTGTCGTCATCAATTTTTCAAATAGCACTACATACTTTAATCATGTTACATTGATTAATTACACACATTAAGACGAGTTCAAAAATGTATTCCAATTTCCATTACGACAAGGCCGTTGGTCGAACCCAGTTCGCCTAGATGGAATACCATTACGCTAGTGCTGTACCAAAACGAGGGCAGAAATTTATTTATTTATTTATTTATTTATTTATTTATTTATTCATTTATTCATTCACTTATTTATTTTGCTAATAATTGTAACATAAAATATAACATAAACAGAACAAATTTAGCTCGCCCTTGAAAGAGTACAACTCGTGCTCAGGGGCGGATTCCTGAATTGGAATTAAGAAGTATCTAATACAATTTGTCCTATGTCTACTACGCAATAAGAATATATAAATTTAAATTTACAATTTTTCAATTTTTATAAAATCCATACATAACATTTTAAATTTAATACTAGAACTATTAAAATTGACAAGATTAGGATATTTAAATATAAATTTGTTATATAGTTTTAATAGTTGGTTATTTAACGATGCTGTATCAACTACGAGGTTATTTAGTGTCGATGAGATTGGTGATAGTGAGATAGTATTTGGCGAGATGAGGCAGAGGATTCGCCATAGATTACCTGGTATTCACCTTACGGTTGGGGAAAACCTCGGAAAAAAACCAAGTAATCAGCCCAAGCGAGGATCGAACCCGCGCCCGAGTGCATCTTCAGACAGGCAGGCAAGTGCCTTAACCGACTGAGCCACGCCGGTGGCTAATCTGTTACATATTCTTGAGCATAAATTACTACTCTGATTAAATACTGTAGCAGTGTTGCATTTTGGTTCAAACAATCTTAAAGAATTCATACCTTTTGTTCCATAACTATGAAAATACAATTCTAAATTATTTCGATTTTTATGTATGAATTTTATTAATACAATATAATAAATCTGTCTTATTTTAAGAACATTGGCGCTCCAGTTTCATTGGCCCTTTAGGTCATCTGTTGATAAATTTGGCCTTAAACAGAAACATTTTACATTCTTGTCCCAGTAGTTTTCAGTCGACAATGATTTATAACACGCGCAGAGACTGCGCGAGGCTTGAAAATACGTTTTTAAGGCATTTTTATTCGGTTCAAATTATCCTCATTTCGTACGAGTACAGTTCTCTTTCATAGGCTGGTATTATACTATCAAAGTTCTTTGACAAAGAATATGATAAAATATATTTTATCATTTTATCAAAGATCTGTGATAAAAGGTAGAATTTTGAGTACCGGTATATTAGACTATATAAAATATTTTATCAAAGATAATCTAAATTTAAGGAACAAGAACCATCAGCCTCCATTTATATTCAAACAAAATAAAATATATTTTTTTCTTGACACACACACATGCAAAAATGAATGATGAACAGTACTATGCATATTCAATTAATTCAAAATATTACAATAGACTTATGCATAGTGCTGAAAGATGAAAAGAAAAGGTAACGTCTGTGGATTAAACCATGGATTGCAAGACGTGACAAGACAAGTATCCATCAAAACTCACTAGAAAGAGATACAAAGCGAGGACTTGAAAAGTTATATAAATTATTTGATAATGGATGAAGATGTTTGTCAAGTCTTGTTCATCACTCCTGTACAGCAGTTCCAGTCTCTGCTATTTTTATGTACACTTCTCGTCTTTTATTTCCGTTTTGTATTCAATGTATCTTGTATTTTATAACACTTCAATTGCTTCTTATTTTTATATCAGCATTTCGGTTGTAGTAACAGTCCAACAATATTTATGTTCCGCCATATTGGTTTCAGGCTAGGCAGATCTTTTATAAAAAAAATAACAAGATGCACTTACATTTTTTACAAAAGATCTTTTATCAAAGAAACTTTTATAAACCCATTACACTGTCATATATTTTATACAGGGTGTATCTATATATATATATATATATATATATATATGTCCATAAATGTTGGGGCGTATTCCTGACAACAAACCGTAGCGAAAAGTTCGTATGAACATGAATCCGCAAACCCTTCGTTAGGGAGTTGTATTGGTAATGGTACATGTGATACATTTCACAACACACATTTACAGAAATTGCTCAAAGTGACGTTCTCCTGCTTCGATGCATGCCCTGATTTGATCAAAAATGACGTGTTGCTACCATATTCCCATCTGCTATGCCATAAAATTTGTGCATATCCGTCATTTCTCTCAATGAATAAATCTTGTGATGTGATGAATGTTACTGTGAATAACAAAAAACAGAACAAGAGGCAATCAGACAAAACAAAACAAATGTCATGATCAACTGTAATGAAGAAAGTAGGAAAAATGCAAGTTTGAGGTGAATTACATATTCAGGGGTCACTACAGGAAATTCCTTTCATAACTCCCTAACGAACGGTTTGCAGACCCATGTTCATATGAACTTTTTGTTATGTTTTGGTGTCAAGAATACGCCCCCACATTTATGGACATATATATATATATATATATATATATATATATATATATATAAGATTTCGAACAGAGAATTCATAGCGTTAATATACAGTCCGCAACCCCTTTCTATTACTACATTTGTTACACTTTCAACTTCGTAAAAATATTTCACAATACATTGCAATGTATGACGCCATTTTGACTACTTTTGCTGATAAAATGAAACTGTAAACTGTTGAATACACTAATGCCAACATCAGCAAATAGCCTACACAACAAATGAACCGAACTAACGCAAATGCACAATACACAGTACTTTCGTGAAACCATTGTATTTTTCAATCACAGAGAAATTAGCTAACTTTAGTCCGAAATGAATGTACCTCACAGAATTTCGTATCCCATTTTGCACGGTAACGAAATACCAGAAGATTGGGCGCTGTTTTAATCTCTCTTGATCAATTGGGTAGCCAAGTCGCGACAGCTGCAGGGCGCAAGATGTTGCCAAAGCCTACTTATTAAGAGGCTGTGTGCCTTGAAAATATCGTAACAGTGCTATCATTGTAAGCGACATGCAACGACCGAAAATACACTGCAACTCATGACAAATGACCACTCACAGACTCAGACGTCTAAATTTGAATGTGTCGCTCCCCGACACTTAATCAAAAACCTTTGAAAATTATTCAGATGACTCACGCAGCATCAAAATATTTAGAGTTATACGTTGGTGGTCTTGCTACGAAAGCATTATTAAATCTATGCTTCAGCGCAATTTATAGTCGACTCATTTAGCAGGTAATGTCCTCGTCAACATCACATCATGATTATTAACAAATGTTGTACGGATTAAGCCGCTTGTCTGTGCAATCTTCGCTGTGTAGTGGCGAATCTCGTCTCGTACGTTTCCCATAATACGTAATATTTAAGTATAAACAATAGTGACGTTATGTTTAAAGAGTCCATCGCCCCTTGAGATTTCTAGTTAACCTACTCTTCTGTATATTAGACTACCTGATATAATTTCATTGTATTTCTTGTATTTATTATTTCTTGTATTATTATTTTGCTTAATTATACTTCATTAATTTTAAAATTAAACAATTATGTTAGTGTAGCCGTGTAACATTACTTTTCCATTATTTCAAGGGTTCAGAGCCATAGTGGGCCAAGCGCCATATATTAAAAACGAAGAAAACAAGGGCTAAAATTAAGCGATTACCATAATTTAATGAAACATATAGCAAGTAATATAAAGTATACACATTAAAACTAAATGACAAGTCAATCTTCATTAAAATATGGTATTGAATTAACTTTAAACCTTGCTTTCTCTGTTTTTAATAAATGGCGCTTGGCCCACTATGGCTCTGAACCCTTCATTTGATGTAAACTCCACTCCCGACCAGAAGCTTTGCTTCATCAAGAGTGTCAACCAAAAGTGTATTATTATTATGTTTCAAACAAAAATTATTACCATTATTATTATTATTATTATTATTATTATTATTATTATTATTATTATTATTATTATTATTATTAAATTGGGTATATACTGTAACTTGTCATGGATGGTTTCATTTCTTTAGTAAACTAGTGTAAATGGTCCAATGAACCCCATTTATGCTTTCTCTATATTTTGAGCTCGACTATTGATCTCTATTTTTCAGGTACGTATAAAGGCCCGCTCCCACTTAGTGGAATCGAACCGAATCGAATGGAATCGAAACGAAAAGTCTGATGCCGCTCACATCTAGTGGAATCGAACCGAACAGTACTTTTGTGTTTTGTCATACAAAAGAGAATAATTCTACACAAGATTTATTAATTTTTCTTCTTTCATATTAATTTGTGATTTTCGTATTCGTAACTTACTATTTTGGCAATAACTTTCATAGTAAATGAATTATTCCGTCAAGAGTGGATATGGTTCATTTGTTTTTTCACGAAGGCTTCACGAGAACACTTACGATCATACTCGAAACAAGAAATTCTGTTCCGGCAGTGGAATAAATATTCTAGCTCCAGAAATATGTTCTGTTCGGCTCGCTTTGATTCGATTCGATGCGCCGCTTTCTGCTATCTTTCATTTAAATACATTGTGAAGAGAAATTCTGTTCGATTCGATTCCAGTAAGTGGGAGCGGGCCTTAATAATTCTCATGAGATCAGTATTCTATAACATTGTTGCTGTTGTTCAGACAACTGTCCGAAGACAGGTTTGAACTTCATAAGCGACACCAATAAGACATCACTCATGAGGCAACTAAGCCAGGAAGTAATGAGATAGGGTGGCAAGTTCCTTTCCCCCCTCCATTGTATACATATTACACTAAATAGACTTCAGATGTAACTTATACAAACAAAATTGTTCTTCCTCTGACGCATATCGTCAAGCGAGATGTATTGCCTGATAATAGACGTACAGTCTTAGAAAAAGGTTTTGTCATATAGATACTTTGCAAGTCCCAGAAAGAGGAGACAATGCGCATAATCAAACATACAACAAAACAAAATTAATTTTACGTAAAGATTAATTTTGGTCGTACAGAATACAGTATATCTGTTACGGTAACAATTGATATTAGAGGAGAAAAATTCGCTCCGGTGATGGGAATCGAACCCGGGTCCTCGGTCCTACTTACTCATATCTTGGTTGGGACAAGTTACCTGATAGGGGCTTTTTCCGAAGTTTTCCTGTTCAATTACCTGAGACAGAATTGCTGGGTAATATTCGGCATTGGATCTCGGACTCATTTCGCCTTCATTAATTTCCAACTACAATTCCAACAATAGTTTCAGGTTCAGCAGACGTGGTGCCGTGATTCGCCTACATATGTCATCTGTTTCTGCGAACTGCATATGATCCTCGGAAGTCGGGGAGCCTTCTACAGTGGACTACGACAGATCAGGGAACTGGTAGCTCTCTCGGACAGGTGACGGCATGGTGGATTACGGTATCTATGGTGCTGCGATCTTCAGGTCAATATAGGATACAGCAGAATATATTACGTGATTTGCGAACAGATGCCATAGATCTGAGGAGGCTGTGAACAATAGGGAGACTCCGACAAACCTGTATGCCGTAAATGAATCGATAAGATGGTACCAAGAAAGTGAATCCCATACTTACAAGAATGCGGTCCTAAGGACTTCAAGTATCGTCTACAATAAGGAGGTTGACACAGTAAGCCTTAGGCTGTGGTGCAAGCCTTCGAGCCCTCCTCAGAAAAGGAAAAGAAAACTTTTAGATAGCGCCACATACCATATTTCCAGTGAGTCCATGATATACATTAACATCATCTTCGTGGACGGTCTTATCTCGAAAGAACTGTGGTTATCCCAGCGGTCACCAGATTTGACGTTAGTGGATTACTTCCTGTGGGATCAGCTCAAGGAAAGAGTCTATAAAAACAGGATCTCCGGACAAACATCAAGGGCTAAATAAACTATGTAGACTCAGGCATGTTGAAGCATGTGTCAATTTTTCAATAATAAGCACTCATTTACAGTTTAAGGTTTCGTTATTCAGTCAGATATGAGACATATTTATAAAATGAGACATGCCATTGAAATAGGTCTACACTGTATTATCCGTTCTATTTCTGTAATAATAGTGGTACTTTTTATTAGTAAATCTAGCGAGCTTAGATTCGTTTCTCCACAAAAAAGCAAATATACGTCTCTATCCCATAGGCCTATGCAATGTGCGTTGATTTTGTCATATTTTTCCAGTATTGTTTCAAGCGATGTTCCAGCTTTATTGCTCATTACATGCTCAGGGACTTATAGTGGAATTTCACAAGCGCCATAAATTTTTGGGCATGTGAACATGATGCTAGGTCATCGCTTGAGACAACACGGAATAAATAAAAGACAAAATACACATATAGTGGGTATGGGATAGGGACAAATCTTTGCTTCCTTGTGGCTATATAATATTGATAAAATAAATCCTTGCAGGAGTGGAGACAAAATGTGCTAAAATGACGAATCCTTGAATTAGATGATGGTAACGATTACAATGACGACGTTGATAGTCTGCTAATTTTCTTAGATTCTTAGGAAATAAAGTTCGTGTAATTATAGGCTATAACTCAGAGCAAGAATAGATTACTTGCGACCGGGATCGCAGTGCTAGGAATTACAAATCAGAGCCTGTCACGGAAATACCGACACTGAATTAAAAAGATTAAAAATTAAAGCCCGGAAGTGTATGTCATAAAACCCATGATTTTATATTCGTGTGATAATAAAATAGAAAAATGGATAGATAAAATGTACGGAAATTAATATTCAGTGAAAGTCTCGAATGTAATATAAGAAGAAGAAGAAACGGAAATGGAGAGAAGAGTTTTATCCATCGAGATGGCGCACCTCGCGATCCATAAATATTACCCTCTATATGCCTCTGTTTTTGACCTTCTTCCGCTACGCCCTCCAACCATTACTTTCTCTATGTTTACTCCGAATCGAACGGCGTAGAATCACGAGTGACACGTGACCTGAATTTAGCGGAAATCTCGTCTCAAAGCGTATTATGTTGGTAGCACTTTTTTCTATGGCTATAATAAGGCCTAGAGCCATAGAAAGAACAGAAAAAGAGTACTTACAGACAGACCTGTCGCAATCACAATATTCATCCATTACTGATAAACATATTTTCTTATACAGAGTGAATCAGAAACATGTCGAATAAATTAAACCATCAAGAAAACAGGAATAGTCGTCCTCATCTAACAATGTATCTATTAAATATGGCTTCGAATATCACACTATCACTAGCCTACTACTAATACTAACCACTACCACTATACCGCTACCACCACCACCACCACTATTACTACTAAACCACCACCACCACTACTATACCACTACCACCACCACCACTACTAAACCACCACCACCACCACTACTACACTACCACCACTACTATACCACCACCACCACCACCACCACCACGTATACAACTCAACCGGGATATCTGTACGACAAAATTCTTTGCCTCTGATTATGGAACGACAGATGGGAATGACGACTAACGGAGGAATATTATTTTCATTTTTTAATATCTCATTTTAGAGCGCCTTTTCGTATCTAAGTTTCCATAATTCTTTAAGGAATACAAACTGTTTCTGCCTCAAATCTAATTTCAAACTACTAAAATCAAACTTTCACTTATACAGAGTGGATGATGTTCAATGGCCATAACATCCCAGAGTAAATCCTTAAGGTCAAAGGAACAGAATTTTCCTTTACCATTTCGCGTTATTTATTTTTATTTAGTGGGAAATCGACTTTGTTTCTAGAAAAAATTGCAACATCGCACTGAATACACTAGCATTTGCCGACGTATAGAAACAGCCCTTGTCCGCAGCAGTGGGTACTGTTATGTAGTCATGTCAACATCAGACTTATTTCAAAAGGTAACTGCCCTTACGTTCCGCGGTAGTCGGGCTTTAGGTTGAAACACGCGTCTGGTAATAGCGTTGCCAAACATCCTTTACTTACCGTAAACATGACAGAAACATTATGCAAAACAATTTATTGGAACTGAGAACTCTAATGTAAAAACGTTTATAAAATGTATATTTCTACAGTGCTTTAAAGATAATGGCATCAAAAATGTATGATGCAATAATGATTTCTAGGAAATCTAAGCGCAAAGGAACAAAATGGTACAGAAACTTTTCCATTCATAATAAGCTCAGGATTCGTCTCTTAAAAAAACTGTCACTGAACATTTTCAATCTGTATAAGTCTATCTCTCCTAGATTTTTCTTTTTCTTTCTTTCTTTCTTTCTTTCTTTTCCCTTTTGCCTCCTTTTCTTGTTTCTTCATTCATTTTCTTCTCTTCTTGTTTCTTCGGTCTTTTCCTCTTTTTCTTTCTTACTCAAATACTTTTGCTTTTTCTCTCTATTGTTTTCTTGCTTCCCCCTATTTTCTTCACCTATCTTTCTTTCCTTCTTTGTTACTTTTTCCTTCCTTCCTTCTTTTTTTATATTCCTTAAGCATTCTTTGTTCGTCACTGCAAAATAAAACTCCCCACTTCAAATCTTTTGTGACTTCTAAATCACAAACTGCTCTCCGACGATCAATAACCACTGTTTAACAAACGAAAATAAAATATGGCGCTGAATAATCCAACAAAAAAGACGTGGAGTTACGGCCCCGTCACGCACACTCCTTTAAAGTACTTCGCATTGTGTCGACATTTCTCTTTGCAAGTTTACGATTTTCTTTTTTACTCTCGTTCCTTTTCCTCGGACATTCGACTTTTCAAGGTTGACTTGGGTTCGAGAATTTGCCATCAGAAGATCACCTCAGCACGCGATGCTGCAGTCAAAAAGTTTTATCACAAAGCCGTCGGTGTTTTACTACCAGCCAGTGCCTCACTCAGAAAACTCTTATCCAGAGGCACAAAGAATACAAATATCATGAAGGGAGCACATCAACATAACCGTGTGCAAGAAAAAGATGTCTCTTTTCTTACTTTGTGTGAATATACTTTCTACTTGGTCGTTATATGAAGTATAGACAAAGTATTTTGATGCAGTAAAAAATTATTCGATATTTTTATGGAAAATTCACGCTTTCAACATACCTTACATCAGAAAAAATGGTGCTTGACATACCTGCCTTTGCGTTAGTCCATTTACACTTTACAGCCTCTTCATCCTAAATTACTAATTAATTTTTTCATAGAATGACACTCGGGAGGAAATTAAACGCAGAATAAATATGGGAAATGCGTGTTATTCGGTTGAGAAGCTCTTATCATCCAGTCTGCTCTCCAAAAACTTGAAAGTTAGAATTTATAAAACAGTTATATTACCGGTTCTTCTGTATGGTTGTGAAACTTGGACTCTCACTCTGAGAGAGGAATATAGGTTAAGGGTGTTTGAGAATAAGGTGCTTAGGAAAATATTTGGGGCTAAGCGGGATGAAGTTACAGGAGAATGGAGAAAGTTACAGAACACAGAACTGCACGCATTGTATTGTTCACCTGACATAATTAGGAACATTAAATCCAGACGTTTGAGATGGGCAGGGCATGTAGCACGTATGGGCGAATCTAGAAATGCATATAGAGTGTTAGTTGGGAGACCGGAGGGAAAAAGACCTTTAGAGAGGCCGAGACGTAGATGGGAGGATATTAAAATGTATTTGAGGGAGGTGGGGTATGATGATAGAGACTGGATTAATCTTGCACAGGATAGGGACCGCTGGCGGGCTTATGTGAGGGCGGCAATGAACCTTCGGGTTCCTTAAAAGCCATTTGTAAGTAAGTAAGTAAGTATTATTTTCATAGATCAATTAAATAATCCAAGTATACTCGTGAAGTAGATACTAAAATGTTAACTTTACCAGTAACATTAAATTATTATAAGGTATTGTACTAAAGTAGCATGTAGTTGTATTTACGGTCCTCCGATATCTCAGAGCTAGAGAGCGGATTTATTATTCTGCGAACTCGTGTTTGATCCCAGTCGCTGACTAAAGTGATACTTGTGGCGGATATGAGGATTTTTTTCCCCCGCGGTTCATTCATTTTCCTCCCATATTACCTTACCAGCAATTTTTTACTTCCCCCTCTCATTTCACATGATTTCATTTGACAAAATAATATGACATGGGCTGACTATGAACCCTCATAAGAATATGGCAAACGCATACATATTTCTCTCTGTAATGTTCACGACCATGGACAACTATGGCGAGACCATATTCCTCAGTCGAGATTGGTATTTCAATATGAAATTGCCTGCACTGTCTTGGGCTGCAATTTCATCCGTAGATGTTACTCAGCTCATCCTTTTCTACCAAACATCTCACTTTCAGTTCGGTATATCTAGGTTGCAGTGCAGCTTAACTTCGGTTCGATCTTTCCCGACGTAAAGGAAGAGTGAATTACCTAAAACGGTCTCCAACGAATTCCTAAACACGTATCTGTTGCGAGGGACAGAGTTATAACGCGACAATATGTGGCTGTGAAATGTAGACTCTCCAATCAAGAGTTAAAAGCAAGACAGGAACATCGCCAGTAAGAAAGTTTAAGACTTGCCAAAACGTACCAAAATTACAAATAAAGGCAAAGAACTGAAAATATACAACTTGCAGTATAATCACAGTCTAGTATATACAGTCACGAAGCTTGAGTTGTTGAGGGTACTAGGAACAACATACTGTGCCGGTACTATTTCGCATTGTCTGTGATGAGGCGATAGTAGCGATCCTAGTGGTTAGCAACTATCTGTGGATGCATATTCCCTACGTATTGAGCTTCGTGACTGTATATACTGGACTGTGGTATAATATAAAACAGTGGTTCCCAAAGTGGGGGTTGCGACCTCCAAGGTCGCGATGGGGAGGTCGTATAAAGAGTTCAGAGGATTCGCGAGATGATTACAAAGTAAACGAAAGACGCTTTATTAACACATTTATTTTGCATTTAGAAACATAACTGAATTGAATTTACGGGAGGGGGCACTATGGCTCAGCACTGCGACCTGTTAAGGTCTATTGCGCTAACTCTCAAGCTAGGCGCATTCCCAAACCCAACCGGCTGACTACACTAAGGTTCGCTGCGTACCCAGGTGTCGAGTAGGCAACCCCCCTCGCCACTATGCCAGCCCCCTCCGTGCATCGCCAGCCGGCGATTGGGTAATGCTATTGAATGATGACGAAATGGAGAAATGGTGACGGAATTATGTAAATGCTTAATATGGGGGAAAAACGGGATAACACCGAGAAAAACTCCAACTGCGACCTTATCCGTCACGAAATCCCAGACCTGACTGGGACTCGAACCCGGGCCGTCTGCTTGACAGGTCAGAAGTCTGACCACTCAACCACCGCAGGGGTTAGAAACATAAATTATGCTGAACATAAAAGAAAAATCTTTCAATAGTTATAAACAGGCTTCGCATTTTTGTCACGTTGGATTTGTCGAGGAATACACATGTATAGCCTTTTACTGTACGGAGGGAGTTCAAATGTCTGGCTTTCACTATATAAGTGGTGGAACAGTAGACCTACAGTGAATGTAAAATATAATGGAGCATATCATGACAACACTGCAACTTAATTTTAATGGTTTGCACAATCGAAACGTTTTGAACAAATATGTTTGCCTGAATTTCAAAATTAATTAATTCAATAAATATACAACAGACGTTTTATACATACATACAAACAATAATTTACACCTATTTATTGAAATAACTATTATTACAATGACAAAAAATACACATTCTAAGAATATGTTACCATTCCTTACACAAAAATAATCATTTCCAGATTCCGAAATAAACAATTGCGGTGTAGATATTGATGGCGACATTAAATTTTGTCTCCTGGTGCAGCTTCTCTATGAACTCATCGACATACAAACATACGGAACAACGTGCGCTTTTATATAATACAAGTCAGAACTCATAGAGGTCTTGTAACCTGCTTGTGTCTTTGACTGACATCATTAATGTACCAGGAGAAACTACTCCATCCATCCAATATAGCTCTTGTGACAAACATGCGAAGCCTGATTATAAAGTAAAACATAATTCATATGACAAATGAAGGGTTTAGAGCCATAGTGGGCCAAGCGCCATTTATTAAAAACGGAGAAAGTAAGGTTTAAAGTTAACTGCATACCATATTTTAATTAAGACTGACATGTCATTTAGTTTTAATGTGCATACTTTATATTATTTGCTATAGGTTACATTAAATTATGGTAATTACTTAATTTTGGCCTTTGTTTTCTTCGTTTTTAATATATGGCGCTTGGCCCACTATGGCTCTGAACCCTTCAAATGTTTTTTTTTTTTTTTTTTTTTTTTTTTTTTTAAAAGAAATGGACTACGTTTTCGATACACACACAGATATGATTTTCAAGTTCAAGGAGATTTCTCACTTCTTTTTTTATGGCAATCATAGACAAGAAACTTATTTTGTATAAATGATACGACGTTGCAAATGTATAAAATTTAAGAGTTTCTTTCTCTAGCTCGAGGTATTCTTTTGATAAAAAAAATGGCCTACGCTCTGCGGAAAAAAGGTCTACTTTCAACATTCCAATAGGAGGTACATACTTCAGTTACTTTCTCCTTATTTATCTATTTATCTATCTATTTATTATTTATCTATTATTGTCTGTCTGTCTATCCATCCATCCATCCATCCATCCATCCATCCATCCATCCATCCATCCATCTATCTATCTATCTATCTATCTATCTATCTATCTATCTATCTATCTATCTATCTATCTATCTATCTATCTATCTATCTATCTATTTAATTTCAGCCAGTTGAACACACCAGATTCAGTATCAATCTGTGAATATCGTAAATTTACTGAGTTTCTTCTGGTAAATACTCATAAAACTGTTGTTTAAAATGTTGCTACGGTTGGTACCCACCGGTTTTGAATAAAATTATAATTGTTTGCCATTTTACAGGGATTTGTATTTTTCGAATGGAGTCAAGAACCGATACGAAAGGGGGGGGGGGGTCTCGCGAACGGAAATCTCCCCAAATGTAGGTCGCGCCTTCAAAATGTTTGGGAACCGCTGACATAAAGGAATAAAACAGAAATGTGCAGAACGACAAAGCACTGAGGAGAGGATTTCAACATCAGTATTCCCGTACGGTATGCGACATTAGAACACGTTTAATATAAATTGGATTGAGCAATTCGGACTTTCAAGATCCACCCATGAATGGGAGGTAATAAAAGGTAGCTACACTTAAAATCTATCCATGTTATGCGACCTTCAAAAGTTTTTAACCGGAATACAGAGGTTGTGATTAACATTCACGTACAACTTTGAATGCAGCTGCTTCTTATAAGGGAGTATTTTGAACATACCCAACAGAAGTAATTCTTCTGTTCATAGTTGATTCGAAATTCTAGCACGAGATGAAAGATAGGAAGACCGTGTCCAAGATTTACTGCAAGTAAAAAACCGTGGCTCCATGCAAAATTTGTCGATCATTTCTCTCTCAGTTCGAAATTTGAAGGCAGCACAATGGGATCTACCAGTGACAAAAAGTCCGCATGGGCTTGGTCCACTCTCCGTCCACCGCTGTAGAGTAACGGTTAGCATGTCTGATCGTTTAACTAGTGGGTCTGGCTTCAAATCCTGTTTTGGACAAATTGAGGTTTTTCTGAGGTTTTCCCTCAACTAATTGAAACAGAATTGCTGGGTAACTTTCGACGTTGGACCTCGAACTCATTTCGCCTTCATAATTACACTTCTTTCCCTCCTTCCCTATCTCCGTTTCTTTCCCATATTTCGGGCTTGCTTCGATTTAGAGTCGGCTGCGGGCCGCCGCCGACTTTGGACTGCCTGGTATGTGGTCATTAGTTGCTGGTGGTAGTGCTATGTACCGTGGGTTCTCCCCTGGGTTCATGGTGGCTCGTGGGACCGCGATGAGGCGTACACGAAAAGGTACAATGATTCTGTAAGCTGTAGGGGAATTTATAGGTGGTCTTCAGGGAAATCTGTAGCGCGGAAAGCTTTAGGGCATGCAACCATTCCATTCCGAGTAGTACAATGAACCTATCTAAACGGCCTACATGCGAAGGCAGACATGGAAAACGGAAAAATGTTAATGATTTACACATTTCCACTTCATAAAACAGGAGCAAAATTAACGAATGTGGGACGGCCAAGGTTGCGATGGATGGACGGAGTCTCGGAAAACCTCAGAATTAACTTGGAAATAAAGGATGGTAGATGGTTGCCAAAAGTAGGGAAGTCTGGAGGAAGTTTCTGAGGGAAGAGGAGGCTCAAATGGGTTGTAGAGGTAATGGTGATGATCAGAGATCGGAACTTTGGCAGAATGCCTTTTTAAATGTGTTAAAATTATCTTCATTTTGAAAGTAAATCTGTACGAGTTATACCTTTGTGATTGAAACGTCACATTTTTATGTTGCCCTTTTCTGCCTTTTTTTAATATAAATGCCTAATTTACAAAATAAATACTTTTTTGTCTTTATTTGATTATTTATCTATCATTTATTAATTTATTATTAAAATTGCCTACAGGTATATTTTAATTTATTTCTATAACCGCTACAATGAAAGTGACTTCACCGAATGTATATTATTGTCTTTCAGTCAGTTCATATTCTCTTTGCAACAATGAATGCTGCCGTGCAAAAATGTATAACAGTAAGCGTTTTAATTATCGCTTGTGTTTATTTGATAAGGAAACAATGAGTGCGGGTCTAACGTTATTTTTAACGGTTATTTTTCTTTCAGTTTTCATTGCGACGTTGTTTCAGCTACCTAATATTTCATATCGTAACATATCAGTAGAACCAAACACAAAAATGCACTTTCTAAGGCTACTGGGAAGAAGATTTCTTTGCTTCCAACAGCAATTGCAACATCGAGTCGAAAATCTCAATTTGCATTCGACTTATGTAAAGCTTTTCTTGCTGCCGAAATCCCTTTGTGGAAAGTATCAAGGTTGTGGGTCTGTGCAAGGTTTCTGTAATTGCCTTTCATTGCATATTTTAGCTATTTATAATGCCTTTTTGCCTGCCTATTTTAGCTATTTATGATGCCTTTTTGCCTGCCTATTTTAATGATTCATAATGCCCAAACTTCCGGTATCTGGTGGCGATGAATCGTCGAGCATGACGCTGCTTAGTTTACAGATCAAAAGGAAACAAGGCTTGGGATCAAGCCGTAAGAGGTGGATTCGCTGAAATGAGCTTACTTTCCTAGTCGCTATATGTAATTATGATACTCACCTAGATCATATACGTAACAGATAACTCATCGCTATGTTAAAATCGGCAGCACTTTGAAGAGAACAACCGCCAGGATCGTCACTCGTCCGCCGTAAACGAACACGAGATAGCAGTACAGTCGCTAATGCAATTCAAATGGGAATTATGACGTGACTCCTTATGTAACAACTAGATGTCAGCGTAGTAAATATGACAAAAGTTGTTAACCTCAAAGCCTATAAGGCCGACCTATCTGGGTATGTATGATCTAGGATACTCATTATCATTTGTCAAACATAGTAACTTCAACAAAATGTGTAAATATTTATCGGACGTTTGTCAGTACACCCTGTACAGTTTCAATAGCTGACAATTTTATGCTCGACCTTGCTGCTTCATAATCTAGTCTTGGAGTAGTTCATCTCATAACACGCAAGCCTTACAATTGATCCATCATTAGACGCGATTGACCTTGGAGAGACGGGTGAGAAATGACATGCTAGTCCAGCCACCTTGAATTTTATATCCCCCCGTGGAGATAAATGAACCCCGACTCTGATGTATTGGTTTACCTGCAGGTCATTGTGATTGTGTTCTTACAACAGCTGCTGCAGTAAATTCCGACAGATGGCATCATTATCTCCCATGTTCATATACTTATGTCCCCTACAAGTGTTTAAACCGGATTATCCAAACAGGTTACAACGCCTAGTCAAAGATAAATGGACAGATAAAATCTTATTGAAAAGATGCACGCTTATGGCTTTTATAGGCAATCGCTTCTAAGAAAAAGGCTTGTATTAATAGCATCATGGAGAGATTGAGATCAGTGAAACACCAACGAAGATACTCCATCCTCCAACACAACGCCATGAAAATTCTTTACGTAAAATTTCGTTTCATGTACACGCGCTGTTCATAGAATATTACGCGATATTACAGCTATAAATACCAATAGTGGAATAGCAATAACTTTAAAAATTGAAGTTATCTCAGTCAATAATCCCAAAGTTGAGTTGTTCTAAATAATTCCCATAGGATTTGTTCGGAATTTAGTCTCCGTCCTGAAACGTCACAAAGCATACTGGATACGTCTACAATGTCAGATGTTAAAGGTGAATAGGGATTTGACCAATATGGCGCAGTGGAAAAGAACAGAAAATAAGCAAGGCTGGATATAAATTAGTAATAAGAAAATATAATTAAATACAAAATACAAACAAACATAACTATAATATATAATCATATTAAATAAGCAATAATTAAGGGAAATGAATATAAGTGACAAGAACGTAATAACGGCCGATCTGCACAGAACTTTGCTGAAGTTAGGTACATTCAACCGCGCCAAACACAATACAAAATTCTTTAATCAAGAACATAACCTTGTACAGTATTGCAATAATCTTGAGGTTGAATCGGTAAACAAGAGGAGCAGTCTTTCTACCAAGTTACAGTACTAATATCTATATTTTACCACTGGACGAATCTAAAGCTACGATACCCCATACTTGTCTTCCAACTCCGGAGCATTCATATTGACCAACTCCCCTTTGATTACTATCTCCCTTCCGAGTGACTGTCTTCCTTATTGCCCCCCTTCCGAGTGCCTCTGACTTAGAATTTAGCTACTCAAGAAGACTGGTCTCCCTCCTTCCTTACCTATGTACCCGTGCTGCTATGACATTACGGATATAAAAGGAAATGCCCGTAAATATGCTGATGAACACGGTGGCGTTGATGGATGTGAGCCGACCTCGCCGATTGAGCCGTTACAGTTGACTGAGCAATTCAAATACAATTAATAACAGCCCAAAAAGACCGTACGAGAATTCTTAACGCTGCTAAAATAAAAGTGAAGCATAAATTATTATACCCTTCTTGGAACAAGAAGTGGTTCATACTAGAAGAAGAAAATGAGATTAAGTACCAGAAGGAGAAAGTGGTGAGGAAAAATATTAAAAAAGAGGGGAGGGAACTAGAAAAAAGGAGGAGAAAGGATCAGAAGAAGAAGAAGAAGAAGAAGAATAAAGAGAGGAGGACGAGTAGCATAAGAATAAAGGGAAGAAGGCGAGTAGCGGAAGAAAAAGAGAAGAAGTATTAGGTATTAGAAGACTGAAGACTGGAGACAGAAGGGCAAGTAGGAGAAAAATAATGGAAGAAGGCCGAGTAAAAGAAGAAAAAAGGGAAGAAGGCAAGTAGGAGAAGAATAAACGTGAAACGGAAAGTAGCGGAAGAAAAGGAGAAGTAGTAAAGACTGAAGACAGAAGGACAAGTAGGAGAAGAATAAATGGATGAGGAGGAAGAGATAACAGAAGAAAAAGAGGACGAGTAGCAGAAGGATAAATAGAGGAGGGCGTGTAGGAGAAGAATGAAGGGAGGAGGAGGGAGAGATAACAGAAGAAAAAGAGGACGAGTAGCAGAAGGATAAATAGAGGAGGGCGTGTAGGAGAGGAATGAAGGGAGGAGGAGGGAGACATAACAGAAGAAAAAGAGGACGAGTAGCAGAAGGATAAATAGAGGAGTGCGTGTAGGAGAAGAATGAAGGGAGGAGGAGGAAAAGATAACAGAAGAAGAGGACGAGTAGCAGAATGATAAATAGAGGAGGGCGTGTAGGAGAAGAATGAAGGGAGGAGGAGGGAGAGATAACAGAAGAAAAAGATGACGAGTAGCAGAAGGATAAATAGAGGGCGAGTAGGGGAAGAATGAAAGGAGGAGAAGGGAGGGATAACACAAGAAAAAGAGGACGAGTAACAGAAGGATAAATAGAGGGCGAGTAGGGGAAGAATGAAAGGAGGAGGAGGAGGAAGGGATAACAGAAGAAAAAGAGGACGAGTAGCAGAAGGATAAATAGAGGAGTGCGTGTAGGGAAAGAATGAAGGGAAGAGGGCGAGTAACAGAAGAAGGAAAGAAGGACGAGTAGCAGAATAAAGAAGGGACAAGCAGCAGAAGAATGAAGGAAGGAGATTGAGTAAGAAAAGGAAGTGAGGAGAGAAACAGAAGACGAAAACGAGAAAACTAGTTTCAGATGAGAAAGTGAGGAACGCGAATAGGACAGGAAAAAAGTGAGAGAATCAGTAACAGATAAAGAGAGACGAGTAGTACAAGAAGTGAGCAGGGTGGTTAACAGAAAGAAAGTTCTAAAGAAATGAGTAGCAGACAATGAAAGTGAGGACAAGTGGAGAAAATGAGTGTAAGAAGTAAGGAAATACGAAAGCAAGTAAGGAAGTGAGAACGTGCAATAGGAGAAATTGAGGACGAGTTGTTTAGCCAACTGTTCGAAGACAGGTCTGGACCCTACAAAAACACCATCAACTAGGCCAGGAAATAATGGGGTACGGTGGCCAGTTCCTTTTCTCCTCCATTGCATACATCGTTGTCTAGTTACATGTTACACTAATCAGACTTGAGATGTCTATAAACAGTAGTGTTCTTCCTCTGACACATATCGACAAGTGAGACGTACTGCCTAATAATACTGCCTCTACAGATACGGAAATAAAATTTGGACCTCCCTTACTGTACAAGTTTCGCTTACAACACACTGCGCATGTGCAGTAAACAAGAGCCCCTGTATATATGCTACTGGTGGGCAGTCGTGCGAAATTGTTTCCTGCATACAGGTGGACACCCATCAAGACTCGCTCCAAATTTTAATAACGAACGATAGGAGAAAATAAGAAAACGTCGGCATAGTGTAATATAAACAAGAAATGATCTTTTAAAACATCTGATACAATGTGGACTTTTTAATCCCTTCTCCTTTAAGTGTTTTACATCTCGTTAATCGCTTGAACTGTAACAGTCCGAAAGACAAATGTTAGAAAGAGGAAATAATATGTTTACAAGTGCGTAACTTACTGCTTTATCGATATGCGGTGTCTTTAATTATTTTATTGAATTCGTTTAGCAGTATCAATCCTACAGAGTTGTTAAATGACCGAACATACTACAGAAAACACAGTTGCTGTTAAACAGAAGTCTGAAATCCAAGAAGGTTATAAATTTGAGGCGACATACAGTAATTCTCAAGAATTTTCGCCCAGTCCGTTTTTTGTAGCACTTGTGTCTTTCTTTTAAATGCAAAGCGGGTCTTTGCATGCCCCATATTTCTTGCTACGGACTTGGGAGAGTCATTTATTACAATGCCCCTTGCATACGCATCCCGCTCAACACTCAACATCTGTTTACTGTACAGATTCACTTTACAGTACGCACCATGCATAACAAATATTAAATAGTGAATCCTTGTCGCAGCATTTCTTTCTCTTCAAGAGAAGAAAAGGATAAAAAAATTTCACCCATCCCTTCATCTTTTCCTCATTAAAAGCTCACAAAAGCGTCTATTTCTCTATACTAACCCCCATGTTGCTGCATTCCTACAAGATGTTTCCCACAAACACACAGCAGGGTTGTCCAATAAGGTATCTATGTGTATATTATGTAAATGATCATGGTTCAAATGTAATTTCATCCCATTAATTTGGAATCAACGTGAAATATTTTTTCACTCCATTTCGATCTTTTATTTCAATTATAATAATGGCAATGTTTAGGTCTATTGTTAATAGTGTAACGAGAATGGAGCAAAGCGAGAAGAACGGTAGCGTTACATTTAATGAAACGTTCAAATGCAAAGATTAGTCAGCGTCGAAATTCAACGTGAAAGAAAAATCGCCATTAAATTTTACCTGAAGCCCTCTATCAGGGACAGGGTTCTATGTGCTGTATAACTGCTACACGGGAATCACAGATTTATTTTGCTCCCAGAGCAAACCACACCAACGATTTTAACCTTCCTTAAAATCCATCGTCCTTTACAGAGTTTGAACCTGTGAAGCACGGATAAAACTGCTAGCGTGGTAACCGCAAGACTCAAGAAACACAGACACAAAAAAAAGAAGTAGGGCGGAGGACAGAAAAAAAGAACTATCATCAGAAGAAAAGGAAATAAGAAGAGAGGGAAAGAACGGAGAAGGACGAAAGGAAGAGAATGGAGGACGAGAGTGAGAGAACTGAGGAGGAAGAGAGGAGAAGAACGGAGGATGAGAGGAAAAACTTATGAATCAGAGGAAGAGAACTAAGGAGAACGAGAAAGAGAAAACGCAGGAAAATGAGAGAGAGAACGGAGAAGAACGAGAGAGAGAACGGAGGAGAACGAGACGGATAGAACGAAGGAGAACGAGAGAGAGAACGGAGGAGAACGTGACGGAGAGAACGGAGGAGAACGTGACGGAGAGAACGGAGGAGAACGTGACGGAGAGAACGGAGGAGAACGTAAGGGAGAGAACGGAGGAGAACGTGAGGGAGAGAACGGAGGAGAACGAGAGAGAACGGAGGAGAACGTAAGGGAGAGAACGGAGGAGAACGAGAGAGAACGGAGGAGAACGAGAGAGAACGGAGGACGATAGAGAGCGGAGGAGAACGAGAGAGAGAGAACGGAGGACGACAGAGAACGGAGGAGAACGAGCGGGAGAGAACGGAGGAGAACGAGAGAGAACGGAGGAGAACGAGAGAGAACGGAGGAGAACGTAAGGGAGAGAACGGAGGAGAACGAGAGAGAACGGAGGAGAACGAGAGAGAACGGAGGAGAACGAGAGAGAACGGAGGAGAACGAGAGAGAACGGAGGAGAACGAGAGAGAACGGAGGACGATAGAGAGCGGAGGAGAACGAGAGAGAGAGAACGGAGGACGACAGAGAACGGAGGAGAACGAGCGGGAGAGAACGGAGGAGAACGAGAGAGAACGGAGGAGGACGACAGAGAGCGGAGGAGAACGAGAGAGATAGAACGGAGGACGACAGAGAACGGAGGAGAACGAGAGAGAACGGAGGAGAACGAGAGAGAACGGAGGAGAACGAGAGGGAGAATGGAGGAGAACGAGAGAGAGATAACGGAGGACGACAGAGAGCGGAGGAGAACGAGAGGGAGAATGGAGGAGAACGAGAGAGAACGGAGGAGAACGAGAGGGAGAATGGAGGAGAACGAGTGAGAACGGAGGAGAACGAGAGGGAAAGGACAGAGGACGAGAGTAAGAGAACAGAGGAGAATGAGAGGAAGATAACGGAGATGGACGAGAGAGAGAACAGAGGAGTTCGAAAGGAAGAAAGGGAAAGAATAAATGAGGAGGAGAGGGATAGAACGAAGAACGCGAGAGGGATAACGAAGATGGACGATAGGGAGAGATCGGATGAGGACGAGAGGGAGAGAAAGAAGGAAGATAAGAAAGTGAGATACGAGGACAAGAGAGGATGGAATAGGATGAATGGCAGAGAACAAAGAAGAGAGAGAAAAATTAATAAAATATAGAGAATAGAAGATGAGAAATTATAATGACAAAAAGGAGGGCGGGAATAGAAAAAAAGAGGAAGGAAGAACGAAAAACCGAAGATAAAAAAGATTAAAGAAGAGAAGAATAAGAGAAAGAATGGTGCCGTAAATCTACGATATGTGCCTTTCATCTTTGTTCATAGGTATAAATGACTTTATAGATCTACAAAATCCGTCTTTGTTCGAGTTTGAGTGGAAACTCCCATCATCTTCTTCTTACTTGTTAGATGGCTCTACATTCCTCTGTGGAACTTCGCCTCCTCTACCGACCTCGAAGGCCATGTATTTGGTTTCCTAACATACCTTTTACCTTTTTTTTACGGGGTAAGATTGTGAGTCTTCACGCCCACCCCTCAACCTAAAGCACCAGGGGAGGAAGCTCCCATCATCGGAGCGAAATTGTCATCTGACTATGGTCAGGATAATTAAGAATGATACAGAAAATGACGTAAGCCACGGTGGTTTACTTACAAGGTCTCTGACATATTATAGTTTAGAAGTGTCGCCCAATACAATATCAGTATATATCATAATATCACGATACTGACCATGATTCACATAGCCTATATTTTCACTTCATTAAGTTTGGATGAACATTCCACCCGCCATCTATCTCATATCCCAGTTATCCATATCGCCTTTCATTTTAATCCCATTATTTCCCATCAATACTTATTAATCACTGGTTTCGCATGTACGGATGACCTTCTTGCTCCCTGGCAACGAGTTACTGCTAACAAAGTCAGCGGAGCTTTTACCGTAATCAATAATGCGCACAAAACGAACTTCACAGAGATTTCGCGTCAGTTATTATTCTCAAGAGACGAGCAAATTCCACATTTGCGCTGTACTAAGACGACGGTAAGACAGTTGACTTCGTAACTTAAACTTCAGTTAAGGGGTTAGGTACAGCTTACAAGAGTAAAATTTTGAAAATATTCAACTTTTTTTTTTTCCTCCATTACTGTATCTTGTACAATAATGAAAATTAGTATGTGTAAAACACTGACCTTCTGCTATATGAAAAAAAAAATTTACGATTAAAAAAAATATTTACATTTTTTTCAAAATTCAGTTCACTGTGCAGTAATGAGGCGTTTCCCACATAACTCAAAAACTATCCAACATTCTGTGATCAAATATTTTGTGTGTATTTATGCATGCTATATCTACAGTATATCTTCATATCTCTACCTTTGATAGATTGTCTGATAAAAAATAAATTCATTTAAAAAATGGTCAAATATAAGTACATTATTCTAACACAAAAAAAAAAAAAAAAAAAATATCATTTACTGGGGAATGTAGTTGAAAGTATTGTAAACATGAATTTCAGCAATAAAATAAAAGAGAGAACATAAAAAGTTAACAAGTTTATGAGTTATGAGGGAAACGCTTTATCACTGCACAGTAAACTGCCACCATTTTCAATTTTGAAAAAAAATATATATATAAATAATTTTTTTAAATCGTAAAAACATATTTTTATATAGCAGAAGGACAGTGTTTTACACATACCAATTGTCTTTATTGTGCAAGATAATAGAGGAAAAAATGTTGAATATTTCAAAAAATATTACTGCTGTATGCTATACCTAACCCCTTAATGCTTACCTGCACTTACCGATTGGACTAGTCACACCAAATGTAATGGGTGACTTAATGTCTAAAAGAAAGCTGTGATTGGCAATCTTAATTGAGTGACCGAATATTGACCGACCTAATGCATTAACTGACCGACCTACTGCATTGACCCAATGACTGACTAAACCTACGAACACCCTGATCGATGGATCATCTGAATACACTTACTGACACTACAAATACACTGACAGACTGATAGACCCTCCGAAAACGACGGACTGGCTGACCTACTATCCGAATACATTGACTGACCTACCGACCGAATATACAGGGTGAAAGGAGTATAACTGCATTAATTTGAACTAGTAACATATCAATAAAACTAGTACACAAGTTTGAATAACCGTTTCTCTGTCTATAATGGTTATGGAAAACATCGAGTTTTTATTGAGAGAATGGAAGTGGATACGTTGCAACAGCGCAATGCTTAATTCCCCATAAATTAAAAACATATCACGATTAGTAAATTTTTACATTGTACTTAATTGACTTCACTTTTACAATTCTACGAACAGACTGGCATAAAACTTGCTAATGCTGAGGTTACAACGTAAGAACACATTGTATCCTAAAACTGTAATGCAAAACTCTAAATATTAAAAAAAAAAAATCTTTTCAGACTTATGTTTTACCACATTTTGACAATTTAAATATGATTTCTCAACCTCACCAGCATTATAGACTTTTCCGATGTTAACCCTCATATACAATAATTGTATTGTTTTGATTTTATAATACGCAATAATCGTATACAAAACATGGAACGTGCTTGCTTAGGCGTGTGTGAAATTCGCTTCCGCTGCCTGTAGGCATACTTGAAACACGTCGACTACATTCTGTCCGGCGTCGTATGTTCACCTCAAACTAATACAAATATACCGATGTCACGGCCCTAGTTATTACACAAATAAAGTGTTTTTCGAAGAAATGACGATTTTTTTTCGGCTTTTCTTAGCGTTGATGTCTTACCACTTATACGTCTCAATACCCAATAGTTGTACCATAAATGGGATTCAAACTCGAGACAAAAATTTTTTTTTCGGCCAAACCGTTATTCAAACACCAAAATGACATTTGACTCTTTGGTTACTTACAACCTAAAGATTCTGTTCTTAAAATTAATACAGTTATATCCCTTTCACCCGGTATTGACAGACCGGCTGGCTGGTCATAATGACCGAACAAATGCACTGAATCATTGAATGACCAACTGATCATCCGAATACAGACTGACTGACAGAAAACATTGACAGATTGACAGTCGGAAAAAAAATACTACCTATTGACAGTCCCAATAAACTGACTGGTCGAATGTATAAATTGACGGAGTTTCTGACCGAATTGGACTAGACTGGTCATGTTTAACTGAGTTTACCAAGTAGACAAACTGACTTGGGCTGACTTGTGACATCAAGCTAGCAAGCCAACTGATGATGTACACCCCTTATGAGTAGTCATGATTAGTACAAGAAAGAAGAGAATGAGTGCTCTGTCCCAACAACTTAACACTGTGTATTCCACAACGTAATCAAACCAGGAAGGGAGGGTAAAAAAGAAGTATGCAGGCTATAAGGTTCATCTAACATTTCAGCTCGGAACAAAGTCTAAACCACTCCCTCCCCCCCCCTGTCTGTATCTTTCCACCCCACTTTATCTCCACGTCTCTCGAATACCCCTTTTTTTCCTCTCTTTCTCTCTCATCCTATCGAGCTAAAAAAAATATTTTCTAGAAAGTACAAACTTGAGTTTTCTCTTTTTCTCGAGATGAACTCTATGTGGAATCTCTCCTTTCAGAGAAACGCAATCGAAAAAATGTATACATACACAAACACGAAATTGAAAAGGAGAGATAAAAGACGAGGAATACATCTCTTTCATCACTTCTAATAAATACAATGGCTCTATCACGACAAAGGACGCCGATCAGAAGGGCTTGTTACTACTTTGTCATTATCCCAAGTGACTCTACAGCAAGCAGCTTCGAGGATACATTAGCATGTACCACAAACATATCGATGCGTTACTTTGTCAAGAAGAATAAGCACTTTCATTAGAATATTATCAATTAGAGAAATTTGCACTGACAATGTCGAATATGTTTAAAGGAAATTAAATTACCTCGTGATATTATACAAGCAAGGAGTTACGACAGGGTTGTATTCATTTTATATAAGTATACGGGTACATATACATACGGTACGTATACAATATAAATTATATATATATCTACACACATAAAATTCAATCTGCATTGCAAAAATCGAAAGGATGTTTCGAATATACAGGGTGTATCTAAATTGTAACAAACTTCGGGAGGTGATTCCTACGATCATAACACATGAAAAATGTCCTATGAGCATATGTCATACAATGCATTGTTACCGAGTTACATGCTAAAGCGATACGGAACGTACAGTGACCATAAGCAGGAGATGCTACAGTATTACAGTACACAGATTGCACCGGTGGTCAAACACGACATGTGATGTACAGGAGGGGTGACACAGTACATGCAGCGAGTAGTGAAAGGTAAACAGAGCGAGTAGCTGATTGCGTGTAAACATGGTACATTATTCCAATCAAGAACAAGGCGACATGGTGTTCATGGATTCGCCGGTCCATGTTAAGGCGTTAGCACGCATGCATTGCTGTTCATGGCGGACATTTGCAGCATCTACTGTGATATGTTGTGTCGTAGTCAGTGTACGTCCTAATATCGCTTTAGCATGTAACTCAGTAACAATGCATTGTATGACATGTTCATAGGACATTTTTCATTTGTTATGATCGTAGGAATCATCTCCCGAAGTTCGTTACAACAATTTAGATACACCCTGTATGCGTATCCATGTCCGGTCTGCGGAATCGGCACACAAAACCTCCGAAATAGAGTCATTCATAAAAGATCATTATGAATTCATAATGACAAATTCAGTAGCATGGCAAATGGTACCAAAATAATTTTTATAACCAACCTAATATCAGGCTGTCTCTAATAGGCCTAATTGTGGGATGGCTCTGTTGATCATGAAGTTCCATGTGATGTCCAGCTTATAGGAAACTGAGTTATCTGACGACAGTTAATCATCTGTTCGAATCGTCTCTGCAGTGTATTTGAGGCTGAAAAAAAGTTCATAGCATAACTCATTCATCTCAGTCCTACTTTTTAGGGCTTGTGAATTTGATGAACTTGAGGGTACTAGTCTACTTGATTATTCAAAAGCGACTATAAAAGAATGCGGAAGTCTCTAAATTTATACACTGTAGATGTAAAAGGAGGATATTTTACTTCTGTGAAGGTTAAAAAACACACTAAAACTGACATTAAAATATATCAGATCTAGCAAAAAAAACTGCTGAATTGTAAACATGTGTACGACCTACGTGCGGAAGAATTTTCGTCCTCGTTTCTGTACATTACACACTCAAGCCTCAAATTTCCACAGAGTCCAAAACCACACTAAATTCCTTTTTTGGTTCCGACACCACCTCAAATTCTCCGACAACGCTCCAAAATTATTTCATACTCCTGACACTGTTTCCAGTTGCTTCCAACTCAGACATTACCTCAAATTGCTTCCAATTCGAGATATTCTGAATTTCTTCCGACTCAGACATCAGTACAAATTACTTCCAATTCGACATATTGAATTTCTTATAACTCAGACACTACCTCAAATTGCTTCCGCCTCAAGATATTTCAAATTACTTGTAACTCTGTTAATATCCCGGATTTATTCCGACTTCGACACACTCTCAAATTGCTTCCAACTCGAGGCACCTCGAATTGCTTCCAATTCAGACATCACTTCAAACTGCTTCATAGTCAAGACATTATCTCGAATTGAAGAGTGTGATCCCAAAACGCATTAAGTTCATTGTTATGAAAGGATTTGTATAGTTTTCTTATCCACTGATCTACGGACTGACATGAGCGAGTTTTCAAGTAACATGCACAATGACACAAACTTTTAGACGAGGATTGGCGTTGTTTTGAAAGAATATTAGCTAAAGCTATAGATGTGCCGAAGTACATATGGAGTTTCAGTGCAGTAATTCTGCGTTTCCATGTGGTGAAGAATCAGTAGAACGGAGAAAAATTCTCTCCGTATTTCGGTACATCACAGTAATATGATAAAGTTTAAGTAGGCTAATCACTTTGCGATTCAAGACAGCGTCATGTTCCGGATCCCGGCCACTTAGTCACTCGTAATGAGTGCACTTCTGTACTTGTGGTGGACATTGTGTCTACTGTCACACATACTGTGGCACGGTACATGAGGGTAGGCCAACAAAAGGGAACACAGTAGGTAGAACTTAAAAATGAGAGGGATTCAATCCGGCATCGGTACTTGAATCCGGTGTGGCTTAGTGGATAAAGCGTCAGCAAGTAAAACTGGAAACCTGGGTTCAAGTCCAGGTGCCGGAGAGAATTATTCTCCGTTCTAGCGATTCTTCACCATATTAAACTATAATGACAGAGGTCTAAAAAAAATCATATATAGGAACTTATGTGTATAAATCGTAAAAATGGCCAAATGGACTGAGTGAGTTTTGGGATGACACTCTTCTATTGTTTCTAACACAAGATATCGTTTCAAATTACTTACAACTCTAAAAACATCTTAAATTCCTTTAAACTCATCAACTCCGCCCCAACATCGACACAATTCCAAATTTCTTTCGAAACAGACACCACTTAAAATTTCTTCAGGATTTCACTTCACCTCAAATTGCTTCAGACGTCGATTCTAACTCTATACGATAAAGAGAAATGCAAAATACAGGCTCAGTTTCTATGTGAGAGAAAATTATTATTGTATCCTTTCTTTCATTAGTTGGTTATTTAACGACGCTGTATAACTATTAGATTATTTAGCATCGATGTGATTGGTGATAGTGAGATGGTATTTGGCAAGATGAGGCCGAGGATTCGCCATAGATTACCTGATATTCACCTTACAGTTGGGGAAAACCTCGGAAAAAACCCAACCAGGTAAACAGCCCAAGCGGGGATCGAACCAGCGCCCGAGCGCAACTTCAGACCGGCAGGCAAGCGCCTTATCCGACTGAGCCACGCCGGTGGCTTTATTATTGTATTCATGGAGAAGGAACCAGATGGATGTCTTCTGTACTATGACCATAGTTTCTCTTACGATTAGAGATAAGAGGTTGGATGTCCTAACGATGGGTGCTTTTGTAGCAACAGACATACCGTATAAAGGCTCAGGCAGTTCTCTGGCAGTCGTCAGATGAACATGGACCAACACCATATAGCAATGGGTATTGTTAGCTGGGTGTTTTCGTCTGGCATCGATTCTTGATCCTGAGACTTCATAGACAAATTATTAATCTGGTTTGCCTTTTCTATTCAAAATCACCGAAGCTCTTATCTGACCTTATGTTATAAATAAAAGGACAATAGATCTTCAATTTTTTTTGTAAGAAATCAGAATTGGCCTCGCTGAATTTCCACATAGAAACGCTACAACTCGAGTCACAGCGAAGACCTAAAAGACAATTTAATCTCTTTTTTCTCTAAAAGTGCTTGGAGAAATCCATTGAAATATCTCAAAAGAAAACTTGGAGTAAGACATATTAGCAGATTGAATATTAATGGTAATTTAATGTTACACTGGCTGCTTCAAACCGAAGATAAAAAAGGAAGCAAATGAGTTCCGGCGTAGAGAAGTGCTAGTTCCATCAGACTGCAATTTCTTGCAAGGCAAAGCGTCCCAGTTCATTACTAACTTATTACTCTCTCAAGTAATTGTACGCATACTGTATATACATAGCTGGTAATCTAATAATGAGTAACATTTTATTTTATTTACTGCCAAGTCTACGTTCTGTAAACGTAACATCGCAAGAAGCAACGCAGAACACAAGAAAAGGTTATAGCAATAACGCACGCAGTATTTACTAATAAAATAAAAACCAGAATTCCTACAAAATAAGAGGGCACAAAGTTAACTTACATTCAATGTAACCTACAAATATAACTAATCTTCTTTCGGGTCCTGGACAAACTTCTTTCAGAAGACGTTGCGATGGTAATGGTCATAAATAGTGAAAAGAAAAATAGAGTAAAACACGAATAGACTAAAAGGTGACAAACTGAATATGATGTGAAACATTACTGTAACTTTTTCACTGCTATCCAAAAAGGTATTTTAAATATTGTAATGTGAAATTTTTAAAACAATTCAAGTTTCGCTAAGTACATAGGCTATATTTTATACAATCATTGTTTACAATCAAATCTGAGCAAACGTAAAATTTATACACCGCAAAATGTTACTATTACTCACAATGTAAGCATACTTGGTCTTTAATCCAGCAAATGCAAAGAAAAGAAACGAAAAGGTGAAAAATATAAAGGGGAAAGGAAGAGAAGAGAAATGAATGCATTAGTTCGTGAATGGAGTTAATACTAAAGTGAATGAGCGAGTTAGTTAATGGGTGAGTGAATGAATGAGTGAGCGAGTGAAAGAATTAAATAATTCTGGAGTTAATGAATTAATGAAAGAGTGGGCCTTTAAGAGAAAGAAAGATTCTATGAGTAAAAGAGCGATTTTATGCCTAAAAGAACGAGTTTACGTAAGAAATAGCGAGCTTATGTCTCAAAGAGCGATTTCCTGTCTGAAAGAGCGAGTTTCTGTCAGTAAGAGCGGGTTTATGTCTGAAAGAGCGAATTTATGTCTGAAAGAGCGAATTTATTTCTGAAAGAGCGAATTTATTTCTGAAAGAGCGGGTTTATTCCTGAAAAAAAAACGAGTTTTTATCTGAATTAGCGCAATTATGTCTGAAAGAGTGAGTTCATGAGTGTAAGAGCGAGTTTAGGAGCGAAAGAACGAGCTTAGGAGTCAATGAGCAAATTTGTAAATGAATTAGAGAGGTTATGGGTAAATGAATGATTGTATGTTTCATGAATGCATGAGGAAGATTATGAGTGAGAAAGCAAGTTTATGAATGAAAGGTGATTATGTGTAATTATGATGGCGAAATGAATCCGAGGTCCGACGCCGAAAGTTACCCAGCATTCTGCTTCAATTGGTTGAGGAAAAACTTCGGAAAACCTCAACCATGTAACTTGCTCCAACCAGCATATGAAACCGGGCCCGATCGTTTCACGTCCTAACCGTTACACCACAGCGGTGAACATGTTGTATCTGTTAAGGGTAAGTCCAAAATTCCCGAAGAAAATAGCGTAGCCTATGTCAAGCTTAGATTTTGTAAAAAATAATATAGATTTTACAGTAAGCATACAAAATTCGCTTACTTTTCTACAAGCTTACGACAACAAATAAACACTCTTTTTCTTTCTCGTTAAGTGTAATTAAAAAGTACATAAACATGCGAGTATTTTGTTGCTGGAGTGTGTACCGATAAGATAAGCGACAGGTGTACATCCAGATCTAATTAACAGCAAACACCTATAGACACGAGATTGTATATGTACAAGGCATGTCAGTTCTGTCAGACATCATTATGCTAAGTAAACTATTGTACATCCTAACAACAATGATCTGAATAGGTGAACTGAGGCGAAAAGTATATTTTTATATCAATCTAGAATTAATATGAAAATGCTTTCAGCATTAATTTCTATTACATTGGGAAATCATTAAATTCATTTAAGTTGGAGGATATGAAATGTAAATTACAGCACATCTAGGGAGTTAGTTGTTGATGGTGGTTATAATGGTGATGATGCTAGTGCTCTGGCGATAACTAAAGCCCAGCTTTTGATCACATTTAACACAATGTTAGATAAGCAGTGAACATAAGTTCAAGGCTGTGAAAAGGAGCTCACGGCGCGTCTAGAAACTTTGTCTCTTGTGTACAATATTTATGTAAGTACAGTCGATTGACACAAGAAATCGTAAATGTTATAGCAAATCCAAAACTCAAAATTAAATTTAAAAATAAAAATGAAACTCTACACTAATGTAAATAACGTAAAAACGAAATTAAGCCTATATATTATACACAGAGATCATCTTGAACAATGAACAGCCATGTACAATTCCAGAAAATAATATTGCTCGCCTGACTTAAGGTATTTGAAAATATGCGATGAAAATTGATTTACTTTTAATAGCAGATGAAGCTGCGGGCGTAGTAATTAGCTAAGGCGCTCGTCGCCGATCTGGGGTTGCTCTCGGGAGCGCGTTCGACTCCCGCTTGGGCTAATTACGTGGTCGGGTTTTTCCGAGATTTTCCCCAACTGTAAGGTAAATGTCAGGTAATCTATGGCGAATCCTCGGCATCACCTCGCTATTACCAATCTCATCGACTCTAAATAACCTCATAGTTGATACAGCGTCGTTAAATAACCAAGTAAAAATAGTATATGAATATTTATAAATCGTGCTGTGAAATAGAATTAGAACGAAATTAACTTGCATAATTAATTTTAGGGGAAAGGAACTGGCCACCCTACCCCATTATCTCCTGGTCTAGTTGCCTCATAAGTAGTGCCTTCTTGGTATCACTTGTGAGGTTCAGACCTGTCTTCGGACAGTTGACTAAACAATAACAACACAATTACTTTTAAAAACTCTTTCCTCAACAGTATCTGAACCCTGAACTTTGTAGTCTGAAAGCAAGAACGCTAGCACAGAGCTATCGGAAAATCTTAAATTATGGTTTATTTAACGACGCTCGCAAATGTACAGGTTATATCAGCGTCGCCGGTGTGCTGGAATTTTGTCCCGCAGGAGTTCTTTTACAGGCCAGTAAATCTACTGACATGAGCCAGGCGCATTTAAGCACACTTAGATACAATCGACCTGGGCCGGAATCGAACCCGCAACCTCGAGCACAGAAGGCCAGCGCTATATCGACTACGCTACCCAGGCTGACAGCTATCGGAATGCTTGCGATGAATTGTCATACTGGAATAGGATGAAACGTAGGCTATATAAAATCTAAAATTATAATTGAGGCGCTGGGCGTAATAACAGCTTGATTCTATTGAAGTCGTTATTCCGAAAATGGAATTTTCATAACTTTCCATTGCTTTTCTATCCTGTAAAAGTTATATTTAATTTCGTTGACTCTAAATGGCAGGAGAGTTGATTATGTGAAGTGCTATGGTAAGTCGAAAGGTTTTGTCGCTCAAGGATGTAGCTTAATATTTATTATTATTTGTCATATTGTTTCATTAACTCTCTGTAGGTTATTTTTCTGTATTACTGTATATTATACATTACGAGTAGTCTATGTTTTCAAATTGTATACTATGTTATATTACTACTAACATCTGTCGCAGTATCATTAGCTAATCTCATTGAATGTAACGATTTATTATACAGAGTGTCCCATTTATCTTGTGCACCTATAACTTTTTTGTTTGGATAGGTATTGGAATGTTTGTTTTTGAGCGTTATGTTAGAACAAGGGGCTAACATGAGAGTGGAGATTTGGTGCATGTAACTACATTATGGTACAAGATACACGTGACGTCATCAATTTTTCAAATTGCACTACATACTTTAATCATGTTACATTGATTACACACATTAAAAGTAGTTCAAAAATGTATCATAATGTCACCTTCCTAATTAATAACAACAACACGAAATAAAAACGTACTTCCAATGTGATAATGTTATCCTTTGAGAGTCACAGAAGCTGTTCCAAATAGTGACCATTCACATTAATGCACATTCGAAGGCGTTCCCCGAAAGACCGTACGACTGCCCGGCATGTTGCTGGCTGAATGGACACACAAGCCTGTCGAATGCGTTGCTGCATGTCGTCTGATGTTGTCAGAATGTTCTGGTACACACTGTCCTTTACAGTTCCCCATAGGAATAAGTCGAGTGGCGATAGGTTCGGAGAACGTGCAGGCCACTGTACGTGGATTGTGGCGTCGACAGTTGTTGTGGTTTGTTTACATGTTAAGACAGCAAACACACAACACGCGGCGTGTACGCACGTCAGTCGTCTTTCGTTTTGTGTAAGTTAATGCACAAGTTGAATGGGGCACCACAACAAACGGCACATTCTGATGGCATTCATTTTGAATTTTGTTGTTGTTATTGATTGGGAAGGTGACATTGTAATACATTTTTGAACTCGTCTTAATGTGTGTAATCAATGTAACATGATTAAAGTATGTAGTGCTATTTCAAAATTTCATGACGTCACGTGTATCTTGTACCATAATGTAGTTACATGCACCAAATCTCTATACTTATGGTAGCCCCTCGTTCTAACATAACGCTCAAAAACAAAAATTCCAATACCTATCCAAACAAAAAAGTTATAATAGGTGCACAAGATAAATGGGACACTCTGTATTGTACGAATTACTTCATACCTCAGGTTGATTTATGGTGAAGTTGAAGAGAAGGCCTGCTGGCCTAAACTTCACCCTAATAAATAATTATAACCATAATTTTAAGAATTTCTTCTGACTTCTTTGTGAAGAATACCATAATTTTTACTGACAGTTGTGTGAAGAAATTAGTCTAATTATTATGTAAATCACAATTACTACAAATTAGTAGTAGTAGGGACCTACATTTGTTCGCTGCTTTAGGATTAATGAATTCAATTAAGCAGATTGGTTTAAGAGATTATGTGATCGTAAATACGGAGAAGTGCTCTAAACAGGAACGCCGCAGTAGGCCTACATGACGTTCACTACAGAAACAAATATTAAGACACTATTGTAGGAAGATAAATACAGACTCTCCTGCATTAGAAAATTATATGTAGCCTCTAGCATCAACATTTGCTCACTAAATTATTTTCTTCACAGTGACATTGGCATTATAACTTTTGTACAAGTAATCTGCATTCATGTCCAACATAGAGAATGAATTTAAATATTATTTATTAAACAGACGCACACTAGTTTTATTTAAAAGTTAATTCTGATAGCCTAGAGAGGTAGATTAAAACTTAATTTAACGATAAATCTAAGCTACGGGAATTGTTATTCACAATATTCTATTCGTGTAACTCATAGAAACTGCAACCTGTTCATTTTAAAAGTCTTCGACTTTACTTGTATTTTATACGCAAGGCAGCTGGTACTGCAATAAAGTTTGAGGAAGACACGTAGTTTCCAGTTATAAGTTCAGTGACTAATGGCAAGTCATTATATATAATTTCATGCTTTGATTTTTAGCACTTTATCTCGCATGTAAGTACCACATAGCAGACCTTAGACCCAGAAACTCATAAATTCTCCACGGTTCGACTCCCATGCTTCCAACATACGAGATGTGGACGATGTAGTACGTTGAACACGTCTGGGTGGATGGAATAAAATACCTGCAGTATCATGAACATGCTAAGGCATGCTATTTGCAATTCAGGAATAAAGCATCCGCCTGTCATGCGTCGTGACTAAAAAGGAAACGTTTCTAGCTACAAATTCGAAGTACTGGATTCGATTCTCGGAAAAGGAAATGTTAGTTACTCTCTTTAAAAAAACAGTAAGTTCTTTGTCTTCTATTTCTTTTACAGACCTATTGTCTTTGGTGGTGACAATGAGCAATTCTCACATATAAACAGGGATTCCCACCCGCCAATTATGAATGTCTAATGTTAATACTGGTTCATAATCGCCACTAAATTGAGGCGAACAGACCAAATTTTCTTTCAGTCCTTATCAGTAGCCCAATCGCTAATGTTCCTAGATACAAAAATAATGGACAGTGGTCCGATTACAGACATAAGAGAAATACATTATCTCACTCCATTAAACGAGTGTGTTTCCTTTGCATTTATTAGGCTATGTTTTGATTTTTCTAAACGATTGTCTTGAATCATTTCTAATTTAAAATATAAGAACATACTTCTACTACTTACTGAGTAGTTTTCTTCCGATTAGGAACAGTATGGTCGAGGTCGGAAGCAATTTCGGGTGGAGCCGAAAGCAACTTTGGGAGAAGTCGGAAGAAACTTGGGACGGAATCGGAAGAAAATTCGGGTGGAAAAAAACTTTGGGGAGACGGAAGCAATTTCGGGTGGAGTCAGAAGCAATTTCGGGTGGAGCCAAAAGAAACTTCTGGTGGAGCCAAAAGAAACTTCGGGTGGAGCGGAAGTAATTTCGACTGAAATCGAAAGCAACTTTGGATAGAGCTGGAACCAAATTCTGCGTAGAGCCAGAATGAATGTTGGGTGAAATCTTAAGTAGTTTTTGACTGTAATTAGAAATGCTTTAAGTGGATTTAGAGTAGATGCATTTCTAGGTAGAGTCAGATCTAAAAATATTTTAAAGTGAAATCGGAAGCAAATCTTAATGATTCGGAGTGTGAAACAATTTTGGATGGAATAGAATTCTGAGGCAATTTTAATTACAATCCAAATCAGTAAAAGAGCTATCGATTCGAACTTAGATCCCGATAGAACATATTTAAAAAATACTTCTTTAATATTCTTTCGACTAGATGAGCAGCTTAGATCCAGCATCACAATATGAAAAGTGGAGATAATATTTTGTAACAATATCTCCAATACTACTTTAAAACATAATTTCTTCTGTAATTCATAACTTTTAGACGTATGTAAATACAGGTTATAAAGTTAAACGTAGTCTGATGATTAAAATGGTATTGATGAAGCATATTGTGCTACATTTTGCCATTATATAGACCTAAAAGTGCGGTTACTATTATTAATACTTCTATGACAGAATAAAATTGAACCAAAACTTCCATAATACGACGAAACCGATATTCTGGTTTCAATATCATTAAATGAATGAGGACGGAAACGGGACTTGGAAGAAGCTCCGAAATGCTGCATAAAAACTACACTTTTTGTAACGATTCCGAATATATTAGCAATATGCACGAATTCAATTCCGTTTATTTCCAATTAAAGAAGACATTCGATATAATTTTTTGTTGAAAATGGGCATTTACAAAATTTTCACAATTTGATTTAGTTTTTCTGTATCTGTTGCAATATTTCTTTTAATTATTTTTCATTTATTCCGTAACTCATTTAAATTTTCAAAAATATTCCTGAGCGTTATACTACAATTACAACGAAAAGAATCCCTACATTTAACGAACACACGATCTACATTACACATAGCGCCATAACTGCGCCTAACTGCTGCTAAAGCTTTGGTTGACTGACTAACTTACTCTACGTCTACATGTTCATAATTTAAATGTTTGATCTAAATGCAAATTGAAGAAACATAAAAAGCCAATAGTGATTTAGAGAGGTTAAATGGGGGGAATAACCTATATCTCAATACAAAATCAGACGGCTTGCGAGAGGGATTATATTAGAAATCAGAACACTGCTATGGAAATGTGAAAGTTGAACTAGAAGGGTAAGAATTAAAGTCCGGAATTCCACATCATAAAGCCCTGATGATGAAATAGAAAAATGGATGCGTGAAACGAAAGAAAATTAATATTCAGATAAAGTCTTGAATATAATACTGTAGAAGAAGAAATTGAAATGGAGAGAATTTAATGTTAATGGATATTAAGGTGTAGACTAATACATTTTATGATTTATTTAATTTTATAACAGGCCTTGGTGGACGAACAAAAGACATCCTCGAATACGTTATCTTTACGTTTCACTTCTTTTATTAACATTACAATTGAAGGGTTCAGAACTATAGTGGGCCAAGCGCCATTTACTAAAACCGTAGAAAACAAGGGTTAAAATGAAGTTATTACCATAATTCAATGGAAACATGTAGCAAGTACTATAAAGTATACACATTAAACTAAATTTAAATTTATAAGTATACGCTGTTAAAATTTTATCATAAAAATCGTAATAAGTTTGTATTACAGACACATAATTATGACACAAGACGAAATATTAATTCAACATTAGTAGAACCTAAATATCTCACATCTGCTGGTCTAAAGCATAGCATTAATTTTGGCCCTCGGTTGTACAATGCTTTAACTAAATTACAGCCAGAACTTCTAACATGTAACCCACTAACATATAACAAGAAAATTAGAAACATGTTAATATCTTCAATTTGATTAAATAAATTTATAGCCTATGTGTATGAATTAATCAACCTATATTATATTTGTATTCTATAATTTTGATATGCGATATTATTCTTCTCTAGTGTTAATATTATATTATATAATTCCATTGCCGCTGTAATTTAAATTTTAGTTCCTATTTTATTTTACTTATTTATTTTTATTATTATGTTTTTATTTTCTATATTGCTCTTATATTAATATTGTATTATATATTTTCTGTAACTGTAATTTTAATTCTATTTCCTATTTTATTTTATTTTATTTTATATTCTCTTATAGGCCTATTAATATTATATCTGAACTGCGATCGAACACGAGCGCTGCTCATTCGGTCTTAAATTTTGTTAATACTACTGTATCTCCTTTTTTATATTGTTTGTATTATTTTATTTCTATTTCTCTTGTTTGTTTGTAATTATATTCTTTATTCTGTATATTTAAAATTTAAATAAATAAATAAAAATGAATGTCAATCTTCATTAAACTATGGCATTCACTTAACTTTAACCCTTGCTTTCTTCCTTTTTAATAAATGGCGCTTGGCCCACTATGGCTCTGAACCCTTCAATTCCAAGGAGTAAAACGAAATACTACAAAAAGTTAATTACGAGATTCTTCAGTGAATAGGCCTAACTCTGATATCAGGGAAAAATTAGGCATTTTCTCTCTCTGTATATAGAGAATTTTGTAATAGGTATATTAGTCAGATTATTTTCAGCGGAATGATCGTGTCATGAGAATACAACCTTGTAGCTTTCCTAAGCTACCATTATTTTATAAACCTAAGAGAACAAGAGATTTGAGACGACCTGGAAAACGACAGAGCAATCAACATAGATAACAAATAGTTTTAAATATGGGGTGAATATGAACTCTAACGACAAACTTTCAGAGGTTGTTTAGGGATGATAGCTCAGTGTTTTCATTTAAGTAAGGTTAGATAAAATAGCTGCATCAGGTTACGCATCCTTGGTCCTTGCGTTTTGTTTACAAACATTAACTAGCTGTCGCTAGGCTACAGTAGTGACGACGTATATTCAGTTCCTATCAGCTGTGTTGTCCATTCATTGATGTCTTAGCTAGAGGGTGGAGAGCGCTCTTCCCAGCAGGTATAGTTTTAGCTAGTGGAAAGGGGGGGTAGTATTTACTTAGTCTGAAGTAAGTCAAGCCCCTATCCTATACAGCTATACAGCCCATTCTGATACAGCTACTTTATCCGAACTTTAGACATAAGGAACCAATGTTCTCCTGTGGCCTACTGATAAGTAATTTATGAATTTTTATTTTTATTTTAGTAGGTTATTTTCCGACGCTTTATCAACATCTCAGGTTATTTAGCGTCTGAATTAGATGAAGGTGATAATGCCGGTGAAATGAGTCCGGGGTCCAACACCGAATTTATGAATGTTGTAGGTTATAATTATCTCCAAATGCTATGATAGATGGCATCTAATACTATACAAATCATAACTCATCCTCATCTGTCATAATCTCATGATTAGAGCCAGGATATTTAGGCGTTTATAACAGTTAAAATAGACAGGCAAAAAAGGCAATAAAACGTAGCATTATAAATTTTAAAAAGGCATAATATATTTTAGCAATAAATTTGAATTATATCACCATAATACACATATTTACTTCGTAGGTAACACATGTCGACTTATAAAATACTTTTTTTCGTGATTAACTGTCTTTTCACAAATCTTCTTCTTCTTCTTCTTCGTTTAACCTTTCCCTTTTAGGTGCATTTACACGACCCACGCCACCCGGGCCTTTTCACAAACCTTACATAACAAAACTGTTCCATCGGTTGAAAGCACATGGGCACCATATTCACTAACATAAGCATGAAGTTTACTTTTCAATGGTTTACTGAATTCAGGCATTCTAGCTAACCGATCTTACACCTTCTGTGACCCGATAATAACTGACTGTTCCTCACTCAAATTTCTTTCTCGAATAATAAACACGTGTAGTACAAAATTGTAACAGTACGATTTGAAAATATAAAAGCAAACAATAAGAAAATACGTGACAACTTCTATGAGAACGAGGTTGATATGTAAAATTATAAATCTGATTGTTGGTATCGTGAAGATATGACAATATTATGTTTGTAACTGTGGATAGTTTATATTACATCAATAGTATTAAAGCACGATTATTAGCAAATTAAGCACCGAAATAAATTACTTTTATTTACTATTGTTAGTAAAGTTAGTCATTGTTTTAAATATTTAAGTTTCATACACATTACATTACAATTAATTAGAAAACTGCAAATAAACAAGAAATATTGCATTAAAAAAACAAAAAAGGCATTTATTAGCAAGAAACACCTTTACTTTTTGGTAGATAGTGTATATACTAAATACCAAAATATTAATCGCAATTTATTGCTCACTTGCTTATTCATGTTTTATTATTGTGATGTACTGAAGTACATATGATATTTCCGTGCAGGAATTCTGCGTTACCATACGCTCATTCCGGCGCTTATTCCGACGGATCCCGGTCACTTAGTCACTCGTAATGAGTGCACCTCTGCACATTGTGTGTTCGACATTTTGCCATTGTCACACATCTGCGACACAGTGCATGAGGGTTAGCCACTAAAGGGAAACTAAGAGGTGGAACTTAAACTGAGAGGATTCAATCCGGCATCGGAACTGGAATCCGGTGTGGATTAGTAGCTTAAGCGTCAGCACGTAGAGCTGAAAACCCAAGTTCGGGACCCGGTGTCGGAGAGATTTTTTCTCCGCTCTACCCATCCTTCATCATATTCATGTCTTGTTATGTCGTCTTTTCATGGGATAATTCTACCAATGCAAATAGGATATTTATTGCTCAAAAGATAGATCAATCTTTAAATCATAGAGTAGACCTACTGACCCATGTAAACCTTAGATTTTCATAATTATAGCACGCGAAATGCATATTTGGTCACTATCGAAAATCATAAACTTAAGAAATATGAAAAATCGACTACATATACTGTCATTATATGTTTAATAAGTTACCATTGGAGATACAAACTTTCTTTTCCTCCAATATCACCAGGTTGTCATTTGACATTTCTGGTCTCTCCTGGCAATGGCTTATTTGTAACCCACTTCTGAGGTTTGGACGCTTGGAAGGTGGAGTTACGCCGCCCCGATGATATTATGAGAGGATGATTGTGAAGTGCCAGGAGAGCTCTTAAACCCAAGTCTAACCTATTTTCCAGACCATGGACGAACACAGGAACATTCCCCTTTAAGGAAAAATTCCTGCGTTATAACCGGAAATCGAACCCGGGACCTCATGAACTGTATTCAGAAGCTCTGACCACTAGCTCAGCAGGTTGGTCGCACATACAAACTTTACCTTACACAAAATGAAGGTGAAACAGATTTTAACTGATCAATGTTTTTATTCTGTAAGGGAGTTCTTACGTGGCAAGCCTTATTTATTTTATTTATTTAAATTGCAATATTGGAATATGTAATACTAATTGATATTTAAATTATTTCAACTATATTTTAAATTTATAATGTATTTTTACCATTTTATAATGAAGTGTGCATCCATATATATGATAATGTATTGAATAAACAATCAATTAATTTATTCATTCATTCATTTATTTCTTTACACATTCATTCCTTCATTTCTTTATCCATTCATTAATTCATCTCTTAATCAATTAATTCTTTTATTCATTCCTTAATTTCTGTCTTCATTCATTCATTTGTTTATTCATTTATTTCTTTGTTCATTCCTTCATTTCTTTGTTAATTTATTCCTTCATTTTTTCATTCATTCATTTCTTCAATCATTCCTTCATTCATTTTTTCATTTCCTTATTCATTCATTTCTTCATTTCTTTATTCATTCATTCATTCATTCCTTCATTTAATCATTCATTCCTTCCTTCATTTATTCATTCATGCATTCCTTCATTTCTTTATCCATTCATTCATTTCTTTATTCATTCATTCCTTCCTTCATTTCTTTATTCATTCATTCCTTGATTTCTTTATTCAGTCATTCATCCATCCATTTATTTATTAGCATAAATTGTTGTATGTATATCCAGTATTCTCTGCTTAATTTAGCACTGAAAACATCCACACACAATCTCTACATTGTTATCTATTATAATATTTTGTTTATTTCAAATCCAATCTAATGTTATTCAATAGTTGTTCATATGATTCCCATCTTTTTTAATTGTAATATTCTGTAATTTTTCTGTGTCTTTAGTTTATGAGATAAACGTTCTAATTTTCACACTACTTCCCTATCTTTCCAAATACAATAATTTGCACCCGGTTGAATTTAGTTTGTTCCCGCGTCTATAGAAGTTTAAAGATCACTTCCTCAAGCTTACTGTACAGTGAATCCTGCAGTTGGGCAGCCCTGCTCAGTCCACACTGCTTACCCCTTGTTAACCTATATAGGCATGAATGTTGCTAGTTAACCTCGCTGGTCCCCTTCAATAGCCGCGGTATTTCTTCCTCTGTTCGTTAAGAATTGTCAAGTCGGAGTTATTTTCAGATACATCAGTTTCCAAGAAGGACGACCCTTCACTCTCTGGGATTGGGTGACTTTATTTTACTAATGCGGTGCTTCGCCCTCGTGCAAGTCTCGTGTGAATCTCCAGACTCCCTTCGGAGTAGCAAAGAGGCTTATCAGATCGGGTAGTGTGTTACTGTTCCCCCACATTTCCAACTTGGAGAAGAAAGAAATCGCTTAGCAAAGTAAACGGCGACTTCTACTTCTCCTCTGTACCATTAAAAGTATCCGCGCGCTTTCACGAATTCTGGACATAAAAGATATCTTATTATTCCCCAACACTTGCACACAAAACTCACTTCTTTTACCGATGGATATTAAGCGAGACAAAATGAAAAAACAGTTTGTACACGCGAACTATGCAACGTATGATAACTAGTCCGATTAGGTAGTGAACTATACATACACCCACATTTATAAATTATAGAAAAATTCATTTACATAAATCAACATAGGCCTACACTTATTGGCATAATCTCACACTAGCTCGAGAGCATACACGCTTACGTATACTCGTGCAGGTGGATATAAACACACAGGCGCATACACACGAATGTACAGTACAGATACGGAAATAAAATTTGGAGCTCCTTTATTGTATGTTTCTCTTACAACACACTGCGCATGTGCAGTAAACAAGAGCCCCTGTATATATGCTACTTGTGGACAGTCGTGCGAAATTGTTGCCTATAGACAGTGCAGCCTTCCATCAAGACTCGCTCCAAATTTTAATTCCGTGTCTGTACAAGCGCACGTAAGACCACAAACACGCAAGCAAACGTACATACAGGTGCATAATATACAAACATACATCCACGCATACAGCATATGCACATACAAGCGCACATACACATATTTACACGTACAAGTGTACACATAGATAACTGGTTGAGTGAAGAGAAGACCTTATGGCCTTAACTCTGCCAGTAGAAATAAATCTATTAAATAAATAAATTTAATATAGGGAAACAAACATACTCGTATATAAGTCGCCTCAAAAGCACTTTCTTATAAATGTTCTACTCATTTGTCTTTGAGATGTCATATAAAGCAACTTTGTTCATATCTATTAATGTTGGTATTGTTTTGAAACATGTCAAGAAGCATTTAACTGCATATATATTCGTATTTTCCTTATAACAAAGCCTATTATGTTCAGTTTCTCATTAGAAATGTGAAATAACACAATCTTAAAAAAATAAAAAGGCATGAGTGCATAATCAGCAGCTGAAAAAATATTGACCACCCGTCAGTAGTAGGATGGCATTTAAGCAATTCAATGATAGAGACCTACTAAGCCTTAAAGATGAATTGCGCTCAGAAGGAATACCTTTTCTAGAGAATGAAGTTTCTGTATATACATTCGCCAGTAGCAGTGAACTGTGAGCAAGTCTGGTGTGTCTAAGGCCACAGTCTGCCTTTAGCTCCACCAATTCGGATTGCGATTAAACGGTAACGATTAGATGCGTATTAACTGAGCTATCACAGTTATCGAAAAAAAGAGAGGTGCAGACGGCTGTCAAATACTGGTTCCGATCCCAGGCGGCAGATTTCTACGAACAGGGATACAAAACTTGATCCCATGGTACGACATAATATGTCTCAATTTCAGTCGGAAATATGTTGAAAAATAACTACACAATAGGCTGTATTTATTCCAATAAATCTTTCCATTGAATTGTGTTTTCATTCTGCAAACGGTCACAGGAAAACTTTCTTCACGGCCCTCGTAATTGCGCTCGAGTGGCCAAAATTTGTATAAGCACTTATTTTGATATTATTAACACGGTGGAAGGAAATAAAAAACCTTTTTATCTGCCACCATGAGAATGTTTGCTTCTGAGAAAATCTATTGCAGATATTATATGCACATGCACACATAGGATATACTTGTACGTGTATGTACAAATACATGTAAATAGAAGCAGATACGCGAGCGCACTTATCCGGACACAAGCGTTTATACACATACATACATACATACATACATACATACATACATACATACATACATGTGGAGTAATGGTTAGCGCGTCTGGCAGTGAAACCGGGTTGCCCGGGTTCGATTCCCGGTCGGTACAAGTTACATGGTTCAGATTTTTTTCCGGGGTTTTCCCTCAACACAATATGGGCAAATGCTGGGTAACTATCGGTGCTGGACCCCGGAATCCTTTCACCAGCAAAATCACCTTCATCTCATTCAGACACTACATAACCTAAGATGTTGATAAAGCGTCGCAAAACAACCTACTTAAAAACATATACAGGATGTTTCCGGGCTGGTGTTACAAACTTTCATGGATGATGGGGAAGGACACATGTATCAATATGAGATAAGAAACCCTGGTCCGGAAATGACTGAGTCGAAAGTTATAAGCGAAAATAGTTGTGTGGAAATGGAATTGTAATTTCGCACCACATGCCCTCCTTCCCTTAACCTTTGGAACAGTCATGGAAATATGGTATGGGCCGGATGTCTGCTATGTGGGTACTTGTCCCGATACAATCTGTGAGCTTGTCTACTGTTCCGATTGGCTCATCCGTATTCGAAAATCAGGTCTGCATATTCCGCTCTCGTGTACTCCATTTCACTAGGACTGATCGACCGGACACTGCAACTTATACACATACACTACTGTCTACAGACGTGCATATCAGGACCCACCATGTCCGTTACACATTACGCCATCTGCATTGCTTTAGAGTAGTTTCCTTCCCCGCCCCTCAGTCAGCGCACTGAACGGAATACTGTAGGTAGACAATGCAAACAACGTCAGATGAATACAGTATGTGTAAAAAATAAATAAGGTGTACAGAGGAATAAAATTATTTCATTTCCGCACAACTATTTTTGCTTGTAACTTTGGACTAAGTCATTTCCGGACTAGGGTTCTTTATCTCAAATTGATACATGTGCCCTTCTCCATCATCCCTGAAAGTTTGTAACACTAGCCCAGAAACACTCTGTGTACATACATACATACATACATACATACATACATCGCACAGAGATATACTCTTGGATTGATACATAGGCCTACAATATATACACCTGCAAGTGTATAAATATACCTCAACATGCATATTAGACTCGTGGACGATATTTAAATGCTACAAGAAGGTTTTCATTCATCTGTTATATTTTTTTCCTGTTGTCAAATGTGTGTGCAATGCGACTTCATTAATTCTGTTCACAATGCAAATAGACGTTCCTGTTAGAGAAGAAAATTTTTCCACTAAATAAAAGAGTACCAGTCTTTTAATTCTTCATCGTCTACCATACTATCAAGAACGTAGTTCGCTCCTGCACGTAGCACACTGTAGCAATTTTGAGTGTGCGGCACCTCTGACACACACAAAAGTGTGCGCACTTCATAAAAGCGAACAAGTAAGCCTGCTATCTGACAGAAGCCATTAGATGTCACACAGCCGGAGAAGGCTTTCTATAGCGGAGACGTCATGGATATAAAATATTAAAAATACAGAGATGGTGAGGTTCACTTATGGAAATGAAACAATCGACGGCAGCAGCAGGCAGAACTTTCCGCATCTCTACGCTTTGATCCGCCTCAGTAATTCATGTCCTCCGGAGTCATATCCATTAAAATAGTAGTAAAAAGTGTAATTCCTTTAGCATCACCCGTTCCCAAATAAACGCTGAGAATACTCTAAATTATACATGGAAGTAATGATCTAGCTTAGAAATTGGAAAGGCACACAATTTCACTACTTTAAATTCTTGTGGAAAAAAATTGGTAAGAAAATTTTAATTCTCATTGATTGCGTGAATACGCTTTTACTGTTTATTATTATTTTTATTAATTTTATAGTACATCTAATTTTAATTAAACTATTATGTGGCTTAACTGATACTAATATAGGCCTAGTACCCTGTTATAGATTATTCATTGATAAGACTTTATAAATGTACACCAGCGTTCAAAGATATCTGACCTATGATTTTGTGATTGTGTAATCGAACTTTCTAACCACGGGATAAGATGGAACTAAACTATATAAATTGACAATCTTTAAAATAGTTTCGCTAGTTCTCAATAGGTGGCACCATTATTGGGACGGTTAAAAAGTGTCGGGGAAAATGATAACATGGATTAAGCATGAATTATTCTCATAATTTTGACAATATCAACTGTTTTCAGCTAAACCTAATGTTGTTTTACAATCAGCAAAATGGGATGAAATATTGAATTCTTTAATGCTGGTATATTTATGTATGATTGGCAACTCTATTATCTTCGCCATCTATCCACAGAAGTAGCAAGTTATTACTAATAACTAATGAAGCCACACATACACCAACAAATTATCGATTTCTATCGACTAGCAGGGGCCACGTATCTTAGAACGCCAGCGTACACTTCTGTTCAAAGATCCTGACCCCTACTAATCAATAGTGACTGAAAATTGTTCATATAAGTGTGGCTTCTTCAGTTAATACTTGATGGAATAGATAGCGTAGAGAACAGTCAATGTCGCCAACAGTAGTATGTAAAATAATATGTTAAAACAAACTTAAGAAAACGCTGAACTTTGATTATAACAATAGAAAGCCATGCCGTTAATTACACGGTTTTATTTTTGAACTACTCAAAGCGTAAAGGAGCATTATAGAATTCAAAATTTCATCCCACTCTGCCGACTGTAAAAAAACACTAGATTTAGCTGACATCGCTTACATCGTCTACGAGAATGATATTTACACTACCATATATCATATATATATATATATATATATATATATATCATATCATATAATCGTATATCATATCATATATCATATACTCGTATATCATATCATATATCATATCATGTCATATCTTGTATCATATCGCAATTCCAGTAAAACAGTGTCGTAACTCGAATATTGTGATTTGTAAAGATATGTCATTTTCCAGTAAATTACTGCTGTAAAAATATTTTAATAAATGTGTACCAAAACCTTTGATAATTTACAATTTTATTATTAGAATTTCATACCTCCAACCAGTAAAACGACTGAAAGTTAAGCCAGTCACCCAGCATCGTGATGAATCTGGGGAGCTAATATAGATAGCGAAATCCGGTTCAGTGATCCATCTATAACAGCTGAAGGGATCAAGTCTTGACCACATGTAACCCCCGTACTGGTTGGATGGTCGTTAATCTCTGCCTCAGTTCTCTATAGGTTGCCACGCACAGTGATGATGATGACGATGACGATGATGATGATGATGATGATGATGATAATTTCTTATAAATTTCAAAATAATGGGGTAGAAAGTGATCATCAGCGCCTTTATTGTAATACTAAAACCTGTAACACTTCTAATCGAAGTTGTCCACCAAGTTGTTCTCTCCAGCAAGAAATTTTGGCTATATGTAAATAGTATCAATGACAAATTTAGTTACATAGTCGTGAAGAATAAAAATGAGACACAGTACAACAAAAAATGTAGTCTTTAGCAATGAAAGTAAAGTATTTACATAATAATTCATAATTTTTATTTTAGTTTGTAACTTGCCAAAAAGTGCAGACAATTTTAAAAATTAAAGGAATTCCACCTATTGTTGCCAAATTTTGCAAAATAACTGAAATTCTCCATCCGATCTTCTATAGTTTCCTTCTACGTAAGCGGTTGCATGGTCTATCATGTAGTATTGTTACCTTCATGTTCAATTACATTTTATTGATCCTTCCACTTTTGAACTAACACCTAAATTACTGTTAGATTTCAGTTTCTCATCGAAATAAGTTACTTTGGGTAAAAATTAAAATTAATTTATTGTATCGTTTCAAAATGAGTTTTCTAGATTTTGTTTTTGTTTTTTTTTTTTAGTGCAGTAAAAAAATCCGGTCTGATCTGACCAACACTTCCTCTTTTATTATCATATTGAGATAGAAGAAAATGTTATGTTACATTATCGTTGCAGATTTTAATTCTGCGTTCATAAAATGTAGAAAAAAAATGCTAAAGGTTCAATTTTTAAAAATGAAGAAAACACGTTTTGAAACTATGCTTCTCAATATATTATACCCTGCAGACTCATACTATATGTACAAATGACTACAGTATAGTTTTTTTACTTATACAGACACTATTTTGTTCACCTCACACTATTTTCTTGCAATAGTAGAAAATAGTCTTAATCTTTAATGAACATATCTGTTTGCAATGCTATAAAATTACATTAAAATCACCTTCAACTTGAAATTTACCACCACATTCATCATTTATAATAATTTCATTAACTTCAATTTTTAAAGCCTAAAAAAATAGAAATAAAAATGTCTCATTTTTACCTCTCCTGTCCTATAAAAATAGCCATGGAATCCCAACATTCACACAGATATTCCTTGGTTAAGTCCGAACTATTGAATACAGTGTCTATGTATGGAGCAAGAAACTCACTAGCAATACAATGTGAGCTGCATTTTAATTAAAAAAAATTATAGCTGAAGTACGCAGTTTGTTACCTTGATCTTTGGACCCGAAGGAAAATATATGCAGCCTTACCTAGAAGAAAAGAGAAAAAGGAGACTTTAGTAACATGTTACAAATCTGTGGTATACTGAGCAGACTATTAAAAAAATAATTAAACGAAGTATATTTCCTCACTGATAATAAGAACAGTTACTCCTATTACTCTTAGATTTGGAATGAAATAACATCGCCTTAGCCGGCTGCAAGTTCGGTTGAGAAAGAAAGACCATACATTTTTTTTAACAAAGCGAGGTCCTACCACATAACCAGAAAGGCCCCCGGACTTAAAACCGCTCCATTTTTTTTATGTTGGCATCTACAGAATCTACTGCACGAAACTCCATTAAAGACTGGAGAAGAGCTCGTTTCCACGGTCTTAGGAGCTTACACTTCGGTTCTCACAATTCCAGGATTATTTTAAAGTCAGGCACATCTAATCTGTTTTCGCAATTATTGTAATGAAGTAGGTGGCCCGCACTTTGGGAAGTTCCTTTAATTATATAGTCGTCATCTTTCTTTCATGGAACTTAGGTCAACTGGTCTGTTTGAATCCCAACCGCTATGCCAAAACTCCTTTGAAACTAAGGACACAGTCGTTCTTGAGCGATAGAGTACGTTGCTTCGTAGTAAAGGAGCCGATGGGTCAAGGCTTCTCGTGGTTATTCAGATAACTATTAGTAATAATCAGTATCGAATCAAAAACTACAGTAGCTGATATATAAGGTTGTGATTGACATTTGCGTGGGTGAACTCTCATGTATGGAGGCTCAGCGTTATCTTGTCCAATCGCAATTCGTGACCTAGTGGGGGGAGGGGCGTAAGGTGTCATGAAATTGTTATTGGACAAGATAAAGCGGAGCCTCTACAAATGTGAGTTAGCTCGCTCAATGTCAATCACAACCTTACATCTCACTCAGTATAGACTGAACACATACCTCTTCTGTTGATCTTGATATTACTATAGATTCCTTACGTGTATAAACAATGATAACGACAAAAAAAAAGATGTGTGTATATGTGTCTATCTATCCACTTCACTTTGCGTGATTCGCGTTTCGCATACTGCGGATAGATGGAAGGACTGTGACCCATTTTCAAATTGCACACCACTTCGGCGGGTCACGTTATGCATGATGTGTATCTGTGAAGAGTTATGTCGTGTACTAGGGTGAGTTTATATTAAATGTTCGTGTAAGTATAGTGTAGGGAATGGGTGAGGGTGATGTTGAAGGTGAGGAAGGGAGAAGGGAAAATCCGGTGCCGGCACGTATCCTATCCCTATCGAAGAGCACCATGGGGGCCGCCAGGCTTAACGTTCCCATCCGACGGAAGAATCGCTATCAAAAGTGACATATGCCTTCCCTTGATATGCATTGCGGAGAGATTTGGGATTTAACCCAGGCATATTGGTGCACAATTTAGTGATTAGAAGTTGTACACAGTCATCACTCCGCCGGGAATGGAACCGGGCCGGCTTGTCTGGAGGCAGACACGCTACCACAGAGCTAACTCGGCGATACTATACCATTTCTCTAAAGAGCCTGAAGATAACACTCTTCTGAGCAACAGGATCCTAATTTATTGAGAATGTCAGAGAAGTTCAAACATTCTGGGGGGGGGGGGATCTGATCAACAGTAATTTTGAATGCGATTTAATAGTTTCATAGTATTACAAAGTGGTGTGAAATGTTCGGTTCTTCTACAGTGTTATTACCCGACTATTCTTTTTGTGAAACGGCAGTTACTTGTACTAATACATAGCGCGCCACTGTTGTGTCATCTGTGCAGTACGATCGCTCTCTTATTCTAGTCATAGACCTTGTCGTCCTCTTTCCCACAGAATAACAACATAAAATCGCAGCGCCACTGTTTACGTTCCACATACAAAATGGTCACCTAGTAAATACTGAATCATCCAACGTGTTGCAGTAGCATGTTGTCGCCATAACCTCATAACGAAGTTTCGGAACGTATGTCAAGGTGTAAGAGTCCAAAAGTATCGTACCAGCCATTTGAACACTACATATACTATCACAGAAACAAATTTTCTCCAGAGTGGAAATAATATATCTTTGCAGATTGTAACAGCTTATTGCTTGGACAGAGTACAACAAAAAATTATAATGCCGTATTAGTCCCAAATGAATACTTTTTTTTACAAAAAAATATTTCTATAAATATTAATACTATTTTATACTCGATACCATCCGAAAGATTATGATTCATATGCATCATTAGACAAATTGATAAAAAATGATTTATTCCTTTGTCTGTTTTCCAATAAAATGAACGGTTTTCTAGCAAATTAAATAAAAAGATTAAAACATAGTTAATTCCTGCCATTAGGAAGAATGGCTTCTCTTGCGCAGTGACTAAAGAACAGAACTCTGCTATTCGTACGTAAGCCGGCGATGCGCTGTTGCCAAACTATGCAGAATTTCAGCCTAATTTTCTAATTAATGAGGCACATAATTACAAGCCACATAATAGATTTATTTATTTCAAAGTATTCTATTGCTGCCTTCAATCTGTATAGTTATATTACTTCCACCCTATACACCAGTGGCTCATTTTATATAGGCCTACTTCATTTCACTGGTCACGATGATTTTTCTGTCACATCGCATTTTTATATGATTCCGACGTCGCTGCTATATGAAAGCATTGGTCTTGTCCTAGAATATAGAGGGTTTGTAAACTTAGTAAAAAATTGCCAATGGCCTGTTACAATTGATACAATCAAAATTAAAACTAACCAAAAATTAAAAAAAAAAAAAAAAAAAAACGAAGTTTTGAGAAATAAATGTTACAAGTACAATTAATGACATATAGTTTACTATAATAAAGTTGAATTAATTCTTACTTGCTCACATTTAGATGTTAAAATGTTATGTTTTATTTAACGACGCTCGCAACTGCAGACGTTATATCAGCGTCGCCGGATGTGCCGGAATTTTGTCCCGCAGGAGTTCTTTTACATGCCAGTAAATCTACTGACATGAGCCTGTCGCATTTAAGCACAAATGCCATCGACCTGGCCCGGGATCGAACCCGCATCATTGGGCATACTGTAGAAGGCCAGAGCTATACCAACTCGCCAACCAGGTCGGCCACATTTAGATATATAGTATAATTTTTATTCCATTTTTTTGGGTCAGTTTTCACTTTGACAAACATTTTGAACATACATTTTTTCGGAATATGTATGTTCCGAAGTGATACAGTGTTAAAAGTTGTATAATCAAGATGTATACATTTTTACAAAAAATTGAGAAATCATTCGTTGA